>NC_140589.1:1521872695-1523196507 GCF_964204655.1 Triturus cristatus | reverse complement strand
ATTGTCAACAAATGTTCCTAATTTGTAAAATTATATTAATAAATATTTTAAAATTTAAAATATTTATTATTATAATTGCTAAAAAGATAATACTACAGAACAATGTATGAAAAATTGTTAAATTATTTTTGCATAAATGCTAAAATTTTATTTATGTTAAAAAGATGTTTGTTTCGAAAACATTGTAAAAATAATTAATATTAATATTTTACATATTAATATTAATTAAAAAGGTATAACATGTTTGTACTACAAATATTAAAATGTTTATATATGAAAATATTTGTTAAAAGTTTTGTATAAAGATTTACAAAACCTATTGCTATGTTAATTTTAATTTAAAACACTACATTGTACAACATTATTAATAATCTTTATAATTTACTTAAAAATGTTTGAAAATATACTTAATGTACATAAAATTTGTTCTGACCTATATTCAATATGTTTGAATGTAATTACAATGTAAATAATACTATTTCTGAATGATCTTACTCAAATGAATAAACAATAACAAATTTAAAAAACTACAATAAAAACCATGTTCTTGTCTTATGAATTGTGTTTCTCTGATTATTAATATTAATCTTCTATTATGAATATTTAACATATAGAATAATTATTTTATAAAAAATTACAAATCAATCAATATTATAAAATTACAGAATGCCATTACCCATTATTCCAATACAAAATATTCATATATTTTTCCTAATAATAATATTAAATATTCCAAACATATCAAATTAAAAGGTTACATGTATATATTATCCTAAACTATAAATATAGAATTAATTACTACAAATCCAATATATAAAAATACAATACAAATAATATTCACTTAAATATATTTTTATAACTACTATATCAATGTAATTTAATTAAATTAAATACCAGACAGATTAGAGTAGTTGCTGGACACTGACCATAAACAATTTACTATTCCCACTCCACTCTATAATAAATAAAAGTAGATGCTTGACACTGACCATAAATAATTTACTATTCCCACTCCAGTCTATAATAAATTAGAGTAGGTGCTGGACACTAACCATAAATAATTTACTATTCCCACTCCAGTATATAAAAAATTAGAGTAGGTGCTGGACAGTGACCATAAATAATTTACTATTCCCACTCCAGTCTATAATAAATTAGAGTAGGTGCTGGACACTAACCATAAATAATTTACTATTCCCACTCCAGTCTATAATAAATTAGAGTAGGTGCTGGACACTGACCATAAATAATTTACTATTCCCACTCCAGTCTATAATAAATTAGAGTAGGTGCTGGACACTAACCATAAATAATTTACTATTCCCACTCCAGTATATAAAAAATTAGAGTAGGTGCTGGACAGTGACCATAAATAATTTACTATTCCCACTCCAGTCTATAATAAATTAGAGTAGGTGCTGGACACTAACCATAAATAATTTACTATTCCCACTCCAGTCTATAATAAATTAGAGTAGGTGCTGGACACTGACCATAAATAATTTACTATTCCCACTCCAGTCTATAAAAAATTAGAGTAGGTGCTGGACAGTGACCATCAATAATTTACTATTCCCACTCCAGTCTATAATAAAATAGAGTAGGTGCTGGACACTAACCAGAAAAAATTTACTATTCCCACTCCAGTCTATAATAAATTAGAGTATGTGCTGGACACTGACCATAAATAATTTACTATTCCCACTCCAGTCTATAAAAAATTAGAGTAGGTGCTGGACAGTGACCATAAATAATTTACTATTCCCACTCCAGTCTATAATAAATTAGAGTAGGTGCTGGACACTGACCATAACTAATTTACTATTCCCACTCCAGTCTATAATAAATTAGAGTAGGTGCTGGACAGTGACCATAAATAATTTACTATTCCCACTCCAGTCTATAAAAAATTACAGTAGGTGCTGGACAGTGACCATAAATAATTTACTATTCCCACTCCAGTCTATAATAAATTAGAGTAGGTGCTGGACAGTGACCATAAATAATTTACTATTCCCACTCCAGTCTATAAAAAATTACAGTAGGTGCTGGACAGTGACCATAAATAATTTACTATTCCCACTCCAGTCTATAATAAATTAGAGTAGGTGCTGGACAGTGACCATAAATAATTTACTATTCCCACTCCAGTCTATAAAAAATTACAGTAGGTGCTGGACAGTGACCATAAATAATTTACTATTCCCACTCCAGTCTATAAAAAATTACAGTAGGTGCTGGACAGTGACCATAAATAATTTACTATTCCCACTCCAATCTATATTGAATTAGGATTACTATATATGTTAGATTTTTTCAAACAATTACTAATTTGTAAACACTACCCACCCTTATCCCCTATAAATCCTACATCACTCTTATTAAATGAATTATCTTCTTAAAATTGTTAAATGTTAATTAAAATAACATTTCTAAATGGAAATAATTTTTTATGAATAATAAAATTTTGATATATTTATAAAACACTCCCCACCCTTATCCCCTATAACCCCAAAATACCACTTATGAAATATTTTTCATTATTAAAAATATTAAAATTTACTTTTATTAAGAAATTAGAACTTTGCATTATATTTTTCAAAAATAAAATATTACATATATTTTGAATGCACTCCCCACCCTTATCCCCTATAACCCCCAATTCCCACTTATGAAATTTATTGTATTAGTAATTTATTTAATTTTAATTTTTAAACCCAAAAATTAAATTTGTATTTTTTTTTTATAAAATATTAAATATTTCTCAAAAACACTCCCCACCCTTATCCCCTATAACCCCAAAATCCCACTTATTAAATGTATTTTATTAGTAAAATGTTTAATTGTAAATTTTAATACAAAATTTTAAATGTAAATTTTTTTGAATTCAATATTAAATAATAAATATATATCTAAAACACTCCCCAGCCTTATCCCCTTTAACCCCAAAATCCCACGTATTACATTTATTTTCTTATAACAATTTTCACATTTAAAATTTTAAAACGAATTTGAAATGTTTTTATTTCTAAATATAATATTTCAAAATTTATATCATAAATTATTAAATTTTATTACTAAAATTTTTAATTTTAAATTTTCATACCAAATTTGAAATTTTTTTTTTTAATTTAATATTAAATATTAAATATATATCTAATACACTCCCCACCCTTATCCCCTATAACCCCAAAATCCCACTGATTACATTTATTTTATTATTACAATTTTCACATTTAAAATTTAAAAACACATTTGAATTTTTTTTTTTTTTTTTAAATATAATATTTCTAAATTTATATCCTAAAATATTAAATTTAATATTTATTTCCAAAACACTCCCCACCCTTAACCCCTATATACACAACATCCCACTAACAATATTTTTTTTCATTATTAAAATTTAAATATTACTATTTTGTTCAAAATTTAAATTCAAATTATACAAATATTTATTAAAATATTTTATTTCTAATATATATTTTTAAAACACTCCCCACCCTTATCCCCTATAAACCCAACATCCCGCTCCTAACATTATGGTGCCAATTCCGATCCGGTAAAAACCGGGTACGAACCGTCGGACGGAGCCTTTTCTCCGTCCGACTCGTACCCGGTGCGAAATCCATCCGAAAATGCAAGTACGATTCATACGGAAACACCATTTCCGTACGATTCGAACAAAACACCGACCGAACAGAAACTAAACACAATTCCGATCCTGAAAGGAGCCGACGTGACGTCGGTACGCATCCAGCCTACGTTTCACGAACCAGGAAGTACGATTCGAACCGACGTCATCCCGCACGGAAAATATTTACCGGCTGCCAAAAACTGCCGGGAAATCAGGACGACACACGCAAGGAGCAGCTGGACGCGACGAACAGACATGGACCCGAACCTACGTGCCATCCCTGCCCTCCTAGCAGTCCACCTGGCGTACAGGAACCGACGCAGACGCCGCAGAAGGTCAGCACAACAACCAGGGGCAAAGGGGGGGGCAGGGGCAGGACACACAACACCAACACATGGTACCAAATCACACATGGCCTGGACATACCTGACCATCAGGGCCTGGTCACTTCCAGGGGGTGGGGGCAAGGCCAGCAACGCAAGCGTCCGCCACAACGGAAGTGGATGGTCACGCGAACCGGTACGTACCCTACCCAGGCCGCAAGAGCGTGGGTACGGAACGTACCACGCGTCCCCCTACGTCACTCCAACAATAGCGGTACGGCCCGTACCCACGTCAGAAAGGCCTTGGTACAGCTCGTACCAGCATTGCTGGGGTCATGTAGGGGTACGCGTGGTACGACCCGTAGCCACGCCCCCAAGGGCTGTGTACGGTGCGGACCCCACGGCCCGCAACAATGGTGGGACGCACCGTACCCACACACCAAAGGCATGGGTACGGCCCGTACCCAGGCACGCAGAGCGTGGGCAGGGGTATGTACGGACCGTACCCCCACCCGTGGAAGTACGGCCCGTACCCCCACCCGTGCATGTACGCCCCGAACCCCCACTCGTGTATGTACGCCCCGAACCCCCACCCGTGTATGTACGCCCCGAACCGCCACCCGTGTATGTACGCACCCAAGCGCCACCCGTGTATGTACGCCCCGAACCCCCACCCCACCCTGGTATGTACGCCCCGAACCCCCACCCGTGTATGTACGCACCCAAGCGCCACCCGTGCATGTACGCCCCGAACCCCCACCCCACCCTGGTATGTACGCCCCGAACCCCCAGCCGTGTATGTACGCACCAAACCCCCACCCGTGTATGTACGCACCAAACCACCACACCAGCCGTGTATGTACGCACCAAACCCCCACCCCAGCCGTGTATGTACGCACCGAACCACCACCCGTGTATGTACGCACCGAACCACCACCCGTGTATGTACGCCCCCGAACCCCCACCCCAGCAGAGTATGTACGCCCCGAACCCCCACCCGTGTATGTACGGACCGAACCCCCACCCCAGCCGTGTATGTACGCACCAAACCACCACCCGTGTATGTACGCCCCCTAACCCCCCCCAGCCGTGTATGTACGCACCGAACCACCAGCCGTGTATGTACGCACCAAACCCCCACCCGTGTATGTACGGACCGAACCCCCACCCCAGCCGTGTATGTACGCACCAAACCACCACCCGTGTATGTACGCCCCCTAACCCCCCCCAGCCGTGTATGTACGCACCGAACCACCAGCCGTGTATGTACGCACCAAACCCCCACCCGTGTATGTACGCACCTAACACACACCCCAGCAGAGTATGTACGCCCCGAACCCCCACCCGTGTATGTACGGACCGAACCCCCACCCCAGCAGAGTATGTACGCCCCGAACCCCCACCCGTGTATGTACGGACCGAACCCCCACCCCAGCCGTGTATGTACGCACCAAACCACCACCCGTGTATGTACGCCCCCGAACCCCCCCCCAGCCGTGTATGTACGCACCGAACCACCAGCCGTGTATGTACGCACCAAACCCCCACCCCAGCCGTGTATGTACGCACCGAACCACCACCCGTGTATGTACGCACCGAACCCCCCCCCAGCCGTGTATGTACGCACCGAACCACCACCCGTGTATGTACGGACCGAACCCCCACCCGTGTATGTACGCACCAAACCCCCACCCGTGTATGTACGCACCCAAGCGCCACCCGTGCATGTACGCCCCGAACCCCCACCCCACCCTGGTATGTACGCCCCGAACCCCCACCCGTGTATGTACGCCCCGAACCGCCACCCGTGTATGTACGCACCCAAGCGCCACCCGTGTATGTACGCCCCGAACCCCCACCCCACCCTGGTATGTACGCCCCGAACCCCCACCCGTGTATGTACGCCCCGAACCGCCACCCGTGTATGTACGCACCCAAGCGCCACCCGTGTATGTACGCCCCGAACCCCCACCCCACCCTGGTATGTACGCCCCGAACCCCCACCCGTGTATGTACGCCCCCTAACCCCCCCCAGCCGTGTATGTACGCACCGAACCACCAGCCGTGTATGTACGCACCAAACCCCCACCCGTGTATGTACGGACCGAAACCCCACCCCAGCCGTGTATGTACGCACCAAACCACCACCCGTGTATGTACGCACCAAACCACCACCCCAGCCGTGTATGTACGCACCAAACCACCACCCGTGTATGTACGCACCAAACGCCCACCCGTGTATGTACGCACCAAACCACCACACCAGCCGTGTATGTACGCACCAAACCCCCACCCCAGCCGTGTATGTACGCACCGAACCACCACCCGTGTATGTACGCACCGAACCCCCCCCCAGCCGTGTATGTACGCACCGAACCACCACCCGTGTATGTACGGACCGAACCCCCACCCGTGTATGTACGCACCAAACCCCCACCCGTGTATGTACGCACCGAACCACCACCCGTGTATGTACGCACCGAACCCCCCCCCAGCCGTGTATGTACGCACCGAACCACCACCCGTGTATGTACGGACCGAACCCCCACCCCAGCAGAGTATGTACGCCCCGAACCCCCACCCGTGTATGTACGGACCGAACCCCCACCCCAGCCGTGTATGTACGCACCAAACCACCACCCGTGTATGTACGCACCAAACCACCACCCCAGCCGTGTATGTACGCACCAAACCACCACCCGTGTATGTACGCACCAAACGCCCACCCGTGTATGTACGCACCAAACCACCACACCAGCCGTGTATGTACGCACCAAACCCCCACCCCAGCCGTGTATGTACGCACCGAACCACCACCCGTGTATGTACGCACCGAACCCCCACCCCAGCAGAGTATGTACGCCCCGAACCCCCACCCGTGTATGTACGGACCGAACCCCCACCCGTGTATGTACGCACCAAACCCCCACCCGTGCATGTACGCACCGAACCTGCTATAAGAATGGGGTGTGCAAAACACCCCCAGCAGTGCCCAGACACAGGAGGGGTGGGTGCAGGGTCCTCCCAGCAGTGCCCAGACACAGGAGGGGTGGGTGCAGGGTCCTCCCAGCAGTGCCCAGACACAGGAGGGGTGTGTACCTATCACTCCCAGCAGTGCCCAGACACAGGAGGGGTGGGTGCAGGGTCCTCCCAGCAGTGCCCAGACACAGGAGGGGTGGGTGCAGGGTCCTCCCAGCAGTGCCCAGACACAGGAGGGGTGTGTGCCTATCACTCCCAGCAGTGCCCAGACACAGGAGGGGTGTGTACCTATCACTCCCAGCAGTGCCCAGACATCGGACAATATACCCCATCAACAAGTTCAGTGACCTACAAGGGTGATACCCCAGATGCAGGCGGAGCCATCGCTGAGCCAGCATGGCTATATTGAAAGGCAACCCTCACACATCCAGGAAATGTAGACACAGCACAGCACAGCATTTGGGAGACACCCTGCAGGAAAAATGGCCTGGGCCACAGAGGACGGAACACACCTTGGGACAATGTCACCATACAGTGAGAGCAAACATGACCAAATACCATTTGCAGAGACCTTTGTGATGGCACGCAGATGGCAGGGTACACCCCATGAGCAGCACACTCCAACATTTCACAGACCCCTAACACATTATCACCACCCCAACGCAGGGAGCACCAGCACCAACAGCAAGTCCAGGAAAGCATCAGTGTGCAAAACAAAAAGAAAAGGCTTTATTCAGCAGGAAAATATATCAGAGAAAATGTCCACTATGTACAAGGGCCATGGGCCAGCCCAGCAGCAATGTCCGGGGGGGGGGTACACATCGGGACGTGTGTCCCCTAGCTTGCCTGCACAGTTCACAAGTCCATTTCATCCACAGAAGAGGGGGCATCAGGGGGGAGGGTGGAAACAGGCACCGCAGGGACAGGAGGGGAAAGGGTAGGTGTTGTGGGTGCAGGGAGGGATGAATCTGCCACAGGGGGGGTGCCAGCGCCAAAGGTGGAGGACAGAATGGCGCTGCACACGTCGGCAAGTTCCCCCAGCGACTCCCCCGTACCCAATCCAACCACAGGCCCCAAGGAGGGGGGGGGGGCAAAGGGATGGGTCGCAGCGCCACTGGGGGAGGGTGTGGACAGGGTGGGGGACTCAACTCCCCTGGCCGGGTCCCGCCTCCACCGCTTGCGGGGTGGTGTCATCCTGGGGCTGGGGGGCACACTCGCAGTGGATGATGCTGTCACTGACTGTTGGCCAGGAGAGCTAAGGGGAGTGGATTTGGAGGGAGTGGGTTGTGTGGAATGCGGACTCCCACTGTGGCTGCGTGTTCTACGTTTCCCCCCCGACCCAGTGGGTGTGCCTTCCTCACCCTGTGTGTGCGTGACAGGAGGTGTGCGCTTCGACTTCCCTGGTGGTGTGGTGCCTGTGTCTGTTGGGGTGCGTGCACGCTGACGTCTGGATGTGCGTGGGACAGGCACGGGAGTGGGAATTGTGGATGGGGCAGGGGTAGGGGGTGTTACGCAGCGCTGCAGGAGATCCAGTGCTGCAGTCAGTGTGGAGTCTATGGACCTCAGCAACTGCCGTTGGTCAGACTGCGCAGCCGACATGCCCTCCATGTATGCCTCCATCTGGGTCAGCACCTGGGTGTGGGCATGGAGGACATTTAGCATCGCAGTCTGACCAACCTGCAACTGCCTCAGGATGTCCACAGACTCCGCACTCACCGCAGCAGTGGTGACAGGGGCAGGGGGTGCGGTGCCTGGCAGGAAGGAGACATGTGGGGACCGAGCACGGAGGGAAGGGCCACGAGCATGTGGGAGGCCGGTGATGGAACCTGAGGTGGCGGGGGGATGTGGAGGGCTGCCATCAGCTGGGGGGGCAGACTCCGCCACCTCTGGGAGCTCAGCCTCGGACCCGTCTGCGTCATAGTCTGTGTTGGCAGTCAACAGGTCCTCCGCCTCACTCCCTTCGGCCTCCGTGCCACTCCATGTGCCAGACAGGACAGCACTGCTGGTACTGGTGCTCAATCTCTCCTCCCGGTCCGTGCTAGTGTCTCCTTCCGTGTCCCCCGGCGATGCTGTGGGCAAGGTGAAGAGACAGGAGAAAATCAGACACCTGTACACTTATGTCACATGAGTCAAATATACATAGGTCACATTGCATAGCCTGAAAAGCAACAGGAGTAACACCTACAAAACAATGTACACATGTAGGCCATGGAACACACAGTTTTTCTACCCACCATGCCACTGAGACACAATGGAGATCATGACACAACAGCAAATCACTGCACCTGAAATTTTAGAGAGGAGTCAGCCTCTGGGGACAAATGTGCACAGCACCTGCACCACACTGCGTCGTCAAAAAGGGATGAGCATGAATCATATCCATTTACTCTTGCCGCATGCTGCAAAGGCAATACATGAAACCAGGCCACACATGACAGGGTCACTGCACCTTGAGCGTATGTCCAGTCAAACATCACACACAGGCTAAACCCAGCAAGGAGGATGAAGCTTCTGACATGTAGGCCTTGTACGCACAAACCACCCACACCTGAGACAATCTCATTGAGACGGAGAAAGTATGTACACCTCTTACTCTGGGATGGAAACACATGGCCTCCACTAATTCATGACTGTAAACACACAGCCCCTGGTGGCCATGTCCACACATCATTGACAGGCAAACATCATCAGATTGTCTCAACAACACACACAGGTAATGCCCACTGTGAGTATGCACAAGCAAAATGGGTCCCCCTGTACAGTGGACACATGTAGCAACCTGTAGGTCCTAACAGTTGAGCCCAGGGTACAATGCCACCCTACGCAACCCATGGCAAAGACACAGTGAATGGCCATATTGTTGGATGACGCACATGATACCTAGGAAGAGGTGCCCCAGGGCACAGTAGTGCCCACACTCCTCCATGGTCCAGGATGGACATGACTGCAAATTAAGCAACCGTCCCTGCACTTAGCAGGCCTCCCACTCAGGCACATCATGTCAGAGGGCACACAATTGGACATGCATGCTGGAAGCCTGTACATTTTGGAGACACACCCCTATGTCGTGATTCACAATCAGTGCCAAGTGACATGGACACCACAATGACTGAAATTGGCCATGGCACACGCAAGGTCCCCATACCTGTGGCACATCACCCCCACACATGATGCTGATAGCATAGGGCACCTGCATGAACTGCCTGCATAAATAACCTTGTGCAAGAGTGGCGACAGACCAGGGAACACATTGCAAGGAGGGGAAGGGAGGGAGTGAGAACAGCACTGTGCTACTTTGTGGAGAAGTTGACGCACTGCACAATCAAACCCTGGCAGTGTATCCATGCAACTGCACACTTACATTGGCTGGGGACACACAACTGACACACATGTACCTACCCCCTTCCTGCTGCTGCCTCTCCTGTAGGCGCCTGTCCATATCGGGGAAGACCACCGCCAGCACACGCTTCTGGATGTGGGTCAGACGACGGCGGCCACGGTTCTTACGGCTCTCAGGTGAGTCCCCCAGCAGGAGCCGTGCAATCCTCCTCGTCCAGCACCGGATGTCCTGCCAGCGTTTCCTCACCTGAGACAGGCTCCGCCTCCGACCCTCTGTACCCCTCACGGCACTGACGGCTTCCCTCCAGATCTCCCCCTTGGCAATGGCGCCTACCTGTGAGGATGCAAAAGAGAGAATACATTAATCCACATGAGCAAAGACACAGAGACACACATATAGAACAATCCTCATTATGAACAGGCCATGGTATGCATGCAACTAATTGCACCTTTGTCATAGGGACATTATCCACTGTGGAAGGCCAAATGCACTACGTGCCAGTGGAAGCACACGGGTGGCATGAGGGGTACCACACACTCACTGACCAGGGATCACACTGTGCCTCACAGGCTACACCAGGATTATGTACAGCACCTCACAGCAGTCACCTGCCCCAGCACACTGATGCTACCTCAGCAGAGTACACAGACACACACAGGTACAGGACAATCACATGGCATTGCCAACTGCGGGTACACACCTCACTCTGCCCATGTGCCAGTAGACGGGGGTGTCACAGGTGTGGGGCTGGCTCAGCACGGCATGCACACAGCACTGCTCCCTGCTCACATCCGATGGCCAGGCCATATCCATCCCTCATGCTGCTTGTGTGCAACACTCCCCATATGCACTCACCCACATGACAGGGGACTAACACACACACCAATGTGCAGGGGACGAACACGGCCTTTGGACACTCACAGCACAGGTACACTGAACAAACACACATCCATGGGTACTGACACCTGTCACACTGGGGGGAACACAGGATCACATCAGGACTGTGGAAACAACATCCCCAGGAGGAGTATGCAGGCAGAATGTGGCATGCACCTTGCATTCATTGTCACAGTAGGCACTATGCAAGTGAGGAGTGCACACAGGAAACACAGCATGCTCTGCATGGGTGACATGAGGCCTTCCACACCCTGGGACCCACTCCAAACAACAGTGCATGTCTGTCACACATGGACACAATGCCAGAAGTCACTGTCACACAAAAGGGGCACAGTCTAAGCTAGTGGAGTCTGCACTCACCTGAACCCCTGGTCGACCATACAGGCTCTGGAACTGTGGGAGGATCACATCTATCAGGGCAAGGTTCTCCTCCTGGGTGAATGGCTGTGACCTCTCCACAGTCCTGGACATGGTGCCAGAGGAATCACTATCAGCAGCAGTGGTCAGGGATGAATGGATGTGCAGGCAAGTGCTCTCTCATGGGACCTGGCTGCCTTATATATGCCTGGCTGGCCTGTTCATGTATAGGAGTACAGATTGATTGGTCAGTCACATTAGCATCCTACGTTTCATCCAATCCCTTCAAACCTACCCCAGTGTGTGGCTTTGCATGGTTTCAGTTTTGATAATGATGTCAAGTCAACATCCACATTGCAACAATGTAGATTCTTTCAAACTGACTTCTGCTGTGCACCTGGTGCTCAAATTCAAAAATTTAACTCAGTCTCCATGGCAACCATCAGGCATTTAGGCCCTTATACTTGTCCCTCATGTGTCCCCTATGTGTTTTCATACATTTACACACAGGTACGGTGCGTTCCACGCCCTAGGGCACCCCACAAGCAGTGATACCGACCGTACATGCGCTTGTACGGTCCGGATCACAATATGGGCGCTGGCGTATGCGTACGCCACAGTAGTACGGACTGTACACGCGCTTGTACGGTCCGGATCACAATATGGGCGCTGGCGTATGCGTACGCCACAGTAGTACGGACTGTACACGCGCTTGTACGGTCCGGATCACAATATGGGCGCTGGCGTATGCGTACGCCACAGTAGTACGGACTGTACACGCGCTTGTACGGTCCGGATCACAATATGGGCGCTGGCGTATGCGTACGCCACAGTAGTACGGACCGTACAAGCGCGTGTACAGTCCGTACTACTGTGGCGTACGCATACGCCAGCGCCCATATTGTGATCCGGACCGTACAAGCGCGTGTACAGTCCGTACTACTGTGGCGTACGCATACGCCAGCGGCAATATTGGCCCAGGGACCCTATACACGCGCTCCGAGCGTATGTACGGTGCGTATAACAACTGTCAGTGGTGACAGGCGGCACACAGACAGGAATGGAGCGGACAGGTATTGCCAAGGGTGGACACCAATGCATTGTCTGTGCAATACCACCTGTGTGTGACACAGGTGTGTCAGGATGTGATGTGGCACTTTACCCCTGAGGTGTGGGCAAAGCACATGTACGATGAGCTGTGTACACATGTCGTGTGTGATGGTGCGCATTGTACCACACATCCCCTGCACTCCTTTGACATGTGTGCATGTCGTACACACTAGTGGAGCCATGAGTCACTTGCATGTCCCAGTCACGGACACCCGCACCTGTCCCCTGATGCCAGGTACACGGAATATTACATATGACACGTGTATGGCTGCGTTGCATGCTGCAACCATGTCATGTGTGTGGCATGTCTTTCCATGATTTTGCTGTAGGTGTGTGATTCAATGTGTCAGCAGTTGCTGCTGCCAACATGTGTCTGTGTGTCGATGGGCATGGCACACTGTTCCGCACACCAGCCCACATATGTGATTTGCCATGAGGTGTGTATGTATCCAACTACACGGAGTATCAACACAAGTACATATCCACATGCTCCCTATGTATGTTCTGTCTCGACATGTACTCCTCAAAGGCAATGTGTGTGGCCTGTCCTATTCCTATGACATGTGACCAGTGCATATCGCATCCAACTACCTGTCTGTACCATACGCATACTACCTCTGCACATGTGTGGATGTCTGTGAATCCTGTGATGCGTGTGCATGTTCACTTACACTGGCCCACAGCTAGTCTCATGCCATGTCATCGTGATCTTGCCCCCCTCCGTTAGTGGCTGTCCCTTGGTAGGAGTGTAACCTGACTGGCGTTCGTGTCCAGGAACTGTGGCACAGACCTGACTCACAACGTGGCATATGTGTATTGGCTGTGTAACATGTGCTCAGTGCATTGACGATGTTGTTGTACAGTGCTCACTCTTAGGTGTTCCTTCCATTTCACTGCAGGGCTCCGCCTCTCCCTCGACGTATGCCAGACATTGCTGCCCTGCATGAACGGGACTGTATACGCCGCTACAGATTCAGCCAACGGTTGATTGATGAGTTGACTGGCCGGCTGGAAGCACAACTCCTCCCGCGCCACAGGTATCCAAGTGCACTGACACCCAAGTTGAAGGTGATGGCAGCCCTACATTTCCTTGCCACGGGTACGTTCCAACATACCATTGCTGATGTCGGGGGCATGTCCCAGACGATGTTCAGCCGTGTTCTGCATGATTTCTTAGAGGCCATGTTGGTTCACCTGGATGAGTACATTAAATTCCCAAATCGTGAGCAGTTGACAGATGTCAAGCGTGAGTTCTATGCCCTGGGAGGGATGCCCCATGTCATTGGGTCCATAGATGGGACACATGTTGCGTTGGTACCACCACAGGCACAGGAGGTGGTGTATAGGAATCGCAAACATTATCACTCCATTAATGCCCTTGTGGTGTGTCTGTCCAACATGGTGATTTCACATGTCTGTGTTCGCTTTCCAGGATCAGCACACGATGCCTTCATCATGAGGCGTAGCAGGGTGCCAGAAATGATGCTGCAGCTGCGGAACGAGCGAGCATGTATTGTTGGTGGGTAGACTCTGGCAGTTCTGTGTTTGGCGTCATCTTCCAATCTCACTGCCTGTGCTGACACACTTCTGTCCATGATGTTTCCTTGTAGGGGACGCTGGCTATCCCAACATGCCATGGCTGATGACGCCTGTCCGCAACCCCAGCACGGCTGCCGAGCACCTCTACAACAACGCACATGGGCGGACCAGGAGAGTCATTGAGAGGACGTTTGGACTTCTGAAGAGCCGATTCCGGTGCCTCCACAAGACCGGCGGAGCACTCCCATATGCCCCGGTGAAGGTGTGCAAGATCATCATCGTCTGCTGCATGCTGCACAACATGGCAGTGGAGGAAGCTGTTCCACTCATACTGGATCAAGATGACCAGGACCATCCACCCGTGGAGGATGAAGGGCTTGGTGACGGGGCAAGTGATGTGGAGGAGGAGGAGGCTGTGGAGGACATGCGGAGTCGGCTCATACGCAACTTCTTTGCTTAGTGGTGAGTTCCAGTGTCTGAGTGTGCACGCATTGGGCCGTGTGTGGCATGTGTTGCAATGTGTGTGTCCATCTGCATGTCTGCCAAGTGAGTCAGTGGTGTGTATTGAAGTGTCACTCAAGTGATGGCGCAATGGAAGGATGTTGTCTGAGGGTCATCATTGTCACCTGTCATGTTAACAACATGATACGTGTTAAGTACATGCTTGCGGATGTGCTCCTTTGTGCTGAATCCTTGTGTGTCTCTCTTCCACAGGTCCATGTGCATGCTGTCTGCTGGTGGCATTGTTGTGCTCCTGCTACTCCTCATGAACACAGCGACATGTGCTGATTCAGCGTCACATGCACGGGCAAGTGTTGAAATCTCCTCAGGGTAAGGGATGCCTCACGTCGTTTTGGGTGTGTGAATTGTTTGTAGTCTGTGTGCACTTCTCCGGTTCATGTGTGTTCCATTTGCATACATGGTGATCCTACATGGGGAACATGACATGGGGCAGGCTTCACCTGGAGCCATGCTCAGACTTGGTGACTGTCATGTGGCAGGGGATTGGGGATTGTGATGAGGCCATCATTGTGTGTAACACTGGCCTCGGAAACATACAGGTTGCACCGGGTTGACATGGTGTGTGATTGCCCCATCAGGGCCTCAATGGTGTATAGCGGCCTCTCCGTGGCAGCAGGGGGTGTTTAGCTGTTATCCGTCACTTGTGTGCCAGGTCAATGGGATGCCAGCATCTGTGTTGCAATGGGGGGTGCCAGTGTTGCTCCCACATGTACATCCACATGACCTGTGTATGTGTTGACAGAGTATCATTGTCATTCCAACACACATGACTAATAAATTTGTCCCTCTGTCTCCAAGGTGCCTCTTCCCTGTCAATGGTGCCCTGTTGCCACTGTGCGTGCCGCAGGTCTGGCATAGTTTTCATAGGTGGTGCATATGTGTCTATGTGTAGAGTGACAAGATGCTAGGGGTTTGTCAGGGAGTGGGAACTGTATTATGCACAAGATGCACAGTTCCATCCACCTCAAGGCAAGAGAGACCATCCCCCAGGGAAACTACAACATCTGTGTAGAATCCTACCCTGCAGTCTACGGACATGTGCCTCACGACTCCCATGGTACTTGTCCATATCCGGAGTGCATCTGCACAGCTCTGCTACTGCGTCGGGCAACCAGGCCACATCAACGTCCTAACGGGATGGGGGGAATGTTTCACAGCCAGCTGCAGGATGACCTTCTAGATCCACGCCCACACTCATGATGCAGCCCACAACCCCAACACAACCATGTGGCACAGTGATCCTAAACTGCATTCTGGCATCTCCATGCATCCAACCTTGGCCTAGCCACCATTCTCAACATCCGCCTGACGCAAGCATGCTGCACATTGTAGGGACACATGTCTAGACATACCTGGGAGCGGCAAGCCAGGTCACTCCACATGATCCCTGACCTCTGCGCATGACTGTTGCTCCCCTGAATGTGTCTGTAGCCACAGTTGTGCGGGAACCACTCAGCTGGTTGGGCCCAGCACAGGTGAGTTTGGTACTCCATGTCTGTATCAGATGAGACATTGGGACCCATGTGTGTCCTGTGCAAGACTGCGACCCCACGGTTTGGATGGTTGGAGTTAATTCTGAGATCAGGCATGCTTTGACTGTACGACACACACATGTATTGTAATAATGTAGAATCACGGCATCATCTTGTAAGTGTGATTAATTTATTTGTGGTGGGGTACGGGTTTGTGGGGATGACAAGAGGTGCACAGCGGGAGTGTAGAATCCAAAGTTCACTGGGGGAGTTGGTATCCTTGTCGTAGCAAAATGTCAGAGTCCATGCCACAGTCTTCGTCAACATAGGTCAGACAGTGACCAGCAAGTCCATGTGGCAGACAATGTCATGTGCTGCTATTGGGCCAGAGGGCCAGGTGCCAGGCCAGGTGACCTGGGAGATGGTGATGTTCTGCTGACTCTCACAGTCTTTTTCGTGGACGACCCACCTTCCTGCGGGGACCCTCGGAAGCAGTCCGTGACGATGTCTGTGACGCTCCGTCGGATGAATCCTCCTCCTCCTGATCCCTCCCTGTGTCTGGTAATGGCCTTCGCCTGGTGCCACAGGGAGGGTTGCCCATGTTGTCGGCAATCCGACGGAGTACACCGGTCATTTGGGTTTGCACCGCCACGAGCTCAGCCTGTCTATCCTCCATCCTTCCTTGGTGTTGCAGTTGACAGGCATGTTGCTGGGACTGCAGGGTCTTCATCTCCTGGAGGGTCCCCTTGATGTCATTGAGGGTGGACGCAATCTGGTCCATGCCCCTGGTGTCACGCCGGTATGTATCCAGGATGTTGCTGACCTGGGACACTACCGGGTCCTGAGCTGCCTGGTCAGGTTCGCGCCTCCGCCGTCCTCCACTCCCGCCACCCCTGCCCACGTGCACCTGGCCTGCCGTTGTGGGTGCATCGGGTCTCCGGGACCCCTGAGGGATGGCATCTGCGTTGCCGCCTGCCTCCTCCTGGGTGCCCGGAGGACCGTGTCCCTCCTGGGCAGACTGGCTGGGTGGTCGTGTGCGGGCAGGGCTCCTGGACGTCTCCTGGGATGTGGCAGGAATGGGGGTGGTGGTTGGCACAGTTGTACCTGACGCAGGTGCTGCAGGTGGTTGGACACCAGAGGGGCCAGGTTGGTCTGGGTCATCCACGGAGTGGTGAGAGTCATCGCTGGCGGTGGGGTCATCATCCCGCGGAGCCTGGTCCTGTGTGACTTCCCCCCCAGTGTTGGGGGGTGTTCGTCGACGTTGACCTGTGTGTGAGAGAGACAATGTTGACAGTGTCACATGTGGCATCCATGTTGCATGCATTTCTGATTTGGCACTCTTCCTCTGGGTAGTTGGATCTGTCCTGCATTCCTCTCACAGTGCACTTGTGCATGGCTATGTCCCTTGGCCACAGCTGTCAGGGCTTTACGCATGTGTGAGACACAATCTTAGTTGATGCATCTATTTGGGTACACAGTCAGCAGTGTGGTGTGCGGGCGTAGCGAGCCATGCAGAGGCGCCTTACGTGTTGCACTGTACGTGGCCAAATGGTGTTTTGGCAAGGCAATTTGATGTTGCAGGTAGGGGACTGAAGCATTTGTGACAGGGTTCTTACCGACACGGTGGGTGGGTATACTGGGTGTGTGGTTAGGTCTGTGCCTGCAGCACGGATGGACTCGTGCACAGATTGACACATGGACCGGTCTTCATCTACGGAAGGGGGGGTTGAGGCACTGCCAGACCTGGTCTGCATGCACACAGTCCACCGGCTGACGAGTGGACATGGCCACACCACCCAAGGGTGATTTAGTCTCCCTGTGTCTCCCTTCCTCCCTCCCTCTGTCACCCTCCTCCCTCCCTCTGTCGGTCTCCCTCTGTCACCCTACTCCCTCCCTCTGTCTGTCTCCCTGTGTCCCCCCTCTGTCTCCTTCCCTCTCATTCCCCCTCTCCCTCCCTCTCTTTGTCACTCTCTGTCACCTCAGGCCAGCTTCCTGGGCACACACAGTTAGCCGGTCTTTGAATGGCCATTGGCTTGTTCATGTGAGTTAGTCCCTGTTCTCCGGGCACCCATTGGGCAGTGTGTCTGAGTGTAGGCTGCTGCTGTGGCGGTGTGTGCTGAGACTCTATCAGAGCGATGCATCTTCATTGTCTGCTGTTATGTGCAAATTGTGCCTTCAGACCCATGGCATCCTGCATGGCAGCCATCATTTGCAGGCAAGACAGTACTGTGTGGGTACACACAGTTTGTATGGCTGTGCCCTGGGCCATATGGGCTGAGGGCATTGTTGTGTGCTTGTGAGTTGCTCAATGTTAGTTTTGCTGCCCCCACTCCCAGCATCGACCACATCCTGTGTTGTGTTGGTGTATTGTGTGGCCTGTGACTTGGCATGGCCCTGATTGATGCATGGGGCATGGAGGTGCCAGTGGCATGTGTGTGTTTGTGGAGTGTTGTTGTGTCCGGTGGTGGCTTGGGGGGGGTGGCATGCATGATTGATTGTGTATGGCATCCCCCCCATGTGAGGTGAGTTGTTTGTGTACTCACCAGGGTCTGGGAGTCCTGGCAGTCCGTGTAGTCCCTCCACCGCCAGCGTGGACATCACCTTCTCCTCCCAGGGATGGTATTGTACCGGTCTGGGGGGCGGCCCTCCTCCAGTGATGTTCCCCTGGTTGTGATTGTCAGTCATCTTCCTCTTGACCGTCCTCCGCAGATCGTACCACCTGGATTGGCACTCGTGCCTGGTCCTTCTGGTTGTCCCAACAGCATTCACAGAATCGACGATCCTCTGCCACATGGCGGTTTTTTCGGATATGCTGGTCTGTCTGACCAATGTCCCAAAGAGCTGTGGCTCGACTCTGAGGATTTCGTCGACAAGGATCTCCAGCTCCTCCTTTGTGAACTTTGGATTCTTGGTGGTGGACATGGCGTGGGGTGTGGTTGTGGGGGTGTGGGTGTGGATGGCTGTGGGTGTGTGGGTGTGGTAGTGGAGGTGTGTGTGTGAATGTGATGAGGGGGTGTTTGTGTAGGTGGTTGTGTGAAGGTATGCAAGTGTGAGGTTCAAGTATGGTGGTGTGGGTCGTCTGTGGGCTCTGGCAGCAGTGGGTCTGTTGCAAAGGCTCATGGTTTGTGTGTGTGGTCCATTTTTATTGGTCCATTTGTGGGTGTGGCTGTGTTTGAAATTTGTGTGGGTGTGTTATGAGGAGTGATTGAGTTTTGGGCCTCTGTTTGGCAGTTTGGCAGTTGCAGGTGAGTGTATGTGATGTTTGTGGGGTTGTTGGGCCTGTTTGGTGGTGTGGGGAAACTCTACTTGACTCTCCTTGTGTAAATATGGTTTGTCCGGGTTCAGTACGTGTTTTTTTGGCGTCAGTACGGTCCGTACATGCACTGGTGGGGGTGCGGTCCGTACATTCCCTGGTGGGGTGGTGGTTCGGTGCGTACATACACGGCTGGGGTGGGGGTTTGGTGCGTACATACACGGCTGGTGGTTCGGTGCGTACATACACGGCTGGGGGGGGTTCGGGGGCGTACATACACGGCTGGTGGTTCGGTGCGTACATACACGGCTGGGGGGGGTTCGGGGGCGTACATACACGGCTGGTGGTTCGGTGCGTACATACACGGCTGGTGGTTCGGTGCGTACATACACGGCTGGGGGGGGGTTCGGGGGCGTACATACACGGGTGGGTGTTTGGTGCGTACATACACGGCTGGTGGTTCGGTGCGTACATACACGGCTGGGGGGGGGTTCGGGGGCGTACATACACGGGTGGGTGTTTGGTGCGTACATACACGGCTGGTGGTTCGGTGCGTACATACACGGCTGGGGGGGGGTTCGGGGGCGTACATACACGGCTGGTGGTTCGGTGCGTACATACACGGCTGGGGGGGGGGTTCGGGGGCGTACATACATGGGTGGGTGTTTGGTGCGTACATACACGGCTGGGGGGGGGTTCGGGGGCGTACATACACGGCTGGTGGTTCGGTGCGTACATACACGGCTGGGGGGGGTTCGGGGGCGTACATACACGGGTGGGTGTTTGGTGCGTACATACACGGCTGGTGGTTCGGTGCGTACATACACGGCTGGGGTGGGGGTTTGGTGCGTACATACACGGCTGGTGGTTCGGTGCGTACATACACGGCTGGGGGGGGTTCGGGGGCGTACATACACGGCTGGTGGTTCGGTGCGTACATACACGGCTGGGGGGGGGTTCGGGGGCGTACATACACGGGTGGGTGTTTGGTGCGTACATACACGGCTGGTGGTTCGGTGCGTACATACACGGCTGGGGGGGGGTTCGGGGGCGTACATACACGGCTGGTGGTTCGGTGCGTACATACACGGCTGGGGGGGGGGTTCGGGGGCGTACATACATGGGTGGGTGTTTGGTGCGTACATACACGGCTGGTGGTTCGGTGCGTACATACACGGCTGGGGTGGGGGTTTGGTGCGTACATACACGGCTGGTGGTTCGGTGCGTACATACACGGCTGGGGGGGGTTCGGGGGCGTACATACACGGCTGGTGGTTCGGTGCGTACATACACGGCTGGTGGTTCGGTGCGTACATACACGGCTGGGGGGGGGTTCGGGGGCGTACATACACGGGTGGGTGTTTGGTGCGTACATACACGGCTGGTGGTTCGGTGCGTACATACACGGCTGGGGGGGGGTTCGGGGGCGTACATACACGGGTGGGTGTTTGGTGCGTACATACACGGCTGGTGGTTCGGTGCGTACATACACGGCTGGGGGGGGGTTCGGGGGCGTACATACACGGCTGGTGGTTCGGTGCGTACATACACGGCTGGGGGGGGGGTTCGGGGGCGTACATACATGGGTGGGTGTTTGGTGCGTACATACACGGCTGGGGGGGGGTTCGGGGGCGTACATACACGGCTGGTGGTTCGGTGCGTACATACACGGCTGGGGGGGGTTCGGGGGCGTACATACACGGGTGGGTGTTTGGTGCGTACATACACGGCTGGTGGTTCGGTGCGTACATACACGGCTGGGGTGGGGGTTTGGTGCGTACATACACGGCTGGTGGTTCGGTGCGTACATACACGGCTGGGGGGGGTTCGGGGGCGTACATACACGGCTGGTGGTTCGGTGCGTACATACACGGCTGGGGGGGGGTTCGGGGGCGTACATACACGGGTGGGTGTTTGGTGCGTACATACACGGCTGGTGGTTCGGTGCGTACATACACGGCTGGGGGGGGGTTCGGGGGCGTACATACACGGCTGGTGGTTCGGTGCGTACATACACGGCTGGGGGGGGGGTTCGGGGGCGTACATACATGGGTGGGTGTTTGGTGCGTACATACACGGCTGGTGGTTCGGTGCGTACATACACGGCTGGGGTGGGGGTTTGGTGCGTACATACACGGCTGGTGGTTCGGTGCGTACATACACGGCTGGGGGGGGTTCGGGGGCGTACATACACGGCTGGTGGTTCGGTGCGTACATACACGGCTGGTGGTTCGGTGCGTACATACACGGCTGGGGGGGGGTTCGGGGGCGTACATACACGGGTGGGTGTTTGGTGCGTACATACACGGCTGGTGGTTCGGTGCGTACATACACGGCTGGGGGGGGGTTCGGGGGCGTACATACACGGGTGGGTGTTTGGTGCGTACATACACGGCTGGTGGTTCGGTGCGTACATACACGGCTGGGGGGGGGTTCGGGGGCGTACATACACGGCTGGTGGTTCGGTGCGTACATACACGGCTGGGGGGGGGGTTCGGGGGCGTACATACATGGGTGGGTGTTTGGTGCGTACATACACGGCTGGGGGGGGGTTCGGGGGCGTACATACACGGCTGGTGGTTCGGTGCGTACATACACGGCTGGGGGGGGTTCGGGGGCGTACATACACGGGTGGGTGTTTGGTGCGTACATACACGGCTGGTGGTTCGGTGCGTACATACACGGCTGGGGTGGGGGTTTGGTGCGTACATACACGGCTGGTGGTTCGGTGCGTACATACACGGCTGGGGGGGGTTCGGGGGCGTACATACACGGCTGGTGGTTCGGTGCGTACATACACGGCTGGGGGGGGTTCGGGGGCGTACATACACGGGTGGGTGTTTGGTGCGTACATACACGGCTGGTGGTTCGGTGCGTACATACACGGCTGGGGGGGGGTTCGGGGGCGTACATACACGGCTGGTGGTTCGGTGCGTACATACACGGCTGGGGGGGGGGTTCGGGGGCGTACATACATGGGTGGGTGTTTGGTGCGTACATACACGGCTGGTGGTTCGGTGCGTACATACACGGCTGGGGTGGGGGTTTGGTGCGTACATACACGGCTGGTGGTTCGGTGCGTACATACACGGCTGGGGGGGGTTCGGGGGCGTACATACACGGCTGGTGGTTCGGTGCGTACATACACGGCTGGTGGTTCGGTGCGTACATACACGGCTGGGGGGGGGTTCGGGGGCGTACATACACGGGTGGGTGTTTGGTGCGTACATACACGGCTGGTGGTTCGGTGCGTACATACACGGCTGGGGGGGGGTTCGGGGGCGTACATACACGGGTGGGTGTTTGGTGCGTACATACACGGCTGGTGGTTCGGTGCGTACATACACGGCTGGGGGGGGGTTCGGGGGCGTACATACACGGCTGGTGGTTCGGTGCGTACATACACGGCTGGGGGGGGGGTTCGGGGGCGTACATACATGGGTGGGTGTTTGGTGCGTACATACACGGCTGGTGGTTCGGTGCGTACATACACGGCTGGGGTGGGGGTTTGGTGCGTACATACACGGCTGGTGGTTCGGTGCGTACATACACGGCTGGGGGGGGGTTCGGGGGCGTACATACACGGCTGGTGGTTCGGTGCGTACATACACGGCTGGGGGGGGGTTCGGGGGCGTACATACACGGGTGGGTGTTTGGTGCGTACATACACGGCTGGTGGTTCGGTGCGTACATACACGGCTGGGGGGGGTTCGGGGGCGTACATACACGGGTGGGTGTTTGGTGCGTACATACACGGCTGGTGGTTCGGTCCGTACATACACGGCTGGGGGGGGTTCGGGGGCGTACATACACGGCTGGTGGTTCGGTGCGTACATACAGGGCTGGGGGGGGGGTTTGGTGCGTACATACACGGCTGGTGGTTCGGTGCGTACATACACGGGTGGGGGTTCGGGGCGTACATACGCGGGCGGGGGGTGGTGGGGTGTTCGGCGCGTATGCGGGCACATGTCTCCATGGTTGCTATGGGAGTTCGGTTCGGACGGTGTTTTTTGCGTACGGTTGTGAAATGGGGAGGACGGGAGGGATCGTACTTGCGCAGTCGGACTTTATTTTTCCGCACGGTGGGTTTCTCGCCCGGGGACGTGTCGGTGACTTTTCCCGACCCGAGGACGTGTGGGGAAATCTTCCCAATGCGATTCGTATGGACTTTTTTCCGTTCGAATCGTACTTGGCAGTTTGTACGCTACTTTGACGATTCGGACGGAAAAAAATCCGGATACGAGTCGGACGGGGAATTTTTTTACCGGATCGGAATTGGCACCTATATATCCAAATTTAAAAAATTATATTAATAATAGTTAAATAATTATATCCTAAAATATTAAATATAATATTTATTTCCAAAATACTCCCCACCCTTAACCCCTATATACACAACATCCCACTAAAAATTTTTTTTTTCACAATTAAATTTTAAATAATTGAATTTTGTTCAAAATTTAAATTTAAATTCTACAAAAATTTATTAAAATATTTTATTTCAAATATATTTTTTTAAAACACTCCCCACCCTTATCCCCTATAAACCCAACATCCCGCTCCTAAAATTATATATCAAAATTTAAAAAATTATATTAATAGAAAGAAAATTGTTATTTTTAATACACTTAAATAAACATTTGCTGACACTTCTAAACAATAATTTTTTACAAATCACAAAGTGACTTAATACTATACTTTTTCGATATTTTTACTACACGATATTATGTCTTTCGATATACTATACCTCGATATTTTACTACACATCACAATCTCGACATTTTTTACATCGATATTGTTGACAGAGATATATTGTTCCATCGATATTTTGACTTCGATATTTCTGTATATCGATATTACATTTCCGATATTTTGTCTACTCACCGTCCGGTCCAGTCTATGGATTTGAAAACCCGGGGGTAAGGCGGAGATTATGTGTGGCTCTGAATGGGGGTTGAGCCAGGTTTCTGTCAAAAAGACGGCGTCTGGCTTACGCTCTTCAAGTAGTAGCGCGATTTGTGTACTGTGTCTCGGGAGCGATCTACAGTTTAATAAGCACATATGGTATTCCTGCGTCGTGGATTGTGCTGTGGTTTTATAAAAGGAGTGTTTACATCCAGGGCAGTGGGGGGGAAGGTCGGCTGGTGCATAGATATGTGTACAGTGAACCACCGCCCTAGCCCCAATGTTATGAATGTCTAATGCGCTGTATGTCCTGACCTGGGATGTGTGGGGGCCAGGGATTGTGGCCCCTGGACCCGGTTGGGCGCGGACGGGCGCAGACGGGCTTGCCTTTGGCGCGCCTTCGGCGCGCCGCCGGCGCGCCCGCTGCGCGCGTCCGCTGCGCGTTCGCCAAGCAGGTATAACTGTGAAGCAAGTTTTTAAACACTTCACATTTGTCCAACTTTGCATGTACGCTGCACTGTACAACACACATTTAAAAATGAAAAAGCATCAAAGCAACGTTTTTCCAACTTTGCATGTAAGCCGCACTTTAAAGCACACAAAGAAAGTGGAAAACGTGTTAACACATCCTTTTTGTACCGGAAGGTTCCATTTGAGGTTAAAAATAACTATGCTTGATAGAACGCACACACCCTTGCACACTTGTGCCAGTTTATGTGTTGGCACATCCACGCCTAAAGTGTGCCAGCGCAGGGAGCGAGGGAAACAAAGGCATATCTTAGCAGATATGTCACGGTTCTGCTCTCACCCTTTCACAGAGCACAACTTTAGTTGCTGCGCTGCATCGCATGAAAATATAATATATTTGCCCTTCAATGATGTGGAAAACGAGCAAACCTCATTCTATTTCCGGCATCCTCGTGACTGTAAGCAGGCACTTGCCTCCGAGCAGTGAATCTGATTTAAAGTGCAGTAAGGGACACAGGAAGGTAACAAGAAAGATAGAAGCCAGGGAAAAATAATTATCTGTTGTTTCTCGAGACGTGTCCCCTCTTTCCTTCCCCCAACTCCACCTCACGCCCACTCTCTCACTTGTACTCTTGCATAGACACTTTTCACCCGCTCAGATTAGCTGGAAAATGTCTGCGGTTTCTCCCTGGAAGAGGGAAAATGGATAGTAAACGATCCAGTATTTTCTAGACCGTGTAACTAGTCTCCATTCCGGTGGGAAAAGTCAGACTAGCCTGAAATCGATGCAGGGATACCAACGAGAAATACATCCCAGCAAACTCGTAATGAATTAGTAAACAACTGTTGTTGTGCACATCTCTGAATCAGACAAGCAGCGCCACCATGTGTTAGATTGGCATAAGTGCCAGCGATGACAATTAAGTGTCAGTGATGAGCACGGAAAACCACCTGTTCAAATTAAGCACTGATTAAATGCCTCCTTTAGAATTTAGTGGAGTGGGAGTATATTATAAATTGGCGGTGCTGCTGCTGGGGCACACTCGCAGTTCCCCAGTTCTATTTAGAATTGTAGAAACGCCAGGTTTAGGCCTGTAGAGCCTCTGCTCGGGCTGCCAGTATAGAACTTGACTTGACAGCCGTTCACCAAGGGGCAGCCAGGTGGCAGTGACCATCGTCCCGTTCTGATGAGGGTAGGGTTACCATAACTCATTTCCACTGTGTGTGTCTGCCATGGGAGGGTAAGCAGGAAATAGAAGGAAAAATGTTAAATGGTTCCCAAGCACAGGGAGAAACTCGCTGCTCCTTGGGGCCCTTTATTTTTTAATCAGTGAAAACAATCTCCTGCTTTGGGAGTTTCTTTTCTCTAAACAAAAAAGATTCACAAGATGGCGCTTAAAACATGGCGCCCACTGGGCCATTTTTCAGTGCTGCAAAGGGAGGGATCCACTCTGGTTAGGGTGACCAGATCTTGAGAACCAAAAACCGGGACATTTTGGAAAGATAGAAGAAGGACTACAATTTTTCATCCACTGAATGGTGCAGAATGACAGCTCTCATCAACATAGGATCACAGAAGAATTATTAAGAAAATAAATAAAATTTAATTTCTAAACCAATATTATGCCTATCAATTAAATTGCTTACTTATAACAGTTGTTAACTAGCACAGCTTTAGAACACCCAAAAAAGTGCTTCTCATTGTTTTTAGTCGACCCCCTTTAAAAAACGGGACATGAGCCAAAATTGCCGAAATCTGCCGGGACAGCTCGTGTAAAAACGCTACTGTCTGGGCAAATCCGGGATATCTGGTCACAGGGGCATAACACAGGCCCCCGCAGCCCCCTCGGTGTGGGGGAGCTCCAAGCTCCAGGGGGCCCCCTTAGCACAGCACTTTTGCCGGAGAGGTCTTGATTGAGGCCGGTGTCTGGTCACCATACCTCTGGTGGTCTTTTGGCAGCATAGAGATCCCTGCAAAGCCTCTCTTAACAGGCTGGACGGTGTTGTGAGCCATGTTCTACTGGTGCAAAGGGAGACAATCTGCGAGGCTCAAAATAACCAGATAGGTGTCACATTTTGGAAGTTGTTGTTAGGGAAGACTGGAAACCACATTGGCAGGGTTTTTCTGGTAGGATGAAAAAGACATATGCTGATTTTGATGCCAGTCTTAGTCGTAATGAGCAGGCGATTCCAGCTTTTTGGGGTGGGGGAGGGAAATTAGATGCATGATCTCAGGAGCAGGATGGTCAGGGCCAGTGTGTGCAGAGGGAGTCAGGAGCACGTGAGGCTGAGAGGATGTGCAGATGGATCAGGCTCTTAGGGGTTGGTTTTTGATGCATTTATTTGGTCCAGGACTTTGTGTTTTGCTTTGGTTTATGTTAGGATACGCTTTCTGTATTAGTGAGGCAAGGAGTATTCTTTTTGTGTTCATATCTTCAGACATGTCCGAGTAAAGTAGCCTTTTTCACCTGGAATAATAAAACAAATCTATGGGCTTTTATGACGTCTCGTCGAATAGTGGCATGCTGGAGCGGACCGAGAAGGAATTAACAACATGGAGAGCGCCTACAGGCGCTCACAGTAATACAGGGAGTAAGTCAAGGCCAGGCACGCAACTGCCACAAAAGTTATCCAAACACGCTATAGGTGCGGCCTCCTCACTGGTAGCCTGAAAGATCATAATTTTAACAAAATGAGTAATTTGTCATATAAGGTAAGGTGGAGGCAGGGCTTTAAGTGGGCCAGGCCCTGTTGGTACTCAGCACCGCAGTGCTAAACACCAGGACGGGGGCCTTTTTTACAAAGCCATTTTGCCGCCTGTGCATCACTTTTTTTGACGCACCTGCCCATATTTAAAAGGCCACGTAAAGTTACTCTGCTGAATTTACAAGGCCTTGCAAATATGGGCGCCTTTCACACATTACTCTGTGTGAAAGGGGCATTCTATGGGTGTTGCTGTGAGTGTCCCCCTGCAACATCCATAGAACCCGACACATTCCCAGATTTACAACATTTTGTAAAGCTGAGAATGCGTCAGAATCCTACGCCTGAGTGGCGCACTGAGGAGAAATACTTTTATTGCTTCTCGTTTTTATCCATTTCTATGTATGCTGCATAGAAAGAAGAAAATTCCATCAATGATTGTTTTTGTGCAAGAAGGTGTACCTTCCTACACAAAAACAATCATCCGCCTGATGCAGACACCCTTGCAACATGAAGCAAGGGTGCTTGCGCTGGCGCATGACAGACAATTGTGCGCCAGCGCTGGGGAAAGTTTAGTTTAGTTTAATACATTTATAGAGCTCTTGGTTACACCACAACGGTGTGTCCCCGCGCTATGACACAGGAGAGAGAAAATTGCAAGAAGAAGAGGCGCTAGCTATGAATCTATGAGAGTTCAGTCTTGCTGTACAGCCATGTTTTTAGTTGTTTGCAAAAATGTATTTCGGAAATCTCTGTTCTCAGGGTTATTGGCAGAGTATTCCAGGTCTTTAGAGCTAGATACCTGAAGGAGCGGGCTCCTAGTCTGGCTTTGTATATCCTAGATATTTTAACCAAGGCCATACCCGAGGATCGCAGAGTCCGACCAGGTTTGTATTTCGTTAGGAGAGAATGAAGGTAATTAGGGCCGGATTTCATGAGGATGCGATGGCCGTAGCACAAAGCCTTAAAAATGACCCTCTTTCCCACTGGCAACCAGTGAAGTTTTTTCAGGGCATTCTCTGAGTTTGCTCTTCTGGGTAGGCCAAGTACTAGTCGAGCAGCGGCATTTTGTACCCTCTGTAGTTTAGCTAGTCCCCCCTTCGTGGTTCCAAGATATAGAACATTGCCATAGTCCAGTTGTGATGTTATTGATGCATGGACAATGGTTTTTCTGGCACTAGAAGGCAGGAGATTGAGAATTTTTCTCAGGATTTCAATAGCTCCATAGCATTTGCCCGCAACCCTATGTATCTGGTTGATGAAGCTCAACTCAAAGTCAAAGTAAATTCCTAAATTTTTTACTTCAGTTTTTGGGTTGGGCAATTGGCCTAAAGAAACTGGCCACCAAGCAGATGACCAAATGGTTGGCGATCTGCTCACAACCATTACCTCCGTTTTGTTCCCATTTAGTTTGAGGCAATGGTTGGACATCCAGTTCGCGACCTCTGATAGGCATTTGGATAAACGAGTGGCTGCTTGCTCCTCCTTTTGTGACAGTAGGACAATTAGCTGTGTGTCGTCAGCATATGAGACAATTGACACATTATGTTGTTCCACATGCTCAGCCAAGGGACTTACATATAGGTTAAAGAGGGTAGGACTCAGTATAGAGCCCTGCGGGACCCCCTGCTCAAGAGACATGCTCCTTGATAGGTAAGGTTTCTGAGCTACTCTAAAGCTACGTTCAGAGAGGAAAGACATCAACCAGCGCAAGGCCTTATTCCTGATGCCACATGCTTCCAGTCTTTGTAGGAGCAGCTGATGAGATACGGTGTCAAAAGCTGCACTGAGATCAAGAAGGGTCAGTGCAGCAGTATCCCCTTCATCGGCATGTTTCCTCAATGCTTCCGTGGCATAGAGTAATGCCGACTCAGTTGAGTGAGCGCTTCTGAAACCTGATTGTGAAGGCTGTAATAGATCGTATTTATTTATATGATCAGTTAATTGTTTATTAGTTATTTTCTCCGCAATCTTTGCTACAAAAGGCAGTAGAGAGATTGGGCGTAGGTTTTCAAGTACAGTATGTTTAATTCGGGGAGTCTTTTTCAAAGGTTTAACAATAGCCTGTTTCCATTTCGCGGGGACCAGACCTTCTTGGAAGGAGCGAAAGATAATGTCTAAGATATGTGGCATAATAGGGTTGGCTCCTTCCATAATTATATCCGGTCTTGCAGCATCAAGGGGGGAACCGGATTTTATTCCTCTAGCTATATCAGTGAGTACAGCTAGACTGTGTATAGTAAATTCGTCCAGCGTTCCTCCTGCGTAAGATTCCTTATCAGAGTCAATAGTGCTAGTACCTAATCTGGCCTCTATAGGGAAAGTGTCATAGATGTTCTTGACCTTAGTGGCAAAGAACTCTGAAATCTTATCACAATTCTCCCTGGAGGTAGGATAATCATCCAGCTCCTTATGTGTTTTTAGCGACTTCAATATGGTGAATAATTCTTTAGGGGCATTCTTGGCTCTATTAATTTTTTCTGTATAGTATGTACCTCTGATTTTCTTAATTTGTGAGTGATATTGTTTAAGCTCGTACTTGTACTCTTCTCTAGCCTTATTGCAGTAGTTGTTCCTCCATGTTCGTTCAAGCTTTTTACAATTTTTTTTGGCTTCAGCCAATTCTTTATTAAACCATGGTGCGGTAGCACCCATCCCTTTCGGGATCCTTGTGCTCCATGGTGCTATTTCATTAACTGTCTCGGAGATCCATGAATCCAGTTTGTCATTTGCACGATTCGTGTCATTGTCCAATCTGGGTTCCCTTTCTATTAATGCCTGAGAAAAGGAAGTGGAATTAAATTTGTTCCAGTTCCTTGTAGTTATTTTCTGATTGGGCTGTTTCGGTATTTTCCTGTGTGAGGGTATAGAGAAAGGAACTAGGTAGTGGTCTGACCACGGAATAGGGCATGGAAGTCCAACCGTTAAATCTTCGCAATTAGTGAAGACTGGGTCTAAAATGTGACCCTTTTGGTGCGTATGTGTTGTGACCTTTTGAGCCAGATTTAATGTCAGCAGGTCCTTACATAGGAGATTTATTTCATCGTCCTGCTTATTATCAAAGTGAATATTTAAGTCACCAAGCACCATAAAGTTGTTGTGTCTGAGGGCTGGGTGCACTATTGTGTCTACCAAACTTGTTATAAATTTAGTAGCTGGGCCCGGCGGTCTACAGATTAGAGATCCGGCTAATGTGGTGCCCTCTATAGTTGATAGAGTAAATGAGAAAGCTTCACAATTATCTATATCAGCTTGTTTGACCTCGCATGTCATAGTGATTTTATGGATTATGGCTATACCTCCTCCAGTTCGACCCAAACGGTCCTGCCTCATCATCCTGTATTCATCATTAATGGTATCCAGAACATCTGGGGTGGAGCTCTCATTAAGCCATGTTTCTGTCAGGAATAGGGCATCTAACTTTTGTTCGTCGAGCAGGTCCTTGATTTCATATTTGTGTTTAGCTAGCGATCTGCAATTAAGCAGAGCCAAACGTAATGTAGATTCATTGATGATCTGGGTCTCTGACCTGAAATTGGTTTGGCAGTGCCAGCACTTCAGTGTGTTATTATCTACACTTAGCCTATGTTTACATGTAGAATTCAGTGGTTTTGATAATATGAGTAACTCACTTCTGGTGTATATAATCCTATCCTTGGGAGTTTTGGGGGCAGGGGACCTGGCCCCTGGGCCCGGACGGGCGCGGACGGGCGCAGACGGGCTTGCCTTTGGCGCGCCAGCGGCGCGCCCGCTGCACGCGTCCGCTGCGCGGTCGCCTGCACATCAATTTAAATAGAGGAGTCAAGTTAACTTCTCCCCTCCTCCCTCCCGGAAATGCGTGTGTCTGCCCGGCCGCGACCTCCACACAATCGGCACAAGCCGAAAGCACACAGATGCGCCATATTGTTAATGCGATTCATCCCTGTGCTTTTAAAATGATGCAGCTCGGCGCAGCAAAATGGTTTCTGGTGCCGTGCTGAGTCATTTTTGGGGGAAAGGAGGCCCTGAGTTCCTCTCGGTCTCCCCATTTTTTCCCCTCACCCTAAGCTGGAAAACAAAACCTCAGCCATAGAGTCAACCATCACAGGCCTTAGATGTACCTTCGAAGATGCTCCTTTGTTATGCATGCTGCCAGGGCCAGGAGCTCATCATAAGAGGTGATCACCTGATAGCATCTAAAAGCCCACCCACGGTGGGGCAGGCGTGGGAAGCCACGGTGGTGGGCGGAGCTCAGGCTCTACATGTAACACCAACACAGCCATTGCCTGCTGAAGGCTGCTACAGCTGCTGCACGTGCTGCTGCTTCCCAGCATTAGCAGCTTCTAGACATTTTTCAAGCAAACAAAGCAAACAAAACAAAGAAAATGTTTTACAAGGCGTTTGATTTAACATTCCTAATAGAGCGTTATATTTATTTCACAGTCTTATGGTTTCAGAACTGAGGCATTCTCAATATTATTTACAGCACAGTCATTGTCATACTCATTTATCTAATGCAGCTAACAGCCATTGACAAAACCAATGGTCCTGGCTTGTTTTAGATTTAATGTCAGTTGTTGCATATAGTAACAGAAATAGGCAGCAAAACATTCGGGCGGCACGCTATAGAATAGGAAGCACGGTGTTGCAGCTGGCATGTTTAAGCCATGCCCTCAATTACATGGGCCACGCCCCTTTGAGAGCGCCCCCTCCTCCCCTAAAATGTTCATCCCACATAAAGCTCTGGGTGGAGGAGAGGGGGGTGTGGGTAGTGAAAACGGGACAGAATCACACGTGTAACGAAAGATGCTGACATTTTGTGTGATGAACAGTCCCTACAAAATGTGCAAAAGTGAGAGGGTGAAAGTCCATCCATCACATACTGGGTGGAGATGAAGTCTGTGGGACAGCTGTTTAATGAGAGCGGAGCCTTCAGCACCAAATCATGTGAGGGAAAGGTCAGGCTGGGACAGAAAACATGCTCTGGCATCCAAATAAAAGTAGCCCGGGTTAGTGAATCAGATAGCTAAAAAAGGGCACGCATTTGTAAATAGGGCCGTTTTGAACTCGTGAAGACAAGTATAGGTGTTTCGCAAGGTATGGGAGACTGCATGCATTATTTGTGCTTGCTACAGGCAATGTGGTTACATCACGAAAACCAATCTTAAAACCCGGCCCACCAGACCATAAAACAGGCACAGAACAGCCAGAGCAAAAAAAAGCGTCTCACACACTGGACCCATCAGACCAGTACCATGGGCACTGCTGGATTGCCCTATGGGCCAGTCCGACCTTAGACCGAGGAACAAATGCTGGAGTTGCGCTTCTGTACGTAACAAAGTTTATATTTTCGTAAACATCCATTTCACTTGGCTCAAAGAGAAAATAGGAAGCCAGAAAAACAAACAGATTTACGAATGACGCCGACTTTGACACACATCCTCGCTGCTTTTACTGACATGTCGAAATATAGTTTCTGCATCACCGAGAGGCAGCCGTCCTGCCACCCGGACTATGCAAGAACACAGCACCCCGTGGAGAGTCGCAACACCACCAGGCATGTCTCGGCACCAGAGAGACACTAAGGTCTCCGGACTTTTAGCACTACTCTTCACCACTCTCCGATTATCACTGCAGGTACAACAAGCAGGCACTCAAGAACAACCAGTCTATGGATACCAACGAATACACTAGACTTTCGGCACAACTTTTCAACACCCTCGGAAAATCCACAGTAGGCATTCTATGGAAGCACAGACAGGCAACACAGTACACCCAGTCTAGAAATACTACATTATTCCCCCCACCCCACAGCCCCCTCCGGAGCAGGCAGATTATAGCGCCACATATCGAGGCACACGTCGCGCACTCACCTTTCTCGGGCAGGCGGCTCTGCACTAGCTGCTTGGCCTGGGCGACGTCGCCGTCGCTAGACACATCGAGCTTGACTAGATGCAGCTCCCCTGCTCCGCCCGCCTCCTCTGCAGCGCTGCGCAGCTCCAGCGCCCCCGGACCCTCGGGGAAGAGGCAGGCCGCGAACACACAGAAGCCCATCCCGTGCAGCTGGCGCGCGAGCAGGTTCCCGAAGCCGGTGTCACAGCCCGTGATGAAGACTGCGCGGCCCCGGGGGTCAATCGGGGGCTCAGTCCCGCGCCGGCCGCCCAGTGCCATCCAAGCCAGGGCGGGCACCGCCAGTACCAACGTGGTGCACAGCGGGCCCAGGCACCAGCAGAGGAGGAGGAGCAGCAGCGGGAAGCCCAGCCAGCGCCACATCTTGAACAGCGAGCAAAGGATGCTGGAGTTCACGTTACACGGCAGCAGGCAGTACCAACACCGCAGAAGTGCCTCCAACTCAGCGCGGAAGTAGCAGCTCTCTGCACAAACAACAGGGAGAGCCTCGGTGCCAAACCTCTCCCTGCCTCCCTCTACAGCATCAGCACAGTCATTTAATAAGGAACGAAAACTGGCACTGCGCCTCACGAGACACTTCCACTCCGACTCCTGTAACGCTCACTTGTTCCCTTTCTGGATACACATTATACAAAGCAGGGGTGCAACAGACCTGCACTTCGGAGGGGGGATAGCAGGCGGGGCTAGCACTTCCAACAACGGGGCGGAGCTATCCTCAGAGCCGGGACAAGAAAACTGAGTGGTGCATTCTGCATTGTAAATGTATTGGTCAAACCGAATATGATCATAGTAAATATGATTTAGGGGTTTTCACAATGTTTATAGGCTTCTGAAGAGACTGAGTGCTACCAAAAATCAGCTTTTACAGAAAGGATGAGTTCATTCATTTGGAATTCCATCCTCAAAAGGCGCTCCTGTCTGACTCTTGAGCAAAGGTACATTTTCAGTCTGCATAGGTTCATGTCTCAGAACAATGTGCTTGGTGGGTTAATGCACTTAATTTCAGTATGTGTGACTGGCATGCATCAGCTTTGCTTCCAAATACCTCTTCCATTCCTCCTGAGATTGAATAAGTGAGTGTCAACCAGTTTGCAGTCTTAACACCTCTGAATTACTCTGATAGCAATCTGCGCTATTCTAAATCTGCAAACAAATAGTTGGGGGTAACACCCCACATGGAGCTGTTCTCATATGAGATGACTTAGCTTCACACATCGAGGAAGCCACGAGACCCATAGAACTGGTGAAAAGGTAGTCACATCGGAATGATGTTGCAACAGCTGGTGTTCTAGCATGGAAAGGATACAAATAGTCTTTCAAGCTCCAGAACACAAAGAATGTATGGCTGAAGGGCAATGTCCTGCAAAGAGGTCACTGCATAAGAAACAGAAATAGTTCCAGTTAATCATGTGTGTTATAGTAACAACCATGCTTTCAATTTTGTTCTGAAGCCCCAGCACACAAAGGGGCCGATTCCGATCCGGGTCGGAAGGGCACTGATCGCGTTGCGGCCGGAAAAACTACGAGCCGTACGCATGTTTTCCGCCCGACTCGTACAGCTGTATGAGCAAGCAAGTATGATACGAGCTACATGAAATTCACCGACCGAGTCGTTTCCGGGTCCAAACCGCTCAGTACGTCTCGGTCGTAAGCTAACCGTGGTGTGCAATGGATGCGATTCTCGACCGAGCCAGTACGATGCATGCGTCGGACAGCCTGTGCGTGCCGGAGTGTCCGGCTCGCAAATCGTCCGGGTGGTTGCCTTTGGGGTTCCGCGTCAGACCCCCTGTCACCCGCAGCCCTACGACTTGGACACAGGGGGAGACCCAAGGGTCCACCCAACACAGGCATGTACAGTGCGGATGGTACCGACGCATACTCACTGTAGGGGGCGCACTTGTCCGCGACGTACCCATTCAGTCAATGGGAGCCCATGTACACGTCGTACGACCGGCTCCCATTGACTTCTATGGGAGTCCAACCGAACCGAGTCTGACAGCATATGGCCGCATCGTACTCGCTCGGTCGGACTGCAGGACTATGGTTCGGTCGGAAAACACTCCTGATCCTGCCCGGTCGGAGTGCTTTCCGACCCGGATCGGAATCGGCACCTAAGTATGAAATCCATTAAAATAACAAGGTTTTTATGAAATCCGGCAAGGTCAATGTGTATTATAAAATGCAAAATTTGTTGCAAATTTCTCCAAAATTCCCTTGAGAAGAATGACTATATTAAAATCACGCTAGAGAGCACAAAATAACTAAACCCTAGGCATAAACTCTCTGTTGTCCACAACAAGAAAACTAAAGATGCCAAGGTTGTTTGAAACAAATCTATTCAAGGGAACCTAGAGGAATCCAAAACATTTTGGGGAAGGCGCCTCACCCACAACATATTATGGCATGCTTCATCATTAGAGGCTCCCCACTCCTCATTAGGTAAATACCACCTTGGTGGACTCAACCATTGCTGGGAGTTCTTATATAAATGCTTGCTGAATTAGTTGCAGGGATCCAGATAAATAATAAAAATACCTAAAGATAAATCCAAGCATTATCCTTTATTGTTGGGTACCCTTGTTATGGATAAAAGATATTACGTCAGGCATACAATGAGATTCAATAACTCATCTAGCCGTTCCACTATGCCAACATGTTACAGCCATTGAAAAAGCCCATGCAGGTCTATGGCCTTCTACAGGGCTCCTATGCTCCCTGCCTAGCTATGCATTCATTCCATACAGCGATCATGAGGTCTAATGCTCTTGTACCTTTCTTTACCTCATGACTACTGGTTCAGAGGGTGGCAAACAGGGCAATAGTAGGTGTTTCTGAAGGCATATCGTCTTGATGAATGTGTGACTACAGAGGAGTTTCTCCTTGATCTGACCAGGAATACTCTGGGCCCACCCATAAGTTAGGGTGTTTGTCAAACGTCATTATGTACAGAACTGCACAAGAGCATTAGGCCGCACTAGGATATCAGCAGGCTCCACAGAGGGTTTTAGACCATCGCGGTACCCATACAACGGAAATTCCAGAATAATACCAAGATTGAATGTTGTCTTAAGTAATAGTATTGATGGCTATAGTGAATGCAAAACAAGATCGCACCACAACTGGATGTGGGTTCTAGCATTCTGGAGTTTCTAAGAATTTCTACAGTCCAGATTGGATGGTGGACTTATATGGCATTGAGTTGAAATTTCTTCGGAGCAGGAGAATTACTCTTCCACAGATGATAAGGTCACTCTGTTGACAGATTGACCGAGGGTTGTGCATTGGATACACAGTGATATTGTTAGTCAACACATACCCCACACGGATATATACTGATACTGAGCCAGATGACTTTGTCCTGAGGAGACCTTTACAACCACAAGGGGTTGAAACATCAACATACATCTCCTTTGGTTCCTTGATTATTCGTAATCCTCATTATGCTATGTTGTAAGCACATGTATATTTGAACAATTTGGCCTAAGAAACAAGGAGCATTTATTGTGTCTTTTGTATATATTTTAATGTTTATTCAAACACCTGAGCACTGCGTTGTCTGCACTTTGTATGAGTCACACTGTCATTTGCATTTGTATTTGAGGAGAATACATAACATCAACATAAACTTTTCCAGTCTCATTGTCTTTTTTATGCAACCCAAATATGTAACTATGATTAGGCTGCTTCAATAATACAATCATTGTGGGTTTCCCCTGATTCATACAAAAGGGATCCAGCATGACACAAAAAGGAACCCCACGGTAGACTCTGTTCATATAACGTGTTCTGACCCTGGTCCTTGTGGGCGTAGAGGGTTGTCCTTGTGACATTATACACAGCCTAAAGTGTGCCAGCACAGGGAGAGGAAAAAAAGTGCCATATCTTAGTAGATATGCCAATGTTCGCCAAGTCTTAGTAGATACAGTGCTGTTCTGCTCTCTCCCTTTCACGCTACACGGTGGATCAATTTTGGTTGTTGCTCTGTGTTAAAAAAGTTAGTAAATTTGTCTATTAATCTCTTTGCACATTTTGGAGCATCCTTTCTTATTCTGTGTTTAATACAATTTTAAAGTAATAATTTGCATATTGTCAATGCTGTCTGTCGCAGGCTGGGATCTTGTAGCATTATAAATAGATGTCACTATTCTACTGGTACCTAGACCAGGATTCAGGTGTGAGACTGCCTGGTTATACACACACATATTTGCAGTGATGACATTAACCAACTGAGCTTTCATAGCATAAGGAATGAATTTCCCTCAGAATATTTAAACTTTTATTTTTCAGCTAAGGTGTGTGCATTATATAAGACCAACACAACAGTTGCAGAATATTTTGTTTTGTTTTAGCCAGTCTCTGGCTTCACCAACATTGAACTCAGGATCAGAGTTATTATAGTTTTTTAATGCACTTCTATTTCTGAACAACCTAGGAAATATATTTCATATAAGCCTTTCATTGAGCCCCCCATCTCCAGGGCAGCCAGACACATCAGCCAAATAATTGTATGTGTTCTATAAGCTGCGGCGGCCTGGGCTAACACACACAGAAGGGGCTGAAGATCTTTCAGTTCAATGGACTTTGTGTGCCTTTTACAAACTATGAATCAAATCCTTTGGCCATGCCTCAGGAATTAAAGCTCGCCAGACATTATAGAACTCAGGGTCGGACTAGGACAGAAAATAGGCTCAGGCACCAAAATAAAAGTGTCCCCATCACTGAACTAGATACCTAAGTGGCTCCTGTTTGCACATTGTGGCAGTTTTCAACTTGCAAAGATACAGTGTATACAAGTTTTTCAAGGTAAGGGAGACTGCATGGATATGAGTTTGCTGCAGGCTTTTTTTTTTAATATGTGGGAAAGCAGCAGTAAAAACTGCTCAGCAGACTGTTGCCGGATGAAAGAAAAGACAACACAACTTCTGCTGGCAATATAGTATAAAGTTTATAAAATGAACGCAGAAGGTCAGTCATCTCCGTGGACCTGGAATCTGAACTTCAACTTACAATGGGGCTGTCAGTTTCTTTTATAAATTTTTAGCATTCATACATTTGCAAATTAAATCAAACGTTTGCTTAAGCACAACATTACCTTTTAATACCAAAATGTAACACTTTCTGCAAAAACATCTAACCACACGTTTATGGAATGCGAATCGTGCATATGTTATTGACATTTTCATGCCACTGCTGCAGTACCGGTGTCCTTGGCTTGTCTCGTGCTTTGAAACCTAGCAAAGCTCTACTCCTTATACGTCTACTGTTCTGCAAGGCCTAATCTCCCACTTATCTTGCGCCTTTGTACTGCTTTATCTGCATATATTTTCTCAGAGGAATGTGCTTGCAATGCGGGTCTGTTACTTTTCATTTCTGCTGTGTCTAATTGTATTTCTTTATTCTATTAAAGCTCGTGTCTTCTGCCCCCCTGCCCTCCAAGGTCCTGACTCCATTTGTGCTTTTTATTCTGCTATTGTAGACAGCTTAGGCCCATATTTTTCCTTTAACATGTACATCTATACACGTCTTTCTCCTGATGCTTACATTGACATGAGTAGGCCTTTTCCATTTTTTACATTCATTGTAACATTGTAACATTCTCCCCTTTAGTTGAAATTTCAGCTATTTCCTCACCTTCCCTTTTGCTTGGAGTCATTAATGTGTCCTCAACATCCTGCATTTTACTGACCAATCTTGCAGTATTCATCCCTCCCAACTTCTGACTAACACATTTCCAACATCCTATCACTATATGGAAGACGCAGAACATCAATAGCAATATTTCAAAAACAGGCAACAAGGCCTTAAATAGTCCTGACGTCTAAGATGGTGCACAAGTGAACTACCCTGAAAACCATTCATCAGGGGCAACCCCCTCGTCCACCATCTCCTTTTGCAAGGTATGCAAAGTTTGTATGGCCTCCGTTAGTGTTCCATTATCTGTGTCATTGGCTGGAAAATACCTGCAGCAAGCAGTTTGTATCTTGGCACATACTCCCCATTCTATGGCCGTTATTAAGTCCAACACATGTCTATGCTGCGTAAGCCTTACCCTCATAGCTCACAACTTTTGTTTGCTTGTGTTAAAGCCATCCTCAGTGGCGTTGATGGCTTTCATCAACTCCCAGAGGGTATTCTGATGCCGACGTGCAGTCGCTTTTGCTTGAACAAATGGAAGGATGCTACTGAAGAAGAGCTGTGTGTATGTGAACAGCCTGTGCTCGTGCGGGATGTCTTCCTGGGCTGTAGTATCAAAATACTCTGCAGCTGTCTTCTTGCAATGATGGTGCAGCAAGGTCATTGGACAGCTTATGGATGCTCATTTAGTTGTGAGATGTCCACTCCTGGAATCTCCAGGGAGGAGGTGTGCCGTAACCAAAGAACAGAGACTTCTCCAGCCTGAAGGAAGTCACGTATACAGGCACTCACCACAGTTCCAGTAGTAATCCATTATGCTGGAGGTGCCCCATTGCATGTCAGCATTATCTCTTGTAAGGTGCGCACTCAAAAAATCGAATTTTTATATCGACCTACAATAATATCGAGTTTTTAATATCGTATGGACAGAATATCGATGTCAAGAAATGTCTGCGGTTTCTCCCTGGTCGGGGGAAAATGGATAGTAAACGATCCAGTATTTTCTAGACCGTGTAACTAGTCTCCATTCCGGTGGGAAAAGTCAGACTAGCCTGAAATCGATGCAGGGATACCAACGAGAAATACATTCCAGCAAACTCGTAATGAATTAGTAAACAACTGTTGTTGTGCACATCTCTGAATCAGACAAGCAGCGCCACCATGTGTTAGATTGGCATAAGTGCCAGCGTTGACAATTAAGTGTCAGTGATGAGCACGGGAAACCACCTGTTCAAATTAAGCACTGATTAAATGCCTCCTTTAGAATTTAGTGGAGTGGGAGTATATTATAAATTGGCGGTGCTGCTGCTGGGGCACACTCGCAGTTCCCCAGTTCTATTTAGAATTGTAGAAACGCCAGGTTTAGGCCTGTAGAGCCTCTGCTCGGGCTGCCAGTATAGAACTTGACTTGACAGCCGTTCACCAAGGGGCAGCCAGGTGGCAGTGACCATCGTCCCGTTCTGAAGAGGGTAGGGTTACCATAACTCATTTCCACTGTGTGTGTCTGCCATGGGAGGGTAAGCAGGAAATAGAAGGAAAATTGTTAAATGGTTCCCAAGCACAGGGAGAAACTCGCTGCTCCTTGGGGTCCTTTATTTTTTAATCAGTGAAAACAATCTCCTGCTTTGGGAGTTTCTTTTCTCTAAACAAAAAAGATTCACAAGATGGCGCTTAAAACATGGCGCCCACTGGGCCATTTTTCAGTGCTGCAAAGGGAGGGATCCACTCTGGTTAGGGTGACCAGATCTTGAGAACCAAAAACCGGGACATTTTGGAAAGATAGAAGAAGGACTACAATTTTTCATCCACTGAATGGTGCAGAATGACAGCTCTCATCAACATAGGATCACAGAAGAATTATTAAGAAAATAAATAAAATGTAATTTCTAAACCAATATTATGCCTATCAATTAAATTGCTTACTTATAACAGTTGTTAACTAGCACAGCTTTAGAACACCCAGAAAAGTGCCTCTCTTGTTTTTAGTCGACCCCCTTTAAAAAACGGGACATGAGCCAAAATTGCCGAAATCTGCCGGGACAGCTCGTGTAAAAACGGTCTGGGCAAATCCGGGATATCTGGTCACAGTGGCATAACACAGTCCCCCGCAGCCCCCTCAGTGCGGGGGAGCCCCAAGCTCCAGGGGGCCCCCTCAGCACAACACTTTTGCCGGAGAGGTCTTGATTGAGGTCAGTGTCTGGTCACCCTACCTCTGGTGGTCTTTTGACAGCATAGAGATCCCTGCAAAGCCTCTCTTAACAGGCTGGACGGTGTTGTGAGCCATGTTCTACTGGTGCAAAGGGAGACAATCTACGAGGCTCAAAATAACCTCATAGGTGTCACATTTTGGAAGTTGTTGTTAGGGAAGACTGGAAACCACATTGGCATGGCTTTTCTGGCAGGATGAAAGAGACATATGCTGATTTTGATGCCAGTCTTAGTCGTAATGAGCAGGCGATTCCAACTTTTTGGGGTGGGGGAGGGAAATTAGATGCATGATCTCAGGAGCAGGATGGTCAGGGCCAGTGTGTGAAGAGGGAGTCAGGAGCACGTGAGGCTGAGAGGATGTGCAGATGGATCAGGCTCTTAGGGGTTGGTTTTTGATGCATTTGTTTGGTCCAGGACTTTGTGTTTTGCTTTGGTTTATGTTAGGATACGCTTTCTGTATTAGTGAGGCAAGGAGTATTCTTTTTGTGTTCATATCTTCAGACATGTCCGAGTAAAGTAGCCTTTTTCACCTGGAATAATAAAACAAATCTATGGGCTTTTATGACGTCTCGTCGAATAGTGGCATGCTGGAGCGGACCGAGAAGGAATTAACAACATGGAGAGCGCCTACAGGCGCTCACAGTAATACAGGGAGTAAGTCAAGGCCAGGCACGCAACTGCCACAAAAGTTATCCAAACACGCTATAGGTGCGGCCTCCTCACTGGTAGCCTGAAAGATCATAATTTTAACAAAATGAGTAATTTGTCATATAAGGTAAGGTGGAGGCAGGGCTTTAAGTGGGCCAGGCCCTGTTGGTACTCAGCACCGCAGTGCTAAACACCAGGACGGGGGGCCTTTTTTACAAAGCCATTTTGCCGCCTGTGCATCACTTTTTTTGAAGCACCTGCCCATATTTAAAAGGCCACGTAAAGTTACTCTGCTGAATTTACAAGGCCTTGCAAATATGGGCGCCTTTCACACATTACTCTGTGTGAAAGGGGCATTCTATGGGTGTTGCTGTGAGTGTCCCCCTGCAACATCCATAGAACCCGACACATTCCCAGATTTACAACATTTTGTAAAGCTGAGAATGCGTCAGAATCCTACGCCTGAGTGGCGCACTGAGGAGAAATACTTTTATTGCTTCTCGTTTTTATCCCTTTCTATGTATGCTGCATAGAAAGAAGAAAATTCCATCAATGATTGTTTTTGTGCAAGAAGGTGTACCTTCCTACACAAAAACAATCATCCGCCTGATGCAGACACCCTTGCAACATGACGCAAGGGTGCTTGTGCTGGCGCATGACAGACAATTGTGTGCCAGCGCTGGGGAAAGTTTAGTTTAGTTTAATACATTTATAGAGCGCTTGGTTACACCACAACGGTGTGTCCCCGCGCTATGACACAGGAGAGAGAAAATTGCAAGAAGGAGAGGCGCTAGCTATGAATCTATGAGAGTTCAGTCTTGCTGTACAGCCATGTTTTTAGTTGTTTGCAAAAATGTCTTTCAGAAATCTCTGTTCTCAGGGTTATTGGCAGAGTATTCCAGGTCTTTAGAGCTAGATACCTGAAGGAGCGGGCTCCTAGTCTGGCTTTGTATATCCTAGATATTTTAACCAAGGCCATACCCGAGGATCGCAGAGTCCGACCAGGTTTGTATTCCGTTAGGAGAGAATGAAGGTATTTAGGGCCGGATTTCATGAGGATGCGATGGCCGTAGCACAAAGCCTTAAAAATGACCCTCTTTCCCACTGGCAACCAGTGAAGTTTTTTCATGGCATTCTCTGAGTTTGCTCTTCTGGGTAGGCCAAGTACTAGTCGAGCAGCGGCATTGTGTACCCTCTGTAGTTTAGCTAGTCCCCCCTTCGTGGTTCCAAGATATAGAACATTGCCATAGTCCAGTTGTGATGTTATTGACGCATGAACAATGGTTTTTCTGGCACTAGAAGGCAGGAGATTGAGAATTTTTCTCAGGATTTTAATAGCTCCATAGCATTTGCCCGCATCCCTATGTATCTGGTTGATGAAGCTCAACTCAGAGTCAAAGTAAATTCCTAAATTTTTTACTTCAGTTTTAGGGTTGGGCAGTTGGCCTAAAGAAACTGGCCACCAAGCAGATGACCAAATGGTTGGCGATCTACCCACAACCATTACCTCCGTTTTGTTCCCATTTAGTTTGAGGCAATGGTTGGACATCCAGTTCGCGACCTCTGACAGGCATTTGGAGAAACGAGTGGCTGCTTGCTCCTGCTTTTGTGACAGTAGGACAATTAGCTGTGTATCGTCAGCATATGAGACAATTGACACATTATGTTGTTCCACATGCTCAGCCAAGGGACTTACATATAGGTTAAAGAGGGTAGGACTCAGTATAGAGCCCTGTGGGACCCCCTGCTCAAGAGACATGCTCTTTGATAGGTAAGGTTTCTGAGCTACTCTAAAGCTACGTTCAGAGAGGATAGACATCAACCAGCGCAAGGCCTTATTCCTGATGCCACATGCTTCCAGTCTTTGTAGGAGCAGCTGATGAGATACGGTGTCAAAAGCTGCACTGAGATCAAGAAGGATCAGTGCAGCAGTATCCCCTTCATCGGCATGTTTCCTCAATGCTTCCGTGGCATAGAGTAATGCCGACTCAATTGAGTGAGCGCTTCTGAAACCTGATTGTGAAGGGTGTAATAGATCGTATTTATTTATATGATCAGTTAATTGTTTATTAGTTATTTTCTCCGCAATCTTTGCTACAAAAGGCAGTAGAGAGAGTGGGCGTAGGTTTTCAAGTACAGTATGTTTAATTCGGGGATTCTTTTTCAAAGGTTTAACAATAGCCTGTTTCCATTTCGCGGAGACCAGACCTTCTTGGAAGGAGCGAAAGATAATGTCTAAGATATGTGGCATAATAGGGTTGGCTCCTTCCATAATTACATCCGGTCTTGCAGCATCAAGGGGGGAACCGGATTTTATTCCTCTAGCTATATCAGTGAGTACAGCTAGACTGTGTATAGTAAATTCGTCCAGCGTTCCTCCTGCGTAAGATTCCTTATCAGAGTCAATAGTGCTGGTACCTAATCTGGCCTCTATAGGGAAAGTGTCATAGATGTTCTTGACCTTAGTGGCAACGAACTCTGCAATCTTATCACAATTCTCCCTGGAGGTAGGATAATCATCCAGCTCCTTATGTGTTTTTAGCGACTTCAATATGGTGAATAATTCTTTTGGGGCATTCTTGGCTCTATTAATTCTTTCTGTATAGTATGTACCTCTGATTTTCTTAATTTGTGAGTGATATTGTTTAAGCTCGTACTTGTACTCTTCTCTAGCCTTATTGCAGTAGTTGTTCCTCCATGTTCGTTCAAGCTTTTTACATTTTTTTTTGGCTTCAGCCAATTCTTTATTAAACCATGGTGCGGTATCACCCATCCCTTTCGGGATCCTTGTGCTCCATGGTGCTATTTCATTAACTGTCTCGGAGATCCATGAATCCAGTTTGTCATTTGCACGATTCGTGTCATTGTCCAATCTGGGTTCCCTTTCTATTAATGCCTGAGAAAAGAAAGTGGAATTAAATTTGTTCCAGTTCCTTGTAGTTATTTTCTGATTGGGCTGTTTCGGTATTTTCCTGTGTGAGGGTATAGAGAAAGGAACTAGGTAGTGGTCTGACCACGGAATAGGGCATGGAAGTCCAACCGTTAAATCTTCGCAATTAGTGAAGATTGGGTCTAATATGTGACCCTTTTGGTGCGTATGTGTTGTGACCTTTTGAGCCAGATTTAATGTCAGCAGGTCCTTACATAGGAGATTTATTTCATCGTCCTGCTTATTATCAAAGTGAATATTTAAGTCACCAAGCACCATAAAGTTGTTGTGTCTGAGGGCTGGTTGCACTATTGTGTCTACCAAACTTGTTATAAATTTAGTAGCTTGGCCCGGCAGTCTATAGATTAGAGATCCGGCTAATGTGGTGCCCTCTATAGTTGATAGAGTTAATGAGAAAGCTTCGCAATTATCTATATCAGCTTGTTTGACCTCGCATGTCATAGTGATTTTATGGATTATGGCTATACCTCCTCCAGTTCGACCCAAACGGTCCTGCCTCATCATCCTGTATTCATCATTAATGGTATCCAGAACATCTGGGGTGGAGCTCTCATTAAGCCATGTTTCTGTCAGGAATAGGGCATCTAACTTTTGTTCGTCGAGCAGGTCCTTGATTTCATATTTGTGTTTAGCTAGCGATCTGCAATTAAGCAGAGCCAAACGTAATCTAGAGTCATTGATGATCTGGGTCTCTGACCTGAAATTGGTTTGGCAGTGCCAGCACTTCAGTGTGTTATTATCTACACTTAGCCTGTGTTTACATGTAGAATTCAGTGGTTTTGATAATATGAGTAACTCCCTTCTGGTGTATATAATCCTATCCCTGGGAGTTTTGGGGGCAGGGGACCTGGCCCCTGGGCCCGGACCGGCGCGGACGGGCGCAGACGGGCTTGCCTTTGGCGTGCCAGCGGCACGCCAGCGGCGCGCCCGCTGCCCGCGTCCGCTGCGCGGTCGCCTGCACATGAATTTAAATAGAGGAGTCAAGTTAACTTCTCCCCTCCTCCCTCCCGGAAATGCGTGTGTCTGCCCGGCCGCGACCTCCACACAATCGGCACAAGCCGAAAGCACACAGATGCGCCATATTGTTAATGCGATTCATCCCTGTGCTTTTAAAATGATGCAGCTCGGCGCAGCAAAATGGTTTCTGGTGCCGTGCTGAGTCATTTTTGGGGGAAAGGAGGCCCTGAGTTCCTCTCGGTCTCCCCATTTTTTCCCCTCACCCTAAGCTGGAAGACAAAACCTCAGCCATTGAGTCAACCATCACAGGCCTTAGGTGCAACTTCGAAGATAGTCCTTTGTTATGCATGCTGCCACGGCCAGGAGCTCATCATAAGAGGTGATCACCTGATAGCATCTGAAAGCCCACCCACGGTGGGGCAGGCGTGGGAAGCCACGGTGGTGGGCGGAGCTCAGGCTCTACATGTAACACCAACACAGCCATTGCCTGCTGAAGGCTGCTACAGCTGCTGCACGTGCTGCTGCTTCCCAGCATTAGCAGCTTCTAGACATTTTTCAAGCAAACAAAGCAAACAAAACAAAGAAAATGTTTTACAAGGCGTTTGATTTAACATTCCTAATAGAGCGTTATATTTATTTCACAGTCTTATGGTTTCAGAACTGAGGCATTCTCAATATTATTTACAGCACAGTCATTGTCATACTCATTTATCTAATGCAGCTAACAGCCATTGACAAAACCAATGGTCCTGGCTTGTTTTAGATTTAATGTCAGTTGTTGCATATAGTAACAGAAATAGGCAGCAAAACATTCGGGCGGCACGCTATAGGAAGCACAGTGTTGCAGCTGGCATGTTTAAGCCATGCCCTCAATTACATGGGCCACGCCCCGTTGAGAGCGCCCCCTCCTCCCCTAAAATGTTCATCCCACATAAAGCTCTGGGTGGAGGAGAGGGGGGGGGGGGTAGTGAAAACGGGACAGAATCACACGTGTAACGAAAGATGCTGACATTTTGTGTGATGAACAGTCCCTACAAAATGTGCAAAAGTGAGAGGGTGAAAGTCCATCCATCACATACTGGGTGGAGATGAAGTCTGTGGGCCAGCTGTTTAATGAGAGCGGAGCCTTCAGCACCAAATCATGTGAGGGAAAGGTCAGACTGGGACAGAAAACATGCTCTGGCATCCAAATAAAAGTAGCCCGGGTTAGTGAATCAGATAGCTAAAAAAGGGCACGCATTTGTAAATAGGGCCGTTTTGAACTCGTGAAGACAAGTATAGGTGTTTCGCAAGGTATGGGAGACTGCATGCATTATTTGTGCTTGCTACAGGCAATGTGGTTACATCACGAAAACCAATCTTAAAACCCGGCCCACCAGACCATAAAACAGGCACAGAACAGCCAGAGCAAAAAAAAGCGTCTCACACACTGGACCCATCAGACCAGTACCACGGGCACTGCTTGATTGCCCTATGGGCCAGTCCGACCTTAGACCGAGGAACAAATGCTGGAGTTGCGCTTCTGTACGTAACAAAGTTTATATTTTCGTAAACATCCATTTCACTTGGCTCAAAGAGAAAATAGGAAGCCAGAAAAACAAACAGATTTACGAATGACGCCGACTTTGACACACATCCTCGCTGCTTTTACTGACATGTCGAAATATAGTTTCTGCATCACCGAGAGGCAGCCGTCCTGCCACCCGGACTATGCAAGAACACAGCACCCCGTGGAGAGTCGCAACACCACCAGGCATGTCTCGGCACCAGAGAGACACTAAGGTCTCCGGACTTTTAGCACTACTCTTCACCACTCTCCGATTATCACTGCAGGTACAACAAGCAGGCACTCAAGAACAACCAGTCTATGGATACCAACGAATACACTAGACTTTCGGCACAACTTTTCAACACCCTCGGAAAATCCACAGTAGGCATTCTATGGAAGCACAGACAGGCAACACAGTACACCCAGTCTAGAAATACTACATTATTCCCCCCACCCCACAGCCCCCTCCGGAGCAGGCAGATTATAGCGCCACATATCGAGGCACACGTCGCGCACTCACCTTTCTCGGGCAGGCGGCTCTGCACTAGCTGCTTGGCCTGGGCGACGTCGCCGTCGCTAGACACATCGAGCTTGACTAGATGCAGCTCCCCTGCTCCGCCCGCCTCCTCTGCAGCGCTGCGCAGCTCCAGCGCCCCCGGACCCTCGGGGAAGAGGCAGGCCGCGAACACACAGAAGCCCATCCCGTGCAGCTGGCGCGCGAGCAGGTTCCCGAAGCCGGTGTCACAGCCCGTGATGAAGACTGCGCGGCCCCGGGGGTCAATCGGGGGCTCAGTCCCGCGCCGGCCGCCCAGTGCCATCCAAGCCAGGGCGGGCACCGCCAGTACCAACGTGGTGCACAGCGGGCCCAGGCACCAGCAGAGGAGGAGGAGCAGCAGCGGGAAGCCCAGCCAGCGCCACATCTTGAACAGCGAGCAAAGGATGCTGGAGTTCACGTTACACGGCAGCAGGCAGTACCAACACCGCAGAAGTGCCTCCAACTCAGCGCGGAAGTAGCAGCTCTCTGCACAAACAACAGGGAGAGCCTCGGTGCCAAACCTCTCCCTGCCTCCCTCTACAGCATCAGCACAGTCATTTAATAAGGAACGAAAACTGGCACTGCGCCTCACGAGACACTTCCACTCCGACTCCTGTAACGCTCACTTGTTCCCTTTCTGGATACACATTATACAAAGCAGGGGTGCAACAGACCTGCACTTCGGAGGGGGGATAGCAGGCGGGGCTAGCACTTCCAACAACGGGGCGGAGCTATCCTCAGAGCCGGGACAAGAAAACTGAGTGGTGCATTCTGCATTGTAAATGTATTGGTCAAACCGAATATGATCATAGTAAATATGATTTAGGGGTTTTCACAATGTTTATAGGCTTCTGAAGAGACTGAGTGCTACCAAAAATCAGCTTTTACAGAAAGGATGAGTTCATTCATTTGGAATTCCATCCTCAAAAGGCGCTCCTGTCTGACTCTTGAGCAAAGGTACATTTTCAGTCTGCATAGGTTCATGTCTCAGAACAATGTGCTTGGTGGGTTAATGCACTTAATTTCAGTATGTGTGACTGGCATGCATCAGCTTTGCTTCCAAATACCTCTTCCATTCCTCCTGAGATTGAATAAGTGAGTGTCAACCAGTTTGCAGTCTTAACACCTCTGAATTACTCTGATAGCAATCTGCGCTATTCTAAATCTGCAAACAAATAGTTGGGGGTAACACCCCACATGGAGCTGTTCTCATATGAGATGACTTAGCTTCACACATCGAGGAAGCCACGAGACCCATAGAACTGGTGAAAAGGTAGTCACATCGGAATGATGTTGCAACAGCTGGTGTTCTAGCATGGAAAGGATACAAATAGTCTTTCAAGCTCCAGAACACAAAGAATGTATGGCTGAAGGGCAATGTCCTGCAAAGAGGTCACTGCATAAGAAACAGAAATAGTTCCAGTTAATCATGTGTGTTATAGTAACAACCATGCTTTCAATTTTGTTCTGAAGCCCCAGCACACAAAGGGGCCGATTCCGATCCGGGTCGGAAGGGCACTGATCGCGTTGCGGCCGGAAAAACTACGAGCCGTACGCATGTTTTCCGCCCGACTCGTACAGCTGTATGAGCAAGCAAGTATGATACGAGCTACATGAAATTCACCGACCGAGTCGTTTCCGGGTCCAAACCGCTCAGTACGTCTCGGTCGTAAGCTAACCGTGGTGTGCAATGGATGCGATTCTCGACCGAGCCAGTACGATGCATGCGTCGGACAGCCTGTGCGTGCCGGAGTGTCCGGCTCGCAAATCGTCCGGGTGGTTGCCTTTGGGGTTCCGCGTCAGACCCCCTGTCACCCGCAGCCCTACGACTTGGACACAGGGGGAGACCCAAGGGTCCACCCAACACAGGCATGTACAGTGCGGATGGTACCGACGCATACTCACTGTAGGGGGCGCACTTGTCCGCGACGTACCCATTCAGTCAATGGGAGCCCATGTACACGTCGTACGACCGGCTCCCATTGACTTCTATGGGAGTCCAACCGAACCGAGTCTGACAGCATATGGCCGCATCGTACTCGCTCGGTCGGACTGCAGGACTATGGTTCGGTCGGAAAACACTCCTGATCCTGCCCGGTCGGAGTGCTTTCCGACCCGGATCGGAATCGGCACCTAAGTATGAAATCCATTAAAATAACAAGGTTTTTATGAAATCCGGCAAGGTCAATGTGTATTATAAAATGCAAAATTTGTTGCAAATTTCTCCAAAATTCCCTTGAGAAGAATGACTATATTAAAATCACGCTAGAGAGCACAAAATAACTAAACCCTAGGCATAAACTCTCTGTTGTCCACAACAAGAAAACTAAAGATGCCAAGGTTGTTTGAAACAAATCTATTCAAGGGAACCTAGAGGAATCCAAAACATTTTGGGGAAGGCGCCTCACCCACAACATATTATGGCATGCTTCATCATTAGAGGCTCCCCACTCCTCATTAGGTAAATACCACCTTGGTGGACTCAACCATTGCTGGGAGTTCTTATATAAATGCTTGCTGAATTAGTTGCAGGGATCCAGATAAATAATAAAAATACCTAAAGATAAATCCAAGCATTATCCTTTATTGTTGGGTACCCTTGTTATGGATAAAAGATATTACGTCAGGCATACAATGAGATTCAATAACTCATCTAGCCGTTCCACTATGCCAACATGTTACAGCCATTGAAAAAGCCCATGCAGGTCTATGGCCTTCTACAGGGCTCCTATGCTCCCTGCCTAGCTATGCATTCATTCCATACAGCGATCATGAGGTCTAATGCTCTTGTACCTTTCTTTACCTCATGACTACTGGTTCAGAGGGTGGCAAACAGGGCAATAGTAGGTGTTTCTGAAGGCATATCGTCTTGATGAATGTGTGACTACAGAGGAGTTTCTCCTTGATCTGACCAGGAATACTCTGGGCCCACCCATAAGTTAGGGTGTTTGTCAAACGTCATTATGTACAGAACTGCACAAGAGCATTAGGCCGCACTAGGATATCAGCAGGCTCCACAGAGGGTTTTAGACCATCGCGGTACCCATACAACGGAAATTCCAGAATAATACCAAGATTGAATGTTGTCTTAAGTAATAGTATTGATGGCTATAGTGAATGCAAAACAAGATCGCACCACAACTGGATGTGGGTTCTAGCATTCTGGAGTTTCTAAGAATTTCTACAGTCCAGATTGGATGGTGGACTTATATGGCATTGAGTTGAAATTTCTTCCGAGCAGGAGAATTACTCTTCCACAGATGATAAGGTCACTCTGTTGACAGATTGACCGAGGGTTGTGCATTGGATACACAGTGATATTGTTAGTCAACACATACCCCACACGGATATATACTGATACTGAGCCAGATGACTTTGTCCTGAGGAGACCTTTACAACCACAAGGGGTTGAAACATCAACATACATCTCCTTTGGTTCCTTGATTATTCGTAATCCTCATTATGCTATGTTGTAAGCACATGTATATTTGAACAATTTGGCCTAAGAAACAAGGAGCATTTATTGTGTCTTTTGTATATATTTTAATGTTTATTCAAACACCTGAGCACTGCGTTGTCTGCACTTTGTATGAGTCACACTGTCATTTGCATTTGTATTTGAGGAGAATACATAACATCAACATAAACTTTTCCAGTCTCATTGTCTTTTTTATGCAACCCAAATATGTAACTATGATTAGGCTGCTTCAATAATACAATCATTGTGGGTTTCCCCTGATTCATACAAAAGGGATCCAGCATGACACAAAAAGGAACCCCACGGTAGACTCTGTTCATATAACGTGTTCTGACCCTGGTCCTTGTGGGCGTAGAGGGTTGTCCTTGTGACATTATACACAGCCTAAAGTGTGCCAGCACAGGGAGAGGAAAAAAAGTGCCATATCTTAGTAGATATGCCAATGTTCGCCAAGTCTTAGTAGATACAGTGCTGTTCTGCTCTCTCCCTTTCACGCTACACGGTGGATCAATTTTGGTTGTTGCTCTGTGTTAAAAAAGTTAGTAAATTTGTCTATTAATCTCTTTGCACATTTTGGAGCATCCTTTCTTATTCTGTGTTTAATACAATTTTAAAGTAATAATTTGCATATTGTCAATGCTGTCTGTCGCAGGCTGGGATCTTGTAGCATTATAAATAGATGTCACTATTCTACTGGTACCTAGACCAGGATTCAGGTGTGAGACTGCCTGGTTATACACACACATATTTGCAGTGATGACATTAACCAACTGAGCTTTCATAGCATAAGGAATGAATTTCCCTCAGAATATTTAAACTTTTATTTTTCAGCTAAGGTGTGTGCATTATATAAGACCAACACAACAGTTGCAGAATATTTTGTTTTGTTTTAGCCAGTCTCTGGCTTCACCAACATTGAACTCAGGATCAGAGTTATTATAGTTTTTTAATGCACTTCTATTTCTGAACAACCTAGGAAATATATTTCATATAAGCCTTTCATTGAGCCCCCCATCTCCAGGGCAGCCAGACACATCAGCCAAATAATTGTATGTGTTCTATAAGCTGCGGCGGCCTGGGCTAACACACACAGAAGGGGCTGAAGATCTTTCAGTTCAATGGACTTTGTGTGCCTTTTACAAACTATGAATCAAATCCTTTGGCCATGCCTCAGGAATTAAAGCTCGCCAGACATTATAGAACTCAGGGTCGGACTAGGACAGAAAATAGGCTCAGGCACCAAAATAAAAGTGTCCCCATCACTGAACTAGATACCTAAGTGGCTCCTGTTTGCACATTGTGGCAGTTTTCAACTTGCAAAGATACAGTGTATACAAGTTTTTCAAGGTAAGGGAGACTGCATGGATATGAGTTTGCTGCAGGCTTTTTTTTTTAATATGTGGGAAAGCAGCAGTAAAAACTGCTCAGCAGACTGTTGCCGGATGAAAGAAAAGACAACACAACTTCTGCTGGCAATATAGTATAAAGTTTATAAAATGAACGCAGAAGGTCAGTCATCTCCGTGGACCTGGAATCTGAACTTCAACTTACAATGGGGCTGTCAGTTTCTTTTATAAATTTTTAGCATTCATACATTTGCAAATTAAATCAAACGTTTGCTTAAGCACAACATTACCTTTTAATACCAAAATGTAACACTTTCTGCAAAAACATCTAACCACACGTTTATGGAATGCGAATCGTGCATATGTTATTGACATTTTCATGCCACTGCTGCAGTACCGGTGTCCTTGGCTTGTCTCGTGCTTTGAAACCTAGCAAAGCTCTACTCCTTATACGTCTACTGTTCTGCAAGGCCTAATCTCCCACTTATCTTGCGCCTTTGTACTGCTTTATCTGCATATATTTTCTCAGAGGAATGTGCTTGCAATGCGGGTCTGTTACTTTTCATTTCTGCTGTGTCTAATTGTATTTCTTTATTCTATTAAAGCTCGTGTCTTCTGCCCCCCTGCCCTCCAAGGTCCTGACTCCATTTGTGCTTTTTATTCTGCTATTGTAGACAGCTTAGGCCCATATTTTTCCTTTAACATGTACATCTATACACGTCTTTCTCCTGATGCTTACATTGACATGAGTAGGCCTTTTCCATTTTTTACATTCATTGTAACATTGTAACATTCTCCCCTTTAGTTGAAATTTCAGCTATTTCCTCACCTTCCCTTTTGCTTGGAGTCATTAATGTGTCCTCAACATCCTGCATTTTACTGACCAATCTTGCAGTATTCATCCCTCCCAACTTCTGACTAACACATTTCCAACATCCTATCACTATATGGAAGACGCAGAACATCAATAGCAATATTTCAAAAACAGGCAACAAGGCCTTAAATAGTCCTGACGTCTAAGATGGTGCACAAGTGAACTACCCTGAAAACCATTCATCAGGGGCAACCCCCTCGTCCACCATCTCCTTTTGCAAGGTATGCAAAGTTTGTATGGCCTCCGTTAGTGTTCCATTATCTGTGTCATTGGCTGGAAAATACCTGCAGCAAGCAGTTTGTATCTTGGCACATACTCCCCATTCTATGGCCGTTATTAAGTCCAACACATGTCTATGCTGCGTAAGCCTTACCCTCATAGCTCACAACTTTTGTTTGCTTGTGTTAAAGCCATCCTCAGTGGCGTTGATGGCTTTCATCAACTCCCAGAGGGTATTCTGATGCCGACGTGCAGTCGCTTTTGCTTGAACAAATGGAAGGATGCTACTGAAGAAGAGCTGTGTGTATGTGAACAGCCTGTGCTCGTGCGGGATGTCTTCCTGGGCTGTAGTATCAAAATACTCTGCAGCTGTCTTCTTGCAATGATGGTGCAGCAAGGTCATTGGACAGCTTATGGATGCTCATTTAGTTGTGAGATGTCCACTCCTGGAATCTCCAGGGAGGAGGTGTGCCGTAACCAAAGAACAGAGACTTCTCCAGCCTGAAGGAAGTCACGTATACAGGCACTCACCACAGTTCCAGTAGTAATCCATTATGCTGGAGGTGCCCCATTGCATGTCAGCATTATCTCTTGTAAGGTGCGCACTCAAAAAATCGAATTTTTATATCGACCTACAATAATATTGAGTTTTTAATATCGTATGGACAGAATATCGATGTCAAGAAATGTCTGCGGTTTCTCCCTGGTCGGGGGAAAATGGATAGTAAACGATCCAGTATTTTCTAGACCGTGTAACTAGTCTCCATTCCGGTGGGAAAAGTCAGACTAGCCTGAAATCGATGCAGGGATACCAACGAGAAATACATTCCAGCAAACTCGTAATGAATTAGTAAACAACTGTTGTTGTGCACATCTCTGAATCAGACAAGCAGCGCCACCATGTGTTAGATTGGCATAAGTGCCAGCGTTGACAATTAAGTGTCAGTGATGAGCACGGGAAACCACCTGTTCAAATTAAGCACTGATTAAATGCCTCCTTTAGAATTTAGTGGAGTGGGAGTATATTATAAATTGGCGGTGCTGCTGCTGGGGCACACTCGCAGTTCCCCAGTTCTATTTAGAATTGTAGAAACGCCAGGTTTAGGCCTGTAGAGCCTCTGCTCGGGCTGCCAGTATAGAACTTGACTTGACAGCCGTTCACCAAGGGGCAGCCAGGTGGCAGTGACCATCGTCCCGTTCTGAAGAGGGTAGGGTTACCATAACTCATTTCCACTGTGTGTGTCTGCCATGGGAGGGTAAGCAGGAAATAGAAGGAAAATTGTTAAATGGTTCCCAAGCACAGGGAGAAACTCGCTGCTCCTTGGGGTCCTTTATTTTTTAATCAGTGAAAACAATCTCCTGCTTTGGGAGTTTCTTTTCTCTAAACAAAAAAGATTCACAAGATGGCGCTTAAAACATGGCGCCCACTGGGCCATTTTTCAGTGCTGCAAAGGGAGGGATCCACTCTGGTTAGGGTGACCAGATCTTGAGAACCAAAAACCGGGACATTTTGGAAAGATAGAAGAAGGACTACAATTTTTCATCCACTGAATGGTGCAGAATGACAGCTCTCATCAACATAGGATCACAGAAGAATTATTAAGAAAATAAATAAAATGTAATTTCTAAACCAATATTATGCCTATCAATTAAATTGCTTACTTATAACAGTTGTTAACTAGCACAGCTTTAGAACACCCAGAAAAGTGCCTCTCTTGTTTTTAGTCGACCCCCTTTAAAAAACGGGACATGAGCCAAAATTGCCGAAATCTGCCGGGACAGCTCGTGTAAAAACGGTCTGGGCAAATCCGGGATATCTGGTCACAGTGGCATAACACAGTCCCCCGCAGCCCCCTCAGTGCGGGGGAGCCCCAAGCTCCAGGGGGCCCCCTCAGCACAACACTTTTGCCGGAGAGGTCTTGATTGAGGTCAGTGTCTGGTCACCCTACCTCTGGTGGTCTTTTGACAGCATAGAGATCCCTGCAAAGCCTCTCTTAACAGGCTGGACGGTGTTGTGAGCCATGTTCTACTGGTGCAAAGGGAGACAATCTACGAGGCTCAAAATAACCTCATAGGTGTCACATTTTGGAAGTTGTTGTTAGGGAAGACTGGAAACCACATTGGCATGGCTTTTCTGGCAGGATGAAAGAGACATATGCTGATTTTGATGCCAGTCTTAGTCGTAATGAGCAGGCGATTCCAACTTTTTGGGGTGGGGGAGGGAAATTAGATGCATGATCTCAGGAGCAGGATGGTCAGGGCCAGTGTGTGAAGAGGGAGTCAGGAGCACGTGAGGCTGAGAGGATGTGCAGATGGATCAGGCTCTTAGGGGTTGGTTTTTGATGCATTTGTTTGGTCCAGGACTTTGTGTTTTGCTTTGGTTTATGTTAGGATACGCTTTCTGTATTAGTGAGGCAAGGAGTATTCTTTTTGTGTTCATATCTTCAGACATGTCCGAGTAAAGTAGCCTTTTTCACCTGGAATAATAAAACAAATCTATGGGCTTTTATGACGTCTCGTCGAATAGTGGCATGCTGGAGCGGACCGAGAAGGAATTAACAACATGGAGAGCGCCTACAGGCGCTCACAGTAATACAGGGAGTAAGTCAAGGCCAGGCACGCAACTGCCACAAAAGTTATCCAAACACGCTATAGGTGCGGCCTCCTCACTGGTAGCCTGAAAGATCATAATTTTAACAAAATGAGTAATTTGTCATATAAGGTAAGGTGGAGGCAGGGCTTTAAGTGGGCCAGGCCCTGTTGGTACTCAGCACCGCAGTGCTAAACACCAGGACGGGGGGCCTTTTTTACAAAGCCATTTTGCCGCCTGTGCATCACTTTTTTTGAAGCACCTGCCCATATTTAAAAGGCCACGTAAAGTTACTCTGCTGAATTTACAAGGCCTTGCAAATATGGGCGCCTTTCACACATTACTCTGTGTGAAAGGGGCATTCTATGGGTGTTGCTGTGAGTGTCCCCCTGCAACATCCATAGAACCCGACACATTCCCAGATTTACAACATTTTGTAAAGCTGAGAATGCGTCAGAATCCTACGCCTGAGTGGCGCACTGAGGAGAAATACTTTTATTGCTTCTCGTTTTTATCCCTTTCTATGTATGCTGCATAGAAAGAAGAAAATTCCATCAATGATTGTTTTTGTGCAAGAAGGTGTACCTTCCTACACAAAAACAATCATCCGCCTGATGCAGACACCCTTGCAACATGACGCAAGGGTGCTTGTGCTGGCGCATGACAGACAATTGTGTGCCAGCGCTGGGGAAAGTTTAGTTTAGTTTAATACATTTATAGAGCGCTTGGTTACACCACAACGGTGTGTCCCCGCGCTATGACACAGGAGAGAGAAAATTGCAAGAAGGAGAGGCGCTAGCTATGAATCTATGAGAGTTCAGTCTTGCTGTACAGCCATGTTTTTAGTTGTTTGCAAAAATGTCTTTCAGAAATCTCTGTTCTCAGGGTTATTGGCAGAGTATTCCAGGTCTTTAGAGCTAGATACCTGAAGGAGCGGGCTCCTAGTCTGGCTTTGTATATCCTAGATATTTTAACCAAGGCCATACCCGAGGATCGCAGAGTCCGACCAGGTTTGTATTCCGTTAGGAGAGAATGAAGGTATTTAGGGCCGGATTTCATGAGGATGCGATGGCCGTAGCACAAAGCCTTAAAAATGACCCTCTTTCCCACTGGCAACCAGTGAAGTTTTTTCATGGCATTCTCTGAGTTTGCTCTTCTGGGTAGGCCAAGTACTAGTCGAGCAGCGGCATTGTGTACCCTCTGTAGTTTAGCTAGTCCCCCCTTCGTGGTTCCAAGATATAGAACATTGCCATAGTCCAGTTGTGATGTTATTGACGCATGAACAATGGTTTTTCTGGCACTAGAAGGCAGGAGATTGAGAATTTTTCTCAGGATTTTAATAGCTCCATAGCATTTGCCCGCATCCCTATGTATCTGGTTGATGAAGCTCAACTCAGAGTCAAAGTAAATTCCTAAATTTTTTACTTCAGTTTTAGGGTTGGGCAGTTGGCCTAAAGAAACTGGCCACCAAGCAGATGACCAAATGGTTGGCGATCTACCCACAACCATTACCTCCGTTTTGTTCCCATTTAGTTTGAGGCAATGGTTGGACATCCAGTTCGCGACCTCTGACAGGCATTTGGAGAAACGAGTGGCTGCTTGCTCCTGCTTTTGTGACAGTAGGACAATTAGCTGTGTATCGTCAGCATATGAGACAATTGACACATTATGTTGTTCCACATGCTCAGCCAAGGGACTTACATATAGGTTAAAGAGGGTAGGACTCAGTATAGAGCCCTGTGGGACCCCCTGCTCAAGAGACATGCTCTTTGATAGGTAAGGTTTCTGAGCTACTCTAAAGCTACGTTCAGAGAGGATAGACATCAACCAGCGCAAGGCCTTATTCCTGATGCCACATGCTTCCAGTCTTTGTAGGAGCAGCTGATGAGATACGGTGTCAAAAGCTGCACTGAGATCAAGAAGGATCAGTGCAGCAGTATCCCCTTCATCGGCATGTTTCCTCAATGCTTCCGTGGCATAGAGTAATGCCGACTCAATTGAGTGAGCGCTTCTGAAACCTGATTGTGAAGGGTGTAATAGATCGTATTTATTTATATGATCAGTTAATTGTTTATTAGTTATTTTCTCCGCAATCTTTGCTACAAAAGGCAGTAGAGAGAGTGGGCGTAGGTTTTCAAGTACAGTATGTTTAATTCGGGGATTCTTTTTCAAAGGTTTAACAATAGCCTGTTTCCATTTCGCGGAGACCAGACCTTCTTGGAAGGAGCGAAAGATAATGTCTAAGATATGTGGCATAATAGGGTTGGCTCCTTCCATAATTACATCCGGTCTTGCAGCATCAAGGGGGGAACCGGATTTTATTCCTCTAGCTATATCAGTGAGTACAGCTAGACTGTGTATAGTAAATTCGTCCAGCGTTCCTCCTGCGTAAGATTCCTTATCAGAGTCAATAGTGCTGGTACCTAATCTGGCCTCTATAGGGAAAGTGTCATAGATGTTCTTGACCTTAGTGGCAACGAACTCTGCAATCTTATCACAATTCTCCCTGGAGGTAGGATAATCATCCAGCTCCTTATGTGTTTTTAGCGACTTCAATATGGTGAATAATTCTTTTGGGGCATTCTTGGCTCTATTAATTCTTTCTGTATAGTATGTACCTCTGATTTTCTTAATTTGTGAGTGATATTGTTTAAGCTCGTACTTGTACTCTTCTCTAGCCTTATTGCAGTAGTTGTTCCTCCATGTTCGTTCAAGCTTTTTACATTTTTTTTTGGCTTCAGCCAATTCTTTATTAAACCATGGTGCGGTATCACCCATCCCTTTCGGGATCCTTGTGCTCCATGGTGCTATTTCATTAACTGTCTCGGAGATCCATGAATCCAGTTTGTCATTTGCACGATTCGTGTCATTGTCCAATCTGGGTTCCCTTTCTATTAATGCCTGAGAAAAGAAAGTGGAATTAAATTTGTTCCAGTTCCTTGTAGTTATTTTCTGATTGGGCTGTTTCGGTATTTTCCTGTGTGAGGGTATAGAGAAAGGAACTAGGTAGTGGTCTGACCACGGAATAGGGCATGGAAGTCCAACCGTTAAATCTTCGCAATTAGTGAAGATTGGGTCTAATATGTGACCCTTTTGGTGCGTATGTGTTGTGACCTTTTGAGCCAGATTTAATGTCAGCAGGTCCTTACATAGGAGATTTATTTCATCGTCCTGCTTATTATCAAAGTGAATATTTAAGTCACCAAGCACCATAAAGTTGTTGTGTCTGAGGGCTGGTTGCACTATTGTGTCTACCAAACTTGTTATAAATTTAGTAGCTTGGCCCGGCAGTCTATAGATTAGAGATCCGGCTAATGTGGTGCCCTCTATAGTTGATAGAGTTAATGAGAAAGCTTCGCAATTATCTATATCAGCTTGTTTGACCTCGCATGTCATAGTGATTTTATGGATTATGGCTATACCTCCTCCAGTTCGACCCAAACGGTCCTGCCTCATCATCCTGTATTCATCATTAATGGTATCCAGAACATCTGGGGTGGAGCTCTCATTAAGCCATGTTTCTGTCAGGAATAGGGCATCTAACTTTTGTTCGTCGAGCAGGTCCTTGATTTCATATTTGTGTTTAGCTAGCGATCTGCAATTAAGCAGAGCCAAACGTAATCTAGAGTCATTGATGATCTGGGTCTCTGACCTGAAATTGGTTTGGCAGTGCCAGCACTTCAGTGTGTTATTATCTACACTTAGCCTGTGTTTACATGTAGAATTCAGTGGTTTTGATAATATGAGTAACTCCCTTCTGGTGTATATAATCCTATCCCTGGGAGTTTTGGGGGCAGGGGACCTGGCCCCTGGGCCCGGACCGGCGCGGACGGGCGCAGACGGGCTTGCCTTTGGCGTGCCAGCGGCACGCCAGCGGCGCGCCCGCTGCCCGCGTCCGCTGCGCGGTCGCCTGCACATGAATTTAAATAGAGGAGTCAAGTTAACTTCTCCCCTCCTCCCTCCCGGAAATGCGTGTGTCTGCCCGGCTGCGACCTCCACACAATCGGCACAAGCCGAAAGCACACAGATGCGCCATATTGTTAATGCGATTCATCCCTGTGCTTTTAAAATGATGCAGCTCGGCGCAGCAAAATGGTTTCTGGTGCCGTGCTGTGTCATTTTTTGGGGAAAGGAGGCCCTGAGTTCCTCTCGGTCTCCCCATTTTTTCCCCTCACCCTAAGCTGGAAAACAAAACCTCAGCCATAGAGTCAACCATCACAGGCCTTAGATGTACCTTCGAAGATGCTCCTTTGTTATGCATGCTGCCAGGGCCAGGAGCTCATCATAAGAGGTGATCACCTGATAGCATCTAAAAGCCCACCCACGGTGGGGCAGGCGTGGGAAGCCACGGTGGTGGGCAGAGCTCAGGCTCTACATGTAACACCAACACAGCCATTGCCTGCTGAAGGCTGCTACAGCTGCTGCACGTGCTGCTGCTTCCCAGCATTAGCAGCTTCTAGACATTTTTCAAGCAAACAAAGCAAACAAAACAAAGAAAATGTTTTACAAGGCGTTTGATTTAACATTCCTAATAGAGCGTTATATTTATTTCACAGTCTTATGGTTTCAGAACTGAGGCATTCTCAATATTATTTACAGCACAGTCATTGTCATACTCATTTATCTAATGCAGCTAACAGCCATTGACAAAACCAATGGTCCTGGCTTGTTTTAGATTTAATGTCAGTTGTTGCATATAGTAACAGAAATAGGCAGCAAAACATTCGGGCGGCACGCTATAGGAAGCACAGTGTTGCAGCTGGCATGTTTAAGCCATGCCCTCAATTACATGGGCCACGCCCCGTTGAGAGCGCCCCCTCCTCCCCTAAAATGTTCATCCCACATAAAGCTCTGGGTGGAGGAGAGGGGGGGGGGGTAGTGAAAACGGGACAGAATCACACGTGTAACGAAAGATGCTGACATTTTGTGTGATGAACAGTCCCTACAAAATGTGCAAAAGTGAGAGGGTGAAAGTCCATCCATCACATACTGGGTGGAGATGAAGTCTGTGGGACAGCTGTTTAATGAGAGCGGAGCCTTCAGCACCAAATCATGTGAGGGAAAGGTCAGGCTGGGACAGAAAACATGCTCTGGCATCCAAATAAAAGTAGCCCGGGTTAGTGAATCAGATAGCTAAAAAAGGGCACGCATTTGTAAATAGGGCCGTTTTGAACTCGTGAAGACAAGTATAGGTGTTTCGCAAGGTATGGGAGACTGCATGCATTATTTGTGCTTGCTACAGGCAATGTGGTTACATCACGAAAACCAATCTTAAAACCCGGCCCACCAGACCATAAAACAGGCACAGAACAGCCAGAGCAAAAAAAAGCGTCTCACACACTGGACCCATCAGACCAGTACCACGGGCACTGCTGGATTGCCCTATGGGCCAGTCCGACCTTAGACCGAGGAACAAATGCTGGAGTTGCGCTTCTGTACGTAACAAAGTTTATATTTTCGTAAACATGCTATTTCACTTGGCTCAAAAAGAAAATAGGAAGCCAGAAAAACAAACAGGTTTACGAATGACGCCAACTTTGACACACATCCTCGCTGCTTTTACTGACGTGTCGAAATATAGTTTCTGCATCACCGAGAGGCAGCCGTCCTGCCACCCGGACTATGCAAGAACACAGCACCCCGTGGAGAGTCGCAACACCACCAGGCATGTCTCGGCACCAGAGAGACACTAAGGGATTCACCGGACTTTCTGCACTACTTTTCACCATTCTCCGATTATCACTGCAGGTACAACAAGCAGGCACTCAAGAACAACCAGTCTATGGATACCAACGAATACACTAGACTTTCGGCACAACTTTTCAACACCCTCGGAAAATCCACAGTAGGCATTCTATGGAAGCACAGACAGGCAACACAGTACACCCAGTCTAGAAATACTACATTATTCCCCCCACCCCACAGCCCCCTCCGGAGCAGGCAGATTATAGCGCCACATATCGAGGCACACGTCGCGCACTCACCTTTCTCGGGCAGGCGGCTCTGCACTAGCTGCTTGGCCTGGGCGACGTCGCCGTCGCTAGACACATCGAGCTTGACTAGATGCAGCTCCCCTGCTCCGCCCGCCTCCTCTGTAGCGCTGCGCAGCTCCAGCGCCCCCGGACCCTCGGGGAAGAGGCAGGCCGCGAACACACAGAAGCCCATCCCGTGCAGCTGGCGCGCGAGCAGGTTCCCGAAGCCGGTGTCACAGCCCGTGATGAAGACTGCGCGGCCCCGGGGGTCAATCGGGGGCTCAGTCCCGCGCCGGCCGCCCAGTGCCATCCAAGCCAGGGCGGGCACCGCCAGTACCAACGTGGTGCACAGCGGGCCCAGGCACCAGCAGAGGAGGAGGAGCAGCAGCGGGAAGCCCAGCCAGCGCCACATCTTGAACAGCGAGTAAAGGATGCTGGAGTTCACGTTACACGACAGCAGGCAGTACCAACACCGCAGAAGTGCCTCCAACTCAGCGCGGAAGTAGCAGCTCTCTGCACAAACAACAGGGAGAGCCTCGTGCCAAACCTAACCCTGCTTCCCTCTACAGCATCAGCACAGTCATTTAATAAGGAACGAAAACTGGCACTGCGCCTCACGAGACACTTCCACTCCGACTCCTGTAACGCTCACTTGTTCCCTTTCTGGAAACACATTATACAAAGCAGGGGTGCAACAGACCTGCACTTCGGAGGGGGGATAGCAGGCGGGGCTAGCACTTCCAACAACGGGGCGGAGCTATCCTCAGAGCCGGGACAAGAAAACTGAGTGGTGCATTCTGCATTGTAAATGTATTGGTCAAACCGAATATGATCATAGTAAATATGATTTAGGGGTTTTCACAATGTTTATAGGCTTCTGAAGAGACTGAGTGCTACCAAAAATCAGCTTTTACAGAAAGGATGAGTTCATTCATTTGGAATTCCATCCTCAAAAGGCGCTCCTGTCTGACTCTTGAGCAAAGGTACATTTTCAGTCTGCATAGGTTCATGTCTCAGAACAATGCGCTTGGTGGGTTAATGCACTTAATTTCAGTATGTGTGACTGGCATGCATCAGCTTTGCTTCCAAATACCTCTTCCATTCCTCCTGAGATTGAATAAGTGAGTGTCAACCAGTTTGCAGTCTTAACACCTCTGAATTACTCTGATAGCAATCTGCGCTATTCTAGATCTGCAAAAAAATAGTTGGGGGTAACACCCCACATGGAGCTGTTCTCATATGAGATGAGTTAGCTTCACACATCGAGGAAGCCACCAGACCCATAGAACTGGTGAAAAAGTAGTCACATGTTGCAACAACTGGTGTTCTAGCATGGAAAGGATACAAATAGTCCTTCAAGCTCCAGAACACAAAGAATGCATGGCTGAAGGGCAATGTCCTGCAAAGAGGTCACTGCATAAGAAACATAAATAGTTCCAGTTAATCATGTGTATTATAGTAACAACCATGCTTTCAATTTTGTACTGAAGCCCCAGCACACAAAGGGGCCGATTCCGATCCGGGTCGGAAGGGCACTGAACGCGTTCCGGCCAGAAAAACTACGAGCCGTATGCATGTTTTTCGCCCGACTCGTACAGCTGTATGAGCAAGCAAGTATGATACGAGCTACATGAAATTCACCGACCGAGTCGTTTCCGGGTCCAAACCGCTCAGTACGTCTCGGTCGTAAGCTAACCGTGGCGTGCAATGGATGCGATTCACGACCAAGCCAGTACGATGCACGCGTCGGACAGCCTGTGCGAGCCGGAGTGTCCGGTTCGCAAATCGTCCGGGTGGTTGCCTTTGGGGATCCGCGTCGGACCCCCTGTCACCCGCAGCCCTACGACTCGGACACAGGGGGAGACCCAAGGGTCCCCCCAACACAGGCATGTACAGTGCGGATGGTACCGACGCATACTCACTGTAGGGGGCGCACTTGTCCGCGACGTACCCATTCAGTCAATGGGAGCCCATGTACACGTCGTACGACCGGCTCCCATTGACTTCTATGGGAGTCCGACCGAACCGAGTCTGACAGCATACGGCCGCATCGTACTCGCTCGGTCGGACTGCAGGACTCCGGTTCGGTCGGAAAACACTCCGGATCCTGCCCGGTCGGAGTGCTTTCCGACCCGGATCGGAATCGGCACCTAAGTATGAAATCCATTAAAATAACAAGGTTTTTATGAAATCCGGCAAGGTCAATGTGTGTTATAAAATGCTAAATTTGTTGCAAATTTCTCCAAAATTCCCTTGAGAAGAATGACTATATTAAAATCACGCTAGAGAGCGCAAAATAACTAAACCCTAGGCATAAACTCTCTGTTGTCCACAAGAAGAAAACTAATGATGCCAAGGTTGTTTGAAACAAAACTATTCAAGGGAACCTAGAGGAATCCAAAACATTTTGGGGAAGGCGCCTCACCCACAACATCTTGTGGCATGCTTCATCATTAGAGGCTCCCCACACCTCATTAGGTAAATACCACCTTGGTGGACTCAACCATTGCTGGGAGTTCTTATATAAATGCTTGCTGAATTAGTTGCAGGGATCCAGATAAATAATAAAAATACCTAAAGATAAATCCAAGCATTATCCTTTATTGTTGGGTACCCTTGTTATGGATAAAAGATATTACGTCAGGCATACAATGAGATTCAATAACTCATCTAGCCGTTCCACTATGCCAACATGTTACAGCCATTGAAAAAGCCCATGCAGGTCTATGGCCTTCTACAGGGCTCCTATGCTCCCTGCCTAGCTATGCATTCATTCCATACAGCGATCATGAGGTCTAATGCTCTTGTTCCTTTCTTTACCTCATGACTACTGGTTCAGAGGGTGGCAAACAGGGCAATAGTAGGTGTTTCTGAAGGCATATCGTCTTGATGAATGTGTGACTACAGAGGAGTTTCTCCTTGATCTGACCAGGAATACTCTGGGCCCACCCATAAGTTAGGGTGTTTGTCAAACGTCATTATGTACAGAACTGCACAAGAGCATTAGGCCGCACTAGGATATCAGCAAGCTCCACAGAGGGTTTTAGACCATCGCGGTACCCACACAACGGAAATTCCAGAATAATACCAAGATTGAATGTTGTCTTAAGTAATAGTATTGATGGCTATAGTGAATGCAAAACAAGATCGCACCACAACTGGATGTGGGTTCTAGCATTCTGGAGTTTCTAAGAATTTCTACAGTCCAGATTGGATGGTGGACTTATATGGCACTGAGTTGAAATTTCTTTGGAGCAGGAGAATTACTCTTCCACAGATGATAAGGTCACTCTGTTGACAGATTGTCCGAGGGTTGTGCATTGGATACACAGTGATATTGTTAGTCCACACATACCCCACACGGATATATACTGATACTGAGCCAGATGACTTTGTCCTGAGGAGACCTTTACAACCACAAGGGGTTGAAACATCAACATATATCTCCTTTGGTTCCTTGATTATTCGTAATCCTCATTATGCTATGTTGTAAGCACATGTATATTTGAACAATTTGGCCTAAGAACCAAGGAGCATTTATCGTGTCTTTTGTATATATTTTAATGTTTATGCAAACACCTGAGCACTGCGTTGTCTGCACTTTGTATGAGTCACACTGTCATTTGCATTTGTATTTGAGGAGAATACATAACATCAACATAAACTTTTCCAGTCTCATTGTCTTTTTTATGCAACCCAAATATGTAACTACGATTAGGCTGCTTCAATAATACAATTATTGTGGGTTTCCCCTGATCCATACAAAAGGGATCCAGCATGACACAAAAAGGAACCCCACGGTAGACTCTGTTCATATAACGTGTTCTGACCCTGGTCCTTGTGGGCGTAGAGGGTTGTCCTTGTGACATTATACACAGCCTAAAGTGTGCCAGCACAGGGAGAGGAAAAAAAGTGCCATATCTTAGTAGATATGCCAATGTTCGCCACGTCTTAGTAGATACAGTGCTGTTCTGCTCTCTCCCTTTCACGCTACACGGTGGATCAATTTTGGTTGTTGCTCTGTGTTAAAAAAGTTAGTAAATTTGTCTATTAATCTCTTTGCACATTTTGGAGCATCCTTTCTTATTCTGTGTTTAATACAATTTTAAAGTAATAATTTGCATACTGTCAATGCTGTCTGTCGCAGGCTGGGATCTTGCAGCATTATAAATAGATGTCACTATTCTACTGGTACCTAGACCAGGATTCAGGTGTGAGACTGCCTGGTTATACACACACATATTTGCAGTGATGACATTAACCAACTGAGCTTTCATAGTATAAGGAATGAATTTCCCTCAGAATATTTAAACTTTTATTTTTCAGCTAAGGTGTGTGCATTATATAAGACCAACATAATAGTTGCAGAATATTTTGTTTTGTTTTAGCCAGTCTCTGGCTTCACCAACATTGAACTCAAGATCAGAGTTATTATAGTTTTTTAATGCACTTCTATTTCTGAACAACCTAGGAAATATATTTCATATAAGCCTTTCATTGAGCCCCCCATCTCCAGGGCAGTCCAGACACATCAGCCAAATAATTGTATGTGTTCTATAAGCTGCGGCGGCCTGGGCTAACACACACAGAAGGGGCTGAAGATCTTTCAGTTCAATGGACTTTGTGTGCCTTTTACAAACTATGAATCAAATCCTTTGGCCATGCCTCAGGAATTAAAGCTCGCCAGACATTATAGAACTCAGGGTCGGACTAGGACAGAAAATAGGCTCAGGTACCAAAATAAAAGTATCCCCATCACTGAACTAGATACCTAAGTGGCTCCTGTTTGCACATTGTGGCAGTTTTCAACTTGCAAAGATACAGTGTATACAAGTTTTTCAAGGTAAGGGAGACTGCATGGATATGAGCTTGCTGCAGGCTTTTTTTTTAATATGTGGGAAAGCAGCAGTAAAAACTGCTCAGCAGACTGTTGCCGGATGAAAGAAAAGACAACACAACTTCTGCTGGCAATATAGTATAAAGTTTATAAAATGAACGCAGAAGGTCAGTCATCTCCGTGGACCTGGAATCTGAACTTCAACTTACAATGGGGCTGTCAGTTTCTTTTATAAATTTTTAGCATTCATACATTTGCAAATTAAATCAAACGTTTGCTTAAGCACAACATTACCTTTTAATACCAAAATGTAACACTTTCTGCAAAAACATCTAATCACACGTTTATGGAATGCGAATCGTGCATATGTTATTGACATTTTCATGCCACTGCTGCAGTACCGGTGTCCTTGGCTTGTCTCGTGCTTTGAAACCTAGCAAAGCTCTACTCCTTATACGTTTACTGTTCTGCAAGGCCTAATCTCCCACTTATCTTGCGCCTTTGTACTGCTTTATCTGCATATATTTTCTCAGAGGAATGTGCTTGCAATGCGGGTCTGTTACTTTTCATTTCTGCTGGGTCTAATTGTATTTCTTTATTCTATTAAAGCTCGTGTCTTCTGCCCCCCTGCCCTCCAAGGTCCTGACTCCATTTGTGTTTTTTATTCTGCTATTGTAGACAGCTTAGGCCCATATTTTTCCTTTAACATGTACATCTATACACGTCTTTCTCCTGATGCTTACATTGACATGAGTAGGCCTTTTCCATTTTTTACATTCATTGTAACAGTGTAACATTCTCCCCTTTAGTTGAAATTTCAGCTATTTCCTCACCTTCCCTTTTGCTTGGAGTCATTAATGTGTCCTCAACATCCTGCATTTTACTGACCAATCTTGCAGTATTCATCCCTCCCAACTTCTGACTAACACATTTCCAACATCCTATCACTATATGGAAGACGCAGAACATCAATAGCAATATTTCAAAAACAGGCAACAAGGCCTTAAATAGTCCTGACGTCTAAGATGGTGCACAAGTGAACTACCCTGAAAACCATTCATCAGGGGCAACCCCCTTGCCCACCATCTCCTTTTGCAAGGTATGCAAAGTTTGTATGGCCTCCGTTAGTGTTCCATTATCTGTGTCATTGGCTGGAAAATACCTGCAGCAAGCAGTTTGTATCTTGGCACATACTCCCCATTCTATGGCCGTTATTAAGTCCAACACATGTCTATGCTGCGTAAGCCTTACCCTCATAGCTCACAACTTTTGTTTGCTTGTGTTAAAGCCATCCTCAGTGGCGTTGATGGCTTTCATCAACTCCCAGAGGGTATTCTGATGCCGACGTGCAGTCGCTTTTGCTTGAACAAATGGAAGGATGCTACTGAAGAAGAGCTGTGTGTATGTGAACAGCCTGTGCTCGTGTGGGATGTCTTCCTGGGCTGTAGTATCAAAATACTCTGCAGCTGTCTTCTTGCAATGATGGTGCAGCAAGGTCATTGGACAGCTTATGGATGCTCATTTAGTTGTGAGATGTCCACTCCTGGAATCTCCAGGGAGGAGGTGTGCCGTAACCAAAGAACAGAGACTTCTCCAGCCTGAAGGAAGTCACGTATACAGGCACTCACTACAGTTCCAGTAGTAATCCATTATGCTGGAGGTGCCCCATTGCATGTCAGCATTATCTCTTGTAAGGTGCGCACTCAAAAAATCGAATTTTTATATCGACCTACAATAATATCGAGTTTTTAATATCGTATGGACAGAATATCGATGTCAAGAATATCAGTGACCAGAATATCGACCATAAGGTAAGTAATATCTTTTTTTTTAATATCAAAGTAAGTAATATCGAAGTAAGTAATATCGTTAGCAAAAATATTGTTGTTAGTAATATCGATATTTATATTAGTGTTATGTATTTTAGAATGTATTTTATATGTATGTTTAACATTTTTGTAATGTATTTTTAAATATATGTATTAAATGTTTAGAAATTAGTAATTTTTTTAAAGTAAATTTTGCGTTTTAGTATCAGAGCGGGTTGTGGGTTTATAGGGGAATAGGGTGGGAAGTAATTTAATTATAATTAATTAATTAATTAATTAAAATGTTTTTATTTATTTTTGTTGATTATTATTTTTTGTGTAGAAATCTTTTATTGAATTTTACAATAAAATACATAGTAACACAGGATTAGCAAAACAATGGATTATCGATAAATATTAAATACATATTTTGATGACAAGTATGGACGAATAAATAGAGTAAATAAGGAATCATACTATGTCTAAATATATAAATAAATAAATAAGTGAATAGATAAATAGTAGAAGTAATATGAAGAAGAAGTTGATAGTGCATATATTATAATATATAAAATACGAAAAAAATCTAAATGTGAAAAAGAAACAACTTTGTACATAATAATTATATTAATAAGATCAGAGCACCAAAGTTTAAAGAGGAGTAGAAAGTTGATATGGGAAGTGGAAGGAAGAAGAAAGTAAGAGAAAGGAGATAAACTTTACAGAGTATAATGAAAGAGCAGTGAGAAATAGATAGAGTAGAGCCAGAGTAAGGGAGGGAGTGAAGGAAAACAGAGGAAAGGAAATGCAATGGTAAAGGGAAAAAAGGGGAGAGGAAATACACAAGGATGTAAAATAATGAATTCATTAATTCAATTGTTTGCATTAGGAGAGAGAGTGGGGTTGATAACATCGTCAATTTTAGCTTTTAAGAAAGGAGACCAAGTTTGTTGGAAAATATCGACTTGGTCCTGTAGGTTATAGATTGTACGCTCATGTAAAGCCGTCTGCATCATTGCCACCAGCCATTCTTTCTGAGAGGGTGGAGATGGAGACTTCCAATGGCGCAAAATACAAATTTTTGCTGTAGCTAGGGCATTATGTAGGAGATGAATTTGTGGTTTAGAAAGCTTTGGAAAGTTGTGGAAATCATGCAAAAGGATGGTAGCAGATGTAAATGGTAAAGATAATGACATTGTGGAATGCAAAGTTCTGCCAACGAAGGTCCAAAAAGACCTGGTTTCTGGACATTCGCAAATAATATGAGCTATGTCACAGCCAGAGATGGAACATCTCCAGCAATTAGTGCGTGACAGTAGTCCACCTTTATGTAATTTAGTCGGTGACCAATGCCAGTCATGGAGGATTTTAAATATACAACATTTAAGCCTTGCTTCACGAACTCCTTTATGTAATCCCTCCAATAACTGGTCCCATTAAGAAGCCGTATATGAAATAGATAAACGGGATTGCCATTTATTTTGAAGAGCATGGGAGAGAGACTATGAAAATAAAGGAAGCATAAAGGTTTTATAAAGACCAGAGGTCCCTCCCTTAAGCTTCCCCCACAAATTTAGGTAAGACAGTATTGGAGACACCTGGAGCAACCAAGGGGGAGATCCCAGGTGCTTCTTCAAACATTGTTGAAGTTGAAAATATTTAGAGGAGTGTTGTATGGGAAGATTAAATTCCTCGCATAATTGAGAGAAGGTTTTGAAATTTCCATCATGAAGAAGTTGATCTGGGGAGTAAATGCCAGCTGCTTTCCATAAAGGCCAGGATAAAGTGCGACCATTAATACGGATAGCTGAGTTATTCCATAAGGGAGCCTTAGCATGAATACGCACGTTTGAGCCTAGTATACGATGTCCCCTCTGCCAAGATTTGTGCATGACTGATAAGATTGGATTCTTGGGGTCAGAAGAGCTAGTGCCACTACCATATAAAAGAGAAAGATCTGGATCGTTGGATAAAAGATGACGCTCAATGGAGACCCATTGCGGAATATCTTTGGTTCCTGGCAGAAAATATGAGAGTTGGGAGATGTGTAAAGCAAGGGAATAGTGTTCGATGGATGGAAGACCCATACCTCCATATAACTGGTGGGATTTTAATTTTGCTATAGCAAGAAGTGGCTTAGCTGAGCCCCATATGAAAGTCTTAATCTTGGAATCTATTGATCTAAGGGTAGCTAAAGGAATCTGGAGGGGAGCATACCTAGAATATAAATGAAACGCGGAAGGGTGACCATTTTGATAGCTTGAACTCTACCCCAAAGAGATAGTCCTAAAGCTTTCCACTTATCAAAATCCCTCTGCATTTGAGAAAATAAAGGAGCTAGATTGTCTGCAGCCATATTTTCTAAACCTTTGTTGACTAAAATTCCTAGATATTTAAGATGTGAATACTGCCAGTGAAAAGGAAATCCGTGAATTGCTGCCTTTGTAGTGCCATCAGAAATGGGTAATGCTTCACTTTTGTCCCAATTTATTTTATAACCCGAAAAGGAGGAGAAATCATTAATAATTTGAAGGAGGGACGGAAGAGATTGGGGAAGATTAGTAAGAGTAAGAAGGATATCATCTGCATATAAGTAGATTTTAGAATGTCCAATTGGAAGGGGGACACCTATCATATCATCAGATTGACGGATTGCAACAGCAAGTGGCTCCATCGCTAAAAGAAAAAGAAGGGGGGACAACGGGCAACCCTGATGCGTTCCCCTCCGAATTGGGAACACATTAGACAAAAAAACGCCGCAATTTACCTGAGCTGAGGGATTGTCATACAGTAAATGCACTTTAGCTATAAATTGATCACCTAACCCAAATTTGTGCATTATAGTAAAAAGATATTCCCACTCAATGCGGTCAAACACTTTTTCTGCATCAAGCGAAAGAGCCAAGGTATCTTCTGAAAGATGTTTAGCAAAGCACAATGTATGGGCCAGTGTGAGGAGATGATTCCGAGAGGAACGCCCCGGGACAAAACCCACTTTTGTATAATTTTAAGGAGGGCAGTACTTTGCGGAGTCGAGATGCCAAAATGCAGGCCAGGATTTTAATATCACAATTCAATAAGGAAAAGGGACGATAACTACTGCATGAAAGAGGGTCTTTGCCAGGTTTAGGTAATACGGCTATGATTGCCTTATTAGAAAGAGGTCTCAATGATGACTCTCTATCAGCCTCAAGAAATGCAGAATGCAAAGTATCACTCATACTATGACCTGCCCATCGATAAAATTCAGCAGGGAAACCATCCTCCCCAGGAGCTTTATGATTAGGCAAAGCAGCAATAGCTTTATAAATCTAATTTCTAGTGATTTCACCATCAAGTAGAGCACTTCCATCATCAGAAAGACGCGGAAGATTCACCTTCGCTAGAAAAGAGGACATCTTATCTAGAGCAATTTGGTTGCCTGGTGTATATAAGGATTGATATAAGGAGGCAAATTCATTAACTATCTCTTGGGGTCTTGTAAGTATGTCACCTTGAGTCAATCAGATAGCTGGAATAGCCACTGCAGCTTCTCTCTGACGTAATTGTGCAGCTAACAACCACCCAGCCTTCTCCCCTTGCTCGTAATGTCACCCCTTCATTCTTTGTAAAGCATATTCAGCTTTGGATGTAAAAAGACCATTGAGGGACATGCGTGCTTGCTCCAAAATTTGCGATTATGCAAGGTAGGATCTGATGTATATAAACGAGAATAAGATTGAATGTCTTGTTCTAATTCTGCTTGTTTTGTAGAATTATTCTTGTTAGCGAGAGCTGCATCACGCATTAACTGCCCCCTAATAGTGGCCTTAGCTGCTGCCCATACAGTCCTATTGGAAGTGACAGAGCCCTGATTATTAGAGATAATCTTGGAGATGGGATTGTAATTGAAGTTTACCCTTGGGTGTCCTGTGTCTCTGAATGCTCATACTCAATGGTATACGCCCTGGTTGGGATAGACCTAAATCTAGAAATAGAAGGACAGGAGAATGATTAGACAAGGCCGCTTCTAGGATATGAGACTCCGTGACCAATTGGACCGCTTTGTGTGATATCAGAAAGTAGTCTGAGCGGGAAAACGTGCCATGCGAGGATGAAAAGAACGTATACTCTTTGTCTTGTGGATGACTAAGATGCCAATGGTCAACCAAACCATTATCCGAGAGTATATTATTTAAGATAGCTCTATCCGCTGCATTAGCTTTATCAAACGGGCCTGTTTTGTCTAGAATAGGGCCTTGCACTAGATTCCAATCCCCACCAATGAGATATTGTGAGGAATCAATCTCTGTGAGAAGACGATTCAATTGAAGGAAAAAACACTTTTTAGTGCCAATCGGGGCATAGATTGATCCAAGACAAATGTAAGAATCCCCAATACGTATTTGGCAAATACATATTGACCATCAGGATCTGACCAGGTCTTGGAGATCGTGACTGGAAGTGATCTCCGAATAAGGATTGCAACTCCACATTTGCGGACAGGGCTAACATCTGTAGGGTCATTTTTATGAAGGCTGCTGTGAATGACCTTCCCCACCCAATCTCCGCAGAGTTTGTCAGATTCAATCTCATCAAGGTGTGTTTCCTGTAGTAAAGCTATGTCTACATGTTTGGACTGTAAATAAGAAAGTACCTTCTTCCCTTTAATGTAATGGGTGAGGCCATGGACATTCCACGTAATGGTAGATAGAGGATGAGTATTAGCCATGATGGGATACAGTCAGAAGGAATTTATAGTCAATGTATTAATCAAAGTGAAAGGAATGATAAAGTAATGGGAATACAATAAGAGGGAATAGGGCAGAATGGGAGGGGAGGGTACTCTGGCTGAGAACTAATAGAAAAGTGTAAGAAAATAAGTGTTATAGGTTAAAAGATTTTAGTATCTGAAACAAAGAGTATAGACTTGTGGATGAGAAATGTGATAAAGGAGGAGAAGCAAAGAAACAATATAACATCCACAGAATATCGTGTAGAACAACAGAAGATAATATAAGAAAAAGTAAAAGAAAATTCCTAAAGGAATATAATACAAAGATCAAACTAAGCTATTGAATCAGTATACCTATAACTGCAAAATAGAAAAGAAGAATCAAAAGTTGATATAAATTTGTTGCCTACATCTTTGAACTTTTAACCGCGGGTCTGGGCTCACTGGAGCACCACCATGAGTACGAACCCCCTGAGGAGGGCAGACAATTAATATTATTATTAGCCAGGACAGTAAATTAGAAAAGCTAGAAAGAAAGTAAAAACCCTGAGACCCGAGCACAAATAGTAACATATGTTAGGAGGAGAAGTGCATTCGCTTAGGTAGCAGAAATAAACAGTAAAACATACTTAAAAGCAGTGAGTGAATGAAAATGAGTTCCAGAAATTGAAATGAACTATTAAAGTTATCATTCATAAATACACATTTATAATATTCATATAGTAAGACAACATTTGATAATATAAATTTATAGATAACTATAAACATAAACATTAGTATTGACTATAGAGAATATCAGCAATGTGGAGATGGATAAAAAACCTGTTCATAAAAAGTGAAACAGCAAAAAATTCAAAGCACATCAAATAAAATAGAACAAATGACCAGTGTAGTGTATAATTGTAAATAGAATATGGAATGGGATTCTTCTATTAAAAGATCTGAAATAAAATACATATTAAATACAGTTATAAGGCTAACCACACAGTAATATATTATAACCACATATGATAAATGGAAGTAGTACTCATGTTTCCTCCTTGGCCGAAAAGCAAGGTGCAAGTAGAGCATAAGAGTTATGGACTAGCTTAACTTAAGAAGCCAAGTAAGTTGATAAAAGGACATTAAGAAATTAAGATATTAACAGAGGCCGTAATTGTGAAGATAATATAGAGCAACCATACTTATTCTCCATCAGGCAATTACAGACTGTAAGGCAGATGTTTGATCCTCGTGTGCACGGAGAGGTCTTTCCATGTCTCTACCTCCATGTCGAGCTTCACCAAGGTTGCGACGCCTGCTATCTGTCAATTGTTGAGGTTGCGGAGAAGTTTGATCAGGTGGATCATGAGAGATATGTTGTACATCCATGTCCTGAATTGACAAACTGTCTAGGAAATGTTGTAATTCTTCAGGATTGTAGAAATCTTTCGATTCACCATTGCTAGTGATACGGAAACGAGCTGGGTCGAACAAGCCATACTTGATATCCAGCTTCCTTAGTTGTGGCCTCATAGCTAAGAATAATTTCCTTCTTTCATTGGTTTGTCTCGAGAACTCAGGAGCCATATGTATTTGATGACCATCATAAATGTAGGATCTTTGCGTGCGAGCTAACATTAATATCTGTCTGACTTGTTCGTGTCTCAAGAAACAAGCAATTAGGGGCCTCGGTCGAGAGTCCAGGATTTTTCGCGGAGGTCCAAGATGATGCGCACGTTGAATTTCCAATGGCAGATCAAAAGTGATGGCAAGCAACTTGGGAAGAGTTTTACAGAGAAATAACCGAGCATTCTGGCCTTCAATTTTCTCTGGAAAGCCAAAGAAGCGAATATTGTCTCTTCTATTACGATCTTTCGAGTCAATAAGCTTACTGCGAAGGAGTAGAAGATCCTGGTCTCTGCCTTGTACTGAGTCAAGCCTATTTTCCACCACCATTAAGCGTCGATCCAACCCTTCTGTTTTTTGATGGACTTGCCCACTATCTGCTCTAATGGATTTAGTTTCTGTCATGAGGGAAGAAATGTTATTATCCATTTCTGTCAGACGGCAACTGATAGTGGAGATTTCTTGTAAAATACGGTTCATAGTTGCTCCTGACTCTGCGGTTGAAGTGACTAAAGATGGATTAGATGGCGATGGAGGTGAACCTTTAGTAGGCATAATGCGCGATTGCTTATGCGTGTCTTCAAAAGGAGCCAATTTGGAATTTTTGTTGCCGTTTTTGTGATTAGACATCTGTAAAATGTTTCCTTCAAAGTGTTGCGAAAACCAGGCACATATAAAGTGATTGTCAATCAGATGTGAATAATTAAAGCACGCAGTGGTTAATATGAGAATAGGAAATAATATTTACCACACTCAATCCAGAAAGTTCTTGTAAAATAAGTATTTTAGAGTCTTATCAATAGTGAGTACAAGAATAATCTATCCAAAATGACAATGTACAGTGTATTTTAGCATTTGTCACTTAAATAGTATCAGTATAAGTAACTAGTAGGTTATAGATTATGAAAAGAGAAAGGTCAATCTTTCACTATATTGTGCATAAAATTATTGAACCTTTATAAAACACAATATAAGGTTGACAGAATATTCCAGACATTAGGCGAAAAGTAGGTAATGCGTCACAAAATTTCCTCATACATAATATTTCAAAAGCAGAAAAACATGTTCATTAAACAACGTGGTGGCAGTTGCTGAAGTCATAATGCTGTGCCCTCCTGAAAAGGAGCTTTGAATGAGCAATATCAGTCAATCTGGAGGCATTCTGGAAATAAATATGCCACAGAAGTATGGGAAGTATTGGCTGACCTGAAAGCTCCATTCCCTAATTTCCTCACTGTGAACATTGTCAGATGAGAGCTGGAAAATGTATAAAAGCACAGTTCAGAGCTCTGATGATTTATATGTTAATTGGAGCGCAAAAAGGCAGTGTGTGAGGTGCTTCAGTTGTACAGCTGAGCTCCAGCATTCAAAAGAACTTAGTAAAATGACATTTGTTTCAGTCAGAATTGACCTTGAAAAGAGTCATTTAGTCACAGGAAACAAGCACAGATGAAGAAGGCAAATATAAGTGTACCGGCTTAAAATTACTGAAGCGCTGGATGAAGTAAGCCTGTTTCCGCTATACACGGTAATAAAACCCTCTCAGTAATGCAGTGAGAGAGGTGCTCCGGTTACGCAAGAGCCGAGGCTTTTGTTGTGGTGAAAGGCCCAGGACGTGCTTGCCGGAGCAGAAAGTATTCCAGTCAGAATTAACCCTAAAAAGGGTTGTTTGGTTCCGAAATTCGGCCACAAGTAAAAGCGCTGCTGTAGAATACCATGTCTGTCACAAGGGTGATCCCGGCTGAGATGTGAAGTGCGCCACCTGCGTTAAGGGTCCGTCTCGTAGCAGAGCCTCACGTTCAGGGGTCCATCTTCCTTCGTGGCCAGACCACGCCCCCATTGTTGTTGATTATTAATATATTGTTAATTAATTATTAATTGGTAATTCATTTTTATCGTCATACAATCTATAAATAGTTTATTAATATTTTTTATTTATTGTTATTGTTGATTAATTTATTGTACATTTATTATTACTTGGTAATTAATTGTTATTAATTGATAATTAAATTAATTATGTTATTTTTTATGTGTAGCGGGTTGTGAGTTTATAGGGGAATAGGGTGGGAAGTAATTTAATTATAATTAATGTATGAATATGTTTTTATTTATTGTTGTTGATTATTAATTTATTGTTAAGTAATTATTAATTGGTAATTAATTTTTATTATTTGGTTACTTTATCATTATATTAATTATAAGTAATTCATTATTAATTTTATTTATTGTTATTGTTAATTTATTGTTAATTTATTATTAATTGGTCATTCATTTTTATTAGTTGATTAATTGATATTTACATTAATTATGTTATTGTTTATGTGTAGCGGGCTATGGGTTTATAGGAGAATAGGGTGGGAAGTAATTTATTATAATTAAGTAAATATTAATTTAATTGTATTGGTATTTATTATGTTTGTTAATTAATTATTATTATGTTATTTATTTTACAAAAATTATTTAATTATTAAGTATGTTAATTTAACCCCTACGCTATCCAAAATCTTCCCTACTGTTGCACTCACTGGAGTGGGAATAGTAATTTCTACCCCTATGCTATCCAACACTTTCCCTACTGATGCACTCACTGGACTGGGAATAGTAATGTTTACCCCTACGCTATCCAACACTTTCACTACTGTTGCAATCACTGGAGTGGAAATAGTAATTTTTACCCCCACGCTATCCAGCACTTTCCCTACTGTTGCACTCACTGGAGTGGGAATAGTAATTTTTACCCCTACGCTATCCAACACTTTCCCTACTGTTGCATTCACTGGAGTGGGAATAGTCATTTTTCACGCCTACGCTATCCAACACTTTCTCTACTGTTGCACTCCCTGGAGTGGGAATAGTAATTTTAACTCCTACGCTATCCAACACTTTCCCTACTGTTGCATTCACTGGAGTGGGAATAGTAATGTTTACGCTTATGCTATCCAACACTTTCCCTACTGTTGCACTCACTGGAGTGTGAATAGTAATTTTTACACCTACGCTATCCAACATTTCCCCTACTGTTGCACTCCCCGGAGTGGGAACAGTAATTTGAAACCCTACGCTATCTAACACGTTCTCTACTGTTGCACTCAGTGGGGTGGGAATAGTAATATTTACCCCTAAGCTATCCAACATTTTCCCTACTGTTGCATTGTTTGGAGTTGGAATAGAAATTTTATTCCCTCCGCTATCTAATATTTTTTGTTATATTTTAGCTAATGTAGTTTATAATTAATTTTAAAAAGATAAAAAATAATTGTATTTTTTATAATTTGTTACATATATTTATTACATGTTTATTTATATAATTGTTTTATGTGGATAGATGTAGTTCTAATTTATACGTTTTTAAAACAATTTATAAGTTATTAAAATAATTATTAAAACATAATAATAAGTATATATGATATATTATGTGTATAAGTTTAATTTATTTTTACATTATCTATATATTACTTATAATTTTTAAACATTTTGTAATCATTTTACCTATGTTTATTTTAATTATATGTATTATGTACTTTATTTTACATTATTTTTTTAACTTTAATGAAAAATGATATTTTTAACAACGATATTTTTGACATCGATATATTTTTTCTGATTTTTCTGTACTTACCATAATGTAGATAGGATGTCGATATTCTTGACTTCGATATTCTTGCTGCAATATTTTTGTAGAGCGATATTCTGACCTTCGATATTCTGTCAGTGATTCATCTTGTAATAACGCAATTGATAATGTTTCCCACTGGGACTGTTCCATTTCCCCTGAAACATAAAGAGAAACAATGGGTTTTCTATTTAATCGAAGAGTTATACATGTTTTTATCCAGGTTAGCCTAGATATGTTCTCATCCAACATTGCCTGACACTTCTGTCATGTGCTATTGCCAGTTTGGCTCCCCTTGCATAAAGAAAGGACCCTGCATCCAAATGTAGCAACATGGGGCCAATGACCAAGAAATGTATACTCATCCATTTACTCAGAAATATGGCCTTTCTTCACAATCGTGAGGCCGTGGTATGGCAGAGTAATTCTTGCAGAAACGCATAGGTCGGAATACCCCTAAAAGTCCCTGCTGCAATATTTTAGCTCTACAAGTTTCATCCTTGTTCCTCATAATCCCTGTCTTGGCCATTGCATCTACCTTCACTACTAGGGTGGCAATTACGATCCGTTAAAAATTTTCCCCGTACGACTCGTATCGGGTCTTTTTACCGTACGAATCGTACAAGTGCCGTACAAACTGCCAATTACGATTCGCATGGGAAAAAGACCATACGAATCGCATTGGGAATAATTCCCCACACGTCCTCCGTACAAATGTGAAAAGTGAAGTCCGACCGCGGAATCACGATCCATCCCGTGCGTCAGAAGTTACAACCGTATGGAAAAAACACCGTCCGCACCGAACACCCATAGCAACCATGGAGACATGTGCCCGCATACGTGCCGACCCCCCCCAGCCCCCGTACGTACGCGCCGACCCCCCCAGCCCCCGTACGTACATGTCGAACCCCCCCGTGTATGTACACCCGTGTACGTGTCGTACCCCCCCCTGTATGTACACCCCTGTACGTGTCATACCCCCGTGTATGTACACCCCTGTACGTGTCCTACCCCCGTGTATCTACACCCCTGTACGTGTCCTACCCCCCGTGTATGTCAACCGTGTACGTGTCGTACCCCCCGTGTATGTACACCCCTGTACGTGTCAAACCCCCGTGTATGTACACCCCTGTACATTAGAGTCGTACCCCCACCCGTGTATGTACACCCGTGTACGTGTCGTACCCCCACCCGTGTATGTACACCCGTGTACGTGTCGTACCCCCGTGTATGTACACCCCTGTACGTGTCGTACCCCCCGTGTATGTACACCCCTGTACATTAGAGTCGTACCCCCACCCGTGTATGTACACCTGTTGGAAAACGAGGCAGCATCTGTGAGGCCTGCACAAATAACATGACTACATTTGTCCTTCACTGGGAACCAAACACCCAATTGTAGCGCCTGACTCTCAGAGGGTAGCGTTGCAGAGCAGTCTGAGGCTTACTCAAGGGAGGTGGTGTGGGCTAGTAATCGCCATTTGCAGGTGCACAAAAATAACACTCAATAATTGATTGTCCAGTCTGTACTTTGCTTTATAAAAGTAAGAGTACATTTATTAAACACACACACCACTCAATACTATGCACCAATTTACAAATATACATAAGCTGTTGGAATTACTTTGTGACATTGCATAACATCTCCACCCCTCCCGCAGGGGGGGCGGGGTCTAGTACCACCACTCCCATGTATGCACATCAACTTGCCCCCAATGCAGTTAGTTGAACATAACCTGGAGCGAGGGCCCTGCGCACTGGCACCATACCAGTGGCGACCCACCTCATTACCTCAACAAGCATTAAAAAGGGGTAAACCTGCCTTGGTGACACATGACCCTGACTGAGCATCTCCTGCTGACCATAAAGTATGCACCTCTATATCTTAAGGGCTAGCAGTCTGGGGTCTTCACCTAAGCGCAGCAGCAAGAATCCATGTTTACGCACACTTTAGAATGACAGTACTCATCACCTTGGTTGATCATTTGAATGCATTGCAATTACAGCCCCTAAGGGCATCACAGATGAAATCACAGGATTGCGCATATACAGCCAGACACCCTAGCAGGACTGTCTGGCAACATAGCCCCACTTGGCTTATGACATCTCCTTACACATTTGACTTACAGTCCCTTCAAAAGAAGTACTCCTGGCAACTACACTTCTCCTGCAGTGTGCCTCTTCACTTTAAAAGGAATCCCAGGTAAAAGCATGAGATTACGTAAATACAGCCAGACCCCCTAGCAGGAGGGTCCAGCAACATAACTCCATTTAGCTTAACATCACCTTACACAGGTACTTCACTTTACACATGTGACTTTCAGTCCACCTAAAAAGAAATAACCAATAGTAAATGCATTTCGGTGCAATTACACCACTTCACCTCCCGGGGATGCCCTTCTCCAGACATCCCCAACTCAGCCCTTCTGCTGAGCCCTTGAGGGGTTATTCTTCCAGATGCCCCGTGAAACTTAGGGGTGGACTGTTCTTCTTTATGCTGGGGGAGACTGCGGTGCTCCTGCCGCCCCCCTGCACCCCTTTTCACAGATGAGGTTGACCCCCTCCTCTGGAGGCCACCAGGCACAAAAATGGCAGATTTCTTCGTGCTGGGGGGGGGGGAAAGACTGTGCTCCCCCAGCCGCTCCCCCAGCACCTTTTCACAAGTGAGGGTGGCCCCTCTCCTCTGGGGGCCACAAAGCACCAAAACAGCAGATTTCCAAATTCCTGGCGAGGCATTATGGGGCACTTCATGCTCCTCTTTACCAGCCCCCGCCACTGGGAACACTCTCCTCTTCCCTCAGGGTCTCTGATTCAGCAGGGTGCTGTCTTCGCTGGCTCCCTGCGCCAGCCTCTCGCCAGGCTCTCCTTCTGGGACTCACCAGCCCCTGCCACTGGGAACACTCTCCTCTTCCCTCAGGGTCTCTGATTCAGCAGGGTGCTGTCTTCGCTGGCTCCCTGCGCCAGCCTCTCGCCAGGCTCTCCTTCTGGGACTCACCAGCCCCCGCCACTGGGAACACTCTCCTCTTCCCTCAGGGTCTCCAAGGGGATGCCTTCTGCAGGGAACGGTCTTCACTGGCTCCCTGCGCCAGCCGTTCGCCTGGCTCTGGGCCCCTCTTCTCCCTGCGCTGGGGCCACTGCTCCTGCGCACCGGTCCTGGGCTTTCCTTCTGGTGCTGGTAGGGTCCTGGGGGCAGTCAGGGGGTCTCTCCTTCCAACTGCCCATTGCGCCAGGCTCCAGCACCTTCTGCCTCTGCCGACCACACCCCAGAGAGAGCTTCTCTTCCTGTGCAAGCACTTTTTAAAAGTTGAGTAGGGGGCTGACAGGAAGTGCCTGCTGGTCCTATCAAACAGCGACACATCACTTTTTCTGCCCCTGCTCCCTCCTTCTTGTCCAGCCTCTGTGTTTGTGCAAAATGGCCTCGTCCAGTGTCTCTGGCCACATGGCCTCTGAAACCCAACTCCTTCCACGCTGCCTTCCCTCCTTGGGCTGCTGCCTTCTCTCCTTGGTGCAGCCCGTGCCTGGCACCCAGCGACAGCAGTTGATGGATTGGCCTGCAGACCCTCCCATCTTCCCTTGGTGGAGAGGAGGCCCTCGCTTGTGGAAGAAAGGTTATCAATCCATCCAGCTGAGGTCAGCCCTCAGCCTGGGTCTGGTCCTGGCTGGCTCACAGAAATATGACAGTTCTGGATGACCCAAAAGCAGTACAAATATGACTTTGGACTCTGCAGAATACTTCTTTTCACCTCCAATACAATGGACTTTCGTGCATGTCTGGAAACTGTAGGCCTTGTGGAAGTTAATTTAGCCATGGGCCCCACATTCCCTTAGGGAAATAATGAGGTGAAAACACAGTAAAACACACTGACTTTCCCTGGCATGTTTCCAGTGTATAAAGCCTATTCCACCCAATACTGCATAAGTCCTGCCACACCATTCACTTTGTAGCTGCTCCTAGACTGCACACGCTAGGAATCTCCCCTGAGCTGCCCGTACACGTGTGCACACGTATGTACACATGTGTCTGCATGTAACCAGCCCGGTGTCCCTTACTCCAGCTGCTGCGCAGTGGCCTGGTCAAGCCAGGGGAACACCATTAAAATCCCCATGCTGTCTCTTACATCCTGAGTTCACTGTGGGTGAGTCCCAACTTATGAGGCTCCCCCACAGTAAAAGCTCAACAATTAGGTGCTCAAAAATCAAAAAATCCGGGCGGCCCATAGTGTCAGAACCACCTTCTAACACACGCCGCGCCCAGCTGATTCCTACAGGGAAGAAGTAGCCACTCTACATGGGTACACTTCCCGTAGTCAGCGATAACTAGTTATAAGGGGTTCTGACCAGACCCCCCTTACTGACCAGTTATCCGCTTAGACCACCTACTCCTCCCATCCATGAAATCTCCACCCATGACAGGGATCCCAGACTACCCTAAGAACCCTCCGGGCTCTAGGTTAGATACCTCTAGGTCACTCATGGTCTACATGGACTCAGCCTAACTATGCTCACCTTTGCCCTTGGGCATGCAACACTATGCCTACCACTTCTCCGGACAAGGGTCCAGTGCCTCAGCACCGATGCGGTCTTCTGGGATAGGTCTAAATCCCATCCCCTGGGTCACTAGCTGGTCTCCCTTCCAGAGTTTGTTCCAACCAGTACCCTCTCTCCGTTTTGGTCCTTGCACCCCAAAGATGCAATCTCTCTGGACCCTCACCCTCAGCCTGCCGCTGAGGTCATTCTGCTGCCACCACCCTTTCGGGATGACTGTCTTCCCTAAAGAAAGCACAGCCACTTGTGCTTCCCCACACAGAAAAGCACCCTTTGGCCACTGGCCTGGCTCCCTGTTAGGACCTCAGACCGGCCTCACCACCACACTGGCAGTGCCAGGGAGGAACACTGAGGGTGCCTCATCAGACATCCTACAGCTCATTCCCCCCGTCAGTAGCTCCACCCGGAAACTACCCCGGGAACCTAGACCCCTTCCTTGTTCTCCGCTGCGAGAACAGGGCCTATGTACCCTTCCCTCCGAGAGGTGCGCTCTCCTCCCGGAGTACCCTTAGAGAGCCTGTGGGCCCCGAGTTAGCTAGACCCAGGCCCACCTCTCATGGCTCTCCCCGGTCTCCCTGCAGCGCCTTGGGAGACCGCCCAGGGACCTACATGGTCCCTAGATGGCCTGCACCACCCCTTATGAAGAGCAGGGTCCCTTCACTTAAGATAGGCCCCACCTGCCTTCAGGGTAGTACTACCACTCTCAGCCAGGGACCCTAAAGATCCCGGCTAGGCCTGCACCACCCCTTCACGAAACACAGGGTCCCTTCACTTAAGATAGGCCCCACCTGGCTTCAGGGCGGTACTACCTCCATCAACCAGGGACCCTAAAGATCCCGGCTAGGCCTGCACCATCCCTTTGGGGAAACACAGGGTCCCATCACTTAAGCTGGGCCCCACCTGTGTCCAGGGTGGTACTACCTGACAGAAGTCCACCTCCTGCCTCCAGCTGGGGGAACACCCCCATGCTCTTGGTCCTTGGGTCCAAGTCCCACAGGACCTACCTGACTGGTTACCGGCTAGGCATCGCCCCAGCCGCCACTTCAGGTTCCCTCCACCAGCTCCTGGTCCTGGAGTTCAAGTCCCACCGGACCTACCGGACTGGTCACCGGCCACCCGACCCTGACACCTCAGGGTCCACTGCTAACCCTTTCCCTGGAAACTAGGGTGCACATCGCCCCCACTCAGATCTCCACTGGGTCAGTTACCTAGGGTACCTAGGGGCTACCACTACACACCATCACTCCAGAACTACCCTCCTTGGGGGCCACCCACTACCAGGGGCCACCCCTGGGTTGCTCACCTCCCCACCAGTTAACCTGGGGGGACCTGCCGGACACTCAACTCTACCACACCCTCCTCCCACTGTGGGAAAAGGTTCTTGGGGTCCCCCACCATGGGAACCCCTGGGGCGCTACTACCTGTGGTAAAGAAACCTCCTGCCCCACCCTTCCAGTGGTTTTGGCCTGCGCCATTAGCAAGAAACTTCCAGTGGGGGAAGGATATCTGGGGCCCCTCCTGTGGAAACCCTCCCTGCCCTTAAAAAGCGCGGGAACCTCTCAGGACCCCTACTTCTCCTGTCCCCCTTGAAGGTCAATCCACCCCTACACCCCCACCTGTGATGTAGGTATCAGTTGCTGTCCCTATCTCTTGAGGAGACACCCTCCTCATGCAGGTGTAGTGTATGTAGTGTTAGGGTTCAAAGATGTACAATATGGCTTAGAACATTTGTATGCAATCATTTCCTGGAAAGCACCATCCTGCTAGCACATTATAATCAACATAGCACGGTCATATCAATACAGCTTACATTTAAACCATAATAACTTCACATGACACATATGGGCGCTGGGCTTTCCTTTCCCATACCTTTAGTTCACATAACCAAAACTTTGAACCTTTCTCAGAGCCTTGCGCTCTTCCATTTGCTCATTGCTGCATAGGTAATGTGTGGCAAAACTGGACTTATCAAATGCTATAAATGCACACCAGAATGGGATACTATGTTTCCCGCCGCTAGACACCAATGTTGGAAAACGAGGCAGCATCTGTGAGGCCTGCACAAATAACATGACTACATTTGTCCTTCACTGGGAACCAAACACCCAATTGTAGCGCCTGACTCTCAGAGGGTAGCGTTGCAGAGCAGTCTGAGGCTTACTCAAGGGAGGTGGTGTGGGCTAGTAATCGCCATTTGCAGGTGCACAAAAATAACACTCAATAATTGATTGTCCAGTCTGTACTTTGCTTTATAAAAGTAAGAGTACATTTATTAAACACACACACCACTCAATACTATGCACCAATTTACAAATATACATAAGCTGTTGGAATTACTTTGTGACATTGCATAACATCTCCACCCCTCCCGCAGGGGGGGCGGGGTCTAGTACCACCACTCCCATGTATGCACATCAACTTGCCCCCAATGCAGTTAGTTGAACATAACCTGGAGCGAGGGCCCTGCGCACTGGCACCATCCCAGTGGCGACCCACCTCATTACCTCAACAAGCATTAAAAAGGGGTAAACCTGCCTTGGTGACACATGACCCTGACTGAGCATCTCCTGCTGACCATAAAGTATGCACCTCTATATCTTAAGGGCTAGCAGTCTGGGGTCTTCACCTAAGCGCAGCAGCAAGAATCCATGTTTACGCACACTTTAGAATGACAGTACTCATCACCTTGGTTGATCATTTGAATGCATTGCAATTACAGCCCCTAAGGGCATCACAGATGAAATCACAGGATTGCGCATATACAGCCAGACACCCTAGCAGGACTGTCTGGCAACATAGCCCCACTTGGCTTATGACATCTCCTTACACATTTGACTTACAGTCCCTTCAAAAGAAGTACTCCTGGCAACTACACTTCTCCTGCAGTGTGCCTCTTCACTTTAAAAGGAATCCCAGGTAAAAGCATGAGATTACGTAAATACAGCCAGACCCCCTAGCAGGAGGGTCCAGCAACATAACTCCATTTAGCTTAACATCACCTTACACAGGTACTTCACTTTACACGTGTGACTTTCAGTCCACCTAAAAAGAAATAACCAATAGTAAATGCATTTCGGTGCAATTACACCACTTCACCTCCCGGGGATGCCCTTCTCCAGACATCCCCAACTCAGCCCTTCTGCTGAGCCCTTGAGGGGTTATTCTTCCAGATGCCCCGTGAAACTTAGGGGTGGACTGTTCTTCTTTATGCTGGGGGAGACTGCGGTGCTCCTGCCGCCCCCCTGCACCCCTTTTCACAGATGAGGTTGACCCCCTCCTCTGGAGGCCACCAGGCACAAAAATGGCAGATTTCTTCGTGCTGGGGGGGGGGGAAAGACTGTGCTCCCCCAGCCGCTCCCCCAGCACCTTTTCACAAGTGAGGGTGGCCCCTCTCCTCTGGGGGCCACAAAGCACCAAAACAGCAGATTTCCAAATTCCTGGCGAGGCATTATGGGGCACTTCATGCTCCTCTTTACCAGCCCCCGCCACTGGGAACACTCTCCTCTTCCCTCAGGGTCTCTGATTCAGCAGGGTGCTGTCTTCGCTGGCTCCCTGCGCCAGCCTCTCGCCAGGCTCTCCTTCTGGGACTCACCAGCCCCTGCCACTGGGAACACTCTCCTCTTCCCTCAGGGTCTCTGATTCAGCAGGGTGCTGTCTTCGCTGGCTCCCTGCGCCAGCCTCTCGCCAGGCTCTCCTTCTGGGACTCACCAGCCCCCGCCACTGGGAACACTCTCCTCTTCCCTCAGGGTCTCCAAGGGGATGCCTTCTGCAGGGAACGGTCTTCACTGGCTCCCTGCGCCAGCCGTTCGCCTGGCTCTGGGCCCCTCTTCTCCCTGCGCTGGGGCCACTGCTCCTGCGCACCGGTCCTGGGCTTTCCTTCTGGTGCTGGTAGGGTCCTGGGGGCAGTCAGGGGGTCTCTCCTTCCAACTGCCCATTGCGCCAGGCTCCAGCACCTTCTGCCTCTGCCGACCACACCCCAGAGAGAGCTTCTCTTCCTGTGCAAGCACTTTTTAAAAGTTGAGTAGGGGGCTGACAGGAAGTGCCTGCTGGTCCTATCAAACAGCGACACATCACTTTTTCTGCCCCTGCTCCCTCCTTCTTGTCCAGCCTCTGTGTTTGTGCAAAATGGCCTCGTCCAGTGTCTCTGGCCACATGGCCTCTGAAACCCAACTCCTTCCACGCTGCCTTCCCTCCTTGGGCTGCTGCCTTCTCTCCTTGGTGCAGCCCGTGCCTGGCACCCAGCGACAGCAGTTGATGGATTGGCCTGCAGACCCTCCCATCTTCCCTTGGTGGAGAGGAGGCCCTCGCTTGTGGAAGAAAGGTTATCAATCCATCCAGCTGAGGTCAGCCCTCAGCCTGGGTCTGGTCCTGGCTGGCTCACAGAAATATGACAGTTCTGGATGACCCAAAAGCAGTACAAATGTGACTTTGGACTCTGCAGAATACTTCTTTTCACCTCCAATACAATGGACTTTCGTGCATGTCTGGAAACTGTAGGCCTTGTGGAAGTTAATTTAGCCATGGGCCCCACATTCCCTTAGGGAAATAATGAGGTGAAAACACAGTAAAACACACTGACTTTCCCTGGCATGTTTCCAGTGTATAAAGCCTATTCCACCCAATACTGCATAAGTCCTGCCACACCATTCACTTTGTAGCTGCTCCTAGACTGCACACGCTAGGAATCTCCCCTGAGCTGCCCGTACACGTGTGCACACGTATGTACACATGTGTCTGCATGTAACCAGTCCGGTGTCCCTTACTCCAGCTGCTGCGCAGTGGCCTGGTCAAGCCAGGGGAACACCATTAACATCCCCATGCTGTCTCTTACATCCTGAGTTCACTGTGGGTGAGTCCCAACTTATGAGGCTCCCCCACAGTAAAAGCTCAACAATTAGGTGCTCAAAAATCAAAAAATCCGGGCGGCCCATAGTGTCAGAACCACCTTCTAACAACACCCGTTTACATGTCGTACCCCCGTGTATGTACTCCCCTGTACGTGTTGTACCCCCCCGTATGTACACCCCTGTACGTGTCGTACCCCCCGTGTATGTACACCCGTGTACGTGTCGTACCCCTCTGTGTATGTACACCCCTGTACGTTTCGTACCCCCCGTGTATGTACACCCCTGTACATGTCGTATCCCCGTGTATGTACACCCGTGTACGTGTCGTACCCCCCATGTATGTACACCGGTGTACGTGTCGTACCCCCCCCGTGTATGTACACCCGTGTACATTAGAGTCGTACCCCCACCCGTGTATGTACACCTGTGTACGTGTCGTACCCCCGTGTAAGTACACCCCTGTACGTGTCGCACCCCTCCGTGTATGTACACCCCTGTACGTGTCGTACCCCTGTGTATGTACACCTCTGTACGTCAGAGTCGTACCCCCACCACAACATTCTAAGTACGGAGCGCACCCCAGGCCCCAACATCACAACCGCATGTACGAGTCGTACCAAGCCACACACAAGGACAGCACTGTACAACAAAATGGCCCATGTACACACCGTACACACGCTAAAAACGCACGTACACAACCAGGACAAACCAAAACAACACAAGAATACACCATTCGAATGGCACAAAGCCACTAAACATGTCCAACAACCACTAAAACAACACATTCACTGACCTGCAACTGCCAAAAACAAACAGAGGCCCAAAACACCACCACTCCTTATAACACACCCACCCAAACTTCAAACACAGCCACACCCACCAATGGACCAATAAAAAGGTGCCCACACACACAAACCATGAGCCTTTGCAACAGACTCAGTGCTGCCAGACCCCACAGACAACCTACAGCACCAAACTAGAACCTTTACTACACCTTACACTTGCACACCTTCACACACACACCTTCACAAACACCCCCTCATCACATTCACACACACACCTGCACAACCACACCCACACACCCACAACCATCCACACCCCCCCACCATCCACACCCACACCCCTCACCATGCCCACTTACAAGAATCCAAAGTTCAGTAACCGAGAGTTGGAGGTCCTTGTCGATGAAATCCTCAGAGTCGAGCCACACATCTTTGGAACATTGGTCAGACAGACCAGCATTTCAGCAAAAACAGCCATGTGGCAGACCATCGTCGATGCTGTGAATGCTGTTGCGGACACCAGAAGGAACAAGCAGGAATGCCAAGCCAGGTGGTACGATCTGCGGAGGAGGGTCCGAGCCAAGATGACGGATGAACACAACCAGGCCAACGTCACTGGAGGAGGGCCGTCCCGCAGACCCGTACACTACCATCCCTGGGAGGAGAGGGTGATGGCCATACTGCCGGTGGAGGCAGTCGAAGGATTAGGAGGACTCCGAGACCCGGGTGAGTACACAAACAACGCACCTCACATGGGGGGAACGTCATCCACAACCAAACTCACAAACAGGCACGCAACCACCCCAAGCTATCTCATGACTCAACCACACTCCATGAACACGCACATGCCACTGGCGCCACCATGCCCCATGCACCCAGCTGGACAATGTCAAGTCACAGGCCACAGAAGACACCAACACATGACACGGTAACCCGGATGGCGGGAGGGTGGGCCCCAAAAATCACATAGTGCAACTCAGAAGCAGACAACAATGCCCTCTGCCCATATGGCCTAGGTCACAGCCAGACAAACAGTGTGTCCCCACACAGGAAAGACTCGCCAGCAAATGGCAGACGCCTTGCATTAACACATGGGGGTGAAGGCACTGTTTTGCACATGACAGCAGCTAATGAACAGCCAACACTGTGAAAGAGTGGCAGCACACACCACCACAGCAGCAGCGCAGACACAGACACTACACCCAATGGGTGCCTGGAGATCAGAAACAAACTCACATCAACAAGCCAAGGGCCATTCAAAGATCTGCTAACAGTGTGTGCCCAGGAAGCTGGGCTGAGGTGACAGAGGGTGACACACAGAGGGAGGGAGAGGGGGACAGAGAGGGAGGGAGACACAGGAAGACGGACAGAGGGAGGAGGCTGACACACAGAGGGAGGGAGAGGGGGACAGAGAGGGAGGGAGAGGGGGACAGAGAGGGAGGAAGACACAGGAAGACGGACAGAGGGAGGAGGCCGACACGCAGAGGGAGGGAGAGGGGGACAGAGAGGGAGGGAGACACAGGAAGACGGACAGAGGGAGGAGGCTGACACACGGAGGGAGAGGGGGACAGAGAGGGAGGGAGAGGGGGACAGAGAGGGAGGGAGACACAGGAAGACGGACAGAGGGAGGAGGCTGACACACAGAGGGAGGGAGAGGGGGACAGAGAGGGAGGGAGACACAGGAAGACGGACAGAGGGAGGAGGCTGACACACAGAGGGAGGGAGAGGGGGACAGAGAGGGAGGGAGACACAGGAAGACGGACAGAGGGAGGAGGCCGACACACAGAGGGAGGGAGAGGGGGACAGAGAGGGAGGGAGACACAGGAAGACGGACAGAGGGAGGAGGCTGACACACAGAGGGAGGGAGAGGGGGACAGAGAGGGAGGGAGACACAGGAAGACGGACAGAGGGAGGAGGCTGACACACAGAGGGAGGGAGAGGGGGACAGAGAGGGAGGGAGACACAGGAAGATGGACAGAGGGAGGAGGCTGACACACAGAGGGAGGGAGAGGGGGACAGAGAGGGAGGGAGACACAGGAAGACGGACAGAGGGAGGAGGCTGACACACAGAGGGAGGGAGAGGGGGACAGAGAGGGAGGGAGAGGGGGACAGAGAGGGAGGGAGACACAGGGAGAGCAAATCAGCCTTGTGGTGTGTGGGAATGTCTGCTCGTCAGCAGGTGGACTGCGTGCATGTAGGCAAGGGTGGCCAGTGCCAGCACCCCCCCTCTCATCCATGGCAAAACACAGGGCCATGTCACAACCTGTGCACGAGCACAACGCCAGCTACCTGCATCATTGAAGTGTGTGGAACAACTTCATGTGCCCACGTACAGTGCAACACGGAAGGCGCCAATGCACGGCTCACCACACCTGCCCACTCCACTGCTGACTGCAGTCACACTTGACGCAGCAAGTAAGACTGTGCCACACATAGTTAAAGTCGCCAAAGCTGTGCCCAAGGGACACACCCATGCACAAGTGCACTGTGAGTGGAATGCAAGACAGATCCAAATTCCCAGAGGAAATGTTCCAACTTTGAAACTAATGAAACATGGATGTTGCATGGAACAAAATTAACATTGTCTCTCTCACACACAGGTCAACCTCGTGGTTCACCCCCCAACACTGGGGGGGAAGACTCACAGGACCCGGCTCTGCGGGAGGCTGATCCCACCGGCAGCGACGATTCTCATCACTCTGTGGACGACCCCGACCAACCTGGCCCCTCTGGTGTCCAACGACCTGCAGCACCTGCGTCAGGGACAACGGGGCCAACCACCACCCCCACTCCTGCCACATCCCAGGAGACACCCAGGATCCCTGCCCCACCACCACAAAGCAGCCAGTCTGTCCATGAGGGACAAGGTTCTCCGGGCACCCAGGAGGAGGCAGGCAACACCGCAAATGCCATCCCTCAGGGGTCCCGGAGACCCGATGTGCCCACAACGGCAGGCCAGGTGCAAGTGGGCAGGGGTGGTGGGAGTGGAGGACGGCGGAGGCGCCAGCCTGGCCAGTTGGCTGGGGAACCGGTATATTCCCATGTCCGAAACATCCTGGACACATACTGGCAGGACACCACGGGCATGGCCCAGGTTGTGTCCACCCTCAACGATATGAAGGGGACCCTCGATGAGATCAAGACCCAGGAGGCCCAGCAACATGCGGAGCAACATGCCTGTCTACTGCAACACCAACGGAGGATGGAGGACAGACAGGCTGAGCTCGTGACGGTGTTCACGGGAATTCACAGTACACTCCGTCGGATGGCCGACAACATGGGCAACCCTCCCTGTGCCAGTAGGCGTAGAACATCACCACCCACAGGGAGGGATCAGGAGGAGGAGGAGGAAACATCCGATGGAGCATCCCAAACATCGTCACGGCCTGCTTCTGAGGGTCCCCGCAGGAGGGCGGGTCGTCCACGGAAAAGACCGTGAGGGTCGGCGCTACAGCACCATCTCCCAGGACACCTGGCCTGGCACCTGGCCCACTGGAGCAACAGCAGCACAGCATCAAAAGACATTCTCTGCCACATGGCCTTGCTGGTCACTGTCTGACCAATGTTGACAAAGACTGTGGCATGGACTCTGAGGATTTCCAATGGCACGGACACCAACTCCCCTACTGAACTTTGGATTCCAAACACCCGGAAAGTCCCTCATGTCATACCCCCTCACCCCCCCACTAAAATAAAAAGTCACACCATGAAGAGAAGATGCCTGCTGGTTGCATTATTACCTTACATGTGTCTTGTAAAGTCTAAACATGCCCGAGTTCTCTTTTGACTTCAACCATCCACACCCTGGGGCCTGAGTCTGGCACAGGACACACGGGTCACAGTGTATTAGGCAAGACAGACATGGAGCACCATACACACCCGTGATGGGCCCAACCAGCTGAGGGGGTGGCCGCACAACCGTGCCGACAGACATATTGAGTACAGCAACAGTCATGCGCAGAGGTCAGGGATCATGTGGAGTGTCCTGGGGGGCACCCAGGTATGTGTAGACAGGTGGCAGAACCATGTCCTGCAAGCTTGAGTCCGGTGGATGCAGAGAATGGGGGCCTGGCCAACGTTGGATGCATGGGGATGGCACATGTCACAATACCCACACAGTAATGGACATCATGCACAATACACAGTCTAATCCCACACACACAGCTTGCATCTTGCTACTCTACACATAGACACATAGCCACTATCAGGGAAAACCAAGCCAGACATGCCGGAGGCACCGTGGCAACACACCAGCATTGACTGAGAAGAGGCACCTTGGAGGCATAGGGACACCTTTATTAGTCATGTATTCGGGATTGCAGAGGCAACTCGGAGTACACATACACAGGTCATGTGGAGTAACATGTGGGTCCAACACTGACACCCCCCTTCTGCAGCACAAATGCGTGATAGCCATGGAACTGGCACACAAGTGTCGGCTAACAGCTAAACACCCCCAGCTGCTCACGGAGAGCCTGCCATACACCATTGATCCGCTGATGTGGAAGTCCCACACCATGTCAAGCCAATGCAAACCGTATGTGTCCGAGGGCAGTGTTACACACATTGATGCCATCATCACAATCCACTATCCCATCACAGATGACTGTCAACAAGTCTGACCATCTATTCAGGTGTACCCAGCTGCATGTAATGTGTACCATGGTGATGCAACATGTCTGCAGAGGAACCAAACATTGACAGGGGCAGTGTGCATACATCGTGAACAACTGCCACACCCAATACACCCCTGATGCATCCCTTACCCTAAGGAGACTTCCAAACGTGTCCGTGCCTGTAACGCTGAGTCAGCACATGATGACGTGTCCATGAGGAATAGCAGTGCCACAACAATGCAAGCAGCAGACGGCATGCGCAAGTACCTGGGGAAGAGAGACACACAAGAAGTCAGCCACAAAAAGCACAGCCACTTGCATGTGCATGTACTCGACACATGTATGGTTGACAACATGCTAGGTCACAATTATGACTGGGGAAATACAACCATCACTGGCACCATCACTCCAGTGACACACCCACACACACCTCTGACTCACGTGCCATACATGCAGGTGGAGACACACATCGCAACACATGCCACACGGGGACCAATGCGTGCACACTCAGACACTGGTACTCACCACTATACAAAGAAGTCGCGTATGAGCCGAGTCCGGATGTCCTCTTGCAGCTCCACATCCTCCACATCACTAGCCCCATTGCCAAGCCCTTCGTCCTCCACGGGTGGATGGTCCTGGTCATCTTGATCCAGGATGAGTGGCACAGCTTTCTCAACTGCCATGTTGTGCAGCATGCAGCAGACCATGAAGATTTTGCAGACCTTCGCCGGGGCATATGGGAGGGCGCCGCCGGTCTTGTGGAGGCACCTGAATCGGCTCTTCAGGAGGCCAAATGTCCTCTCTATCACTCGCCTTGTCCGGCCATGGGCGGTGTTGTAGCGGAGCTGGGCCGGCGTGATGGGGTTGCGGAGAGGTGTGATCAGCCATGGCATGTTGGGATAGCCAGCGTCCCCTACATGGAAAACACATGGACATAAGCAGGACAGGAGAAGCGGTCGTGCTGGAAGTCTACGCAAAATACAGGACAGACAGACTGTACCCACCAGCAACACATGCTCGTTCGTTGCGCAGCTGCGTCATCATTTCAGGCACCCTGCTACGCCTCATGATGTAGGCATCGTGTGCTGATCCTGGAAAACGAGTACAGACATGTGAAATCACCATGTTGGACAGACACACCACAAGGGCATTGATGGAGTGGTAGTGCTTGCGATTCCGGTACGCTACCTCCTGTGCCTGTGGTGGTACCAAAGCCACATGTGTCCCATCTATGGACCCAATGACATGGGGCATCCCTCCCAGGGCATAGAATCCACGCTTGACCCCAGTCAACATTTCAGGGGTAGGAAAATGGATGAAGTCATCCAGGTGAATCAACATGGCCTCTAAGAAATCATGCAGCACACCGCAGAACATGCTCTGGGACATGCCACCAACATGAGCTATGGTATTTTGAAAGGTACCCGTGGATAGAAAATGTAGGGCTGCCATTACCTTCAGCTTGGGTGTCAGTGCCGTAGGATACCTGTGCAGCGGTTGCAGGTGTGGTGCCAGTCTCGCCGTCAAATCCAGAATCAACTGTTGGGGGAAGCGGTAGCACCGGATACAGTCATTCTCCCGCATGGCAGCCAAGTCCGGAATTGCTCGGGGAAGAGGTGGCGCTCTGCAGTAATTTGGAAGTGACAAGGAAGAGTGAGTGCACCACAACAACAATTAATTTGTACTGAGCACATGTTAATCTGTCTATACACATATGCTACATACGGAGTCAGGTATGTGCCACATGCCCTGGACATGTATGGCTGCCAGGTGACACTCCTACCAAGACCCAGCTACACACGGAGATTGTGAACCTCCACATGCCATGGCATGGGATTAGCTGTGTCCCAGTGCAAGTGAACAGCCAGACGCAAGACAGGAGTGACATACATCCACACATCAGCAGAAGTAGGATGTTGATTGCAGAGACTGGTAGCGGAACACTAGAGCCACAGGTCACATGACATTACACTAGGACAGCCCACACACATTGCCATGAAGGTGTACATGTCATGACTCACCACACATTCATAGAGAGGATGCAGACATGTCCTTGTTACGCTACTCCGTGTCCCATGCATACATACGCACCTCACATCCGATACCACATGTGGCATGGTGTGCGGAACAGTGTGCCATGTCCATCTACACACAGACACATGTTGGTTGCTGCAGCTTTTGAGGGAGCTCCAACATCAAGCTAATGGAAATCCCCCACACATACATGACATAGTCACATCGTGCACCGTGGGTAGTGACATGTCAGGTGTGGTAACCCCTGTACCGGGCATCAGGGGACACTTCCGTGTGTTGGTGTCCATGCCATGCCAGTGACGCTCATCACAAGTGTGCAGTACGACATGCACACATGTCAAAGGAGTCAAGGGCATGCCTGGCACACATTGCACCGTCACTCATTACATGTGTACACATCTCATCATACATCTGGTGCCTTCTCGACTCAGGAGTAATGTGCCACATCACAGCCTGTCACACCTGTGCCCCACACATGTAGTACTGCCCAGACAATGCCTTGATGTCCATTCATGGACAAGTATGTCAGCCCTATTCCTTCCTGTGTGCTGCCTGTCACCACGGTGATGTGTGAAAACCATTACTGCTGCTAAGAGGGCCTGTGTACGTTCCCATATCACTATGGGAGTGCTGCCGTATGTGTACCCATAGTGATGGTGAGCGTACAGGCATGTGTACAGTCAGTAAGTACGCATACACAAGAACACCCATAGTGGTACGGCCCGTAGACGCGTGCGTACGTTCACTATCACTATGGGTGTCCTCGCGTATGCGTACTCGTAGTGGTACGGCCCGTACACGCGTGCGTACGTTCACTATCACTATGGGTGTCCTCGCGTATGCGTACTCGTAGTGGTACGGCCCGTACACGCGTGCGTACGTTCACTATCACTATGGGTGTCCTCGCGTATGCGTACTCGTAGTGGTATGGCCTGTACACGCGTGCGTACGCTCACTATCACTAGGGGTGTCCCCGCGTATGCGTACTCGTAGTGGTACGGCCCGTACACGCGTGCGTACGTTCACTATCACTATGGGTGTCCTCGCGTATGCGTACTCGTAGTGGTACGGCCCGTACACGCGTGCGTACGTTCACTATCACTATGGGTGTCCTCGCGTATGCGTACTCGTAGTGGTACGGGCCGTACACACGCCTGTACGCTCACTATCACTATGGGTGTCCTCGCGTATGCGTACTCGTAGTGATAGTGAGCGTACAGGCGTGTGTACGGGCCGTACCACTACGAGTACGCATACGCGAGGACACCCATAGTGATAGTGAACGTACGCACGCGTGTACGGGCCGTACCACTATGGGTGTTCTTGAGTATGCGTACTCATAGTGGTACGGCCTGTACACACGCCTGTACGGGCCGTTGCTATGCATTTGGGGTGCCCTAGGGCCCCGGAACGCACCGTACCTGTGTGTGAAGCTCATTTTTACATAGGGGACACATGAGGGACAAGTATTAAGGCCTACATGCATGCTGGTTGTCATGGAGACCAAGTTTTAAGTTTGAATTTGTTCTGGAAGGTGCACAGCAGAAGTCAGTTGGAATGAATCTACTTTGTTGCAATGTGTTTGTGGGGTTGACATCATGCTGAAGAAAAAAACACAATAAGAACCCACTGACTGTGCTAGGTTTGAAGGGATTGGAGGAAACATAGGATGCAAATGTGAGTGACCAATCACTCTGTACTCCTGTGCATGAAACAGGCCAGCAAGGCAGATATAAGGCAGCCAGGTCCCATGAGGGATCACTTGCCTGCACATATTTCGATTCTACCACACTGCTGCTGCTCCTGATTCCCTGGAACCATGTCAAGGTCTGTGGAGAGGTCACAGCCATTCACCCTGGAGGAGAACCTGGCATTGCTGGATGTGATCCTCCCACAGTACCCCCTGCTGTATGGGCGACCAGGGTATCAGGTGAGTGCAGAGGCTACTAGCACAGACTGTGTCCCTTTTTTGTGACTGTGACTTCTGCCATTGTGTCCAGGTGTGACACACATGCTATGTACTGTAGGGGGGGTCCCGGGGGGGGGGAATGCCTGATGTCTCCCAGCAGTGCCCAGACATAGGAGGGGTGGGTGCCCATCACTCCCAGCAGTGCCCAGAGTCAGGAGGGGTGTGTGCAGAGTCCTCCCAGCAGTGCCCAGAGACAGGAGGGGTGGGTGCCTATCACTCCCAGCAGTGCCCAGAGACAGGAGGGGTGTGTGCAGAGTCCTCCCAGCAGTGCCCAGAGACAGGAGGGGTGTGTGCCTATCACTCCCAGCAGTGCCCAGAGACAGGAGGGGTGGGTGTGATGCACAGTGTGAGCCTTTATAATTGATTGTGTCTTTGCCCTCATTCCACCTGTGTACTTTCACTGGCACGTACTGCTTTTGCCCTTCCCCAGAGGAGTATGTCCCTATGGCAAAGGTGCAATGCGTTGGCTGCATGACATGCCTTGTTGTAACCAGCTAATTTGTTCTCATATGTGTCTCTGTGACATGTTGCAGGTGTATTGATGTAGTGTCACTTGTACATCCTCACAGGTAGGCGCCTCTGCCAAGGAGCAGATCTGGCTGACCGCCGTCAGTGCCGTGAGGAGTGCGGATGGTCGGAAGCGGTGCCTGTCCCAGGTGAGGAAACGCTGGCAGGATATCCGGTGCTGGACGCGGAGGATCGCACGGGTCCTGCTGGGGGACTCACCAGAGACCCATAAGAACCGCGGGCGCCGCCGTCTGACCCACATCCACAAGCGTGTGCTGGCATTTCCAGACTTGGACAGGCGCTTACAGGAGATGCAGCAGCAGGAAGGGGGTAGGTACATGTGTGTTTGTTGTGTTTCACCAGCATTTGTAAGTGCACTGTTCCATGGATGCACTGCCAGGGTTTAATGGTGCTGTGCAGATCCTGTTACCCACAGTATTGCAGTGCTCTCCTGCCTCCCTTCCCCTCCTTGCAATGTGTTCCCTGGGCTGTGTGAAGTCACTCCGTCACAAGGTTATGTAGCCTGGCACCTTCTCCACGTGTACAATGCCTGCAGCATCATGTGTGGGGGTGGTGTGTAACAGGTTTTGGGACCTTTCCTGTGCCCTGTCCAGTTCTGGTCTTGTGGGTTCCATGTCAGTTGGCACTAATGCTGAGTCCAGACATGGGAGTTAGTCTCTCAAGTGTTATGCCTTACAGCACGCATGTCCTATGTGGTGGCCTGTGACATGATGTGCATGAGTGTGCGGTACGCATAGTGCGGGGATGGTAGCGTGTGTTGCAGTCATTCCCATTCAGGAGCATGGAGTTGTGTGGCCACTACTGTCCCCAGGGGCATATTTTCCTAGGTATCATGTGTGTAATCCGAATATGTCGACAATCTCTGTGTCTACAGCATAGGTTGTGCTCTGTGCCATTGTCCCCTGGCCAAATGTATATTGACGTGAAATGTAGTACAAGTGTCCACTGTACAGCCTGACCTGATATTCCTTGTTCATACTCACCGTGGACATTGCCTGTGTGTCTTATTACAATCATCTGATGATGCCCATTCGTACATGATTATTTGGACAGGCGCACCTTGGGTATTTTGTGTGCAACCTTGATTTGTTGCATCCCATGTGTATTTCACCCAGACTAAGGGATGTAAGTGCTTCCTGTGTCTCCAAATAATAGTCTCATGTAGGGGGTGGGTGGTGCGGGCATGGCCTTAATGTCACAACCTGATATCTCCTTGCTAGGACTGGCCAGTGTGTGATGTTTGTCTGGACATGCACTCAAGGTGCAGTGGGCCAGTGTTAGAAGGCGACCTCAGAGGGGCCCGGTGGGGGCCCTGACTGCCCTGAGACCCACCCTCAAGGTATCGTAGCCGGGCACTGGCGGGAGACTCCTCAGGGGAGGAACCTCGTATCTAGGATCGCACACTCGGCACCACACGACAGAGAGACACCACACGAGGAGTTCTTACGAGCAAATCTTTATCAGATTGGAGTAGTAGGATCTTTATGATCAGCACAGCAAATATATACAAGCAGAGCGTGGGCTCTCAAAGTCTTGGAGGGGAGTAGGAGGTAGCGGGACAGTCTTTGGGGATGTGGATCAAATGCAGGAGCGTATCCGGCGCACAGCTCACAATCCTCGAGCTGGGGGATACGGTTGTCGTCGTGGGGTCCGGCGGGACCAAGAGAGTCGGTGGGAGCCGCGAGTCACTCAGCAGGGCTCGGTTACAAGTTCGGTGGTCTTACGATCTTCGAGGAGCCGCGAGTCACTCAGCAAGGCTCAAGCACAAGTTCGGAGGTCTTACGATCTTCAGGGAGCCGCGAGTCACTCAGCAGGGCTCAAGCACAAGTTCGGAGGTCTTACGATCTTCAGGGAGCCGCGAGTCACTCAGCAAGGCTCAAGCACAAGTTCGGAGGTCTTACGATCTTCAGGGAGCCGCAAGTCACTCAGCAGGGCTCAGGTGTTCCAAGGCGAATCTGCCGGACAGTCCCAGAGCACCCCTTGTTATAGGGCGACCCCTCTTTGATGTCCGGAGCCTGTGCAGGCAGGGGTCTTGTCACCTGGGGGTCGCTTGTTGGGGGTTTCCTGCCATTGTCTTTTGATCCTTTCAGGGCCGGGTCGGGAGGAGTCCCAGACACCCAGCAGGCGTGGAGCCAGCCCTCGGGGAGGCCGGCAGGTCGATCGAAACCCACCGTCCCAGGGAAGCGCAGAGGTGTGATAGAAACTGCTCCTCCCTCTCTCATCCCAAGGGGAGCGTGATGTCCTCCAGCCGGAGTGGCGCCTCTAGGCCAGGGTCGCGCTGGGGCCGGGCGGCCATCTTGTTGCATGAAGTGGGCACGCGGGCCCGGTGTGGCCGAAGGGCAGAAGGCCACGGACGGGGAAGTCCGGGTTGGGTGCGGGCGAGTTCTGGTGGGAAGGATCGGCTAGGCCGTGGGTTTGGGGGCTGGTTTGAGGTGCAGGGGTCAGGTCTAGCTATGTTACGAGGGCCGGGTCTAACATGCGTCCCCCCCAGCTGAAAGCCGGAGAGAACTACCATCTTCTTGGGGGTTCTCTTCGCTGAGGCGGAAGAACTGGGAGAGGCCATCGGCGTTGGCGTGGTCAGTCCCAGGGCGATGTTCCACGGTGAAATCCATCCCCTGGAGGGAGATTGACCACCGCAGCAGCTTGGGGTTTTCTCCTCGCATCTGCATGAGCCATCGCAAGGGGCGATGGTCGGTTTGGACCTTAAAATGGGTGCCGAACAGGTAAGGGCGTAGTTTCTTGAGGGCCCAGACTACGGCGAATGCCTCTCGCTCGATGGTGCTCCATCTCTGTTCCCTGGGCAATAGCCTTCGGCTGAGGAAGGCTACGGGCTGGTCTAGGCCTTGGTCATTCACCTGGGAGAGGACTGCCCCGATGCCATGCTCGGAGGCATCAGTTTGTACCACAAATTCTTTGGAGTAGTCGGGGGCCTGGAGGACGGGGGCAGTACACATGGCCGCTTTCAGGGCCTCGAACGCCTCTTGGCAGGCAGGGGACCATTGCACCTTCTTGGGCTGCTTTTTGGACGTGAGTCCCGTGAGGGGACCGACCAGGCTGCCGTAATTCCGGATGAACCTCCGGTAGTAGCCCGTGAGGCCCAGAAAGGCTTGGACCTCCGTTTGGGTAGTGGGGGGTTCCCAGGCTAGGATGGCGTCGATTTTGGGCTGTAGAGGGGCGACCTGCCCGCTTCCGACCTGGTGCCCCAGGTAGGTTACCGAACCTTGCCCAATCTGGCACTTGCTGGCTTTCACGTTGAGGCCTGCCTGGCGCAGGGCGGTCAGCACCCTCCGAAGGTGCTGGAGGTGCTCACTCCACTCAGAGCTAAAAACTGCGATATCGTCGAGATATGCGGCACTGAATTTTTCCAGCCCGGCCAGGACTCTATTTACCAGTCGCTGAAAGGTGGCCGGGGCATTTTTCATCCCGAAGGGCATCATGCGAAAGCGATAGTGCCCATCCGGGGTGGAGAAGGCGGACCGCTCCTTGGCTCCTTCTGTGAGCGCAATTTTCCAGTAGCCGCAGGTGAGATCGAAGGTGCTGAGGAACCGAGCAGCCCCGAGCCGGTCAATGAGCTCGTCGGCTCGGGGAATGGGGTGGGCATCGGCTCGGGTGACTTCATTGAGTCCCCGGTAGTCCACGCAGAAGCGGAGTTCTGGTGCGACCCCGGGGGCAGCTGCTTTTGGGACCAGGACCACGGGGCTGGCCCAGGGGCTGTCCGAGGGTTCGATCACGCCGAGGGTCAACATTTTCGAGACTTCGGCTTGGATACAGGCCCGGACCCGATCAGGGACTCGGTAGGCTCGGTGTCTCACTGGTGGGCTGTCCCCGGTATCCACATCATGGACACACCAGTCGGTGACCTTGGGGACCAGGGAGAAAAGGTCCGGAAACTGCCCTAGGAGCTGGCGGCAATCCTCACGCTGCTGGGGAGTGAGAGACGGGGAGAGGTTCACTCCCTCTACGGAGCCGTCCTTCTCCTTGGTGCACAGGAGATCGGGGAGAGGATCTGACTCCTCCTCGGACCCATCATCAGTGGCCAGCAGGAGGCTCAGCTCCGTTCGCACAAAGTGGGGCTTGAGGCGGTTCACGTGGAGGACCCGGAGGGGGTCCCGTGGGGACTGGACGTCCACCAAGTACGTAACCTGGCTCTTCCGCTCAACCACCTTGAAGGGCCCGGTCCATTTATCCTGGAGGGCGCAGGGTTTCACGGGGGCCATGACCCATACCTGCTGGCCCGGCTGAAACTCGACCAGAGTGGCGTTCTGGTCGTACCAGCGCTTCATCTCCTCCTGACTCGCCTCCAGGTTGGCCTCGGCCATCTCCCGGAACCTTCTAGTCTGATTTCGGAGGGTCAGGACGTAACTGAACACATCTCGGGGGTGCCTCGAGGCGCCGCCTCCCAGCCTTCCTTGACCAGGCTGAGGGGCCCCCTGACGGGGTGCCCGTAGAGTAACTCGAAGGGGCTGAACCCCAAGGATTTCTGGGGAACTTCGCGGTATGCGAATAGGAGGCAGGGGAGAAGGATGTCCCACTTACGCCGGAGGGGCTCTTCCAGGCCCGCGATCATCCCCTTCAGAGTTTGGTTAAACCGCTCTACCAGGCCGTTCCCTTGGGGGTGGTACGGGGTGGTGAACTTATAGGACACCCTGCATTGTTGCCATAAGGACTTCATGTACCGGGAGATAAAGTTGGTACCGCGATCGCTCACGGCCTCGCGGGGGAAACCCATGCGGGAGAAGATTCCCATCAATGTCCGGCCCACCACGGGGGCTGTGACAGTGTGCAGGGGGATGGCCTCAGGGTAACGGGTGGCATGGTCCACCAGGACGAGCATGAACCGGTGCCCTTGGGAAGTTGGGGGGTCCAGGGGCCCTACAATGTCGATCCCGACCCGCTCAAAAGGGGTACTGACGACAGGGAAGGGTTGGAGGGGAGCCTTGCTCTTCCCTCCGCTTTTTCCACTGGCCTGGCACGTGGGACAGGACTTGCAGTGGGCTCCTACATCCGCTCTCATTCTGGGCCAGTAAAAGTGGGTCACGAGGCGACTGTACGTTTTGTCCTGGCCCAAGTGGCCTGCGAGGGGGACATTGTGGGCCAAGCCCAGGAGGAGGCTTCGGAAGCGTAGGGGCACCACCAGCACCCGGCCGGACCCTAGCTCCACTGACTTCTGTTCGCTGTACAGGAGGCCATCTTCCCAATACACCCGGTGCGTCCCCGTCTGGTCGCCTGCGGCCTGGGCCTCGGCCTGTTGCCGGGGCCCGTCCAGGGAGAGACAGGTAGCCTGCTCTCGGCAGAACTCTTCTCGGGAGGGGCCCCCCTCGTGGCGCCACTGGGCTAATTCGGGCAGATCGCCGAACTCGGTGACTGGGGTGGAGTCGGAAGGCGGGGGTTCGTCACTGGCGATCGACTCTTCTGGTGGGGACACGGGGGACCCTCGGCTAGGACCATCCTATCTTCAGGGGTCGGGGCGTCGTCGACTTCCCTCAGGGGGGGTCAGTCGAGCCGCCATGGATCGAGTGGTGGCGTACACCCACTCAGGGAGGCCCATCATCCCTAGATGGGTCTTGCGCTCAACTTGTCCCCAGGGGGAACTTTCCAGGTCGTTCCCCAGGAGACAATCGACGGGTTGGGAGGTTCTCACTGCAACCTTCAGTTTACCGACCACCCCTCCCCACTCAAAGGGCACCAGGGCTACCTTACATAGGCTTTCTGTGTTGTCAGCTGAAATGACAGGACAAAAGACGTTGGGGAGGACCTGGTCTTTGTGTACTAAATGGCTAAGGACACCGGTGATGCTGGCCCCGGTGTCACGGAGGGCTTCTACTTGGTGGCCATTGATCGTGACTAGCTGCCCATATTTCTTTGTGTTAGAGGGCAGGAGGCTCCCAGGGACCATCTCCCTATCTCCTAAGGACACTAGGGCCATAGCGGCGGGTTCCCACTCCTCGATCTCCTCAACCTCCTCCCCTAGGGCTACATTGGCAATCTGTCTAGCAGGGGGTGCTGCCTGGGGGGTGCGTGGGGCCATGGGGCATTCAGGGTCGTTTGCGTAATGCCCGGGCTTCTGGCAGCAGAAACAAGTGATGGTTACCCGGTGCCCCCGTCTAAGGGGGGGGGGGGCGGATGATACAGCTGGTGGGGGTGCCGGGAAAGGTGGAGGTTGGGACTTCGGGGGACTAGCCTGGGACTCTCTCTGCCCTCCCTGGTTTCCCCCCCCTCTCTGGCGGGGTGGTCCCTGACTGGCTCGGGGGTACTCTCCTACAGGGCCCCGGGAGACCCGGGTGTTGGTCCAGCGATCTGCCTCGACAGCCAGCTTCCTCGGGTCCGTGAGCTTGCTGTCGAGCAGATGCTGGCGCAGTTCTACAAAGCAGTTCGCAGCTAGGTGTTCCCACAACATAAGGTCGGTTAGTTCTTCCAGGGTGGTTACCTTGCTGCCCTTGATCCACCCATCGAAGGCGCGGCTGAAGAAATTCACATATTCCACCCAGGTGGTACCCGGGATCTTCCTGCAGTCCCGGAACCGCTGGCGGTACATCTCCGGGGTGAGGCCGTACCTAGTGAGGAGGGCCGTTTTCATGTGTTCATAGGATGTTTGCATGGAGGTGGGTAGGTCGAGCAGGGTGTCTCTCCCTTCGCTCAGGAATCGTCCCCCCAACCCGGCCCCCCAATCCTTCTGTGGGACCCGATGGGAGGTCATGGCGACCTCGTAGGCCCGGAACCACTGCTGAATGTCATCATTCTTGTAATATTCTTTGACCACATCCTTGGGGATGTGGACCTTCTGTTCCATTGGGGCGGCCGCCTCCCGGTTCCCCGGGGGCCGCGTTTCTTCATTTCTCGCCCTCAGTTCTATTTCCTTCAGGCTGCGTTCATGTTCCAGTTGAAGTCTCTTTCCCTCGTGTTCTCGTTGGAGTTTCTTCTCTTCCAGTTCTCCTTGTACTCGCAATTGTTCTACTGCTAGCTTTTTCTCGACTAATTTCAGCTCGCCCTCGATTTTGAGTTTGGCTAATTCGAGTTCATGATGGCGACTTTTTTCTCTGTCTGCGAGTTCCTCCGGGGATAGGCCCCCGTCTGGTACGAAGCCTCGCACCTGGTTGCTGCTGCGTTCCCCTTGGGAGGGTCCAGCTACGTCGTGGGGCTCCCCCGTTTCTTCTGGCCGGGAGGCTCCAGAATCCACCCAAGCTTTCAGTGCCTTTTGCATATCTTCTTTGGTGTTGAGACCAGTGGTAGCGATTCTGAGTTCCTTACAGAATTGTTTTAGTTCTTTGTGAGTGTACTCTTCCAGCTGTTCCACCTGGAACACGGTACTGGCGTCGTTTTCTACGAGAACCCCGGTGTTTCCTTCTGCCATCTTTGTCGGTAGTGCGTCAGCCGTTCACGGTACGATCTCTAGATTATGGACCCGAATCCCGTCGCTTGCCACCAATGTTAGAAGGCGACCTCAGAGGGGCCCGGTGGGGGCCCTGACTGCCCTGAGACCCACCCTCAAGGTATCGTAGCCGGGCACTGGCGGGAGACTCCTCAGGGGAGGAACCTCGTATCTAGGATCGCACACTCGGCACCACACGACAGAGAGACACCACACGAGGAGTTCTTACGAGCAAATCTTTATCAGATTGGAGTAGTAGGATCTTTATGATCAGCACAGCAAATATATACAAGCAGAGCGTGGGCTCTCAAAGTCTTGGAGGGGAGTAGGAGGTAGCGGGACAGTCTTTGGGGATGTGGATCAAATGCAGGAGCGTATCCGGCGCACAGCTCACAATCCTCGAGCTGGGGGATACGGTTGTCGTCGTGGGGTCCGGCGGGACCAAGAGAGTCGGTGGGAGCCGCGAGTCACTCAGCAGGGCTTGGTTACAAGTTCGGTGGTCTTACGATCTTCGAGGAGCCGCGAGTCACTCAGCAAGGCTCAAGCACAAGTTCGGAGGTCTTACGATCTTCAGGGAGCCGCGAGTCACTCAGCAAGGCTCAGGTGTTCCAAGGCGAATCTGCCAGACAGTCCCAGAGCACCCCTTGTTATAGGGCGACCCCTCTTTGATGTCCGGAGCCTGTGCAGGCAGGGGTCTTGTCACCTGGGGGTCGCTTGTTGGGGGTTTCCTGCCATTGTCTTTTGATCCTTTCAGGGCCGGGTCGGGAGGAGTCCCAGACACCCAGCAGGCGTGGAGCCAGCCCTCGGGGAGGCCGGCAGGTCGATCGCAACCCACCGTCCCAGGGAAGCGCAGAGGTGTGATAGAAACTGCTCCTCCCTCTCTCATCCCAAGGGGAGCGTGATGTCCTCCAGCCGGAGTGGCGCCTCTAGGCCAGGGTCGCGCTGGGGCCGGGCGGCCATCTTGTTGCATGAAGTGGGCACACGGGCCCGGTGTGGCCGAAGGGCAGAAGGCCACGGACGGGGAAGTCCGGGTTGGGTGCGGGCGAGTTCTGGTGGGAAGGATCGGCTAGGCCGTGGGTTTGGGGGCTGGTGTGAGGTGCAGGGGTCAGGTCTAGCTATGTTACGAGGGCCGGGTCTAACAGCCAGTCATGGTGGGCATGTTTTCAGTATAACCTAGGCTGCATGTGCCTCTTGTTCCTGGATATGGTCCCTGCTCATCCCTAATTCCTGCCACGCTGTGTGGTGCAGATGCAGCGCTGGATTGTCCCCAGGGCCTTGCTCCTCAGTCAAAATTCCATTCCATCTCATTTGCTATTGTGTCATGCTCTCCATAGTTTTTCGGTGGCATGGTGGGTCAAACAACTGTGTCTTGCATGCCCTACATATGTACCTTGTTTTGTAGCTGTTACTCTTCTTTTGTTTCAGGCTATGCACTGTGACCTATGTAGATTGGACTCATGTGACATATGTATACAGGTGTATGATTAATTTCTGTCTCTTCACCCTGCCCACAGCATCGTCGGGGGACACACGGAGGGAGACATGGGCACAGACGGAGCAGAGGGACCGAGCACCAGTGCCAGCGGTGACATCGGAGCTGGCACATCAAGTGGGACTGAGGCGGAGGAGAGTGAAGCCGGGGACCTGTCGACTGGCAAAACAGAGTATGAAGCTGATGGGTCCGAGGATGATCTCTCCGAGTGGGCGGCGGCTGCACCAGCAGCTGACAGCGGCACTACATCTCGCCCCGCCCCCTCCATTGCCATCAGCCGCCTCCCACTTGCTCGTGTCCCTTCCCAACGTGCCCGGTCACCACATGTCTCCTTCCTGCCAGGCACCGCACCCCCTGCCCCTGTCTCCACTGCTGCCGCCAATGCCGAGTCTGTGGACATCCAGCGGCAGTTGCAGGTTGGTCAGGCTGCGATCCTTAATGTCCTCCATGGCCACAGCCAAGTGCTGCACAACATGGAGGCATACTTGGAGGGCATTCATTCATCGCAGGCTGACCAACTCAGCTTGCTGAGGTCGATAGACTCGACACTGACTGCAGCAGTGGGTCTCCTGCAGCGCTACGTCCCACCCCCTACCCCTGCCCCATCCACACTTCCCACTCCCATGCCTGTCCCACGTACACCCAGACGTCAGCATGCACCCACCACAACACACACAGGCACCACACCAGCAGGGAAGGTCCACCGCACACCTCCTGACACGCACACACAGGGTGAAGTAGGCACACCCACTGGGTCGGGGGGCAAACGTGTGACACGCAGCCAGAGTGGGAGTCCGCATTCCACCCAATCCACTCCCTCCAAATCCCCTCCCCTCAGCTCTCCTGGCCACATCTCCCCCAAAGACTCCTTCATGGCCGCTCTGTCCCTGAGCCCCACAGTGACACCACCACGCAAGCGGTCAAGGAAGTCCTCGGTCAGGGTGGTTGATTCCCCCCCCCTGTCTACACCCTCCCCCAGTGGCGCTGTGACCCCTCCCTCTGACCCCCCCCTCCTTGGGGCCTGTGGTTCCTTCGGGTGCAGGGGATTCCCTGGAGGACCTTGCTAAGGTGTGCAGCGAGATCCTGGCCTCCGCCTTTGGCCCTACCCCACCCCCTGTGGTGGAGTCCTCCATCCCTGCACCCACGACGCCTACCCTTCACACTCCTGTCCCTGCGGTGCCTGTTTCTTCCCCCCCACATGATGCCCTCACCCCTGTGGAAGACGACGGAATGTAACTGTGCAGGCAAGCTAGGGGACACGCATCCCACTGTGTCCCCCATCCAGCTGTGACTTCTGGACTGCCCTATGGGCTTTGTAAATACTGAACTTCCTACAAACAAGATTTTTTGGTTCATGCTGAATAAAGCAATTTATTTTTTTCCCCTTGGAACACTACTGCTTTGCTGGTATTGCTGTTGGTGGGGCTGCTACATGGTTTTGGGTGGTGTTCATGTGTTGGGTGTGTGGGAAATGTAGTAGTGTGCTGGTCATAGGGGGGACCCTGGGATCTGTGTGCCATCACACGGTGTTAGCTAGGTTTCTGTGTTCATGTAAGCAGTTGCTGCATGGTGAAATTGTCCAAAGTTGTACCCTGACATCTTCCCTGCAGGGTGTTCCCCAATATTTAGCGCTGAGCTGTGTGTACATTAGCTGGGTGTGTGACGGACTCCTTCTACTTTGCACATGCATGCTGAGCGATGTCTCCACCTGCATCATTCGTGCCATTCTTGATAGTCATTGTACTTGTGTATGTGGACTATTGACATGACTTCATGTGGACATGTTTTCTTTTCTGCGCTATGCATGTGTATACTCCCAGCCTCGCACACATGTGGTACATGTACTGCAGGGTCTTTGTGCACCTGACTGGAATTTGTGGCCATGGTATCTGTGGCTACTCCACCCTTAGCGTTCCATGGGCACTGCTGTGAGTGTTAGGCACCCACCCCTCCTGCCTCTGGGCACTGCTGGGAGGACTCTGCACCCACCCCTCCTGACTCTGGGCACTGCTGGGAGTGATAGGCACCCACCCCTCCTGTCTCTGGGCACTGCTGGGAGTGATAGGCACCCACCCCTCCTGACTCTGGGCACTGCTGGGAGTGATAGGCACCCACCCCTCCTGCCTCTGGGCACTGCTGGGAGGACTCTGCACACACCCCTCCTGTCTCTGGGCACTGCTGGGAGGACTCTGCACCCACCCCTCCTGACTCTGGGCACTGCTGGGAGTGATAGGCACACACCCCTCCTGCCTCTGGGCACTGCTGGGAGGACTCTGCACACACCCCTCCTGCCTCTGGGCACTGCTGGGAGGACTCGGCACCCACCCCTCCTGACTCTGGGCACTGCTGTGAGTGTTAGGCACCCACCCCTCCTGCCTCTGGGCACTGCTGGGGGGACTCTGCACACACCCCTCCTGCCTCTGGGCACTGCTGGGAGTGATAGGCACCCACCCCTCCTGCCTCTGGGCACTGCTGGGAGGACTCTGCACACACCCCTCCTGCCTCTGGGCACTGCTGGGAGGACTCTGCACCCACCCCTCCTGACTCTGGGCACTGCTGGGAGTGATAGGCACCCACCCCTCCTGCCTCTGGGCACTGCTGGGAGGACTCTGCACCCACCCCTCCTGCCTCTGGGCACTGCTGGGAGGACTCTGCACACACCCCTCCTGACTCTGGGCACTGCTGGGGGTGATAGGCATCCACCCCTCCTGCCTCTGGGCACTGCTGGGAGGACTCTGCACACACCCCTCCTGCCTCTGGGCACTGCTGGGAGGACTCTGCACACACCCCTCCTGCCTCTGGGCACTGCTGGGAGGACTCTGCACCCACCCCTCCTGACTCTGGGCACTGCTGGGAGTGATAGGCACACACCCCTCCTGCCTCTGGGCACTGCTGGGAGGACTCTGCACACACCCCTCCTGACTCTGGGCACTGCTGGGAGGACTCTGCACCCACCCTTCCTGACTCTGGGCACTGCTGGGAGTGATAGGCACACACCCCTCCTGCCTCTGGGCACTGCTGGGAGGACTCTGCACACACCCCTCCTGACTCTGGCCACTGCTGGGAGTGATAGGCACACACCCCTCCTGCCTCTGGGCACTGCTAGGAGGACTCTGCACACACCCCTCCTGACTCTGGGCACTGCTGGGAGGACTCTGCACCCACCCCTCCTGACTCTGGGCACTGCTGGGAGTGATAGGCACACACCCCTCCTGCCTCTGGGCACTGCTGGGAGGACTCTGCACACACCCCTCCTGACTCTGGGCACTGCTGGGAGTGATAGGCACACACCCCTCCTGCCTCTGGGCACTGCTGGGAGGACTCTACACACACCCCTCCTGACTCTGGGCACTGCTGGGAGGACTCTGCACCCACCCCTCCTGACTCTGGGCACTGCTGGGAGTGATAGGCACACACCCCTCCTATTTAACAATATGTACGCTTAGTACATACACGTGTGTGGGTTCGCTCCATGGGGGTAAGGTTCGTACTTACACTGTTGCAGTGGGTGTACGCTCCATACGTACGCGGGTGGGGTACGGGTCGTACTTACACTGTTGGGGTGGGAGTACGCTCCATACGTACGCGGGTGGGGTACGGGTCGTACTTACACTGTTGGGGTGGGGGGTACGCTCCATACGTACGCGGGTGAGGGTACGGGTCATACTTACACTGTTGGGGTGGGGGTACACTCCATACGTACGCGGGTGAGGGTACGGGTCGTACTTACACTGTTGGGGTGGGGGGTACGCTCCATACGTCCGCGGGTGAGGGTACGGGTCGTACTTACACTGTTGGGGTGCGGGGTACGCTCCATATGTCCGCGGGTGAGGGTACGGGTCGTACTTACACTGTTGGGGTGGGGGTACGCTCCATACGTCCGCGGGTGAGGGTACGGGTCGTACTTACACTGTTGGGGTGGGGGGTATGCTCCATACGTACGCGGGTGAGGGTACGGGTCGTACTTACACTGTTGGGGTGGGGGTACGCTCCATACGTACGCGGGTGAGGGTATGGGTCGTACTTACACTGTTGGGGTGGGACGTATACGTACGGGGGTGAGGGTACGGGTCGTACTTACACTGTTGGGGTTGGGGGTACGCTTCATGCATACGGTGGTGGGGGTACGGTCCGTACATATCCGTCCCCACGCTATGTGATGCTTGTGCGACCCGTACCCAGGCCTTTGCCACGTGGGTACAGCCGTCCCGCCATTGTTGGGGTGACGTAGGTGTGGGCGTGGTACGACTCGTACCCATGCTCTTAAGGCGTGGGTACGGGACGTACCTGTATAGTTGTGTTGCCGGTTCGCGTCGTCAGGCACTTCCTTTGTGGCGGACGCTGGCTTTGCTGGACACGCCCCCACCCCCTCGTAGTGACCAGGGCATGGGGGTCAGGTATGTCCAGGGCATGTGTGCTGTGTGACATTGGTGGTGGTTTTGTGGCCTGCCCCTGGTCCTGCCCCCCCCTTTCCCCCCATCCCTTAGTTGTTCTGACCTTCTGCGGCGTCTGCGTCAGAACCTGTAGAGGAGGTCGACTGCTATGAGGGCCAGGATGACACGTAGGTTCGGGTCCATGTCTGTCCGTCGCGTACAGGTACTCCTTGTTCGCGTCGTCCTGATTTCCCGGCAGTTTTTGGCAGCCGGAAAATATTCACCGTGCGGGATGACGTCGGTGCGAATCGTAATTCCTGGTTCGTGAATGGCAGGCTGCGTGCGTCCCGACGTCATGTCGGCGCTTTCCCGGATCGCATTTGTATGTTTATTTTCGTCGGTCGGGGTTTTGTACGATTCGTACGGAAATGGTGTTTCCGTGCGAATCGGAATTCCATGTTTGTTCATTTTGACGGCCGGGTACGCGTCGGACGGAGAATTTGCTCCGTCCGACGGTTCGTACCTGGTTTGTACAGGATCGTGATCGGCACCTAGCTGTTTGCGGTATGTTAGGACGTTTATTGCATCTGCTAACTCTTTCACATACTGTGTGGTGTTTACTCAGATTGTTCCCTGTTTGACTCACACATCATGCATCTGTGCTCATATTCTGCAAAGGAAAAGGTATAACAAACACATGGAATGTTTTGGAGATACCTCTTTGGACAAGTATAAGCTATCGGTGGTGTGTGGAATAAAAGAAAAATAAAGCAAGAAGTTTTAGAAGTCTGCTTACCTATCACCGTCATAAGCTGATACCACATATTATTTAATAAGCCAGCATGAATACTATGGGATATATTTTTCTGTTTGGGTACTGATCTCTGCAAGTGCATGATGTTTTTACATGGTCCCATACAAGAGGTAAAATACCATTGCAATGTAAAAATAAAACAGCAGTACAAAACAGTTTGCTTGTGGAGTTGACAAACTACTCCACTCGCACTTTGAAGAGAGACATTGTTACTCCAGTGTTTCACTTTCCCCCTCTTATTCCCGTCATGTCTGTGGAAGTGTCTGAGGCAAGGTGGGGTCCAGTCGCACATCTGTGCAATGGATCCATGGTTTCCGGCCACCCACTTTCACTGCAGTGGGGGTACTCATTGTCACTGAGAAGGGGCAGTCGGATCTGGGATCCATTAATTTGCTGGTGAAATTCTGCAAATAAACATGTTGACCAACAGGTATCGGACTGGTCTGCTGGGCTGAGGCCATCTTCTCCTTTGCCAATACCTGTTTAGAGAAGAACTTGACAACTTCATTAACTCAGAGAAGTAACCACTAATTTCATCCCCTAAAACATCAGCTGTCTTATGGGCATCTGTCTTTTGCTGTGCTATCATTAAAGGGCTGGACAGAGGACATTTTGTCACTGTTTAATGTGCTGTTAAATGATGATTGATTCCTTGCAGACTTCTAATGGCGTACAAAGTCAGTGGTAAGAAACGCAGCCATTTCTTTCACAGAGTAGCACATACTTTGTTTATTTTATTCTCGAGGAAGCAATTCAGGCACTCCGTAATAACATTAGTTTGGGGGCGATAAAGAGATGACAGTTTATGCTTTATTCTTAGGGTGGTGCAAATGTGTTGAAATGCTGCATTGACAAAATGGGGCACGTTATGCTTCTGCCATGCCCCTCCTCAGTATCACCTCTCATCAGAAAATTGGCTGCTGCTTTAGCATCATTATGTCCACAGGGTCCCACCTTAATTTATCATGAGAATGGACAAACAATTACTATAAGATACCTGTAATTGGGGCGTGGTCTGGCCACGTAGGAAGATGGCCGCCTAACTGTGAGGCTCTGCTCTGGGCCGGCACTCAAATGGACTGAACATCTATTTGCAGGTGTCTAAGGATGTTCTTTTGGCATTTCTGAGCAATCGGAACATTGAAGCTGTCAGCTGTGAAAATTCTGTCCTGCTAGACCATCTCTAACTGGCTTTTCTGAAGTGTGGATACATTGTGGCTTGCTGGGCCTTGCAGAATCCTAGATCCCTGGTGGTGCTTGCTAACCTGAACTCCCAATGACCTCACTGCTAATTGGGCTGTGACTCCAGAGACACTGGCTGGAGGAAACATTCCTGGTCAAAAACATTTTTTCTGCATGAGGTAAACCAGCCCTTTTTATAATCATCTATAACTGAAGTGTTGTATTCTGAGGAAAAAAACACTCACAATTCACTGCTAATACAACAATTTAAAGAAAGTCTCCTGTCTCATATTATTAAGTTGCCTTTTTAAGCATTTTTCCACAGTTCCTTTTCAAGCAAGAAACAATGTTTCAATACACTTCTGCCAGGCCCAGCAGTAATTTATGTTCTCTGGGTTAAGGTTAAGCTTTTTTCAACTGCTTCAGTGAAATAAGAAACATTGCTTCAACACATGGCTGCCGCCCAGTAATAATTTATGTTTCCTGGAGCATGTGTGACTTGTATTCCTGCTGACTCCTCTGCTAAATGGACTAACAATGGAAAATGTATTTATGAAAAAAGGCAGCTTTACTTTTGGCTAAAAGTAATCGGTGTACAGACATGTGTTAAAAAAGGAAGTGAGTTGATAGCACATAATATTCACTGCTTACCTGCTAATTGGGCTACAAGTGTTGCAGGCCTCAGTCTGGATGTAATATTCCCGGTCTCATATTTTATATATGATGAATGACAACTCCACTTGAGGCTTAACATAATCAAAGTGCAGAATTCGCAATCTGCATTTTTTTCTCTCACATGAGGATTATTACTGAAAGAAAGTGAGGGAAATCATTGTTGCAGGGATTTTGCCAGCATTCCCTGAAAGGTTTAATGCTGTCTGCATGTACATCAATATGCATCAATGCTATTCATATAGCGCAAACTCCTCATTTATTTTTCTCCTCACAACTTAAGTATTTCTCTCATGATAATTTTCATTAAAATAAGGAGATTTTTCAGCTGCAGGTTTACTGGTTGCTTACTTTTCTAATCTACATATAACTGCTGCGATATTTTCCTCAATGCTTTTTGACTCCAGTAGCACTTGATTATATCTTGCTTTTTGGATCGCTCTACTTGAAGGGTTGTTTGTCTGCAGTTTTAAATATTCCCCGACATTTGAAGTTAGAAGTGAATGTCTAATAACAAGAGTGGAAACACACCTTCTCATTCACTTTTATTTGCTGATGTATTAAAACAACCACGCAAGATGTCTGGAAAAAAACTCCACTGCATCAACTTCTAATAAGGCACATAATACTTCCTTGGCGGTATCCAATGCTGCCATGGATCGTCTTTTCGAAGAAATTTCAACAATCAGCTGTCGGCTAACAGACATGGATATAAACATGTCATCTCTTACCTCAGAAACTAAATCAATACGAGCTGACATAGCACTATTCCATGCTAAAACAGAGGGTCTTGATCAACGTTTGACAATTGTTGAAAATAAAATCGCATCAACGCAGTCCAGAGATGAAGAACTTCCTTTTCTGCGTAGTAAGTTAGTGGATTTAGAAGACCGCATCAGAAGAGACAATATTCGTTTTTTTGGATTTCCAGAAAAAATTGAAGGCCAGAATACCAGAGCCTTTTTGTGTGATGTACTCCCTAAATTAGTTGGCATACAGTTCGATCCACCGCTTGAGATCCAGAGAGCACATCGATTAGGTCATCCACGGCACGGTAAAGACACACGTCCAAGACCCCTTATTGCTTGTTTCCTAAGGCATGAGCAAGTTCGACAACTACTGATAGCAGCACGTACTCAGGGTTCCTACTCTTATGACGGTTATGAAATAAGATTGGCAGCTGATTTTTCCCGTGACACCAATGAAAGAAGGAAAGCGTTTCGCTCCATGAGACCTCAATTGAGGAAATTAGACATTAAGTATGGTTTGTTTGATCCAGCACGCTTTCGAGTCTCTAAGAATGGGGACACCAGAGACTTCTACAATCCAGATGAATTACAACGTTTTTTGGTTGACATGACATCTCAAGACATGGACACACAGTCTGCTCCTACCCCTGCTCCTTCTCGGAATCCTCAAGCTATTCCCACATCTGTGGATGACATGCGTCGCAATCTACATGAATCCCGTCAAAGAGGCAGAGAATCTGAACGGTCTATTCGCAGTCAAGATGATACATCTTCCGCCTTAAACACTGTCTCCACCTTAACTCAGGAACAACGTCGAGATAAGTCCCGTTCTCCTCTAAAGTCTGCCTCTAATGAGAAATAATTTTGATGTCATGGCTCCTATATAACTTATTAAGCCACAGGTTGCAGGTACTTTTGCTTATGTCTCTCTAATTGACAGATATAGATGATCTCTGTGCTGTTTTACTGGTTAAATTCTCTTGTCCTTTTGGAATGTTCTATTTATTTTTCTGTATTCATGAATAGATAGTCACAACTCTGTAGCATTTTACATATATTAGTCATCAAAATGTCTCAGTATTAACTTTTCATGCTTATTTTTTATTAGGGCTATTATTTAGGTTATGGATTTTGATTATTCACTACTATTATATTTCTTGATGATGTCCTTTATAAGTTATTAGTGCATGATTTATCTATCACATGCAATATAGTTATTTTATCTATGATGACTATTTGACCTATTCTTAGATATTTATATATTTCAAATCCTATATCTTTATCAATATTTAGTTTACTATGACTTAAATCTTCTAATATATTTCCAAAATGTTATAATATAAATGTTATGCTCTCTTAATATGCTATCCTTTAAAGGGCAGATTTTATATCCCTTTATATTCCTTACCAGCTTAGTTCATATTTTCTATTTTTACTTTATTTTATTCTTTCAGGGTTTTCTTTCCTAGCTTCTCATATCAATGTTATTGGCCACTTTAAATTTTTTCCTTCTTTTTTCTCTCTTTAAATGTTCTAGCCCTGGATTTTCCTTATTAATGGAGTCCCGGCCCAGAGCGGTGCTATAGTGCGCCCAGACCCACGGTTAAAAGTCTATTGTTATTCTATTATACCCTTTCTATTATTCTTTTGTAGTCTATACATCTTTCTTTATTTGCTTTCTATACTTTATCTTTATTTATCTTTCTTATTGGTGGCTTTTTTCTTTTCCTCTTCTATATCCATTTCCATCACATCTTTTTGCAAGTCTCTTTCTTTTTTTTTATTTTTTTTTTTATTTTATTTTATTTATTTCTAACATGGTCCTTGCTCATGATTTATTTGCTATATCCTGGAATGTCAATGGATTAACACACTATATCAAACGGAAGAAGGTTCTTTCCTATTTACAATCTAAAAAGGTGGATGTGGCTCTTCTTCAAGAGACTCATCTAAATACACTCGAGTCTGAAAAACTTCGTAGAGATTGGGTGGGTAAAGTTATCCACAGTAGTATCAGCAATGGGTCGTCTTCAGAAGCAGGCACTACTCGAAAATGTGGGGTAGCAATCCTTATCAGAAAAACATTACCAGTTTGTGTACTTAAAACATGGGAAGACTCACAAGGCAGATATGTTTTTGCAAAAATGTGCATTGGTAATATTCATATATGTGTGGGTTCAGTTTATGCTCCTACTGGTGCTAAAAAAGATTTCTTTCTACGTTTGAATCGTTTGCTGTCGGAGATTGATGCCGCACAATACATCATCGGAGGCGATTGGAACCTGGTGAGAGATCCAGTTTTGGACAAAACTGGACCTCTTGATAAGAATAATGCAGCGGACAGAGCCCTTATGTATGATATCATTGCAGACAACGGCCTTATAGATCATTGGCGCTTATCACACCCAAATGATGTTGAATATACATTCACATCTCCCTCCCATGGCACCTTATCAAGATTGGATTACTTTTTAATTTCTCAAAGAACGGTCCAATCAATCCAAGATTCTTGTATTTTGGAGGCATCCATCTCTGATCATTCTCCGGTCCTCTTGTGCCTACAGACTGGGACACCCAAACCAGGTCGTAAACCCTGGAGAATGAACATCCAACGTCATAAAACACCCCTTGGTAAAAAACAATTGCAAGAACATCTTCATGATTATCTCACATTTAATCAAAATTCAGTGGATTCTCACAGGGTCATATGGGCTGCTGCTAAAGCTAATATTGGTGGTAGACTTATGCGAGATGCAGCCCAGTTCAACAAACAAAATATTGCTAAACAAAATCAATTGGAACAAGACATTACCAATTTCACACGTTTATATACTAAAAGCCCTACTTTACAAAATCGAAAATTACTGGAACAATCACGCATGGCATTAAATTCTCTTTTCACTTCCAAGGCGGAATATGCCTTACAAAAAATGAAAGGAAGACATTATGAACAGGGTGAAAAAGCGGGTAGACTTCTAGCAGCACAATTGAAGCAAAGAGAGGTTGCTATGGCTATCCCTGCTTTACAATCCTCTAAGGGTTCCATGTTAACATGTCCTCAGGATATTGCTAATGAATTTGCCACATACTATAAATCTTTATAAACTCCAGACGCCCATATAGATCAGGGTAAAATGTTGTCTTTTTTAAATTGGATTAGAACTACCATCTCTTTCTGATGAAGATAAATCCATACTGAAGACATTAGTAAAGAAGAGATTTCTCACGCTATCCTTAAACTTCCTTATCACAAAGCACCAGGAGAGGATGGTTTTCCAGCAGAATTTTATCGCTGGTCCCGAGATAAAATTATAGACTGTTTGCATGCGGCATTTCAAGAAGCCGAACGTACTTCCACCTTAGGTTATATATCTAATAGAGCAGTAATAGCAGTTTTACCAAAACCAGGAAAAGATACACTTCTTTGTAGCAGTTATCGTCCCATTTCACTTCTTAACTGTGACATTAAAATTCTAGCTAGTATTCTTGCTTCTCGTCTGCGCAGAGTTATTCCCTCTCTCATTCATAATACCCAGGTGGGCTTTGTACCTGGTCGATCTTCCAGAAATCATTTACGCTCCCTAGCTCACACTCTGCATACTGCTAAATCTTTACAGGATGATGCTTTGGCATTATCATTAGACGCTGAAAAGGCATTTGATAGAGTGGAGTGGGATTATTTATTCCTAATCTTAGAAAAATTTGGTTTGGGAGAACAATTTATAAGAAAGATTAAATTGTTATATGAACAACTCACTGCACTGGTCAATTGTGGAGGATTTACTTCCGATACTTTTACTATACAGCGAGGCAGCCGCCAGGGATGCACCCTCTCCCCGCTTTTATTTTTATTAGCCATTGAACCTTTAGCGGCCGCTATTCGGCAATCTTCCAATGTGGTGGTATTTCCTTACCGGTGGGTGAATCTAAACTTTATCTATATGCGGATGATATACTGCTCACTATTACTGATTTAAACAGATCTTTACCATCGTTACTTCAAATTATTGAGGAATTTTCTTCTTTTTCTGGGTATAAAATAAATTGGGATAAGAGTGAAGCACTTCCCATTTCAGATGGCACCTCAAGGGATGTGATACAGGGATATCCATTTCATTGGCAACCTTCTCGGTTAAAATATTTAGGTATCTTGGTAAATAAGGGATTGGACGTCATGGTATCAGATAATTTAGGGCCTTTAATCATTCAGATGCAACGAGATTTTGATAAATGGAAAGCGCTGGGTCTGTCTTTATGGGGTAGAGTTCAAACGGTGAAGATGGTTACGTTACCGCGCTTTCTTTATATTCTTGGTATGCTTCCTCTTCATGTTCCCTTATCCACATTGCGCCTTATAGATTCCAAAATTAAATCTTTCATATGGGGTTCTATTAAACCTCGTCTGGCTATACATAAATTAAATGCTCATCATTCCTATGGTGGTCTCAGTCTTCCCTCCATTGAACATTATACCATTGCCTTGCATTTATCACAGCTCTCATACATGCTCCAAGATAATTTAAATACACCACATTGGGTCCATGTTAAGCGACATCTTCTCTCTGCAACAAATGGTCTTGCAGTTTTATATGGATCTGGTTCAAGCCGAATAGATCCACGTAACCCCCTATTGTCTGCAATGCGTAAGGTATGGTAAAGAGCGCATCGTATCTTGGGCATTAATTCTCGTTTACATGTAAAGGCTCCTATATGGAACAACTCCAGAATACGCATTAAAGGTAGAAGCTTTCTATGGCCTAAATGGAAATCGGCAGGCATTCTCACACTAGACCAAATTCTCCATGACGGGGATCTTAAACCTCTATCACAGTTAACGGATGAATTCAACTTACCCCCGCTGCAGCATGCCAAATACGATCAACTTAGAAAATCTCTTCTCAAAGCTCTTGGTGAGACACCTTGGTCATTATCTATATCACCAATAGTGTTTTATTTACAAATTTGGGGCAAACAGAAAGTTGTCATTTCAGGTCTCTACAAAACAATTACATCTCAATTATTTTCACACCCATTATCCTGCGATCCCCGACATAAATGGCAAACACGTTTACAGACTTCTTTTTCAAATATGGAATGGATGAATATACTAGATGGTTTGGATAAGGGAGCTCGAGAAGCTCGTTTAAAGTTTTGCTTATTTAAAATTCTACATGACTGGCATTGGTCTCCGGTTAGATTATATAAGGCAGGCTTGTTACCACATTCCAATTGTTGGAGATGTAATGCTTCTGGATGTGATATTGTTCATATTCTTTGCACGTACCCATTGGTTAAACATTATTGGTCTTACATAGGTCAGACCTTACATAAGTCTATCTCACTGCATTTACCCCTCTCCACAGCTAATATTATATTACATGATTTCAGAAATGTTCCCACTCTTTCTAAACCACAATCTCGTTTCCTACATACCGCGCTTGCAACTGCTAAAATCTGTATATTAAGACAATGGAAATCTTCCACTCCACCATCTCAAGAGTCCTGGTTATCTGCTATGATTCAAAATGCTTCGCATGAAAGGATTATATATAATATTCAAGATCAACTAGAGTTATTTTCACAGATATGGAATCCTTTTTTACTTTCTTAACATGTTTGTATTTGTTATCATTTCGTTTTTAAAATTTGATTGTGTATGCTTTTTCACTCTTTCCTTTATATATTATTATATATATTTATTGTCCTAGATAGCATAATATTAAATATTGTTTTATATATGAATTTACTTTTTAATCTCTATCATATGATCCTTACCCTTATTACTTGTATTTGAGTTTTCTTGTTTTTGTTTAATGATTCTGAAATGCTAATAAAAAATTTCAACACAAAAAAAAAAAAAAAAAAAGATACCTGTAATTGTCACACCTTTCTATCATGGCGACAAAATCTAAGTGTAGATTTTTATAAGGACCTGTTGGGCGTGGTATTGTTGAGATGATCACCTTTAAGGTCGGCTTGGGGATATATTGTTGGTATATTTTGCATTCTACAAAGTACATTGTGATCATTTCAGATAGTTGTGGAATAAACCAATCTGCCTGTAAATGTAGCAAGAAGATACTCTTTTGCGGTGTGTGCTGGGAGGTATACTTGCTCTAGAACCATGTACCACAGGGGTTCAGGCATTACCAGCTTGCCTGTACTCTCTTTCCTGTAAATGAAATCTGTGGGTGACTTTGTGCCGCCTCACTGTTCCCACAGCTCTCTTTCATGGGGTAATGCTTGTTCTTGCAATTTACACAAATGTAATATTCCTGTCTTGGTATATAGGGTGGTAATTCCGTAGCATCCTGTTGCCTGCTTGTGATCATACCTAATGTGTGGTCATCGCATTGATTATAATTTGGGGATGCTTGAGCTGCTTCTTTTGCTGCCCAATCTGCCAGAGCATTACCCCTGGAGATAAGATCTTGCAGATTGATGTGCACTTTAGATTGGAGGTTAAAGCTATTATTAATTATGCCAATAAATCTTTATGCAAAAAGGGGGACCCATCAGATTTAGGAAATCCCCTCCTTCTTGACCTGTGAATGCTAGAATGTACAGTGGTGGTGAGGTATGCTGAATCTGAATAAATGGTGATCTCTATTCCCTCAGCTCGCTGCAGTGCTTCGATGATGGTCACTAATTCAGCTGCCTATGCTAAAAAATGAGAGGGTAGTTGCATCTGCATAATGATTTGTAATGTATCAGATGATCCCTGCTGTACAGCTCTTACAACTGCTGCTCCTGAATATCTAATCTCAGTTTCCTGATATGTGAAAGAGGTCCCATCAACAAACAGCAACCTGCTCCCTGGAATTGAGTCCTCTCCCACCTTACCTCCCTCTTCTGTTAATTAGCACAGTCATGTAATTGTTCATCATCAGTAACTGGGTGTGCAAAGAATGTTACTGGATTAACTGTGTGACAGCGAACCACTTATAAAGATGGTCCTAAGAGTATTACTTTGTACCCAGATGCCCTCTGTGTTGTGAGAGTGCTCTTGCTTCTTTGTAAAATAGCAAATACTGCATGCTCTACATACAGTGTTAAAGGAGATCCCATCGCTATAGTGGTGCTTTTCTGGACTGCAAATGCTGCTGTAGCCAGTGGTTGCTCACATGGGTAGTGACCTTTATTGACGGGATCTAGTCGCACTCTGAAGTAGTCAATTGGTTTGTGTTCCATGGACGTCCTTTGAGTCAATACAGCCATTATTGTCATTCCATGACTATGATAGAAGATGTATAATGGTTTGCTGTAGTTCGGTGTACCTAACTTTGGAGCATTTGTTATTGCATTCTTCAGCTACCAGAATGCTGTCTCTCTTTTATCAGTCCAGTTCAGTTTGTTCCGATTGGTATGGAACTCTTTTAGAGAGGTCAAAAGTGGTGCAGTCAGTGTGGCATATTAAAATACTCACTGTCTCACGTAATTGCAGAGTCCTAAGACTTCATTTGTTTTTGTGGTGGTGGGCTTGGGCATGTATGTGATGCTCTCTGCTCTGCACCCTCCTACCCATCTTTGGATAGTATCTGTTCCAAATAATGAACTTCTGTCTGCACATATTGTAATTTGTCTTTGCCCACTTTGAATCCTATTTTTGCAAGCATGCAAAAGAAACCAATAGTATCGTCCCTGCATTTGTTCTCAGTGGGGCCACTCACCAAAATATTGCTGTAAAAGGTGCTTTTACATTTTACATTTGCTAAATCCATTTTCACTGTCAAGTTAAAGATTCTCAGGGACTCACAATAGCCCTGGGGGAGCCTTTTATAGCAGTACTGAGTTTGTCTGTATGTATGCACTGCTAAATACTGACTATCTGGTTGCAGTGGAATGCTTAAACATGTTTTTTTCAAAGAAATCTCTGGAAAGTAGATGGCATCTGTAGGAATGTTTGTCAGTATGACTGATGGGACTGGTACCACCAGAAATTCTGGGATTACTATATTGTTCAAAGGGCAGAAATCTTGAATCATCCTCCAAGTGCCCCCTTAGCTTCTTTTAACGGATACATTGTTGTATTGCAGTGTGATGCTCTCTCATATATTGCTCCCTACTAAAGTAACGCCGATATTGTGGGAAAGAGGCCTACTTCTGCTTCTTTGGATAAGGGATACTGACGTATGCTGGGCAGTATCACACCGCGTTTCATTGTTATTTTCCAGGCTCAGCTTTTTTAATTAGTCCTGCAACATGTGGTCACTTTGTCCACATGCTCTCTGGTACCATTGCCAAATCCTTTTCCCTCACGGTACAGTCTTGTGCATGTTTTGGCACTGTCCTGTATTGCAACTGTATTCTAATGGGAATATCCATTTGAAATACCACTGTCTCAATTGATGGGCTATCATCAAACATTTGTCCATCTTATATGTCCTTCAATTTGACCTATGGATCTGTAAATACTACTGATTCCTGTGTTGCTTGTCTTGTGTCAAATGCTATCAATAATGCGTAGCGTGGCTTTATTTCATGGGCCATTATCTCTAACACCATGTCAGGTTCTTCTATTGGATCCACAGGTCTCTCAGGCCTGAACAATAGTTATTTTGTTATCTGCCTAGCGCTGGTGTATGTGCTATCGAAATATATATACAATGCAAAAAGGCCGCTGTATCCACAGGAATCACTCTGACCTGTTGTCACAAGTCCTCATGAGCAATGAGTGACAGCATTCTACCTTGTGTGATACCAAGTGTGTAACAGACCATCGACCCATCTTCCAAAAAAAGAGATGGTCATATTCAGCTTACTCATCAGGTCTCTTCTGAGAAGATTGACTGTTGACTAGTGTTAGATTTGGGGGTCTCTAGTTGGCATAGGTAGGAACCTGTGACAAATAGGGACGGGACCCTTGTGTCTAGTCAGGGTAAAGGGGTACACTCCTAAAATAACCCCTGCTCACCCCCTTGGTAGCTTGGCACGAGCAGACAGGCATATCTCAGAGGCAGTGTGTAAAGCATTTGTGAACACATACAGTAATCAAGTGACAACACTACCGATGGACACCACACAAGTTTTATATCAAAAATAAGTATTCTTTATAGAGATTTATCACAAGACCATAAACGGCAAAAATCCACAATACTGTTACTTTAAAATGGTAGAATTTAGCTTAGTTCTCTTAAGATGGTAAATGCGACACTCAGAGTTCAATGTACCTTAAGATGCAACACGCAGGGCAACAAAAGTGTTGCAAGGACGGTGATGCATTGAAGATCCCATGGAAATAAACAAAGATGGCACTTTCTTCTTGATGCAACACGCTTCCCGGTGATGCAGCGGCGTCAGCTGCTACGTCGATTCTCTTCTCTGGCGATGCGAGATGCTTTACACGATGCGAGCCGCGACAGGCCCTGCAACACTCTTCCCGGTGATGTGGCGGCGTCTGCTGTGACATCGATCCTCTTCTCCGGCGATGAGCCGCGACAGGCCCTGTGACACGCTTCTCGGAGATGCGGCGGCATATGATGCGGCGTCGATCCTTGTCTCCTGCGATGAGCCGCGACAGGCCCTGCGACACGCTACCCAGGGATGCGGCGGCGTCTGCTGCAATGTCGATCCTCTTCTCCTGGCGATGCGAGGCGCTTCGGTGGACCTACGATGACTCAACGTTTCTTCTGCGACACGCTACCCGGTGATGCGGCGGCGTCTGCTGCGACATCGATCCTCTTCTCCGGCGATGCGAGGCGCTACGTGTTGTGAAGCAGCAGTGGCAGTTCGGCGACACGCTTCTTGTTCTTGAGTCACGCTTCCAGCCCCTTGCGACACGCAAGTCCTCAAAAAGTTCAGCCCAACTGCAGGCACTTTAAAAGAACTCTTGGGGAGCTGGTGGGTGAAGTCTGTTGTCCCTGAGACTTCAGCAGGAGGCAAGCTCTTTTCCAAGCCCTTGGAGATCCTTCACAAGTTGAATAAAAGTGCACACAAAGCCCTTTCTCCTTTCTTTGGCAGTCAGGCAACCACTGCAGGCCAATCCCCCAAGCAGCACTTCAGCTTAGGGACAGTCTCTCCTCAGTTCCTTCTGGTTCCACTCCTCAGCAAAGGTTTCTTCTTGTTTCCCAAAGTGATCTAAAGTTCTTGGGTTTGGGTCCCAATATTTATACCAAGTTTCTCTTTGTTCTCTGAAGGCAGAGAGGCCTTTGCCTAGTCCAAACCAGTTCTGGTCAGTCCTGGAGCAATTTGTTGACAGGACTCCTTCTTTCCTTTCAGAGTGCAGGGCAGAGACATCAGACACACCACAGGAGATGGAGCCAGCATTGTGAAGGGAAGGCACAGCCCTGTTCAGATCCCAGGTGCAACTCCTCCCACCCATCTAGATGCAGATCTCTCTATTCAGCCCTGTGCTGACTCACCCTGTCTCCTGGAATCCCCCAGCCCCTGTCACTCAAACTCAAGACAAGGAATACACAGCCTAGCAGAGGCAGGTTTGGATGGTTAGACAAGAAAATACCTATTTTCTAAAAGTGGTATTTTCAAACACAGAATGTTAAAACCAACTTCACTAAAAGATATATTTTATCATTCTGAGTTCAGGCATACTAGATTCGAATTTCTACCATGTTCCCTGAGTCAGTTAGGATTATAAGATGTAATAATCAAACTGCCCATTCTGGCCTATGCAGAACAGGTAGCCTTGCAATACTGAAAAACGAAAAAGGCTGTAATTCACAATTAGAACATGCCACACACACCAGGGCATGTCGTATCTTATACTTACAATGCACGCTGCCCTTGGGCCTACCATAGGGGTGTCTGATATGAAAAAAAGGGAAGGTTTAGGGTCTGGCAAGTGGGTGCACTTGCCCAGTCAGCATGACAGTACCAAACTGCACGCAGGCTCTGCAATGGCAGGCCTTAGACACACTTTTACAGGCTGCTTCTGTGGGTGGCTCAACCGGTGCTGCAAGCCCACCAGCAGTATTTGGATTACCAGACCTGGGCACTCCTGGTGCACTGTACTAGGGTCTGACAGGTAAACCAAACCAACCAATCATGGAATCACTAATTCATACAACAATTTACAATAGGGAGCACTTGCACTGTGGCACTGGACAGCAGTGGCACAGTGTCCAAAGCATCTAACACCAGCAAATACACATGAGGTAACAGCAAAAATGGAAGGGAGACCCATGCCAAGGTGCCAGGTCTAACAACTAGTCTGGGGAATACAACAATAGTCCTTCAATGTGCATGTCTCCTTCTGTCATGCTCACTGAGGGCCAGATGTATGACCATTCAGTTCTGTGAGCCACAAATTGCGTCGAATTGCGACTCTCAATTTGCGACTTACAAAAGTGAATGTACAACAGTGTCTCAGACACTGTTTGCGATTCCCATTGGGGTAGCCAATTGCATGCCTCATTAATATTCATGAGGCAAGCACAATTTGTGACCCCATTGGGAATGGCTAGCACTCCCAGGGATGGTAGCCTGCTGGGGTCAGCTGACCACCATGTCTGTGACTGCTTTTTAACAAAAGCGGTATTTTTTTGAAAGAATGTAGCCTGTTTTCCTTAAAGGAAAATGGTCTGCATTAAAAAAAAATGAAGCTTTTCAGTTTCATTTTTTGAGGGCAGGCAGTGGTCCCTGGGACCACTGCCTGCTCTTAAAAAATATTTTCGCAAACACTCACAAAGGGGAAGGGGTCCCCTGGGGACCCCTTCCCATTTGCGAGTGGTTTACCACCTTCTTGAAGTACGTGGTAAACAGCAAGTGTTTTGCCACCACAAATGTGGCTGCAAAACAGTAGTACATTGAATTGAGACTCGCTATTAGGAAGGGACGTCCCTTCCTAATAGCTAGAGTCGCAAATGCTATTTTGTGAGTCTGTGACTTGCAAAATAGCATTTGTATGTGCCAGGACCCGTTTTTACGGTCGCAATCGGGCCGATCTCTCGTTTGCGACCTAAAAAACATAGTTGTGCATCTGGCCCTGCTTCAGTAAAAGGAACCCTCCTGACAGCCCTAGAAAACTTCCTTAAAGACGCCTTCCCGATATCTTACATTTGGGAATTTGGGAGTCGGGCATCTGACTTAACCAGAGTAAGGCATAGGGGCACACATCAAATAACCGTCTCTTTATCACGTCAGATTCCACACACTTGTAACCCAGTCCCATCTCACTATTTCTACACTATCCCTTCAGATCTAACCAGTATATCTATGGCACTCCCCGGAGGAATGTCCCTTCCAGGTGTTTCCTTCAGGGTAATACACTACTAATTGCTAGATCACTTCCGAAGGAAGGTATCTTCCAGGAGCTTTCTCCTTGGTAATGCACAAATACCTTGCTAGACCCCTCCAGTAGGAATGTCTCTTCCATGAGTTTCTCCTAGGTAATGAACTACTGTCTGCTATTCTTCCCTTCTATTTCAAAGGGGAAATCAAACTAGCTAGTCTTCTGGTGTGTACTAGGAATCATTAGATGTAATTTCTCTAAACATATCATTGCATCCTGACATAAGTAAAAAGAAAAATCCCATGCACGCATATCCATTCCATAATTGCCAAAGAATCATGCATTTTTAAATTTTAAGGTATGAAGTCTGATCTCTCCCCCAGCCATTTGATAGTGGCCTGGGACCTTCCCGTCCGCCTTTTGAATAGGAAGAAGACTTAAGTGTAACACTCAGTGTCTACTTACCTGATATATTTGCGCAGTATCTATTCAATTAAGGGCAGACAGCATCCCCCTTGGGCGCAGTCTGGGAAAGTTGAGAAGAACTGCTGGCGGAGTCCACCAAATGTTACCTGATGAAAGAATAGATGGCACAACTTCTGTTGGCAATATAGAATAGAGTTTATAAAATGCCAGGTATAGAATGAATCTCAGGAGGGATGGTTGCAGTAAGACTTGCTTCAGTATATAGTAACTTAGCCTTACGGTCATATAATAAGTAATCAACTTAGCCCAATGAATGAAGACCTGGCAGTGTTCTCCAAGGTTCCAATTTCTACAAAAAAACAATTACTGTTACCCATGTATCTAGTTGTACATCTAGCCACTGCCCATCGAGAGGGGAGAATACCCGAGGCAGAGTTCTTACCTAATAACGGAACAGGAGTCAAATGACGATCAATTGGCTCATGAGAATACAATGCTCTAACTCCAGCAGAACACTTCCTTCCAAATATAGTGGGAATGGAGAAAGGAGAGGCGATCTGTGTAACACCCAGAAGTTAGGTGCCTGTGGCAGCAATTTCGAGCTAGTTGTGTCGTAGCAAGAAAGGTAACAATTTGTTATGACAAACGCTTGTATCTTTACGAAGTGCAACCGTCTTCCACAGTTATTGGGGTCTCCCTTCTCCATTTCCACTATGTTTGGAAGGAAGTGTTCTGCTGGAGTTAGAGCATTGTATACTCGTGAGCCAATTGATCGTCATTTGACTTCTGTTCCGTTATTAGGTAAGAACTCTGCCTCGGGTATTCTCCCCTCTCGATCGGCAGTCGCAAGATGTACAACTAGATACATGGAAAACAGTAAATGTTTTTTGTAGAAATCGGGACCGTGGAGAACCCTGCCAGATCCTTATTTATTGGGCTAAGTTGGTCACTTATTATACGACCGTAAGGCTGTATTGCTATATACTGAAGCAAGACTTACTGCAACCATCCCTTCGGAGATTCATTCTATACCTGGTGAATCAGTAAGCTGCTCATCACCTGTGCCTTTTAAAAAAAATATATATTCCAGGAGGATAACATTTTTTATTCACCTTATGTATTTAGGATAGCCCACATACCAATTGAGGTCAGTCTGTTCCTATGGAGGGTTCGCAACTCTCTGAACCTAACTACTGATGTTTGGAAGATTTTACATTATGGAGCCTTTTGGCATACATTGAAGTGCCTTGGGTAAGCTCAGATCATCACTATTAATTTGCTGCCCACACAATTTAAACACAGCCTCACTAACCCCATATGATTCTTATAGTGCACAGAATTCCTGTCGTGAAGAGACTCTGATACCCTTAGAGGGTCGAAACGTCGTCAACAAGTAATTAAGGATAGTCCGAAGAACACTAGAACCTTATCATTTGTTCAGAATCCCTAAAGGACATCCTTTCAACGCCATTAACCAACCCCTTCTTTTAATACAGTCACTTTTGCCTTATTCACTTGTTGGTTATGGTGACTTCACTGGGGCACATACGTTACGGCCAGTGTCTTTTAATAAGTATGTACATAGTGTCAATATTCAGTGTGGTTTGTGAGTGTATAGTTATTTAATTAATAATTTTGTAATTGCAAATAAATATCACCCACTTCGGCTGAAGTGAGTGTTGAAAAGAATTTCTGTTGGGCTGTTTCCCTCCAGTCATGTGTTTCTCTCCAGTCATGTGTTTCCCTCCAGTCATGTGTTTCTCTCCAGTCATAGATTAAATGGAGTTTTATATAATGAGAACTATTTTGGCACATTCACTGTATAATTTGTTGATTGATTAAATCAGTGCAAGAAGTTGGAAACTTGTGAAAATTAAAAAATGGTGAATTAAATGAGTTTTTTGTGAACAATTGTGCTGAAGATGATTGATTACCCTATAGGCCAGTCCATTCTTTTCATGCCACTGAGTGAAAATCACATCCCTCCCTCACACATCTGTGGCACAGTAGTGGATGTGTTTACCCTAAAATAAATTACAATTCAGAACGCATTTAGAGTAGAACATGGGTCAGAGATGTTTCCCTTTAACCCCTTGTGTGCCCATGACGAGCTGGTCTCGTCATGGGCCGCGGTTGCGCTGTGCCCATGACGAGTCCAGCTCGTCATGAACCCCGCCCGCTAATGCAACGGCCGGCACAGGGCGGGGAAAGGGCGTGGCACACAAGGGGTTAATAGTAGTGATCCAGTGTCTGCAGTTGTTTATACGCACAAATGTGGGGATCCGGCAGTAGCTCTTGGGGCAGCGGAACGCTCTACAGAGAATATTTCAAGGGAGAGTCATCTCCAATGTGACATGTCACACGTCGAACTTTATTTCTGTTGTACCATACCTCGGATTTACCCTCTTCTTAACCTCTCTGCTGTGTCGCTGAACTGTGCAGATACACAGTAGTGGAGGAAGGTTTTGGTGTCAGAGGAGGCGAAATTTGCCCCAGGAGGGCACTAGTTTAGATGATTCTTCATAGTTTGCGAAATTAATGTGATCAAATGACATGTCATAAGCGCACTATCAATCAAATATTATCACATTGCAAAAGTCACGTTTCATTCTTCAATGAGGTGTAGCTGGTGCGAGAAAACAGTGTTATTTGCCTTTCACTTAATGTTATTACCCTCTTTGAGGGAGAGCAGGGCATCAAGACTTCACTGATTGAGATTCATGCCCCTCTGCACACTCAATGAGGGTAGCAGAGGATTCCATTATGTGACACGGTTGATAAAATTACGTGACAAGAAAGGCAAATTAGGCAGCATAATGCAGCACAATCCGAGCCAGTATTATTTTGTTATTATGACAGTTTGACAATTACTAATAGTGTCTGGGGAAAGTTGCACCTCATTAGTATCACTTTTTCATCTGAATACAGCAATCAACACTGAAAGGTGACCAGTTAGCCTTTGCAAACTGCCTGCTACTGCACAAAACAACACATGGCACTTTCTATTTAGTAATTTTTTAACCATTTGAGCTATTACCGATTTTCTGTGAAATCTGCAACGTATGCACCTGTAGGTGAATTATGTCGCACATCCATAACCATGCAGAAGCATTGCGGCCGCAGAATAACATAGTTCCTGTGGCCCTGTATCTATACTATCCATTAGTGGTTTAGCTGCTTTTATTGCCCAAAAAACAGTGGTAGGAAAAGCATATTTCACAGGGACACCTAAAATAAGGGAAATGTTTTACAGGTACCTCTGAAATAAGGGTGTTATCATTATAATGGCAGACCCAATCCACTGTGAAGAGTTTGACTCTCACCCATTGAGTAATGAACATTTCATTCCACTCCCTGTTTATGCTAACTGCCCCAAAATAGGCATATAGTACAAAAACACATAACGGGTAATGTGTACAATGGTTCTATATTGCCATCTCAGATTGCATGTGACATTTACAAACTGTTGGCTTCATGGTTTTTTGTTTCACCAAAACCCCTAAAGGGCAATAAAGGACCCAAATAAATGTTTACCTGTCATGTACACTTTAAATTCTATTTGGTTATCCTATACTTCCCCTTAACATGATATTATTGGTTGGATATTATATAGTTCATGTAAAATACACCTTTCATCGAATATGAGGCCTGGTATCAGCCTGGTCTCCTTCCCTCAATCTCAAGCTTTTAAATGAATGACTGTCTCAAACCTCTGTGCTTAGCTTTACCATTTCCTTCAGTTTAATCAGAATCCGCTTAATAAGATGTACACAAAGCTGAATATTCTATTTGCATTCATGGCCCATGTTAGCTGAATATTGCCGAAAAGCAGCTTCAAAAGTTTCCGACTTCACCAGACTAGCCCAAATGTTACCTCCAGTAACACAAGTAGGATTGCTGAGAGGTGGTCAGAGGCCACGCACATTTTTCCACCACTCTGCAAATGTGCCTCTCGGTGCACTGCTGGTGGGGCAATGAGGTCCCCTTGCCTTCTGAGGGCCTCAGGACTAAAGTGGACTTCATCTCCCAAGCAGTAGTCTGCCAGGGTTCCATGTTTGCAGTTCTTGCCAATTACAAATCTTTGTATCAAGTGACTGATCGCCCCATGTAATAAGCTCAAGTTGCAAATAGAGGTGGGCGTGCCAGCACATTAACAGGGGAGTCGAGCCCGAAGTGACACACGTGTCTGGCTTGGCTCTAAGAGACCATGCACCAGCCAAGCCATGAACAAGTTTAGCATGCATATTATGTAACAAACATAATGCAAAAATATGACATAGTCTGTTCAAAACTCAATAAGGGGTGCTTCTTTAAGATGTAGGAGCATTTCTTAGTACATCAGATTATATCCCTGCATGGACAGACATTTATCAAAAGTAATAGCTTACAAACATTAACTTAGAAACATTAATGTCTCAACCCCATAATCACAATGCCATTAGTGAACTAAGAGGCAACTCAATAGTTATGTAAACCCTAAACATGGCTCAGATTCTTATTATAGATGGAGCAACATTACAATCTATTAAATCAAACGTAAGAGGTGCTTCTACAGTGCACATCCTGGGCTCAGGTATTTAAATGTGCTCTCATATGTGATATTAAAGAAGAAGGAGACTTTGTGAAAGACAATGTTTGCCTAGGATCAGGCAGTTTGGACAAGCAGGGAAGCTGGTATAGATGCCAGGTTATATAGTTTCACTTTTTGAAATTCAGCCACCAGATGTATGTCTCTGTGTGTCTCTCCCTCCCATGTTTCTCAACAAAGGCAATATTTTTTCTTTTATTCTTGCTGCGCATCGAGAAACACAGACATATGAGACCTTAATCAGGGCTCCCAGACCCAACTACTAAGCCAGGAATGCATGTATTTAGGGGGTGTTACACCCCAAACCCCCCCCCCTCACACCTAGGAAACGCTTCTGTCATCCCCTTCTGTGATGGCCGTGCAGCTCCACAACTAGGCACTGCACAACAGAGAGATGCACAGCAAAAGAGTACTTGAACGGTTTTCCAGAGAAAGCCAACATGTGATATGGCGAAAGCAAAATAACCTGCCATGTATTTACATTTTAAATTCAGCAATTCAATTTGCAAAATTGAAGTCATTTTATTCATGCCTCTGCTTTCTTTTGTAAATAAATTAATTGCGTTCCATGCATATTTTTGTACCACGTGCATACCGGGCACCATGCTATGGGTGGTCTGGGAAGAATAAAGCAAGCCATAGAGGGCCATGCCTTTTTTTGATTCCCCGCTACAAGATCCCCTACTACAGATACGGGGTACTTGAACATCTGCCAATTAGCAATGTAGCAGTCTGGGTCAGTGCCTTAGTTGATCTGGCCTGTACTCAGCAAACTTGGAATTTGTGGAATCTGAACACAGATCTTTTTTCTTTTTTGCCCATCCTATTCATGAAGAGGATGGGTGTGTCTATTTGTCGATCCAATGGTTTATCAGGCCCACTGGAGTCCTGCAAGTATGTTGAGAACATATGATGGGAACAGAACCCTGTCAGAGAAAGTAACTCGGCCCATCATGCCGCCAAAGGTGTCTATGATCAAAAGTGAGATAGGACTGAACTTGGGCACACAGGGGAAAGTGATGAGATGGTGACTAAAGGGCAATAGAAAAGGTTTTGAAGGCCATCACTAACAGCGTCATGGTGTCCCGTAGAACAGTAATTGTAATTGCATTTATATAGCACATACTACCACTGACAAGGCGTTAAAACAGTAGACTCTATCACATTTCTCTAACTGAAACTTTTTCTTTCCACAGTATGCCCACTACACACTGTATACATTTGAAACAGTTCACTCAGGGAACTTCAGTTGTTGGCAAGTTCTGGTGGGACCCTTACGCGGATGACGTTACCCTTTATGTCCGCAATCCCCAAGAGAATCTCAGCCCGCCGGTCCGTGAGGTGATACGTTTTGGCGGCTACTCCGGAATTCAGATCAACTGAAATAAGTCAACACTATTCCCCCTTGCAGACGCCACAACGCCCTTCGTTCTCGACTATCCCTTTGTGTGGGCTTCGGAGCCCACTAGATATTTGGGCATTTGGTTGAGTAGGGACGTGGGTGAACTTTGGAAAGTTAACTTTGGCCGTGCAGTGGACTAGTTCGAGTCCAAAATCCCTCTTTGGAACTGGCTGCCACTTTCTTTAGCCGGGCGCATTGCCATCGCCAAAATGGTGGTACTTCCGAAGTCTTTATTCTTATTTGTCAACATTCCCATCCCTCTCACCTCTCACTTCTTTAGCAAAATTCGCTCTTTGCTAATCACTCTAATTTTAGGCCGGTCGGCAACCCCGTATCGCCTACAGCACCCTCACTCTCCTGATGTCACAAGGCAGGCTCGGTGCCCCAGATTTCAAGCTTTATGGCCTCAGTGTTCAGACCAGTTTTCTCCATTTCTGTCTCCACCCCACTCCGTTTCAACCCCACGTTGCGGTAGAAGCTGACCTCGCCGCCCCGTGGCTGCTCACGACTGCCCTATTCACCCCAGTGAAACTCCTCCGCACTGCAATAGACACGGTTGAGACCCTGCGCTGGGCTTGGGATGACCTCCGCAAATTTTCTGGCTCTGATATGCTTTCCGCGAACAACATGCCAATCACTCATCACCCTGCTTTTCTTCCTCTCCAGTCTTCTGGGATGGTCAAGCAAGCCACACGTCTGGGATTCTCCACAGTGTCGGACCTCTACCCTGGGGACACATTCTTCTCGCTTGCAGCCGATTCTGGCCCCATGGACACCCTGTTATATTACCAACTCAGGGCTGTTTGCAGGAAGCTTCATTCCACATTCCCTCAGCTCCCCCTTCGAAGGCCACTCTCGATCATCTCTATACATCCTTTGTGGAGAGGTGTGGCTCACTGGTTAGAGGTGGCAGATCCGTAAGCAGAGAATCGGCCAGGGACCAGGGTTCAATTCCCGACGCGGCAGGGTCGTGGACCAGGGTCAAAACGGACTCGATAATTCTCGCCTCGGTACCTACTCTAACCAGGAACACACTCGGCAACTCTGGGCATTAAGCTTGCCTCATCTCTACAACGGCCCCCCACAGACGCCGGGGATGCCTGGTTTCACCTTGGAGATACCCAGAAAGGGACCATCTCACAGGGATAGGCAGGACGGGTTCCCCAGCGGTCTATAGCGCCGGGACACTTCCGAGTAGCTGTGTGCTGAATAAATTAAAATAACATAACATAACATCCTCCTCTCCTAAACAATTGGTCACTAAAATCTATGTTTGCACACTATCAGTGTCCTCCATCTCTTCTGACCGGGCGCGCGTTGAATGGGGCGACGACCTGGGTGCTGAAATTTCTCATATTGCTGTAATCAGATCAAACGTCGCTCCCCAAATTATCGTTTGCGTCTTATTCACTTCAAGTATATACATCGGCTATATCGGAGTCCTGCCCAACTCCACAAGTTGGGACTTATTGCTAGTGATAGATGCCTGTGCTGCTCCGCGGCTGTCTTCTTTCACCTTACCTGGCTGTGCCCCCGGGTCTCCGCATGCTGGCGCGAGGTCTGCGCTGCCATCTCTGAAATCACACCGTCACTGATCCAACCTGACCCTCTGCTTTGCCCCTTAGGCTTCGTTAAATTTTGCCTTGACGCCACCCGTCGTTTGACCGCCATGCTGCTGGTCCTTGCGCGGCGTAAGGTCTCCATGTGCTGGGTTCACAGGCCTATGCCTAAGGTTGCACTCTGGCTTGAGGATGCCTCCCGCTGCCAAACCATCCTATCCGAGTTCTGGGACCTTCAACCAGCCAAGTCGCGCCCAGTTGACATTTGGGGTCCACTTGTGACCTACCTCTCAAATCATGATTCACAGCGCCCTGTGACCTCTCCCGCGCACCCCGCCGGCGCCCCGCCCACGGCAGCCGCCGATGAAGGTCCATGAGCTGTTTCCTCTCTGCTCCTGCTCCCCTCCTGCTCCCTCCGTCCCTCCATCCCACTCATGGTGCCTCTTTCTGATATATGTTTCACCTCCTCTGTGGCTGCATGCTATTGTCCCCGGATCTTGCCCCCGAGTGTCACAATTTTATGATTGTCTCTGCTGTGCTGTATTGTATTGCTGTGCTTACTCCTTTACAACTGTGGAATCTTGTAACTGTGCTGTGCAATTTTTCTCAATAAAGGTTTTTGAAAAATTAAAAAAAAAAAAGAAAAAAGTTCTGGTGGGACCCTTGACCGAGGAGCTCCTCATTTTTACGATCAGTGATAAATGCACACATTTATATTCTATCTAATTGTAGACTGCAGAGTTACATTTCTTTCATCCCTTGGTGCCATGCACTTTGGATTGTTATCAAGTGCGGCGTCTGCTGGAGCTGAACCCTTTCTTTCCCACGAAGCCACCAAAGAAGGAAAGAGAGATTTCGCTGTGTGCGGAAACCGGAAGGAAGGAGAGGATGGTGCCAGGTTACAGATCTGAACCGAGAAAGTCTGCGGTTTAACTTTTTATATCATGGCAGGGTTGGAATTGATGTCAAAGATCATGGAGAGTGATAGTAAGGTTAAAAGGGGTGTCCCAAAGTTTAGGAGAAATATAGACCCCTTTATCGGAAATGACCTGTCAATCCCAGGCAGACTTTATAATAGATGCCAGAGGGCCAAAGGTGTGAAATGGATGACAGGTGTACCTGGCAGTCAGTGAGTCCCAGCAGATAATGGCCAGAACTTTCTATAATCTAAAGTTCCTTATTGTCGGTTGTAATTCCGTCCCGTACTATCCAATATGTTGAATAACAAAAAAACAATTATTCTGCAAGTCCAGCTCTCAATGTGGTCTGTTTGTTTTGTCTATATCAGCAAATGCAGTCTCCAAGAATAAGGGTGTACCTCCATATCCATGCCCGCTCTTTGGGAAAGATTAAATAAGGGTGTACCTCCATATCCATGCCCGCTCTTTGGGAAAGATTAAATAAGGGTGTACCTCCATATCCATGCCCGCTCTTTGGGAAAGATTAATGATAGCTAATCATTTTCAAGGTAACAGCCAACCCTTCATTTTAGCATCGCTATATAACAGCTGTAGAGGTCTCCAAGAATACGAGAGTTCTTCTGCGTCCATTCACATTCTTTATGAACAAATAATGATGTCTGGTCAATATTAATGCTATCTAATCACTGCCATGGTTACAGTCAATCCATCATTTTAGCATTGCTACATAGCAACTGGTGAAGGCTCCAAGAATACGGGAGTCCTTCTACTTCCTTAAACAGAGAGCTTACTCTTAAACGAAGAAAAGCAATGTGGATGGTGCCATTACGTGCGCATACCTACCTACTGTGGCCCACTTACCTCGGGACTTGTTTGCTTATTACTATCAAGTCACTACAGCTGGTGTGGTCCCTTGGAATTAGCCAGTGCATTATCCCTAAGCCTGGATTTAGGAGGCGTAGGGATTGTGGTGCATTGGCAGCACAGCGGTCCGAAGTGGAAAAAAGTGGGAAATACCACAACAGCAGTTTTACAGTAGGCATTTCCAATGGAACTCCTACCTTGCAGAAATTAAAATCTACCTTGGCACAGCTGATTCCGACGCAGGTAAAACCGAGGCCACTTGAAAACAATGACATATCTGCCTGCATCCATGTAAATATGGAGCAAATGAAGCGCCACCGTTGCATTAAAAAAGTGACACAATGGCGTCACAAGGGGCTTGTAAATAAGCCCCATATTAGCCAGGCACTGATGCTGGAAGAGCTGTCACCTGATTGGACCAAGATGAACCAATTACTGAGAATGCTACCACCCATAGCTTTTAGGGACAGATTAACGGAGAAAACCATTAACCCATTTTTTATTGTGACTTAGAGTGCCTTTTGTTGGTTATTCTTGTCTGTATTTGGATAGCATGTGTTGTTTCAAGAATGCTGTGTGATCTTGTTTGACGTACATTGTTTCATATCGCGTACCATTGGAGGAGAAATGTTTGGAGAATACATGAACAGAGCTTATTGAAGTACAAGCAATCGTCTCTTTCCTTTGCAAGGCTATTGGAACAGGCAACTTTTGTCTCAGCAAATCTGCATGAGTGCGCTTTTGTTTCTCGTTTTAGTCCAGGCAGACAGCCAGGTTTTTTAAATCTCTTTCTCTCTTCCAGCAAGGTTTGGATGAATGCCCTTATGTGCGATTTAGCCTGTGGCTTGTAATTCATAACTTAGGGGCTGATTACGATGGCGGACGGACTAGGTCCACCAGCCATTGTAGTGGTGTTTGGGACCACCTGCCAGACATACGACGGTCCCACCACCACGATTAGGATGCGTCGGCCATTCTGGCAGGCGCATCCAGGGCTTTTAACATTGCGGATATTGCTGCTGGCTGCAGCACTGTACACAATGTTAAAAGTGATTGCACTGCATTTCCCTGCACTACGTGGCAGGCACCACATGGTGCCTGCCACTTGGTGCATGGAAATGTAGGTGGGTACCATGGGTACCCCTCAGTGCAGTGACACCTCCCCACACAAGGGGGGCCCGCAATGAGCCCCCCAAACCCAATCCCCGTCAGCCTTTCATGGAAAGGCCTTTCCTATACCCACATCCTAATTTGGTGGACGATGCCTGCTAGGCACCGCCACTATTTTAGGGACCTGCACCGTCCACCAGGCAATCGGTGCGATTGCCTTTGGCGGTGAAGCGGCGGATGGACTTTGCGTCTGCCGCGGTACCCTCAGCCATCCTAATTTGGTGGTGGGTGATACGCTTGGTGATGGCGGAAGGACCACCACCGCCGGCCCGGTAGTGGCGGTCCGTCCGCCATCATAATGACCCCCTTAGTCTGTGTAGTGGACATCTGAGACCCCTGTGATCTATTGATTTTTGTGCTTGTTTTGTATGATTTATTGTAAAAATTTGGGGGTAGGGTTGATGCTTCTGAAAGTGTGTAATGACAGAAAATAGACTTTACACAGGAAAGTGGAATGAGAGTGGTAGCGGGTGTGTGACTGTTAGATAACTGCCGGTGAGGAAGGTTGTTCAAGGTCATTAAACGAACTGAGTAACTAGATCATTTGAAGGAGGTTTTTTGATCACTAGTCAGGTGTTCAAAATCCTCGAACGTTGCCACTGAAATTGAGATACTTTTAATTTGTTGCTCTAAGTTCTAAAAAATATATTTCTAAATCTAAATCAAGAAATAATTTGGGATGGCAGGACAAATCACTGGCAGAGCTGGTATTTGTAATAAAGAATGACGATTCTCCAATTATCATACAGAGAGAATCTTGATTTCATTAAAGACAACGGAGGCTGACATTATGCAATACATTTTATTGCTGCCCAGACATGCAGCCCTTCAAAGTGTAACAATTACATCATAAGTAAAACATTCCAAATAACATAACAAAGCGCCATTGCAACCAACTATCTTCCTCTAAGAGATGTGAAAAGGTTAGACAACTTCTTCCAAGATGAACATCATTCTGATTTTACAAAGAAGTCGAGTCTGAAAAAGAAAAAAATATTGGTAGAGACATTGTCCACGTAAGAAAAATAAATATAAAATTATAGCAACATTAAATAAGTCATCCACCAGGGAGTGGTGGGAGGAATAATGTCAGTCTCCGTTGTCTTTAATGAAATCAAGATTCTCTCTGTATGATAATTGGAGAATCGTCATTTCATTACAAGATCAGAGGCTACATTATGTAAGGTTAAAGCTTTGCAATGCTACATTGCTTACATGTTCTACAAGCTTAAGGTAAAATTTAACAAAAGTGGAAGTATTTGACCAGTCTGCTGCTTTAAGGATATCTGAAAGTGAACCTCCACCCCAGAAAACCTTGCTGGCCAAAGCCCCTCGGGAAGAGCGAGCTCCAAACTTGGACAGGTCTGTACCTACTTCCAGCATCGCCATTCTAACCCATCTCGAGATAGTAGCAGCAGAGACTGCCTTATAAGGTTTAACAAAGGAAATCAGTAACTGGTTTTCATTCAAAGGTCTAAAAACGCTCATTTTTTGTTCATACACTTTCATGCAACTTACCACACAAAGTTTGGGACAGTCCAAAAAGAAAGGGTAGAAAATGTTTTCAGACATTGTTTTTGTCCTTCTCCATATCTCAAATAGTACACAATCAGGAGAATAAATTCTATTAGATATTCCTAACGCTTTAACATCTGAAACCCGTCTAAAAGAAATAAGGCAAAGTAGAGTAGCTAACTTAATGGAGAGTTGTTTCCTTGTAAGGGAAGAGTTATCAGGCCAAGAGGAGAAAAGCTCAAAGGTAATATCCACATTCCATAATGAATCATGTTTGGCCTAAGGTGGATGTTTAAGTCTTATTCCTTTCATCACTCTTTGAATTAAGGGGTCAGAACCGACAGAGAAGTCATTTAACAAGGAATGCCCTGCAGAAATAGCTGATCTAAAACAATTAACTGCTCTATAGCAAAGTCCTGAATTAAAAAGGTCTGCTAAGTAGTTTGCTACTTCAACTACAGGTGCATCTATGAGATCTATATTCCGTTTCAGTCACCAACTACACCATTTCTTCCAAGCCCCGGAGTATCTTCTCCTTGTTCCTGGAGCCCAAGATTCGTCCAAAAGGGTTTTAGCCTCTCCCGAAAGGCCCAAGTATCTTCTTGAACCCCTGAAATCTTTCAGGCAAGAAGGTACATTTTTTCTTCTAAGAGAAGAGGGCGTATCTCTCCCTCTGGGCCCTGAAGGAGGTCTAAATTCCCTGGGAGAAAGCGTGGAGATTCTATCGCCAATTCCATCATGCTTGGGAGCCATATTTGAGAGTTCCAAAAAGGAGTAATTAGAACAATGCGGCAACGCTTCATTCAAACTTTCAAAAGAACTCTCTGGATTAGTGCGAAAGGAGGGAAGGCATAACAATTTGGTATGTCCCATGGTTGGAGAAGAGCGTCCACTGCAGTTGCTAGTGGGTCTGCTCTCCAACTGAAGAAGCGATCTATCTGAAAGGTCAGTCTGCTGGCAAAAAGATCTATCTCAAACGGGCCTCAAAGGTCTTGAACTCTCTGGAAGACTGAAGGGTTTAGTTTCCAGTCACTCGAGTCCCTTAGGAACCTTGAGTTCCAATCTGCTCTTGTGTTTAGATGACCTGGGATAAATTCCGCTCTCAGAATTGTTTTTTGATTCCAGCACAAATACCAAATCTTCTTGGCTAGATCTGCTAGAAGCTTTGATCTGGCTCCCCAAAGCGGTTGATGTAGGACACAGCTGTGAAGTTGTCTAATTTGATGAGGACTACACTGTTTTTCAGGATTGACTTGAAGCTCATTAGGGCGTTCAAGCTGACTAACATTTCCAGACAATTTATATGAAAGGTGAGTTCCTCTTGGGACCATTTCCCCCCGGTTTCTAGCTTCCCTAGTCTGGCACCCCAGCCTAGGTTGCTCGCATCGGATTCCAGTGTGTGATCTGGGGTATTCCCAAATATTGCTTTCCCATTCCAACTGTCTAAGTTGTTGCGCCACCATAGGAGGTCCTTCTGAGCTTCCAGAGACAGGGAAACAGTGTCGGAATACCAAAGACCTTTCTTCAGTCCTGTAGATTTTAGTCTCTGTAAGGCCCTGTAGTGTAGGGGCCCGAGGGAAATTGCCTGAATGGATGAAGATAAGAGGCCTACTACCCTTGCAAGTTCCCTCAGGCTCACTGTGTCTTTGGATAAGACATAAGAAACTTCTTTCTTTATTTTTGTTAATTTCTTCGAGGGGAGTGTTAACTGCACTAGAGGTGTATTCAGCTGGAAACCTAGAAACTCTAGGTTTTGTGAAGGTGTCATAATTGATTTCTCTACATTGATGATGAAGCCTAGACTCTCTAGGAGATCGACAGTCCATTTCATGTGAATCAGTAATTCTTCTTTTCTTTGGGACATCAGTAAGATTTCGTCTAGGTGGATAATAAGTAGGGGTGGGCGGAATTTGCGTAATCGCGTTACGCAAATCTCCGCGAAACGGTAAAAAAATCTCCGCGAACATGCAGAAAGTTCCGCGAACACGCGGAATTGCTTGTTCGCGATACTTTTTTCCTGTTCGCGATCGCTGTTTGCGTGATCGGGGTGAAATATCTCGCGAACACGCATATTGAGAACGCGAACAAGCAAAAATTTCGCGAAGTTGCGGAACGCAGATTTTTTTTGCAATTTCGCGTTCTCCGCGGAACGCGAAATTACCCAAATTTCGCAAATTCCGCGAACGGAACGAAATTTACCGCCCAGGCCTAATAATAAGACAAACTCCTCTTCTCCTCAGAGAGGTGACTACTGGTCTCAGGACCTTGGTGAAACACCAAGGAGCTGAGGATAGGCCGAAGGGAAGACAGCAAAATTGATAGGTTATATTTCTCCATACAAACCTTAGGTATTTCTGAGAATCTGAATCCATAGGGATTGTAAAGTAGTCGTCCTTCAGGTCTAGTTTTATAAGCCAGTCTTTCTCTTGGAGGATATCTCTCAGAAGATGTATCCCCTCCATTTTGAAGTGTCTGTATACAAGGAAGGAATTCAAATCCTTTAGATTTATAACGGGAGGCCAACCCTTCTCTTTCTTTTTTACGAGAAAGTTTGTGCTCACAAAGCCTGGAACGATGTTCGAGACGATAAGAATCACTTGTTTGGCTATCATTTGGCTCACCTCCGCGTCTACTAGGGTGGATTGTTCCTGGTCTAGGGTAAGTTCCCTGGGGTGTTTGGTCTGGTAAGGAGTAGTAATGAACTCTATTTTGAAACCTTTTACTGTCTGTAGGACCCAGGCATCGTTCTTTATGGATGACCAATTGTGGCTGATAAGGGAAAGTCTTCCCCCTGCCTTTGGGAGGGAAGAACCAGGAAGAGAGGATCTTACCTTGTTGTCCTTGGCCTTGGAATCTTCCTCGATTGTTTCCGCCTCGTTCTCGAGTGTTGCGGCCTCTCTGGGGGTAGAAGTTATTGTTTTCCCAGTAGTATCTCGACTAACCGCGTTGGTTTTGGTATGAGGACCTGTTGAATCCACAGCTGGCAGCCGGTCCTCCCCTGTCAGCCCTTCCAAAAACTCTGCCTCTGATCATTCGCCTTATGTTGGATTGTGCTTTGTTAAAAGTGGAGAATGTCGAGACGTATTTACCCAGAGATTTTATAAAGATCTCTCCAAAGAGAAGACGATGTGGGTCTCCTTGGACATCTTTGTTTGCTAGATCCCCCAATTTGGGATTCATGCGCAATAGGATGGCTCTACATCTCTCGGAGGCCAGGTTGGTTTTGGCATTTCTGAGGAGGCGGATTGCACACTGGCTCCATCCACGAAGGAGTTCAGTATCCACCGGAACACCGTTCATGGAGGATTCCTCAGCTAGATCCAGGATTCTAGCAAGGAGGCCAAGTGTGTCAAGGAGCATATCCTGGCACTGCTTAAGGCAGCATTCCAGGCACTTGTGAGGGTCTCTCCCGGTTTTAAATAGGAAGGTGAGTAGTTCGGGGTCGAGGTTGGGGGTCATACCGGCTTTGTTGTCTAAAAAAGGTCTTGGACACTCAGACCTCATGAGGTTCCGAAAATCTCTTTCAAGTGGTTTTCTAATCCAAGCCTTAATAAATTTGGCCACATGATCTAAGGGCCACCAGTCGGAACCTCTAGGGTGGGTAATCTTGGAGGGGTTAAACATCTCGGACCCTGATGGGTCTTTAATGATGTTAGAGTTGTTGGTAGATTGCCCCAGATCCTCATCGAGGAGATCGTCTTCAAATTTTTTCTGGGGGTAGAAGATGTACTCATCGGCCTCATCATTGATGTAATTTGGGGACAGGTAGTCATCGTCATCTTCAATGAGGTCTATTGTGCCGCAAGGTGCACCTGATCTCTGTGTGCCGCGAGAGACACCTGTGCTTTTTGCGCCAGTCAGGTCGCTCATTCTTTGTGTGCCGCTCTGGGCATCTAGGTCTTTTGTAGCGCACATGCTACCAATGCATAAAACCCTGTCATCTGAAGTAGCGTGCAGGCTACCGTGAGGCTCAAGGTGTTTACACTTTTTAAGGGCCTTATCGCCTTTCCTTGGAACATTGTCCTGCTCTTCATCTGAAGATAGAACTTGGTCTTCCCCATAAGTGTTCCTTTTTCTTTTGGCGAGTGCTGCCTCCACAGCCTCCTTTAAGGATGTTTTTAATTGCCTCTCAAAGAGGTTCATTAGAGAATTCTCAGTTAGTGGGGTTTCATTAGTGATCTGAGAATCGTTTTGAGACATGTTTATATTACCCCTCTTTTTTGGGGGGGGGGGAACTAAAGTGCCAGGAAAGCTGACTCTTTAAGAGTTTTAAGCTTCCGTAAATAAAAAACTTGCTAACGTTAAACGCTATTATTTTCCCTTTGGAAAAAACGCTAGGAAAATCCTCTTTTAAAACGTTATACGCTAAACACTATTTATGCGATCTTGCCGGTAAAGGAGAAACAGCTGATTTCATCCGTTGTTCAGCGCTGCGCGTCTCCATGGGATCTCCATGGAGACACGTGACGCGAGACAAAAGCATGACCTGGAAGGCTGTATTTTATGCCTTGCAAGTCACGCGTCTCCACAGAGTCTCCATGGAGACTCGAGACGTGAGTCAAAAACGTGACCTTGAAGGCTGTATTTTATGCCTTGGAAGTCACGCGAACCTTTAATTGGTAACCAGGTCTCTGGAGAAACCGGAAGGACCCGGAAGATGAGGCGGAGATGGAAGGACTTCACGCTAACGAAGGCTTGCGTGTTAGTCTAAAGGCCTCTAGGATTGAGGTATTCGTTTGGTTTGAAAGCTGTTATTTTTAATAAAGTGCTCGTAATAGGAGAAAAACACCCAACCGTAAATTGGAAGGGGTGATCCTTCAAGATAGAAAATAAACGTACCTGTTAGGATGTCGGTCAAACTGAGATGTTAGTGCAGTAAAACAATTTAAAAGAAGTAAAATACATAAAAGGCAGTAGAAAACGTTAAAAGTATGCAAGTCAGCAAACATTTGTTAATGTTAGACGCATATAAGAGCACTTCGTTCAATAAGCCTATAAATCTTATCTAAGCATCAGAGTTAAGGGAGATAAGAAGAAGTTGTACTTAACTGTCCGGGAGCAGCGAATAAAAGAGGAAGATTGTTGTTTGCCATGGCGCTTTCTTATGTTATTTGGAAAGTTTTACATATGATGTAATTGTTACATTTTGAAAGGCTGCATGTCTGGGCAGTAATAAAAGTTATTGCATAATGTAGCCTCCGGTCTTGTAATGAAATTGTGTGTGTGTCTTAGGGAAAAAGCAGACAGGAACAAAACTTCTAACCTGGCTGATGAGGGGTGATACCCAGAAACCAGTCACAGGATGCTTGTTTCTGGTCCAGGGAGGACCTGACCTGGCAGTTTGGGCTGGACTGTTCCCATGGGGAGCCGGGTCAAGACTGATTTGCATATGGCTTGCTCCAAACTGGGATGCCATAACATAACGTGTATTTGTAAAGCACATGTTTACCCAAGGGTATCTTGGCGCTGAATAACAGATGTATTGTGACACAACTCAATGGTACTAATTTTTTTGGCCCCAGAAGACTTAAAGACTGACTGATTGCCCAAGCAGGTGAATGTTGGTACACTCACTCACAGAAAGGTACCAAGGGCAAGGAAGGGTGGGATGATAAAGAGAAAAAACAGCTAGGTTTCCTGCTTTTCCCAGTCTTCTTTTTTCTTTTCTTGGCCCTTCTATGCCTTCTGGTTTTGGTCCTCTTCCTGGTCCAGTTTAAAGTCCTCCTTTTCTGGGTTGTTTTGGACCTCCTGGTCCTCTGTCTGGCACTGGTCCCCAGCCCTGGTCACCCAGGTACTGGGTTGCACGATATGGTGCTCTTGATTCTAGTCCTTCCTGCCTGTCCTCCTTGCTGGCACTTCTTGGCTCTTCCGTGCATTGGCCTTTCATGAACCTCTCGGTCCCCTTTGTCCTAGTCCTGCTGTGCCTCATCACTCTGATCTTGCTGGTCTGCTGGTTCCTTCTCTCTCTGTGGCCTTCTTGTTTTGTCCTCCTGGGTCTAGCACTAATAGTTCTCTTAGTCTGGTCATTCTGACTCTCCTGGCCCTGGTCCCTGGCCTCTTGGCCCACTTGGTACTGTGTTCACTGGTCCTGGTCCTCCTTATTAGGTTTTGTTCTGGCCTGTTATCCTGTTCCTTCTACTTCACCTGATCTGACTAGTTCTCTTTATCCTCTTTCATCTGGTGATGATACTCATGGCCCTAATCCTTAAAGTTCTTCTGCTCCTTGTCTTCCTTATTGTTGCCTAATTCATCCTCTAACTCTTGATCCTTAATCTTGATCCTCCTCGTAATCTTGATTGTCCTTGTTTTAGATATTCTGTTCCTAGCCACTTGCCTTGATCATTCTAGTTCCTGTCATCCTGATCTCCTTGTCCTGTTCATCCTTTTACAGAGATCCTCATTGTCCTTGATCCTCCTGGGCCTCTGTGCCTTTATCTGGTCCCCTTGACTGTGATCCCACTGGTTCTCCTTGCCCTGTTCCTCTTAGCTATTGTCCTTCTGGTTCTGGTTACCGAGGTGCTGGACCTGGTCCTTTTTGCTGGGTTATCCCCAAACATTGTGCCTTCCTCCTGTGTTTTTCTGATTTCGTTTTTGCTGGTTTTTGAACACTGGGCATTTTACCACTGCTGTCAGTGAAAATGCAAATGATCCTTGGGTAAATTGTGATTGTAATTGGTTATTCACGATTGGCGTATTCCATTTACTAGTAAGTCCCTAGTAAGATGCACCAGGTGTGCCCAGGGCCTGTACATCAAATGCGTCTAGTGGGACTGCAGCACTGATTGTGCCACCCACATGAGTAGCCTTGCAAACCTGTCTCAGACCTGCCACTGCAGTGTCTGTGTGTGCAGTTTTGAACTGCTATGTTGACCTGGCAAGCGCACCCACTTGCCAAGCCCAAATCGTCCCTTTTACTACATGTAAGGCATCCCTAAGGTAGGCCCAAGATAGCCCCATGGGCATGGTGTAATGTATTTAAAAGGTAGGATATGTAGTGGTGTGTTCTACATGTCCTGATAGTGAAATACTGCTAATTTCGTTTTTCACTATTGCAAGGACTATCTCACCCATAGGTTATCATTGAAGCTGCATTGTAACACCTTACAAGTGTAACTTTCAGTTGGGAAGAGATAGAAGTTTGGAATTTGAGGTCTCTGAGCTCACAATTTAAAAATACACCTTTTAGTGAAGTTGGTTTTTAAATTGCGTGTTTGAAAATGCCTCTTTTAGAAAGTATGCATTTTCTTGCTTTACCATTCTGTAACTCTGCCTGCCTGTGGAATCCACATCTGAGGGATGATGACAGTTGGGCTGTTTGTGCATTCACTATAGACAGTCAGTAGGGAATCTCAAGAAATAAACACCAGTGTTCCAATCAGTGTGGAGGAACACTGCTGTGAGAATTGGTGGCCCAAGACTACAATGAAAAGAACAGAAAGGGACATAAAATAGAGTAAGTACTTGGCAGATAAAGTTAGAACTGAACGGATAATATTAAGGCCTAATTCTCAAAGGTAAAATTACTTTTTTTTGTAAGGTTATGATTGCTTGCACTTCTCAAATGCATTTTACTAGTAGTATCTTTACGACTGCAGATTCTCTCACATAAAAAAATAGGAGAGTCCTATCATTGTGTGTATTGCTACAAAGACCTCTGGAAAAACAACATAAGAACAAATGTTTTTGTCAAGAAAGACTCATAATTGAAGCAGAACCCTAAGCATGTACAAGCTAATCGCAAATAGATTCCTGATCAGTGTACTACAAGGGAATCACCGAGAGAATCCCAAGGCCTTTTGAAGGAATCTGCATAACTTACAAGGTTTTCCTTGTGTTAAAGGTTCAAAAGCATTTCCTTGGGGAAAACATACTGCACTTTCAGAATCAAGACTTTCTTTACTAGTACTGATCAATCTACTTGCTGCACGCAACTTCACAAGTAAGAGAGGTTGAGAAAAGGAGTTGGGTTCATGTTGCCTCTGCAAGCACTGAAAGGTAACGTTTAGAGACTCCTAGAGTCTGACCCTCTTGGACCTTCTGATCCTGGTCCCACTGGTCCTGGGCATCCTGGTCCTTTCAATCCTTTCTGGTCCAGCTGATCTCAGGCATCCTTGGTCTGTTAGTCCTGGTTCTTCCCACATGTGGTATTTCCAGCACTGGTCATTCTGCATCTTCCCATTGGTCCTCCTTGATATGATCTCTGTAGTCATGATACTCGTGTCTCTAGCTCTCCTTTCCATTATTATCCCAAACGGGCCCTCTTGGGTCTGTCCACCTGGCTCTGTTACTCCTGGCTCTGGTCTTCCTCCTACCTCTGGTTCTGGTCTGTGTGCTTGGTTCCTCCTAGCCCTCATCTTGCTGGTCCAGGCATTTAGTTCCTTCTTCCATTGGTCCTACTCTTCCTTCAGGCTCTGATCCAATAGGCCCTGATCCCTCTATTCCACATGCCTCTGTTCTTCCTGGTCTGTCTGGGCCTAGTCCTGGTACACCTGGTCCTATTTCTTCTGGTCCTTTTCCTTCTTGTAATTCTTTTCCTGACACCACTGTCCTTGGTCACCCTGGTCCTCATTGATTAGGTCTCTGGCCCTAATTATACTTGTCCTGATCCTCATGGCTCTGGTCATCCTAGCCCTTCTGATGGTTTATCTACTGGTCCTTATGCTCCTATTAGTCATCACCCTCCTTCTACTAGTTCCCTTTATCCCCTCCCCAATGACTTTAGTCGGATACAGCCTCCAAGGCATTCACTCAGGTCAGGCTTTTATTTATGTTTTTTGGCTCCAGAATTCTTTGGCTGAGACGACACTTTCAAGGATGTCCAAGCGACTTGAAACACTGTTTAGCATATTAAAAAGGAAATTACCACTCCAAAGCTACATTGGACGGGTGACTAAAATAGTGTGATCGAAGGGGCCACTTGTGAAATGGGTCCAATAAGCATCTATGCCTGAAACCCACTCTAGTAGGTGAAAAATATATTTAAAAAGTGTGTTTATTCAGCTACCACCTGAGTAATAGCACCTCCCTTGTGAATTACCCAGATGCTTTTCTTACTTGTCGCCTGCTTTCACTTCCCCTGTTCCACAGAAGCCCTACTGCTATGTATAACCCAATTTATCTCCTGCAAATGCCCCAATGCACTCTGCCCGCTAGCACCAGTTGTCTTTTGTGAATGTCCCTCTCAAACTCATACATGCCAACAGATCTGAACCAGGTGGGAGACCCCTGATTTTGTAAGCCAAAACTGGCTTTATTTGAGCTGTTTCTCTCCTAAAATTGCCTTTAATCAAGGCCAATAGGGAAAATACATTTCCCCTGATTTTTCATTTAAAAGCTCCCTCTTTCATGGTCTAAAATGTTGGCATGTATGCTTTTAACATTTTTTTACAAGTATGTTTATCAGGTTAAACAACATTATCACTTAACATTAAAAACCAATGACACAATAATGCAATAGAGGGGAACGAACACGACAAATTCAATCTGTGTTCCTGGAACATTAACGGAATGGGTGACAAATTTCTGGATGAAGAACTAACAACATACTTGAACAAATTTGACATTATTATATTACAAGAAACATGGACAGATTTGCCCCCGACCATTCCGGGATATAATCTAAACTTCCTGCCTGCCACACAGAGCTCACCGTTCGGCCATAAGAAAGGAGGCCTTGCAATATATTGCTCGCTCAAGACCTTCTTTGCAGCAGTACCCCTGGCATACAATTTACCTCCCCCAAATGCAATACTGACTTTGCTTTTGACAATCCGTGAACAAAAAAATGAAAACATACTCCTAACCAATCTCTATTTACACCCTAAGGAGAAAAACAAGGGAGCGCAGCAACTGAGGGAAGAATTAACAAAACTACTGGAAACCGAAAAATCCAATAACCTTATCATCAGTGGGGTCTTTAATTTAAACATGCTCAATAACCCAGCTGCAGCCCCCACAGTAAGTGAGGACACCTTTGCATGGGAACCATGTGAACAAGACAACACTCTGGCTGCAGCAGATCAAAAATAGCAGGAAAACTGTTGGAAAAATTAGAATAGCTCGGGTTACGTGCCCTCAATGGTAGATTTCCAGGAGACCGTCCACAAGTGGCCACATTTCATTTTTTTTTTTTTTTTTTTTTTTTTTCAGCACCAAATATTACAATATAGCACAGCATAGCATAATAACCATCAATTGATACCAAAGAAAAAAGATTAAATAACAAAATTACAACAGTCTTATTAACAAATAGGATAATCAAGACAACATACCCACAAAATTTACATCATTTTGTCCTTCCATCCCTGTATTGGGCCCCAAATTCTCAGACCCATCTTCCTCCCCTTTCGACCTTTACGCTCGTAGATGCCTTTTTCTAAATTATATGCGGACGAAAGATTAGACAGCCATTGATTCCTTGTGGGGGGCTGTTTATCTAGCCATGCTCTTGCTATCACAAGCCGAAATACTGCCATAGCCACAAAGATAAACTCCCGACAAGTGGCCTCACACTCTGTTGTTAATCCCAATAGAACCACGGCAGGTGTAATAGTAATTCGAATTCCTATATGCCTTATCAAAAATCCCTCGATCTCACTAATCAATTTAGAAAGTTGAGGGCAGGTGACAAAAATGTGAATTAAATCCGCCTGTGGATAATTACACCGTGCGCAATATGTCCCTGAAGTGCCACCCCATTGTGCAATTCTAGCTGGTGTAAAATATAGACAATATAGGGTTTTATAATGCTGCGATTGTAATGGTGCCGAGCAGAGAACTGTATGCCCCAGTTCCAATGATTCCTGAAAGCAGGCAGTCTCAATACCCAGCTTTGTGGCCCATTTTCTGCTATATTTGTCAAGATCATCTTTCTTACCAGCTGCAAGGCATGCATAAAACCTGCGTATCCTACAATCTCCCCCCTTCTCAATCATATCCAAAATTTCGTTATTCTCAAACCCTATGATCCCTCCTCGCTTAGTATTTAGAAAACTTCTCACCTGTAAATATTTAAAGAAACTCCTACTGTCTATATGAAATTTAGTTACTAAATCAGCAAATTGCACCATTCCTTCTGGCCCAATAATATCCCCTATGCTTCTAATCCCCTTATCTTCCCAAGATGCAAAGACCGAGTCTGCAAAGATATCCCCTGGCCAAGACTTATTTTTAAACATACAGGTATATCTATTAAATCTGCCCAGCCCAACTTTTTTCAAAAAAACTGTCCAAATATTAACAGCGGCAAAAACTGTCTTAAACCTCGTTCTTTTAAAATAAGAGAAATCCGTACAATTTAAAAAACAATTCTCAGCCTCCACCCCCAAAGCTATTGTATACACTTCGGTTGACATACTAAAGATTCTAGGATATACTCCGCCACCGATCAATCCCTGCATGTATTGCATCGCTGTAGCCATATAATATAGCCTAAAATCTGGAGCCCCCCACCCTCCTCTTTCCCTTGGGAGAGTCATGAATCGATACGCCCTCCTAGTCTTTCCATGGGCCCAAATAAATCTGTTTAGAAGTAGTTCTAGAGCCTGAAACCATTTAGCCCCGAAGAAAAGTGGTATTGCGCGAAATAAGTAGAGAAATTTAGGGAGTATCATCATTTTAATGACCTTCGTGCATCCCAATAAAGACAGATGTAGGTTGTTCATTCTGTCTAGGTCTAATTTTACTTTCCCCATTAGGGGAGTTATATTCTGCTCAACTACTTTTCCCAGATCTGCCGCTATCTCTATTCCCAGGTACACTGCCCACTTAACTACCCTATTATCATCACATAGTACATGGGAATTCATTACAATCTGTGTTTTTGTTTTATTAAGGCTATAACCTGCTACCTGACCGAAGTGCTGAGCTTCCATTTCTACTGTACTCATGGCGAGGGTGGGGTTAGCTGTAATAATTGCAACATCATCCGCATATGCCTGCGTCTTAATTACCAAATTATTAATTATTACTGGTGGTATATTGGCATTATCCTCTAATCTACGCAAAAAGGGCTCCATATACAATGCAAACAGAAGGGGGGAAGATGGGCACCCCTGTCTGGTCCCTCTCTCTATTTGCACAATAGCTGAGTGACCTCTATTAATCCGAATTCTAGCGGAAGGCTTGTTGTATAGGGTCTGAATTGCCCTAATATATTTCTTACCAAATCCATACCATTTCAGGACAGACCATAAAAATTCCCAGGAGACCCTATCGAACGCCTTTTCGGCATCAAGTAAAAGAACCGCCATAGGATCCCCTGGGATCTCCATGGCGTCAAAAAGGGTAAGTATCTGCCTAATATGTTGTGTCGTGCTCTTGCCCGGAATAAAGCCATGTTGTAGAGGACTAACCAGTGTCTCAATCATTGTTGCCAATCTCATCGCAAGTACTTTAGAATAGGCCTTAACGTCTGAGTTCATAAGGGTTATAGGCCTGTAAGAGGAAGGTGCCAATGGATTTTTACCCTTTTTCAAAATAACTATAATGTCGGCTCCTCCCCATGAGCTGGGAATAAAATCCCCTTTCTGTGCATGAAGCATAACAGATAGAAATTCTGCACCTATTTCGTCCTTAAATACTTTATAAAATTCAACTGGGATCATGTCTGGACCCGTAGCTTTACCAGCAGGAAGATTTTCTAGTGCCCTCATCATCTCTTCTAATTTAATCGGTTCGTCTAACAAATCTCTTTCCTCATCCGGGAGAAGGGTCGGCCTGATGGTATTGAGATAATTCGAAATTTCCCCCGAGTCTATAACCTTATCTAATCTATATAAATCTTCGTAAAACTGCCTGAACACCTCTCTGACCCCGGCAGACTCCATGACCATATTATTCTGAGCGTCAGCAATCTTTTTAATCTCTGCCGCCGACCCTTTTTGCCTAGCACGGATAGCCAATATGTGCCCCACTCTTTCGCTCAGTTCATAAGCTTCCTCTCTTTTTACTAAATATCTAGCTGCCGCCTTACTAGCCAGGTTCTCAACAGCTCTTGCTTTCAAACTAATTATTTTTAAGCTCTGCAACTCCACAGATTGTTGAGCCTGTATTACTAAAAATAACTCTTCTTCTGCTTTAGCTAACTCCGTGATTACTTCATTGTGCCTTGCCCTCTCCTTTTTCTGTTTATACAGTGAGTAGCTCAGTGTTTCTCCTCGTATACCTGCCTTAAAAGTATCCCATTCTGTTCCTGGATTCACTGTCCCCCTGTTAATCTCCCAAAAGTCCCTAATCCAGACTTTCATATGCATGATATATGCTTCCTCCTTTAACAGGGCCCTCTCAAACGTCCAAACAGAATTCCTCTCGCGTAAATGGGCCATTTTTACAGTTAAGATCAGTGGGTTGTGGTCAGATACAATCCGAGGGTATTTTTCTATTGGTGATCTGTTAACCAAAGAGTTAGAAACCCAAAAATAATCTAGCCTAACCAAAACCCTATGGGGTGCTGAAAAAAAAGTGCTACCATCTTTATGGGGATGAGCAAAGGCCCAAAGATCTATAAGTGAATTATGCATCATCAAATCCTGTAATGCCCTAAAAGATCTCTTTTTCCTCCCAGTATAGCCCATGGCTCCAACCTGGCAATGAATATTAAAATCGCCACAGCAAATAATCGGCTCGGGCCACAGCGATAACTCAGTATCTAAGAATTGTAGCATCTCGGGGTCGTCCTCAGTAGATCCATAGACTGATACCAACGTGAATCTTTCCCCACCAACCAATATTTCTAAGATCACCCATCTGCCCCACTGATCTTCTCTTTTTCTCTTCACTATCATATCTCTATTTTTACCCAACACTGCAACCCCCCTGGTTTTAGTCCCCTTCTTAGTGTTAGCCAATAGTGAAAACCCCAACTGCTCCAACAAAAACTCCCTACCACCCTCTACATGTGTCTCTTGGAGACAAAGTAAGTCCAGATTCATTGTTCTCAATAGGGCAGAAACTCGTAGTCTTTTATGTACATCATTGAGCCCACAAACATTAATAGAAGCAATTCTACACGTCATTAAAATACACTATGTGTTAGCCTTATCTTGACCGCTCGTGGATTAGACAAAACATAAAAAAAAAAACCTATGCTGCGCTGCAAAAGACCAAATCTGCTGAATTTTCTGTGTGCACACCCCTTCCAACCCCCTCCCAACCCCTTCAAGCCCCCCCCCCTTATCCCTCCCACCCCCCCCTACAGGCAAATAGGTCAATAATGACCTATGTGTGGTCGCTTAGGTATGCGGATGTCGCCCCCTCCTCCAAAAATACCGGTTTAGATATCCTCCCAGCTTTTTTTTTTTTTGATACATTTTTACTGACTCCCTCTATCCTTATATCCCAACGCTTCTATCATATACTCTTTGGCTTTTATTTCAGAAAAAAACATTCTAATCTGGCCTTTGGTAATTATTTTTAGTTTGGCAGGATAGAGTAGATAGGCTTCAGAGCCTAAGGCTTGTATGGGTGCAATCAGCTGTCTCAACCTCCATCTACGCTCCACAGTGACGTGACAAAAGTCGGGCCGTGCAAAAAAAGATATGCCATTGACCGCGCACTTAGAGGTTGGTTTTGCTTTTTCCAATATCAGTTGCCTTAATAGAAAATTGCCAACATACAAGAGTATAGCTCTAGGCCTAGTGACCTGTTGTGTACTTTGATTTTTTCTAACCACTAAAGGAAACCGATGGGCTCTCTGAATTTCAGTCTCCCATTGCCATGCAGAGAGCTCTGGCAACGCGCTCTTAAACAAGTTGACCACAAACATCCTGGCGTCTTGGCCTTCAATCCCCTCTTCCACTCCCAAAAGTCTTATGTTGTTACGGCGCTGCCGGTTTTCATAATCCTCCAGCTTCCACTGTATGTCCTCAGAGACCTTACTTTGCTCCTCCTTAAATCTTCGAACACCACTCATGTCATCCTCCAGTCTCCCTGTTCTTTCTTCTACCTGAGTTACTCTCTCCGAAACTTCCTCATACAGTTTACTCATCTTTCTTAATGAGTTATGGATTTTATTCATCCCCTGTTTTGACCTCCGTGCCTCGGCCCTTGCCTCGTTCTGCATACTTTTGAGAGTACTAAACAATAAATCTAAAGAAATTTCTTGTGTTATTGATTGATGTGAATCTTCCCCAACAGGAGGAACAGCTGCCTCATGATACGATTGTGAAGTAGCTGAATAATCCCACAATAGCTTTTTTGTGGGATCAAGTGGGCTCTCTAGAGAATTCGGTTTCCTTCTCGATCTCCGTTTCTTTAAGGTACATTTTTGGGGGGCAGAGCCACTCCCTGAGTGGAGGTCTCGTCAAAGCTATCCTCGCTTTGAGTTATAGGCTCTGAATCTTCATTGACTGAAAAAAAATAGTCTGGTGAAGCACCTCCGCCTAGGTCCCTAACCATTACATGGGCTGAAATATCCTCCTCTAGGGATGCGTCCGATTCAGGCCCCCCCTGTTGCTTTAAATTTTGCTGACCCCTCAGGCCCCCTTGTCCGAGTATTATCGCACTCCCCAAAGCCTCCAATGGCTCCAAAGCCTCGACATACTGACTCACATTTGCATTTTCCTTCGACCGTGGAATTTCGTAGTCTGAACTGGAGATCCCCTTTGAACCTCCCAGGGATTCCGCCTTGGCCTGTTCCTTTTCGAGAGTGCCGTTCAACTCCGTAGACGCCAGTTCCAGGGCAGACGTTTGAACCGGTTGCCTAGCAACTTCCATTTCGCGGGTATTCTGTGGATCGAAGCCATTCTCTGTGAGGCGCTTGTCGAGTTTGCTGGCGTTTCCTCGGATCAGTTGGCCCGCACTTTTTAGGGGAAAGCTCTCCGATACTGAGGGCTGTCTCAAAGGCACTTCTATTCTCCCAGCTCTCTCGGACCGCAAGCCCCCGGAATCAGGAGGATCGCTTCGGACTGCTGATGCTTCGAAATTACCTCGCGGGTCGCCAGTTCCATGGAGCTCACCCTTCTTCTTTCCAGCTGATCTTTTTGTGGTGAGTGCACTGCTGGGCCGCAATGATTTCATCTCCTGTTTGTCCCGATTAGGCTGTTCTTTCGTCGTACTTTCTTTAGCAACATCGCTCCCTTTAACGATACGAGGAGGCATTATGTACTGCTTCAGGGATGTCAATGATGTCGTAGGCACCCCCCGGAATAAGCGTGCTATCTTCCAAGGTATTCAGATAAGAGCGTGGTTTTTTAATATAGCCCAAATGAAGTCGATTCCCATTAGCCAGTCTTTAGCTTTCATACCGCGTTGGGTAGATGTTATCAGCCAGCTCTTCTGCCATCAGGAGGAGGAGTATGGTGCGACTGCTCACAGCAAACCACCAGCGGCCATCTTGCCTCCCCTCGTCTCTTCTGGAGTCCCCTACCACATTTCATAATTCGAAGGTCAGTTCTACAATAGATTTCTCATTCCTCTCTCGGAACATGTACCAAATGGTGAGTGATTACCGAATTGGCACGATGGATTACAGTGACCACCTCCCCCAGGAAATCACCATTAGGATTCCAGCGAAATTAAAACCACCGACCATCAATACAATTGGCTCAGAATACACCCTCAATGACAGAAGGATAAAATGTAAAACCACTAATCCGCAAAAACTCCAAATACAAGCAAAACAAGCATTTAAAGAGGCACAAATAGCATGCATAGATCCAAGTGAGAGGTGGGTGCGGTTCACGAAAACATTATGCGGAAGAGCCGGAATAGATAAAAATGCTCGGAAAAAATGCGAGATTAATACACCAAGAAATAAAAACTATTACAACTTTAGTAACAACATCCAGGTTATGTGTTGAAATTATTTATTAGCATTTCAGAATCATTAAACAAAAACAAGAAAACTCAAATACAAGTAATAAGGGTAAGGATCATATGATAGAGATTAAAAAGTAAATTTATATATAAAACAATATTTAATATTATGCTATCTAGGACAATAAATATATATAACAATATATAAAGGAAAGAGTGAAAAAGCATACACAATCAAGTTTTAAAAACGAAATGATAACAAATACAAACATGTTAAGAAAGTAAAAAAGGATTCCATATCTGTAAAAATAACTCTAGTTGATCTTGAATATTATATATAATCCTTTCATGCGAAGCATTTTGAATCATAGCAGATAACCAGGACTCTTGAGATGGTGGAGTGGAAGATTTCCATTGTCTTAATATACAGATTTTAGCAGTTGCAAGCGCGGTATGTAGGAAACGAGATTGTGGTTTAGAAAGAGTGGGAACATTTCTGAAATCATGTAATATAATATTAGCTGTGGAGAGGGGTAAATGCAGTGAGATAGACTTATGTAAGGTCTGACCTATGTAAGACCAATAATGTTTAACCAATGGACACGTGCAAAGAATATGAACAATATCACATCCAGAAGCATTACATCTCCAACAATTTATGTATAGCCAGACGAGGTTTAATAGAACCCCATATGAAAGATTTAATTTTGGGATCTATAAGGCGCAATGTGGATAAGGGAACATGAAGAGGAAGCATACCAAGAATATAAAGAAAGCGCGGTAACGTAACCATCTTCACCGTTTGAACTCTACCCCATAAAGACAGACCCAGCGCTTTCCATTTATCAAAATCTCGTTGCATCTGAATGATTAAAGGCCCTAAATTATCTGATACCATGACGTCCAATCCCTTATTTACCAAGATACCTAAATATTTTAACCGAGAAGGTTGCCAATGAAATGGATATCCCTGTATCACATCCCTTGAGGTGCCATCTGAAATGAGAAGTGCTTCACTCTTATCCCAATTTATTTTATACCCAGAAAAAGAAGAAAATTCCTCTATAATTTGAAGTAACGATGGTAAAGATCTGTTTACATCAGTAATAGTGAGCAGTATATCATCCGCATATAGATAAAGTTTAGATTCACCCACCGGTAAGGAAATACCAACCACATTGGAAGATTGCCGAATAGCGGCCGCTAAAGGTTCAATGGCTAATAAAAATAAAAGCGGGGAGAGGGGGCATCCCTGGCGGGTGCCTCGCTGTATAGTAAAAGTATCGGAAGTAAATCCTCCACAATTGACCAGTGCAGTGGGTTGTTCATATAACAATTTAATCTTTCTTATAAATTGTTCTCCCAAACCAAATTTTTCTAAGATTAGGAATAAATAATCCCACTCTATCAAATGCCTTTTCAGCGTCTAATGATAATGCCAAAGCATCATCCTAGAAAGATTTAGCAGGATGCAGAGTGTGAGCTAGGGAGCGTAAATGATTTCTGGAAGATCGACCAGGTACAAAGCCCACCTGGGTATAATGAATGAGAGAGGGAATAACTCTGCGCAGACGAGAAGCAAGAATACTAGCTAGAATTTTAATGTCACAGTTAAGAAGTGAAATGGGACGATAACTGCTACAAAGAAGTGGATATTTTCCTGGTTTTGGTAAAACTGCTATTACTGCTTTATTAGATATATAACCTAAGGTGGAAGTATGTTCGGCTTCTTGAAATGCCGCATGCAAACAGTCTATAATTTTATCTCCGGACCAGCGATAAAATTCTGCTGGAAAACCATCCTCTCCTGGTGCTTTGTGATAAGGAAGTTTAAGGATAGCGTGAGAAATCTCTTCTATACTAATGTCTCCATCCAGTATGGATCTATCTTCATCAGAAAGAGATGGTAGTTCTAATCCATTTAAAAAAGACAACATTTTACCCTGATCTATATGGGCGTCTGGAGTGTATAAAGATTTATAGTATGTGGCAAATTCATTAGCAATATCCTGAGGACATGTTAACATGGAACCCTTAGAGGATTGTAAAGCAGGGATAGCCATAGCAACCTCTCTTTGCTTCAATTGTGCTGCTAGAAGTCTACCCGCTTTTTCACCCTGTTCATAATGTCTTCCTTTCATTTTTTGTAAGGCATATTCCGCCTTGGAGGTGAAAAGAGAATTTAATGCCATGCGTGATTGTTCCAGTAATTTTTGATTTTGTAAAGTAGGGCTTTTAGTATATAAACGTGTGAAATTGGTAATGTCTTGTTCCAATTGATTTTGTTTAGCAATATTTTGTTTGTTGAACTGGGCTGCATCTCGCATAAGTCTACCACGAATATTAGCTTTAGCAGCAGCCCATATGACCCTGTGAGAATCCACTGAATTTTGATTAAATGTGAGATAATCATGAAGATGTTCTTGCAATTGTTTTTTACCAAGGGGTGTTTTATAACGTTGGATGTTCATTCTCCAGGGTTTACGACCTGGTTTGGGTGTCCCAGTCTGTAGGCACAAGAGGACCGGAGAATGATCAGAGATGGATGCCTCCAAAATACAAGAATCTTGGATTGATTGGACCGTTCTTTGAGAAATTAAAAAGTAATCCAATCTTGATAAGGTGCCATGGGAGGGAGATGTGAATGTATATTCAACATCATTTGGGTGTGATAAGCGCCAATGCTCTATAAGGCCGTTGTCTGCAATGACATCATTCATAAGGGCTCTGTCCGCTGCATTATTCTTATCAAGAGGTCCAGTTTTGTCCAAAACTGGATCTCTCACCAGGTTCCAATCGCCTCCGATGATGTATTATGAGGCATCAATCTCCGACAGCAAACGATTCAAACGTAGAAAGAAATCTTTTTTAGCACCAGTAGGAGCATAAACTGAACCCACACATATATGAATATTACCAATGCACATTTTTGCAAAAACATATCTGCCTTGTTTTAAGTACACGAACTGGTAATGTTTTTCTGATAAGGATTGCTACCCCACATTTTCGAGTAGGGCCTGCTTCTGAAGAAGACCCATTGCTGATACTACTGTGGATAACTTTACCCACCCAATCTCTACGAAGTTTTTCAGACTCGAGTGTATTTAGATGAGTCTCTTGAAGAAGAGCCACATCCACCTTTTTAGATTGTAAATAGGAAAGAACCTTCTTCCGTTTGATATAGTGTGTTAATCCATTGACATTCCAGGATATAGCAAATAAATCATGAGCAAGGACCATGTTAGAAATAAAAATAAAAAAATAAAACAAAATTTTTTAAAAAAGAGAGAGACTTGCAAAAAGATGTGATGGAAATGGATATAGAAGAGGAAAGGAAAAAAGCCACCAATAAGAAAGATAAATAAAGATAACGTATAGAAAGCAAATAAAGAAAGATTTATAGACTACAAAAGAATAATAGAAAGAGTATAATAGAATAACAATAGACTTTTAACCGCGGGTCTGGGCGCACTATAGCACCACTCTGGGCCGGGACTCCATTAATAAGGAAAATCCAGGGCTAGAACATTTAAAGAGAGAAAAAAGAAGGAAAAAATGTAAAGTGGCCAATAACATTGATATGAGAAGCTAGGAAAGAAAACCCTGAAAGAATAAAATAAAGTAAAAATAGAAAATATGAACTAAGCTGGTAAGGAATATAAAGGGATATAAAATCTGCCCTTTAAAGGATAGCATATTAAGAGAGCATAACATTTATATTAGAACATTTTGGAAATATATTAGAAGATTTAAGTCATAGTAAACTAAATATTGATAAAGATATAGGATTTGAAATATATAAATATCTAAGAATAGGTCAAATAGTCATCATAGATAAAATAACTATATTGCATGTGATAGATAAATCATGCACTAATAACCTATAAAGGACATCATCAAGAAGTATAATAGTAGTGAATAATCAAAATCCATAACCTAAATAATAGCCCTAATAAAAAATAAGCATGAAAAGTTAATACTGAGACATTTGACTAATATATGTAAAATGCTACAGCGTTGTGACTATCTATTCATGAATACAGGAAAATAAATAGAACATTCCAAAAGGACAAGAGAATTTAACCAGTAAAACAGCACAGAGATCATCTATATCTGTCAATTAGAGAGACATAAGCAAAAGTACCTGCAACCTATGGCTTAATAAGTTATATAGGAGCCATGACATCAAAATTATTTCTCATTAGAGGCAGACTTTAGAGGAGAACGGGACTTATCTCGACGTTGTTCCTGAGTTAAGGTGGAGACAGTGTTTAAGGCGGAAGATGTATCATCTTGACTGCGAATAGACCGTTCAGATTCTCTGCCTCTTTGACGGGATTCATGTAGATTGCGACGCATGTCATCCACAGATGTGGGAATAGCTTGAGGATTCCGAGAAGGAGCAGGGGTAGGAGCAGACTGCGTGTCCATGTCTTGAGATGTCATGTCAACCAAAAAACGTTGTAATTCATCTGGATTGTAGAAGTCTCTGGTGTCCCCATTCTTAGAGACTCGAAAGCGTGCTGGATCAAACAAACCATACTTAATGTCTAATTTCCTCAATTGAGGTCTCATGGAGAGAAACGCTTTCCTTCTTTCATTGGTGTCACGGGAAAAATCAGCTGCCAATCGTATTTCATAACCGTCATAAGAGTAGGAACCCTGAGTACGTGCTGCTATCAGTAGTTGTCGAACTTGCTCATGCCTTAGGAAACAAGCAATAAGGGGTCTTGGACGTGTGTCTTTACCGTGCCGTGGATGACCTAATCGATGTGCTCTCTGGATCTCAAGCGGTGGATCGAACTGTATGCCAACTAATTTAGGGAGTACATCACACAAAAAGGCTCTGGTATTCTGGCCTTCAATTTTTTCTGGAAATCCAAAAAAACGAATATTGTCTCTTCTGCTGCGGTCTTCTAAATCCACTAACTTACTACACAGAAAAGGAAGTTCTTCATCTCTAGACTGCGTTGATGCGATTTTATTTTCAACAATTGTCAAACGTTGATCAAGACCCTCTGTTTTAGCATGGAATAGTGCTATGTCAGCTCGTATTGATTTAGTTTCTGAGGTAAGAGATGAAATGTTTATATCCATGTCTGTTAGCCGACAGCTGATTGTTGAAATTTCTTGGAAAAGACGATCCATGGCAGCATTGGATACTGCCAAGGAAGTATTATGTGCCTTATTAAAAGTTGATGCAGTGGAGTTTTTTCCAGACATCTTGCGTGGTTGTTTTAATACATCAGCAAATAAAAGTGAATGAGAAGGTGTGTTTCCACTCTTGTTATTAGACATTCACTTCTAACTTCAAATGTCGGGGAATATTTAAAACTGCAGACAAACAACCCTTCAAGTAGAGCGATCCAAAAAGCAAGATATAATCAAGTGCTACTGGAGTCAAAAAGCATTGAGGAAAATATCGCAGCAGTTTTATGTAGATTAGAAAAGTAAGCAACCAGTAAACCTGCAGCTGAAAAATCTCTTTATTTTAATGAAAATTATCATGAGAGAAATACTTAAGTTGTGAGGAGAAAAATAAATGAGGAGTTTGCGCTATATGAATAACATCGATGCATATTGATGTACATGCAGACAGCATTAAACCTTTCAGGGAATGCTGGAAAAATCACTGCAACAATGATTTCCCTCACTTTCTTTCAGTAATAATCCTCATGTGAGAGAAAAAAATGCAGATTGCGCAATTCTGCACTTTGATTATGTTAAGCCTCAAGTGGAGTTGTCATTCATCATATATAAAATATGAGACCGGGAATATTACATCCAGACTGAGGCCTGCAACACTTGTAGCCCAATTAGCAGGTAAGCAGTGAATATAATGTGCTATCAACTCACTTCCTTTTTTAACACATGTCTGTACACCCATTACTTTTAGCCAAAAGTAAAGCTGCCTTTTTTCATAAATAAATTTTCCATTGTTAGTCCATTTAGCAGAGGAGTCAGCAAGAATACAAGTCACACATGCTCCAGGAAACATAAATTATTACTGGGCCCAGCAGCCATGTGTTGAAGCAATGTTTCTTATTTCACTGAAGCAGTTGAAAAAAGCTTAACCTTAACCCAGAGAACATAAATTACTGCTGGGCCTGGCAGAAGTGTATTGAAACAATGTTTCTTGCTTGAAAAGGAACTGTGGAAAAATGCTTAAAAAGGCAACTTAATAATATGAGACAGCAGAATTTCTTTAAATTGTTGTATTAGCAGTGAATTGTGAGTGGTTTTTTCCTCAGAATACAACACTTCAGTTATAGATGATTATAAAAAGGGCCAGTTTACCTCATGAAGAAAAAATGTTTGGAATGTTTCCTCCAGCTGGTGTCTCTGGAGTCACAGCCCAATTAGCAGTGAGGTCATCGGGAGTTCAGGTTATGCAAGCACCGGGGATCCTAGGATTCTGCAAGGCCTGGCAAGCCACAATGTATCCACACTTCAGAAAAGCCAGTTAGAGATGGTCTAGCAGGACAGAATTTTCACAGCTGACAGCTTCAATGTTCTGATTGCTCAGAAATGCCAAAAGAACATCCTTAGACACCTGCAAATAGATGTTCAGTCCATTTGAGTGCCGGCCCAGAGCAGAGCCTCACAGTTAGGTGGCCATCTTCCTACGTGGCCAGACCACGCCCCCCAACATCCAGGTTAAAACCCTAAAGTGTAAGATTAACCACCTCCTACGTAAAGTGAGGACGGTACCCACCGCATGCCACGAGCTAAAACAGCAAAAAGAGCTCCGCAGAAAACTAATCTGGCGACTAAGAAAAGAAGCAGACGAAACCTTTTGTGGAAAGCTCCTCTATGACGCCAAAACAAATAACAATGCACAATTCTGGCAAAAGATCAATTCCAGGATTGGCGAGCGAAACAATGGGATTGAATCTTGCCCTATAGAAGAAGCTTGGGCAAACTTTTTCGGTAAACACCTAAACGAAGACCAGGAAGGGTGGAAAGGACCACACACCCCTAAAAAGGACACAGAAGAATGGGCACAATTACACAATGATGCCTCAGCACAAAATGAAGGAATTGCGATAAACAACCTACAGATCTGTAAAAGAATCTCTAAAGGGAGACGCGAAGGTGCACCAGGTCCTAACGGCATTCCCCCTATGATTTTCAAAGAAGACCCTGAATACTGGGCTAAGGTCCTTATACCAACATTTGATAAAATCCTGCAGACATCAACAATTCCAGAGTCTTGGAGGGGGGCAATAATCTCTCCAATTTTCAAAAAAGGCGATAGGAGCAACCCAGGAAGTTATCGCCTTATAGCCCTGCTCGATAACGAGGCAAAATACTATGCAGGCCTTTTACTCGAGGAACTAACAGCATGGGTGGGTGACACAAAAGCAATTCCATTCAATCAAACTGGCTTTTGTAAAAGTATGGGCACAAGCACAAACATACTTTCCTTATCACTTCTGATTGACCATGCACTCATCACAAAACAACCACTATTTTTGTGCTTCATCGATTATAGTTCCGCTTTCGATCATGTAAACAGGAACATCCTCTGGCAAAAACTAAAGAAAATGAGAATCCCCTCACTGCTACTGAACCAACTAATCCTCATGCACAGTAACACCTGGGTACAGGTCAAATTAGGTGAAGGAGACTTTCTGTCTAAAAAAATTCCCACAAACATTGGAGTGAAACAAGGATGTGTCCTTGCACCGATGTTATTTAATCTCTTTTTGGCTGAATTATCAAACTTGCTGAACAACAGCAACTCCCATGCACCAAAACTGGGAGGGACACAGATGTCAAACTTACTCTATGCGGACGATCTGGTGCTAATTAGCCAGACCCCCATAGGTCTACAGCGACTATTAAACATAACATCTCAGTATTCTATCACAAACAAACTCAAAATCAACTACGAAAAAACCAAAGTTATGTGTATTACTAAACAAACAAGGAAAATAACAAACAACTGGTTTATAGATTCAAAAAAATTGGATATTACCGCCAAATACAGATACTTGGGGCTCATCATAGACGCCAAGGGAAGCTTTAAACCTCAACACGAGGAAATAAAAAAGAGAGGTCTAATGACAGCAGTATCCCTAAGAAACCTCAAAAATAAGATCACCGGACCAACCCTCTCTCCTCTACTAAAGGTGATACAGGCAAAACTGATACCATCTATCACCTACGGCAGTGAAGCTATGAGAGGAAGGGGTGCAGAGGTTTTAGATGGAACAGTAACCAAAGCAATGCGTATGATCTTCAGCTTACCAAGGTATACATCACCAGCGCAAATTAGGCTTGAATTTGGTCTTACTAGGGAAGATCTGGCTCGTAAAGGAGCATATCTAAAAATTTGGTACAAAATTTCCAAGGGAGAAGAAAACACACTAAACACCCTTCTATGGAAGGAACTGCAATACACAGAGAACTGTCCAGCAAGGCTTTTTTTGGAGGACGCATTAGAATCACTGGGGCTGCACCGACTATGGAATCTACAAGGACCAGTGGTGGGCCTCAAAAAAGTGGTAAATAACATCGTTAAAAAGGAATCACTGTTGCAGGACAAGATTCAACTGCCGGAGCGAGCGCACGGCTGGTTAACCATTCAAACATATACCAGCCTTAGACCACAAAAATACCTGCAATCCTGCTTCACCAAAAGAATAAAAGAAAAGTTTTTAAAATCTCGTTTAGGGTTACTGCCGTTGGCAAACCACATAGCGCCATGGCTACGCCCCGCCCTGCCAGCAAAGTGTCGCCTTTGCGGCAATGGTGCAGAAAATATCCTACATCTTATCACCAACTGCAAGGTCCTGCTACAAGAACGCCGAACAATCCTAAAGCCAATCTTTAACGAAAAACGAATAAGAACATGTAGGCAAGCTGTCTTGGCATGTTTCTCGGGCGACAACATCCAACTGAGTTGTCGTCTTGTAAAATTCCTGGAAATTGCAGAATTCAGATATAAAATGGAAGCACATCAAGAAAAACTTTAATCAGGTCTTACAACATACCGAGCCCGCAAATCTCTAAGAAGGAAGTAGGCATAATCCTGAAGACAAAAGAAAAATACACAAAAGGAAACCAGCTCTACATCCAAGCCCTCAGTGGGAAAACAAAACCTGGTCACTAACGACCAGTATGGAGCAAGTAAGACTACCAAATCAGCATAGAACATAATAATGTGTGGAGAACACGCTCCCGTAATACTGTCATTACGGATTGATACAACACAATCTGAATCCTGACAGCGTAACATCAATCAGGTAGAGCCTGAAAAGAGTACAGCATATACAAGAACTGCTTTAGCTCGGCACTCTTTTTACTCTCGCAGGGCTGGAACTGATCTTAGGATTCTTAAATTTTGAATGCAGTTTTTAAATACACAGCCATCCTTATCTTATCATGTGCACTAAAGATGTATCAAGCTTTTTTCTTTGTTTTTAAATGATCTTTTTGTAATGGTTTTAATTAACTGCACAATAAAATATCTATCTATCTATCTATCAGGTTAAACAACAGATAATAGCAGACATTCGTAATTTAGCATATTGTACAATGCAATAATAACATTTGTCCACAATACAAAGCATGCGTCTAGTTTGGAAGAAACAGGAGACAAACCTGGGGAGAGACAGGGTCTTGAACCAGGGTGATATGGAGATATATTGGCAGTGATGTCAGAGTGTAGGGAGGGCCGGGCAGGGTAAGGGCTCCAACGCTGGTACGGGCGTGAAGGGGACACAGCAGGCCTTCCACGAAGGAGGGGTTGGGTTACCCTGGGGGCTCGGTCTGGAAGGAGGAAAGTGCAATGGGGGAGGGAGTCACAAAAAATTACTAATGGTGGGTAGTGAGTCATCTGTGGTTAGTGTGAGGAAATTCTCAAGAAGGGTATCCTGTACATGGGAGATCAGACACCTATGGATGTGTTGGACCTCCTCCAGGGACAACACCTCACCCTAGCTGGTCTTCATCGCCACACATTACGCCAACATGGGAGGTTGAGAGAAGAGCCAGTTGAAAGTAATGACACGCTTAACCAGGAACAAAGCAAGGCTCATGAAACATCCTCTAACCACCACCCGTCTCCCATGCTTGAAGATACCTATGGTGCAAGTTTCCCAGGTGGCAATTTCCGGAAGTTCAGTGACTTCTCAAAGTGTGGTGTGAAAGGTGTGCCAGTACTGTGAAAGAGCTGGGTAGATCACAACATACATCGAAGATCAGCTGAGAATTTCTAGCAGCGTGGGCAGCTCAGGTGGGCCATAGAAAAGAAGAGATTATGTTGATGCGGTGTAAGGTTCTGTGGTGTATAGTGACCTGTACATTCTGAAACCTCGCATTTTGGAAGACTTTGTGTGGAAATTTAACAAAGATATAAACTATCGGTCTGAACTCCGTTTGCTGCTGCTGGTCAGCTACTGCTATGTTACCAGATGTAAAATACTAAGCAAGCACAAACCCTCTTGAAAAGAAGCCTAAAACTAGCACAAGGCCTTCAGCAAGAGGCCTAAATTTAGCCTAACCCACAAAAACTAAAAAATAATATTATGAACATTAAAAAATAATTTGTTCTCATCAAAGACCAAAACAATTCTTTAACATAAATTAAAACCATACTCAATATCATTTACATACAGCGTAATACCCCCGGGCTACCGCACAAAATACCTTTCTGCCATATCTTGAAGCTCCTGAAGCAGAAGTTCTCTACATTTATTTTTTAATTTGTAAACAACTTAGCTTAATTTATTCACTTACCTATGTGCATAAATTTGCATATGGACATACTTTGAAATGCCTCACACACATTTCCTGCACCACCATTACAAGATGGCAATAAGCATGCCATTGCCTAGAATCCCTTTTTTCTTCATGTATGGCTAAATAAAAACCTATTCACAGTATTTATCTAGCTGCCAGTCAAATAGAATATTATCTCTGTTACTTAGACTGCGGCTGGATAAAAAGTGACGTTTAAGATGTTTACCCAGCTGCTAGCTAAGTAAGAGAGATTATGTACTGTTTTGCCAGCCACTGGTTAAATAGAAAATATTATGTACCATATGGCTACCAGCTAAATAGTCACTTCCAGTTACTAAATATGGCCTGCTGCAGCTCCCTTCCCTTGTGCTGGCACACAAATAGGCTGCCTAGCGCCCCCACACACACATTTTCAATATAGTGCATGCTGTCTAGCATAGGTTTTGTACTGGAAAGGTACCCTTCCAATAAAAAATGCCGTGCTTTGACAACCTTTAAAACATTTCATACATTGGACGTGTGTTGTATAGGGCAGCAGACATGCAATGTGTGCAATTTTATGAGAAATAAATGCATTTCTCCTACCCACTGCCTGTTGAAAGGGGACATTATGTTTTGACGCAAAGTCAAGTCTGACAATCCTTATAGCTGTAACATTGCATTAAAATCCATGGGTGATAGTGTTGGAATGCTTAAGGAACGCCCCCTTCAGGCAACGTATTGCAAAGTGTTATTTGCCCTAACTTGAGGCCAACTTTGCAGCACAAAATAGTTTTGCTCTGCTTTGCGCCACTTTGATGACTGCGGTGGCACAAAGCCCTGATCAGGCGCCTCCACGAGCAGCACGTGAGCTGCCGGTAGCTAGTTACCCGCGATCTGTAAGTAGCTTTCGTTTGTGCAGTATGAGTTAATATTTTTTTTCCTTGGTTAGTTCAGGAACTCCTTGGAATAGAAGTATGTACAACTGTAGTAGTTAATCCTTATCTAATTCGGATCATGGTGAAACTCGCAGGACATTGCACAATTGGTGGAAGGCTGCCGAATTCCAAAGGATAATAAGTTCAGTTTGTTTTACCTGAGGTGACTCAGATGTGCGTTTGGAGGGGTTTAACTTCTCGTTAAATGTGACTGGGTCAGTCTATTAGGCATTTTACATGTGAGGGTTCTCTTCAGCACTAGAAATGAGAAATTAGAAGCTTGACTGTTTAACTGAAGCTTTACACGAGTATTAGCCTCATATACTAAAATGCGTGATCTGATTCAAAGAAATGTATAAAAAAAGGTATATATTTACAAAATACACTTTTGGTCATGAAAATGATACGTGTGCTAAATGGCTCTTGTTATGTTTTTAGAACTGCATCCTCCACAATGATCTTTGTCTCACTTAAATATTATTAAACATATCGCTTATTGTACAGACCAAATACTTTTCTTCCTTTACCCAACCACAGTCCAAAGACAACCCTTAATGGAAAAGTGGTTGGTGCATCCACAGGAAGATGATTTAGGGGAAGGCATATGGTTCACCTGTAATCCAATGTTAAGTGGGAGGTGTGGTCCAAATTTAAGAGCTATCCAATCGAACGAATTATTGCTTCGGTTTGTTTGAAGAAACAGCGTTTAAGCTTTTCGTGACCCTCTTATTTTAAATATATCTTAGGCGTTTTATTTTTGTGTGGTCAGTCTTGCAAGAGGTCGCAAAACAACACAAGTTTCTATTTTGAATGTTCATTCTATTTAATCATATCTTCCAATTTTCCGTGTCATTTGATTATCTTTAGCAAAATGATATCCATACAACATTTAAAAAACACCAATGTGCCCAAAATTGCATTGCTTTGTAAATATATGCTTCTTGGTTTTATATTACTTTGAGTTTTTACAATAAAAATCCAAGCGTTCTCACAGGTACTAGCTTATCTGCATTACAGTGCACATATTTAGCTTAGAGTTCCGGATTTAAATAACAATGTTTACCTTTTCTGTTTGTTATTTCTTCTGTTTTTAGTGGTGTTCTGGCAGTTAGAATGCACAATGTTTTCGCCATGGTTTTACTTGAAGGACGGTGGTTTAGACCAATTGTTACATTTTGGCCGGAAACATAGACCTACTGAATATTGCGGCTGTCCCCTAGTCATGAAAGTCGATTCATCAAAATGCCTGTGGTAGCGGAAGTGATCTCATACCTTAATGACATCACAGGAAGTGACATTATGTGTCGTTTGACTTTGAATTATAGGAAATGATGCCAAACGACCTTAATGCTGCTGACATAATAATTGACACCACTGAAGCCTATGTATACCTCAAAGGGAAATGGTATTGCTAAATCATAGGGAGAAGCACAAAAAAAGAGATTTTGAAAACAATAGAGGTCAGGCCCACTAGTACTAATTTGTTGGACGTATAAATTCTGTATAAACTATGCTGTTGGTTTGATTTATCGCTTTGCATTGATAATGAGTTTTGATGTATCAAGACTTGTAAAGAACTAACACAAATGTCGAACACGGAGGTGATGGTTCTGTTCAAAAACAATTTTTTTTCAAGCATTCACAGTAGTGGACTCTGGCAACAATTTGAAAAAATAAGTGATTTAAAAACGTATTTAACTTTATTTTGCATTATAAAGAGTGTACATTCCACTTCTGATTTCTTGTTATTTCTAACTTAAAGTTTAATCTCCTAGTGGGATCTGCAGGCGGTACACAGTGTTCATTAGAACACTGTTTACTGTAAGTGCTTGGTACTGCTTTTGCTACTTCTGAGTCTAAGGGTTGTAAAATAAAAGCAGTGCTAGAGGTTGCAAGGGGCAATCTAGGAGTGCTACCCACAACAGTGTTGAGGTTACCAAGATGCGGTGCAGAGGATACAATAATGAGATCAGGCATTGACCAAGATACTAGTGGCAACAGACTGATGGAAAGAAACAAAAAGCAGACAAAGATACAAGGACAAACTCTGAAATGGACATAACAAGGACTACCCTGAAAGGTGAATGAAAAAGGAAGAACCTACAAAGGCGGGGTAATGCGTGGTTGAGTGGATGAAATAAGAGCAGAGAGACAATACAACTGCGAATCGTTGCTGAACAAGGGCACCTGTGTGTAGTGCCACTAACGTTGTGCTCAACCACTACTGATCAAGAAGTGAATTCTAGACGTAAGAAGTTCTCACCCAAGCAGCCATTAACACTCTAGTCTTACATAATTGCCTTTGCTCAGTCTCCCAGTTGTTACAGTCCCTCCCTGTCTGAATCAGGTGATTGTATGAATACGGTGGGGGAGGATACAGCAATGATGTGACCGCTCGATTTAAGTTCTGGCCTGCTCCTAACTTCAGCAACAGTCTCATTTCTACATTCACTCCTTCCTCTTGGACTAAAATTCCTGACACCACAGAAAAGCCTCTTCTACTGCAATTTTACTTCTGTGTTTATACTGAATTCTTCAATTCGTGTTCCTTCCTAAAGACGTCTGACAGAATGATAACAGTTTTAAGATGGCACATTTTAACAATACCTAAAAACGTGTATTTAAAGTTCAGAAAGGAGAAAATGGGTGCCATTTGAGCTCCTATGGGCCTCCATAGAAGGGGGCTAGGAAAGTGCTTCATGATTGTATATTTCATATTTGAACATTTCATAATTGATGTATATAATGTCCCATCTCCAAATGTACCCCACCACCATCAGCCATCAGAAGCAAACAAATCAGCTAATGCAGGCTCCCTTAAAAGTATCACAACCTTTATCTTTCAACACAAAACACTGTTTTTTCAGGACCAGTGCCAGTCACCTTGCTGAATTGCTTCCTCTGAATTCTTCCTCTGACGGTGTCCTAAACGTCTCTACAAAACAGAGTTTGAAAGCTAACTTTAGGGTGTGAGCCCAGAAGGAATTTAGATCAAAACGATAATAAATCATTACTCTTATACTGGGGATGAGTTTATAGTTGATGGTCTGCACACTTCTTATAAGCTACATTAGTTAGCCGTGAGTGTTAAATAACAGGGAATTGTCTCTTGTTCAGGGCAGCTGTAAAAGGGGCTAGACCATAGGAACCATGGCTTAGGACTCATTTTAGAATCATAAGCATAGGATCAGTGGAAAGGAGAATAACCCAGAGTACTAGAACACTGTTTAGAGAGTTGTATTTGAATTCTGTGAGAAGTAGCCATATGACCCAGTCTTCTTGATGCCCCATAATAAAGCAACATCGGTATTGCTGAAGGGCTTCATTGAGTCCCTCTATCTGCCGGTCTATTTGGGGATGGTAACTGGTGGAGGTATAATGAAAGGGCCCTATTTCAGGAATTCATTCTTCCCAGAAGTTGGCAACGAATAGGCACCTCGCTTTGATATGAATATTTCCAGTAACTGATGTAATCTGAAAGCATCGTTGACAAAGCTGCAAGCTGATGTAGGAGGTGTCAGTAGTTTTGCAAGAAGAATGAAATGGGTTGCTTTCTCTACATAGCCATCCACAACAAGAATCACATTTATTTTGAAAATGTATATAGCGCTGGCTAGACCCGTAGGTATCAGAGCGCTTTACATAGAAAAAAATAATTTGCCAGGTTACAGAAGCGAAGATGCAAATAGCAATGAACAAAAAAGAACATCGGTAATGTGGCGGAGCAAGGGATAAACAATTGGTAAAAAGTAAACAGAAGAGTAGGTGGGGGAGGGGAAAAGGGCAGGGACGATCTTTGTTCCTTTAGGATCTTGAGAGTTCAGCTATGAAGTGCATTGAAATATTGGACCATGGTTGTGAGGGAAGGGGCAAAAGTAGCAGCAACCTGACTGGCTTGGTAATCAAGGCTTTGGCCTGAACATATATGGCCCATCCGTTTATGCAATTCTTGACATGCTGAGACTTGTGAGACCACCAAAGGTACTGTTGCAGCATTGCTAGGATTACGTTTTCCACAGATCTGGATGCCCTGCAGATGGTGTTTCGTGGCATAATTGTTTATTATATTCCTCCAACCAGTCCCTCCAATGGCCAAATGCTTCTTGCATGGCAAACAATGAATGGTCATTTATATTACAGTATCTCTCAGCCAGAACAGATGAGGCAGATAAGACAGATAAGGCATTTTATTAATGAGAGGATATCTTTGAGAGGAAATGTCTCTAATGGCAAATGCTGAAGTGACAGTCTCTACTATGAATGACAAAAAAATGGTCTTTTGCAGAGATCTGGAGTGGTAGTAAAAGCTTCCTAAATGCTTGCGATTGCTCTATTCCCCGCGGGAATGCAACTCCTTTCTTTGAAAGATGAGTAAGGGGAAGGACAAAGAGAGAAAAATCTTGAATTAATTGTTATAAAATAGCAAATGTTAATACTATATGTATTTCTTTCACAGTTATTGGGGATGGCTACTCATGGACCACGTTTACCTTGCTGTCATCCATGTGATTTCATTGGCTGTAAATTTAAAAAACACAAAAATTACTTCTGATGGTTCAAAGATGCATTTCTCTCCAATAGGATACAAGGAATGGTTTTGCAGTTTTTCTAGAACTGTTTTGACATGTTGATGGTGTTCTGTGATTGTATAGGAAAAGAAAAGATGCCATTCAGATACATAACCACAAAGATATCTAAGAGAACTTGAATCCAAAAGGCTTTACTAATATTCAAAACGGCCATGCCAGGTATTAAATATTATCATCCAAGAGCTGCCCATACAGGTAAGAGCGGTGGGGCGGGGTGGGGTGTCAACAGAAGAAGACGCAGTAACATTTAATTTAAAAAAAAGTAAACAACTTACCTTGCGCCCGCCATATCACACAGTCAGATATGCGGCAAGGGCAAGGTGAGTGGTTTTCTTTTTTTTAAATTTAATTTGAACTTGTCATTTGTTGAGTTCTCCCCAACCCGCCCACCGCTCTTTCCTGCACAGACCGCTCCTGCTTCAATCTCCTGGTTTGGTGTGGATATGATTTCACATCCCTTTCAAGTCCAAGGCTAGATACTTCCCTTGGTTTTGGTATAAAACATTTGTGGGCCCAGCTGGGGACATGTCGTATTGAATAAAATGGGAAACAGAGCCGGTGTAGGAGCACGGCTAGTTGCCACACCACCCTCCGTTAAGCATCAACGTGCTCCGTTGAAAAGCTCCCGTCAGCCCAGATCTACTTCACATGGGGTCACAGAATACTAGGTGAATCGGACCTGGTGTTCACATGCAAAGTTCGTAGCTATTGCATCTTCCCACATTTAGAACCAGCAGTGTAAGAGTTGAGATACTCTATATGAAACTATCGGTCCTGACGAATTGCCACAAGACCCGTTAGGGGCTACTATAGGCAAGAAACATGTCGATCCTTTACACCACACATGCCCTTTAGGACCATTGTATCCGGTTAGGGATTCTTGTTTTTAGTTGGGTTAGTGCTCCCTACGAATAACATTTAGGCAATAGGGTTGCTCTAGACCTATTTTAGACACCACCTTGCACTCACTTCACTACCTAGTCCACACACCCACATGCACCAAACGGCTTCATCAAAAACGATCTCCGCCAAAGAGCCCCTTCGCGGGTGCCTGTCGGGCATTGCAGAGTCGGCACGATTAGGAGCAGGCCCAATGATGAAGCATGACATCCTTCGAGGTGTGTGAGGGCACTTCCTTACAGACCTGAACACTCCCACTTACTCTTAGGAACTGCACACCATTCAGATATACTTAGTTTACGTTTGAAAGTACGTATGCAGGACCTGCTTTAACAGCTTCCGGTTCCTCTCTTCTGGAGTATTGAATAAAACCTTCATGTTGGTTTTCTGCCATAAATTATCTAAGGGCTCAATCTTCTTGGGGTTTTAAAAGATAGATAAGCCCATGCAGAATCGTGGCTTCGTGCAGTACATCTAAGTGCAGTCATAAGATAGGTGAGGGTGTTGGCCCCTTTATTGTTAAATATATCCCCATATTTCAGTTACCACAGAGCTCTCTTTGGGAAAAGTCCTCACTATACCAGTCAAGGAATACTCTATTGAAGGATCATTTCTTGAAGAGCAGTGTTGGGACAATAGGAATCTGGAAACTGGATAAACTGGCAGCCTGATTAATGTTAGGATTGTGTTTCATCAGCCTTTGTACCTAAACCACAGACAAAACAGTTGCATCGAACACCAGGGTTTCTACATGATCGCCCATCTTAGCCATGACCAAATAGGCCAACATATAATTGTATCATAAGTTAGTAAATTTACAATTTATTTCGCACACTTCCTCAGAACAAGAGGATGTTCCATTATGTTAAAAAGTCAAATCCATAACACAAACGGTTGCCCTTCAATCCATTAATGCCAATACCTGAAGAACTCTCTTCTTGGAATATATTTTAATTGCCAAATAGAAGTATGCTCTTCAAGATGCAAACTGATTTTCCAAGGTAAAAATCAACCTGGGTTTTCCTTTTAAAGTTGAGCAATAGAATTTCCACGCTTTGGGGAAGAGTTGCACATGAAAGAGCCAGGCATCCTGCAACATATGCAGAGTCTTTTTGACTTCTCTGTTCCCATTCTGCAACACTGAGATGTTTTCTCAGGTGACCAATATACATTGGTTCGTCCTGGCCAGGATATGTTGCTTGCACATTTTCAGTTTCTGAGGTAATCAAGAAATGGTGGGTGGTCCACTTTCTCCATTACACCATCATTGTTGTTGAGCCTAAACTGATGTGGGTGATATAGCATCGAGGACCCTTGATTTTCTATCTGAACTGTGGCTTGTGGTGGGTTAAGATCTGAGTCCATGAGAACCAATGTGCAGCTTGGTAAACTGTCACTTGGAAACTTCGGTGTGTCAACTCAGGACAGGGTGTTAATCTGCACTGCCTTCTCTCCAAGTGAAACCAAAACCTGTGGTAAATCTGGTTTCAAAAATGAAAAGGGGGATGAGAGAGAGAAACATATCCATTAGGTCCACAATATGGAAGCACTCCCTCTTCTCACTGTTTGGGTCAGACAAAATATGACTTTTTGTGGCAATGCCAGTTGTACAAAGGGAACAAAATAACCCCACATTAGATATCATAAGGTTGTCAAGAATGACAAACAAAAGGCTTGTATACAATAACGTTATATCTTATCATTGGTATGTGCAAGAAGTATGCTACTATTCACCTACTATCCATCTACTACAAAAAACTGTTAGGGAGCAGTGTTGTAAAGCAACAACCAAAATCCCATTGACACACACACCCCAGAACTTGAAGGAGGAGTTAGCTGTAAGCAGAAATGGTGGAAATAAATCTTCTACTTAGGGCAGACTTTCGCAAAAGAAATGAGGAGGGAAAAACAAAAAAGGTGCAAGAACATTATTCAGATGCCAAGTCTAGTCATCACATGTTTTCCTCACTTCGACTCGCAAACCTGGACGCGCTAATCCTGAACTTGCCACCTGATGCAGAAATGTGTGAACTCAGGCATGGACTAAAGGGGGCTTCCCACCGTCCACCTCCCCATGTGCCAGAGTTTCCAATGACCGGTCACCTTTCAGTTAGTATTTTTCCAAGTTCTGCTTTACATGTCTATTGCTGCAGCGCATTGGTGGGTGACTACCATGCGTAGATCTGATTCCTCATTTTCATTTCTTTTCAGGTTTGGCCAAGAGACAACTTAAGCAGTCTGATAGACTTTTGTAATAAAGAAAAAATATTTATTATATATAAAATAATACTCTGAGGGGTTTTAGGTCAGCCCCCTTCAGTTTTAGCTCTATTGATATCAACCACATTTTGGAAAAGACCAGAGGATAGGATATATAGATTAATATCTGTAGCAGTAGTGGTTCCTTGTAGAAGGCGTCAGGGCTCCGCCCACCCAGATTTCTGAATTATACAGATGATAATTGCAGATAGCAATTTTAATCTGCATAACTTCTTAATAAAATAAGGACTTTAAAGCTGGTGCCGGGTGACATCCTCAGTGCCTGACTGCCTCTCGCCCTTGCTGCCGCGAGAGTCAGACAGCCAATGTAGGACTTGGCCCTTTTTGGCTAAAGTTCCCTAAACTTTTTGCTTTCCCCCTAGACCTTTTTTCTGACATGGTGTTGCCAACTTAGATGCTTTGGGCACTTTGCCACTGCTGATCAATGTCAAAGTGCAAGTGCTCCCTGTATAAAGTGTAATTGTAATCGTTTGTCCATGATTGGTATGTTTGCCTTACTAGTAAGGTCCCTAGTAAAGTGCACGAGGTGTGCCAGGGCTGGTAATGCAACTGCTACTAGTGGGCCTGCAGCATTAATTGTGCCACCCACACAAGTAGCCTTAAGGAGGGAACTCTGGCCTGCCACTGCAGTGCCTGCGTGCAGTTTGTTAAACTGCCATGTTGTTCTGACACGTGCACCCACTTGCCAGACCTTACCCTTCCCTTTCTATGCACATCAGACACCCCTATGATAGGTCCAAGGTGCCACCTGGGCAGGGTGCATGTGACAGATAGGACATGTACTAAGGTGTGTACCATGTCCTGACAGTGAAATAATATCCATTTCGTTTTTCACTGTGGAAAGGCCATCTTGCCCATAGAATAGAATGGGGAGGCTGTGTAATATGTTTTCCAGCCTACCTTCCCAAAGGCTTAAGATGGAGAGGTGAAGTTTAGTGTGCCTGAACTCACAATGTAATAACACATCTTTTTATGAAGGTGGTTTTTGCATTGTGTGTTTTGAAGCCACTCTTTTAGAAGTGGCTGGGTTCTTGTGCTCTAACATTTCTGTGTGTCTCTGCCCGGTTGTGGATTGACTGTCTGGATCTGAAAGTGATAGGATCTGGGGAATGTCTTGACCCAGGGGAGGTGGTGAGACAGCAACAGGCTGACCTGCATCTGGAGTGTAGGGGGAGGAGTAGTACCTAGATGTGAAGAGGCCTGGGTTGCTGCCATAAAACAATGGTCCCATCTCCTGCTGAGTGACTGAGAATCCAGACCCCCACTAATCAAAGGAAGAAGGTGTAACTGGCAGGGAGGCACCCAGAAGTGGTTTGAACAGGGGTCAATGCCCCCTGAACACAAAGACTTCAAAGACGTTTAGGGGTATAACTATGAGAGCTGAGGCGCCTAAACTTTGGAGAAATGGATTGATCAAGTTTGAACAACACTGAAGCTACTTCGTGGTCAAGAGTAACCTTTCCCAAGGGAGAAACAACTGAAGAGACTGAAAGAAAAGACTGACCCTTGCTGTGTGTTCTGGAGCTGGCCTGCAGTTTGCTGTTTTGACCAAGGAGAGGCTAAAGGGACTTTGCTGTGTCCCCCTGCTTGAACGGACTTTGCTGTGTGCTGTGTCTGGAAATAACTTATCCCCAAGGGCCTGAGGTGAGCTGGCTCCCTGTTGCAGAAACTCAGGAACACAAAAGATTCCAGGAGAGTCTCAGCGACGCTGTGTGCGTGCAGTTTTTTGCAGCCTGAGACCCTCTTAAGAAGTTCCCTGTGATCTTGGGCACGTGGAGTCCAAGCGAGTCTCAGCGACACTGTGTGCGTGTGCTTTTTGCAGCCTGAGCCCTTTGTGAGGATTGCCGTGTTAACGTGCACTCCCGGAGTTCCAGTGATTCTCAGCGACGCTGTGTGCGTGTGCTTCGTGCAGCCTGAGACCTTCATGAGGAGTGCACTGTGATCATGCACCCGAAGCTCAAGTGAGTCTCTGTGACGCTGTGTGCGTGTGCCCTGTTGCAGCCTGAGATCTTCATAGCATCAGCGGCCCGGATGGCAGCCCCGAAGGAACTGAGCTGACGGCCCGAGTCCGCCGTTGCCAGAGCGGGACCTCGAACCAACCTCCTCGAGGGAGGGCCCGAGTCCCACTGCCCGGAATTCACAAAGATTGCATCGGAGGCCCAAGTCGCTGGAAGAGGAGACGAGAGCGAGGTCGCACCCCCCAGGTAATGTGTGTCGACACCTGGTGTGGAGTGTGGGCTCGGAGGGAGATGCTCTCGGCCTCTCCCATTCCTGCAGCGTGAGCCTCTGTTTCGGCTTGTATTGCGGCCCGTACTTGCCAAAGGAGTGGCAATACCGGGGCCGGAGTGCGGAGCTGCACTTTTTGTTTACACCATACCCGTGTGGGGGCAACTGTTGACAGAGACTGACTGCGAGTCAGCACGAGTGGCGGAGAGACCGCCTAAGACACCGTGATCGGTGCGTGAGTGTATTACGCATTGCATTATTTCTGCATAACGAACTACCTGATTTTCGTATTACACATTGCATTATTTCTGCATAACGAACTACCTGATTAGTGTATTACGCATTGCATTATTCCTGCATATCGAACTACCTGATTAGTGTATTACGTATTGCATTATTTCTGCATAACGAACTACCTGGTTAGTGTCTTACGCATTGCATTATTTCTGCATAACAAACTACCTGATTGTTGCGTTACGCATTGCATTATTGTTACATTGCAAAGTGCCTGATTCTAGAATTACAAACTGCATTACTTTTTACATTGCAAAGTGCCTGATTCTAGCATTACGAACTGCATAGCATTGCAGTAGGACTGCAGTGGAACATTTAGAAGTGCTCATTAATATCGCCTGAACTTACAAGGGCTGGCTGGCCTAACAACCGGCCAGGAGGAATATTACAAATACGCATATGTTGGATTCATATCGTGTGGTCTTATCGTATATCTTTTTATATACATTTTATATAAATTTATACTCGTTTTTATAAAACTCGTGTGGAGTCCATTTGTGGTGTCATCATTGGGTTGCTGTGAGTGTGGTTGCAAATACTTTAGACATTTGCCTTGAAGATAAGCCTGGCTGCTAGTGCCAAGCTACAGAGGGGGTGAGCGGGGGCTATCAGAGACGGTGTCCTTTCTTTCCCTGACCTGGAAACGAGGGTCCCTATTTGGCCTAAGGTACCTTCCTCAGCCAACCAGGGATCCAGGGTCTGACAGCCAAGCATTAACCAGAGATGCATATGCGCTGGAACGTGTGTGCCAAATAGAATTTTCCTTTTTTTAACTCCTAAACAGGCTAAGGACTGACCTACTGCCTGCCCTGGCCTGCAATTCTTGGGAGTCTTAAGAGACCTCGAACTCAAGACATGCAGCAGTGTCATATTTTCAAGCTGTCACAGGCATCTCAGGCATCAACCCTCTATTTCCCAGAGCTGCTTGTGAAGCACTTCACAGGCTGCAAGCAACACCTTTCCCAACTTGTCAACTGTGATGAGTTGGGAATGGGTCTGGCTACAACATGCTGCCTGTGAACGATCGAGGGTATGTGACCTGTTGTCAAAAAGACATGTTGTCATCATGCTTCTTGTAAACAGATGCACACTGTGCTTTAGCACACTCAGGATATCTATTTACAGCATGGGTACTCACAAACATTTTCCTGGGGGCAGCAAAGGTTTGTGTATGATGTGACCGAGGGCCGCACTGATGCCAGCAGGGGTGTAAAGTGGGTGTAGGTCAAGCATGTATATCGAGTGGTTGTCTTTACAAATTTAGGTGTTCCTAAAGTTAAGGGCCTAGTTACTTCCTTTCCCTAACTGCAAATTAACCTTTAAATAAGTGCTTGCTGTATATTTAACTTTTTTTTTCATGTTAGTGCTGAATCGAGTAAACAGCAGCCCAGTGCTGCTGCTGCCCAGGGGGCCGCATGTAAAGGTCAGGAGGGCCGCACGCGGCCCCCGGGCCATACTTTCACTATAACTGGTTTACAGCATATTTCCTCAGCAGTTCCACAGAGGTTAAGAGGGAATGCTTGGCATTCGCATTGCCTCATCTCCTGACTGGCACAGCTTCAGCAGCACACACTGTTGTGGGCCTGTGTGTCTGCTGGTGAAAATCCAAACCAGAGCAAGATCTGCCAGGTAAGCAGGAAAGGCAATCTCCCCTCATGCCCGCCAGCCTGTATTTTATTTTTACAGTTTGCTTTGAGCCTCATGGCTGGATCCTGGCATCTTATGATCCAGTCTTGAGACTGAATGCAAACATGGGTGGGGGGGGAGAGGACATCCTAAGCTCATACATTTTAAAAATGTGCTAATGAAGTCCTTTGCAAATATCAGAGCTGCTTGAAATGAGTGAGCTCAGGATGGGTGCTGTATAACCAGTGTAGGCTGTGCCGCATGTGTGCTGTTAGCTGTTCAGACAAAAGAAAAATGCTGTCAGCAGATCAAGTAAATCCAACTGAATTTTATTCATAGTCCTGAAGGTCAAGCCCGTACAGGTGGTGTGACCAGTTCCCTTCCCAGCCTTAATTAAACAAACTGTCGGGGACCAGTTCTGGAATGCTGTGCACACTTGCACGCACAAAGCAAGAACAGAGACAATATGTTGGACCAAACAGAAGGCATAGGGAAAGATGAAGTATACTATAGAAATGGTCAATTTCTTCTCCAAATGGCTGGAGTTAAAGGTTGTGGATGTTGCAGATACCAAGGAAAGAATCACATTTTCAGAAGACATTTTTTAAAGGGAAGTGTTACCCTGACTGCAGAAATTCTTTATTTGGTTTTTTACAATCATAAAGTATAACACTTAAAAAACAGTTTCACGATAAGGTGCATTATTATATCTGGATATGTACAACATTTTTCCAACTTATTAATAACCATGTTCACAGGTTCACAAGAAAGTGCATCATTATGTCTGGATATGTACAAGATTTTCCAACTCATTATTAGCCATATTCACAGGATCAATGAGCGCTTTTTTTAAGAGTGTGTCAGTCAAGCTTAAAAACTTTACTCCTCGACAGATTAAAATATTTGATGTTCCCCCGCCCAGCGGGTAATAGTCTGCCTACAAGTACGAATATTAAGCTCTTGTAAAATTGGCTTTAAAAGCGTTCTTCTCGCTTCGCTGACTGTAGGACAGACACACATCACGTGGCATAGTGATTCGTTATGATATCCACATAGTCTACGAGTTGCGTTATGATATTTCCCTTTCCAACTTGGTTGCAAATCCTTGATTTCGTGTACTCCAACCCGATACAGCATATACTTCTTTTTTAGAAAAAATCTGAAGTGAGCTGCTAGGTAGTCTTGTGGTTTTAGTTTTACATAAGAATTAATCACTGTCCAAGAATGTCGTCTTTTTGCCACTGTATTTTTGTCGTCTAGGAAAGATCATTTTTTAGCGGCACCATTGCACACTCTATTGAACGCCACCCTCTCCATCTTACCGTCCCATGGCTCTTGAACGTCCAATTCCACTAGGGCTGATCTTAGATGTTCACCCCATGAATGCGTTTTTTTAAAATCAAACTGGGCCCTTATTTCTGTCCAGCATAGATTGTTCAGGGTGCCGGGTTCCGAAGAGCGAAGTTTCCAACATAATTTCACAAAAACAGATTGCCTCTGGAATTTCTGGTGGATCTGTGCTGGTGACACTGCTCTAAGGGCGTTAAAAACAGCTTTATACACTTTTGTCTGTAAATCCTTTACAATTCCAATTTCTCGACGATGCCATATTTCCAATCCGTAAGCCAGTGCAGGAAGTAATTGTTCTGCCATTATTTTTAAAAGATGACTATAAGACGGGCAACTCAATTTCAATTGTAGCTGTTTGTATGCAAAAATTGAGGTTTGTGCCTTTGCTCTTATGTGTTACCCAAAACTATTATCAGTGATAATGGTGGTGAATTTATGTCAGATAGGTCCAAGGAATTTGCAAAGAATTTAGGTGTCACACACAGATCACTTCCATTTATTATCCCAAAGGGAATGGTTGTGTAGAACATTTCAATTGTGTTATTAAAGGGATCATTGAACTGTTCAATAGTAACAACCTTACTTGGGATGCAGAAATTAAGGAAACAGTGTGGGCATATAGGATCACGTAGTTCCTCTGGGCATGTACCCCTCCATCTCATCAGGAAAAGAGACCCACGTTCTAAAGACAACTTAGGGTGGTTAAGTAAATTTAATGAAACAACAGTGCCAATAGAATTGGTAAGTAACAAGTTAAATGAGGGGAAATCAGGGTGCAAGTACAGACATGACAAAACACATGGGGCTAAAAGATATGAGCTCTGTGTGGGTGATTTGGTGACAGTAAAAAAAGGAAGGTTGGTAAGGAAGGGAGAAAGAAAATGTACCTAACCTTTGCAAGTAGAGAAGATTTTATGCAACGCTGCCTTACTAAGGAGTCGATTTGTGCAGTACAATGCAATGCATGTAAAACCAGACCGACTCGCACGAAGACCAAGCCGTACGACTGACACGCACAGACAACCCGGCACACAAGCAATAGAGACCGCCGCGACCTCCGCGTACCAAACACAGAAGATAGGCAGCGTGAACGAGGCGGAGAAGCCCGCACGAGACAATAGCAGCGTCCGTTTCCGTCACATGAACGTCTACTTCATGCCTATAAAACCCAAAGGAAAAAAGACAAAAAAAGGACCAAACAAGCAATGACAAAGCCAATAAATACCAAAAAAAAAACATGGGACAAAGACACACCCACAACTCCAACTATATAAAGGACTAAAATCACTACCATCATCCCTTGCAAACAGGAGACACAGCTAGCAGCAAACACCAGTACAGAGCAACCACAGACACACTCACAACTCCCCCATCACACAACTCACACACCATCAGCACCTCATACAAAAGCACACATACATACACCCAGCAAAACCAACACCAACCCACCCTCACTTGCACCCTCACACACACATCCCTCACCACCACCACCCATCAACATGCCCCCAAAGAAGAATCCAAAGTTCATAGATAGTGAGTTAGAAGTCCTGGTAGACGAGATCATCAGAGTAGAGCCACATTTGTTTGGTACATTGGTCCAAAGGACCCCCATCTCACAGAAAACCAAGATGTGGGCGAGGATTGTGGACAAGGTGAACGCACAAGCACCAGCAAGGCGCACAAAGGACGATATCCAGAACAGGTGGTATGACGTGCGCAGGAGGGTCAAGAAACTCATCGAAAAAGTTCACGCCCTGAGTCAGTGCACCGGCGGTGGCCCTCCTGCCAAACCAGTCTACTTCAGGACCTGGGAGGAGAAGGTGCGGGACATCCTACCACCAGAGAGCATCCATGACCTAACAGACATCCCAGAGCCTGGTGAGTACACAAACAACATACCCAAGATTGTGTGACAAGGGGACAGTGAAACCATGCACCGCAAATAAAGCTACACTAACCAATAGATAATCAGCCCAAGATGTGTATGCCAGTCAGATAAACACAATACCTGCCATCTCAGAGTGACTGGGAACTGTTTCATGACATGCACCAACCTACAAACAAATAGAGCAAGCCAGTGGCACAAAGCCAAATAGACCCTGCCAGACAGGGCACCCAGCACCAAATGATGAGGATACCCAGTCCCAGACTCTGGCGGACACTGAGCTCTCTGGTCTGACTCTCTCACTGTCCTCTTCGGATGACGATGACCAACCTGGCCCCTCCGGTGTGAGCCATCATGCAGCACCATAAGCATCAACATCTGCACCCCTTGTACCCTCGCCTCGAGCATCTGGACACCGACAGGGCACCCCCGCCAACACGGACAGACCAAGGCCAATCAACACCCACAGCACAGGGACACAGGACCCCCCGGATGCTACAGCAAACACCACCAGCAACACCACCCAAGGGGTCCCAGTGTCACCTGTGCATCCCGCCGCTGGTCCTGCCCATGTGGAGAGGGGTGCTGGGAGGGGTGGGAGGCACAGGGCGCGCCTTGCAGAGGGGTCTGGACTGCATGATGACTCCCACCTGGCACGCATCTTAGATGCGTACCAGGATAGCACCGGAGGATTTGTCGAGGTAGTGGGGATCCTCAAGGACATGCAACACGAGCAGGTCGCCCACCATGCCCGCCTGGAGGCCAAGTGGGATGACATTACTGCAGTGCATCGGGACATACTCCAATGCCTCCGCCAGATCAACACCAACCTGTCCACACCCCCCTGTGTGCCCACAACATCTGTTGCAACACCATCTGCCAGCGCCACAGGGAGGGAGGAGGACTCTGGCTGAGAGTCCCCTGCACCGCAGAGGCCTGCACATGAGGATCCCCCCCCCGGACGAAGAGGGGTCGTCCGAAGAAGGACATGTGAGAGGCAGATATCCCAGCCCCCCCCCCCCCCCCAGGGCCTCTAAACCTGTTCTGGACAATGTCCTTTGTGCGCAACCCGTTCACCTTGTCCAATCGCACACAACTCGTCCACATGACATGAAGGGTTCATGTTGGGCCAATGTATCAGATGACTGTGGACTTTACTCTGGACATTTCATCACCAGCTCTTCCAACTCCAATGTGAACTTTGATTCTCAAATGTACAGCACCCATCATCCTGTGTAATTCCCTCACACATGTTTGTAAATAAACTCACCAGTACACCATACTTGCCTCTGTTGTGATTCCAACTTGTCATGTTCAGGGAGATGTCGATCTGCTACACAACACAGTGCATGCCAAATACTGCAACAATGTGACCAAAGTAAGGTGAGTCATGGAGATGTGACACATGTGAGGGCGACACACCACTATGGCAACACAAAACATACTCACCATGGCCATGTTACTCATCACACACAATGATGTTGACCTGAAACGCATTGGCATGCACAGACACAACACCAACCCCAGTCAGTGGTAACAAGTCCACAGGTGAGGTAAGCAGATGTCACTCAGATGTGGGAAGACAGACAACGCACATAACAAAGTGTAACACAGGTTCATTACACATCAGCAACACGTTTATTCCACAACAGTTGCACGGTAATTCTACCTAACAGTGGACACACGCTCTCAATGTTTTGGAGAATGGAAGTCCAGGGATGTGTGGTACATCAGTTGATGGGAATTGTCAACTTCCACACTGGTGTTGGCTTCTGGGTGTTGGGGGTCAATGTTGACCACACAACAGGCAAAGTACCCTGGGAAGGACAGACAAGATACAGTCAAAAGCACAGAAGAACAGGAGAGAAATGCAATACACATGCACAAAACATGTTGCAAGACACCTACACAAACACTAGTTAGCAGTACTACCCTATTGTGGAGTACACACCACCTGAATGGACACATCACAGCACGCATCCAATCAAGTGGCACACAGACACACTCAGACAGCAACAGAGCTAGCACAACACATTCCAGGCTACCTCCATACATTTACATAACAATCCTGAAAACTCACATTCAGGTGAAGAAATTGTTGATGAGATGTGAGCGGACATCACCATCATCTTCATCATCACTGGCATCTTGGCCCAGGCCGGGATCCTCCACAGGTGCCGGAGGTTGGTCATCGTCATCCTGGATGAGTGGCACCTCCTTCCGCACCGCCATGTTGTGTAGCATGCAGCAGACAAGGATTATTTTGCACACCTTTGCAGGCTCATATGGGAGGGCCCCACCGGTCTTGTCCAGGCAGCGAAAGCAGCTTTTCAGGAGGCTCAATCACCCTCCTGCTCCGACCATGTGCCTCATTGTAGCGCAGCTCGGCTGGTATCACAGGGTTCCTGAGGGGTGTCAGCAACCACGGCATGTTGGGGTATCCGGAGTCACCTACACACACAAAAATCAAAAAGTTGCTGAGTTTTGTAGGAGTGCAGAATACAACATTGACAAACACACACAATGAGAAACAGTCAGTACACACCGACAAGCCAGGCATGCTGAGCTGGCATCTGTGACATCAGCGGTGCAATGAGACTACTTCTCATAATGTAGGTATCGTGTGCAGAACCAGGGAACCGTGCACACACATGTGTGATCGACATGTCAGCAAGACAGACCACCAGAGCACTGATTGAATGGTAGTGCTTCCTGTTACGGTATACCTGCTCATGTGCCTGTGGTGGTATCAGGGCAACATGTGTCCCATCAATAGATCCGATGACGTTCGGCATCCTCCCCAGTGTATAAAAGGCATCCTTTATTATAGGGAGTTCAGCTGGGCCCGGGAACTTGATATACAGATTGAGGAATTGCAACATCCCCTCCAAGGCATCGCGTAGCACCCGACTAAACATCCTTTGCGACATCCCACCAGCAGTAGCCACAGTGTACTGGAAAGTACCAGTAGCAAAGAAGTGCAGGGCTGCCATCACCTTCACCTCTGGGGTCAGTGCTGTAGGGTATGTCCGGCCAGGTAGCAGATGTGGCACCAACTGCTCCGCCAACTCCACAATCAGTGGCCTGGTTAAGCGGTACTGTCTGATGCAGTCGCATTCCTGCATGGTTGCAAGGTCTGGGAACGGCCGATGGACAGCTGGTGCCCTGTAGTACAGAGATGCACAAAGGAAGATTGTTAGTTCATCCACCCATGTGGCCATGACCACGATCAATATCACATGCTAGATCATGACATTACACAAGTACTGAGGTGTGTGCTGTTGGTCATGGACACATATGTCACCTACAAGACCACCACCTCACATCTCAATTCCACATGTCCACATGAGTCCCATGTAGTGCAATGGCCAATCATCTGGCTGTGTCACCCAACCTATGTGCTGCTGCAACGTTCCAAACGCACACCACAGTGACAATTGAGGCATCATGTCTCCCAGGCATCACAGATCTTTGCCATGCAAAAACCCAGGGTTCCTGTATTGCCACATCAACACAGCAATGGACATGGCGTAGCACGTACACACCACAAGGCAAGCATAAGTCCCACAGGTAGTGGCCACTGTTGTTCCTGCCGGCCCTACATGTACATCTCTTAGACACACACCCCATCAAGGGTGATGCATATACCACAGGGATGTGGAGACTGTCACCCATTGAGCACATTTGATCAGACACATCTGAGACACAACATGCACACAGACTGTGGGTGCACATCAGTATTGTGGCTACAGGTCTCACTGTGACGTACATGCCATCACCCCCAGGACTCAGGGTGTATGTGACCTGTCCTAAACATATCCAACCTGACACTGTGTCCGTGACTCATGTCCATTACTGTACAATTGCACATCACAGTGGTAATGTGCACAACACACAAAGGATTCTGCCCCCATGTACACGTGCACAGCCTGGGAGTGGCTGCACAAAGTGCCAGCCAAAAAAACAGATGTGACCCCCCAAACACTCAGGGAATGCAGCCTTACATGCCATGGGACACTGTGTGGCCAATGCTGTAGTGTGGTAGGTGTGCACAGGTGTCCTTGGCCAGTATATGTGTGTTGCATCCGTATAATAGACACACTAATGAGGTCCGACGCAGGTGACACTGTGTAAGCATTGCACGGGTCATGTCCAAGCTGTGCGTACGCTTTGTCATTGAATGCAATGAGGACCGACGCGGGTGACAATGCGTACGCATTGCATGGGTCATGTCCGAGCCGTGCGTACGCTTTGTCATTGAATGCAATGAGGACCAATGCGGGTGACAATGCGGACGCATTGCACGGGTCATGTCCAAGCCGTGCGTACGCTTTGTCATTGAATGCAATGAGGACCGATGCTGGTGACAACGCGTACGCATTGCACGGGTCATGTCCGAGCCATGCGTACGCTTTGTCATTGAATGCAATGATGTTCGACGCGGGTGACTATCATGCATACGTGTCGGACAGGCATGGTCCGAGACAGGCGTACGCCTTGGCCATTGAACCGTATGGAGACGGGTGCATGTGTATATTCAAAATACGCGTTGTACAGTCAGTTGAATGAGCCGGGCGCACCCATTGGCTCCGGACTGTCATGGAGACGGATGCGGATTCAAAACTTGTACGAGTTGTGCACTGGAAATTCAGTTGGATGCCTACAACAATGTTGCCATTTCAAGTGTTCCATGAAGGTGAAGATTTTAACCATGCGGAAGGCGTGTACGAGTCGTACTTTTAAATGGATTGGTCAGATTCATAGAATGCAACCGTGTTGGACCTATCACTTGGGACACATGGCACAGATTCTGCCTCTGCAGCACAGATATAAGACTGGCTGGCCCCCAGGGAGCTCACTTGCCTGCACTACATGCTCCTGGACCACATCCCTGCTACCACTGCTGCTGTCTCTGCATCCTCTGGCTCCTGCTATGGCACATACTCTGGCGAGGGCCCCAGCATTCACTGAGGAGGAGAACCAGGCCCTGCTGGACGGACTCCTTCCACAGTACAGCAAGCTCTATGGGAAACCAGGGGAGCAGGTGAGTGTGCAGTCCACTGACTTCCTAATTAAGCATGTTGTCTGACTAGCAGGACTAGCAGTGTGTACACCAGTGGCAAGCATTCTCACTGACTACTTTCATCCCCCAAAGTGTGTAGGTACATGTAATGAATAGGTTTCCTGCTGCTAAAGTGCATTAATGCAAGCATAATCTATCCAGGCATTGTTAACATGTCAGACATGCAGGTGATTTTTCCTTTCCCATGGTTGCACTACCTGTGTAATTCATTTCCCTTTGTGATGATGACATGTATATCCAAATGTGTGCTGCACAAATCTGGGGCATGTGTGTTAATGTACTTTTCACTTTGTCATCCTCACAGGTTGATGCCCACCAGAAGCAGGAGATCTGGCTGACCATCGCCTGGGCTGTTCGTTCTGTGGGGGTCTACAAGCGCAGGATCTGCAAGTGCCAGAAGAGGTGGCAGGACCTTTGGGGCTGGACTCGGAAGATAGCTAGAGTCCAGCTGAAGCTGTCACCTCCACGCAGGAGGGGCGGACACCGGACCCTGACTCCGGATACTGGCGGTGGTCTTCCCGGACCTGGATAGGCAGCTGAAGGCCAGACAGCAGCAGGAAGGGGGTAAATCCATGCCTAATCTGTGTACTATGTCTGAGATGCTAATAGCAGTCTTTTGGCCTGGTCACACTTCCACATTACGTAGGGCTTGTAGTCCAATACTCAGGTCCCTCAATTGTGTGATGCACCCTCCTCATCTGTTCCACAGGTGTGGCCCCTACAGTCTGTTGCTTGTGTCACTTGGGCACTGTGTCCCTGCAGTCAGCTATGCTTCAGCTACCGGTCAGCATCTGTTCCCGTGACACGTGTGTGTTTCATGTGTGGGTCAATTGTTTACACAATGCCTGAGATCTGACATGTGATCTGTGTGTGCCCTTGAGATGTGTTCCAATTACTGGTCTGACTCGCACCATGTGGCTGGGGTATTCCAAACAAACCCATGCAGCAGGGGACTCCAATTTTGGGGCCTCAGGAGTATGTTTATCAAGTATGTCACACTTGCTTAGCCACCTGACTACTGTCCAAAGCCAAACACTGTTTCACGTAGACCTGGCCAGTCATGCCTCCTCAAGGGCATTTTGAAACACTCTGTAATCCCACTCCTATGTATGAAATTGTAGGTTGTGCTTAGTGACATGTGCCCTCAGGTGTCTGCCTCTGTGTCATTAGGGTGTGGCTTGTTGTTATGTACAACTGGGGTGTCCATGATTCAGAGGGTCAGCATGACATCTGAGATGTGACTGTGAGAGACAAGACCTGTGTGACATATAGGTGTGTGATCATCTGACAGCGCACAATGGTGTATGCAACTGTGTCCTTCATGCAGCTGGGTTACATGCATGGCAGACTGTGATGTGTTCATGTATAGGGAGTTGTGTTTGCAGAGACTCATATGTATGATTTGCATGATGTGGGGTCTTCTGGGTCCTGGATATGTTGTTTGCATGGGATGGGCAAGGGCTCCGGTCATCGGCAGAGTAAGCTTTACCCCCCTGAGCTAGGATTGTGAGTTAGTGCATATTGTTGTTGTCTGGATGGCCTGCCCCTGTGACAGGAGACAGTGTTGACTGACTTTCAGGGCATCCCAGTGCCATGGCATTGAACTTGCTATGAGTGATCCTGCATTGTGTTCAAGTGTGCACCATGCACCCCATTGTGGCATTGCCCATCAGGACATGAGTACATCATAGTGTGTGTTGCTGGCATGCATCACAACCATGTGAAATGAGTCTCTGCCCATCCCTTCATCCGGACACCTGTACTGAGTCAGTAGCAAGAGATGTGCTGTGTGTATAGTGGCATACTCCTACATGTTCACTTGCATGTACAACTAATGTGTGGGTGGTGCATGTTGGCACATTGGGGTGTTAGCATCCAACAAGCAATGGACATATGTGTGAAAGTCAAGGAGGGATATGTGTGCCATGGTTGATGTTGAGAATGACAATTGTCTAATTCTAAACAGTGTTGGCACTTTGAGCTGTGTTCAGCTGATGATGCCAGGGCTTGCCCTGTGATGTGAAGTACTCACTGTGGTGTGTGCAGTCGGTGCAGGTGACTGATGCTGTTCTCTTACTTCCTATTCCTATCCAGATACATCCACGGCCACAGGAGGGGACAGCTCCACGGACCAGGAGGAGCCACAGAGCCTTACAGGGACAGAAGGAGAGGAGTTGGGTGGACCCAGTGGCACGGAGGGCGAGTGGAGCCACACAGCGGAGTTGTCAGCACCACCCCCCCAGCTAAGGACCACAGCAGCTCTAAGGATGACTCCCTTGTGGAGGCGGGTGTCAGCAGCCACCAAACCCCAGCTAGTGAGGCTGTCCCCGCCACCGCCACCACCACCACCACCCTCCCATCGGCTCCCATCCCAGAGGTCCCTGTGGGCTCCCGTGTTCGTGAGCATGTCTCCTTTGTGCCAGGCACCGCACCCCCTGCCCCTGTGTCCCCTGCTGCCCTGAGTGAGGAGTCTGTGGACTTACTTAGACAGATCCATGTAGGGCAGACGTCGATGCTGAAGGTCCTCCATGCACACACAGGTCTGTTGACACATGGAGGGCATTTCCTCGGGCACGTCTGCCATACAGGGGACCAATCAATCCGTGGCCTCCTCCCTGACGGCAGCAGTGTCCCTCCTCCAACAGTCCTGTACCCCTCCTACCCCTGCACCACCCACGATTCCTAGCACCCTACCTGTCCGAAGCACAAAAACCCCAAACCAAGGTCTAGACGTGCACACAAGCAAGCGCAGGGGACTGATACCACACTCACAGGGGCTGGTTTGCAGACACACACACAGTCATCCACAACCACTCCACAGTCCTCCGAGACCTCTCCCTCCCAGCCCCCTTCCCTTGCCTCACCTGCAACCCCATCTCCCCAGAAGCTCTTCCTCTGTGACCTTGGCCTCTTCCCCACTGACCCAGCAGATCCTGATTACAAGGGGAAGAGGAAGTCCCCACACACAGAGGGGAGTGCCCCTCATACCCGGACACCCTCCCCTAGGCACAGTCAGACAAAGACCCCCACCCGCAAGTCCCCCCGGCGCCAGAAGAGCAAGACCCCCCCGCCACCACGCAGCTCCAAGGCAAAGTCTCCGCCCTCCATCCTCCAGGCCACCACTCCAGAGGTTCCCCCGCCACTCCCTGCCCCGGGTTCCCCCACCCACAGATACATCATTCCCAAAATGCTAAGGCCACCCCCCCTAGCACTTGCTCCTCCACACCTGGTCAGACGGTTAGTGCCACCGATGTGGGGATCGTGTCCCCCCCTGCCTTGCCGACCTCACCTGCCCCCCATTCCGCTCCCATGGATGTAGGCACTGCATTGGAGCCCACGACCACCCCGTCTGACTTGGGCACTGCAGTGGTGAGCCAATCCACTCCATCTGACCTGCCCACTGGAGTTGTGCCGGCACCCACCCCATCTGACTTGTGCCCCGCAGTTGTAACAGCACCCACCACTTCAATCAGCTCCACTGCAGTTGCAAGTGTCTCGCCTACATCCACCACCCCTTCACTGCCTCCTGCTGCGCCCTGATCCTGTCCCTGCGGTGCCTGGCCTACCCCCATGTATGCCCCTCCGAGGGGATGACCCCGGTCCTTAGCAGTGCAGGCAAGCAAGGTGTGACAGTTGTCACTCTACTTCACTCCTTGGCATTTGGACATGGACTGGCCATTGGCCTTTTGTTTGAACAGACATTTAACTTTTAATATGCTGAATAAAGCTTTTTTCTTTATGCCTGTGAACTTGATTTAGCTGTACATTATGTTGATGATGTTTAACATGCCCTTGCACCTGTGATGCTTTGTTTACAATGTTGAATACTGATGTGTTGCTGTGAGGTACTCCCTGTGGTCTATGAGATATGTATCCTATTCTGGTGGGTATCCATGTCATCCATTGCAGCTACCTGGGTGTGTCAGGATCAACTATTTGTGGACAAATATTTGTGGATGATGTTGTCAGACACAGATGGGACACAGTCAGGGTTCCTCAAGGCACCTGTTTATTTGCTAACTCATGTAGTTGTCCCTAGGTCGTAGTTTTCAGTGATTGAGACATTTGTATGTGTGTGTGACTGCTCCTACTTGTCGGGTTCACGGCTGCGATGCTGGCAGGTGTCAGCATGTGTGCCTTGTGGTTCTCCTTGGCTTCTGCATTGTCCTGGGACTGTGGCAGGGATTCTGAAGGTTACGTGAGCTTTGAGGTCATGGCCATGTACCGCATACTGAGCAGTATGTCTGTCATTCCCCAGGGTTGTAAACTGTCCTTGTGTGATGTGTCTGTGCACCTTAGTTCCTCCCAACATTCCTGTGTTTGTCATGGGTGCATGTGCAATGTCACATGTCCATGTGGGCTTCACAGATACACATTGTTGCAGTTCAGGGTGTGTGGTGTTGAGGGTGGACTGATGTGAATGTTTGCATGGATGGTCCCCTAGCTCCCGTTTGTCCATGGATGAGGGGCCATGCTGAGTGATTTGTGTTTGTGTATGTGTGATGTACATTTGTGGCACAGGACACGTCTGGGTTTCACAGTTTGTACAACATCTGCCTTTGTCATCACAGTGGAGGTGTCATGCATGCTTGTGTCACCCCAATGTCTGGTCCCTGGGGGTAGTGCTGTTGTGTGTCAGTCTCTTGCTGTGTTAGTTGGTTTACATTCCAGCTTGTGTCACATGTGTCTGTTGTGCTCCCTCTCATATCCCAATGCCTGATTGCCCACTGAGGGTGTCCCAATGATGGTTTACTTTTGTATGGCACTGTGTCCACATCTGTGTCACTGTGGTTCTGCCCCCCTCATGTGTTGTGTAGTTGCCTGTGGATACTGTGACACACACACACACATGCTGTGTCAGATGTGCAGTGTGAGTTTGCCTGTTTGTGTTTGTGCATCTGCACCAGTGCATTGGTATTGCTGTTGTGGGCCTTTGTCTGGATGCTGTTTCTGTAATTTTGCCTGCTGTCCCTGTGAGTCATATCACATCATTGTGCACATGCATCCTGGTTGTTAGGTGCCATTGCTGGCATGGAATGTGAGTTTGTGAGCTGACACCTACAGTCTACACATGTTGTTTTGATTGGTGTGTCTATTTTCGAGATGTATGCATGCTCGGTGATGGTCACTTCTGCTCTTGTGTTATTGTACACTGTATGCATTATCAGCCCCCATGTGTGGTGCTTGTCTGCACATGGCCAAGATTGTGTTATGTTTTCACAGCACTGTTAGCCTCACCACATCTCTGTGTGTATGGGACACAACCACTACTTCGCCCCAGAAGTGTTTAATGTGTTGGGAGCAGGGATCATACATGCTGTTTGTTATTTGCAGCTTTGAACATGATGACACTTACCTTTTGGTCACTGTGATGAGGGGGGTTTAGTCCCCATCACCACAATGCTCAACATCTGCTGCATTTTTGAAGCCTACACTTAACTTCTGTTCTACACAGTGAGGAGGTGTTCTTTTTACATTGCCACAGTGCTATGGTGATGCTTGCCTTGTATATGTCACACTCATGTGTTGGTCACACATGTGCTGTTACTTACATTGTATGTTCGTAGCCATAATCACTGTTGTGGGCATTTGTCACAGACTACACACTGTTGACATGATGTTAGGGGGGATGTATTTTGCTGACATACCTGATGTTGGAGTATGCTGGATGTGTTGCGCATCACCCATCCTATGGGTGGGGGTGGCAGTAGTGATGGGCATCATAAGCCCTATGGGTGGGGGTGGCAGTACTGATGGGCAACATAAGCCCTATGGCTGGTGGTGGCAGTAGTGATGGGCAACATAAGCCCTATGGCTGGGGGTGGCAGGGGTGATGGGCAACATAAGCCCTATGGGGGTGGTGGCAGGGGTGATGGGCAACAGGTCCCCTGTGAGTGGGGGTGGCAGGGGTGATGGGCAACATAAGCCCTATGGCTGGGGGTGGCAGTAGTGATGGGCAACAGGTCCCCTATGGGTGTGGGTGGCAGGGGTGTTGGGCAACATAGGCCCTATGGCTGGGTGTGGCAGTAGTGATGGGCAACATAAGCCCTATGGGTGGTGGTGGCAGGGGTGATGGGCAACATAAGCCCTATGGCTGGGGGTGGCAGGGGTGATGGGCAACATAAGCCCTATGGGGGTGGTGGCAGGGGTGATGGGCAACAGGTCCCCTGTGAGTGGGGGTGGCAGGGGTGATGGGCAACAGGTCCCCTATGGGTGTGGGTGGCAGGGGTAATGGGCAACATAAGCCCTATGGGTGGGGGGGTTAGTGGTGCTGGCCATGCAACCCCTATGGTGGGCTGTTGTTAGTGGCCAGGATGTGGATCCCCTGTGTGTGTGTGCCATTTTGCGGGTACGTGTCGTTTGTTTATGTGGTAGGTATCTGACTTTCCGCATGCGCCGTCGACGTCGGATCCTGAGCCGGTCATAGATGTAGAGTACTGGTATGACCTGCACGATGGGATTCATGATGTGTTTGTGTCGTACACGCTGCTTGTTGCTCCGTCTCCTACCCGCTGCAAGCTGGTCCGTCTCGTAGCCGTGTATTGAGTTGTGGCGCGAATCGTAGCTGATATGCTTGTTTTCTGGATCCTGTGACGTCCCGTACGTGGTGACCCGTCCGGCGCGTAGGAAGTACGCATCATACTAGTCATGCCGAAAACTGCTATGGATACTGCTTCCGGGCGACTCAGTTCAGCGTTAGGAGTTACGGCTCGGACGGAGAATGGAGCTTGAATCACAGCCTATGTGTCGGTCGTGTTTTTGGCAGTTATGCGCATCGTACTTACTCTACAGGACGGACCGGCTCCAGGTACGTGTCGGTCTCACGGTTAGGGTGCGGACAGCTGTCCGACCGGCAATCGGAATCGGCCCCTCATTGATGGTAAAGTTTGGCATGCCAGTTTATGCAAGGGGAAGGCCAATAGAATGACTGTGTACAGAAGCACTCCTACTTGTAGTTAGTTTGATTGGTTAAATGAGGATGAGGCAAATGAATAATGAGGATGCTACTAATGAGCAGTCTAATACTTCTCAGGAGAATGTTACTGATAGCAGAGCCTCTGCAGTTGAACCAAATGTCAGTACCAGAATTGCTCCTTCTCGAGTTATCAAAATGGATAACAACCAGGAAGTTTTCGCTTGATCGGGGAGAAGAATTTTTAAACTTTACTACTAGCATGATTTTGTGAAATAGATATGTTTTTGTAGCGCAAGATATTCATTTATTAATTTTGCATGATTTTGTGTAATAGATATGTTTATCGTAATAAAATTCGTTTTTAATAATGTATTACCCTTATTATTATTATTATTTGATAAGGGAGGTGGGTGTGTTGTGTTCCATAAATTAATTCTTATTTGGAGTGTCGTATCTGTATTCTTGCTTTCTGCATGCGAGTGTGCACAGCATTCCAGAACCGGTCCCCCAGTTGAGGCACCATACTCTGCGCCAACTTGCTCAGACATAAGAAGAATGCTGTTGGTAGATCAGGTAAATCCAACTGAAGTTTATACCTACCTGTGAGTCGTTGCCACAGCATACTGTGATTGATGTTATTGATGGGTGTGGTGCGTGTGCTCTGTAGCAAAAAGTGTTATCTGGACTGTACCCCCAGTAAATTGTCTATTCAGCCTCCACAGGTATAGTGCGTTCGTGGAGGGGTTCAGGCTGCAAAGGACCCATTTCAGGTTCAAAGATTTCCTATTTTCACTAACAATTCCTTACATCTGTGCACTTCCGCTCCCCTTTGTTGTGGTGTGCTGTCGAAATTAGAGGACGGTTGAATTCTGAAAAGCAAAAATATCCTCGCAATGGTAAATGGGGCTATCATCACACTTACTGAGGTAGGAGATTGTCACGAAATAGCTACAAGAACGATGCCATGGAAGTGTGGTGGGTCATACGAGGGCAAATTCCAGGGCCTTGCACTGTTATCACATGCACCGAGTCAAACATTGACCGATATGTCAGGCCAGCTGATTTGCACCTCCAAATAAATTGAATTTTCCAGAGGAAACCGGACGTCACTGAACGTTATCGGAAGACACTTATCCCATTTACTTGTTCTACGACCATTCCGCCTGCATACTTAAAGATTAACCTCAAAGAACATATGATCTATGTCTTTTACTTATCAAGCCCTGAAGAAGTCCCAAGAGGGACGAAACGCATCGACTGTTTTGTCAAAACGTGTGCTAAGATTTTGAAGCATTTGAAAGAATAAAAGGAATTGTTTTTCAACAGCAAAAACGCTGACTAACATTTTTTCATTCAAGAAGACATTTCTTCATTGTTCTGTTGTGTACTATGTACATTTACTTCCTGTCATTTAATTCATAATTTGCTCTTTTGAGTGCAGGATCATTTCTGTTCACTTCTAGGTTTGTTCAGATCACAGTGTCTTTGAAAACAGAGACTCTGCTATGCTATCTACAAGTTCCACTGGAATAAATGTTCAGCCAGGATATATAAATAATTTTCTTAATTGAAAAAAAATGTGCGGTGAGGTAACAGTGGTGTGTATTCCCACATCTTCCAAATGTCATGGTGGATTTTTGGTTTATGTTGTAAAGGATGTTCAGTAGCCGTCGTGTAGGTTATAAGAATAAGGTTTATTAGATCTTATTTACAAGTAAGTAAGTAGATAGCTATGCCCCATCAGGAGCAGCATCCTTGCTGCTCAGCACATATCTTCAACTGACTCTCAATCCAACACAAACACTCAGGGACTTTCAAAGCAGGGGCTTGGTACACTGGGGAGGATACATTAAGTTAAAACAGTTTATCAGCATTAATGGAACTTTATACCAGTAATAAACCTTGATTATATTTCAGTCTTTTGAAGCACATGTACATGTAATAAATTAATAAGCCCGATAGATAGCTAAAGAGCTAGCTGATTGAATCTCATTATTTTGAAATGGCCGTCGTAATTTCTGCATGTTTGAAAATTGCCCTCTCTTAAGGGTCACCGCAAACATTTTGCCTTTTTACTCCTCTTTGTCTGGCATTGTTTTGGTTGTCTATAGGACTCTGAGCACTTTACCGCTTCTAACCAGTGCTAAAGTGCATGTGCTCTCTCCTCTAAACATGGTGACATTGGCTCATTCCCAATTGGCATATTTAATTAACTTGTAAGTCCCTAGTAAATTCAACTAAATGTGCCCATGGCCTGTAAATTAAATGTTACTAGTGGGCCTGCAGCAGGGATTGTGCCACTCACGTAAGTAGTCCCTTAACCATGCCTCAAGCCTGCCACTGCAGAGGCTGTGTGTGCAGTTTTACACTGCCATGTCAAACTGGCAAGTTAGACCTCTTGATAAGTCTAAACCTTCCTTTTAAATACATATAAGTCACCCCTAAGTTAATCCCTGGACAGTTAAAGGGCAGGGTGTAGTGTATTTAAAAAGTAGGACAAGTACTTTTAAGTTTTACATGTCCTGGAAGTGAAAAACTCTTACATTCGTTTTTCACTACTGCGTGGCCTATCTCTCCCATAAGATAATATTGGTCATTTTAGTACTTGTTGTAAGTGTAAATTCCAATTGGCAAAAGACCTACACCCTACCTGCATCTGCACCTGAACTCTGCCATCGGTGAGTCTGCTCGGCCAAGTGGTGCCACCCTAGGCCAGGACCCTTGGAAGTGAGGCCTGACATGTTTCTCCAAGACAACCCACACATCCTCATCAGAACGGGCGCATCCTCTTCATATTGTGGAGCGGAGCTGGCACATCCCACATTCGGAATCAACGCATGCACTGCTGCAGGTGCAGAAACAGCGCATTGCATTGGGAACCAGTACATTGCACTCGGTACTGATGCATTGCCGCCATTGCATGGAGAAAATTGACACATCTCGTCCACTGTGTGCCCCAAGACTGACCCATCGCTTTGGCTGCATTTTGCATCTTCTTTGACTTCGACGCAACCCAGATAAAGTTACTTTTGCTCAATGGGCCTAACTGGGTCCCTGTGTCCGGTCTGTCCTCCATCATGATCAGCCTGAACTTTTGCTTTGCCTTGGCCCGGTGCGACCAGATATAGCCCAATTAAGCGATATTTTACTGTTTATTCATTGAAAATTCATATCTCAACTATTGGATTTCTCTACTGATTGGATTTCTGTTGTTTCAATCTTGTTTTATTTTTAAAATTATTCTCTATTTTTCTAACCTAGTGTGGAATCTTTTTGTGGTGTGTTCACTGTGTTACTGTTTGAAGAGTTGCACAAATACTTTACACATTGCCTCTTAAATTAAGCCTGACTGCTCTGTGCCAAGCTACCAGAGGGTGAGCACAGGATAATTTAGGATGTGTTGTGACTTACCCAGACTAGGATTGTGGTTCCTGCTTGGACAGGTTGCATACCTAACCAGAAACCCAATTTCTAACTTTGGTGATCTGCGGTGAAGATAGGACTACCAATTCACATCTAAGACCAATTCAAATTTTAAATTCTACTTTTTTCTCTTCATTTTTCTAAATTTAATTCTGACTCACATTCATAATCTTGGGACTCTTTTTGTTGTGGCACCTGTGATATCTTAACAGATTGGAAATGGATTCCAACTGCCTAGCAGACTACAATGAGATGGACCTGGTCCCCATTGAAGAACTCAGCAAGGCTAAGCTGAGGAAGTCCGACAAGGACAGAGGGCTGGCTGTAAAAAAGGGGTCCACCAAGCAGGACCTGCTGGATGCCCTGTATGGTTCTGAGGAATCATGTTGGCTGAAGGCTGCAGCAGAGGACTAAAAGGGTGATGAGAAGTATAATGAGGAGGTGGAGTACAATGGCATAGCAGTGGTTCCAGAGGAGAGAGGGGAACTCACTGAGAGGGAGTCCCCTGCTGGATCATATGCAGGAATCAGTGTCTCCTACCAAAGCCCTGTCCCCCTGAGGAGCTGCGGGACAGACAGGCTAAGAGGGATCTGAGGCTGCACCTGGCACAAATGGGTGTGGAGCAGAGAAGAGCTGAGGCTGACAAAGCTCTGGTGGAGGAGAGGAGAGCGGAGGCCAAGAGAGCCTTGGGAGAAAGAATGATCTTGTTGGCTGATATATTGAGTCATAAAGAGCTGGACTTGAAAGTCAAACAGCTATTAGAGTCCAGCAAAAATGGTTGCAGCAAAAAAAAAGTGTCCAGTGCTGAAGGAAGAGCCCACATACGCAGAGAATCCGTGCCTGACTTCAAGGAGGGGCACAGGCGCAGGTATCCCACCATGAAGGAGACCCTTGTACAGAGATATGGATTCATCCCAGAAGATTACAGGTTGAGATTCAGGGGCAGTCAGAAACTGTCTTACCAGTCCTGGGTAGAGTTTGTGGTTTACATTTGCAAGCACAGAGTGGCTGGGTAAAGGGTAGTGAGCAGTGCTTAATTTGTGCCGGTGCTTTCCGGTGCTTAGCACCGGCACTTATTTATCAGGGCCGGGTCTGCATAATACCACGCGTCTGCAACTATGACTCTGCACGACACGTCATATGTCAGGCAATGTAAATGTGGGTAGACATTCAGGGCCTCATGTAGGTAGCGAAATACCGGTCGGTAACGGCCGAAATTCGGTAAATATCCCGTTACCGACCGGTATATAGACAAGTGAGATGTAGGAGACCAAAAACCATTTTTCGTTAAATATGAAGCAGTAAATACCGATTCATAATTACCGAATACATATTAACCGAATCGGTAAATATGAAGTGGTAAATATGAAGTGGTAAAACTGAAATTGACATGTAGGTAAAATCGGTGATGAAGAAATCCATGAGAATCGGTAATTAAGAGTCGGTAATTAACACTGAGTGAAAGCAGGTGGTAACCATCAACAGACCATATAAGCAATCCCAAAATGCAACAGCGTGGACAACATGGCCGCTCTGTATGTCATTGCAAGGCGCCTACGTCTACAGGCAGCAGGTCTGAGGATATGGAGACGGGAGGAACAAATCTACAGACAGCGCATCACACTCTTCCAACTGACTGAGGCTGAGATACATGAAAGGTACAGGCTACACCCCCAAACCATCATGGACCTGATAAGGGACCTGCACCCACTCCTGGACCAGCCAACAAGAAGGGCGCATGCCATACCACCACATGTGCAGGTGCTCTGCAGCCTACATCTACTGGCATCCAGCAGTTATCAGGTGGTGATAGCTGCGGTGGGTGGTGTATCCCAGAGTTGCCTGTCCCGTTTCTTCAGGAAGTTCCTGGATGCCATGATGCAGAGAATGCACCACTACATCAGCTTCCCAAACACACAGGCTGAACTGCAGAAAACTAAAACTGACTTTTATCACATGGCACAGTTCCCCCATGTCATTGGCTGTATTGATGGCACACACATCCCAATCTGCCCACCAGCTGACACAGAGCACATCTACAGGAACAGAAAGTCCACCCACTCCATCAATGTGCAGGTGATCTGTGATGCAGGGAACATCATCACTGATATTGTAGCGAAGTTTCCTGGGAGCACCCACGACTCTTACATCTTCCAGAACAGTGGGATCTACACACGACTGATTGCCGGAGAATTTGGAGAGGGATACCTGCTAGGTAAGTAACAGTGATGCCCCATGAAACCTGCAAATCAGAGTGTATAGAGGCATGTGACTGATGGTTCCCTTTTACTCACCTAGGCGACAGTGCATATGCCTGCTGGTCATTCATCCTCACTCCCTACCTACACCCATCAACCCAGAGTGAGAGACGATACAACGTGGCACATAAATCTACACGCAATGTGGTGGAGCGCACGTTTGGACTACTGAAAAGCAGGTTCCGCTGCCTCCACAAGAGCGGAGGCGCACGCCAGTACACACCCATCAACTGCTGCAAGATCATTGCCACTTGTGCAATGCTGCACAACCTTGCCACGAAGAAAGGTACAGATGTGGAACTAACACATTTTGAGGACAACGAGGATGAGTCAGGCCAGCCAGAGGGCAACGCAGCTAGAGTGCCAACTGCAATAGATGGGAGAGAGAGACGGACAGAGATCACATGCAACTATTTCTGAGTAAGTAAGGGGACACAGCCAGTTGTGGTATGTCATGACGTAGTTTTAATGCGGCACTACGCCATGAACACAAGATCAAGCCAATCTGGCAACATAGCATATATACAAGGAGTAAGTCCAGGGTTACGTCACCCATTGGGAAGTGGCTACGCAGGGCTGCATCAATGTTTGCGCATACGCGCTGCAGTGTTGGATGGCACGGCTTGAGCATCCTCACTAGAGCCAACCCCAAGCCGCCTGGTGCTCCTGCGTGCTTCTGGGACAGGGGGTGTGATGCTGCTCCTGCTGCTGGTGTCGATGCTCTCCGCAGCATCCCCTGCAGCAGTTGTCGCCGCCTGACTAGTTAATAGCACCTCTAGTGCACTTGTCACCTGCACCATCCCCCGAGACACGTCGCTGCAGCAGTGTGTCAGGCCCTCCTGCATCGACACAGAGCGCCGGCAGAGTAGAGAAGTGGCAGTTGCCAGACGGTTGAGTGCCCTGGTGGTAGTGTCCCTCCTCTGCCGTTCCCGGCGCCGTGCATCTATGTCAGCATCTAATTTGCTGCACAACTGCTGGATTGACTGGGACATGTCCCGAATGCCCGCTGCCATTGCGCTGATGTTATTGTCCATGTTGACTAATGTAGATTTCATGAACCGCATATGCCTCTGGACTGACATGACTGCTTTTGTTTGCAGGCGCTGTTGTTTTAACATTTGGCCCTCGAGACCCAAGAAGACACCATGGCTGTCAATGCTTGCTGGTGGACTCTGGACACGCGACCTGCGGCGCCCTCTTGCACCCGTCTGTGCTGCCTGTGAGGTGTAGGGCACAGTGGCATGGCTCCCATCCTGGGGCATAGTGATTTGCTCAGGGCCCCTGCTGTCGTCAGACGAGGTGTCTAAGGCTCGCAGCCTGGCGGCAGGACGCCTCCTCATTCTCACACCTGCAGGCGGTGATGTGGCCGGTGACTCAAACATGAGTGGCGATGCTGGCTCTGGGTGAGGTGATGCTGGCTCCGGTTGAGGTGATGCTGGCTCTGGGTGAGGCGAGGCTGCCTGTGTTGGTGGTGCGGCTGCCTGTGGCCCTGCTCCCTGGGCTGAACTTGTGCTGGCCAGAGGTGATCTTTGTGGCCGGTGTGCCCTCTCTCCTGCAGCATGCCCTGTCCTGCGTGGTGTCACATCTGTGGACAGAAATGCAACATCGGCTCAGTGTCCCCGAATGGCTGCATTGCAAGCATCACAATAAATCATGTCACACTCCAATTTGTCCTCTGCTTCCTTGTGCCTCATGTGTGTGACATGCCTTGTTGCCCTGTGCTATTTACTTCATGGTTGGGGTTTCCCTGACTACATCTCCCAGAATGCATTGCCTGTCTGCACTAACACATGGACTGGAGTGGGATACTCATTTCACAATGGGGGATGTGGGATAGGGGTAGGAGGGGCTACATTGCTGTGCATTCGTCTTACCTTGTTGGGTGGCGGCTCTGGCAGAGCTGTCAGCATCCCCAAGACCCACGACGCTCTCTTGCTCGATTGTGGCCCCCACCAGCTCCTCCAGTTCGGTGAGGGCAGGTGCCCTGTTGGTTCCACCTCCAGTCTGGCTGGCCTCCTTCAGGATTTCCCCCATCTTCCTCTTGGTTACAATCCTCAGGTCATACCAGAGCTTTTTGAGGACCTCTATGTCCCTGTGGGTCACTCCCACAGCATTGACCTGCGCCTGGATGGCCAGCCAAATGTTGCGCTTTTCAGCCTCAGGCACTTGCAGGGACTGCCTCCCAAACAGCTTCTGGTGCTGCTTCACCACCTCCTCCACCAGCACCTGGAGTTCCTTGGGGCTGAATTTCAGCTTCCTCCTCCTTTCCCCTCCATCTCTCTGTGTCCTCTGGCTGGACATGATGTTATTTTTTCCGCACAAACAGGCACTGGCTCCCTGCCTCTCCTCTGCACTCCAAGCCTCTCCAGGGTCTGTTAATTGTGTGCACCTGCCTGGGTGTGACCACTTCCAGGTTGGGTGGGGTGTAGTTGCACAGGATTGCCTATTTCATCAAGTCATGTGATTTATTTTTCCGATTCGGTAAATGCCGATTCGGTATTTTCCGAATCGGTAAATACCACCTCGGTATTTACCGATTCGGTGAATTCCGAATCTTGATTACCGAATGTTACCGATTCGGTAATTGTTACCGAATTTTTACCTACATATAACTTACCGATTCTTAAATACCGATTCGGTACGGCTCGCTATTTAAGAAGCGGTAATATTTATTTACCTACATGAGGCCCTCAGTATCTAAAACTAATTTACCTCTGGCTCAGACTCGCGCGTGCAGACCGCCCGACTCATTTTATTTATTTCAATGACGATCATGCGATGCGCATTTCAAATGTGTTTTAGGCGGCAGGCGGCGGGCGGCGGGCTGCGGCCGTAGGCGTTGCTGCCAATGGGAGGGCTGGGAGACACTTATTGGGCAGGGGGCTGTATTGTGAGTGGAGAGCTGTGCGTGCGTAGATTTTTTTCAAAGTGCCCCGCCCCAGGCGCACCCGCACGCACCGTCCCCACCGTCGAGTTTAATTTTTTTGCATATTTATATAGCGCGAACTCGGCCCGAAGGTATTGGAGCGCTGTACTACATGAGCACCGTATTTACATTACATATTCAGGCACGAGGAGATGAAGTGATTTGCCCCGAATCACAGGATGTGGACGTGAACCCGAGGCTCGAACCCTGATTTCCTGCACCCAGGATGTGGACGCGACCCCGAAGCTCGAACCCTGGTTTCCTGCACCAGAGGCGGCAGCTCTAGCCGACGGACCACAGCCTCTCCCCAGTCGAGTGCAGGCAGTAGCAGCATCTGTAAGTAGCAACGCTGCTTTTTTGGGGGGTGAGAGCGTGAAGGGTGGTGTCACACTGTCTGCAAAGGTCAGGTGGTAGGCTAGCTCCGGCTCGGCAATGAAGTCCGGTGTAATGGGGTTAATCTTTAGGACATAAGACCATGGCGGAAGGCGACAAATCCTTTCTTTGACAAAGGTAACCTTTGCCTACTGTCCTGCTGCATGGATATTTCTTTTTCTATGCAGCGCAGGAGAAAAGAAGTTTGTTTATTCCTATTCACCTTTCCAGACCCCTGCAACTGCTTATCACATCAGGCTGTGACACAAAGTTTGACTCATTGAGTAGGTAAGAGAGTGTGTTACTAGTTGTTTTTCTTTTAATATCTGCACAGGCCCAGCAGAACACATACTTCGTGGGCGCTTCATTTAAACAGTAACAGTTTTTATCATTATCGTGGCCGATGCAGGACAACAATAAGACAATACAAAATGCCCAGATAACGCTGGTGATTAATGATCCTGCTGGAGAGCAATCATTTGTCTGTTGGTAGTTTTTAAATGCAGATGAACTGTATTTTATGTGGAAGCTCAGTGGGTTACTGCTTTTGTTACAGAGATCCTTGTGTTACTTGCAGTTCAGAAGTTACAATCCTAACATAGTACAGTGACCAATGAATTGTCACCAAAGAGCTGCAAACAAACATGAATGGGATAGTTACAACTTCTCTTTTTGTGTTTTGTGATATAGTTAGAACTTCCCCAGTCTTTCATTATTCTAATGTTGCTAAAAAGAGTATGTTTGAGCAGATATACATTTTTATCAGTAAAGCTGACCCCCATGGAATACTCTTTAAATCCTAAGGTTGTGTTTCCCCAGACCAAACCCTCTTAAAATATCCGGCTCACCAGTATGGATGACATGTGATTCATACACCTTGTAATCCTCAATGGCTTATGTGACATTCCCTGTAGACAGATTTACATACTTGTATGATTCATTGTCTCTGTATAAAGTGTGCATGGTGTAAAGTACTGACACACACTACACTGATATGAGTAACGCTATACAACAAATGAAATGCATATGAGAAAGGGGCTACGTAAAGATGAGGGGCACTGGTGGAGGGTGGCAGTGAGGGAATCCGAGGAGGTCAATGTCGGGGCACTGTTGGAAGGTGTTAGTAAAGGTTATTGGTGTGGCGCCACAAAGACTTTCGCATCAGCGCAGAAGCCGGCCGTATCATGGCCTTTCTGTTTTTGTTTATTTAATTAGCAGTCGGGTCATAAGGGCTACAGTGGAACATACTTTAAAGTGCATGCTAATTATATTTACTGCTATATTCAATGTTTTAAGTTTGAAGGGGATTTTACTAATGTTTTTACCGGGAAAAATGAAAGTGAAGCCCGATGGGGCCTGATATGGGGCTGGGGCCCAAGGTCAGCTGTGAGATAAGGTGCACTGGAGAGGAGTAGTGGATAATCAAGCCTGTAAGGGAGTGTGTTGCAGAGTCAGGGGTCAGGTGGAGGTAGCAATGAAGAGGGATTCTCACTGAAGGCTCGCCCAGAGGGAGCCCGAGAAGTGTCACTTGCCCGATACACCTCAGAAACCTACTCTTCCCATCAAAGGGACATTACATGGAAAAAAAACTTTTTGAGAGTGATAACATTGAGAAAGAGACTTGGAAAAGAGAGCGTTTTACTGGGCCTTGTAAGACTAAGAAGAGATAAAGGAGGGCCCGGAAGCAAGCCTGCCCAGACGTATATGCGACAAATCGAGCCTACAGTGGCCCACCCAAATGCACCCTTGGCCCACCCAAATAAAAATTCCTGGAGCCGGGCCTGTTGCCCTTCATCCAGCCTTCTCCTGTCCCGGGCCGAGCAGTGGCAGACTACGTTAAGGCTTAATAGTTTTTCTGACTCCGCACTTGCATTTACTTTGTCACGCTGTTTGCACCTTCTTGCATACACGAGAAAGATTATCACTCTGTCAGCAACTTAATTCTTAGAATCTGTGCAGCAACCTCCGACCCATTGGCCGCACATGCGCAAGCACCTTGGCTCGTGGGCCCTTAGTTCCTCGTGGGGGCTGCTCACACAAAGTCCAATTTTGTGATTGAGAGTAAAAAAAGGTGACAGAATGTGAAGGTGCCCCAGGCCCACACATTTAGGAAATTCTCCCTTGATAATTCTAGTTTCACTGTGCCCTAGTTTGTGATGTCTGGGAAAAAAAAGTGAAGCCGGCTTGATAGATTTATTGAAGCTGGAAGAGACCGCTTTACTCAGTGGCCCAGGGGCTTCCAAAACATCGCCACGAGCCCCATGCCTTTGACAGCGTCCCCTTAAGCAGGGTGCTATTTTAACACCAGGCCATGTGCGTGTTTCTCAGACAGAAACTTACTTATTATTCCGGGGTCTCAAGACATGGATGAATTGGGTGGGGGGCTCACTGAAAGCTTGTAAAAGTTTATTACACTTCCTCTTGGAAACGGAACAAAAATAAATATATAGAGATGAAGAGGCCAAAGTTCACACATGAGAGGCTGAGCTTTGCAAAAGGGGAGGGAGCACCTTTTCACAGGCTCCCTTTCCAATGTGTCACGTTTGTTAGAAAATGCTAATGCCATCATGCAAGAAGGGGTTAGAGAAGCATGCCCTCGTGAGAAGATGCAGTGATCATATTCTTTCCCTTCTCATTTCACTTCCTAAAATTCAGGGACAAAAAAAACGCACAACTGTTATCTGTAGCACTGTTTTAGTTTTGATTTTTAGAAAATACAGGGTCAGCTGCTGTGCAACTTAAGCAGGCTGTGTGCCTCTGACATTGGTATGTTCAAGGATCTTTGTGGGAAAATTTAGGATTTTAAACTGTTTTGCACCTGGCAAATATGTTTTAACTTAGCAGTATTTTGTTACTGTTTATGATTGACTACCTTTTTAAAGCACACAAAATCAACCAAGTGAAAAAAGATCTATGAATCAAATACACTAAGTTTAAAAAAATGGCATGGTTAGGATAAAAATGTAATTTGTATGACTGCCCATGTGCCCTGCCAGACCTGCATGCCCGACCTGCATTCCTGGGTTTCTGACTTTTGTCATGACACACACTAATCCCATGTGTGTAAATTGCCTGAGGAACAATATTTTGACAATAATAGGTTCTGGACCCGGTCGTGAACCGGGATGGGTGCACCAAGCATACTGTCCCTATCGTGGGTTTACTAGTTTCATGCCTCAAGCGAGTGCGGAAATGGCAGCATACCATGATTGGTGAATTACAGTAGCAGGTCTGTACCTGTGAGGGGTGAATACACACTTGAAGCTCAGTCGTGTGAAGTTCTGCTGCTCAAGATGACTCTGGAGTCCTGAAAACAACATTCTATGCTTTGTGCATGTTTGTATTTGTGTGTGGGTTGTTGTGCATCTGTTGTTTTAAATGTTATAGGATGCCATGCACAAGTGATACAAGACCACAAGTTAGGGTGCCCAGAGCATCGAGACACGCTTCTTGCACTCCCAATGTTATTTATGGCCCTGGAGAGCCCTACTGGGTGTATGTCAATTCGCGCTCACGCTGTCCCGATGCCTTAAAAGTATACACCTCGGCTCGATCAGACCGCTGACGTGCATTCTGTCACTGAAAAATCCAAAAAACAGACCAGTTTGTAGGCACAACATTAACATAAAGCAAAGCTAGACGGATAAGCACAAATATGAACAGTACGTCTGCAGGATAAGTTAACTAAGAGACTCTTATGTCTCATCTGTGCTCTGCTGGGGCAAGAAAGTGGAGCATCGATGAGAGACAAGGACTATTATGGCACATTATGTGTTCTGATTGGTTGAAACTGTGTTTGACTTCAATTCCTGGTGGTTCATGGGAAAGATAGTTTTCTGTTAAATGTTGAAGCTGCTGTAGTCAAAATAAAGGGAGAAAGATGAGCACAATCCTCGCCTCCTGTCCTGACATACGATTGGCTGGGAGCAGCTATATGATGGTTTACATACACAGACAGCAACGGATATATATGATCTCAGCTCATGGCTAGTATAGGAGTCCTCTCAGTCACTGAGATGCATGATGTGTTATGTGAGATGCCTTAGCAATCCTGAGATGATCATACTGGTTCTGACACACCTGGACAGGCACAGACATTACTCTCACTTCTCGTGAGTAATCCAGTGCTTGACGGTAAAGCCCCCTAATGATCGCAGGAAGTGATGACAGACCGCATAAACAGTTTGTGCATGACATCCTGAGAAAAGAAAGGCGAGAGAGCGGGAGACTCTGACCCTTTGCTCAGCAGCTCAGGAGTTGAGTAAATGGAGTGAGGCAGTTGTGAATGAAAGCCTGAGTTTCATTCATCCCATATGCCCATATGTACCTGGGAAGAGAAAGGACGAGAAGAACAGAGAGCTGAACAGGTTATTTTGGTCTCTTACGGCCTCAATCCTGAGGTGCTGAGGGACATTCTATAGTAGTAGGGAGTATTCCTGCCTTTTATAAGGGGCCGGCCTGGCTTCTGGTCATGTCATCAAGTCCAATTCCTGCCCATTTGGCATCACTGTTTTCATTTCACAGCATCTCTCTGTCTTGCGCATTTTCCCCTGTGGCCCACTGGGCATTCTCCGTCCGGTGTTAGATGTGATAATCCAGACATCCAATAAAATCCGACCGCGAGGTGTTCGAATTTATCGGAGGTGAAAATTATCACCTATGCTAGTAAACTGACTTTTGCGGGAACATGTAAATGTTGGTGCTTGCTTAGTTACTGCACGAGCACCAACATTTCCCATAGACTCAGTCCCAGTAAACACCAGACCTTTTATGAAAGGTACTATCTTTATTGCACATGGTAATGTAGGTTGTCAGGAAGGCAGAGCACCGGTGCAGCAAGCAATGATTTATTTAACAGCAACTGACTGTTGCTAACTTGCTTCCCTCTTGTCAAAAGAATGAAAGGAATCTCTTAAAAGTCAGATAATATTTTGACATGGTAATGATGGAGTGCCAGCATCACTATTGTTACGAAAAGGCTATCTTTAGCCAACCAACACACTCACAAAGATGGTGTCTTGAATTTGTTGCGGTGAAAGATAACTGGTGGACCAAAGTGTAGGGATGGTTGTCTGTGTGATACAGAACTACATTTGGAAATGCCAGTTAAGGTCCATGTGTTTTTACTATTCTGAATTTCTAATAAATGCACATATATTGCTCCAGGGGAGTAAGTTATAATAACAAGCCCAATTGGTAATCATCTTTATTGACTTGTTTCTCTAAAATTGTTTACTTTAACGGAATACTCTACCATTTATGAATCAAACCCCCTTCGGCCACTGGAAGTGACAAAGTGGCTCATTCAAGTGTATTGCATGTTTTTATTCAATTTTTCTGTTTAGAGTGTTTTCAGAACATTTTGATTTATTTTGACACATAAGATATGTAATAGTTGTATCTTCAAACTCATGATACAATTAGACTCTGTTAAAAATGGCATATCCCAGTATTGTTCTTTCCCCAAATCGGCACATAGAGCACTAGAATTTTTCAAGTGTCTCTTTTCAATGCATTAGTCATTTTAGCTAATTTATTCCAAAATTGTGCTTTAAATGCACTTTTGATTTAATCTTTTTCAAAATGTTCAGAGGGCAGGCGAACCTCCTATCAAATCCTTACTTGCCGGATGGCTCCCTTGCTTAAATTCAGATCGGGTATTACATCTGACTTTAAGCAGTGCCAGTTGAGGATGTGGGCGGAGCCGATAGTTTTTGGGTGGAGCCAGTAGAGAAAGTGGGTGGAGCCAGGGAGGAAGTGGGTGTGGCCTCCCGAAAAATTTTGAGCACCTGGACTTCATATTTTACAAATTAAGCACTGGTAGTGAGAGCAACACATATGAGGGGCTGTACACTTTGGTCACCAGAGAGCACATGTTCAGTCATGTTGTTCAGAGCCACACCAACACCTGGTTGATTGCAAGTTCCCTGTCCCTAGGGAGCTTGGAAAGGAGGCAGAACTCTGGGTAAGTACCAAAGAGTCTGAGAAGGTATTGGTGCGTGATCATAAAGATAGTGGCACAGGTACCTTCCCTCAATGCGAGGGGGAGGTGGTGTAGGCAGTGACTCAGCCTGGTCCCCATATGGTAAGAGAGTAAATGGATCCCACGTCCCCTCTAAGTGTAAGAGGGGAGGTTTTGGTGGGCAAAGGCCCTACGTCCAATCCCAGAGCTTGGATTGCACAGGCAGAGGAACCTGGTCTGCACCAAGAGGCCACCCACCTGTGGGAGCTCCACAGTTTCAGGAGAGCTGGGGGTCAGCCGCCACCAGCACCCTACCGGTTCTGTTCTCTGGGGGGGAGACACTCCACTGTGGGGGGTACAGAGGCAAAGATGGAGGGTCAGGAGGTAGAAACAGTACATTGTAGGAGGACCAGTGGGTCAGGGGTTTCCAACTCTGAAGGCAGACCACCCCAAGACTGGCCCTGGTGAGGCCACTTCTGACCAGGGAGGCTCCATGCACTGCCATGGGGCAGAGTGCTGGGGATCTACGCCAAGCATACTTTTGCATGCCACAGACAGAGTCTGTCATTCTTGAGGTGGGTGGTTGTATTCCATGGAAGTCCTGGCTCGCCAGGCACATGTTCAGTCTAAGGATACAGACCCTGGGTAGAAGGACCAGTTTCAGGATATCACCCGTTACCTGGTGAAAGGGAGAATGGAGAAAGGGTACAAAACACTGGGGTTACTGCCCCCCACTCTAAGAAACCTCAGAGGTCAGAGAACCCTCAGGAGCCAATTGAGAACCCCTTGCTACCCCCAAGGCTGGAAGAGAAGCTTACCCATTGGCCCAGCTTAGGGTTCCACCTGTCAGTAGATAGCCTGGGTCCTGGCTCTTGACACTAACAGCTGTCTGCAGCCTCTGTTGATTGTTGTCCTTACGGACAGAATTCTCCTTGGGTTGGGGACAGAAGTCTGGCCCAAGGGGTGAAATGTTCCACATCACTTTGTTGGCCATAGTGGTACTTTGTGCCCACTAGGATGCATCTGTGAGCAAGTTAAAGGTGGGTGCTGAAGAGATGGGGTCCACAGGTGAGGTGAAGGGTAGCCACTTGGTCAGTTCAGTGGCCCCAGAGAGTATAGACAGGGGATCCAACTGAGTTCAGAGAGGAATGGAACTGGCAAGAGCCCCTGCAGTAGTGGGCCACTGTCCACGTTCTATCGCCCTAAGCAGGGAAGTTAATCACAGTATTAATTGGTGTGGAAGCCGCCTCCCGCCTGGCTTTTGGCTGGTTGAAGGTCATGTTGAAAAATGGCCATCTCTGAAGGGTCACCGGAGACTTTTTGCCTCCCCCCCCTCTTTTTCTGACCTTGTTTTGTTGCCCTTAAGACTCGGAGCACATTACCACTGCTAACTAGTTCCAAAGTACATTTGCTCTCTCCTTTAAACAAGGTAGAATTGGCTTACACCCAAATGGCATATTCAATTTACGTATGAGTCTATAATAAAGTTGTACTACATGTAGCCAGGGCCTGTAAGTTAAATGATACTAGTGGCCCAGCAGCACCGATTGTGCCACCTACTTTAATAGCCCTCTAACCATTCCTCAGGCATGCCACTGCAGAGCCTGTGTGTGCAGTCTTAATCAGCCATGTTGACTTGGCAAGTTAAGCCTCTTGCCAGATCTAAACCTTCCTTTTTAACAGATATAAATCACCCTAATGTAGGCCCTGGACAGCCAAATGGCATGAAGAAGAACTGCTGTGCTGCTGAAATCGTGCCCATCTGCTGGACTGCAGCTTCTACGGACTCCTGCCTTGCTGTGCTGCCCTGCTGCATGCCGTTCCCCTGCCTGGTTGAAAAGGACTGGACCTGCAGCACTTTTACCCAGAGTGACTCAAAGGGCTTTCTGGCTTGCCTCCTAATTAACGTCTCAGGGACAGAAAAGACTTCCTCCTTACCTGCATCAGCACCTGGACTCTGCCATTGGTAAGTCTGCCCTGCCAAGTGGTGCTTCCCCAGTCATGACCCTTGGAAGTGAAGCCTGAGGTGCTTCTTCAAGCCAACCCACACATACTCATCGGAACTGGCGCATCTTTGCCTTTTCATGGGTCAGAACCGGTGCATCCTCATCGTAACATAGAGCGGAGCTGGTGCATCGTACTCGGAACCAAAGCATTACTGCCGTTGCGTGGAGAAAAATCGACGCATCTTGTCTACTGCGTGGCTCAACACCAACGCATTCTTCGGCTGCACCTCGCATTTTCTTCTATGTTGACACAACCCAGATCGAGGTACTTGTGTTCAGCAGGCCTAACTGAGTCCCTATATCTGGCCCGCACTCCATCATGTTTGGGCTAAACCTTTGACTTTGCCCCGTTCCAGCACAACTAGACATCCCATTTAAGTGCTTATTGCTTCTATGCACTATTTTACAGTTCATTCTTTGAAAATTAATATCTCGAATTCTACTTTTTGGATTTTTGTCTATTTGATCTTTTTTTATTTACAGAATTATTCTCTATTTGGCTAACCTGGTGTGGAGTCTTTTGTGGTGTTTTCATTGTGTTACTGTTTGAAGTGTTGCACAAATTCTTTACACATTGACTCTTAAGTTAAGACTGACTGCTCTGTACCAAGGTGAGCAAACAGATAATTTAGTGTGTGTTGTGACTTACACTGACTAGTATTGTGGTTGCTGCTTGGACAGGGTGCATCCCTCTGCCAACCAGAAACTCCATTTCTAACTCTTCACAATTGTGTTGAAACAGATAAATGTGAAAGACATGTAAGGCAGATGGGCAGGGTGGTCTTAGTAAGAGAGACTTTCCAAAGGGAGAATGCAAACTTTCGTAAAATTTCTATGTATGTTTTCACCATGTGAAAGGCAAATAATTATCAAACAATGTGAATCGTTGTTGACAACATCTTTACTACATGTTTGAGGTGCAAACTTACTTTAAGTTATGGAAGTCAGTGGTATATATGGCTGTATATCAAGTCTTGGATGAAACGGTAAATGTTCTCTAAAATGTTGTTTTTACTCTTTGACTTCTGCGATGTGTTAATTGCACAGCTGTAACAGAACCTCCTTTTTTGATGCTTTTTTTCTCTTGACATATCATTCACCTACTTTGATGCCATCCAGTGTGAGATCACAAAAGATGGTCGAAGAAAGTTATTCTGAGTATGTGGGGGAGCCTTCAGTGCTAAGCTAGAAATGCTGTTGCTGCCCATACATAGGGGCAGATTTACAAGAAAGTGACGCATCTGTAGAGATGCGTCACTTTCCCTGCGCCAACATGCAAAACCCTTGCGTCACCATGGATGTGCCGTATTTACAATACGGCGCACCATGGCACAAGGATTGACAGATGCATCAGAAATTCTCGAACATCTGTTGACGGAAAAGTCACGTATTGCTGGAGTCGTGCTGCAAGCACGACTCAACACCAGCAATGCTCAGGGGCGCCATATGCCTAACATGCTGCGTCACTCCTTACGCCTTCTTCAAGCAGGCGCAGGGTTTTGATGCAGCATGGACGTAAAAGTGACTCAGTGAAATCTTGTAGATTTCACTACGTCACTTTTACGGGGCTTCCTGCGATGGAACGCCCACCCTGCATACATTAAACCTGACGCAGGTTTAATGTGGCGCAGGGCTTCACAACGTGACGCATCTCCCTAGATGCGTCATGTTGTAAATGGGCCGCAACGTTTACGCTGCTGCTGCATCACAAAGTGACACAACGACGGTGCAAAAGTGACGCAAGGGGCTTGTAAATCTGCCCCTGAGTCTTTACTTGGTGTGTTATTGAAGCGCGGTAAAATGTGCGTAAAACCTAAAAAATTGGCTAACCTCAGTGCTTTTTTTTAAAGTTGTGATTGCTGAAGAAGTGTGTGTTGTTTTGTTTCCACGAAATAGTTTTTAGCTCTTTCGTGTTTGTTTTGATTTTTGAGCCAGCATTTCTTTGGGTCCTGATTGTTTAGAAGTGGTCTATCCTGCCCATGAATGTGGAAGGAAGGAGTTGCTGAGATATTGAACTGGCTGACATTTTAAAGAAAAAGGAGGTCTGTGTTATATGTTAGCATATGTCTTGAAGGGAGTAGTTGAGTAAAATGTGGTGGGGACAAGGGTATCATTTATGACGATGGATGGAATAATTCGAGAACGCTTGGCAGAGCGAGTAGGTACTTGGGAAAATGCTGTACCTGTGTTGTACCTGTCTGCTACTTTTGGAAACAGATCATCTTTATAACAAAATCAGCGTGAAAACTCTTACATAACAATAAGTAACTCGTTTTTCCAAAATTAAAGTATGCAAATTGCAGTCAGGCAAGAATAGCAGTGCTTTTGGCCAAAACAATAAACGCATTCGTTGTAACATTTCCGTAACAATTTTATTTCTTCAGCGGCGTTATTTGGAGTTCTTTCATCTCTCGAAATTACTAGAGTGATGTGATGTCATAAATACCCACATCCTACTGATTTCTGGAAATGTATTGGGTGGCCTGCTGCTGAGGGAGTTGTACTTTCTAAAAGACTAGCATATAACCTGGTACCTCTCTGTATCGAAGCTGACAAGTTTTCAGATTGCTTATTTGTGACAGATCTACGGTTTAAGTTGGCACATGAGTGACATTCTACTGTCAAATGTGTGACACTTCAAGTGAGACTTTCTTGCAAGTAAATAAAAGCAATGGCTAGGGTTTGTGTGCCTCTCTGTGAAGTTTCTGTTACAGTATCCAGACATACCACAAACAATGCATGTTAGCAGCATTAGGTTCATGTGTAATAATGGATGTACTATAAATACATTGAAATGAATACAGGTAAATTTTGTGAATAGTAGACTGCATTGAATATTACAGTCTCTCACTCTGACAGACACTTTTCTCCTGACAGCTTTCTGAAATTGTGCACTCTGCCACGAAGCTGCAGATTGGATAAACATGCAGTTGAAAGACTTTTATGACTCAGTGACTGGCAATGGGATAAACTCTGACTGACTTCAGTAAAAGTAAAATTAACGACTTAGCTGGGCCCAGGCCAGTTTCCATAGCAACGGGTTACCTCTTCTTGACCTGGGCCCGGCTCATCGCTGCCTGTAGCAGCACAGCAAGAGCCCCTGCTGCCGAGTTCATCTAACTCCACGGAGCTATAGAGTCTTGTCGCAAACAGAGAAGCTAGTAATAATTTATGACATCAGCATTTTTGTGTGGTGATGCGGACACCAGCACTAAAATCCATTAGTCTAACGCCTGAAGCCTGGGGCTTGGCATATTGCTGTATTCTCAGTGCTCTTCTGAGCCCTCTGCGTCTTCAGCATTGTACGGCAGTGAGAACACTAGTGTGTTACCTTAGTCCCTTGGATTTCCTTCCCTTTGGTACCTCCCTCCTGCCATACCCCCTCTTTTGTCCTCACCATAGAACATTCCAACGCTGTTAACTGTCATTGCCTTTGTTCTTCCAGTGGACTTGGAGCTGCTCTCATGACTGGAACTGGCGATGTGTAATAAACGTAATTTACTTCTCACCTTGAATGAAGATTCTTCATTATAACGACAACGACTCTGCACTGCAGAGTACTGCACACCCAGGAGTCAGGGCATCACTTCCTGCTCCAGGTACTGGGTGGGAAGCATGGGCAGGAGCTGGGTACTCTATTGCAGGAAATAGTAGAGAGCATGGGTGGAACCAAGCTCCCCCTGAAGTAAAGGAACAACTAATAAAGAACAATTTAACACTGTACCTATATCTGGGTGGTACACATCTTGCACCATGATAAACAAAAATGGTGAAAACTGTGGACAATGAGCCCATGGTCAGGAGCACGATCCACATGAGGAGTGAAAACGTACAATGATGAACACTTCCGAGTACCTGACCGAGCTTGGAAGCATTTGGTGATAGCATTCCCATATTAATTCCCACATTTGATTCCAACTACACAGTTGCTCCCTGCATAAGCTCCATGTGGGGTTTGGGAGGCTTGCAAGGTCTATTTGAAGTGAGGCACACATTCTCTTTAATTAATTAAGGCAGACTTTGTAGGACCTCGCAAAAGTCTAAAGGAAGCAAAGGAGTGGCCAACTGAAAGACAAGTGCTCCATTGAAATCAGTAAGGAGGCTATTGTAAAGCCAGGTGACCCATAGAAAAGAACAGGGCAATCATTTGGAAGAAACATGGCAGCTATGTATGATGGGCAGCCTTGATATAGCATACACAGAGGAAGGAATGGAAAGGATTTACATCAAAGAAACAAATTCAAGAGTGAAGCAGAAATACTTCGAAACAGTAGGACAAACAGTGATAAAAGAGCGACATTTCATGCCTTAACTTGAAACTAACAAAACAGAGATTTAAGATGGAGACAAATAAACTGCTGTTACAATCCATGAGGTCTAACAAGTGTTAGATTTCAGAAAATAACCTAAAAATCATGTACATGTTAAATAAATTAAAGTCAGAGGAAGCAATAAATAAAGAAGTCTAAGGATACAGAGAGACAAACTAGACTGACAGTTTTTTCCACCGGTCATTTCCTCAGTGGGGTGGAGCTTTTGGGGGCTGTGTTTTTAAGGGCAGGTGGCGCTCCTGGCCCCTCTGTCACTTTATCCAGCTTTCCCAGGTAATGAGGGCAGGCTACTTTTTGCTCCAATTCCAACCCTGTAAACAAATAAGAGAAAACGAAACAAACAACATCAATAACAAAAGCTTGTAAAACGCAATTGTTTTGCATCAAGAGTTCAATGAACCCATGCTGTGACACAAAAGAATAACTTAAAAGAAAAGAGAAAAGGTAAACTTTGGTGATCACAACAGCGTAACAATGTCGTCACAGCAGTAGCTGCACAGTGGATGACGACTGAAAGTGGAAACACCGTGCTTGCATCACAGTCTGTTGAATCAATGGATACACCAAACAAACCCAATCAAGAGAACTCTTTCCTAATACATCACGGGAAGATATGTCAGTCTCTGAGAGTACATCATAACAGCCAACACAAAAGTCACACCAAGGCCAGGAGAACGTCCCTACAGACTAGCATCAACATCTACACAGAGCCAGAGAACCTTCTGCAATCTGAGAGCAGTGAAATATACTCCCATGATTCAATGCAATTGCCAGGCATACAACCCTAGAGGTCGCACAATCTGGTGTCTTGATCATCACATCATCCCTTGTGACAGGAACAGCTTGACTGACTCTGAGTTAGCAAGATCACATACATGGAAAGGGGGGAAATGGAGGGAAAATGCTGTTGTCCTTACTCAAGAAGGGGGCGATATTGATATATATTTTTTCTCTAAGGGAGGGGGAGATGTCAGGTTATGAGGAAACTGGAACCCTGCAGTGCCAAAGTCCTCGCAAGTCCACAGTGAGGACACGGACACCACTTCCTGTCCTAGGGACAGGGCGGGAAGACTGGAGAGGAGTCAAACATTCCAGAGCAAGAAAGCGTAGAGACAGCATAGGTGGAGACAAGATCCCCCAGAAGTAGAGGAACAAGTGATAGAGAGGGAACACATAATTAAAAAACAGTTCAAAACCATACCTGTATCTGTGTGGTCTATATGTCTTGCACTTTGAGAAGACATGACAAGTGTTTATCTTTGTGTAAATCTCGTGCAGCCTCATTGCTCCTCTGAGACCCCTGCAGGCTTATGGCTTCTCTGAGCCCACTGAAGGGCGATTGTTTCTCTGAGCGCGCCTCCTACCAGCAGCATTATGTCTTCTGAGCCCCTCTACAGTGTTGGTGCTCCTCTAAGCGCTCCTCCAGCCCTCCTCCCACCACAGAAGCGCCCCTCCTCCCACCACCTAAGCACCCCTCCTCCCACCTCATCTCAGCCCATGCCCTGAAGTGTTATTGATCCACTAAACCATACCTGAGCATCACTGGTCCTCTGACCTAAGGTGACTAGATGATTCCATGTCAGCGAGGGAGTGACAATGCAGTGCTGGTATTTGTTCAAAAACCTGAAGCATTCTGAGAGATGTAGTCCTGGCTCGCTTCAGGGGATTAAAATGATGTGACAGACCTAAAAACATTGGTGTGTAAAAGAAAATCCAAGACCTGGAGCATTCCATAGAGCCAACTTGTAACCTAACTCTGACTCCCTCTGCTGCTTAGTGCTTCTCTTGGACCTGTGTAATCTCAATGCTCCTCTTAAACCCCTATAGTCTCAGCATATTCTGGTGGACTCTGGGGGTTTAATATTATGCAAGGCTCTTTAACACATGCAATGATGCAATATGTGCAACATGGAACCATTAATGTCTATTTCTAGAACCATTGAAGCATGTACTCTAAAAAAAAAAAAAAGGTTTTTTTTTGCACATTTTATTAGTGCCAAATAACGTTACATATCATTATTCCTTTGTTTTTAATCAGTAAAAATCTTATGGATTTATTTACTGAAACAATAAACTTATCACTTAGTTGATGATCGAACACCTAAATGTCCAAAGAAGTAAGTTTTACTCTATCCCAGAAAGGGAAACACATGGTAGCATATGTAGGCTACACCTACTGCAAAGGACATGCGATCCCAGGACTGCTCCAAATATTATCCTAATGGTTGCTATCAGAGGCTTGTAACTGTAAATTATAAAGAGAACAATGCTGTTGAACCTAGCCATCTGCCAAATATAGAAAGAAATCAAGGTCAGAGATAGAATTCAAGACATCAAATAAGCCTCCCTAAACTTAACTGCTACAAGCGTAGTAGTACTTAAAGAATACACCCACATACTTCCTACACGCTGTATAGTACAGTTACCAATTCTCCAGAACTTAAAATCTATATCTAGAAAAGGAAGATATGAGGGAATAGCAAACCCAAACCCTAAAACCTTTTCAGAAATAAACATCCCATACTAATTTATAATTATCCATAAAATAGATGTTTTCCTGCCGTATAACATAAAAAGCAATTTTAGCAGCCCAGAAAACCCCTAAATTAACACAATGCCCCATGTGACTCATAGATGAGGCATTTAAGACATGCCCACCATCTTTCTACCTACTATATACTGCACATGGGCAAGTCCAAGACAGTAATATACCACTCTTCTTTAGAATACTACGTAGTAATCAAACAAACACCTTCTTTGAGGAGGAATGCAATCATTATGCACAAAATAAAATCATCATAGACTTAGAATTTGTTATGGTACACTCCTTGTCAAAAGTGTATCTAAACACCCGCCACCCACTGCAAGGCTGTGATTTCCACTACAGTAGAGCCATCTGGTACCACCTAAAAAATCCACCTTAAGCACTGAGTATTCTACAAACATCACATTCCAATTACAACTAAAAATAATTTGCCCTGTCATTTGCACCATCCAAGATAGTACAACCTACTAATTGACTCTAAATTTTACAAAGACAATAAGGCTAAATTAAACCCACTCCTGGACTATCTGAGGACACCAGGGTTTCACCTGCACCAATCTGCCAGGTTCCATATTGAGTGGTGTAAGGTATATGTAAGCATTCTAAACAAAGAATCCAAAGCCAACAATGAAGCATAAGGCCAGCAAAATGTGTTCAAAGCCACAACAGTCAGACACCATCCAACTTCTTACCAATTCATTGAAATACAAAAAAAGAACACAGTTACCATGTCCAAAGAATCCAACAATTCCCCTTACAAACCTTAAAACCTAAACTATTCAAACACATCCTATACATGCATGAAATTATTTGTAAAAAGATAAAGCTATCTAAAGAACTACCATCCCTAGGTTATCTTGACTTCCAAGTTGACCCATTGGAAAAGAATCACACATGACACCTAAAACACACAGAAAATGTTACAAACACAATACCATTTTTTTGTTGAGTAAATAAAACAAACAGCCGCTGTCCGTGCAGGTAACAGCGGTGGGGCCGCATGGGGTTATTTCGAGGGACGATACAGAGGGAAAATTAAATGAATAATAAATTTTCCCTCGGCATCGTCCTTTGAAATCCCCCTAATGAGGCCCCACCGCTGTTACCTTCATGGACTGCAGCTGAACACAAATACTGCTCAACAAAAAAACATAAAAATAATGACAATTGAAATAACATACACAAATTAAATGAACAACATAGTTTCAAACATGCCAAGATAAAAGTCAAACAGCACTAAAATAAGACTGCATTGCATACTCTTGAAAACATTCCCACCTACAAATAAATAACATTACAAATATGACATGTGGATGTAAGTATTATTTATTTTCTTAAGCGCTTTTATAGCGATTCTAATGCACATGTACGTTACGGTCTGAAGGGTGAGTGTTCGGCTACTTTCCCAATTAGGAGCGGAGTCAGGCAGGGTTGTGTTCTGGCTCCGTTCCTTTTTAACTTGTACATAAATGGACTTGAGGAAGTTCTGCTTAAAGATAACCAAGACTTTCCCCAAGTAGCTGACCGCCCAATTCCAGCCCTCTTGTATGCAGATGACGCCGTGCTGATGTCTCGCACACAAGTGGGCCTTCAGCGCATTTTGGATAGTTTTTACCTCTTTATGAAAGACTTAGGACTAAGGGTAAATTCTTCCAAAACTTTTATTATGCGCTGTGGCAGGGGTTTTAACACAACTAGAAACATGTTTGTTGCAGGACAAAAGATTGGGGCTACAAATAAATTCTCCTATCTGGGCATTCTCTTTGCCCATAACGATACCTTGACACAAGCTGTGGCAGCCAAAAAATTGGCATTTATACGTACTACATCTGCCCTTATTACCTTTGCCAGGAAACTGGGTAAAAGACCACCAGAGGAAGTTATTAAAGTATATAAGGCAAAGGGTGTTTCTACTGCAGCTTATGGGAGTGGGGTTTGGGGGTTTGTTGACCTCTCCCCTATTCAGTTACTTGAAAATTCCTTTCTAAAATACATCCTAGCTGTCCCGAGAGGTACCTCAGCGTGCATCTGCCATGCAGAGCTTGGTCTCCCCTACATCTCGGATTTAATTAGACTGGAGCCCGTGCTATTATGGCACAGGCTGTGGATGAAAGAGGAGGCCAAACTGAATAGAGATATCCTTTTAGATATTTTAAAATTGGAAGGTGTCATGAGGATTCCATGGCTAAGATATGTTTACAACTTTTTACCAATCCTACCACCATCATGACAGTAACTAGGAAGGAATTGAGAAAAGAGGGTCTCTTGCTATTGGATAATCTCAGAATGTCATCTGAGATTTTAAAGCCCTCAGTCCTGCACAATCAACTGGTTTTAACTGCATTTAACATTCAACCCTATTTAATTTTGGTTGCCGGTGCTTACGATAGGTTCCTATTACCTCGATTTAGGCTGGTGGTCTTCCATAGACTAGTCTCTTTTCCTATTATGAATGACTGGTCACGAGACCTCCAGCTTTGCCCTTGTGATAATATCTCCCCCCAATCCACTATTCATGTTACCCTTTTCTGTAAATTCTATTCTTCTGTAAGGAGTCTGCTTTTGATACCCATTTTAAAACGGTATGGGCTCCGTCAATGCCGTCCTGCCTTTTTGGCATTACAATCCCTAGATAACGAGAATAGTGTCTTAAGGATAACAGTTTTCCTGAAAAAAGTTTAGAGTTTTAGGAAAAGTGTGCCTATTTAATTGATTCTTTTTAATGTAATAAGGGTTTCTGTCAGTGTAAATACTGATTTGTTTAATTGGATTTTTATGTAATATTTTTTTTAATATATGAATTGTGCATATACGTTTAATTGCTTGCTTTTATGATTGTTCTTAATCAATTGAATAAAGCCTTTTTGAACTTGAACTTGAAATATGACATAATTCTGTAGTAGGACATCTTGAATTTTCAAACACAGCAACAAAAATCCACAAACAAGATTAAACAAAAACAAATCCATAAAAAGACACCCCATCCAGTTGAGAAATGCAATAAAGATTCAAAAAAACATTTAAAAAACTGTGAAAGAAAGTCTCAAAAATAGAGAAATTACCTTAAAAATGAAGAGATATTGCAATATATCATTTGCTGTGTGTTTTCGGTGTAGTGTGGGATGTGTGAATGAAGAGATAATTGCAATATATCACCCATAATTCCTTAACAAAAATAACAAAAGTCGGAGATTCTCCTTCATGACAATTCCCCCCCGCCCGGCTTTAGGGAAACAACCTGGCCTCATGGGTTTGCCCTGCCGACTTCCAATGGGTTAGCCGCTAAGAACCTCGGGGTATGGTTGGAGGACAACTTATCCTTTTCCACCCAGGTTATGAAGCTCTCAGGCAGCTGCTTTGGCCTCCTTAAATCTTCAACCCCTTCTTCCAAGGCCTGCTAAAGAGACAGTCAGCCACGCTTTGAAACTCTCCCGCTTGCACTACTCCAATTCTTTGAAAGTGGGCATCCCAGGCCATGCTTTGAATAAGCTCCAGATCGTCCAAAATGTGGGCGCCAGGCTTCTCCTTGGAATTTCCAACAGGAGTAGCGTGCGCTAACATCTACGCACACTGCACTGGCTCCCTGTAGCCGAACAGGTCAAATTTAAATCCCTTGTCATTGCCCATCGTGCCCTCCATGGCCATTGCCCAGCATATTTAAGGAAGCGGTTTTCCTTCTATGTCCTGATAAGACAACTACGCTCATCAGTGCTTCTTTTAGCTAAAGTGCCCTGTTTCTTTCGCCACAGACTGGGCGGATGCTCCCTTGCTGTGAAAGCCGCCCAGGCTTGGAATGCCCTTTCTTTTGCACTTCGCGACACCCAAGACCCTTTGGCTTTCAAGAAACATCTAAAAACCTATCTCTTCCCCTAGTGTTAGTTAGGTGACTCCTCTTGGTTTCGCGCTGGGACACTCCTTGGAGTAGCCGTGCGCATTATAAAACTATATAACATAACAAAAACAAGAAAAATAAACAGACTTGAAAGAAGTTTTCTTCTGTGCTGTAAAAACATATCTAACAACCTTTCAGTCCACTATAGTGTCAAATGTAATAAAAGACATCAATAAAAAAACTATAACTTTAACAAAACATAGTAAGTTTTAAAACCATCATCAGCAGAGAACTTTAGTTCAGCCAAAAATTGCCATAAAAGCACAGATCAAAAAGACTACAATACATTGAGTTACAAACAGAACTAAAATGAGCTACATTGCATTTGTTACATTGTCATAACCATTGCACAGGGAGAGACACCAATGAGCACGGTAGAGATAAGTTTAACAATCATAATCCATTATCATCTCAATTGTCCTTCTAGCCCACCTCACAGCACCACGTTATTGTTTAAGTTAGACACTAATAAAGTTCTTGTGCATCATACAGCCAATCTAGGAGATCATGACTCCATTGTCCCTCTACCTCACCCCGCAGCCCCACGTTGTTCTTTAAGTAAAACAGACATAAAGTGCTTGTGCATCATACAGGCAATCTATGAAATAATAACGTGCTTGTGCATCTTTGGGATTTTTTTATCTGTGGAATTAATTTAATTAAAAAACCTGTTTGTAATCAGAGGGTAGCCATGACATAGGTCTAGCACAGTAGACAACCGTACAGAAAAGAATGAACAGTAGCTTATTTAAGCATTATAGTTAGGCTTTCCTGTTTTCAGTTTCTATTTTCGGTAAATTCTGGTGGTGTTTTTTCAGTGTTTTCCAGTGATTTCAATACCTCCAAAAAACAGTGCTTTTCAGTGATTAATCATTTTCGCGCCAAAAAAAACAACTGAAACTGTGTTTTACCGGTGTTTATGGAACGCTTTGTTTTTATTATTGCTTGCTTTCTTCATTGATGCATGGTATTTAGACAGTGTACGTACAGTGTATATGGGGTCCAAATACGTTTTTACAAGTCGAATTTATTGTAGTAGACCATACAATATTTCTTCAGTGATTCTTTGGTCATTCGTGCTCTCTCTTTCCTTCCCATGTACACTTTTATTTGCGAAAAGGCCTTCTCGACATTGGCACTTGAGACTGGCAACGCCAAAATAGCCAGTACACAATTTGCCAACTCTGGCCTCTGACATAGCTTTCAATGCCAATACTGGTGCACCTCAAGGTTGACATTCTCTGGGCCAGATTCTGCAACATATGCATTGAACTGGGCGCATATGCCCTCAGAGGTATTAAACAAAACCAAAGGAAATGATGGACTGAGTGTTGAACATTGCAAACACTCACCCCCAGTCAACTGATCTGGGTTTAATCCATCACCTTTCCATTTCCTTTGGTTTTTGCTTTGTTCGCCATAAGTTAGCAGGGTATGCTCAGACGTGAGTCCCTTGCTCACTTTGCCACTGGATTCAAGCAAGCCTGGCAGAAGATGGCTGAAATGCTAGAAGCCGGTCCTAGGAAGCTTTTTCCCGGTCCAGGGAAGACATGGTTTGGCAGTTCGGCTGGACTGTTCCCATGAGGCACAGGGTCAGACTGATTTGCATATGGCCATGTCTGAACTGGGGTGGCAGAGTGGGCTAAAGAACGGTGATGTATTAAACCCAGATCAGTTGACTGGGGGTGAGTGCTTGCAATGTTCAACACTCCGTCCATCATTTCCTTTGGTTTTTGCTTTGTTCGCCATAAATTGGCAGGGTATGCTCAGACGTGAGTCCCTTGCTCACTTTGCCACTGGATTCAAGCAAGCCTGGCAGAAGATGGCTGAAATGCTAGAAGCCGGTCCTAGGAAGCTTTTTCCCGGTCCAGGGAAGACATGGCTTGGCAGTTCGGCTGGACTGTTCCCATGAGGCACAGGGTCAGACTGATTTGCATATGGCCATGTCTGAACTGGGGTGGCAGAGTGGGCTAAAGAACGGTGATGTATTAAACCCAGATCAGTTGACTGGGGGTGAGTGCTTGCAATGTTCAACACTCCGTCCATCATTTCCTTTGGTTTTTGCTTTGTTCGCCATAAGTTGGCAGGGTATGCTCAGACGTGAGTCCCTTGCTCACTTTGCCACTGGATTCAAGCAAGCCTGGCAGAAGATGGCTGAAATGCTAGAAGCCGGTCCTAGGAAGCTTTTTCCCGGTCCAGGGAAGACATGGCTTGGCAGTTCGGCTGGACTGTTCCCATGAGGCACAGGGTCAGACTGATTTGCATATGGCCATGTCTGAACTGGGGTGGCAGAGTGGGCTAAAGAACGGTGATGTATTAAACCCAGATCAGTTGACTGGGGGTGAGTGCTTGCAATGTTCAACACTCCGTCCATCATTTCCTTTGGTTTTTGCTTTGTTCGCCATAAATTGGCAGGGTATGCTCAGACGTGAGTCCCTTGCTCACTTTGCCACTGGATTCAAGCAAGCCTGGCTGAAGACGGCTGAAATGCCAGAAACCGGTCCTAGGAAGATTGTTTCCGGTCCAGGGAAGACATGGCTTGGCAGTTCGGGCTGGACTGTTTCCATGAGGCACAGGGTCAGACTGATTTGCATATGGCCATGTCTGAACTGGGGTGGCAGAGTGGGCTAAAGAACGGTGATGGATTAAACCCAGATCAGTTGACTGGGGGTGAGTGCTTGCAATGTTCAACACTCCGTCCATCATTTCCTTTGGTTTTTGCTTTGTTCGCCATAAATTGGCAGGATATGCTCAGACGTGAGTCCCTTGCTCACTTTGCCACTGGATTCAAGCAAGCCTGGCTGAAGTCGGCTGAAATGCCAGAAACCGATCCTAGGAAGCTTGTTTCCGGTCCAGGGAAGACATGGCTTGGCAGTTCGGGCTGGACTGTTCCCATGAGGCACAGGGTCACACTGATTTGCATATGGCCATGTCTGAACTGGGGTGGCAGAGTGGGCTAAAGAACGGTGATGGATTAAACCCAGATCAGTTGACTGGGGGTGAGTGCTTGCAATGTTCAACACTCCGTCCATCATTTCCTTTGGTTTTTGCTTTGTTCGCCATAAATTGGCAGGGTATGCTCAGACGTGAGTCCCTTGCTCACTTTGCCACTGGATTCAAGCAAGCCTGGCAGAAGATGGCTGAAATGCTAGAAGCCGGTCCTAGGAAGCTTTTTCCCGGTCCAGGGAAGACATGGCTTGGCAGTTCGGCTGGACTGTTCCCATGAGGCACAGGGTCAGACTGATTTGCATATGGCCATGTCTGAACTGGGGTGGCAGAGTGGGCTAAAGAACGGTGATGTATTAAACCCAGATCAGTTGACTGGGGGTGAGTGCTTGCAATGTTCAACACTCCGTCCATCATTTCCTTTGGTTTTTGCTTTGTTCGCCATAAGTTGGCAGGGTATGCTCAGACGTGAGTCCCTTGCTCACTTTGCCACTGGATTCAAGCAAGCCTGGCAGAAGATGGCTGAAATGCTAGAAGCCGGTCCTAGTAAGCTTTTTCCCGGTCCAGGGAAGACATGGCTTGGCAGTTCGGCTGGACTGTTCCCATGAGGCACAGGGTCAGACTGATTTGCATATGGCCATGTCTGAACTGGGGTGGCAGAGTGGGCTAAAGAACGGTGATGTATTAAACCCAGATCAGTTGACTGGGGGTGAGTGCTTGCAATGTTCAACACTCCGTCCATCATTTCCTTTGGTTTTTGCTTTGTTCGCCATAAATTGGCAGGGTATGCTCAGACGTGAGTCCCTTGCTCACTTTGCCACTGGATTCAAGCAAGCCTGGCTGAAGACGGCTGAAATGCCAGAAACCGGTCCTAGGAAGATTGTTTCCGGTCCAGGGAAGACATGGCTTGGCAGTTCGGGCTGGACTGTTTCCATGAGGCACAGGGTCAGACTGATTTGCATATGGCCATGTCTGAACTGGGGTGGCAGAGTGGGCTAAAGAACGGTGATGGATTAAACCCAGATCAGTTGACTGGGGGTGAGTGCTTGCAATGTTCAACACTCCGTCCATCATTTCCTTTGGTTTTTGCTTTGTTCGCCATAAATTGGCAGGATATGCTCAGACGTGAGTCCCTTGCTCACTTTGCCACTGGATTCAAGCAAGCCTGGCTGAAGTCGGCTGAAATGCCAGAAACCGATCCTAGGAAGCTTGTTTCCGGTCCAGGGAAGACATGGCTTGGCAGTTCGGGCTGGACTGTTCCCATGAGGCACAGGGTCACACTGATTTGCATATGGCCATGTCTGAACTGGGGTGGCAGAGTGGGCTAAAGAACGGTGATGGATTAAACCCAGATCAGTTGACTGGGGGTGAGTGCTTGCAATGTTCAACACTCCGTCCATCATTTCCTTTGTTTTTTGCTCAGAGGTATTAAAGCGGTCAAAAATCAAACTGTACTTTTCGAAGTCTGGAGAAAATTCTACTTTACGGAAGGGATCTAACACTTGTGCAGAGTACCAAAGTGAGGCTTCATTCACTTCAAACGCCGTGGCTGGTGAAGGGACATTTCTATGCATCATAGCTAGCCATTTCTCATGCATAGTAAAATAACATTTCCTGAATTGGTCCTCAACACTTCTCTGCTTACCAAGTGGCAAGCATTCTAACAGGGAACATGTTGCAGTGCCAAAGTCACTAAAAGTGTCGCCTAGCCTACTCTTGAGGAGATATTTGACATCTACAGCAATTATGCTGAACACTGGGTAGACCAGGGTGTTTTCTGACTCTAGTTTTTTGATTATGTCCACTACAGCAGTCATGTTTTCCTGTAAAAATCTAAGAATGCAGTAGAGTGTACTTTTTTTGACATCACTATCAATATGCATCCGAAGATCCTCACATTTCTTGCCTTTTGCATCATCACTAAGCAAAATTTCAGTAAACGGTCGCCACATAGATAATATTGCATTCACGGCCTCTAGGACTGAAAACCACCGACTAAATGACACAGTTGGGATGACTCTCTCTTTGCTGCCACACAAAACACAAAATGAGACATATTTGCGTTTTAGTTCCCACGCATAACGAAACAGTGCACCTGAATGGACTACAAAATCAATAGCATTCTTCATTAGCTCAGAAGATTGTAGAGATGCTTTCAGCATACCATCTAGCAAGTGGCAAGGATCTCTTACAGGGAAACACTTCAGCTCAGGTATTGCTTTTGACAGGTCATCACATAACTTTTTCATATACGTAGCTGAATCGCTGCAATACAAACAATATCACTCCAATCTTTGTTAAACTTGGTAAGAACTCTCTGCAGCAGCATCCTAAGTGACACTGCGTTGCATGTTTCCAGTACATCTAGATCTGCCATGATGGTACGTCTGTACCATCCATTTTTGCATCACAAAATTTGATTAGCACTGCCACTGCTGGGTCGCCACGCATCTCTGGAGTTTCATCAATGGTAACAGAGATCTCTACATCACCTTGGAGTAACTCTGAAATATGTTCATTGTCTGCAAGGAACACCTCTGGAAGGTATTTCTCATACATTTGTGTTGCTTTTGGTAATGTTTTGCATGCTGGTGCACGCTTGCAGAACAGATTCCCAATCGGTCCATCGGCTTGGTGTAAGCTGGTTCCAGATTGCACTAGGGCACATACAAATTCTTGTGCCACATCCTTTTCTTCCTCACGTTTTCTTTTGAAGCATGTCATTGTCTCAGCAAGAGACATCTGGCATAGGCTGTCGCTATTAGGTGGCTCTTTCAATTTCAAGTGGGTCTTGGTGACAAGATGTTCAGCAACTCGGCTTGCAGTCTTCACAGTTACTATTGGGACAGTCACTCTGCAAAACCTGCAAATTATCATCTTTTGCCCACGCACTTCTTCATCCATGAAATCTTTGTTTTCCAGCACATAATCTTCTGCCGTCTTTATTCTGCGGGGCATGTTGTTCTGCGCAAATTAGATCAATAAAAAAAAAAAAAAAACACTTAGAAACCGGTTGCGTACTGTTGAGAAAATAATGAAAAAGACAACATTTTCATGGTCAGGTGACTGCTGTGCAAACAGGGAAGAGCGCACTTGTGTTGCAATGAGTAACAGAAACAACAAGTTCTGGTCACGGGAGCCAATAGGCTAAAAGCACCCCAGGGCAGGGGCGCGAGGCCTTAATGTCTGTAAGGTTAAGATCAGCACTTTCGAAAATTTGGCTGAAAAGGGAGGCACTTTGCAAGTCACACCTCTTGAACTGCGGGGTACAGAGACAACTTTTTGGAATTGCAGGTTTTGTGACACTCAAGGTATGGGTAATTTATGCAAGATTTTTGGGGGTGTTGGAGGCAAGGCAGGCAGTTCTCATAGTTCATTTAGAATCAATGTGTTGTCATTTGGAGAAAGTGAGAGCTGGGTGACATGTTCATGGTTTTGGGCTAGGCTGCTTTTCACTTCTGTTTTTTTCCCCTCTGAGTTTTATATAGTGCTAACTCGACCTGAAGGTATTGAAGCGCTTCACATGAACACCTGTTGTGTTACACAAGGGCACATTAATTTTTGTTAGGATGGGTAGATTACGTGATTTGTCCAGGTCACTGGATGTTGAGCGTCATTGCCGAGACTCAAACCCTGTTCGCCAGATTTGAGGTCCACCGCCCTAACCATTAGACTACATCCTCTCCTGCTGTTATTTTCAAAGTTTATGGAAGAGTCTATGCCTATTTCCCCGGTGCCCACCCCCACGTTAGCCAGGCAGAGGGAACTTGCTTACGGGCCGCATAACTCAAACAGGCAGAATTTTAAACCCAAGCATGCTGCCTATTTCCCTGGTGCCCACCCCCACGTTACCCAGGCAGGGGGCCCTTGCTCACGGGCCGCATTAAGCAATAGCAGAAGCATTCCAAGCATTTCAAGCCTCGTTGAGTAAACAGTCTTTTTAAAGACCTGTGAACAACAGCTCGTCTCCCCCACATTAGCCAGGCGGCGGGCCCTTGCTCACGGGCCGCATTAAGCAATATGTGCCACCTCTTTCCCCGGTGCCCACCCCCACGTTAGCCAGCGCCCTAATCACCACATATATTACAGATAGCAAGCGCTTTATAGAACTAGCAGTCTGACCAATGGTCAAAGGACACAGGAACCTGAATAAGCGAAGGCGACCGGGCTATTATACTGCTCAAGTACAACACTCACAACATTTACCTTGGATGGTTCAACTAGGCCTTGGAACACTGGCGGTCGTCGTTGGGTCGTCGTCTCGTCGTCGTGGTTGCCTGAAGTGTGGTGAGGTGTATGGGGCCAGACAAACTCCGGACAGTATTTTCAATGGGGCATGGCCACACCCACCAACCTTGCCAACCAATGTGTCTCCACGAATTTAATGGGGGTGACGCACGATGAGAGCTGCTCCCTTCTCGGGCCTAAATTGCAGTTTCGTCTGCAATACTTTGGCTCCATCAAGTGACCAAGTGATGCAACAGCAATGAAAATCAGTGACACTCGGTTTAAACCGGGTCAGCTGATTTTCATCCGGTAGGGTACTGTTGGGCATAGTCGGTTTTAACCGAATTCCGGACAGCCTAATTATAGTTAAAAAGGTTTTTCTTAAAATGGTTCTAAAGTGACTACTTACAGTTTAAAACAGATACCAAAATGCTATTAAGGACGGGTCCCATTGTAATACAGTGGGTTATCCTGTGCTAGGGAGTTATCTTTAAAATGGCACTACGAACTTACATTGAGAATACAAAACGTGAGACAGAAAACACAACGGGTGGGTGTGTCTCATATTTCAATAGCCTGTATGCCTCCCTGCAATGTCTAAATCCCAGATTTCTGCATATCTGGTGGAGCCAGAGGGTCCAGGCCCTTTTATATCCTTGGCAGATGAAAATTACATGGATATCTGTTTCCTATATGTTGGTGCAAGCTGGGCAACCCCGATCCGATGAGTCCGTCCACTTACTGGTGAATGCGCACAATGGGAGCACCCCGTGTCTGAGCCGAAGGTATAGTTTCTTGGCCAAGAGTGGCTGAATGTCATCCAGAGCCGATTTTAGTCTGTATTGGTCTTTGACTTGTACAAACTTGAGTGTTAAACGACCAGCTGAGGGATTCCCTATGGCCTGGGTTCGTTTGTATTACCTATAACTCTCCACTGGGGCTTTCCTAGGTGTTGCAAGGCAAGTTTCTTCTGCATTAGTCCAGAGATTACCTCTCCCTATTGTAACGCAGGTGTTCCTTATATGTACCAGCCAAGCAAGTTTACCCGCCCCCTGTAGTCTCAACACTTCACTCAGCTCTTCCCTATAAGCCGACAGTTCAGGGGTGCTCCACCAAGGGCGCCAGAATAAGAGGGGTCTGAGGGCGGCTTCATCAGAAATTGGCCTAATCCCCAGGTCCAGTCTGAGAGGTGTTAGAGGGGAGCTAGGGGGAAGACTAAGGAGTTGCCTAGCGAAGGAGTTCTCAATATTTGCTAAGGAGCCCATGGTGTTAAATGGTAGCGGCAGTTTCAGTCGATAACCTTTCAAGTATTTGCCCGGCGGTAATCGCCTCTTATACCACTCGATAATTTACCAATGAAAGAGGCAGGCGCCGGAGACTGGAAGGCAGGAAACAAAGTTTTATTCCGTCGGAGCAGAACACATCAGATCAGACAGCAAGGTATCGTCACGAGGTGCTCTAACTGCATCTCTGAGACCTGGTCTCTTATACACTGGTTTATTGCTTTATTACATATAGTACATTCTTGAGATTCCCTTGATGCCTGAAAGAACATCCCCTGAAGCCCCGGCTCAGATCCGATCCCACACATAGATACAGTAGAAGTTCCCACCCTACCCGCAGTGGGAGACGGCTATCGCGCAGCAGGGAATTCCGCTAATTCCCGGGGGTGTGTGCAACTGGCCGGGTCTCAGGGGGTAGGGGCTTTGATCTACTGTAATCCCTTTGATGTGGGGTGTTTCCCTTACAGTAGGGGCAGTAAACTGCATCCGCAGGGCTAGGTGATGGCCTGGGACCAGTTCAGACAATGGGGCGCAGAGGAAGGGGGTTATCAAAGGAGAGGCATGACCATGTATGGGTTGTCGGTTGGAAGTGGTTCCGTAGCAGGGTCGCGCAGAAGGAGAGGGTTTATGGCCTGTATGAGAGAGCGGGGGTGGCCGGCGCGCGGGGGATGCTTGCAGCGCCAGGCGAAAGCGCTGGCGGTCGAGAGTGAGCGGGGAGAGAGCGGGGTGCCTAAAATGGCGGCCGTGCATTCGTTGTGCGTGGCGCTGGGGAGAGGCAAGATGGCGCAGATAATGTTCAGTTTGCACGCTAAATTTCCACAGTCCTCCCTTTTAACATGTCTCGCCAGCTTGCCTAGTTTGGATCTATCCCCATAATACCCCGTACCTCCACCTCGTTCAGAGCTTTCATCCGCTCAGTTTCAAAGTCCAAAGTCTTAGGGCAGATGCAGTTCATAAAAAGCGAACATAAAGGTGGCAGACACTGAATCCCCAAGCAACATCCACATAGTATCACAATCGGTATCAGGATAAATGAAAACAGCCTCCATCCCCAACCTTTAATAGTGTCCCAAAACCAACTCCCCAGTGACCATTCTTCTTGTTCTTGATGAACCTCTGCGGACAGTCTGTGGAGATGTTCAATTGCTTTGTAGACTGAGGGTGAGTTATCCGGTACGTAGGTACAACAGCTGGACCCAATGATGCGGCATGCTCCTCCACGATCTGCCAGAACCACGTCTAGAACAAGGCGGTTCTGGAGAGCCACCAGGCGGACGGCCTGAAGCTCAGCGGTGTTGTTGGCGAGGGCGCCAGCTGTAATGTTCATTGCCGTTTCGACTGCCTGGGTTAAGTGGCGGATGGCACGGCTGTTTGCCATCGGACCCCAGAGTGGAACAAGGCCTTTGACTGCGTCCATGAACTGTGCTCCGGTGGAGTCGGCCTGCACAATGTCTTTGGCCCGTTTCTGTCGGTGATGGGTTGCTGGAGCCACATACGTCGGAGGAAGGACAAAGGCGATGTAGCAGGTGCCTCCCCAACCTTTCGGAAGCCAGGTGTAGGCCTTAGTACCACAGACGAAGTACATATTCGGGGAGGCAACAAAGGAGGGTGGGTCAACTGAGTCCAATGTTCGGGTGATGAGGCAGGAGCTGTGGCCCACCAGCTGTGCCCCCAGGCCTTCGAGGCATACAGACCCAGTGATGTTGATGACGGACAGGGCCACTGTTAGGGTGGCGGCCGTCCGTTTCCGGAGGTAAGAGAAGGTGGGTCTGGCTGGATTGTTGAACACTTGCATTTCAACTCGTTCTTTGGCAGGGATGTCCATGTGAAAGGAAGTGTTCGATCTCAGAGGGCAGAAGAGGGCAGAAGTTCTTCCAGTTTTGTTCAGCCAGAACCCATGGTAAAAGTGTGACATGGTTCTGCCGGAAGTGGCATTGTCCTTGTAGCTTTCTTGCAGGAGGATTAGCCAGGCGAGGCAGGAACCATGGACAGAAAAAGGTGAAGGGATGAAAGGGATAGAGTGTCCAGTGGCATGTGGTAGCAGTCCACAGATCCAGCAATTAGTGGCGTTGGTAGCAAGATTGTGTTGGTGGAGCAACTGCACAAAAGAGTTATTCCAGAACTCCTTACGCCTTTCTCGGAGTTGGGGTGAAAGCGAGATCAGATGATGTTCTTTCGTGGTGGTAGGTTGAACGGTGGTCAGTAATGTCTTATGAGCGGGTGTGCTCTCCTCCATGATCCAGAAGGTGACCACGAGGAGAAGGCAAAAGAGAAGGGTAATGAAAAGTGCAATAGTCTTTAAGCTGTGCATTCGGTCAGTCTTTGGGTTTCTGTAGTGGATCTTCGGACGTCCGGTTGCTTCCATCATCTTCATGTCGGGCGCTTCCATCACCTTCAAGAGACTCGGTAGCGGGCAGAACCACAGACTTTGTTTTAGTTTCTCTCCTGGTGGCCTTTTAGGTGACTAGGCTACCGTTCTGAGATTTCCACTTAGCCGGTGGTCTGCTTAGCCAAAGTTCTCTCCTTTCGTCGCAAGTTATACCCTTCTTTGGATGGCACAGTGGGATCGGGATATTCAATCAACTCAAGTGTCTCTGTATCCGGGCAGCGGTTCAGGGATGGTCGGTCTTTGTCCAGTAGTTCCTCTTGGGCGGTGATGTTGTCCGTGGTTGTCAGGGTCGGTGATACCTTCTTGCAGTGGTGTGCATGCAGCCAATTGCGTTTCCCCTCCACTCGAAGAGCTGTTCGGGTGGTGATCAGGACTTGCAGGGGGCCCGTCCACCGGGGCTCCAGACTCTTGGTGCGCTGGAAGTTACGCACTAAGACGAAGTCACCGGGTTGGATGTCGTGTCCCGGGCCCCTGGAAACATCGGGAATGGCGTGCAGCACCTGCTGGTGGATAACAGACAACGTCTTAGTTAGGTTATACAAATAGTCAGACATGAGGACGTCCGGGACGTCGTGGATGGATGATGGTTTTGGTGCAGTCCAAAGGTTCATGGGCCGCCCAAAGACGACCTCGTAGGGGGTTAAGTGGTGTTTGGTGGGGGTGGAACGCATTGATAGCAATGCTAGTGGGAGAGCGTCTGGCCATCTTAGCCCTGTGGTGGCGACTATTTTTGCTATCTTAAGCTTCAATGTGGCATTGTGTCGCTCAACCAAGCCTGCAGATTGGGGATGGAAGACCGCATGGAACTTCTGTTTTACACCCAACCCTTTTAAGATGAGTTGGATAACTTCGGCTACGAAGTGGGGGCCATTGTCGCTCCACAAAATTCGACAAAGGCCGTATCGGGGGAAGAATTCCTTCAGTAGTACTTTTGCGGTAGTCATAGCGGTGTTATCATGGGTCGGGTAGGCTTCCACCCACTTGCTGAAGGCACATACAACGACAAGCACATACTTTAAACCTTGGCACCTTTCTAGCTGGACGTAGTCCATTTGTAGGACTTCAAAGGGGTGATTGGGGACCCCAAACCCTCCCCGGGGTACAGCAGTTCCTTTCCCAGGGTTGTGTTGGAGGCATACTAGGCATTGTTGGACCAGACGTTTGGCTGAGTCTGGTATTCTGTCGTTGTGCCAGACTTTGGAGATGAGTTCGATCATGGGGGCAGACCCTATGTGTGCGGGGGAGTGTGCCATGGTCAGCATGGGGATCAAGTATGAGTCGGGTAGCAGCCATTTGTTCGAGTCTTTAGTTCGCCAACAACCGTCATCGTCCTTCAATCCTACCCGGGCCCATTCAGTTAATTCGTGTGGTGTGCTGGCTAGTTGGATATCCCTAATCGTTTCCCTAGCATCCTTCCATTTCTCAGTTTGTGACCTGGTCACGTACATGCGGGTCGTGGACCTATTCTCGGCTGTGGTTCGGGCAGTAATGTCAGCTAGTGCATTTCCCTGACCTATAATGTCTGTCACCTTCTTGTGTGCCTGGCATTTGATCACAGCTAACCGTGTGGGGAGGAGGACTGCTTCGGTCAGGGCAGAGACTAGGTCTCCATGCAGGATGGGTGTGCCATGAGAAGTCAAGAATCCCCTCTCTTTCCATAAGAGCCCGAAGTGGTGAACTACCCCAAAGGCATACTGACTGTCTGTGTAAATGTTTGCGGTTGTCCCTGCTGCCAGGATGCAGGCTCGTGTGAGGGCAATTAGTTCAGCCGCCTGTGCGGATCGCTGTGTGATGCGGGCTGTCTCAACAACTGTTCGAGCTGTGGTGACTGCATAGGCAGCTGAGGTGGTGCCATCAGGGAGCTTGATGCATGAGCCATCCACCCACAGTTCTCCGTCAGGGTCCGGGAAGGCAGTATCCCGGAGGTCAACCCTACTCTTGGTTTGTTCGTCGGTGAGGGTCACGCAGTCATGTATAGGGGATGCATTGGGGTCAGCGTCAGGGAGAGGTAGTAGAGTAGCTGGATTCAGAGTGGTGCATCGTTTCAATGTGATATGGGGTGCAAGCAGAGTCAGTTCATACCCAGTCAGTCGTGCGCTAGTCAGGTGTTGAGTCTTGGTTTGGTTCAGGAGGGTATCAACAGCATGGGGTACCAATACTGTGAGGGGGTTTGAGAGCACGATCCCCTCACTTTGTCGGATAGAGACAGCAGCGGCGGCTACTGCTCGAAGGCAGGCGGGCAAGGCTCTGGCTACGGGGTCGAGAGTGGCAGAGAAGTAGGCACAAGGGCGTTGCTTAGGGCCTATGGACTGGGTTAGGACAGACAACGCACATCCCTCCCTTTCGTGGGTGTAGAGGGAGAAAGGTTTAGTGTAGTCTGGGGTTCCTAGGACTGGGGCCGAGCAGAGGGCGTCTCGTAATTCTTTGAAGGAGGATTGGCATTCGGGTGTCCAGGGGAGGGGGAAGGGGACATCCTTAGCCAGCAGGGAAAGCAGAGGCTTTATGGTGAGACTGAAGTTTGGCAACCACTGTCGACAAAAGGAAGTGAGGCCCACTAGGGATCGTACTTGCTTCTGAGTTTTGGGAACAGGGGTTTCTAGGATGGTTTGAATTCGGTCAGGGGTAAGTTTCCTCCCGTCTTTGGATAGTAGGTGGCCTAGATAAGTTACCTGGGGCTGGCAGAATTGCAATTTCTTTCTGGAGACCTTGTGACCGTTCTCCGCAAGGAAGCGGAGGAGGTGAATGGTGGCTGTGACGGCAAGAGGAGTGGTGTCGGCCGCCAAAAGAATGTCATCGACGTACTGTATCAATACCACTCCATCGGGCAGTTGGACTGCATCCAGTTGCCTCTTGAGGGCTTGGCTGTAAATACTGGGACTCTCAGTGTAGCCCTGGGGTGCCCTGCAGAATCTGTACGAACGGGCTTTTAAAGTGAAGCCGAACAGGTAGCGGCTGTCTGGGTGGATGGGGATGGAAAAGAATGCGTTCTTGAGGTCAATAACAGTAAAGATGGTGGCGGTGGATGGAATCAGGGTGAGGATGGTGGTGATGTCTGAGACTACGGGGTACTGGGGTATGACTACTTTGTTAACCTCTCGCAAGTCAACAATGAAACGGTAGGCTTTCTCATCCCCCTCGCCTTGCTTCTTTACAATGGGTAGGATAGGGCTGTTGCAAACATTACTCACTACTTCTTCTACCACTCCTGCCTCGACCAGGGACTCGATGATTTCCACCAATGCCCTCTCGCCTTCGGGTGATATCCGATACTGTGGAAGCTTTGGGAGCACTGCGTCCGGTCGGACGGTTATGTGTACCGGGTCGATCACCATGCGCCCTACATCTGAGTCGGTTTTAGCCCATAGATGTGAAGGTAATGTGTCGAGTAGGGACATATCAGCATCGGTTATAGAGAGCATACGCCGAGTGTGACAGGGTCTGGACAGATCTGGGTTATCGTGTAGGATGACTCGAACTCCGTCTGGGGAGCATCTGATAGTGGCTCGAAAATGTTTTAGCAAATCAAGTCCCATAATAGCATCGGGGGTGTTGGAGGAGAGCAGAAAGGTCGTGTCAGTGGTGTTATCTTCTAAGTCAAAGGAGATTGGTGCTGATAAGGGGTTAGTGGAGGGCGTTCCGTCAAAGCCTATTGAGGTTACGTGTGAGCCAGACAAGGGTGCCCTAGGAATCAGTCGTTTAGATAACGCACTACGTGTCGCCCCAGTATCTACCAGGAATGGAGATTTTGTGCCCAAGACCTTAGCGGTGACGTAAGGACCTTGCTGGTCAACACGGAGTTCGACTGGATCCCTCCCTTGCCCCTGGCGGTCCTATGCGAAGTCATGAGTGCTCTCATAGTCGGACTGCTGACACTGGTTTTGGCGGGGGCGATCAAAGGTGTTTGGTCTGCCTGGCCTGTCGTTGATGGTGTTGTTCGTGTGCCCTCGTCCCTGTCCTCTATTTCTGTGGTCGTATGCTGCGTCTCTGGGGTCCCTATTCTTGTTTATTTCCAGAAGGACCGGGCACTGGGATTTCCAGTGTCCGAACCCTCTACAGAACGCACATTGATTTCCATCTAAGTCTCTCCGTCCGTTGTAGGGTGTAGGTGTATGGTCTCTAGGGGGTAGCTTTCTAGGGGCGGTTGGTTGGTAATTCTCTTTTGGGGGTTCCCTTCCTATGGTCACCCCTTGCAACTGTGCTATCATCACCCTCTCCTTTAATTCCTTTTTCTTCTTCTCTGACGCCCTATCGTTCTCGTTCTTCTGATTTTCGTAGTATTGGGCCATCTGGAGAATTGCTGCGGGTTTGGAGGCTGCCCAACTACTCTCGCTGGTCTGTAGCTTCTGGGAGACTTCTTGAGACAGACCCTTTACATAATTCTGGACAAAGAGGTGGTGTCCGGTTGCGGTGGTCATGTCTTGGCCACTGTAATCGGAAAACACAGTCTTGAATCGGGAGAAGTATTCAGACACATCCTCCTGGGGTTTCTGGCGGCAAGCCGTCACTATCGACCAGTCTACCTTTCTTTCTGGGATTAGAGTCTTCAGCTTTTGTACAATCTTGTCTGGGAGCTCTAAGATGGCTTTCGGGGGTTTCTGTCCAGGTTCTCGCTGCTTGTCTATGGTATCGAGTTGTACCCAGGTATATCCGAACGGCTCGGCGTGGTCAACTTTCCGGATTTGTTTCCACACATCAGCCGGCAGGCATAGCCCAAAGAACAAGTCGATATCTGCCAACGTCATTATCGTTGAGCCTAAGGCTGTACCCAATTCAGTGTAGAAGGCGGTCGGGTTCTTTCTCAAGTCGGGTAGAGTCTTTCTAAAGGTCAAAATATCTTGCCGGTCCCACGGCTGGTAGACCCAGTTATATACAACCCTTCCCTTCGCATCTTGGTGGTTGATGTCGTCGTGTGTTCCCTGACCCCGTGGGGGGACCCAGTAGGGGGCAGCTTCTTTAATGGGCATCATGGCATCGGCCCTTCCTCCCTGGGGCTTGGTTGCTATGGGGGTTTCTGTTTTGGTGGTCTGTCCATGTTCTTTGAGGTGTCGGTAGACCTCGAGTGTACGAGTGAAGAGGTTCGTTACATCGCCCTCTCCTTCTTCCCCAATGTCTACCTTCCTATATAGGGCCGCTAAGCCTTCGGGACCTTTATCGTGGTATCTGTCCTCATATGCATTCAGGGCGTGATAACAGAGCCGTACGACGAAGTGTCGTCTGCGGCTGTCGGCATACGAGCTATACACGTCTGTTATATACTCCTCACTTTCCTTTCGCTCCACCAGCGTCCCTACTATCCTATCGATTCCTGCTCGTTCATCCTTAGTTAATCGATTCATTCTGGTGGACTCTTTCTTTCCCATCTCATGGTCGTCTAGCGTTGTAGTCGACATTGGGTTCAGTACAAGAGGCTCAGCCGGCGCTGAGGCCGTGAGGGCCGAGGCCCCTGTACTGCTTTCGCTCGTGTTCGGGGGTTGTGGGTGTTGCACTACTGATTGGGAGGGTGCATACGGAGGGGGCATGTAAATGATCGGGGGACCTAACAGTAATTCGTCATTCGTTCGCTGCTTGGAGGACAACTCAGGGTAGAGCAAAGAAGGGGTCCTAACAGCGTACTGGCCTGAGGTTTCGGGCTCCTGTCTTAGTTTATTTTCCCTTCTCTCTTTTATGTCTTCTTCTAACTTTTTAGCGGCAAGGTGAGCTGCCTTTCGTAATTCCTTTTCTGCTTTTACTTCTTCCCTCTTTTTCCGTTGCGTTGCTTCTTTGCGCCACATGCCGATACTGTCAAGCATAGTAGGCGTCGTCTTATTGCTACGCAGAGCTATTTCTAGCGCTTCTATCTTATGGTCGTCGAAGGATCCCATCAGTGGCCACTGACTTTCGGGGTCCTTCTTGGTATATTTATGCCACAGCTTGCTATAAGCTACAGCGACTAGTCCATATTTAGTGAACATGTCCTTATTAGGGGTGTCTTCCAGTGGAGCCGGATGGTTCACCTCTAATAAGCGGTCCGGGCAGAACCAACTACCAATCAGTGGGGAGAAGATAGGCATGACGGGTTTCAACGGGGACAAAAGTCAGCACTACCTATCTTTTCACTGCTTGCAAAGACTAGACAGAATATCTCTATTCTTCATTATTTGTAAGCAGAGAATACCTCCAAAGAACCAATATCGAACAACTAGTGTTCGGACAATCAATCAATCAATCAATGGGGAGATAAAGATAGGCACGACGGGTTTCAACGGGGACAAAAGTCTGCGTTACCTACCCTTCACTATTTGCAAAGACTAGACAGAATATTCCTATTCTACGTTATTTGCAAACAGAGAATATCTCAAAAGCACTATTCTTCAAAACAATCAATGTTCGGACAATCAATCAATGGGGAGATAAAGATAGGCACGACGGGTTTCAACGGGGACAAAAGTCTGCGTTACCTACCCTTCACTATCTGCAAAGGGAGAGAGAGAGAGTATTTCTACTCCTCCCCGTTTGTAGACAGCGAATATCTCAAAGAGAACAATCAATGAGCACAATCAATGAGCAATACTAGTATTCAAACAATCAATCAATTATTTCGCATTTTTGTCGTATTTCACGACCTTACCCGGACCGCGTGGACAGTTTCTCGTCTTCCGCCTCCAGCGCCCGATCGTCCTCTATTCTCCGTATTTGCCGCGGCACTCCTGATGGTTCCCAGTCAGGACCGTAGATCACTCGAGAGAGGTCTGCTCGGAACCAGTGAAGTTCGGATGATCGGCTGCCAGACGAGGGTCTATTGGGCAGGAGCTCTCCCGATCGTTGCAGTCGTTCACTCTGTCGTCGGGACCTCTCCCACTGGATCCACGTGTCGCTGATGGGCCCCACGTTTGGGACGCCAATTGTTAAATGGTAGCGGCAGTTTCAGTCGATAACCTTTCAAGTATTTGCCCGGCGGTAATCGCCTCTTATACCACTCGATAATTTACCAATGAAAGAGGCAGGCGCCGGAGACTGGAAGGCAGGAAACAAAGTTTTATTCCGTCGGAGCAGAACACATCAGATCAGACAGCAAGGTATCGTCACGAGGTGCTCTAACTGCATCTCTGAGACCTGGTCTCTTATACACTGGTTTATTGCTTTATTACATATAGTACATTCTTGAGATTCCCTTGATGCCTGAAAGAACATCCCCTGAAGCCCCGGCTCAGATCCGATCCCACACATAGATACAGTAGAAGTTCCCACCCTACCCGCAGTGGGAGACGGCTATCGCGCAGCAGGGAATTCCGCTAATTCCCGGGGGTGTGTGCAACTGGCCGGGTCTCAGGGGGTAGGGGCTTTGATCTACTGTAATCCCTTTGATGTGGGGTGTTTCCCTTACAGTAGGGGCAGTAAACTGCATCCGCAGGGCTAGGTGATGGCCTGGGACCAGTTCAGACAATGGGGCGCAGAGGAAGGGGGTTATCAAAGGAGAGGCATGACCATGTATGGGTTGTCGGTTGGAAGTGGTTCCGTAGCAGGGTCGCGCAGAAGGAGAGGGTTTATGGCCTGTATGAGAGAGCGGGGGTGGCCGGCGCGCGGGGGATGCTTGCAGCGCCAGGGGAAAGCGCTGGCGGTCGAGAGTGAGCGGGGAGAGAGCGGGGTGCCTAAAATGGCGGCCGTGCATTCGTTGTGCGTGGCGCTGGGGAGAGGCAAGATGGCGCAGATAATGTTCAGTTTGCACGCTAAATTTCCACAATGGGGCGGTGGTCTAAGATTTCAGCACCATATAGTGCGGCACCCCTGGCTTGTGCTTTATAGATTTCAACTGCCGGGCTTATAGATTTATTTGTACAGCTCCTGTTTACCCTTGTAAGGCCCCCCCGTTGACTGTGCCAGCTTTAGGCTTGCTTTCTGGATTTGTGCACCCCAATCCAATCTTTCTGTAAGCTTAATCCCGAGGTACTCAAAGATGGACACCCTCTCTAGCCGGTTTCCATCTTAGCGAGGATTGGGCTGGGTACTAGTATTTGCATTAAAACCATGTATTTCGTTTTTTGTAGGTTGATCTCCAAGCCCCGATTCCTACAAAAGGAACTAAAGTTGTTAAGGGCCCTTTGAATTCCCATGAGCGATTTAGACAGAAGGAGAGTATCATTGGCCAACATCATCGCGGGTATCTTGCGATTCGCAAGTTTGGGGGCGTCAGTGTCAATCTCTGAGGTTAGTGACTAAACTAGGCCATTGATAAAAAGACAGAAAGGTGTCGGGACCAGGACGCAAACTTGGCGTACACCTCTTTCTACTGGCAGTGGAGCAGTTAGTTCGCCATTTTTTCAGAACTGGATTCGGGCATAATTGCCTTGATCGAGGCGTTCCAACTGATGACAAAGATATGGTGGAACGCCCATGTCCAACAGGAGTGCCCACAATTTCCTCGTCGGAACCAGATCAAATGCGGACTTAAGGTCCACAAAGATTAAGTAGAGGCTGCCACCCTCTATAAGTACGGACTTCAAGTATAACATTTGAATCCTAAAGATTTGATCGGCTGTTGAAACCTTGCTCTTAACCCAGCTTGGAGGGGGCTAAGTACACTATGCTTGTCCATCCAGCTCTGTAGCCGTCCAAGAAGGACACGGGCAAATATTTTTTGACTTACGTCAATAAGACTAATAGGACGGTAGTTAGCAGAGAGAAGCGGCGATCCCTTTTTGAAAATGGGAATACTTTCAGCCCCAGTCCAGGTGGTGTGAATCGCCATTCCGCTGAGAATGGCGTTGAACAAGAACCAGAAGTAGAGGGTCCAAATGGCAGGTTCAGAGCAAAAAAGATCACCAGGAATCTTGTCAAGCACTGGGGCCTTGGAGGGTAGGATTCTGCTAACTGTTTCTGTTATCTCTTTTAGGGAGATGGGTGGAGCGGTTATCTCATATGACATGAATGTTGTGCCCACTGACTTCTCATTGTTCACCTCCCTCACATATAGTGATTCGAAATGTGCCCTCCATTCGTTCTCTGGTATATTGGGTTCTATGGCCCTTTTAGCTTCCTGTGTGCCCGTGTTAACTATATTCCAAAAAGTTTACATATCGTGCGTACTTAAGGTGTTGTTGTAAGTGTCCCATTTTTTGTTTTCCCAACTTTATTTTGCTTCCATAATGGCTTTACTATGGAGTACCCTTTTCTCTCTGATTGATGCCCTATCGTTGTTTTTAATAGCGGCAATTAGATCTGTCTTAGCCTTACAGCAGCTCTTATTATACCATGGGTGTTGTGGACTTCCAGCCCACTTCGTTCTTTTATTGGGGTTAAGTATATTAGCCAGACTGATTACTAAGGTTTGGTGATTGTTGAAAATTTCAGAGAGGGAGTTAGAAACCCCATCATTCACAGTTAATTGTTACACTGTTAAAAGAAAGGGAATGGTTATTTGGTATAATAGAGCCAGCTTTTCTTCGGTTTGCCAATAATCTCCTCAGCGTACTCTCCTCCTACAGTTGCTCAGTTTTAGCCTATGATCGGGTGAAGATGATACTACAGATGCGTTCTTATCACAATGTGAAATTACCACTAATATAAGAGAGCGTTGTGGTCACTGTCAAGGTGGGGCACGATATTAAAGTCTATCACCCTATGCCATGATTTAGAGTCTACCAAGATATAATTTATGATAGATGCTTGCCCCGGTCTATTAAAGGTGTGATTCCCTGGTGTATCAGATTTAGTGCATCCATTGCATGCTCTCAAAGAGTGGTTGTGTGTGAGAGAGTTCATCTGCAACACTAGTGGAGACCATGCACGTGCTGTGGGGATGTCTGGCTCTGGGATAGCCCAGTGTAGGTCCCCATTACTTGGGGTTCCAGTGACCCAGCCATTCAGTGGTTTATACTGGCAATTAAAATCCCCGCCCATTAGAACCCCAGAGTGTCAGGAATTGATGGAAGAAAGGCTGTCAGTTGGTCAAGGGTTGGTGACTCTAGGCCATAGCGAACCGGACGGGAATAGACATTAATCAAGGCAATTCTGAACTTCATGGGGAAGGTCAGAAAAATGGAGAGGATGTCATGAGATGATGTCTCTATCTCTTTAGCGACACATCCCAAGTGCACACCAACCCAGGTACATACAGGCACATGCATCAACCACAAAACCGGTCGCAAACGGGCAGATTCTCAGAATCTGCCCCTCTGCGACCGGTATTTTTGCATTTGGGATGCATCATCCCAAATGCAAAAATCGCAATTTAAGGAATCTCAAAATAGCGATTCCTTAAATAGCGATTGCATTTAAGGAATCCCTAATTGAGATTCCTTAAATGCAATGCATTAAAGTTTAAAAAATAGTGATTTCGCTATTAGCGGGAGCAAATTACCATGAAGCTGGACTTCATGGTAATTTGCTAAAACTTAGAAAAATGCACTTATTTGCATTCTTCTAAGTTTCATGTTGCGCACACACATGCCCTTAGAGCATGTGTGTATGCAACATGTGTGCAGAGTTCAAATACATGGGTGCAATAGGGTGTCATTTTGACACCCTTGCACCCTAGAAATTGCGGGCGCAATTTGCGAGTACCTACTGGTACTCGCAAATTGCCCCCGCAATCTCCAATGCATTTCTATGGGCCTGGAGGCCCATAGGAATGAATGGGAAGCCATTCATTAATTGCGACTCGCAATTTGTGAGTCGCAATTAATGAATGTTAAGGAATCGCTATTTTAATAGCGATTCCTACATGCATAGGCTTTTGCGAGTCCTTAAGTGCGATTCCTTAATATTCGCAATTAAGGACTCGCAAAAGCTTTTCTTGATGCATGTGCCTGATAATTCCCCCGATTGCCTTCCCCTGACCACAATTGAGGCTGGTATATTGAACGTGGTATAGCCCACTCTATGAATATCCGTCCTAGCCCAGGTTTCCTGGAACATACAGATTTTGTGTTGACCAATAAATGAACCCCATTCTGTATTATCCAGTTTGGAGGCGTTACCTGCTACGTTCCAGGAAAGACACTTAAACCTGGGTGGACCCTTACATGGTTCTGAATTTAAGAGGTGAGCACCCTGCTTCACTGTGAGGCTTTGAGGCAGAGGGCTTATCGCCTTCGACCTGGCTAACTGTGGGCTTTTACTGAGGGTGGGGGGGCCGGTGGTAATATCTGGGGTGTTTACAGACGCCCACTGTTGATCTATAGATGGCCGTGGGGTCTCCAGGGGGTGGTCGGGGCAGTTTGGGTGTTAGCAACCACCTTCCAACCTTTGTTTTCTAGTCCACTCTCTGCCTCCACCTGAGCCACAAGTTCTTCCCCATTCTGCTTGTGGTACCACTGCCCTTATGTCATCAGCCCCTGACAGAATAAACCCCTCATATATTCCCCTTGGAAGACGGAGTTCTCATATGAGAGCCCCATACATATGGGTCAATCTACCAGTTCCAGTGAGACAAATCTATTAGCAAGGGGTAGATTATAGAATAGAGGGCTAGGTTGATTTGCTCCACTAGTGGAATAATGCTTGATCTGATTCCACACCCCCCTCTCATGACCATCTTGCCTATTGATTAATGGGGTAGGACTTGGGGGATAGAAATAACTCAGAGGAAAAGACCCTATACCCCCTGCCCCATTCGATGGTTCCCATCTAAGAGTGTCTGTACCACATTTGGAGACCTAAAATTGATCACAACTCAGTCCCCTGGTACGTCTTTTGGCCTCCAGTCTACACATCCCAGCCTGTGAGTCGTGAGTATATCATCTGAGTTCTTGTAGGGAAAATGTTGATACTTGGCCAACCAAAATATACATTTGTTTTTGAGTGCCGGGTGGGATTCCCTAGCGCCCTTGATCAGCCCTGGAACACCAGTTAGAATATTTAAGTATGGTGTTGAGGGCAGGGGGAGATTAATAAATGGCAAGGCTGGGCTTGCTTCATCACTTTCTGGACATAGAGCGGGATTCGCTCAAGCATCCGGGTGCGAAAAGTGCGGCATTGTTGGTGCCTTCTGGCGCGGCAGAATTATGGGGCTTGCAGTCCCCCCTGGTGAGGCAAAGATGCTGGTGTTGGCAGTTCCCATACTGTACAGCAATTATTACAATATAAAAACTAATATGCACAAAAAATATACAAAATATTCGACTACTACAAAAAGTAACAACACTCATCGTACACTATACACAGGGACACTGCAATTATGCGACTGTGCAGAAACGGTGATTTTCGCATAATTATAGATTTGACTCATTTACCACATAATCCATCATTTGCTGCATAATCTGCAGATTTTAAAATGTTTCTGGCTCAAACGGTTCAAAAGTTACTAAACTGCAGCAACACGTGTTGCCACGCCATGGAAGGCTTTTTTCAAAAGTTGACTAGTCACCTTTTTGTACCTTATTGTTATATTTGGTTGTTAAATTGGTACTAATGAGGTGCAACTAATGCCCAATGTTAACAAGTTTAAACATGACAAAATAATGATGTAATACTAAAAATGTGCTGCATGATGCAGCATAAATTGCCTTTTCTTGTCGCATAATTTACTCAACCCTGACTAGACTACACATCCAAATACTAAACACTAGAACTAAATATAAACTGAAATAAATAATAAAAAGAATCTTACCTTAACCAATGACATGCACAGACACTTCGAAACCACAACTGCCGAAGACACAAACTGAATAAAAAAATTAAATACTAAAATCACATGTCTGCAGAGAAAAAATGTTGTAAAGAAAATACAAAATAGACTGTGTATGCATAACAGTTATTTTTATGTTATAATATGTATAAAGGTGACCTTTCTGCAAATGTTGTTTGTTTTATTATGATTACCTGATACAGACAACTACATGCTGCCTGAGCCTTTTCTGTTTTCCCTTGTTGTGTGAGTTAATGGATACAGGCTTGTCTCCCACTGTAATTAATTCACATGTTTCGCTTGTTTCATTTATGTGCATATTAAATTGCCCTTATCCGGCTGGATAACGGCTACAATATATTACCGACTGGGGCTATATTTATTTCTCTTTTACTCTTTGCTTACTCAGGGACCACTGTCTCTCAAATTATTTAAAAGGAGTATCATTCCACCAATGAGGGTAAAAGAGCTAAACAGAACCTTGCCTTGGCTCACCTTTCCTACTAATTCAGTCAAATGTATTTACAAGCTGACTATTATAGCTTCTAAGTTCTAACAAGTATTTTTTGCTTGGCTTATGACTAAAGACTCTGGAGAGGAAATATGTTTGATGGCTCTTACTTTTACATGGTTCTAGAAGCTGATTATTCAGGTTTGGTTCTCCATTGTCTTGTTCTACTCCTCTTTTTAGGTCATCTGTGAGTTCCTGTCCACCGACACCCTACCAGAAAGGAGAGCTCAGGTAAGTTATTATACCCAGATAAGCGTTTCTATATTTATGTGGGATTGGGAAGTGCTATCCTGCACTTCCTGGTATTAGGTATTGTGGTGTTAATAAAGAAAAGAAAAGTGAACACAGTGCCCAGCCAGACTTAAAGGAAAACGCAAAGAAAAGAGACCCCCGTCCACTGGTCTGTGGTATATTTCTTGAAGTCAAACAAGGAAGAGACAAAAAAGAAAGCAGTTTTGATCAATAATCTGCTTTCTTAGAGCTTTTCCCCTTTTTACAAGGCACCACTCACGAGGAAGATGTCGGGATTACAAAGGGAGGTGTTCCCTGACATGCAGTGTTTTAAATTGCTCCCTCTCCTTCTATGACCCTGAACAGCTCCCGTTGATGCTCCCCATGGCACAAGTCGGGGGTACACGCAGGTACACGTCATCCACCCACTCTTTTTCACAGGGTGGACGCCGTTCCCCCTGCCAAGAAGTTGGGCCCCATCGAAATATGCTGAACTCGTCCCGGTGTAATTTTCAGACACTAGGACATGTTCAGCAGCCCCTATATGTTGTCTGCTTTCCATTCCCAGCAGCAACAAGCAGCCCCGAGGGAGCTTTTTTTAAGCTCCAGCTGGGCTAAAGTTAAGGGGCTATCAGGCCTCCTTTAGTTTAAATATCCTGACTGGAGGCGGCCTGGAACCTCACACTTAAATGTAAATGCCACAGAGGGAAATCAAAGGCACACAGCTTGTTATCTCTTCACAGGTACTTAAGAGAGGCAGCTTTTGCCTTTGTTCAGTCTCTGTATATAATACATGCATGCACTGTAAGAATGTCAGGTGTGTTGGTCTTTCCCAGTATTTGCACAAATAACAATTTCATTAGCACTACTTTATTTCTTTTACAGGGCTATGCAACCCAATGCAGGGTGTGAGAGCTCTTTACTAAACATACACATTCTATATTGACAATAAATCATGTACATGTGTAAATCAATGTGCAAGATGAGTTACATGAGACAGAGAGGGTTACAAGGTGTAGGAGTCACGTCCTTCATACCTCACTGTGGTTTTTTAGAAGGATTCCAATTTATGAACCCCACGTAACAAAAGGGTCCCTGTGTTAAAAGCAGTAACCCACTTTACTATCTACAAAAAATACAAATCTGTCATCTACGTGTTAGATGATGTGCTTTGCAGGAAACACATTTACCTTCTTTACTATTTTGATTCAAATCTGGGACTCAGCAAAAAACAGCTCTCTCCAGCAAGTGCAATTAACCACCAGAGTTATCTCACCATTAATTCTATTACCTGAGATTTGCCGGGCACTTTCACAGTAGATGCCTTAACCCAATCAAATATTTTAAAATGTAGACTTTGGAACCAATTAAGCATAACAGATCTACTACCATGCTTCTTCTTGTTGCCAATTTCTTTGTGGCAGGGTTTAAAAAAAAATAATTTTATTAGTTGAGGCACAGATTTTGCGTCAGGATTGCGCCACTTTTTTGGCACAACCCCAACAGCAAGTCTCATTTGTTAAATCTCATAATGTGCATAAATGTACTCATGATATACCTGAAAACCATATGTGTGAGGTCTTAACATCTGATGTCACTTCTTGTGATGTTACTTCCAGTGAGGTCACTTCCACATGCAATGTTACGCGACCTGACATTATGCGCTGTGATGGCATGCATTATGATTTCACTTGTATACTGCCTAACCTGATAACTCCCCCCACTTCTTTTTTTAGGACTTGTGCCCTGATGCACCCCCTTCATGTCCACGCTCTAGAAAGAAGCCTGGTTCACACCTGGCTAAGCCACACCCCTCCAGGAGCGTACCAATAATATGTGTCCTGCTGGCGGGTCTCAGGCTGCTCGGTGCCTCTCGCTTCTCTGATCTGCGTCTCCCGTAGTCTTCTGGTCCGCTCTCCTGATCCTGCGCTGTCTTCAACGGTGTTTCTTTCCTCTTCCCTCAGCCGGCAGCAACTTTGAGTGAAAGCACGCTCCTCTCTGCTCCAGGTGTCACACAGGTCCTTTGTCTCCTGGGTCCCTGTCCCCAATGCCTGACTTCAGGAGTGGCCTCCTTACAGGTCAAGGGCCTAAAATAAAAAAAGAACACAACTGTTGGTGCCACGGCCCCAGGGAAAAAGTTAAGTAGGGCTTCGTCCTCCCCATGTTTTGACAGAATTAAAACGAACAGTTTTGAAGCTGTTGCTGATGTTTGGAACAAATGCAATTGGGTGGTTATTATCCCATATATCATAATGTTTCCCAACAGAGAAAGTGGAAAAGTTTAAAGAAGCACACACATGGTCTGTGTATGTTTTTCTTGATAAAAGAAGGGGTATTGGCCAGGGTACCTCCTCCCTAAAAAGCATGTGTCACTACAAAATACCTAATACACAACTAAAGATGTGGCCATCAGATAAAAAAAGACATTGGATTTGCAAACCTAAACCTCAAGGCGCTAAACATTAAAACCATATGTCTGGTGTAAAGAAAATAAATGATGGTGCTTTTCAAACCAGGTCTCTAAGCTTCGATCACCAGAGTCTCTTCTCATCTCAATCTCAGCATGTTGCTTGGGTGGGCGAGTTGAATGGTGTCTTGGGCACTTCTCTCTGTACTCGCTATAACAGTGCTGGGCTCCATTCGTCCCTCATGCTTCTCACTCAAGCTCACACTTCTGCTACTGTCACATTAGAGAAGGGAGGATAACAAGCAATGCACACCTGGTTGTAGGAAAAGTAATGGAAATCTAGAGCAGCTAGCGTGGCTAGCTTGGGGATACCAGAAGTGAACAAGACTGCAATGCCTTGCAAGGTGCAAGGCATTGATATCATGCTCTAAATGAGATTGGGCTTTAAGATCTGGAATAATTGGAAAGTCATACATGATATCAGACTTATATAATGTCTTATTGTGTGACACCCAATTATCACCTGGAATTAAACAGTTTGTATTTGGGGCAACCTTCTTTTTGCCCCACCTCACTAGTCTCTAGAAAACCCTTGCCTCTTTTTGTTGTATCACTTGTTGTAAATCTTTCAGTTCTTTCAATAGCTAGGCCCTTTTTCATTATTAGGGACTTATTCTTTTAACGTAGGGCTCTTACTCTCTGGATGTCACACAGTTGGATCCATAGCAGTGTTAAAATAAATTGTAACACGTTGGGAAGCCCAAAATCTAACTTGTGTTTAATGCAAAATAGCAAGTCTTACAGCAACATTATTAGAAGACAATTGCCATTTCAACTGAGCAGAGCTTTCCCCAGAAAATTGTCAGTTGTAGCATAAATACATAATATTTAAGGCAGTTTTTATAGGTGTTCCATCTACACAAGTCAATGAAACCTAATCATGTGTCAAAAACATGATATCTTTAGCAGAAACTTACCTAATGAGTAGGGTTGGGATTTTATACTAGAGGAAGTACAAGACCGCCTTAAGGAGACTATATAATTAATGAATACAATATTTAGCTAATTTGCATCCTAAAATCACTCTTCATACATATAAAACAATGATTCTGTAACAGAAGGAAATGAACAATTATGTTTTCACAGCAGAAGGGCTCATCTGGTCTGCCCACATTCACCATTCTACTAGTTTTTCCTCCTTGTAAGACCATTGAGGAAATTTGTCCTACATCTTGATAGAGTGGGTTGGTGTAACAATGCTTTGCGGCCAGCAGGATTATATTATAATGTTGCCCGAAGCTAAGTTGATTTCCACCTAGGATCTTGAGCAGAAATCCTAGACTACAGATAAGAAACTGTGATGTTACCGAAAGTAAATTTGGTATCATATGTCAAGATGCCATTGCTCATTTTTATTTTGAATCAGAAATGGCCTCTCATGCGCCATGTATATGTTTTAGCTCATTGTGGCAGCATGCAAATTGGGGTCAGTTAAGTTAGGTCATGGTCAAGGTGAAGATGAGACAAGTATGAGTTTGTGATCATTTTTGATCCTCAAAATTACCTTGCAATCCTAATTAATTGAACTCTGCTAAACACAGAGATGTTTTAAGACACAGGCTATGCGGGCGCTGGCCTAGTCCCCCAGCCTTTAAGGTGACCCTGTCTGTTCTGCAGAGAGTGGGTGATATGTGGAAATCTATAGCAGACATTTTGCAGAGAAATGTGTTTATGTTTCAGGCAACATGCATAAAAAATGTTTCTTTTAGATCAAAATAGGACCTTACATATGGAAAATGGAAAGGTGTCACAGAGATTATGTGCAATATTATTAGTCAGTTGTTTCTGTGTTGCAATATTGAAAACACGCACCACTATCCCAGAATATTAGGTGTAAACACATTTAGAATTTGGATCAGCGTGCCTGTGCACTGTCCATGACCTGTCCAAAGAGGGCATGAAACAGCTGAAATTTGATCATAAAGTCAAAGTTGTTTCAAGCAGAGCCCCTAAACCACGTTTTGCCCAGGTCCCCCAAAATCCCTGGTTAAATATTCTCTAGGACATTGTCAATCAGGCAAGAGGTGGATTTTTCCAGGAAAGTCTAATGGGAACTGACCTTTGACATTCCTTACCAGTAAACTGTTCCATCAATAATAAAGCACACTTTTTATCAATTATACTTATCTTATTAGGAACTAGCATGGTATCAAGATTATTGGTTATGCCCTAGAAAGTTGACGAGGTTCGAGTTATTGTAAGTGCCGGTTAAGCTCAATCAGGATGCTCAATTTGTTTAGCTCCTTCAGCATCCAAGTATATATATTGCAGATATGAACCTCAGTTTTCCGTATCCAGAACTTTTCCTCCAGGGTGCTAAACGTTTCAAAGGTGAGTGAGAAAAATTCATTCTTAAGATCAACACAAATCCATTAATGTTTGGTAAAAAGTATGAACAATATGCATTAGAGACAAGAGAGTTTGTTTCAGAAGATGTCACAAGATTAAAAACAATATTTACTAGCCTATAGCCAGGCTGCCAACCAGCCGCGGTCCATGGAGGTCACAGCGGTGGGGACAGTTAAGGGGGGATTTCGAGGGACGATGCAGAGGGAAATTAAATAAATAATTAATTTTCCCTCTGCAGCGTCCTTCAAAATCCCACCTTACACGGCCCCAGCCCCCAACCGCTAGTGCTTGCATGGACCGCTGTTGCTGCCAACTTGTGAAGAGGGCAGCTTTATGCCAGTTGTACAACCCTTGTTTTGAAATAAGCCAATGAAAGTAGATTTTTATGCCAAGTTAAAGCTCTCTACTCACTTCTTCCCATTATTTTACTGTGTGCCGTTGAGGTCATGCACTCATTCTCAAATAACAGTGGCCTACAGAGGGATGCAGCTGAAGAGACCCAGAGGTGTTAGAGTCCATGAAAATACTGGCTGGAACGAATAGTGTGTGAAGAAGAACACAATTTGTTTTTACATGTTATAAGCATCACTCTTAATTAAGTAGACCATGCCTCTTGGGAAGAAATATTGATTATGCTTCTTTGCCCACATCCATTTAGAGACCCCCCACCCACCTTTTTTATCCCACCAAACATACTAAGTTAAGGGGAGAGTTTGAGGCATATTCTATTAAAGAATCTGGTAGCAAAGGTAAATTCTCTTGAGTGTCCAGTGACTACAAATGCCACTGGGGCATTTCCCTATGTTAGAGTATACAGAAACTTTCCTTATACATTACCATAGTGAAATCTCTGCCCCTACTGTGGAGATCTCCCTAAGGTAAAGTACAGTGAAAAGTAAAATGGTTATTAATTTTTTTTTTAAATCATAATTTTTTTTTTTTTTATTGTAAATTAATTCTATATCTTTTAAAAGTAGAGCCAAATAAAAAAAAATTACATTAACTTATTTTGAATAAGAAAATAATGTATATTACATGTATATTTTCTCAAGTTTCAATAAAAAAATAAGTTCTACCTAAAGTAAAAAAAAATTATAACACATTAAAAATGATTAAATGTGTTAAATGTGGTGTATAGAATTAATTCAAAGTAATGTAATTATATTTTATTAAAATGTATTCTTATATTAATTGTTTAATGAAAAAAGAAGCTATTTTCTAATTAAATAATACATGTAAATTATGTTTATATACTTTGTTTACATTAAATATTATTTATACTTTTAACGTGTTGTAATAATTAAAATTCATTTAACATTATTTCCTGTGGGTTTTGTTATAAGTCCATACCTCAATTGATTTCTATGAGAAGGTGCCAGTGGTTGGCCATGTGTGGTACTGGACTAACTTCATATCTGAGCTTGAGTCATTTACTATCATTTTGGCAGTAGTAATTTTAGAAGGGCAGTTTGTGAATATCAATCAGCATACTCTTTTATGGGTGGGTACTCCTCCTTCCCTAAACACTCCTTACTCTTCCGTAAGTCTCTCCCCGTACTAGTAAATCATCCCAATTTTCCAGCCTCTTCCCTCTGTCCCTCCCACTTTTACTGATAAAATATATATGTTGGTGTGTCAGGGGGGAGATTTCCCCATCATAAATATTTAGACTGGTGGAGACAGAAATGACTCACTTTGTTTGTGAATGGTGGCATGTATACATGTATATGTATATATATATCGTCACATGTGGGACCCACTGGGATTAATATGGGATCTAGTCCTGGCCTATAAACTACATGGACTATCAGATCCATAATGCTATGCAGGTCGATGCCCATGATGGGCGGGACTTTTAATGAATAAAAGGTGATTCCAGTCAATACCGCTGTATTGTGTTACATTGCAGCCAGTGATCAAGAACTAAGGAGTTTGAAACACGTTTGGCAGATGCAATTGGAGCGTGCAGAGGCAAGCTGCTGCCACCGCCTCGGAGGCTGTGTGCGTAACCCCTTCAGGCAGTGACACCTCCTTTGGGGCAACCTTGGTGTGAAGATTTTTGCAGCTAGTCAGGTCGAGGAAGTGTCCCACCGCTAAATCAGGTGGGTCCGAGGTGCAGGCAATCGCAGGCACTATGAAGTGGAGGGGGCCTGACCTCCGTTACAGAATTGGCTGTGGGACGGCTTTTCCCTTCATTCTTCCCACCCACTGGGGGTAGAAATTGTTTTTAAACCTTACCGCATTTGCGAGACATTTTCACTTTACATGCGGGATCCACTGGGGTTGATATGGGATCTAGTCCTGGCCTATAAACTACATGGACTATCAGATCCATAATGCTATGCGGGCCGACGCCCATGATGGGCGGGACTTTTAATGAATAAAAGGTGATTCCAGTTAATACCGCTGTAATGTGTTACATTGCAGCCAGTGATCAAGAACTCAGGAGTTTGAAACACGTTTGGCAGATGCAATTGGAGCGTGCAGAGGCAATCAGCTACCGCCGCCTCGGAGGCTGTGTGCGAAACCCCTTCAGGCAGTGACACCCCTCCTTTGGGGCAACCTTGGTATGAAGATGTTTGCGGCTAGTCCGGTCGCGGAAGTGTCCCACTGCGGAATCAGGCGGGTCCGAGGTGCAGGCAATCGCAAGCACTATGGAGTGGAGGGGGCCTGACCTCCGTTACAGAATTGGGTTCCGGACAGCTTTTCCCTTCATACTTCCCACCCACTGGGTGTAGAAATTGATTTAAACCTTACCGCATTTGCGAGACATTTTCACTTTACATGCGGGACCCACTGGGGTTAATATGGGATCTAGTCCTGGCCTATAAACTACATGGACGATCAGATCCATAATGCTATGCGGGCCGACGCCCATGATGGGCGGGACTTTTAATGAATAAAAGGGGATTCCAGTCAATACCGCTGTATTGTGTTACATTGCAGCCAGTGATCAAGAACTAAGGAGTTTGAAACGCGTTTGGCAGATGCAATTGGAACGTGCAGAGGCAAGCTGCTGCCGCCGCCTCGGAGGCAGTGTGCTTAACCCCTCAAGGCAGTGACACCTCCTTTGGGGCAACCTTGGTGTGAAGATTTTTGCAGCTAGTCCGGTCGCGGAAGTGTCCCACCGCTGAATCAGGTAGGTCCGAGGTGCAGGCAATCGCAGGCACTATGGAGTGAAGGGGGCCTGACCTCCGTTACAGAATTGGCTGCGGGACGGCTTTTCCCTTCATACTTCCCACCCACTGGGTGTAAAAAATTGATTTAAACCTTACCGCATTTGCGAGACATTTTCACTTTACATGCGGGACCCACCGGGGTTAATATGGGATCTAGTCCTGGCCTATAAACTACATGGACGATCAGATCCATAATGCTATGCGGGCCGACGCCCATGATGGGCGGGACTTTTAATGAATAAAAGGTGATTCCAGTCAATACCGCTGTATTGTGTTACATTGTAGCCAGTGATCAAGAACTAAGGAGTTTGAAACACGTTTGGCGGATGCAATTGGAGCGTGCAGAGGCAAGCAGCTACCGCCGCCTCGGAGGCTGTGTGCGAAACCCCTTCAGGCAGTGACACCTCCTTTGGGGCAACCTTGGTATGAAGATGTTTGCGGCTAGTCCGGTCGCGGAAGTGTCCCACTGCAGAATCAGGCGGGTCCGAGGTGCAGGCAATCGCAAGCACTATGGAGTGGAGGGGGCCTGACCTCCGTTACAGAATTGGGTTCGGGACGGCTTTTCCCTTCATACTTCCCACCCACTGGGTGTAGAAATTGATTTAAACCTTACCGCATTTGCGAGACATTTTCACTTTACATGCGGGACCCACTGGGGTTAATATGGGATCTAGTCCTGGCCTATAAACTACATGGACGATCAGATCCATAATGCTATACGGGCCGACGCCCATGATGGACGGGACTTTTAATGAATAAAAGGGGATTCCAGTCAATACCGCTGTATTGTGTTACATTGCAGCCTGTGATCAAGAACTAAGGAGTTTGAAACGCGTTTGGCAGATGCAATTGGAACGTGCAGAGGCAAGCTGCTGCCGCCGCCTCGGAGGCTGTGTGCTTAACCCCTCAAGGCAGTGACACCTCCTTTGGGGCAACCTTGGTGTGAAGATTTTTGCAGCTAGTCCGGTCGCGGAAGTGTCCCACCGCTGAATCAGGTAGGTCCGAGGTGCAGGCAATCGCAGGCACTATGGAGTGAAGGGGGCCTGACCTCCGTTACAGAATTGGCTGCGGGACGGCTTTTCCCTTCATACTTCCCACCCACTGGGTGTAAAAAATTGATTTAAACCTTACCGCATTTGCGAGACATTTTCACTTTACATGCGGGACCCACCGGGGTTAATATGGGATCTAGTCCTGGCCTATAAACTACATGGACGATCAGATCCATAATGCTATGCGGGCCGACGCCCATGATGGGCGGGACTTTTAATGAATAAAAGGTGATTCCAGTAAATCCCGCTGAATTGTGTTACATTGCAGCCAGTGATCAAGAACTAAGGAGTTTGAAACGCGTTTGGCAGATGCAATTGGAGCGTGCAGAGGCAAGCTGCTACCGCCGCCTCGGAGGCTGTGTGCGAAACCCCTTCAGGCAGTGACACCTCCTTTGGGGCAACCTTGGTATGAAGATGTTTGCGGCTAGTCCGGTCGCGGAAGTGTCCCTCCGCTGAATCAGGTGGGTCCGAGGTGCAGGCAATCGCAAGCACTATGGAGTGGAGGGGGCCTGACCTCTGTTACAGAATTGGCTGCGGGACAGCTTTGCCCTTCATACTTCCCACCCACTGGGGGTAGAAATTGTTTTTAAACCTTACTGCATTTGCGAGACTTTTTCACTTTACATGCGGGACCCACTGGGGTTGATATGGGATCTAGTCCTGGCCTATAAACTACATGGACTATCAGATCCATAATGCTATGCGGGCCGACGCCCATGATGGGCGGGACTTTTAATGAATAAAAGGTGATTCTAGTCAATACCGCTGTATTGTGTTACATTGCAGCCAGTGATCAAGAACTAAGGAGTTTGAAACGCGTTTGGCAGATGCAATTGGAGCGTGCAGAGGCAAGCTGCTGCCGCCGCCTCGGAGGCTGTGTGCATAACCCCTCAAGGCAGTGACACCTCCTGTGGGGCAACCTTGGTGTGAAGATTTTTGCAGCTAGTCCGGTCGCGGAAGTGTCCCACCGCTGAATCAGGTGGGTCCGAGGTGCAGGCAATCGCAGGCACTATGGAGTGGAGGGGGCCTGACCTCCGTTACAGAATTGGCTGCGGGACGGCTTTTCCCTTCATACTTCCCACCCACTGGGGGTAGAAATTGTTTTTAAGCCTTACCACATTTGCGAGACATTTTCACTTTACATGCGGGACCCACTGGGGTTAATATGGGATCAGGTCCTGGCCTATAAACTACATGGACTATCAGATCCATAATGCTATGCAGACCGACGCCCATGATGGGCGGGACTTTAATGAATAAAAGGTGATTCCAGTCAATACCGCTGTATTCTGTTACATTGCAGCCAGTGATCAAGAACTAAGGAGTTTGAAACGCGTTTGGCACATGCAATTGGAGCGTGCAGAGGCAAGCTGCTGCTGCCGCCTCGGAAGCTTTGTGCATAACCCCATCAAGCAGTGACACCTCCTTTGGGGCAACCTTGGTGAGAAGATGTATATATATACACATTGGAGCAAGATAAGAGACTTTTTAACTTTTACCTTATGTCAATTAATTTTGCACTTTGATAACCTTCACGTTATTTCACTTTGCCAGAACGAGGACTTTTATGAGTAGGCATATGCCGAATTTAGTAACTCTGTCTCCAGTATTTTACTTTATGTAGGCCATTGATTTACGACTCATTGGGTGTAGTAATTTTCTTTCGAGATTTATACACAATATTGGGTACCACATAATATTACCTGAATTTTATGGAGGCAACTTCGAATATAGGTATATTATTATAATCATGTTATGGTGCCCTGACACGAGCTTGTATACTATAGATGTAATTATCATGAACTTAGTATGACATTTTCATAATCTAAAATTTAGATGAATTTATGTGCGCATTTTAATTTTTGCGGCTATCCCACTAGTGCGATAGAAAGTATTATGGTCGCTAAGAATAGTTATACAAATATGGACTATTCAAATTAAGTATGTATACACTTTTATGTAATTTTCTCGAGTAGATAAATAAGAAAAAAAGAAAAAAGGTAATTTATTATTTTGTTATCTACACTTAGGAGTTGACATTTTAGCCACTAGTGCGATATAAATGTAAAGTATTATCTATTCTCATGTTTAATGATATGTAAATAAGTCTGCATTTGATCTTAATCTCTTTGCTTAAATGCAATATGACAGTAACGCACTTATATTTATAAGCATTATTTGAATGTCACAAGATGGCCGAAATTTTGGGACAGATCTTGAGCTCAAACGAATGTAGTCCTTCGTCGCATTTCTTGTTTACATATGCACGCTCATGCTGCTATTCTGTTCAACATTAATTTGTCGAAACACGTAGCGAGCAATAAAGAGTTCTCTTTTGGACCACTGTATACTTTGAGAGTGCGTATATTTGGAAATAAGTTGAATATATATATATTTAGATAGATAGATAGATAGATAGATAGATAGATAGATAGATAGATAGATAGATAGATAGATAGATAGATAGATAGATAGATAGATAGATAGATAGATAGATAGATAGATAGATAGATAGATATAGATTATAGATATATATATATATACACCATCTCATGTATAAATCTTCCACTTTGGTTATGTTAGCCGAAACTGAGGAAAAACACACCGTGGTTCTGATATATTTTGAGTCTGTTTATTTAAATAGGTGCAGGAATGCTACCCAATGCATTGCGAAGCTCACTGCTCCTTGATCACGGGTCAGTTCACATTCAACTTCCTGATTCTTTTACCACCACATGTTAAAACTGATAAACATAAAACACAGACTTTCCGGTGATCCATTATGGTGTCAAATTTAGGCTTTTCATTGTTATCCAAACAGTATATTATTACCATCAATAACAGCAGGTTGAAAACAATCTAATCAAATATTTTACCCATGCATTGTAACATAAGTAAAGAATAAAATAAAAAGAAATGAAATAAAATAATAAGTATTTTTACTATTCTCATAAATGCTTAACATCAATCAATTTTAGTCAGGAAAATTATACAACCTTAAAATACATACACATGTTTGTATGTTTTCAAGTATTTTTAGCTGTTTGACATTAACAATTCCTATTCGAATTCAATGACTTCTTCTTCTATACAATTCAGCCCAAGTAGGCATATCTGAATTCATTATTTAATATGAGTTGCAAAAAATATAAAGAAACACATCATCCTATTTATAACTCTAATCTACTTGAACATAATTCATTTGGACAAAGTTTACAAAAAGATATATAAAAATGTTCTAAACCAAAACCTGCTCACTTAATCAGGCAAAAAATTGAATGAGCCCCACAGAGCTAGATATAGTTAGCTCCCTTGCATCCAATGTTCTCCAAGTAATTTCTGGAAAATATGCAATAAAATGCAGACAGAGCCAATTAAAAAACACAACTTAATTGTGATTAAAATTCAAACGTAACATGATTATTCATTATAAATAGGGCTCCCGATTTTTTGTTATTTATTTTTTTAACATTTCTGTCTGTATTCATGTATATTTATTTTTTGACCATTTTATCTGTATTTATCCGTATTTATTTTGCAGATAAACAAAGTTGTAAAACTGTACATTTCCATATTTATTTAACTGATTGATTCTCAGTTATACTTTGATGTCTGTCGTGCTTTAGCTATTTAAGCTGCCAAATATTCCATAACAATACATGCACTGGTAAATATTAGTCTTATATCTCAAATGAATGATGACATGTGCAGTTATTTAAAGAAATGCAAAAATAACAATGATGGACAGAATGCAGAACAATGTCATACATTCACCCCAGTACAGAGATCTGGGCCTAAATCCATCGTTTTTTTTGCTCACCATGCCATTCCAGTTTGAACCCAGCCATATGCAAATCAGTCTTGACCGTGTGCCCCATGGGAACAGTCCAGCCCGAACTGCCAAGCCAGGTCCTCCCTGGACTGGAAACAAGCATCCTAGGACCGGTTTCGGGCTTTCAGCCCTCATCAGTCAGGATAGCCTGATTCCAGTGGCATGGAGAGCAAGGGACTCACGTCTGAGCATACCCTTCCCACTCAGGGTGACAAATGCAAAAATAACAATGATGGACAGAATGCAGAACAATGTCATACATTCACCCCAGTACAGAGATCTGGGCCTAAATCCATCGTTTTTTTTGCTCACCATGCCATTCCAGTTTGAACCCAGCCATATGCAAATCAGTCTTGACCCTGTGCCCCATGGGAACAGTCCAGCCCGAACTGCCAAGCCAGGTCCTCCCTGGACTGGAAACAAGCATCCTAGGACCAGTTTCGGGCTTTCAGCCCTCATCAGCCAAGATAGCCTGATTCCAGTGGCATGGTGAGCAAGGGACTCACGTCTGAGCATACCCTTCCCGCTCGGGGTGACAAATGCAAAAATAACAATGATGGACAGAATGCAGAACAATGTCATACATTCACCCCAGTACAGAGATCTGGGCCTAAATCCATCGTTTTTTTGCTCACCATGCCATTCCAGTTTGAACCCAGCCATATGCAAATCAGTCTTGACCCTGTGCCCCATGGGAACAGTCCAGCCCGAACTGCCAAGCCAGGTCCTCCCTGGACTGGAAACAAGCATCCTAGGACCGGTTTCGGGCTTTCAGCCCTCATCAGCCAGGATAGCCTGATTCCAGTGGCATGGAGCGCAAGGGACTCACGTCTGAGCATACCCTTCCCACTCGGGGTGACAAATGCAAAAATGCCAGAAACCGGTCCTAGGAAGCTTGTTTCCGGTCCATGGAAGGCATAGCTTGGCAGTTCGGGCTGGACTGTTCCCATGAGGCACAGGGTCAGACTGATTTGCATATGGCCATATCTGAACTGGGGTGGCAGAGTGGGCTAAAGAACGTTGATGGATCAAACCCAGATCTATTGAGTGGGTGTGAGTGTTTGATTGGTTCTGATGCTCCGTCCATCACCACCCCCTTTTGTACCACTTTGTTCGCCATAAGTTGGCAGGGTATGCTCAGACGTGAGTCCCTTGCTCACTTTGCCACTGGATTCAAGCAAGCCTGGCTGAAGACGGCTGAAATGCCAGAAACCGGTCCTAGGAAGCTTGTTTCCGGTCCAGGGAAGGCATAGCTTGGCAGTTCGGGCTGGACTGTTCCCATGAGGCACAGGGTCAGACTGATTTGCATATGGCCATGTCTGAACTGGGGTGGCAGAGTGGGCTAAAGAACGGTGATGGATCAAACCCAGATCTATTGAGTGGGTGTGAGTGTTTGATTAGTTCTGATGCTCCGTCCATCACCACCCCCTTTTGTACCGCTTTGTTCGCCATAAGTTGGCAGGGTATGCTCAGACGTGAGTCCCTTGCTCACTTTGCCACTGGATTCAAGCAAGCCTGGCTGAAGACGGCTGAAATGCCAGAAACCGGTCCTAGGAAGCTTGTTTCCGGTCCAGGGAAGGTATAGCTTGGCAGTTCGGGGTGGACTGTTCCCATGAGGCACAGGGTCAGACTGATTTGCATATGGCCATGTCTGAACTGGGGTGGCAGAGTGGGCTAAAGAACGGTGATGGATCAAACCCAGATCTATTGAGTGGGTGTGAGTGTTTGATTGGTTCTGATGCTCCGTCCATCACCACCCCCTTTTGTACCGCTTTGTTCGCCATAAGTTGGCAGGGTATGCTCAGACGTGAGTCCCTTGCTCACTTTGCCACTGGATTCAAGCAAGCCTGGCTGAAGACGGCTGAAATGCCAGAAACCGGTCCTAGGAAGCTTGTTTCCGGTCCAGGGAAGGCATAGCTTGGCAGTTCGGGCTGGACTGTTCCCATGAGGCACAGGGTCAGACTGATTTGCATATGGCCATGTCTGAACTGGGGTGGCAGAGTGGGCTAAAGAACTGTGATGGATCAAACCCAGATCTATTGAGTGGGTGTGAGTGTTTGATTGGTTCTGATGCTCCGTCCATCACCACCCCCTTTTGTACCGCTTTGTTCGCCATAAGTTGGCAGGGTATGCTCAGACGTGAGTCCCTTGCTCACTTTGCCACTGGATTCAAGCAAGCCTGGCTGAAGACGGCTGAAATGCCAAAAACCGGTCCTAGGAAGCTTGTTTCCGGTCCAGGGAAGGCATAGCTTGGCAGTTCGGACTGGACTGTTCCCATGAGGCACAGGGTCAGACTGATTTGCATATGGCCATGTCTGAACTGGGGTGGCAGAGTGGGCTAAAGAACGGTGATGGATCAAACCCAGATCTATTGAGTGGGTGTGAGTGTTTGATTGGTTCTGATGCTCCGTCCATCACCACCCCCTTTTGTACCGCTATGTTCGCCATAAGTTGGCAGGGTATGCTCAGACGTGAGTCCCTTGCTCACTTTGCCACTGGATTCAAGCAAGCCTGGCTGAAGACGGCTGAAATGCCAGAAACCGGTCCTAGGAAGCTTGTTTCCGGTCCAGGGAAGGCATAGCTTGGCAGTTCGGGCTGGACTGTTCCCATGAGGCACAGGGTCAGACTGATTTGCATATGGCCATGTCTGAACTGGGGTGGCAGAGTGGGCTAAAGAACGGTGATGGATCAAACCCAGATCTATTGAGTGGGTGTGAGTGTTTGATTGGTTCTGATGCTCCGTCCATCACCACCCCCTTTTGTACCGCTTTGTTCGCCATAAGTTGGCAGGGTATGCTCAGACGTGAGTCCCTTGCTCACTTTGCCACTGGATTCAAGCAAGCCTGGCTGAAGACGGCTGAAATGCCAGAAACTGGTCCTAGGAAGCTTGTTTCCGGTCCAGGGAAGGCATAGCTTGGCAGTTCGGGCTGGTCTGTTCCCATGAGGCACAGGGTCAGACTGATTTGCATATGGCCATGTCTGAACTGGGGTGGCAGAGTGGGCTAAAGAACGGTGATGGATCAAACGCAGATCTATTGAGTGGGTGTGAGTGTTTGATTGGTTCTGATGCTCCGTCCATCACCACCCCCTTTTGTACCGTTATTTAAAGAAATGTCATCCGTTTTTTTAATAACCCATATTGTCCATCTGCCTAGCTTTCAGGCTATAACTCATGAAAGACAGAACAGGTAGTCAATTGATAGAAGCCCCATTTTCTTTATTTATGCACTTTTTAAAATGAATGCAGACAAAAACACATTTTGTTCTGTCTGTATTTATCTTTAAAAATCTGTAAGAACGGAAAACTGGGAACTTTAATTATAAATCAGGGACCTAATCATAAGGAACATAACATTAATCTCCATACTTTGTTTTAGCCTAGGTGTTCTGCTAATTCTTCATCAAGGATAAGCCCAGAAGGAGCAGAGTGTTATACCTGATAATCATTTTGGATTCTATTCATCTTAACTCTTGCACTCTATTGCCTCCTCTCTCTCTAATCGGGATCCTGTTCCACACAGCAAATGAAAGCAAATTTGTGTTCTGATAATGTTGCAATTTAAAGTGCCTGGCAATTGGGTACTGTTTCTCATCCTTGTTTATTGGCCCTCAGGAGTTCTATCACTTTTTTCCTCTCTTTATTGATGGTACTTTCAATATAGTATTTGTTACATGGACAGCCTAATGCATAAACTGCATGATCTGAATTATACATTAAATGTGTGGTTATCTTTAATGGTTGCTGATCTGTAGATAACTTGATTGTTTTGCAGTTGTGACTATGATTGCATGCTTTATATGTACCACATTATAAAAGTCCAGCATGGTATTCATTTCAATTTAGATGTTACTAGACTCTAACTTAAAGTGTCTTTCAGGACATAGCCCTCCTAAAGGTAACCTGTAGATTCTCACCTAAATGGTTCACTAAATCAGAGTCAGTTTTTTAATCTTCCCAGTACTTTTTAATACTGCGGTTAACTTCCCATGCTTGACTGTGAAAAGAGGTCAAAAAACCTCACTAGATGTCTTTCTGTTTGACTTTCAGTACACAGAGGTAAAAGTTATGTTCACACACATTTATTCACTTTTTCACATGCCTGCTTGAACTCCTTTTTTGAATACCCTCTTTCCAAAATTCTGCCTAATATAATCGATTTTTAATTTTAAAACCCATCTTCTGAGGTACACTTCCTTTTAGCTCTTAACAGTTCACCAAAAGGGATACTTTGGATCAAATTCTTTTGATGAAAACTTTTTGCATGCAATAGACTATTTCCTGCAGTTTCCTTATGGAACAGATTGCTTTCCAATTCGTTACTATTGACTTTAATCTCAAATCCAAAAAGTCTATTGTGGTCCTGTGCATGTGGTTCATAAATGTAAGATTCAAAGAGTTATCATTTAATTGCTAATACTCGGAAAGGCAGCTGGGTTGTGGATGATTGCACTGCCAGGACTAGTCACAAAGGTAACAAAATATTGCCCACCCCAGATGGTCAGCTGCCACTTGACCACAAAATTAAACATTCATTCAACGGGTATGAAAGGAAACATATATACAAGGTAAATCATATAGTATGCACAAAAAGCAAAAAAAAAGAAGAAGTCCACGTTGCTGTATGTAGCCTTAAGGTGTCTTTATTATAGATGTGCTTGGTTTTCATAAGTGGACAGCCACAGCCAACGCATTTCGCCCAGACATGGGCTTCTTCAGGGCGATTTCAAATGTGGTAATCTCGCCAGCGGAGTTTAATTAGGTCCGAATCTTATTCAAATCCGTGTCGGGACATCCTCCCGCCAGGATGAGACGCCACCGGATATGGCCCGCACACAGAGCTTTTTACACAAATACGTATTGCCTCTAACACGGATCATCATAACTAAAATGGAGACTTGAGGCCTCTCACTAATTGGACTATTAGTGCTTTATTCAAAAGAGGTTAATTCCTCTTTCACCCTATGTCCCGACGCGGATTTGAATAAGATGCGGACCTAACTAAACTCCCCTGCCGAGATTACCGCATTTGAAATCGCCCTGAAGAACCCATGTCTAGACGAAACGCGTTGGCTGTCCACTTATGAAAACCAAGCACATCTATAATAAAGACACCTTAAGGCTGCATACAGCAACGTAGACTTCTATTTTTCGCTTTTTGTGCATACTATATGATTTACCTTGTATATATATTGCCTCTCATACCCTTTGAATGAAAGTTATCAATTAATATATTGACAAAATCACATGCTTTTTCTAGATGTCCCTTCCAAATGCAGAAAATGTAATCATTGTATCGTACCCACAGGACGATGTGGTGATCAAAATGACAGATGTTACTTCTGAACTCCTCCTCCCACCAGCCAAGGTACAATCTAGTAAAACTGAGGATGCAGCAGATCCCCATCACCATCCCATGGGTTTGTCTATAAAATGAAGAAATTGTTGGTGTGGCATATGTGCTTCATATCAAGAAACATGTCAGTATGCAATAGATAGGACAGAGATCTTGTTCTCAAGAAATGCCGGCTAGCTCTGATTCCTAATTCATGAGGAATACATGTATAGACTGCTTACATCTAAACACATTAATATATACTTCTCTTCCCTCTTAATTAACCTTAAAATATCTCCCATGTCTTTGATATACGAAGGGAGAGATTGTACAAATGGCCGCAGAAAAAAATCTACATACCTAGAGGTATTTTCAAGTAAGCTCCCTCTTGAGGAGGCAATAGGTCTACCTAGTGGGTTTGCATTTCCTTTATGTAATTTAGGCAAAAGATACATAGCTGGTAGTTTTGGAAATTTACAGGTTAGGAAGTGATATTCCTCCCATTTTTAGATCGAGCGAGGCATGCAGTAATCGCTTTGTGGGGTTAGACCAATCCCACCACTTTGCATTTGACGTTTAATTTGCCTTTCAAAATTCCTTTCATTTTATTGGGGAAACGCTCGCCTTTGTCCCGCCTTTGGGTGTAATGTGACTTTCCTGGTGTTAGACAACGGGTAGCGTGGTGCAGAGCTGGTGGGCCAAACTCCGGAGGAAATGTGTAAAGCATCCGCACGGCACACACAAGCGACACACCAGGCAGAATACAAAAAGAGACCACACCAGTTTAGGTGAAAAAAACAGTAAGTGTATTATAAAATAAACACAACAAAAGGGAATCACAGGTGCAGATGAGCTGTGCCAGCCGGTACTGGGTAATAATTCACAGGAGGACTATATACAGGGCAGCGCCAATCGGGCCACTGCCAGAACCAACACAAACAATACAGAATAGTAAATGTGGAGTCCATCAAAAAAAAAATGTAACCACCAGTCGCTGCTGGCAAACCCCTGCCCATGGCATAAAACGCTTTAGGCCTATGTCAAATTGGTATTAGGCATAAAACGAAAACACCTCTCTCAGTAGGCATAAAACATATCTGGGTATGAAGCATCACCCATGAGCCTAGAATGAAAACGTCAGCTCAGCATATAAACACATTATGCGCAAGCCTGGAAGGAAAACATTAGGCCTAGGAACATCTACAGTAGGCCTAGATCCGTGGGAATCACATTAAACATGCACATTAGCATAGGCATAGATGCAACATCAGGCAGACCCTCACCCTATGCATAAAAATAGTCCTAGGTAACATTGGGCATAATCATTAAACCAGCAGGGCAAAACTGGTGACGCCTGGAACCTCATAACCTGACGTGAGGCATTTTCATGAGCGTTAAGGCATTAGGCGTAATCATAGTGGCATGGCATGAAACACTAAGCATAAACATTAACACGTCAGTAGGCTTCCAATCCAGTTTAGCATAAGGGGTGACATAAGCCTTAGGTACCATTGGGGCATAAAGCGCATTAGCCTCAAACCTGCAATAAAAACATCATGGCATGAATCACATCCTGCACAACAGTGGGTACGATCATATTAGCAGAGGCATCATCACAAGTAAGCATGAAAACGTTAGGCAGTAGGGCAAGGCTACAGCTATTATCAATGGTCCGCATGCCAACTAGTCCTTGGCGCCAACAATGTGTTCCTGTGAGTCCCCCTGCAGGTCGCTGACTCCCTCAAGTATTGCCCAACGTTGCAGCTGCCCACTGTCCAGCGGGGCAGCTGTGTTCAGCAAATCAGGCCAGGAAGAACGGCCCACGTTGGAACCCCTTCCAGGGCTCTAAAGTCCACAATGTCCCCAGCCATTGCAGCTGTGAGGGCAGACTCGTGGGCGGACCTCCCTGAGTCTCGGGGGCCTTAGGCACTGACAATGTGCCTCGGCCTGCCCGACCGTCCCAGAACTCAGCCCCACTCACCGGCAGTCCAGGGCAGGCTCGGGACATCTCCACGGGCACACAGGTGCCTCCAACGCACGCAAGGCTCTCCCAGCACACCGGAGCCCTTCTTCATGAGGCACCGACTCCGGGACTTCCTCTGGCACTGCAGGGCTCTCCTACCCTCAGGGTGCCCCGCCTAGACGCCAGCAGCCTCCTGCTCCGGCGGCGGCACTCGGGGCTCTCCTCCGCCTCCGGCAGCCCCCACCACGGAGCGAAGTCTCAATCGAGTCTTGGGGGCTGGGCCAGCGCAGGGTAGGCTCCCGCCTGGCTTCCGGATCACTTCTTCCCCTTCCGGGTCGCCACAGGCAGATCGACGACCCGCTTCTTGTCCGCAACCCGGGCGGACGTGGTGATTCCGGGCAGTCTTAAAGCACGGGGTAGGCTCCGGCTTACATTGGCAATACACCCGCGGGGTGGGCACCCGCTGGGTTTCTAAATAGGCTGGAACACGGGGTAGGCACCCGCTTAATTTAAATAAGCCACAGCGTGGCACCAACGCGGGGTGGGCACCCGCCTTCCAAAATATCGCCAATGCGGGGTGGGCACCCACGACAGCCAGTAAAGCGCCGCCATTACGCGGGGTGGGCTCCCGCTTTTCTGTTCAGCAGCGCAGGGGGAATACCCCACACCGGGATTCCCTCGGGACACGTGGGCAGCACTGCGCTGCAGAATCCAGCTCCTCTTCTCCTGGGCAATCGGCATATAGTGCCGCCCTCAACAGGCGCTGGATAGCGGGTAGGATAGGCAGGTAACACTCACAAGGCGCTAGGGTGCAGGTAGGAAAGCACCGACAATTCAAGTTTAGCGCTCCTTTCTTCCTGGGAGTACAGGCCAGTCCACTATATAGCGCTCCCACGGCGCTAGGTCCCACAAAGCAGGGTTGTAGCGCTCAAGAGGCGCTAGGCAGGAGAGCAGCAGGCAATACTGGGTAAGTTCAGCAGGCAGGGGGCACTCATCAGGACAGGACAGCAGTTCTTGGGAACGGTCATCGCCCATCCAGTGGCACTCCTCCTGGCACGCAGTCTTCCCTCCTGCAGAGGCTCTCTCTAGCCCGGTGGACAGCAGAGGGATTACAGTTGGGCACAGGGGCCAGCACACAGGCCCTTGCGGCAGTACCTCCTGGCAGAGTGTCCCCTCAAATTTCAAGTCCACGCTCCGTCTGAGCACATGGAGGCAAAGCACCTATTTATATGCCCCTCACCCCACCTACCAGATGGTGCCAGAAGCTTCTAGAAGCGTCTAGGGAAACTGGTCCTACAACTAGACTGGCAACCCAGCTTCAGCAGACAGGCACAAGAATACAGCAATGGCGTCCATTTTAAAAGAAACCCTTCTGCAAAGGTGAAAATAACTGCGCACGCCATTGCGCAGCATGTGTCACTGCATCTCGCACCACACATGGCCTATACATTCCTCTACCATGGGGGAGATATCATCTAATGGGGGGGAAAAAGTGAAAAAATGTAGGGAAAAAGGGCCAAGTCCAACACATGGTGATTGCCCCTTTTACATAAGTCTTTACTTTGGGGTTTGTTTATCATGTCTTCGGCGCACTATTTTATTTTTTATACATTCAGTGGGCCCGCGACGTTTCGTTTCTCCCCCCGGCCGTTGAGTTTTGTAGCTGCTGCTTCCGGTGTAACCACACCTCGCACCTTTACGTGACTTACGAATATGAGAAGGCGCACTCGTCCACTGAGGTCAGTACTATCTCCCAGCCTCTGCGGCCTTGCACTAGAGCTACTATCTTGGAACAGCGGCCTGCAGTGCTAAGCTAATTCCTGGAGTCTTGCTGTTGCTCGAGGCATGGAGAACAAAACTCCTGTCTGCATGCATTTACACTGTGACAGCCCATCATGCACTATTGTTTTTGGCAACTGTCCCCAGGGTATTTTTGGGTGTTTCATTTGCATGGTTTTCAATGTTTTAGTGCTATCAGTTGGCTATTTAGCGATGGGCTCCTATCATAGTGTAGACACATAGAGAGGATGTTTCTTAACAGTCAGAGCTCCCGACATTAGAGCTGAAGAGCTGGGTTCTCAACTACGCGTTGGCTCCATTGATTCTGGGCAAATAATGTAATCTACCCGAAAATGAATGTGTCATTCTGTAATATGACTGCTGCTCATGTAAAGCGCTCCAATACCTTCGGGGCGAGTTTGCGCTATATAAAACAACAAAAAGAAGCATTAGCATAGCCAATAGGTCTCGCTTTTGGGACCGTATAAGTATTTAGTTATGCAGCACAATATCCTTGGTGTAAAAACATCAACTGTTGCATTGCTGAACACTTATAACGGCCCAAAGGCGAGACCTATTTGCTATGCCATTGCTTGTTTATTGCTGTTGCAGTGGTACAGTATACAAGATCTTCATCTGGGCCAATCCAGTCCTCCTTTCCTACCTTTTTTTTTGCCATATACAATTCTGATAAAAAGTCAACCCAGGCTTCTTCTGAAATCTTAAAACTCAATGCCTCCCTGTTCTTATTAGTACCTTCCTTTACCAGTTCCTTAATTTTCTTCCTGTCCTTTGAAGCCAACATTGCTAATGTCCTATCTCAATTTACTTTGTAGTTGTCCATCTTCCACTTTCTAATTATTTTGGCATACTAAAGTTTAGTGTTTCGAATAAGCCCTTCCCTATCGTCACTTGATTTTACATCTTCATATTTCATAAGTTTCCTCAACTTCCTTTTTAGAAACCAGTGTGTGAAGATCTATATTTGATTATTCGTGGGAATTGAATTTTTCTTTAGTGAAACCAGCAGACAGTCATTCACGTTAGCAAAGGTATCTAACACTGATTAAGAGGATCTAAAGCTAACAACCCAACCAAGGCATGGTGAAGACGATGCTTTATCACAATTTCATAAACTAGCTTGTTTTGTCCCAACACCTGGGATAATGCACACTTGTTTATTATGTGATGTACGCTCTCGGAACTCAATTTGTTTGCTCATTAGACAAACATACTACATAAGGCAATTCAGAGAACGTTATGTTGTAATACAAATGCCTGTTGCTTTACTTTAAAAGTCATGTTTTCGACTAGTTACAACCAGTGCTTAATTTGTAAAATAATGAGTGCCAGGGCCAAAGATATTTCTCAAAAGGCCACTGCTGCTTGTGCCACCTCAGGTCCCTCCCAGCGCTGCCAAATACCAATAACACCTACTTACCATTACTGCAACTGTTACAAGTTACACTCTACTAGGTGATCCAGAGCTGGAAGAATGGGCAGAGCACCCTGGTATTATTATTTTTATGTGTGTACTGAATTATTCAACAATTTGCTCACATGCTTTTTTTGTATTAAACAAAATAGACTGAGAGCGCCACCATGTGGTGAACTGCCATAAATATGTGCTAGTGAAATTAATTTAGTGCTAGTGCCAAGCATCAACAAATACCGGCACAAATTAAGCACTGGTTACAACTTAATAACAGTATATACATTTCATCACACTTTAAATACTTAAAATAGGTCATTTAAACATATGTACATGAAAAATGTTAAAGTTCTAAAGTTGAACTTCTGCATGAAAACTTTTCATCTGCAGCTCTATCATCCTTTAACAATAAGTCATCAAAGCATCACTGTGCACATACATTGTAACATATGCATATTTTGTAACACTGCAAATTTCTTTTATAGCGAATAGACTCACATGGGTTCAGTATTGCAGACCCACAATAAAAGCTGCTGTGTTGCACCTCTTGTTTTCCTGGTCGGCCAATAAATACTACTAACTAACTCGTAAGTCTAAAAGCCAAATTTACAAATCTTTTTTGTGACTTACTCTTGAAGTACCACATAATTCCAGGAGTATGGTAGGAGTAAGTCTGTCTTGCTCCAGAAATTTAACGGTAAGCCAGGAGTCACATCAACTCACGCCTAAATCTTTGTGAAGAAAATCCTAAAGTTAGAAGAATCATTTCCTAATTTCGATGATCAAATTTCAAACAATTTATACATTTCTATTGCTTGTTCTATTCATTCTCTGCTTGCTCTGTGCATTGCTCTTATGCTTTAAATTCAAATTTCCGTAGTTTTTTGTAAGAAATGACAATTATCCCTCTTTTTGCTTTAATAGTGATTTAGAATTAATTTAGACTGCCCTCAAATACTTTTAAAGTATGATATCTTTTCATGTGTTTGCTGCTTTAGATTATTATTAAAAAGAGGAAAATAGTGCATGTCACTGCTTTCCCACATTTTTAGTGGCATGGACATAACAATACAGGTTTGGAAGATAACATATCGGCCTGGTGGCAACACTAGGGTAAACAGTGGAGGAGAATGGGCAGTTCTGTGGTGCTCGCAATACCTGGTGCTTAGATTGCTGTCACTGCATAAGGAGAATCAACAAAGCAGAAGGGGGGCCAAACGGGCTTTTGGAGAGGTCCAGCTAAGTGTGCCCAAAATATGCAATATAAAAGTGACAAAGCTGTTCCTAAAGGGGATGGGAAGAGGACGTACCATGTAAGGAGGTGTCTGTTATGGATATTGGAGCCCTCACACAGCCATCGGGATATTGTGAATCACATACCCTTCAGGATGTAATGTAACATCATCGGGCTGCTCCTACGTCGAGTCGGCTGGTGCAATACCCGACGGCCTCTTGTTTGGAGAGCACTCTTTTGGAGATCTTTTATATCCAAGATAGCCGGTAGTTCAAATGGAAATGTGGGGCTCGATGATAATGTAGATGAATATTAAAAATATATAGGCGAGGGAGTACTATCGCAACAATTTTATTATGATGTCTCCTCACCTAATTAAAAACATGAGGTAAAGTGATAGTAACTCAGGTCTATGTTCTGTGTTATCTACACTGCCTCGTCATGGTCAACATGTTTCTCACTATAACTGAGATATGCTCAAGTGATTCATCAGGACCTAAAAATTCTATCTACAAGTCTATCCCAGGAGGATTATATGATAGACAGTAAGCATTCATATATACAACTGGTATTTTTACCTGCGGCTCGGTCTACCTGTGTGGAAAATGGGAGACCAAAATCATTATAGAACGCTCAATTACAATGACAGTTATCATACACGGTACGGGTGGAACGTGCGTTATTAGTACAAGTGCACATTCTGTGTAGGGAGGGGGGGGTAAATTTATAAAACACACAACAGCCACGTGAAGTGATCACTCAAGAAGTGTTTCAACAGCACTAAATGGACTTACCCTATATACTCCATAGGATAACCACTGCAGTCCCTGGTAGGCTGCGCAAGGAGTTCCTTGCGTTCTGTAGTGGTGTATGGGGGCAGTGCTTAAAAATAGGTTAGATTAATAAATACAATACTCCAGGGTCATTAACACCCCTTCTCTTGAATCCACAACAATTATATATAGCAACTCTAATGAGGATCACTAATGTGTGTGAATAGAGCCAGGGAACGCTAAGAGAGCAACTACTGTCTGTAGTGGTCAGTCAATATAAATACGCGTTCCTGAAGTAATAAAAGTCTCACGTAGAGCGGGAAGCAAGACAAGAAATCGTATCTCAGGGTTAAGTATAAATGCTCATTGTGATGCGTTGTACGGGTCTGCGTGTTCCCGTTTGTGCAGATGAAAAAGGTCTCAAACTTAGTGAACCGGTAGTAAAGGAACTCAAGTATAGTTTGGGTCCTGAAGTGTGGCCTAGCTATGTGAGTCTAAAAAACTCAAAACCTTTTCGCGTTGTAGAGCTAGCAATATTAAATATTCGTAAAAAGCCATGCGGTTTTACTTACTGACACGCCGAGTCCGTGTCGCTCGTCGACCTACCCCGCACTACCAGGACTGGGGGGTGGAGTTCAACGGTCTCGCGTGTGTTTTAAAGGGATACATGTAACCGCTCGTGCGGGATTGACTGCAATGCTACTCGTAAATGTTGCAAGCGACTAAAATGGCCGCCATATTGGAAGAGGAGCGAGTGGCGGAGCGGTCGCTTAGTGACCATGTGGTGGATATAAACATGTTATTAGTGCCTTGTATACGTCGATGTAAGCTATTTAGAGTACGTATCTATTTTGTTGATTATGTAGGGGGATATATTCTGTAATTGTGTTGGAACTACAAAATCTGTTTTATATGACAGTAGTATATCCTCTAATCGCGGTTTGCCAAACTAAAAAATCCGTGGCAACCGGGTCTAGTCAGCCATAGGTATACCCTGTATTAGACTCGCGGGCATCAATAGAATCGATTACCGTCCCCACACTAGTTATTTAATGACCTGAATGTTAATACTACGTCTAGTGGGTGTGGACATAGCTCGGTTATATAAACAAGCTAATCAGATATAGGTGTAGTGGCTCAGAAGTTCAGTGTGCACTATGTCTAGGAGTGGTTTGAGGGAGCACCACGAGAAGGTATCAATGAGTCCTGAGGTGTCTGTGCCACTTATGTATATAAGCAAGTTAGTCAAAAATGTGTGCAGTGACTCAGACGCTTAGTGTGCACTATGTCTTAAGGTGGTTTTAGGGAGCACCACGGGATGGCATCATTGAGTCCTGAGGTGTCTGTGCCACTTTTGTACACCCACCGTTGTTCTTTGATTAAAAGGGCTTCTTTAGTTATGTTCGGAAATGTTTCCAGAATAAGCCATCTGAAGTAATCAGGGGGGTGTCCTTTCTCTACAAAGTGCGCACACATTTTGGTGTTAGTTCTTTTACAGCGAAAATTGCTGCGATGTTCAATAATGCGTGTCTTGACAGGGCGTGCTGTCAGTATTTATATTGACTGACCACTACAGACAGTAGTTGCTCTCTTAGCGTTCCCTGGCTCTCTTCACACACATTAGTGATCCTCATTAGAGCTGCTATATATAATTGTTGTGGATTCAAGAGAAGGGGTGTTAATGACCCTGGAGTATTGTATTTATTAATCTAACCTATTTTTAAGCACTGCCCCCATACACCACCACAGAACGCAAGGAACTCCTTGCGCAGCCTACCAGGGACTGCAGTGGTTATCCTATGGAGTATATAGGGTAAGTCCATTTAGTGCTGTTGAAACACTTCTTGAGTGATCACTTCACGTGGCTGTTGTGTGTTTTATAAATTTCCCCCCCCCTCCCTACACAGAATGTGCACTTGTACTAATAACGCACGTTCCACCCGTACCATGTATGATAACTGTCATTGTAATTGAGCGTTCTATAATGATTTTGGTCTCCCATTTTCCACACAGGTAGACCGAGCCGCAGGTAAAAATACCAGTTGTATATATGAATGCTTACTGTCTATCATATAATCCTCCTGGGATAGACTTGTAGATAGAATTTTTAGGTCCTGATGAATCACTTGAGCATATCTCAGTTATAGTGAGAAACATGTTGACCATGACGAGGCAGTGTAGATAACACAGAACATAGACCTGAGTTACTATCACTTTACCTCATGTTTTTAATTAGGTGAGGAGACATCATAATAAAATTGTTGCGATAGTACTCCCTCGCCTATATATTTTTAATATTCATCTACATTATCATCGAGCCCCACATTTCCATTTGAACTACCGGCTATCTTGGATATAAAAGATCTCCAAAAGAGTGCTCTCCAAACAAGAGCCCGTCGGGTACTGCACCAGCCGACTCGACGTAGGAGCAGCCCGATGATGTTACATTACATCCTGAAGGGTATGTGATTCACAATATCCCGATGGCTGTGTGAGGGCTCCAATATCCATAACAGACACCTCCTTACATGGTACGTCCTCTTCCCATCCCCTTTAGGAACAGCTTTGTCACTTTTATACTGCATAAGGAGTCCACTGGTGGCTGGTGGCAGTGGGAGCTGTTGTACGCACTTTGGTTTGCAGAAGCTCTCAGCAGTACACAAAGGCTTGGGTGCCGTCCCTAGAGGGGGTGAGCCTGGCTTAGTGTGGGGAGCTGCATCGGGTGCTGTGCGTGCATTGGAAGGAGGGTGCTGTCGATGGAGGTTAGTGCAATGGGACGGTGGTGCTGTCAGTTCATCTTGGCAAGGGTGCAGCGATGCGTTCGAGTTTGTAATGAAAGAGTGCAGAATAGGTAGTGTACAGATGCCTCAAGATGTTGAATGGACTTAAGGTTTGGGGGGTGGAGGTGCACTGTGAGATGGTTGCAACCATTTTCAGACTCCCCATTAGAACGTAACTTCACCTGAGCATGCTCTAATTGGTGGGAGGTTGCAGTGATGACTTAGCCCCGGAGCAGTCCCACGCCTCATGTGTGATGGCAGGAGAGTTCCCGTGCTGAGGTGCTCCCAGTACATGAAGCTTAGGTGGTTGGCACTGGAGGGAAGTGCTGTGGTCCAGGAGGCTCGTTGGGATACTGTCAGTTCTCGATGCTATGAGTGCAGTGATAGCTTAGCCCTGGAGCGCGGTCACGCCTCATGCGTGACGGCAGGAGTGTGCCTGTCCTAAGATGCTTCCGATACAGGGAGCTGAGGCTGCTGTCACTGGAAGGAAGTGCAGTAGTCGTTCTGGCAGTTTGAAGTGACATGGATGCAATGATGCAGGTTAAGGGGTAGTAGTAGGTTTAGTCCTGGGGTGTACTGATGGGCAGTGGTGTATGGTGCCTAAGGTACTTGAAGCGAAGACTGCTGTCATTAGAGGGTTGTAGTGAATTAACGTGCCATTGCACTATGGTACTGCGACTGTGAGGTACTGCAAGTCATAACTGAAGCTCAGGGGCAAACTTGGGGGTGAAAGCGGGGGGCATAGAAGAATGCAATCAAGTGGCATGGTGCTGAGGTGCTGCTGAAAGAGCTATGGCGTTAAGATACTGCAAGTAGCACCTGAAGCTCAGAATTCTGTCACTGGAGGGGGTGAGTGCATTAATGAGGGACAGTACTGTGCTACTTCTGGTGTGTGGTGGAGATGTGTCTTTAAGAGGCTGTCAGTAGCACCTGAAACACGGCATGCTCACATCTAAGCTGTATGAGCAGTATGGCATGATGTGTGAAATAATGCTGAAATAATGATACTGCAAGTTCATTGTTGTGGTATGAAGCTGGTAGTGCTACTGCTTTTAAATGCTCTCAGTAGTACCTGTAGCCCGGGTGCTCTCATTGGAGGGTGATAGGTTACCGCTGGTAAAGAGATGGCTTTAAGGCGCTATCACTGCCATCTGAAGCTGAGTGTGCACTCATCCTAGTATGGGATGAGTCTGTTAGTAAGGAGTGCTGCTGTGGCACTGAGGCACACTGCTAGAGCATCCTTCACAGTGTTAGGGCCTTTGAAAGCTGTCAGTCCTACCTGAAGCTGAGGGTGCAGAGCGGCCGGTAGGACTTGTGGCTGCTGTTCTCCCCCATGCCTTTGCCCCAGAAGTCGTTGCTGAAGATGCTCCGGAGCGGAGCCCCGGGCCAGACATCGGGATTGTTAAGGATGGCCCAGACATCATTGTGCAGGGATTCCCCTTGCAGAGCCTGCCGGTAGCACAATGCGCAGACCAGGCACAGGGCAAGTGGCAGCCAGAAGAGCCGGGGCCAGCGCCAGGAGGGCATCACGCCCTCAGCGCTCGGGCATCCCACGGGTCTCAGCTACAGTCCGCTTACGCGACCCCAACCATGCTCCTTAGTTCTTACCACACGCAGACTGACTGCCATTATCACCACAGTGATAGGAACCCAGCAGCACACACAGGCTGCAGGGATTTCAAACATGGCTCGGGCCTCCTCGGATCAGATTTATTTCTAATTACGTCACTCAAAAAACAAGTATCCAGGTTTGATGAAGGAAAACGCTTGCGTTAGGATGGTGGGGGGGCTTATAACATGAATCGGAGGGGAGAACCAATCAAAAAAAGTTGTGACAGGCGGCAAGCAACAATAAAGTAAACAAGTGCTGAAAGACAACCGCGGCCCAGCGGCCGCGAAAGTTAAAGCGAAGCAGGAGCAAGCAGAGGGCATGTACAGCGTTTACCTTGCGGGAGCGAGCAGCAGCGTGCGCGATAATTGCTAACGGATGGCTCCGCTGCTCACTCCCGCAAGGTAAATGTCACATATGCATGAGGGCTCATTGGAAACAGTGCAGTACATGCACGAGTTTCCCAAAAATTCCTGAGCGATTCCAAGAGGTCCCTCCTAAGCAACGCTTGCGCGCTGCGTAGGCGAGACCTAAAAACTACGTTTTATTGCCTTCAGTTATTCAATAAGTGACAGCTAGAGGGTAGTATAGTCTTGTTTATTTGTATTTGCTTCCCTCCTCAAATCCCTCGTATTGGAATTTATGCAGCTTTTTGGCTGTTTTCCAACCATTCATTTCTTTTGCTCTGATAAGGAATGTATTGGCCTCATTCACTTTAATAAATTGCAGATGCACTTTTTGTAAATGCTCCTCTGTGCTTTTATATTGATTTTTACTGCCCTACCCAAACTAGCACTTTCCAAAGGAGACCTCTTCTTTGAAACTACTTGTTTCATCTTTCCATTGAGAAAACGGTTGTTATTATATAAAGCTTCGCACATCCTTTTTCATGTGGCTGAAACTATAAGTGATGTGTTACGGGAAACAGCGTTTACAACGCTGTCTCCACAATGCAATGCCATTGCAACGCGGTTGTTACAACAACCGCGTTGTTAATATTCAATACCATCACATCGCAAGTCATTACAACGACTTGTTGTAGGGGGCGCAGTGGTATTGGATCTAAAATCCAACACCTTCCCTGCTGTTGCACAAACTCGAGTATGAATAGTTAATAATACTATTCCTAAATCCAGCGCGCCCCCTACTGCAAGTCGTTGTAATGACTTGCGATGTAATGGTATTGCATACTAACAACGTGGTCGTTGTAACAACTGCATTGTAATGGTATGCAATCAAATCGCATGCGTTGTAAAGAGCGATATTCTGTGTTACACTTTGTCTTTCATCTATAGGCCTCTCTCTTGGAATTCATTCTATGTAGTGCTGCTTGCCAGCCTTTTCTCGGGATATATAGTGCTTTCTGTCACAATATAATAGTTTTCTATGGTATTCTGTGCTTGAATTTCAGATTTCCTGTGACAGTGATGATGTGGATGTGAGGCACGTTGTGAGGGGGATGGTTCACAAAGTAAAGCAGGCTAACAATGAATTGTTAAAAAAAAAACTCATATCAGCAGAAGTACAAAAATTAAAATGTGTAAAAAGGTGTCAATTAAGAAGCAGCTTTTAAACTTGATTTGTGCATTTCTGAGTTGCTTAAAAGACTGCTCTTGTGGTTTGTATTCTTTAACAGCCTCTTGTCTTAAATGGTGATATTGTCCCAGCCAATCAAAACACCCAGATTGCTGGACCTAGCTCCTATTTGCCTTAGGTCTAGGTTCAGTAAGTGCAAAGCAAGAATATGGAGCTGATGGAGAGAATTGCCATGCTTGAGTGTCTGTGTTTGTTGAGATTATCATAGTGGATGCCAATTGTGTTGTTGCATAATGCTTTTGGACATTAACCACTTTTAATTGCCCATCACTTCATTCTGCATCATCGTCCTCATCTCTGAGCCCATCATTGTGGGGCGATCAGGTACCAGGGACTAACTCCACCTGCCGGTGGTGCTCCCTCCCTCCTCCTCCACACCTCCCTTGGTTTATTTTCCCCATACCCCCTTTTCCCGCTGTCTGTCACTTCTGTTCCCTCCACCTCACCCCTTGTGTCTTCCCCTGCATGCTTTTTTAACACATTGCACAGCAGCACAAGCTGCTGTGCAGCATGCCTTTAAAAAATGTGCTTTGACATGGTCAACACTGGTCGTGTCATAGCCCTTTTTCTCTTCACTTTAAGCCATGTTGCACAGCGCTGCTGTGCAACATGTCTTTAAAAAAATGACAAAGTCAGTAGATCCCACATAGGCGAGACCTATTGGCTTTGTCAATGCCTGTATTAAGTTCTTATCCCTCCATTCAATAATATTTAATTTATATGCTTTGTTTGCATTTACATATTTTTGTCTAGTAGTTCATTGTATCTGTCAGTATCATTCAATTATTTGTGAACTTAATTTAAATACATTTCTATAGTGAGCACAACTACATTTTCACCTTTATCAGACTTTTTAATCACAAGCATATTGTTGCATCTCAACTCAGTTTTAGCATCCAAATGTACTTTTTTCAAATTGTTTTTGACAAAAAAAGTCTTATCAATTCTCTTGAATTCTTTAGTCACACCTCTTTCAAATGTATCAATAGGGTCATTCACCAACTGTGACATAAAAATAGATTTTGGTTTGAATCCACTAGTACAGTTCAAATCCATATTTATATCATCATTTACCAAATTCAAAAAAGGATCATCAATACAATTGTTGTTTCCTTTCAAACCATTCTTGGTATGTAACAACTCAATATCAATTATTTTCAAATGAATTGGTCTTTCAGAAACCTTACTGTTAATTGATGGACATTTGGTAGAATACCATTTTTTTTATTTAAATTTTCTCGCAAAGTGGAACAAATCAATACAGCTTTGAGTGTAATCAAACCGTGAGGTGGGGCCCAATGATAAACCTAAAGATAAAACTTCAAATTGTGGGGTTGTAAGAATAATGTCAGAAACATTTGCCACTTTTTTTCTGTCCATCATTTTACCAATTTCTGCCCTCATGTTTGCATTTCTACGATGTTTTCTGTCTTGTCTTGCTTCTTCACATTTCCTTTGTTGCCTCCTTTGCCTCCGCGACCTTTGTATACCTGTGCGCCTCAGTTTTTTTGTGTTGATAATCTTCCCGGAGCCATCAGGTTGAACTATTTTAAAATTGTGAATTTTGCTCCTGTTGTATCAGATTGTACTGACGCATCACTTTCAATTTGTCACTTGTGGCCTCATCTATTTGAAGAACATCTGTTGCACTTTGCTGGATTCTGGTGCAATATTCCTGGAGGTAGACAGTTTCTGTATATATGATTTATTTTGGGTAATATTTCTCAATTGGTCAAATTTCTTTCCAAATGTCAAAATTTGGCCTTCTTTATAGTCTACCTGGTCTCTATGGAATTTCCGTTGTTTTTCGCTTTCATATCTTCTTCTACTTTTTCTAATTTAGTCTGAAGCTTGGTCATCTCATTGTCAAATTCCTCATTACTGCATTTATCTTTGAGCATCTTTGTACATTCATCTACATCTCACAGTCTTTCTCAGCGTACTTAAATACTCTTAGCATTATTTTAATACAATTGTGATTATTGCCTGCTGTTGGACTTGGCATCGTTGGCGTGGTTTCCCCTGACTTTTTGCCTCTACCTCTTTTTTTTTATGCTGTGCTGGATTTAGTTTTTGCTGGCTTAGATGCTTTGGTCACTTTTCCACTGCTGATCAGAGTGAAAGTGCAAGTGCTCTCTGTGTAAATTGTTATTACAATTGGTTCTCCCTGATTGGCACATTTGATTAACTGGTAATTCCCTAGTAAAGTGCACTGAGTGTGCCAGGGCTTGTAAATCAAATGCTACTGGTAGGCCTGCAGTGTACATTTGATCTTTTGCTCTCTCCCAGTGTGCGGATCTCCTTCTTTGCATCTCTGCACCCCTGCACACTCTATATACTGCTCCAACATTCCCGATAATCTTCCGTTGCGTCCTCAGTCCCACTCTGCTGTCTTTTAAAAAAAAATCCCACAGGTCACCACCACAGATCCTCCATTGCTCTTTTGCATCTCATTGGGGTACCACTGCTAGGTGGTGTTAATTTGCTATCTTAGTTCACACCTCCTTTACTTCCCTGCCACTCCTAGTACCGTTTCTTTTCTTTCTTTCTGGTGAACCCAACAATTTGCTAATGGGCCACCCCTTGATCCATTCCCTAAAAACCTCTCACTTTTAATGGTTTTTTATTTTTTTATTTACCGCTCTAAGAAGTGTGTCCACTATCTTGGACTGGAAAATTCAAAGCATTTTTTAAAAAATGGCGACCGCAGTACTAATGCATGCACGCCATGCATACATGTCATAGCACTGTGACCTGGTCATAAAGTAAAAAATGCCATTCCTCAGAAACATGACGCATACATGTGTGTGAATGGTGAACCATAAAGATGTATGGGGGAGACTTACTAAGATTTTGCCCTGTGTTTGCATCCCAAAAGTGACGCAAATCAGCCAAAATCTTTTTTCCCTAATTTACTTTCCAGCGCTAAACTTGTTTACCGCTGGAAATAATGGAAAAGTAATGCGAAGCACTGCATAGTGCTGCTTCACATTACTTTGCACCATGGGGGCATACCAAGGGTAGTGCATGGGTGTTCCCATGCAACCACGCAAGATTTCTCATGCTAAACCCAATTTACTAAATAAAGTAGATTGGGTTTAGCATGAGAAAACTGCGCCCTTTTCAAATAGGCGCAAGGGAGGAGAAATTAAAGCATTTCTCCTTTTTCGACTTTGCATGTGTGCTGCACTAGACAGCGCACATACAAAGTGGGAAAATGGTTAAAGTGAGTCTGTGCATAGTATTTTGCACTGGAAGGGTTCCTTCCAGTACAAAACCTATGCTAGACTCATGGAGAAGCCCTTGCACCATGGCGCAAAGGTGTGTCCGTGGCGCACGGCACCCTATTTCAGCACTGGCACAAGTGAGAAGGAAGTGCTATATTTTAGTAAATATGGTGCTCTCCTCCTCTCTCCTTTTCACGCAGCGCAGCGCAGCATTTGCGGCAGCTGTAGTGCTCTATATGAGAAAATAGTAAATCTACCCCAAGTGTCCTTGCGCTTAAATTGATATTTTATTTTGTTTTTGTTGTTCAGCATAGGCAACAGCTCACTTTTTTGTTGAAGCTGCTCAGCATTGGGCAGCAAACACTGTCAAATCCAAACGGTCGTTTAACAAAGACCTATTGGTTTTGCGAATAATGTGTTTTTTAAATTCTGGCTGAAATATTTTTTCTTTGCTCTTCCTTACTCTCCTTAAATCTCGTATTTCACGCAAAAACACTAATGCTGTTGTCTTACACTTTATGTTTAGATATGTATTTCCAATCCATTTCCAGAAAGGGTTCTTGAATTCAAAACTGCTTTTTGGTTAATTATGTTACAAAAGTGTTCTTTTGACTAACATGTGTAGCTATGCTGCCATCTACTGGATATATTGACATGTTACCACAGGATGCATGCTCGAAGCCCCTGAGTTGTATAATACACATTTGGTAGTTTAAGACAAGACCGCGTTGAGGCACTGTTTGCTCAATTAATGTTATATAAGCCTTGCAGAAAAAAAATGGCAGATAACTGCTAGCCTAGTTCAGTCCTTGACTAACGGGGCTATTTACAATAAAATGTCGGAGCGCAGTGTTACTCCAAAATTGGTAACGCCACCATCCGACGTTGCGGGACTGATTGATTTTGCGCAGGAAAGGACACCTTTCTGCACAAAATTAATCAATTGAGGCATTTTCCTCTTGCTATGTGTGCAGCACACATAAAAAGAGGAAATGAAAACATATCTCCTTGTTGCGCCTCCCTAATGCCACTCCGGGGGTGGCGTTAGAATCTGAAGCATTCCCAGGTTTACGCTTCCTTGTAAATCTGTGAATGCTTCAGATTCCATGGGTATTGCATGGGAACAGCCACAGCAACGCCCATGGAACGTCCTTTTCACACAGTGTTCTGCCTGAAAGGAGCACATATTTACAATGCTGGGGCATATTGCACCACCGGAGCGTCAAAAAAGTGACGCCATGGCGGAGCAAAAGTGCCGCAAGGGGCCTTGTAAATGAGGCCCTTCATGTGCAGGAAGGCATCTTCCTGCACATAAACAATCTCTAAATGCAATTTGCTGTTTCTATGTGAATGAGCAAAATATGAAGAGAAATTAATAATTTCTCCTTGTAACACCATTCTGAGGCTAGATTCTACCTGGCCTTAGTTTTTGGTGCTGCCCCATCCTTGTAAATATGGTGCAGCATCAAAAAGCAATGGGTGTTGTGGCGGAACACCCCTGCAACACCCATTGCATGCACCGTTCACGCTAAGCTGTGAAAAAGGGCCTTATTTACAAAGCAGTGTAATGTCACATTAAGGGGCATATTATCAAGGACAGCGTTAAAATTATCGCCGGTTTACCGGCAGAAAACTGCCGCTAAAGCGGCGAAAATGGGCTTGATAATATGCCCTTGTGAATTCCCATAGAAGCCCATGTTCTGGTGTGAACATGGGCTTCTATGGGAATTCTCTGCGGCATATTATCAAGCCCATTATCGCCGCTTTGACGGCAGTTTCCTGCCGGTAAACCAGCCATCATTTTTATCGCCGTCCTTGATAATATGCCCCGAAGTGGCTTAATGCTGCTTTGTAAATAAGGAGAAGGGGATACCGACACCAGAACGTCACTAAAAGTGACGTTCTGGTTGCGATATCCCCTTGTAAATATGCCCCTAAGAGTAGTCATATGTGTGTGGGTAAGCCAAACCAGTTAAAAAAATGAAGCTCTAAAAAATGTTCTTCGGTGCAAACATACTAATAAACATATAAATCACCCTACACCTATGCATGTGTGAAGAGGCGCAGAGTGTACGATGCTCTTTATCACCATGCCCGAGTACAGAGGAACAAGCAACACATGCTCAAGGGAGTCATGAAGCAAAGTCAAATAAATGTTTCTATTTAGATCCTTCCAACACCTGTTGGTTGCTTCCAGTCCTTCTAGGGCTAGAGACAGTTGGACTCTTACCTAAAGTTCAATCAGTGTTTCTGAATAAGGTTGTGTCATACATCTTGTATTTAGCTTGGCAGGGTTCAATCAGTTTTCAAATCAATTAAAGAATTTATAGACAAAGGGGCAGATTTATGAGCCCCTTGCGCCACTTTTGCGTCACTTTTAACATGGGAAAAGTGATGCAAAAGTGGCGCAAGGGGCACATAAATCTGCCCCAAATATTTTTTTAAATCGCTCATACAAGTTGACTTACCACATTCAAGTGAGAGGAGCATAAGCGGCGGAGACCTGGGGAAGGAAAGCATGGGATCTCCTGACCTGAGCCTGCCTTGTATTAACAGCAGAGACTTCATGGAATGCCATCAGTCTTTGCCTGAGACATGATTGTCCAATTCCCCTCATATTTATTCCCTTATGGACAATAAGGGGACGCCAGGAAGCGTGACAGGGAGCACGGGAAATGAAAGGGGGAGCAAAGGGATAGGCTTTGGGAATAAAGAGGAAACCTTCAAACTGCTGAAACAGAGGTTGATGATGACAAACGAAGATGCAGGAGTCTTTAAATCTAGAGGTCTCAGCATCTTCGCCAGCCTCAATGCTGGATATTATGCTAATTATGCAAAAAGAAACTGCAAGGAGTTTTTGAGGTTACAGTATTAAACAACAATATTTTAAAATCTCATAAGGCTCAACTGCAGTCCATCCTTTCAGAATTAAAACAAATGAAGGATCATATGCCAAACTTAAGGCCATTTTATCAAGGAACGGCGATAACATTATCGCCGCTTTAGCGGCAGGAAACTGCCGCTAAAGCAGCGATAATGTTATCGCAGTTCCTTGATAATATGGCCCTTAGTAAGGGCAGTAGAGGAAAGCAGTAAAACCATGCCTGAAGAAGCATAAAGGCAGGCTGGAGGGGATGCAGCTAAAGAAGAAAGGGTAACTACAGTTTACATCTCTAGACGCCCGATGCTTTTAAAAAACGGGCCATGCCCAGTGCTTAATTTGAGCAGGCGGTTTCCAGTGCTCTGCACCAGCACTCAGGGGCTCATTAGGATGGCGGAAAACCTGCCACCGCCAACCATGCAGTGGCGGGCCCTCCGCCATCTGAATTCCTATTTCCCCCTGCCACACTAGGATGGTGGGAGGAATCATGCCGCAAGCGTGGCGGGCACAAAGACCGCCCGCCACACTTCCGCCACAGGCAATCGTTACGATTGCCTGGTGGACCGGATAGGACCGGGGAAATGGTGGCAGTGCCTACCAGGCACCGCCCGCCAGATTACAATGCTGGCGTCAGCCAGCCTTTCCATGGCAGTGGAACCCCCATGGAAAGGCTGGTGGAGGCTGGATTCGGGGGGCCGTTGCGGGACCCCTCTGTGTTGGAGGAGGTGTTGCTGAGCTGGGGGGTACCCATGGTACCCCCTGCATTTCCCTGCAATGTGTGGCAGGCACTGTGTTGGCTGCCATGCATTGCAGGGAAATGCACAGCATGACATTTTGACACTGCGTACGGTGCTGCAGCCAGCAGCACCGTCCGCTATGTTAAATGCCTGGGATGCGCCCGCCAGTACGGCAGGCGCATCGTAATTGCAGTGGTGGGACTGCCGCACGTCTGACGGGCGGTCCCAAACACCGCAACGACTCAGGTCCGCCTGCCATCGTAATAAGCCCCAATATTGTCACAGTCTGCCACAAGGTGGGACTGTCTGGCTAATATAGAGATGACCACAACAACAGTCAATTATTAACTCTATATTCATTCAAAATGATTATTACCTGCCAACCAAGCCAAGCAGTTATGGTTTTTGTTACAAATTGAGCACTTGACCGCATAGCCACAATGTGGAGGCAGTACATACCATGCATAAAGGAAATTAGAAAAGGCCAAGGAAGTTGGTATTGAAAGGGAAAAATTAGAAAGAGTGCACAAATACACCAGGAAAGAGAAGGCAACCAGTGAAGGCCCCAAAATAGAGATTATAAAGAAGTATACATGTGGTCTAAACGGGCTGTTCTTGGAAAATGAAATAATAAGTCGATGCCAGGGAGCTGATAAATGGAAGAATCACTCACCTTTAAGGAAAAAGAGAGCCAGCTATGTAGGAAAAAAGGAGAAGGGGTAGAAAAGAAACAGACATGTAATCGAGGGTTGACAAGCCTGAAAGGAGATAATACTAAAGGGGAAGGTAAATTAAGTTAGGACGGCGATTCTGATTGGTTGATTAATGGTGAAGTGTGGGTGGGAAGAAAGTAAACTATGGGTATATTTAGAGCCCATTCAAAGGGAATGTAAAAGAATAAGGAAATCAGTCCCCCTGAATTGTTCTGAGCTACTGTCTTCCCTCTCAAAATGCCCAAGCTTGAAGGCTATAACATCAAAAGATCTAAGACAAGTAGGATTCACCAATAAAACTAAGGGTAATGAAGTAACAAAAGTATTGCTGTATTCAGAAATAGTTATGGCAACACCTGAGAAAGCTGAGGGGCTAAAAGAAGGTATTACATTTGTGCTGGAAAATGGAATCTCAGAAGTAGGAAACAAAGACACCTTTTTGAAACACCATGCCGGTCTAGGATCAGGGCAAGTTTTCTTTGATGAACAGGGCATCATAATTTGAAGTCACGTGGAATGCAGTAAGAAAGGTGCACTAAAAATAATGTTCCCTCACCACACCTAGGAAAGTTGGTGGCAAAGGGAATAATTATGCGGCTCCGGCAACCTCAGCTTCAAATGAGTATGGATGGTTGAGTGATATAGATTAGGACGAAGAGGGGTGACACAGCCCAGGATTTCTATCTTGGAACTTCTGTGGGTTTATAAAAAAGATAAGGCTAGAAGTGTTTAAGGAGATGTTGGGATTATATGATATCATATGTTCACCGAAAACTTGGCTGTGGGACGAATCGCCAGCATTAGACTGTTTATTGTAGGTTAATAGACTGCCGAGAAAGTGGGTCAGGAATGACCTTCTTGGGGGCTGATAATACTTATATCCATTAGGGTAGCAAAGAGGTTTTATTAATCAAAAATAAGAAGCAACTGGATTGTCACCTGTAGAGTCTACCTGTACATTGAAGACACTAAGGGGCCTATTAGGATCAAAGGCGGATCGCCACCGCCGGGCTGGCGGTGGCGATCCACCCGCTAAATGTCCCTGTGTCACCCCACGCCATATTAGTATGGCGAGGGGCACTGCGGCAAACAGAAAGACCATCCACCGCTTTTCTGCCGGTCGGATTGCCGACCGGGTGGAAAAGGCAGACAATATGGTGGCGGTGGCCGCCATCCATATTATCATATGCATTTTTAAAGGCCTTTCCTGAAAGGCCGGTGGAAAATGCTTTGGGGGCCCGTTACGGGCACTGGGGGGGGGGGGTACCTCCCTTCATTGGCATACACAAGGTGGCAGGCACCGCGCGGTGCCTGTGACGTTGTGCATGCCAATGCAACATGCATATTTCACATTGCGGCGGGTGCTGCTTACAGCACCGCCCGCTGCAATGCAAAATATACGGGATGCAACCGCCAGGGTGGTGGTCGCACCCTAATGGGCCTAGCGGGACCGCCGCACCTCTGGCGTTCGGTCCCCTTTACCGTTACGGTGGCGGACAACCACCATAATGGGGCCCTAAGTATAACTGTATGACAATAATTAATGTATACATCCAAATAGGAAATGTGGAAGAGTATGGATCTGAGTAAGAAGATTCAAGGAAGATGTGGAGGGGATCTGTACAAACTACCATATTAACATGATTTTGTTGCTGGGAGACTGCAACCACAGATCAAACCAGAAGAAATCTGACCCATGGTTCAAAGACATACTGTCAGCAGGTAATATTAGTCCTGCTAGATTTCCCCAAGCACGACAGCAACACACAATGCGGAATTTATGAATTATCTAGGCTTACAGGGGATGTTCAGTATAAATGGGCGTCGGGACCCTGAACGCCCGGCAAGACAGACCTTCAAAAATAGAATGCGATTGTGAATGCATGCCTTGTTTTTTGATAAATTTGTAAGCTTTAAGTTGATGCAAAGTGAGGGAAGTGATCATTACCCCCTGTATTTGGAAATAATCATGGGGGTGGCAGAGATAGAGAACCAGTTCTCACCCTAGAGATAGAATATACCAAACATATTCCCACTAGGATTCCTGAGAAACATTTAATAGAACTGACTAATTTCCAACAGATCCAAGATATTAATATTGTCCTGGTGGATTGTATCAGATGGAATGTTAAAATAATTTATCAAGTGGTACAATGCCTAAAGTTGGAGCTCGAAGGCTATTAGGAGGAAGCAGAAAAGGGCTCCTGTATATTGTATGCAGGCAGAATATCGAGTTTAAAATGTCGACTTACACAAATATCAAGTTGGAAACATGACACAGAAATATCGACAACAAGAATATCGTTTTCAAGAATCTCGATTTCAAGGTAAGAAAGCTCATTTTTAAAAATACCGAAGTCATTTGCAAAAATATAGTTGTTTAAAATATCGATTTTTTAATTAGTATTATGTATTTTTAGTATGTATTTTAAAGGTATGTGATCTATTTTTTGTAAAAGTATTGTTTTTGTTTTTTAATATATGTGTTACATTTTTAGTAGTTATCAATTTTATTGTAATTACATTTTGCGTTTTTTAATTAGGTTTATTATGGAGGTAAATATTTTAAAAATGTAAATGTGTGTTGCGAATTGTGCAGTGTTTTAGGGTAGGAAATACAAAAGATTAAATTTATGTAATAAATAATGTTTTTGTTTATAAATAATTTCTAATTAAAAATAGTTATTTTTTTATAAAATATTTTTAAATTCATTCAATATATTATTTCTAGATATTTTTCATATCTATTTAACATTATAATATGTGTCTATTTTTTATATATTTTTAATATTTTTATATATTTTCCATTTTTTTATTTTTTTATATTTTGTGTTGGTGATATTTTGTTTGGTTTTAATTTTGAACTGACTGGAGTGGGAATATTAATGTTTACACCTCTGCTATCCAACACTTTCCCTACTGTTGCACTCACTGGAGTGGCAATGGTATTTTCTATCCCTCCGCTATCCAACACTTTCCCTACTGTTGCATTCACTGGAGTGGGATTAGTCATTTTCTTACCCCTGAACTAGCCAAAACTTTCCCTAGTGTTGCACTCACTGGAATGGGAATAGTAATTTTTACCCCTCCGTTATCCAACACTTTTCCTACTGTTGCACTCACTGGAGTGGGAATAGTAATTTTTACCCCTCCACTATCCAACCTTTCTCTACTATTGCACTCACTGGAGCGGGAATAGTCATTTTTATCCCTCTGCTGTCCATAACACTTTCCCTACTGTTGCACTCACTGGGGTGGTATAGTAATTTTTACCCCTCCACTATCCAACACTTTCCCTACTGTTGCACTTACTGGAGTGAGAATAGTCATTTTTTCGCCATCGCTATCCAACACTTTCCCTACTGTTGCACTCACTGGAGTGGGAAAAGTAGTTTTTACTCCTCCACTATCCAATACTTTACCTACTGTTGCACTCACTGGAGTGGGAATAGTAATATTTACCCCTCTGCTATCCAACACTTTACCTACTGTTGCACTCACCGAAGTTGAAAATGTAAGTTTAAAGACTTTTAAATAGTTTAATATTTTAATTTATAATATATTTTTTTATTAGATTTTATGTTATTGGTGTATGTATATATATATTCACTGAAAAAACCATAGGTTTCACACATGTTATAGTTAGCGGAAATTTTACTGATAAAAAACCAATGAAATTGCCCCGTTATAGTTAGTGCTGGCAACTATAACTCACGCGACCGCAATCCTCTGCTGATGCTAATACTGTATTTAGACACTTATTTGCCCATGTCTTCTTCCATACATTTTTAGCTATACATATATTACAAATATTTTTTTTTCATAAAGACACATATGTCATCAGCAGAAGATTGCGGTCGCGTGAGTTATAGTTGCCAGCACTAACTATAACGGGGCAATTTCATTGGTTTTTTATCAGTAAAATTTCCGCTAACTATAACATGTGTGAAACCTATGGTTTTTTCAGTGAATTTGCAAGGTTTTTTAAATGCTAATTCCTAACTATAACGTGTGTGAAACCTATGGTTTTTTCAGTGAATTTGTACGGTTTTTTAAATGCTAAGTTACTTTACGCCATTCGTGGCGTGCGCGCCCACTTAACGCAGTTCGTTCCGTGCGCGCACGGTGCGCTTCGCGCACCGTGCGCGCACAGTGAGCACGCGGTGCGCTTCGCGCACCGCGCACCCACTTTACGCAGTTAGTGCCGTGCCCACGTTACGCTAGATGGGCCATGTACGCACGATGCGCTTCGCGCACCGTGCGCACATGGAGGACATATTTTGCGCTTCCTTGTGATAGGTAATCTGTTGAAATTTTTTTGGGAATTTCTGTGCTCAGATAAGCCATGCACAAATGGTGGCCTTCGGCCACCATTTGCACACGGGGTGGAGAAAGTGTGGATTTTTTTTTTTTTATAATTTTTTACCGTACGCTTACGGTAAGCGTACGGTAAGCGTACCCCGCGAAATTGCCGAAAAAAAAATAATGCCGTTTTTGCTCTTGGGGGATGTTTGGGGACTCCCTCAACATGACTATGTGAGAGGGAGTTGTCAAAACATCCCCGTAACATGTTTTTGGCCATCATGTTTGATAAACAACACTCAGTGCGAGAGACAAAATGGCGGCCGCCGCTTCCTGGTTTCGGCCGATTCGAATGTTTACTAAGATCTAAGAGCCAATCAGAATCGCGCTCGCGCACGCTACCGTACGCTTACCGTAAGCGTACGGTAAGCGTACCGTAAGCGGGCTCAGATATATATATTGATTTAAAGGCTATTTTCTCAGAATCTACTGAACAGATTTACACCAAACCTACAAAAGGCACTTCCTTGACCTAGGGACTACCTCTCTGCCAAATTTCTAGTAATTCTGTTCAGCCGTTCGGGCTGTAGCTCGTTCTAAAGGTCCTATGGAAAAATGCATGGGAAAAACGCGTTTTGGGACCCCCATTTTATCTCAGCCCCCGCTTGACGAATCGCCCCGAGACTTTCAGGGTAGGAGCGGAGCGTAGCGCCCCACCTATTTTGAGAAATTCGCGAGGATTCGTCGACCGGCGCCAAAGTTATTCAAAATAGAATGTTGAGGTTTTCCTATGGAAACGTGGTCCTAACTATAACTACCTACTGGCGACCGCCAGTAGGTAATTTATTTGTAAATTTTCATATATACAATTATAAAATAAATTAAAATAAATATTTTATTGATTGTTTTAAAGTATACATATATATTACATTTTATATACGTATGTTTACATTTTTTCAAATTAAATGTATTTGTTAAAATGTTTATTAAATCTAATTTATTTCTTTAAAGTTAATTTTATTATTTAATAAATGTAATTTTATTTTTTATACTTATATTAAAATCGATATTTTGTACAACGATATTTTTTACATCGATGTATTTTGTCTTGATATTTTTGTACTTACCATAATAAATATAAGATGTCAATATTTTTTACATCGATATTTATAGCTCGATATTTGTATATGGGGGTATTTTGGGGGTCGATATTCTACCAGTAAACACCGGTAGATATTAGAAAAGATAATGCCTGGTTGGATAGAGAATACAGGCTATTAAAAAGCCTATTAAGGAAAGGGGACATGTTAGAAATTGGGTTTCTGGTTGGCAGAGGTATGCACCCTGTCCGAGCAGGAACTACAATCCTAGTCAAAGTAAGTCACAACACACCATAAATGATCCTGTGCTCATCCTCTGATAGCTTGGCACAGAGCAGTCAGGCTTAATTTAAGAGGTAATGCGCAACATATTTGTGCAACACTTCCAGCAGTAACACAGTGAAAACACCATGAAAAGACTCCACACCAGGTTAGAAAAATGGAGCTTAATTTTATAAATAAAACAAGACCAAGGCAACAAAAATCCAACAAGTAGAATTCAAGAGGTACATTTTCAAAGACTTATTATTATTATTATTGGTCCTTGTTGAGTGCTGCAAATCACCCTGGCAGGGTCTCTAGGCGCTGCTGCTTATTCTCAGACACGAGCTACGGTTATAGATATTTGAATAATGGATAAAAGCATGGCTAAAACATCCATGTTTTGAGAGCTCGTTTGAATTGTACGTAGTCGGTATTAACACAGAGATGTATTGGGAGCTAAACAGTAGCTCTATCTGAGGGAATACTGTAAAATAGTGCTTAGAAGCAATAAGCGCTTAAATGGGTTATCTGGTTGCGCTGGAACAGGGCAAATTAAAAAGTTCAGGCCAACAGCGTTGGAGCATGGGCCGGATACAGGGACCCACTTGGACTTGCTGTACCAAACTTCCTTGATCAGGATGTGTCGTTGAAGATGTGAGGTGCAGCTGAAGTGATGCATTAGTGTTGAGGCACGCAGTGCGCAAGATGTGTTTATTTCCTCCATGGAACTACAGCAATGCGTCAGAGTGTGAAGTGTGAAGCACTGATTCCGAATACAAGGTGCGGCTGCTGCTCCCACAGTAGACCATACGTAAATTCCGAAGGCAACACACTGCTTCTGTTGTTTATATCCTTGAGACTTAGAACAGGAGTCAAGAGAGCAAGCCCCTTGAAGTCATTCTGAGTTCAAGCAGGAGGTCCAGTCCTTCTCACTCAGGCAGAAGAACAGCAGGCAGCAGAGCAGCTCAGCAAGGAAAGAGCACAGCAGAGCAACAGTCCAGCAAAAAAAGCAGTCTTGCAGAGTGGCAGTAATTTCAGCAACACAGCAGTTCTTCCTGGCGGAGCCTTGACAGGTTCAGAAGTGTACTAAATTCATGGTGTCAGATGCCTAGTACTTATATCCAGTAGTGCCTTTGAAGTGGGGGAGACTTCAAAGAAAGCTTTGAAGGGCACAGAGTTCCTCTCTTCCTTCCCAGACTACAGACTCACTACGGGTGTGTATGCAGCCCTTTGTGTGTGGATAGAACACATCCTATTGAGGTGTAAGTGTGAGGCTCTGCCCAGCTCCTCCCTCCCATCACCCAGGATGGCCCATCAAGATACCCAAGCTTCCTTTGTGTGCAGCTGTCTAGAGGGAATATGCAAAGCCCAGCTGGCGCCCAGACTGGATAAAGACAGGCAGCAGGCACTAAGTGGCTAATGTAGGTAGATGGCAACTTTAAATTGTGAGTCTAGTGAAACCAAACTTGAAAAGTCTATCTTTTCACAATTGGGAATTACATTTAAAAGCTGTACAAAGGTAACCACAATATTGACCTATGGGAGAGCTAGGCCTTGCATTAGTGAAAAATGAATTTAAGAGTTTTCACTACCAGGACATGTAAAACTTAAAGAGCATATTCTACTTTTTTAAATACACTGCACCCTGTCCTTGTGCTGTCCTTGTGCTGTCCAAGGCCGACCTTAGGGGTGACTTATATGTATTAAAAATGAAGCTTTAGGTCTGGCAAGAGGTCTAACTTGCTAGGCCAACATGGTAGTATAAAGCTGCACACAAAGGCTTTGTAGTAACAGGCCTGGGACATGGTTAAGGGGCTACTTAAGTAGGTAGTGCAATCAGTTCTACGGGCCCCTAGTAGCATTTAATTTACAGGGCTGGGGCACATGTAGTGCACTTTACTGGGGAATTATAAGTAAATTAAATATGCCAATTGGGTATGTGCCAATTTCACCGTGTTTAGAGGACATGCACTGGTTAGCAGTGGTAAAGAATCCTAAAGCCAATATGAACGAAGTCAGAAAAAGAGGAGGAGGAAGGCAAAAGGTTTGGGGTGACCCTTCAGAGAGGGCCATTTTCCAACAGGAGAACGAAAGATAAAATACCATTTTGAGATGTACTCCAGTATCTTGAACAGCAAAAGAATATATGACAATGGATAAATTATAAAGAAAAAGCCTTTAACAAGAGTTGCACGAACAACATGATGAAATTAATTGAAACAAGAAATACAAAAAGGTTTTGACAGCTGGTGCAACAAGATCGGGGAAGGAGAAGGCGGTTATGAAATGTGTTGTAGTTGAAGAAGCATGGGTAGAATACTTAAAGGAAATTAGGGAATTTATGGAGCTTATTGTTAGGTAGAGGTAGAGAGTACAATAGATTGGACTGGGATGGATGAGGATATTGAAAACCTGTTCTCTTTGCAAAATATCAAGGACACCATAGTGGCTTTGAAATTGACCAGAGCGGCAGGCCCAGAAAATTTACCAGCCGTCATAATTAAAACTAAGGCAGATTGGTGGGCTAAATGTTTCCACTTATTATTTCAAGAAATTCTTTCAAAATGCAAGATCCCTGAAAATTGGAAGGGTGCAATCATAAGACCAATAAATAAGGGAGAAGATACAAAACCCTCCCATAATTATAGATTGATTAACCTCCTTGATGTAGGCGAAAACTGTTAACAAAGATCATCATAGGCACACCTATGGAATGAGCAGAACTACACCTAATTGTACCATTAAAACAAGGGGGAAGAAGGAAGGACCTTCTGTGATAGACCATTGTGGTCACTTGCACCGAAGCCAATGGAACAAAGAAGCAGTTTATTCTGCTACTTTGCAGACTGCCATGCAGTTTTCGGTTTGGTAGATCATAAATCTCTTGGAGAAATGCTAACGTATTTCAAAATCCCAAGGAGCCACTTTAACATTATAATGGGTCTGCAATTACATAACTGGACTCAGGTAATTATTGCTATAGAAGGAAGATTGACCCAGAAAATCCCTGCTTGGAAATGATTACGCCGGGGGGGGGTCCTGCTTCGCCTGCTCTGTTCTCTGTTCATCGCTGACTTATCATCAGTATGAACCGCATCAAAGGACCTTAGGCCAAAAATGGATGGCACCCATATAGCTTGCCTGCTAGATGCAGATGGCCTGGTCAGAATTAACACGACTGAAATAGGTTTTAAAATAAATTGAATACATTGTCGGAGTATAAAAATAAGAAAAAGCTAGTTGTAAATATGGACAAGCCCAAAGTGCTGGGATTGGTAAAAGCTCTGTAAAATTTGAATGGTCCTTGGGGCCTAATAAACTAGAAACAGTGAATAAATATAAGTATTTAGGAGTATGGTTTGAAAAGTGACTAATGCGTAAAGATCATATTGAATCACTTAAAGTGAGAGGCTTGACAGTTTGTTTTAAAAAAAAAAAGTGAGAGCCTTGACGTCAATAAGTGGTCTTACATTTTTCGGTCGAGCATTCAAGACCACTTGTATATATACTTTAGTATATACTTATATGTGTATGTACTTTGTGGGCTCTGGAGATCAGCCCTGGGACTTGTCTGCTTCGGCTTAGGGACTTTCTTTTCTGTTCAACTGCCTCTATTTAACTGTCTTGATAGAAAACGACCAGTAGAGGTCAGTAAAATAGCAGAATTGCTTTCTGCTTGTTCACTGCCTCTATTCAACTGTCTTGATAGAAAACGACCAGTAGAGGTCAGTAAAATACCAGAATTGCTTTCTGCTGAGGGACTTTCTTTTCTTAATTTTTCTGGCAACTGCCTCTATTGAACTTTCTTGATGGGAAACCACCAGCAGAGGTCAATAAAATACCAGAATCACTTTAGCATTCTCTAGATGCCAGTCCATAGAAATTGTCTTCCACAAGCACTCATAGACAATAATAGTTTTTTCAGATCTTGTATTTTCAGTGATATGACAACCAAAGGCCCTGATTTTATATTAATACCAGAGCTTTGGACTATACCATTTCCCTCTGAAAGGCAATATTTCCCTCCATGTGTTCCTATACCTGGAGTGTCACGCAGGTTGGTGCTTACTTTCCCTCCATGTTAAAGAACAGTAGATGTTTTAGCACCCAGGCTAACGTGCTGCATAGCTAAATACATTTAAGGTCCCAAAGGCGAGACCGATTGCATTGCAAATGCTTGTTAAAAAATGCTATAGAGATATGTCCCAAAGAACTATTTTAGCTACATATGTGGCCCTGATCTGCCCGTAATTTCAGTATGGAGTTGGAGTTTTAAACCTAAGTGGCAAATCGAACCGGAATATGAAAAGGGGAAATGTCTGCAAAGCCTACCAAAGTCAGCAATGACCCAGGCAATAAGAATGGGAACAGGAATAACATCCTGGATCTAGCTAGCTTATGCAGAGACTGTAAGATTCTGGAGGCCCTTGGAGACAGAGGAAGAGCAAAAACTGTCATCACTATGCAAAAATTAGATCATGCACGGGGAGTTGAAGTTGACCAAGAGCGCCAGAAAGTATCTGGAGGGAATATCTAGGATGTGAGGTTTAAATATAAGAAGCAAAAATGTTCAGATAGAGACCACAAAGGGCAAACTCCATATACTACTGATTAAAATAAAATCTAGAGAACAGGATATGTAGCACTTGAAGAGAAAGCCATCTAGCCAATTTATGCTGAATTCATGTCAGAATGTAGAACGGTATCCTTATGTTGACGCTATACCAAACCCTACACTTAGATCAGAGATACTAAGATTATGAACAGTTCTAAATCTGTGCTACATCAATAGCAAGGCAAAAGCGGTATCGATGGATGAACATAGAAAATGCACTTGTGGGTTAAAAATAAAGTGTGACAACCTGCACATTCTTTAGACCGTCTAAAGTTTCAGACAACTCACATGGTAACCTTAAAACCTCTTTTTCTTAAATATGGTATCCAAGAACAGCGGCAAGCAGTAGCATTTTTAACTGATATGAAATATTTGGATGTGACATGTGCCTTAGGAAGATTTGCGGTCGCCATTAAAGGAGCTTTATCTGATTTTTAAGTAGACTTTTTAAAGCATTTTTAAGAGTGTGGGCAAAGTATATGTATACATTGTACATGAGATTTTTTTTAAATGCATCTGGATGATTTATTTTAATATGTTTGTATGATGTTTTAAGACTAAATCTTAAAGAAATGTTTCCTGGCTGACTGACGCCATATCATCAATTTCGCCCCTCTGAAAGCTCACAGAGCCATCACACAAAAATCCACAATTTGCCTTCATGGCAATTCATAAACTGTTTGCTGACCGCCTCTGTTTCATTCTAGATTCCTCTAGCTCCTTCAACGCATCATAGACACAACACTGCCTTTCTTTCAATTCTATTTATTCTCTCTTTCTTTTCACTACTTTACTATCAGCTGATTTCTCCCCACCTTTCTGGTCTGAACATTTTCTCTCTTCATCGGTCTCATTCCTTTTACTATCGAGAACAAACAAATCACGTAAACTCCAAAAATAAATATTGGTGCTAATATTGCACCTAAACGTCCATTACCAAGCCCAACAATCCATTTGCCTACAGCAGAAACTCCTTTCCCAGTCGTTAACCAAGCCCCTGTCTCTTCCAGTTTTGTTAAGTCTTTTGATATACTTATACTATTTTTCACATTCTTGTAGATCTCCTTAATCTTATCTGGCACATAACTGCAGCATTGTTGGACAATAAGCTCTGTGCAAACTCTTTCTTGTTTTCCTTCACAATATCCAAAGCTAATCTATTTTGACGAACGATTGGTGTCAATTCTGGATTGATGGTGCTTAATGCACTCACGGTATTAGCTGCCAGCCTGTGAACCAAAGTGGACAACTTTCAAATTTTCACACCATTCTCAATTATTATGGGGTCTCTTCCAGTTAAAATACATGCATTTTTAACCCCTACTCCTTGTACACACCTACTCTAGCCTACCTCTAGGGAATTCTTAACCCATCATTTCGATCTTATAAAGCATAACTTCCCTTCCTTTTCCATATGCAGACTCAATCTAGGATATATTACAGTGTCTTTTAATGCCTGTTCTTCCTTTTTCCAACTAGTAAACTTCCTATTTGCTGACTTCTTTGTAAATTGGCTCCCTTCTTGCCTCAAATTCTTTCATAAACTCCTTTTCATTCCTGCTCATCTCACAAGTTAGATTCCCTTTGTTATAAAACAGCAGTGTACCACCACCCATAAAGTATCCCGTTTCCTTTATAGCTCTAAATATATGTATCTCAGAGGGTTCGCCAGATAGTTTATTGGACCTCTATTTTATCTCCGAGTCAGCGCCGTCAATTCCGTGAAAAGAAAAGCTAAACTACCTTTTTCATAAAATAAACTTGTAATAATGCTACAAGTTAGGGGGTACGTTAGTGGGATATGGTGGCAGTTCACAAAACAAGCAACAGATGTTGGCAAATATGTACACACATAACACCCTTTAGCATTTACTACTTGTGAATAACCATGTGAGAACTTGAAGAAAACATAATTTGAAAAATTGCACTCAGACCCTTTACCATGCAGAAGCTCTAAACTAAAACTAGGCTATGATTGGAGTTTCACTCAAAGCTATCTCTATGTAATAACTTTAAATCAAAAGTAGGCTGCTCTATTACAAGTGCTGGGGTAGATTTAGTTTCAAGAGTAACTGGCGGTTCAGGGGAACTCAAATTTAATAATGAGAATATAAGTAGGATTATAAATACTATTGATACTATGACCACTATTGCTCTACACTGGTTTCATTAAAGGATCAACATGATTTTGCTGGAATTAGAGTGGAAGAATGCAAGGCTCAAAAATAACACAAACAAGCAGCCTACCAGTGTCTTCTTATCCGAGCAAAATTGTTGACTTGTTCATGAGGAATTTCAAGTTCAGCTGCTTCAAAGTCACAAGCAGACTACCAGTGTCTTCATATTTGTGCAATGCAAAGTTCTGCAAAACTGTTGATCTGCCCACGAGGAATATCAAGTTCAGCTTCTTCAAAGTCAATCTCCATCACTATGTCAGTCTTCTTCTAAAATGGCACTCCTACTCCAATACTGAAGGTCATTACAAAGATATACATAAAAGTTCATTTATCCAGAAGTGTCAGTTGATTTTAGTGCAGTCAAAATCAAAATTCAGTCAAAGTCAAAATGTGGCAGTTTTGATCATGGAGGTTTCTCAAAAACAGTCTGTTGGCAATCAATGTCATGAATTCTCAAATCACCTTCACTTTCAGTGAAATATGTCCATTCATGAGCTGAGTACCTTTCAACTAGTCACTTGTGTTCTTCTTGATCTTCTGACTACTGGCTCTTCAATGTCACTGTCACTTTTTGTGACTAGTTTCTGCCTCCTCGTTGATGACATCTGAAATTTGTTCTTCAGACACAGAAACTCTGCTTCCCTCTTTGGCCACCTCTTGGTTCTTGACCCCTCTCTGGTCCCACTGATTGTACCCTCTTCCAACTCAGAGGTGTGGTGCAGCGGCCAGGGCGACTGACTCCGGAACACGGGGGCTCACGGTTCGATCCCCGGTGCCGACGGCAGGTTAGCCCAGCACCTTGTGACTCTGGGCAATAGCTCGCTTAATCTTCCCGATGGCCCCCAGTGCCGGGACACCTTGCCTGAGGCAGCTGTGTGCTTTACAAATGCTGGTATTATTATTATTCTGCTGGAGTCTGTGCTTGTAGCTTCTTCAGTTTGAGTCACTTTGGCTGCTCGTGGCTCATTTACCATAGGCCGTGCACTTGTCTTGGGTTTATTCATCCACATTTGACAGCAATATCTGTGACCAGAATAATTGATAGGGGCACCACCATTTGAATTCAAGCACGATTTCCTCACCTTCACAAAGACCCAGCTGCTAGGACTGACGACATGGCACTTCTCCTCTCTGGAGAGGGAAATCACCAATTTAACCTGACAGAAGACACTACATCAGCCAGGCATTTGCAGTGGTCAAGAACTATATCATCTATAATATTCACAAGCACAGTTGGAGGCAAAGCCAGAAGTCTTGTGGCCCGCCCCATGAGAATTTCATGCCTGTCCCCTGATCTGGAATGTTTCTCAGACACATCTGTACCTATCGAAAGGGCAGGAGGCCATTTCAGAGATGAAGATGCACACACTTGAATACAGAAAGAAATTTTTTAAAAATAGACGAAAGCTATGAGATGCTGGTTTATAACTGTTTATAAACAGTTCTTTGTGGTTCTTATCATGATGCTGCTAGAGCATGGTTCCTCCATTTGTTCAAGCCTCTAACCTTATCCAGGACGAAGGTACACCCTCATAGCTTTGGTCTATTTTTTTAATTCCTTTCTGTATTCATACTTTCTCTTTAAATTGTTCTTTCATATTTTTTTTCATTAATCTTTTGTATTCTATTTTAATTCAGTGCAACTTTTTTCCTTTTGGTGTCTTTTTAACTGGTGTCACCATGGTATCTGTGGTACACAACATTGTTTCTGTAACTATCACACACTTCTGTGGTGTACATCTTTTGGGTTACTCATTAGCCATCTCTTGCTCCGAGATTGATTATTTCTTTATATTTATATGATGTTTTGTGTTCCCACAGACTATTTACATTATATTGCTACTGAGCCCCCTGCGCCACAAATCCGGTGAAAAGTGCATGGTACACAGATGGCTTTGTGCCACTGAATCAGTTATGACTTTTGCGCCCTGATGAAGGAATTGCTTATGTAAATTCCATTTCCGAAATGCGCATCAGCACTTTCCTTTCTGGTTGATCTGTATATTCAACTTACTGCATGATCACTGTATTGTAAATTGGTTTGTATGTGTTTGTTGTTGTATATTATTGTCCAGTTGTCTTGATTCCTATTGTTTTTTTGTCTATCATGTTTTTTTCCATTGATTGTCATATTATGCTTCCTGTTGGTTTTTTATGCTAGTGGGGCTCTTTTCTATTGATGTGTTAATATTTATATTGATGTATATGTTTGTTAAAGTATATATGTGATATTGAAAGTTAACTTATAAATACGATTTATAAAAATAATGTGCATTTTGACAATAAAATTTGAAAACTACGTTTGAGGGACACCTATATGTTTATTCTGGATGTATTACCGAATATTTAAATACTAAGGGGGAAGATTTCATTCTTACAATTGTTATAATTCTTCTGCAACTACACAGAACATGGGGTTGAACCAGTATGTGCAAAAGTGATGAACCATCGTGTATCGGTCTATGTGAGCTATGCCCTGGAAATATTGTGCCATAACAGGCAACATAGAATCAGGCAATGCAGGATGACCATCTGCAGAAACCCAAAATTCATCTTCATCCCTAGTACACCCTGCTTTGAACTGCTACTCCTGTTCACATTCTGGTGCCTCTTTGTGGAATCTCTTCCCCCGTAACAGCAACAGTCAGCAAAAGGCTCATAGATGCTTTATACTTTTGAAGGTGCAAGACCTAAGAGTGCAAGTTCTGGATATATCATTTGCATAATGGTTGGCAGCAGTTACAAAATCATTTTCGCTCCTACGTGCTGCACACTTTACAACAGCTACTTCAGCCGGCATTTGCAGTGCATCAAGACATTGCATAACATAGTGCCCGTTTCTGATAGGGGAGCCAGACAAGGTCATAAAACCCCACTAGGACCTCAACTGCCTGAAATCATGGACCTCGCCAAACCCATACTTACTATCAGTATAGATAGTAATTGTTACATTTTCTGAAACATAGCAGGCTAGTAAGAGCAATTAATTTGGCCACCTGTGCAGAAGTTACATTACACAAACAGGAGGCTTTCACTACACACTTTAAGGTGTAAATGACGTAAGCTGCTTTCAAGATCCTATGTCATCTCTTAGACAAGAGCCACCCTTAAACAACACATAATGCAGCTCTTCCAGAGGGACATCAAGAATATTGTGTCTTGGCATGGTACACAATTCTGTCACATCGAAGCAGTCAAGGTCTGCCCCATAATCATCTTCATTAGCAACAGGTAAAAGTAACATGGTGTTAGGATTGAGACAGGAGCATCTCTGTAGAGTGATGTTTTCTGGAACAAGGATAACCTGCTTGTCCTTTTAAGTCAGCTTTTGGTCATGCGTTGAGTTTGAATGTGGGTCAGTAGGATCTTGACAGAATGGGAGATCATAACTGTAAGAGGTTATCCCAAGACTATGCTCCGACATTGATGAATGCTGATACCAACTGTGGCCACTGCCTTTAGGCATCCCTGTGGCTACAAGGTCAAGAGTGGCTGAAAAGGAAGTAACAGGGCATTTGGAGCTTGGTTTAGTACCGATAGGGATCACCCAGATAACAGAATGAAAGGCTTCTCATAGTAAGGTATTTCTAGTGCTGGGGTGAGGCAGAGACTGTCTCTCAGCTAGAGGAAGGCTTTTTGTATCTTGCATGTACTCCTCTTGTGTTGTCGACACCACCAATATGTTGTCGATGTGTTGAAACAGGACTGAGTTACACAGTAGCTTTAGGGTATCCAGATTATTTTTCCAGATCTGATTAAAGATTGAGTGACTCTCTGTATACCCTTGAGGAACTCAACACCATACCAGAACTTTATTTTTAAATTAGGACGCAAAGAGGAACTCAATGTCTTCTTGCAATGGAATAGAAAAGAACGCTTGGCAGAGGACGATGACTGTGAACCACTCAGAGTCACAGGGAATCTGGAACAGTATTACAGCAGGATTCAGATTGATTCAGTACCACAGGACAACATGGGACAACAGTATTAATAATCTTTTGCAGGTCCTGCATGACCTGCTACATTTTGTTTGATTCCTGTAGACCCATGATTGGGGAATTACAAGGGCTCCCTAAAATCTCTTTTAAAATACCCTGTTCTAGCATGGATTCGATGACAGGGACGATTCTAACCACTTCCTTGGGTGACAGGTTATATTGGGGTGTCCGAGGAAATTCAGCATTCAGCTTAGCTGTGGCCTTTACAGGTCCAACACCTTTGATAGACCAATGACTTTGCCAGAATAATTCCCGATTTCTCTCTCACAGAGTTCTTTAAGTCTGATGGCATGCACTCTTTTGTAAAAGCAGGGAATCGCCCAACAACAGGTTTCTGAGTATTCAATTTAAAAATCAACATCCTCCTTGTGCGTTTGAAGCACAACATGATCAGATGTACAGTAAATCATGCAATAACGTGTACACAAAAGGTCTCTTTCTAACAGATTAATTTGGCTAGAGTCACACATCAAGAACTGATGGCCCTCTGCAAGGGGATCTATATTCACTGGGACCTTGACAGAAACAGGATTCACTATCTGCTTGTTAGTAGCACCTACTGGCCTTTTTTAAGAGAGTGGTAGGTTTGGGACTTCCACTGTCCGTCCAGTAGAACAGCTAGCACCAGTGTCGATCAATAATGACAGGGGTGGCCATTCACCTCTCCTTCTCTATATAGGCCACTGTATTCTACCTCCAAAACTGCGCAAACCACACAATCTTCCTCCCCTCTTAGGCACTGACATTGTGATGGGTCTGACCTAGGATCTAAAAAGGTGATGAAGACTGGAAACTGTTGAAAAGTATCTTGGCTTGGAAATGAGTTCTGTTGAACATTGGAAGTGACATTAGCATTAAATTGCAGGGTATTATGGTTGTGTTGCATTAAAGGGACTTGGGGTATGTTAGGATTGGGAGAGTTCTGTATTTGCATACTTGGAGCTGGCATAAAATTCACATTAGACCTTTGGTCATCAAATTGCAGTCAATTTGGATTCAATCAGCCCTCACGCTTCCAATTACCCAATTTATTACAATAATGACACGGCATAGTTTACTTCAATGTAGACATATCCTTTGCCGAATTCCAATCAACCAGCATTCCCCATCCTCTACCGAATTAGACACTATTTCTACCCTGCATTATATGACCACCACCTTGATATTCAACTCCCTGCAATCCATTGCCGCCACTAGAAGTATTGCCAGAAGGCGCTAGGTACAGACCACTCTAAAATCCCTTCTGGGCTAACTTAATCTAAGCCAGCATTAACTTTTCATTAGTTTTTTTTTGTCTGACTTCCAAATTATCACTGCAGTACCTTGGTACGACAGAATTCCATCCAAAAGCTTTGATTGCTGACAAATCACATTCTGCTAGATGTGTAAACTAATCTCCGGAAGCAGCAGAGAACAAACTGTGACACAATATTGCTGAGATTTTCCTGCTCAGGATTCGCAATGCCACTATGCTGACAAAACACCTGCATTAGTCATTCAAAATATGAATGGACTGTCTCTTTGGACTCTTGTGTAGTCCTCAAGATCTTTAACCAATCAGTATCTTTCTGGGGAACCTTAGTTTCAAAAAGTTAACTTCCTGATCATACTTTTCCATGCCCACAGCAGTCGCAGCATGAGTTTGGGCATCCCTCAGTGGCTCTGCACTTGGCCACTGAACAGCTACTTTACACTCAGCCACAAATCATAGGAGACCAATATATCAAAGAATTTGTTCAAATCCTCCCTGAATCTGTGATTCTGCCATAATTTGAGGTAAATCATAACTACCCAGCCCAGCTACATCCTCTACTACTAGCGTATACCGTGAGCGAAAAGGATGGTGTTTGCACCATGCAAACTCGAATCTCTGCTATGTCTACTGTGATGGACCTTTAGCTCTAACCGAGGCTAAAATCATAAACTCAGCAATACATCAATGACAGTGAAGCAGACTTTTACCACAGGAATGACTGAATTAAGTAATTTTGCAAACCATGAAGGTTTATAAACAAATTAGTAAGGTTACAATCTTAAATCAAATCATTTGAATCAAAAAATGTTAATCACCCGACTGCAGCATATGTGAATCTAGTCCAGGCAAGTCAGTTAGCAAATGCAAGAACAAGTTAAAACAAGCATTTGCAATGCAATAGGACTTGCATTTACGTGAGACCTATTGCATTGCAAACGGTAGTCATCACGGACAACAGGGGGGGAGGCACGGACAACAGGAGTGAGGGGAAGAAGGCACGGACAATGGGAGTGTGAGTGGGGGAGGGAGGTAGAAGGGACAGACAAAGGGAGTGTGGGCGGGGGGAGGAGGGAGAAGGGAACAAGAAGGCACGGACACTGGGAGTGCGGGCGGGGGCAGGGGGTGAGCAGGCACAGACAACGGGAGGAAGGGGGGTGTAGAGAAGGCAGTAGGAGAACCTTATTAAAGAAAATAGTGTTCACAGACTAAATAGCAAGTAGCGCGTATCACTGGAAGTAAAGGGGCAAGTAGCCATGGCAGGATACAAATGACAACATAAGGAGGAACTAAAAAGCCTAGAAACGAATCCAAAGGCAGCATTTATACAGGATAAAGACACAAGCCAATGATAAGTATGGGTGGGGGAGTGGCCGGCGCTTCCCTCCCTTACTGAACTACAGCTGATCTTCACCAGAGCAGCCCTTACATGCTTACTCTAGGCTCAACCTAAAAAGACAAAGTATGTATATACTAAAAATGTCAGTTCTTCTGATGGGAATCTCCCTAATGCTAATTTAAGGTTATGGGTGAATTGATGAAATTCAGAAGCAGCAGGTGTCAGCAGATATAATATCGTAAGTACGTTCCACTCAAGAAAAGGAGAAATGTGCTTGCTCTAAAAGTCGATGAGCAGAAACACAAGGAGCATCAGGTCTCAAAGAAGGGAAAGGAACATCTGCCTGCAATGGTGGACAGAGACAAGTCTAAGTATTTAAAATCAGCTTTACATATAAAATATGAAATGAATTCTAAGGGACACAGCCCACAGGTTCTCACTAAAAAAGAACCAATCAAAAATAAGTGTTCTCCGGACTTGATGTTGGCCTCCTTCTCAAGGAAAGTTCAATGCCATATTCTTTAATTTTTACAGCCTTCATAATATCTCACAAAGGAGTATTCAGCTCCTTTACCTCCCATCTCATGCATGTGCTGAGAATCATTGTCAAACAAGTTATTTGCAACAAACATGACCTTCACACAGTAACCTAACAAAAAAATACATTTAGGCTCATATATAGTAAAGCATTTTCCCATTAACACTTAGGGGCCGATCCATACAAATAGACGCTCTCCATACAAATTGTAAAAAAGACCATACAACTTGTATATACAAGCGATTCCGATTCGGATTGCCCTGTACGCGACGTTCAAATGTATTCCCGGCAGCAGTTTACAACCCGTCAAGTACGATTCGTACAAACGGCACTCCGTACGGCTCTTTTTTTACATGAGCCAAAAAGTGCCGGGAAAACATTGTATGCCCCGAATACAGTACGAGACGGACCCCCCATGTACGCGTCGTACACCCCATGAATACAGGGGTACGGTGCGTATGTACGGTGCGTACAGATGACACGGAAAGTGGGGTATGGTGCGTATATACGCGCTGAAGGGGTACTGGTCGTGTATGCACCGTACAAGCACCGTACCCCAAAATCGCTTGTGTACGCATTGTACCCCATAAGTGCGTATGTACGGTGTGGACCCCAAAATCGCGTATGTACGGTGCGTACATGCGCGATGTTGGGGTACGCTCCATACACACGCCTTGCATGTGGGGGAACCCCTGTACGCCTCATACCCCTATATGACCCATACCCCGGTACGAGTCGTACCCCCAGAACGAGTCATACCAGGGTACGAGGCGTATAGGGGTTCGCTTCGTAGCCCGGTACGAGTCGTGCCCCGTATACAGGCCATTTTCCATACAAATCGCATGCTGACAACCCGGTACGAATCGTACTTGACGGGTTGTACAGCCTTTTTACAAATTGTATGGGCTTTTTTACAAGTCCGTGTCGTACAGCTTTTCCCGATACGATTTGTAAGGATCGGGCCGATCTGTATGTATTTTTCCCGTACGAATCGTACTACACGTGTTGGAAGGGACTTGTACGATTTGTATGGAAAAAATACGGATCCGATTTGTATGTAAAATAAAAGTCCAGGATCAGAATCGGCACCTAAATGGGGAAAACCCTTGGATACATTTGGCTCTTAATGAGAACCCAGTGACTCTGGTGCCTGGAACAGAAAGAGAGTTATGCACTTCAATATTTTCTATATAAAGTCAAGTGCCTAAGGTTTATGTTGACTCATGTCAATTTTAAGACGCACATATTCTAACTATAGTTAACTGAATCCATATAAGCCACTTGGTTAATTAAATCTAAGTGTAAAATAACGTGCACCTATACGAGTAATGATTATGCATGTTACAGGTTAGCATCTCATTAAACACAAATAAATAACGGTGACACTGTGTCACTTGGGGTTGATCTTTCGACTGCTCGTATGGCCGAATGGGCAGAGGTGTACCCACTGATGGACCTGTAACTAGAGGAGGACAAGCCACTGACAGCTTGACGTAGGCTCGAGCCAGAAGCCTGGCTCTGGCTCAGCTCGAGATCCTCTTAAAATCTTAAGCTCAAAAAGAGCCGAGCTTCCACAGAAGGCCATGTGTCCCAATGGCCACACCTGTCAACCTTGTAACATGGGGATCCTAGTTAGAATCCTGGCAAATCTACCAATGCACAAAAAAGGTCAAAGCCTCTGTCTGTCGTGAAGCACCCTTATGTCCTCCAGCAAAATTTACGCTACGTAAACATGGGAAAAATAAAATGTGGATCCTGCCTGTCATTCCCTAAGAATTAAGCATTAATATTCGATGCCAGAAAAAGACACCCATCTAGTGACTGGATTGCACTGTGTGACACTGGAAAATCTGGGGTGAAACCCCGCTTTCCTGTATGTGTGATGCTAGGCAAACACTTTATTTTACCGAACATCCTATGTGTTCATTATCATATATGAGAGAACTTTCAAAAATGCAAATTTAGGATGTGAGCAGCACATAACATCTCTTGTGTTTGACTCATAGTCTATAATGTTAATTTAACTATAATAAGAATTGATGTCACATATAGGGTACACATGACAACTGACTTGCCTCTTAGTTCTATAAAGTCATTGTCATTAGAGTGGGGGCAGGAATGTTTCTCAGTTCATATTTAAAAACTCTCACTTTTATTATAGTGCTAAACAATGAAGAGATACAGTCTGATGTATTAAGGTGAAACGCTTCCACCTGTTGAAGAAATACTTTTTCAAATGTTGAAGACACCTTATCATATTTGAATATAATGTCTTGTGCATGATTTACATGGCAAATTTTTTCAAGGCTCAGCTCACGCATGAGCTGTTGAAGCCAGAGCCCACCCTAGGTTCTGCTCTGGCTTGTTATCCCAGTTAATATGTGACTGCCCACCTATACCCGTGATGCACAGCAGCCTCAGTGGTCACCTTCAGCATGCCAACTGCAGGCCATGAGCATGGGGCCGCTCTTCTCACCTGCTGGATGGTGGACGGGACTGAGTACAGGCCGTGGAGCAAACAGCGGGGTGAAGGTGAAATCGGCCTTCCCCCAGAGGTTCCCGCACCGTAGGGAAGAGTGGGGCAGTTTGAGATCCTTTAGACGTGTAAGGCTTCCATACAATCAAGCATGCTAGTATGTTGGGCTACAATTCAATCTGGATGACTCTCCCTCCCACTGATTGCACTCAAAGTGATTTTGGCTCGCTAAAGGCAGCAGGGTAAGTCCAGTCGGACATCTGATTATTAAAAAAAGTCTACATGTAGCATGACCCCGTTTGTGCAAACCACAGGGAGACCCCCACTGCTATGCGGCTAACCTGGGTTTTATGGAAGGTTGGTTAATCATTGTCAAGGGCGCTACTCTGAGGCCTCTGGCTCTGCCCCTCCCCTTGTTTTGTATTGCTGCTCACCTGTCTCTACCTGGAGTACCCTCCTTGATCACCTTGTAAAGGAGACATTCCGGTTTCCCCAATGTGTGCAAAGGGGGAGGTTTTCATCTTGCAGATGTTCGCTGCTCATTTCTGTCCGAGCCTGAATTATGCCTTGACCTGCTCTGGGTGGTAAGTTGGACCATTTCTTGGCTCTTCACTGTATTATTACTTGAGGTCCCGACATTGTTCTTGATTCGTTACTTCGATAATTGGGCTAAAATGGGCAGAAGCCAACCTGACCATAAGCCCTCTTCTTTGGGCATGGATGATCCGGATAATATACATGTAGCCCCAACGGGATGCTTTGCTTGATCATCTGAAGGAACCCCTAAACTCAAACACAGACCTCTCATAAGTTAAATGTGATACTCCAAGCTATCACTGACACTAGAAGTGGTCTGAAGCTCAAAGTTGACTCTGTTGAGGTAGATTTGGGTCTTTCATGTGAGGACGAGAGGAAGGTCCCAGAGAGGGTCAGAAATACTGAGGGGCATATTCACAAGGACTTATCTCCGATTTATCTCCACCTTAACGCAACAAAAGTGGAGATAGATTTAACACCCCATTCACGAGCAGGTGCAAACTGCAGACATTGCCAGTATTCCTGCGATAACTGCCCCAAAATCTAACACCACGGCAGACACCACCAACTAACTCTAATGAGATGCAGAGTAGGCGTTCCTGTGCAAAAACACACGAAAAAACAACACCACTTTCACAAAGAACTGACAGGACTGCGAAGCGAACCAAAAACAGGTGATAAGCCACTACGGCCTCAGGTATTTAACACCTGCCTCAAGTGTCTGCGTATTAGGGTGCGGTGAGAGACTGTGTCGACTGCCGCTGAGAGGTCAAGGAGGATGAGGGCTACTGTTTCTCCCTTGTCCAGTAGGGTGCGGATGTTGTCTGTTGCATCAAGGAGGGCGGTTTCGGTACTGTGGTTTTTCCTGAAGCCGGATTGGGAGAAGTCGAGGATGTTGTGCTCTTCGATGAATGTGGCGAGTTGGCCGTTGATGGCTTTCTCAATGACTTTCGCTGGGAACGGGAGCAGGGAGATGGGTCTGCAGTTTTTTAGGTCGGTGGGGTCTGCCAAGGGCTTCTTTAGGAGGGGGTTGACCTCGGCATGTTTCCAGTCGTCGGGGAACGAGGCAGTCACCAGGGAGCGGCTGATGGTGTGGCGGATCATGGGTGCGATGGCATCGGCGGCTCTGTTGAAGATGTAGTGGGGCAGGGGTCCGTTGGGGCCCAAGGGTGGATTGACTTCATTGTCTTTAGTGTGTCTTTGATGGTGAGGGCTGCCCAGTTGTCAATCGTTTACTTCAGGGTGTCAGGGGTGGTTGGTGAGGGTTCAGTGTATTGGTTGTCTTCGTCGAAGTTGTCATAGATGCTCTTGATTTTTTTGGTGGAAAAAGGTGCTGAGTTTGTAGCAGAGGTCTTGTGAGGGAGGGATGTCAGTAGACTCGCTGGTTGGTTGGGCGAATTTCTTGATGATGTTGAAGAGTTCGTTGGTGTTGTGTGCATGTGCGGAGATTCTGTCTTCAATCGCTTTTTTCCTCGTTTTTCTGATGAGTTGGTGGTGGGCGTTTGTGGCGGCTCTGAAGTTGTTGTGGGCATCTGTGGATTTGGTGTTCCTCTAGGCCTTTTTGAGGCAGCGGCAAGGGCGTCTGGACTCTGGAAGTTCGGTGGTAAACCATCTGGCTTTCTTGGCCTGTGTGTTGTTGTTTTTCTTGAGGGGGGCTATGGTGTTGGCGAATCACTGACAGGATATCGACCTACAAAAATATCGGTGACAAAATATCGACTACCAGAATATCGAATTCCCATCTACGAACAGGTAAGTACAAAAATATTGAATCCTAAATATCGTTGTAAATAATATAGTTTGCTAAAATATCGATTTTTTAAAATGTCTTAAAAGTAATGTAAAATTAATTAAATAATAAATATAATGAAGTAAAACTTACTTAAAAATACTTAAATAACCTTAAAATTAATAAATAAAAATTGTAAGTGAATAACAAAATAAACATGCATTTACATTTTGTATTACATATATATGAACTTAATAATATTTAAAAACAATCCATATTTTTAATAATTAAATGTTAAAACATAATTTTAAATATAATTACATATATATATATATAAATAAACCTATCATATAAATATAAAAATAAATTATATATAATAAGTTAAAACAAACAAATAATTAAAAAAATAATAATCATTTTTGACACTACATTAAATATAACAATACTAAAACGATTGCATAGCATAAAAGATAAACTTACTGAGCCCGATTCACAGAACTAACTTAAGACAAAATCCTAAACATACTACCATTTTGGTATTCACAGAAGGCACCTACTCATTTTGGTATTCACAGAAGGCCCTTACTCATTTCGGTATTCACAGAAGTTAGGAGTCCTAACTTTAGGACTCCTAAATGCCTTCTGTGAATACCGAAAGTCTTTAAGTTAGGCTTCTCAGTTTAGTAGTAGTAAAGTTAGGATTCCTAACTTTAGGACTCCTAAACTGAGAAAAATCCTAACTTTAAGATTTTCCGTATTCACAGAAGACATTTAGGAGTCCTAAAGTTAGGAGTCCTAACTTTACTACTCCTAAACTGAGAAAAATCCTAACTTGAAGACTTTCGGTATTCACGGTAGGCTTTTAGGAGTCCTACAGTTAGAAGTCCTAACTTTACTACTCCTAAACTGAGAAAAATCCTAACTTTAAGACTTTCGGTGTTCACAGAAGGCATTTAGAAGTCCTAAAGTTAGGAGTCCTAACTTTACTACTCCTAAACTGAGAGAAATCCTAACGGTAAGACTTTCGGTATTCACAGAAGGCATTTAGGAGTCCTAAAGTTAGGAGTGTTAACTTTACTACTCCTAAACTGAGAAAAATCATAACTTTAAGACTTTCGGTATTCACAGAAGGCATTTAGGAGTCCTAAAGTTAAGACTCCTAACTTCTGTGAATACCGAAATGAGTAAGTGCCTTCTGTGAATACCAAAATGGTAGTAAGTTTAGAATTTTGTCTTAAGTTAGTTCTGTGAATCGGGCCCACTATTTTCACTCCAACAAGAGGTACAGTAGGGAAAGCGTTGGATAGCGGGTGGGTAAAAATTACTATTCCCACTCTAGTGAGTGCAACAGTAGGGAAAGCGTTGGAAAGCAGGTGGGTAAAAATTACTATTCCCACTCCAGTGAGTGCAACAGTAGGGAAAGCGTTGGATAGCGGGAGGGTAAAAATTACTATTCCCGCTCCAGTGAGTGCAACAGTAGGGAAAGTGTTGGATAGGGGGAGGGTAAAAATTACTATTCCCACTCCAGTGAGTGCAACAGTAGGGAAAGCGTTGGATAGGGGGAGGGTAAAAATTACTATTCCCACACCAGTGAGTGCAACAGTAGGGAAAGTGCTGGATAGCGGGAGGGAAAAAATTACTATTCCCACTCCTAGTGAGTGCAACAGTGGGGAAAGCGTACATAGACCGGTATATAGTCACAATATTGGAAAAGTTAGGCTTTTTCTGTACGTACTCACGCGTGTACGGGCCATATCACTATAGTTGGGGGTACCGTAGGTCCTAGTGATAGGCACGTACTCACGCGTGTACGGGCCGTACACGCGTGAGTATGGCCCGTATCACTATAGTTGGGGGTACCGTAGGTCCTAGTGATAGGCACGTACTCACGCGTGTACGGCCCGTACACGCGTAAGTACGGCCCGTATCACTATAGTTGGGGGTACCGTAGGTCCTTGTGATAGGCACGTACTCACGCGTGTATGGCCCGTACACGCGTCAGTACGGCCCGTATCACTATAGTTGGGGGTACCGTAGGTCCTAGTGATAGGCACGTACTCACGCGTGTACAGCCCATACACGTGTGAGTACGGGCCCTACAAACACCCTCAGAGCGTGTGTACTGCCTTTCACAGCTTACACTGGTGATAGGAGGCGCACACGAAAGGAATGGAGGCGTCAGACTCGCACAAGGCTGTACATCAAGTCATTGTCAGTGCAGTCCTTCATGTGCAGGGCCTAGGTGTGTCAGGCAGTGATGTGGCACATGTCTCCTCTTGTTGTGGCACAATAGATGTGTGATGAGCTGTTTACACATGTCATGTGTGATGGGGCACTACGTGGCACACTTCCCATTCACACGTTGCACATGTGTGCATGTAGGACACATGTGTCAAGCACTGCATCACTGGTATGGCACAGTCAGCAACACCCGCAACTGTCCCCTGATGCCAGGTACATGGATAATTACACCTCACATGTGACTCCCAGCGTGCCACGATGTGACTATGTCAAGTGTGTGTCATGTGTTCCCATGAGCTTTCCGTTGGTGTTCCGTCAAATCCATCTGCTGTTGCAGCATCCAACATGTGTCTGTGTGCATATGTGCATGACACACATATACGCACACCATGCCACATGTGGACTCACACGTTACATGTGTCATGATGGTTCGAAGATGACTCCCTGACATGAGGCAATATCTGCATTCTCTCAATGTCTGTGTCATCAGTTTTTGACATGTACCCCTTCATGGTAATGTGTGTTGCCTGTCCTTTTCAAGATTACATGTGACCTGTGCGTCTAGACTCTCGCCAGCTGTCTGTATGAGATGACATCCTTCAAATGCTGATATGTGGATGTTTGTCACTCCTGTCATGCGTCTGGCTTTTCACTTACACTGGCCCACAGCTAGTTTCATGGCATGTCGTGTTCACCTTGAGCACCCACGTGTGTAGCTGACTCTTGGTAGGAGTATCACCTGGCTGCCATACATGGCCTGGATGCATTGCACAGAACAGACTAAGTATGTAGCATATGTGTATTAGCTGTTAGACATGTGCTCTGTTCATTGACATTTGTGTAGTGATGTACTCAATCTTCGTTATTCCTTCCAAATTTCTGCAGGGCACCGCCTCTCCCCCGACCAATGCCAGACTTGGCTGCCGTGAGGGAACGTGACTGTATACGCTGCTACCGCTTCTCACAACCGTTGATTGACAACTTGACCGCAAGGCTGGCACCACACCTCCAACCGCTACACAGGTATCCTACTGCACTGACACCCAAGATGAAGGTGATGGCAGCCCTACATTTCTTTGCCACAGGTACTTTTCAATTGACCATAGCTGATGTAGGTGGCATGTCCCAGACCATGTTCAGCCGTGTCCTGCATGATGTGTTAGAGGCCATGTTGTTACACCTGAATGAATTTATACATTTTCCAACTCGTGAGCAGTTGACAGGTGTCAAGGGTGAGTTCCATGCCCTGGGAGGGATGCCCCATGTCATTGGGGCCATTGATGGGACACATGTGGCTTTGGTACCACCACAGGCACAGGAGGTAGCCTTTCGTAACCGCAAGCATTACCACTCCATCAATGGCCTTGTGGTATGTCTTGCTAACATGCTGATATCCCATGTCTGTGCCCATTTTCCAGGATCAGCACACGATGCCTACATCATGAGGCGTAGCAGGGTGCCTGAAATGATGCTGCAGCTGCGCAACGAATGTGCATGTCTTGTTGGTGGGTATACTTGGTTAGTCCAGTGTTTTGCGGTATCTCCTGACCCACTTCTGCCCATGATGTTTCCATGTAGGGGACTCTGGCTATCCCAACATGCCATGGCTGATGACGCCTCTCCGCAACCCCAGAACTGCTGCAGAACACCGGTACAACGACAACCATGGGCAGACGAAGCGCGTTATTGAGAGGACGTTTGGCCTCCTGAAGAGCAGATTCCGGTGCCTCCACAAGACCGGCGGCGCCCTCCCATATGCACCGGTGAAGGTCTGCAAAATCTTCCTTGTGTGCTGCATGCTGCACAACATGGCAGTGGAGAAGGCCGTGCCACTCATCCTGGATCCCGATGAGCAGGATCATCCACCCGTGGAGGATGAAGGGCTTGGGCACGGGGCAAGTGAGGATGAGAAGGAGGATGAGGATGAGGACATCCGGAGTCAGCTTATCCGCAACTTCTTCTCATGATGGTGAGTCCCTGTGTCTGAGTGTGCACGCTTAGAGCCTTGTGTGGCATGTGTTGCAATGTGTGTGTCGAGCTGACTTTGTGCTGACTGACTTGGAGGTGTGTTCTGATGTGTCATTCAAGTGATGATGTCAATCCACACATTTTTGCGGGAACACAAAAATCATTAATAGCATGGTGACGGCATCATTCCTGTAGAGTACATGTACATGTCTGCGGATTACTAGCTCTTAGCTGACTTGTTGTGTGTCTGTCCTCCCCAGGTTTGTGCAGCTGTTGTCTGCTCATGTTATCATTGCCGTCCTGCTATTCCTCATGAGTATTGCAACGTGTGCTGGATCAGAGTGACATGCACAGACATGGTGAACATTCATTTGGGGTAAGGAGTGCAGCAAGGCGTTTTGTGGGTGGTACGTGTTTGTGATTTGTGGGGACTGCTCCTGTGCATGTTGTTTTGCCATGCATACATGCCGAGTCACCATGGGCCACATGACATGTTGCATGGCTCCCATGAATTGATAGTCACCGTTCCTGACAGTCATCTGTCATGGATTGTGGATTCTGATTAAGGCATCAATGTGTGTATAACGTCCCTCAGGTACATACGGGATGCTAATGGTGGACATGGTGTGGGACATCCCCTTGACAGCCTCAATGGGGAATTGCACACTCTCCGTGTGCAGCAAGGGGTGTTAGGCTCAACCCCTTCACTTGTGTGCCAGCTCTGTAGGATTTACCACATCTGTGTGTTGAAGGGGGTGTCCAGTGTAGGTCACACATGTTCAGCCAAATGACCTGTGAGTCTGTTCCAATGGTTGTATTTCCATTAGTGTGAGGCTGAGTAATAAAGGTGTCCGTAACACTCCAAGGTGCCTCATCTCTGTCAATGCAGGTCTCTTGCCACTTAGCATGTGGCATATCTGGCATACTTGTTGTAGATAATGCATAGGAGTCCATGTGTAGTTTAGCGACATGCATGCAGTTGCTCATGGATTAGGCTCCCGATTGGGCATGTAGTACATGGTCGTGTATGTTTTTTTGCTAGGTCGACCACACAATGGGCCATCAACAGCTGCTGAGGGTGTGTCTCCTGTGCGCAGGTCGGCCTTCAGTTTCCTGATCCGGTGTAATGGCTCTTTGGTGATTGTGCATGCATTGTCGCTGGGTGTGCCATGTGACACTGGACACTCCTTACTTTACACCCGCGCCTGTTGCAGTTGTCCGTCTGACATCCTAGTCTTTGTGTGCAAAATGTGGCATATTGAAGGGAGATGGCGCCTGCTGCTGCGGCCCTGCACAAGCACCCAGTGGCCACACACACAAGATGGTGTGCATCATGTTTGGCTGGCTCACATATGCCATGCTAGTCCACAGCATCTGTACCTCTTGCTGCAACGCCCTCTGCATTATGCACTTGATCCACAGATGGATCCACTCCAAGTAAAGACAGACCATCCCCCAGGTCCATGGCAACATCCGTGTCAAATACTGCCCTGCCCTCTATGGAGCAAGTACATCCAAACTCCCAGGAAACTGGTCCACTTCCAGGGGGCATCTGCACACCTCAGCTTCAACACCCTGCGCCCTAGCCACCTCACCGTCCAGCATAGATAGCTGCAATGGATCACTGTCTGCTGCAGGATGAGCTCCACACTCTCCACCCACACTCAGGAGGCAGTCCACAAACCCGACCCCACACCAACCTTGTACGTCTGTCATCCTAGATCCCGTTGGGCCATCTACGTGCATCCAACCTTGCCCTGGGCACCGTTCTTCACATCCACCGTACTCCAGCATACAGGACATTGTTCTCCCACCTGGCCACACATACCTGGGACTCCCTCCCCGGGTACCTCCACATGAGCCATGACCCCTATGCCTTGATGATAATCTCCCAAATAGGTCTCTCCGCACAGTTTAGCAAGCAACCCCTCAGCAGCCAGAGGCCATCACAGGTGAATGTTGTGCTCCATGCCTACATTGTATGATACCTTGTGACCCATGTGTGTCCTGTACCAGACTCTGATCTCAGGGTATGGATGGCTGGAGTTAGTTCAACACTCAGGCATAGTTAGACATTTCCACACACATATGTCGTTGAATAATGCCAAATGACAGTAACATCTCATGTGCAGAAAAATAAGATTTTATTTTTGGTGGGGTGAGTCTTTTGGTAGATGTGCTAAGGTGCACTACCGGGGGAATAGAATCCAAAGTTCACAGGGGGAGATGGCATCCTTGTCAGTTGAGTCATCAGAGTCCAGACCACAGTGTTGGTCATCATTGGTCAGACTGTGACCAGCAAGTCCATGTGGCAGAGAATGTCATTGGGTGTGGTGCTGCTGTTGCGCCAGAGGGCCTGGTGCCAGGCCAGGTCACCTGGGAGATGGGGATGGTCCGCTGACTCTCACGGTCTTTTACGTGGTCGACCCACCTTCCTCCGGGGACCCTCAGATGCAGGCCTTGACGATGGTTGGGACACTCTGTCAGACGAATCCTCCTCCTCCTCGTCCCTCCCTGTGTCTGGTGCAGGTCTACGCCTGGTGGTACAGGGAGGGTTTGCCAGGCTTTGGGCGATCTGACGGAGTGATTGGCTCATGTCCCAGTGCACCGCCAAGACCTCAGCCAGTCTTGCCTCCATCCGTCCTTGGTGTTGTTGATGGCTGGCATGATGCTCGACCTGCAGGTTCTTAATCTCATCGAGGGTCCCCTGCATCCCGGAAAGTCTGGACACGACCTGGTCGATGCCTCTAGTGTCACGCCGGAATGAGTTCAGGATGTTGCGTATGTGTGACATACCGGGGTCCTGAGCTGGCTGGTCAAGTTCGCGCCTCCGCCTGCCTCCACTCCCACCACCCCTGCCCACTTGAGCCTGGCCTGCCCTTGTGGGCACATCGGATCTACGGGACCCCTGAGGGATGGTATTTGCAGGGTTGCCTGCCTCCTCCTGGGTGCCCGCAGAACCTTGACCCTCCTGATCAGACTGGCTCTGTTGTTCAGTGCGAGCAGGGCTCCTGGGTGTGTCCTGGGATGTGGCAGGAATGGGGGTGGTGGTTGGCACAGATGTACCTGACACAGGTGCTGCAGGTGCTTGGGCACCAGAGGGGCCAGGTTGGTCGGGGTCATCCACAGAGTGGTGAGAGTCGTCGCTGCCAGTGGGATCATCTTCACACGGATCCTGGGACAGTGATTCTTCCCCCCCAGTGTTGGGGGGAGATCGACGACGTTGCCCTGTGTGTGAGAGAGAGACAATGTCAATGGTGTTTCCTGCCACATCTATGTTTCATACATATTCAAGTTGACACAGTTCCTCCAGGTAGTTGGTTGTCCCTAGCATTCCTCTCAATATCCACTTGGGTATGGGTATGTTGCAGGGGACATATTGGGATGTTCTCCTGAGTGTTTGACCTGTAGATTGGTGGCTCTGATGCTTATTTGGCTCTGGATTGGTGTAGTTGTGTCACATGTCCATTGTGGGAGTGTGTAAATCCGTTGCCTGCCCCGGGGGTGTGTGCTTGTGTTAGGGGGGGGGGGATGTGACCGGGCGTGCTGTCGTGTGTAGTGTGAGTTGTCATTGGGTCTCCCAGGTGATGTGTCTGTCCCCTCATGGTGCACGCTGGCATGACAGTGAGTGTAAGTTCCTGTGCTAGATACCTGTGTTTGTGGAGTTGGAGTTTGAGTGTACAGTGGCCCCAGGAGGGCCTTGTGCTGCATACAGCAGGGCCCAGTGTCAGCTACCTTGTCAGTAGTTTGCAAGTCCCTGTGCATTGTGCATGGGTATGTACATATGCCATATGGGCTGAGGGCATTGTTGTCTGCGTCTCATTTCCACAATGTGTTGTGTGAAGCCCACCCTCTCAGCCACCCGGACATCCAGTCTTGTGTTTGTGGTTGTTGTAGCCTTGGACATGGCCTTGCCTTGATTTGTGAAGGGTGCATGGAGACGTTAGTGGCATGAGCGTGGTTTGTGAGTGTGGTTGTGTGCGGTGAGTGCTTGGGGGAAGTTGCGTGCATTTGGTGTATATGTTGTGTGGACCCCATTGCCCCCATGTTACGTAAGTTGTTTGTGTACTCACCAGGCTCTGCGACTCCTTCCACTCCGTGTACTCCCACCGGCGGTAGCAGGGCCATCACCTTCTCCTCCCAGGGATGGTAGTGTACGGGTCTGCGGGGCGGCCTACCTCCAGTGATGTTAGTCTGGGCATATTCTTCATTCATTTTCCTCTTGACCGCCCGGCGCAGATCGTACTACCTGGCTTGGCATTCATGCCTGGTCCTTCGGACGGGCGCAACAGCATTCACCTTGTCGACAATCCTCTGCCGATTTGGCAGATTTTGCAGATATGCTGGTCTGTCTGACCAATGTTCCAAACAGCTGTGGCTCGACTCTGATGACTTCATTGACAAGGAGCTCCAGCTCCGCCGTAGTGAACTTTGGATTCTTGTCTGTGGGCATGGTGTGGGGTGTGGGTGTGGGTGTGGATGGTTGTGTGTGTGTGTGTGTGTGTGTGTGAATGTGAAGAGGGGGATGTTTGTGGTGGAGGTTGTGTGAAGGTGTAGTGAAGGTATGAGTGATGTGGAGTTGTTTGTGTGTGGGGTCTGGCAGCAGTGGGTCTGTTGCAAAGGCTCATGGGTTGTGTGTGTGGGCCCTTTTTATTGGTCCATTTTTGAGTGTCGCTGTTTGAATTTTGGTGGGTGTGTTATAAGAGGTGGTTGTGATTTGGGGCCTCTGTTTGGCTGTTTGGATGTGCCAGGTCAGTCATTGAGATGTATTTGGTCGTGTGGATGTGTTTGGTGGTGTTGTGCGAGTCGAATTGACCCTCCTTGTGCTGTTTTACAGTGTCCTGGTTCTGTATGAGTCTTTTTCGCGTAGGTGCGATCCGTACATACGCGATGCTGGGTGTGGGTGCTGGGGTACGGTGTTGGAGTGCGACGCGTACATGCGGTGGGGGTACGGTGCGTACACGGGCAGACCTGGGGTACGGCGCGTGCATGTGGAGGTACTGCACGTACAGGGGGGGACGGCGTGTACATGGGGGGGTGCGGAGCGTACATGCGGTGGGGGGGCAGGGGGTACGGTGCGTACATGCGGTGGGAGGGCGGGGGTTCAGTGCGTACATGCGGTGCTGGTGTACGGTCCGTACATGCGGTGCTGGGGAACGGTGCGTACATGCGGTGCTGGGGTACGGTGCGTACATGCGGTGAGGGGCAGGGGGTACGGTGCGTACATGCGGTGGGGGGGCAGGGGGTTCGGTGCGTACATGCGGTGCTGGGGTACGGTGCGTACATGCGGTGGGGGGCAGGGGTACGGTGCGTACATGCGGAGGCACGGCACGTACATGCGGGGGTGATGCGCGTACAGGGAGGGACGGCGCGTACAGTTGCGGGGCTGGGGTACAGTGCGGACAGGGTGGTGTACGGTGCTGATAGAATTGGGGGTGGGGGGGCTGTACGGCTCGTACACGGGCATAGGTTTACCCGTGTACATGTGTGCTACTGCATTAGCTCCGTACGGGCCTTTTTCCGTGCGATTTTGTATTCGGACAGACGGTCGGGATCGTACTTGCGCGTTCGGACTTGTGTTTTACGATTCGCACGTACAAATGTCCGGCTCACTCTCGTACACTTTTCCCGACGATATTCGGGCGTAAAAAATTTACGCCGCACTCTCGTAGACTTTTCCCGACGCTATTCGGAGATATTTTTCGCGTACAGATCGTACTTGGCCGTTTGTACGGTACTTGTACGACTCATACGTAAAAATATACAGATACGAGTCGTACGGTATGTTTTTTTTACCGGATCGGAATCGGCACCTAAGTGTTGTAACAATTAATTTTATTATTTCTAGGTTTATAATAAATATTTTAAATGAATGTATCTTCATATATTACATTGAAATAGTTGTATTGATATTTAAAGAATGATAATCATTAATATTTTCCATATATTATCCCATGGGGACATCTCTAATTACATAGAAAAGGTCTCAATCCCAGTGACGGACATGTCTGCTAACTTGTCAGAACATAAAATACAGTTGTAAAGCTACTTGTAGTAACTTTACACTCATAAACACATTAATAGAAGGCCTAACCCTACATGTAACTTTCCACATGGAAATAGTGAATTAAAAAAATGTGGAATGTTAAAACTAGGTGCAGGAGTGTATACGCTTGAGTAAATATACATGCGTACATTTACCTTTATCAGTCAAGCCCAATGTGTTTGCCAACCGCCCATACAAATAAAGCAACACATAGACCGAGATAATAATGTTAGAGTTAAGGTGTAAATTGTCATACACTGAAGTCACTGCAGTTGTTTTAGATTGCTCTGGTATGTGCACTGTGTGCCAATTTCATCAAGGAGTTGCATAGTCCTTGCATCACAGAAGGTGACGAAAGACAGAGCATTTTTTTAATTCAGAATTACGAAGCCTTTCAAGGGGTATTTGCGGTACCTTGTGTGGCTTTGTAAAAAAATGTAACTCAACACAGCAGCATGTGCTGCTTTACATTAAATTTTGAGCAGGTAGGCGTCCCATGGGAAGGGCACAGGCATTCCCCTGCATCCACCCATGGATTTGACGCAATTTCAGATTTATATAGCTTTGTAAACCTGGGATTACATCAGATTGGAATGCCTCCTAGAGGATGGCGCAACGAGGAGAAAAATCTTTTTTGTCCTCATTATTTCCTCTTTGTAGGCATGCTGCAGTTTGAAGCACAGCTAGAAAGAGAAATAATCCTTTAAGGATTGTTTTTGCACCAGAATGCCAATTTAAGGATAGAGCAGAAATGCTTAATATCTTTGTAAATATAGAGCATTTCTTCTCTCTCCCTTTCACGCGTTCCCTTGCTGCGCTGTGTTGCATGAAATTATAGTAAATATGCCCCTGTGCGTAGACAAAGGGACGAAGAAATGCTGTACTTTTTCGTTTCAAATGCTTGGACAATTCAAAGTCTGTGTACATTTGTAAATGCTGTGTTTGAAATCTACATATGATGTGAAAGTGCTTACAAACAAATGGTCTGCTTTGTGATATTATTGAAAAGCCAATATTCTAGGTTTTAATTAAATACATATATAAACTGAATAGTTTCCCTACATGTTTGAGTAGAAACATATAGGCAGCAATGAAAAATCTGAATTTGTAATTTGAAATGAATGAGGCTTGGTTTTAGTTTTTATGTTTATTTACTTTGAAAATTGTTTTGTTACAATCATGAATGTATGTACAATCAAATTTGGTTTTGTGTTTTTCCTGGGGATTTTGAGTATTATGTTCGAGTGTTTAGCGTTTTGAATATGTTACTGAAACAGAATCAAATTATGATATGCTCTAATAATTTGCTTTGCAAGAAAAAAATAGAAATTGCCAATAGCATAACGCTGATTGTCTTTGGCATGAGAAAGGGACTGTTTCAGATGAGATGTTCTGCGTTTTTGCTGCCAGCTATATTATGCATGTTGTGTTTGAAAAATGTGTTTATCAATTAGCACTGCATTAATTTTGGGATTTTTTTGGAACAGAAAAGCTTGCTCTCATTACCTGTGACTCCCATTACTTAGAATAATTCTTGCTGTTCCCCTTATCGTTTGTATATTTCAAAGTTTGTGCGGCTCATTGTTTCGTCTATTTGCATCGTTTACTTGTGTGTACCACAAGTAAATATACTGTTAACTTACATGAGACATGAAACAATTGACTTTGCCTAACTTCTGTCATTAAAATATTCTGCAGAGTTACTATTTATGCGATGACGATGAATAAGCTGGTTTCATGAGAGTGGGTGCTTCTTATGTACATTATGTTGAGTCTAGTGTACTAACAAGTACTTAGGTAGTGCTCCGAGTCTAGGTTTTACTCCATTAGCCTGGCAGTGTACCCTGCATGAAGGTAGGCGAAATGATGTAGTGTACCCATAATTGTGGAATGCCATAGAGTATCGGGAATGGTCGAGCACATGCTCATTGTAAAGTTTGTTTTGTGGTGTCATTTGGCTGTTTTGCTGCATGCTGATGTCTACAGTGTATTGCTGACAGGACTTCTCTTCTTTAGGATAATGTAATGTATTAGTACTTGGAACTTAAATCTACCACCCCGACAGGAGGGATTTATGCCACAGTTACACACATACAAAGTCAGATGTGCTCTCTTGCCAGTTGTTTCATTGTGGGATAATACTGGTTATCCTCCTAATACCATTAAGGATTACTTGTTGCCTTGCTGTTGTTTATTTTGAAGTTTACTCAGCGCCCAATTAGAGGTGTTATCCACCCAGGCTGCTGGATAACTTCTCCGTTTTCTTGTCTGTTTCATGCACCTTGGGTTCTGGCTGTTGGCCATGCTTGTGTTTCTTATGTTCAGATGCATGAAGAGGCAACATAGCAGGATGTGTTTGTCCTAATGTTGTTTTATGTTGCCTTTTAAGCATTATGGGTGTTCCTCCATTGTCCATCAGGGGTATTCACCACTTAAAACCTTCCTATCGAGAGGTCTGTAGAATCAGATGAGTCTCTAAGTGCAGATACCAAGTCCATCAGTGTTATTTTGGGGTTTCAAATGAAGATTGTGCCTGCTAAAACCAGACGCAAACTCTATGTCAAACAGCAGGGGAAAACATGCAGAAACTTTCAAACAAAAAACGATTCCTGCATGTTGATCTCAAAAATTTTGTAATCCCCATTTTCCCTGCCCATGGACCTCGGATAATGGTAATTTTGGGGCAGGGAAATAGCAGGTATTACTCTGAGCCACTCATAAGGATAATTATGAAGGGGTGAGTTGTCTCTGCACCTGCTTTCCCATGCCCATGTATATCTTAGCTGGATCACAGGACATTGCTGCTCATGGTAGAGTGTACAATGTTTATAAAATATATTTTAAAAATCCCTTATATAAACCTGTGTCAGCATACCTCATCTGCAAAAACATGGACTTAATACCAAAGTATGTGCACCTTTGTCCAAGCGACTGATCAGTATACTACTCTCTTTAATTAGAATATCCCGTTAATGCTTGTTCAACTACTTTATTAATACAGAATCTATGCACAATATAGAGACGCCGAATAACATGCGACTCCGCCCTTATGAAAGCCGCAAGTGTAGATCTCATTAATCTCATGTGGCTGAATCAAATGTATCAATAATCTTTTTTTATTATTATTTATTTTTATGGCACAGTAACACAAATATAAAGTATATGACACTTTTTAGAATTCATGAATTCATATGATCAGTGAAAACACCCCAAATGCCAAGTCCAATCTTATGTTTCTTAGCCCCTTTTACAGAGTATAAACTCCACTCTAAATGAAATAAGTTGTACATTTTTGCCCGCCAGCATTCAAAAAGAGGAGGTTCAGATTCTAGCCACTCAGCCGCAGTACACAACCGAGCAACGGTCATAGCAATAAAAATAAAATGTCGATGTTTATTCAAAGGAGTCCCCTTGTTAAGTCCAGAACCAATTCCCAAAAGCATAATGGCGGGGGTGATACACATAGGAGTCTCCATTATCATAGACATAAACTTCTCAATCCCCGTAATATATGTTGATAGTTTGGAGCAGCTGAAAAAAACAGGCAAACTATCTGCAGTATCCGCCCCACACCGAAAACATTTGCCATCGTACCCTTCCCCCCATTTGGACATACGTGCAGGCGTATAATACAAATTAAAAACAGTTTTGAAGAATTGCACTTTCAAATTCTCAGAGAGTAAAATTTCCTTAGCTCTCATAATAGCGTCCTCTATACATACATTATCTACCCCCAATATCGTAGACCATTTAGCATTATATTTTCCTAAATCATCTACTCTATAGGATAATAATATCCTATATAGCACCACAATCTTCTCCTGACGCCTAACAGCCTCGACTGCTATATTTGATACAGCTGATACATTTTTCCGATTTATAAAATCTCTAATTTGAAGAAATTTTAAAAATTTACATTTTGACAGATTATATTGTCTAGTTAATTCTTCATAGGACATAAGGGGTCCACCAGAAACAAAAAAGTCCCCTAGTTGAGAGATACCTTTCTTCCTCCAAGTAAGTGCTACACTTTCCCAAAGAATTGGGAGAAGAATTTTTACAACATCAGTGGGGATGTATTGAGATAGTTTCTCTACTAAACATAATTTGCAAATTCTCTTCCATACTTTAAAAGCAGATTCCAAGACTTTAAACCTAGTTCGCTTAAAGTAGCTACCGTCAATTTGTTTAAACAAACATTGTCGTGCCTCCGGCCCTAATAAAATCTGAAAAATCGTAGGGGCCTCTGCCCTGTTAACAATATCCTCCCCCGTCAATAGAACACGCATCTTTGACAAAAAACATACATAAAAATATAGAGCAAAGTCAGGAATGGCTAAACCACCACATTCAACTGGTAACGTCATGAATCTAGTAGCACGTCTATGTTTTCCGGGGGCCCAGAGAAATTTAGCACACATAAATTGTAGATGTTGAAGTTGGGCCCCTGTCACTTCCAAGGGTATTGAACTAAACACATATAATACCTTCGGTAAAACATTCATTTTGATGATGTTGCATCTACCTATTAAAAAAAGTTGTAAACGAGCCCACCTATCTAATGATTCTTTAATATTACGTAACAGCGCAGTCCAGTTAGCATCAACAACTTCCAGCATCGATGACCTTATCTTAATACCCAGATATGTCACTTCTTTTAACACTCTGTCATCAGTGAGTACAAGATCATCAGTGCATAATATTTGAGTTTTAGTGACATTCAATAAGTAACCAGATACCTGACCAAAAAGTGCAGCTAACTGCTCAATCTCTTGGAGAGCAGAATATGGGTCAACCGAAGTCACCAGCGTATGTCATCAGCGTAAGCAAACACTGAATATGGGATATTTTGTACTACAAAGGGCTTGATCAACAGACTATTACCTAGATGCTCAATAAACGGGTTAATATATAAGGCAAAGAGCAATGGTGAACAAGGGCACCCTTGCCTTGTGCCCCTAGTAATAGCAACAGCATCCGATAATAGACCCATTGAGGCGATCTTAGCGAATGGTGAAGTGTACAGTACCTGCAGGGCAGTCATAAACCTTTTGCCAAAACCCATTCGAGACATCAATTCCCACAGGTACTCCCACTCCACACGATCAAATGCCTTCTCCGCATCCAATAGAATTAACCCAAGATCCCGTTTCTCTGTCTGGGCAACATCAAACAATGTCAACACCTTATTTACATGAGTGACAGTCCCTCATGATGGTATAAAGCCATGCTAATTCTGAGAATTTAATGATTTAATAATCTTAGAAAGACGGGAAGCCAAAATCTTCGAATAGATTTTACTGTCAGAGTTTAATAAAGAAATCGGACGGTATGACCCCACCAATTCTGGGCCCTTGCCCTTTTTACTAAAAACCACTATGTTGGCTTCTGCCCAAGATTTAGGGGCATGTCCATCCTGGGCAGCCCTGAATGTAGTCAACATATCATATTTTAATAAATCAAAAAAAAGCTTATAAATCTCCACAGGGAGCTTGTCAGGCCCGGCAGCCTTCCCTGAGGCTAAACTGTTGACTGCGAGTTCTAGTTCTCCCATCGTAATTGGACATTCTAACTGTGCCGCATCAGCAGGATCTAAATGTGAGATAACCCCATCGAAACACCTACCAAAATCGATACCCTTCTCTACCTGTTTCGTATAAAGCTCCGTATAAAACTGATAAAAAATAGCTAAGATACCTTCGGGTTCCTGACATGCTATTCCCGCTTTATCCTTTAAAGCCTTAATACAACATGCAGATTCTTTCATACGCAGTTTTAATGCTAAGCACCTACCTACTGCTTCACCATACTCATGATTTTGTTTTTTATAAACCAAATATTTTCTGGCATTCTCTATATTCCAGATTCCCTGAATTTTTGCCCAGTATCTAGCAACAGCATCTTCTAGCTCCAATATATTGTTGCCTTGCAATGCTATATCCCAAGTTAATTTACCCTCAGCCTCTCTCAGAGCAGAATATAGTGTTTGCATCCCTGATTTTCTCTTCCTTTGCTGATTAAAACTAAAGCTTATTACCTCCCCTCTGAAACATGCTTTAAACGTGTCCCAAACAATTGCGCTATGAGCGGAGTATCTATTATTCAGAAAAATTTATTAATCCAGCAAGACATATGATCTCTAAAATCGTCCTTTAAACATAGTTTCCGATCGAATGAAAACGATTTAGGAGGTACATAACAACCATCAGCAGCAATTTCTAATGCAATTGGTGAATGATCCGAGGATATCCTCGGATAAATTTTAATCGAGGCCCCTGCCAAAGAGACTCTTGGTGCAAAAAAATAATCCAGTCGTACCATCTTTTTATGGGGAAAAGAGTAAAAAGTATAACCTGGGTCCAACGGGTGTAATTTACCCCAAACATCCACAATACCATGATCATTTTCCAGATTATATAGGGTCTTAAATATCCGTGGTTTGCGGCCTTTATACCATCAGGGGGCATTCAGCAACTCCTGATTAGTTCGATTAATATCCCCGAAGATTAACAGCGGGGTCCCCCAAGTTCCTAGCTCTATATCTAGTTCCTCCAAAATAGTTGCTTCATCTAGATTTGACCCATAAATTGTACAAACTGTGTAATTACTATCCGCTAATCTACATTCGGCTATAGCCCATCTACCGAATTTATCTGCCAAGCTTCGTCCTGTGACTTGTATTTTAGATTTAGCCAAAATCGCCACCCCACGAATCATTGAAGCTTGCTGCGAAGACACAACCAACGAATAACCGTGTGTTTCTAGAATTGCCTGTTGACTCCAGGGTATATGTGTCTCTTGGAGACAAACCAAATCCGGATGAATAGTTTGCAGTTCTGCAGCTACCCTATTCCTTTTGTTTCAATTATTAAGGCCAGAGACATTTAATAAACAAATCGTTATCCCCTTAAAAACCACAGTAGCAGCCAAAAACAAAAAAAGTAGCTACTAGTGTATAACATGAGCACCATAGTAGCAGACATACATTCCCGTATGACATACAACATAACAATGCATTGTTCTATATTCTCTCTATTAATTACTGTGGACGTTTTACCCTTTTTACCCCACCAGTGTGACCCCATCCTCCCCGCCCAATGAACCCCAAATAATCTCACCCCCCACCCTCCAGCCCCCCCTGTAACAAGGCTTTAGGGCCAATGGTCCTGTAGATGCAGGCTCCCGATAGCCCCCTGCCATTACTCGCGGATCTAATTCTTTAAAAAAAAAAACTATATCATATATAAAGAGAAGGGAGAAAGCCCTACAGTGACTATCAACCAATAAACTAAAGAGAAGGGAAAAAAAAAACACCTTCCTATATTGACTCAAAAATTCCTTAGCAGACCCTTCACTAGTAAAAAAGCGCGTATGATCCTTACTGATCACTTTTAACTTTGCGGGGTTCAGTAAGTATGCTTGGGTTCCTTTAGCTTGGAATTGTACAATCAACTCCTGCAGCTGCAATCGAAGCTCTACCGACGACCGGCAAAAATCCGGTCGAACAAAAAACTCAAAATCTACCCCCGCTCTCTTTTTGTCGGGTTGTGCTAAGTGAAACACCTCCTCTCGCGCCAAAAAACTATTAAATGAAATTAAAAAAGCTCTTGGTTTATCATTAACTTGGCCAGCTCGAGGGCGAATGGTGAAGGGAAAGCGGTGGGCACGTTCAATCTCTCTATCACAGTCCCACTTAGTTAACTCAGGGAATGCTATTTTAAACAGTTCAACTATAAATCGGCGCGGATCCTGCCCTTCCTTCCCTTCCGTAATCTGAATCACTCTCAGATTGTTCCTACGTGCTCGGTTTTCAATCTCAGCCAGCTTCCATTGAGTATCATCCCTATCCGATTGAAAAGAGGTAATCAGTTCCTTTTGTTGAGCCAGTTCGTCCTCTAAATTGGAAATTCGAGCTTCTGCCTCATTAAATCTTGCAACAAGATCAGCATGAGATTTGGTCATTCGTCGAACTGAATTCTGTAATTTCCGACATATATTTTGAAGTCTCTGGCTTTCTTCCCGTGTTTCAGCACGATGAGACATGATCGATTGGTAAATTAATGAAAGAGAAATATCTTCTCCAAGATTAGGTACATTTTGTGCGTTATCAACCAATAACGGTACCCCCTTACTAGCTTTCAATTCTAATTTCTTCCGACAGTATGGAGGCTACCTTCCATAAGATCCCCAGATTCCTCCAAAAACAAGCTACTGTGATCACTACCGTCGGCAGCGCTTATCTGGACTGTATACTGGTTTGCCAGGTCCTCGCAAGAAGACATTGAATGATCTGATAAGGAATAAAAATCCCCAGACTCCACATCAGGTGCCAACATTGGACCACAGTTTTTAAGCTTGTTGGAGTACTCAAATGTAGGTCCCCCTTACAGCCCCCAGGTCTTTATGAATAAGACTTCCAGAGTTATCGATATTTCCACTGCTATCTTCCAAATTAACCTCATAAACAAACGGGGGACCTACTAAAATCCTGGTCTGTAAATCCATGAAGGAGGTTTACTCCTCTGCCCCAATTTCTGTAACAGGAGTCACATCCGTTACCATATCCTTATCCAGCATATCCACTATGTCCTCAAGATTAGACTGGTCAGCGGAGTTCTGATCTGCTATGTCAAGACTTCCTTCCGTAAGAGGGGCAAGTTGTTTCCCCTTACATTTGTCTTTTACAGCTGAGAAAATCGCCGGAATCTTTTTCTTCTCCATCGGTCCCCCCTTCGTCTTAGAAACAACAACTGCATTGGTACTAACAGTTTTTACCGGTTTTGCCAATTTTTCACATAATGCAGCAGCGCCGTCCCTCACCTCTGTTGCCGGAGCAGCCGTAGTATCCGCATGCGTATGCTCAATATGCTCATTATCCTGACCGCGAGGCCTCCCTCGCGCTCCTTTCGGGGGCATTTCCAATGGTTTCCCCCTCCGCCGCTCACACAGCACAGCCAAAAACAGCCTCCGAGCGTACTGCAAGCTACCAATCGGCAACACCCACAAACCGCGTCGGGTCCGAGTTAGTTCCAGCAGTACTCCAGGAAGAGGCGCCACCAGCATCTGCATTTGCACACTCAGCGTCTTGGCGTCCCAGCTGTCCACACCCCCGAAGGCAAGATCACAGCCCCGGCACGAAGAGGTTGGCTACAAAGTTACAGCCGCTACTTCTCCACCACTACTAGCCGTTTCCAGCAACACCGTATCGCTAATAACTCCGATAATTCTGGCTGGTCGGCATCGCTTCTCCTTCCTCCTTCATTAAACGATCCGCGTGGTCCGGCAGGAGCGGTCAGCCTACACGTCCGCTACTGCGGGCGCCATCTTGCCTCTCGACAGTTCATAGTTTCGAAATGTATCAATAATTATTGTAGAAACGTAGTCATAAAAATGTAGTTTACCAAGATACAAATTCTACTGTGCCACCTTTGACTGCAACAACCAGTTATCCGCTAGCAACTTACAAAAAGTGAGCTTTAATGCTCATGTTTTGTGTCCTTTGTGTTATCATCGTAGGCAGCACATATCCAAATCTGCACTATTGTGTCAAATTACACTATAAATTCGAAATAAAGTTTTGCAAGTGTTGTAAGACATCCTTTCTGATACCTGAAGTGTGCTCATCTGAGGTTATTAGTTTTATTATGTATGTGCATCCCTACCGTTGTACTTGATACCTTCCCTGCCGCAGTATCATGGATATCTGCTAACAAGTCACACAATGCCCACAATTTTCTCTCAAGGTGGTATAACATTCTGTATTAAGTGACCTTAAGAGAAAATGGCAATGGAAATCGATAACATCCCTCAGATGAGAGCCTGAACTCTAGCTGGGAACCTGTCGATAGAAGAAAATAGGGGGCATATTTACAATAACTGGCGCATCCCTGCATATCAGCAGGGATGCACCAGTTATTGTGCGCCACAGCTCCGCCACCATGGATGCGCCGCATTTACAATGCGGCGCACCATGGGGCAAAAACTGCACAGATGCGTGGCGCATCTGTGCCGTAAAAGTGGCGCATTGCTGGAGTTGCAGCTCCAGCAATGCTCTAGGGGGCCCAATCTTGCTAATGCTGAGTCAATCCTTACGCCTGCTTCAGGCAGGCGCAGGGTTTTGACGCAGCATGGGTCTAAAAGTGACTGAGTGAAATCTTGTAGATTTCACTCAGCCACTTTTAGGAGGCGTACCTGCGCTGGAACGCCCCCCCTATGCAGGAACGCCTACATGTGGTGCAGGGCTTTACAACGTGACGCATCTCCCAGATGTGTCACGTTGTAAGTACCCCACACCATGGCGCAGGATTTGCGCCGCCGCTGCGTCACAAAAGTGACGCAGCGGCGGCATAAATGAGGCGCAAGGGGCTTGTAAATCTGCCCCTAGGAGTCTAATCTTTTCTAAAAGATGTCACTGATTTTAGAACTTCACCTACCAATCATGCAACTAACTTACCTTGACTGTGCTACTCTGTATTTAGACTCCTGAAACACACACAGGGCCTCATTTATGAGGTTTTGCCATAGGGAAGCGCAGCAGGCCTTCCTGCTGTGCTTCCCTACGGCAAACGAAAAGGGCAGGATTGCGCCATATCTATCAGATACGGTGCATTCCTGTCCTTTTTTCCTGCGCTGGCGCACAATGGGCTGCCGTGCGCCAAAACAGGCACCTTTGCACAATGCGTTGCGGGGATGATTATTTTTGTACAGGAAGGGAAACCTTTATGTACAATAATAATCACAAGGCTTTTCTCCTTTCTACGTGTGCTGCAGAATGCAGCACACATAGAAAAAGGAAAATCGAGGAGAAATAAAGATATTTCTCCCCGTTGCGCCTCCCTTACGCCTCTCCTGGGGAGGCTGAAGCATTTGGCACTGCCTCAGATTTATGATTTCTCTGAAATCTGGGGCAGTGTCAAAAGGCCATGGATGTTGCTGGGAACGCCCCCAGAAACACCCATTGCCCCAGCAACACCCATTGCACGCCCCTTTAATGCAGAACACTGCGTTAAAGGGACTGATATTTATCAGGCAGCATTAAGCCCAAAAAAGTGGCTTAGTGCTGCCTGATAAATATCACGCAGGCTTCTGCGCCACGGAACGTCACAGAAAGTGACGTTCCGATGGCGCAAGGAGCCTCATAAATGAGGTCCACAATTATTCAATCAAGACTTGAATTGCTAGGTATAAATGTAGTTATGTAAATATCAAAGGGGAGGGAATGAGAAGCAGTGATCCATCCGGCTTCCAGTGGTAGTACAAATAATCAATTGAGGGAAAATGGATCACTTGTCCTGTAGTATCAGGGTCTTTGCTCTTGGGAAACTGTATAAAAAACCCTCATATGAGTACACAGGTCGGGGGCGGTGTATCTTGATTCTCCGCCTTCGTGTACTGTCACAGCATCTTCATTAGGTTTCTTTTGTTTGTATGCTGTCCTCCACCTGGAGGTAGACCAACTGATTTCACAGTAGCGTCCAGATATCAAAAAGAGAAAAGAGGGATGTGCGAGGTGCTCAAAGTGGTGAAGTTAAAATTCCCTACTGCACTCAAAAAACTACAAAATTTTATTAAAGATGCGAGTGGGGTGGGAAATTAAAAACAAAAATGATGGTGTAATAGACAAAGTTACTGGTCTATTGCATCAGTGAATAAGGTCAACATGTTTCAGCCTTCTCTCTCAATCTTAAGGCTTTCGTCAGGACCAGGGTATGAAGGGGGCGTATTCTGCCGCCTTTTCTGAGTGATCAGGTAGTCACTTGTGTTTTAATTCGTTTGAAGAGTCATTATCTCTGTAAATCAATTAGAATTATTTATAAATGTTATAGTTGTTGTGCCCTCTAATCATTATTAATAATATAGTGACCATTTGTCCTACATAATTAAATCAAGCTATGACAGTAGTAACATAATTTGTTATGTATCATGCTATCGAATGAACAATTCAACAGGGAATTTGGCGCGCCAAAAAACATTCTGAGCAATCTTGGGGAGGCTAGCGTGTGTGCTGGTTGGAGACAGGCTGTTAATGAAATTTTCTCACATGCGAATAACAGGCACAATTACGATAGCGCTTTGTTGGACTATGCGTGTGTGCAGGGATGTGAAATCTAGCACAAAAAGTAGGAAAACAATAACTCACTTTGGTTTGAGGCAATCATGCGAATGTCAAAATGTGTGTCATTGAGTCAGTAGTTAAGAAAGTACATTTGCGCTTTCTAATCACGAGGGAAAATATGTGCGCGGTTATCGTAAAGAACATACTGGCAGCTATGCCGTGAGAGCCGTTGCTGTTAATTAAATTGAGCTAGCGTTGTTCAACCTCTATTACCTTTCTGGATGCCTCGTTGTGGCCTCCTCGGGACATCAGAAATCAGGGAACCTGTTCCTGTAGGATTAGATATAATTTAATAAATGGACTCTTACCGCGTTTATCTTCTGCCTCGTGGTTACGAGGAATGAAGGCTTACCGGTTCTTCCTTCCTCGCAACTTGTGCTGACTCTGATCGCGGTGTCCCGGTTAACGCGGGGCCGCGTATCGTTCGTATTTACATATTTTGTCAAAGCTTAAAGACTGAGAAAGGACTTTCATAATCTCATGATGGTTGGCATTTTGGTTGGCAATATGATCGTTTTTAAAGAAATAAAGACTGGAATGGAGGTTACATTTTTCTAGTGATTCTTCTGGATGTAAAAGAAGAATGACAATTGTCGCTAAAATCTCGAGATTTGGCAGTTCATCTAAGAGAGATTGGTTTCTACTCCGATCATTAAACCTGAATTTTGATGGCGATTTAATCGCTGTTGTTTCAATAAAAAGAGACCATATTTCAAAATATAGTATTCAATTGGTTGTTCTTTTGCAGATAGTGAGGGGATGTTTCATCCGATTTATTATCAGCTGACAGGTTCATCATAGGGAGACTGTTCTTCTGTTATCCTCTCTGAAATCGGAACATTAGTTGAATTCGCCTCTCACTAGATATCACGCCAGTGTATGCCATGGAATAAAATCGTTCAACCCTTCTGTATCTGTTTTGAGACGGTGTATCCAACGTTGTTCTTTTTCGAACAAAACGCGTTCAGCATTATTAGTTGTCACGTGTAAGGTTTCCAGAATCACCCACTTAAGATCTTCTGAACTGTGGTTTTTCTCTATGTAGTGCTTGCTCATTTTTGTTGTAGCTTTTTTACAGTTCACATTGCTCTTGTGTTCCCCTATGCGGAGTTTAACTTTTCGGCATGTCATGCCTATATACCTACTTTTGCATGGACAAGTAATCATGTATATCACGTGACTGGTGTTACAGTTCGTGTGATGCCGAAGAGTCCATATGAAATTGGGTAACAATTCAAGTTTTTTAGTGGCTGTTGTAAGCTTGCATACAACGCATGACCCACATGGGTAGTGACCCGTGATGGGACTCATATTCCAGATTGCTGTTATACTCTCTTTATTCTTGATCGAGGTTGGTCTAGTGTGTACCAATTGGTCCTTCAGGTTTCGTGTCCTTTTGTTAGCGAACCTAGGTTTAGGCCATTGTAGGGTATTCGAGGTTAGAATTCTCCAATTGCGATTTATTATTTTCTTCACAGTGTTGGTGGAGGTGTTGTAAGTTGTAACACATGTTAGAAGGTCTGGAGGTGGTGTCTTCGGTATTATTTCCAGAAGACTCTCTCTCGCTTGGTTACGTGCCCTCTTTTGGCACTTTTTGATGATTTTATTTGGGTAATCTCGCTGGTGTAGTTTCATTTCCAGATTTCTGGCTTGATCTTTGTAGTTCTCGATGGTACTGCAGTTACGTCTCAGGCGTAAAAACTGGCTGTAAGGTAAGTTCTCCCTCAAGGGCCGGGGGTGGAAGCTGTTGTACGAGAGTATGCTGTTGCGTGCAGTAGGTTTGTAATATGTTTTGGTCTGCAGAGTGTTATTCTCTGTGTAGATGGTTATGTCAAGGAAGTCAAGTTTTTTCCTGTCTGACGTACATGTGAACCTCAAGCATTCATCCCTGCTATTCATCCATGTTAGAAAGGTATCCAAAGTTTCCTGTGAGTCCTCCCATATCATGATTATATCGTCAATGTAACGACGCCAGAATCGTATGTGTGATTGGTAAGGGTTGCTTTCATTCTGTATGAACTGTTGCTCGAAGGTGCTGACGTAAAGCCCGGCTACACTAGGGGCAAAGGTACTACCCATAGATGTACCGTGGCATTGGCCAAACAGCATCCCTTCATATGCAAAATAGTTCTCTGTGAGTGCCATCCTACAGCATTCCAGTATGAAATGTCTAGGTGTATGGAAGTTCCATGTTCCAGAGAATAGGATATTCTCAAGAGTATCTAAGGTTTCTGTTGAGGTAGGCTAGTGTGGAGACTCTCTACATCGAGTCCTACTAGATACATAGTTGTCTCGTCATATACCTGGCCTTCAAGTAGGTTAAGAAGGTCACGTGTGTCTTTTAGGTATGTAGCAGTGCTTTGTACCAGTGGTTTAAGGAAATGGTCGGAGAATTGCGACAGTGGTTCTAACACCGACCCTATTCCCGAAACAATGGGACGTCCTGGTGGGGGTGTTCTATCTTTATGAGTTTTTGGTAAAGAGTAGAAGTAGGGTACTATGGCACTGTTAGTTCTTAAGAAATCTGCTTCATTTTTAGAGATCCAGTTGTTTATTTCTGCCTCTTCTACCATTAGGTCTATGGTTCTCTTTAATCTTGCAGTTGGGTCAGTAGTGAGTTTCTTATAGAATCTCTGATCGGCAAGTAGTGCTAGGCATTGTTTATTGTACCCCTCTTTACTCAATAGCACTACTGCTCCTCCCTTGTCTGCTGGTTTTATTACTAAGTCACTATTCTTCCGTAGATCTTCGAGGGCTCTCTGTTCTTTCTTGGTCATGTTTACATAATGTTTCTTGTCTGTGGTTTTGATGTTTTCCACCTCTTTCATTACTGCCTGTTCAAATGCTTGTATTTCCACTGGAACCATGTGTGCTGGGGGACAAAATGAAGATTTGGGTCTCAAATTAGTATCGTACTCAGAGGTTTGTTCTTCTTTGTTCATAAAGAATGCTTTTAATTTGATCTTTCTGCAGAATTCTGCTATTTCACAGCGTGTCTTGAAGATGTCTAAGGGTGGTGTTGGGACAAAGCCTAAACCTTTGTTTAGAACTTTTAGTTCTTCACTCGTCAACATTAGATCCGTAAGATTTATTACCAGTGACTCGCTGAGCTCGGTCCGGCTTGTTCCTTCGACATGCTGCGGGTATGTACCTGTCTTTCCTGGTCGTCCCATGTGACTCCCCTTCTTCTTCCTCTTCTTGAATTCTGGCGCCTCCCTAAAAAAGGAGGAGGGGGGGCTGGTATATTCATCATGGGTCCCATTGTTGGAGGACCTGTGTAGTATGGATTCATCCAACCATTGAAATTTGACATGTAGGGTTGGAAATTAGGTTGTGGTGGTTCATAATATCTGGGGGTCTGCCATCTATTCCCTCGTTGACGTTGGTTCCGTTTATAGTGGAATCTACCTCGTCTTTGGTAATTACCCTCATCGCTACTCCAATCTGAATTGTTCCTTGACGAATCTCCCATAGAGTCTTCTTCACTTTGTTCAGGAGCAGTGTAATCTTCCTTTGTGTACGGATGCATTTTTTCTGTTGAGAAACGTTTTAGATCTTTGCTCAATTTCTGGATCGTATTTTGAGTTATATATTCTTTTGTCTCATTCATTTCTCTGTTTATTTCTTCAAGTCTTTTCTTGTAGACCGAGATCTGAACCGTTGTTTTGAGTTTTGCTTCAATTACTTGTATTTTGATTGTCAGTGCTTCAACTAGTCTTGTTGCAGTCTTGATGATAAGTACTAAGTAGTCTCTGGTACATTTCCAAGAGATTAAAGACCAGTCTTTTCTGAAGGAGTAGAAACCAATCTCTCTTAGATGAACTGCCAAATCTCGATATTTTAGCAACAATTGTCATTCTTCTTTTACATCCAGAAGAATCACTAGAAAAATGTAACCTCCATTCCAGTCTTTATTTCTTTAAAAACGATCATATTGCCAACCAAAATGCCAACCATCATGAGATTATGAAAGTCCTTTCTCAGTCTTTAAGCTTTAACAAAATATGTAAATACGAACGATACGCGGCCCCGCGTTAACCGGGACACCGCGATCAGAGTCAGCACAAGTTGCGTGTAAGGAAGAACCGGTAAGCCTTCATTCCTCGTAACCACGAGGCAGAAGATAAACGCGGTAAGAGTCCATTTATTAAATTATATCTAATCCTACAGTAACAGGTTCCCTGATTTCTGATGTCCCGAGGAGGCATCCAGAAAGGTAATTGAGGTTGAACAACGCTAGCTCAATTTAATTAACAGCAACGGCTCTCACGGCATAGCTGCCAGTATGTTCTTTACGATAACCGCGCACATATTTTCCCTCGTGATTAGAAAGCGCAAATGTACTTTCTTAACTATTGACTCAATGACACACATTTTGACATTCGCATGATTGCCTCAAACCAAAGTGAGTTATTGTTTTCCTACTTTTTGTGCTAGATTTCACATCCCTGCACACACGCATAGTCCAACAAAGCGCTATCGTAATTGTGCCTGTTATTCGCATGTGAGAAAATTTCATTAACAGCCTGTCTCCAACCAGCACACACGCTAGCCTCCCCAAGATTGCACAGAATGTTTTTTGGCGTTCATTCGATAGCATGATACATAACAAATTATGTTACTACTGTCATAGCTTGATTTAATTATGTAGGACAAATGGTCACTATATTATTAATAATGATTAGAGGGCACAACGACTATAACATTTATAAATAATTCTAATTGATTTACAGAGATAATGACTCTTCAAACGAATTAAAACACAAGTGACTACCTGATCACTCAGAAAAGGCGGCAGAATACGCCCCCTTCATACCCTGGTCCTGACGAAAGCCTTAAGATTGAGAGAGAAGGCTGAAACATGTTGACCTTATTCACTGATGCAATAGACCAGTAACTTTGTCTATTACAACATCATTTTTGTTTTTTATTTCCCACCCCACTCGCATCTTTAATAAAATTTTGTAGTTTTTTGAGTGCAGTAGGGAATTTTAACTTCACCACTTTGAGCACCTCGCACATCCCTCTTTTCTCTTTTTGATATCTGGACGCTACTGTGAAATCAGTTGGTCTACCTCTAGGTGGAGGACAGCATACAAACAAAAGAAACCCAATGAAGATGCTGTGACAGTACACGAAGGCGGAGAATCAAGATACACCGCCCCCGACCTGTGTACTCATATGAGGGTTTTTTATACAGTTTCCCAAGAGCAAAGACCCTGATACTACAGGACAAGTGATCCATTTTCCCTCGATTGATTATTTATAAATGTAGTTATGACATCAATCTCTAAATTTTCTGTATTACTTTCTTGACATAAGTCGTCAGGAAATGTGACTAATCCTCATTACATTAAAAAAAAATATCTGAATATCAATAAAATTCTGAAGCATGTTTTTCCCACAAATTCTGTTCTAAACAAGATATCCAGAACCTTTTATCTAAACACTTCAGGTTGCACACCATGTAAATTCTCTTAAGACCGTCCTCTTAAAAATTGTACATATTTATTCTAAACAATGAATACTGAATACAGGTTTTCAAATACCCAAACACTCACAAGCAGTTCAGTCCTAATGTGCCCAAATTCAGGATATGTTTTCAAAGCTTTACTTGTCAACCTTCTCTTACACTCAAGTCTGGCCAAATAGTTGAAAAAACTTGAAAATACAAAAATCAAACTTCTGTCATTGCCATTTTTCAGAAACAAATCCAAATACCCAGGTGAAAAGCAGAAGTGGATTGACCAACGAGAATGCTGAAGACGCCAACCTGGGCCGTCTGATAGTGTAAACGATTGAGAAGCATTCCATACAGCTTCCTGATCGCTGAATTATGTTGACTTTTAGTATACAAGAAATGGCTGCATCAATTCCCGCCCGCCTGCTCCTAATGGCTGAATTATTGCAAGACTACACTTTTTTAACCACGGCTGTCTGATTTTCTGTACCTGCTATCTCAAATTAGAATCAATACAGCAGTAAGGGATTCAAATGATCTATAATTCCATATTATAACATAGTGGGAAGCAATATAATACCTTATTATAACATAATGGAAAGCATTCATGACCATAGCCCCTCCTTTTGTCCCTAATCCCAGGGATTGGTTTGAAACAGAATTGTTTATGTAATTCATGTTGAAGAGGAGGAGCATTGGCATTGTCAGCAGGCTTCCATTTTCTTTCCTCTGAACCATACCCCTTCCAATTAATCAAATGTAGCGATTACATTTTGGCCCTGTGAGATTGCATGTTAGACCTGACATCCTTGGTGTGGTATACCCCCAAACTGTTTGCCTTCATGCTTTCACTTTGCTGAGTTTGTTTTTGTTGGCAGTAGATAATTGTCCTTCTTCAGTAGAGAGCAACACTTTTTTGGGGGGTGCTGGAGATGCTGCCCAAAGTCTTCTCAGGTCTCAGTACCACTCGCTGGGCGCAGGTGCATCAACCAGAGCTCATTAGCTCAAGGGAGCCTTTTCAAATAGGAGGGTGTAGGTGCACACTGCTTCACACTCCAGCACTCAGTTTGCCCCGATCCATCATAATAAATGCAGTGCATGATAACACTTTCTTTGGTGCCAGGCTTTAGTTTTTCACCCTTGTTGGTGCAGCCAGTGCTGTGTATCTCTAGACACGTGTTTCTGGATAAATGTCCTTCTTCAGTAGAGAGCAACACTTTTTTAGGGGGTGCTGGAGATGTTTTTACAACCGGGAGTGGTACCGGGACTACACCTAGTTCCGGAGGCCAGAAGAGATCACACCAGGGGCTATTACTTGTTGTAATGATGAGCAATTCGGTCTTATCCGGATTTATTTTCAATGAATTGGCCGTCATCCAGTTTACAGTGAACCTGAGCAACTTTTTGACCGACTCCTGGGCCTGGCGGGAGTTGTTAAGCCGGATAAGCAGTTGAGTATCATCGGCGTAATTAAAAGCCTGACAGTCCATGTGAGTCAGAGTCTCCACAAGAGGTTGCAGATAGATATTAAAAAGAAATGGAGATAATGCAGAGCCCTGGGGTACCCCACAAGCCAGGGAGCCCAGATCCGATATCTGCTCACCCAGCTGAACTCTTTGAGTACGGTCAGACAGAAATGACTTCAGCCATTGATATGCTTGCCCGCTAATACCCAGATTGGTGAGACGGTTCAGCAGTATGTTATGGCTGACCGTATCGAATGCCGCTGACAGATCTAATAAAATCAGGGCACTCGGCTGTTTATCATCGGCCATAACTCTGAGCTCATCCAGAACAGCCAACATCACTAGCTCTGTGCTATGATGAGCTCTGAAGCCCGCCTGTCTAGCTTGGAGTAGCTGGTGGTCCTCCAAATACTTCAAAAGTATCTTTAATATGTGCTGTTCCAACATCTTGGCAAGAAAGGGGAGCTGAGAGATGGATCTATAGTTCCTTAGAGTCAGTGTATCTGCACCAGGTTTTTTCAACAGGGGGGTGACCCTGGCTTCTTTAAAATTTGGAGGTAGATGGCCCATTACTAAAGAATTGTTAAGTAATTCCAGGATCTTCTTCTCTATCCCTGGCAGGGCCATTTGAAAGATCCTTGGAGGACAAGGATCTACCTGGGAGCCTGATTTGGTGTGATTTGCTAATGATGCTAAGGTGACTGAGTCAATCTCAGGGAAATTGGAAAGCTGACTGCTGAGGCAGGGAGAGGGGTAGGTCTGATGGAGGGAACTGGGATCGGTGGGTGTTATAGCAAGTTCCGAGATGATAACTTTCTGAAGTAAGAAATCTTGAAAGGCATCACAGTCCAAAGATGTGATTGAGGATTTCTTCTCTGTTTTTTGACTCAATTCTTTAAGAATAGCGAAAGACTCTCTCTGTTTGTTCTCTGCCAGAACAATCCTTCCCTCATAATACTCCGCTTTCCTTGCTAAGATGGCTGATTTGTAGATGGAAAGAAGGGCTTTATAGGCATTTAGCTCTGCTGGCTCATAGCTTTTTCACCACCGCCTTTCAGCTTGGCGGAGATGTTGTTTTTTCTCCCTCAGTGGTTCATTGAACCATGGGGCCCCCTTTCCTTTATCTCTGACTTTTTCATTCCGTTCTGGTGCCACTATATCTATAGCTTGCTGTAGATGGGTCAGTAAGGCTTCGCTTTCCTGGTCCAAGTTGCTTATTTTCGTCCTAGGGGGCGGAATGGAGTGTAGGGTAGCTGTTAAGTGATCTGCCTCAATATTTCTCCAAATTCTTACCTTTCTCCATAGAAGTGGGGACTGTGATAATTGGCTATCGCTCGGGACCCAGCATCTAAGTAGCAAGTGATTGGACCAAGCACAGGGGCTAATATCTGTTATCTCTGCCCAAGACTGTGAGGTCCAGATAAGATCAAGAGTGTGGCCCTTTACATGGGTAGGACTGTTGACCAATTGCTGAAGGTCCATTGAGAGCATGGCAGTCTCAAATAGACCCGCTGCTGACTCTCTCTGTGTCTTATCCCAATGTTAGTTAAAATCCCCCACTACTAGAAGACGTTTATATCTCAAACATAAATCAGTAATAAGTTCCAAAAAAAGCTCGTTAAAGTTAGGGGTGGTCCTCGGAGGCCTATAAACTACCATAAGTACAATGCAGGATGATTTGAAGGAGATTTTTACCTGCAAGATATCTGCATTATCACAATTTTCTGCTGTTATTTTAGTGACCATTAGGCTCTTTTTAAAAAGGAACGCCACTCCCCCCCCCCTCTAGTGTCCCCTGATCTGTTGTGCCAGAAGGCATCGAAATCTGTTGGGAGTGCTGCAATGATGTCTGGGGCTGACCAGTCCCCTAACCACGTTTTCGTAAGTGCCAAAATGTCTATATCACCATCTTGTAACAAAGAGAAGACCTCAAGATGGTGCCTTTGTAAAGAGCGTGTATTTAAAACAGCTACCTTTAAACCCCATGCTATAGGGGCACTAACATTTTCCTGAAACATTGAGTGAGATGGCCTGGGCATGACCTCAGTCCTCAGTCAGTTTTCAGCCAGCAGCGTCACATGAACATTACCCTCTAAGGTGTGCTTACTCGTAGCAAGGGTCCGTAGCATTTCCACAGTATAAATCAGCGGGGGGACAGGGGTTCTGGCCCCTGGTCCCGGCCGGGCATGGACCGGCGCAGACGGGCTTGCCTTTGGCACACCTTTGCACACCGCCGGCGCGGCCGCTGCATGCGTCCGCTGCGCATCGGCCCCATCAGCTGGTTTTGAAGCTGCGGTGGGCGAGTCAGTAAAAAAGACTAGAGCGCGTCTAAAAATGGCAGTGTGAAGTGTGCTGCCAGAAGTGAATAATTCTAATGAGGCCGTAATCGTCTACTCGTGCTCCCTCCACTCAATCAGCACTCTATAGCTGCGGTGGACCGGGGAGAGGTGATCGGCATGCAGCAAGTGTGTAAAAAACAATTCAATTATGCCCCCAGACGTTTAAAAACACAGTAGCACAACATGCATCAAATTTAAGAAATGATTTTAAAAATTAGGCAGGTTCATTCAAAATGAGGATTTAAAGAGATCCCCAAAGCGCAAGGGCCATCAGCGTTTCCTGATTCCCGGCGCTACCTGTGCTTCTCTAGCATAAATCCAAAAGAAGAAGTTTTCAAAAACATAAGAGGCTCCCCCATCCCTATTGATTTATTCAAGAGTACTTGATGCAGTTGTCCATAATTATTTGTGTCTTTAAAGTGAAAAGCCCAGAATATTGCTATGTTTTGCGTAGATATCCAGAATAGCCACATTAAACACCAAGTGTATCCATAACTGCAGATCTTCAAACCTTATAACCCAAGGGAAAGTATCTTGCAATGTGCCAATGCTGTGGACAAAGCAAATTAATTAGAGAAAGAATGATAATCCTACCTAGGCATTGCGTAGTTCAACTTATTCCAAAATGTAGAATACTCTGTAATGCAGACTCACAAAATTTACGTATCTGTGTATTGCTATGTTGTTAGTGATGTTGGGCAATAGTCCAAGATACAAAATGAAATAAAGAATGTATGAAGGACAAAATGTGCAATAGATTTATATACTACACAACGCATGACCCATCACCCTTGAAAGTAGCTATGTTATGCACAAATAATTTTGATCATCCACATTTACAGTTTGAGAGAACATGATGTTCCCATTCACAAAGGAGAGAACAACATACATGAAAAGTTCCAAACCTGATTGAGGCTACTAAAAACATACCACTATAGTGCTTGATGACTCCATGTTGAGAATAATACACCCTCTGTCCAAGGTGTAACCTCAAGACTACTTCGACTGATTCTCTATGAGTTCAAAGAAAGCAAACCATTTCAATTTTGTCATTTAACCCATACAGTATTAAGGTATTTAAGCGTTTAATCCAAATTGTTTCTCTCTGCGCTAACACTTGATTGATGTTTCTATGTGGTGTAGAGTATTTTATCAAGAATGGTAAATCTAAGTTGTGGTATGGTGTGTTTTTTCTCCAACAAGTGTGTGGCTAAATAGAAATTCATGTTCGCTGTTCTAATCATACTTTTATGTTCTGTAATGATGTTCTGCCCACATAGACCAATCCGCATGGGCATTTGATGGCATAGATTACCATGTCTGCATTGCAGTCCGATGTGTGTGACAATTTCATCTTCTTCCCTGTATGAGGGTGAGTGAATGTGTTCCCTACAATGACATTGCCACAATGGCTACAGTTGAAACATTTTCTCATACCTATTATTTGGACTTTTTGTTTGGACGTTGTACTTCTTTTCAACAACTCTCGCCGTTGTTTTGCCCGAGAGTGCGTAAATAGAGGTTTGGAAAGAAATACATGCTCAAAATCAGGTTCCTGTTCAATGATTTCCCATCTGCGAAAAATACTCCGCTTGATGTCTGGTGCTTCTGTGGAAAATTTCAAGACACGCACCTCTCTCTTAGTGGGGTGTTTAATGGAACTTGCTAGTAGATCCTTCCGATCCATATTTTGAACTTTCAGTCTTGCAGTTGCTAGTATTTCTTCTGGATACCCCTGTTTAAGCACAATCCTCGCCTCTGAGTCCTTAATAGAATTGAAACTTTCCGTTACGATAGCTAGGCAATTTTTCATTATTTAAGGATGGTGGTTGAAAACTCGCAAAATGCAACACATTATTTTTATCCGTAGGCTTTTTATAAATGTGTGTCTGTAGACTGCCATCTCTTAATTCCAACTGTATGTCTAGGAAATTGATAGAGTGTTGACTCATTTGATGTGTGAATTTTATGCGAGGATTCTGTCTGTCAAGGGTTCCAATCAGCTGTTCAAGATTCTGCTGTGTGTCTTTCCATACCAACAGGATGCCATCTATGTACCTCATGTGAATCAGTAAATCGTCTTGCCATGCCCTCTCTCGAAAGATATAGGTGTCTTTGAACTTGGCCATGAAAATATTTGCATATGTGAGTGCCCCTTGAAAACCCATAGATGTACCCGTCTGTTGCAGAAAAAAGTTCTCCTTCCATGAAAAATAGCTATGGTATAAACTAAAGTGCAACAATTCCAACAGAAAAATGTTCTGTGCGTCTTCAAATTTGCCTTTTAACAACATCCATTCAACTGCTTCCAAGCCTTCATTATGAGGGATAAATGTATATAGCGCCACTATATCAATGGTACATAACCACATGTCGTCTTTGATCATAGACTGTATGTCTGCCAACTCATTCAAACCAAAAGTAATATTTTAGCGGGAAAGCCCAGCATATATGCAATTATTGTGCCAGGGACTGCCCAAAGCTCAAATGTGATGGGTGTTAGTAGGAGACTACGGGCCACATGTATGAAAGTATTATTTTGCGATTACCTAATAGCGATTTTTAAGAAATCGCTATTTGGTAATCGCAAAATGCAATGTAACAAAACAGACAGGAAATAGCGATTCCCCAGTTGCGATTTCTTAAGAATCGCAAACGCAATTAGAGAATTGCTATTTATAATAGCGACTCCATTCGTTTCTATGGGCCTCAAGTCCCATGGGTGAGAATGGTCTTGTATTACCCATATTGCGATTACCTAGTTGGTAAATGCAAATTAGGTAATGCAAAGGCAAGAGTGCCTCGGGGTCTAAGGTCCCCCTGAGGCGCCCCTAACAAAAAAGGTACATATGTAAGGCACACACATGCCCCAGGGGCATGTGTGCGCCACATGGCAATTTGAAAAATGCAGTTTTGTGCATTTTTCAAAGTTTGCACATGGTTACCATCAACTGGAAGTTGATTATTAAGCATTTCATAAATGCACAGTTACCAATTAGGAAAGGCTTCTTACATGTATATTAAGGAATCGCAAATTGCGACTCTCTATTTGCATTCGCAATTTTGGTAATTGCTAAAAATCGCGATTACCTAAATTGCGAATCCAAACGACTTTCATACATAAGGAAAGGCCATTTTGCCTTTACAAACGGCCGAATTTTGCGAACACAAAATAGCTTGATACATGTGGCCCCACATCTTCTGCATAGTTTTTCTCTTTCCAGTATTCTTACCTGCCTCGCATGTTCCATTGCATGTGCGATAAGCGAGTTACTTATCCACTCACCATTTCATAGTGACGCTCACCATGTCATAGTTACAATATAGAGTGATAGACTAGGTTCAGCCTAGATTGCCAATGCTTATCCTATGACTTCTTATAAGTATTTTGAATGGTCAGTGCAGCTGAGCTACAAGAACAGAGAGAATAGAGGCAATTGCTGTATTATTGTAGTCCTCACACCTTGGTTTACTTTTGGAACACAGGGAATCACTACCTTATTTCCATCATATGCATGAATACCTTGAACATATGTCTTTCTGTTTGCATGGTAATGTATCTTTTGTTTTCACATGTATCTTTGTAAGAGTGTGTGTGATTGTGTGTTTGTGTGTGTTTTTGTGTGGTTAATGTGGACATGACTTGCAAAAAGTAATGGTATGCATGAACCCAATATAGATGTTCCTTGAATAGCAAAGCGTATCAACACATTTATCCATTTCACTAAGGCTTCCTGTGGTTAAAACACATTTCCTAGCTTGCATCAGTATCTTGGATGGTCAATGCAAACAAAGTTTATGAAATTGCATTATTTGTTGGACTCTCATTGCCACCACTAAAAATAAGAATTTAGAAAGCTAATAGGTCTTACGTTAATATTTTTTTGCATGGAAACAGTATTTTCACAGAACACTGTTTGCATGCAACAGCACATTAATGCCAAACCTACTGGCTTTGCCAATGCTTTTTTCTCTGTTGGTATGGCATGATCTTTGACATTCAGTTAAACCTGTCTCTAGCATTGCCTAAAATTAGTAAAGAGAGACTATACAGAGCAGAGGAGTAAAAGAGGGAAAATTGAGAATATGAAGGTGGAGATTGAAAGCGGACAAGCAGGAGAAAGGAAAGAAGAGGAAGAGGGGGAGCTCCAGCTGTATCGTTCACAAAGAGATGATGTTCACTTCCTGCCCTCATCTGTTCTCTTGCCCTGTACTATTCTTTGCTGTGCTCCTGAAGCTTTCTGAAGTATTCTCTGAGGTGAGCTCCCCATGAAGTTTCTTCCATTGCTTTGCTCATGGGGCTGTGCTGTGTTCTTTCTGAAGGTTCTTACAGAGTGTGCTCCTTCAGGCTATTGATGGAGCAGGAAAAAAACAAAATGTTTGTACCCCCTTCAAAGTTAATGACCTCATAACCTTAAAATTACTAATTGTTTGAATGAATGTACTAATCAATCAATGCAACTTTAATTAGACACTACACGCGGGAAAACTAACTGGCATATGCAAAATCTAATTTACTTACAGATGTGAAATTAAATTAACATAGGTTTGTGTTCCGTGTAGAAAATTGAATGTATTTCATTTGTAGTTAAATATTGTGGCAAATAATGCAGATGGTAAGTAAAATGGCTTTAAATGTCGCCTATGCTAGGTAACACCAAACACAGGTCATTAGAATGGTGGGTGGTAAACAGAAGGGCTTATTTTCTATGTCTAATTTCTGCTATGTTATTTTCACATTAGTTCCGTTCAGGCCTGCTAGGCCTTGCTGAGAAAATGGTCACTGACGAGAGATGTGATCACGTGTAACCAAGATGGCCCCTGCGCATGAGCAGAATAGCAGTTACATTCACGAGTGTGGCCTATGCCTGGAGTGAGAGATGTGAAGGCCGCACTGGCCTAGGACAAGAGTGGATGCCAAGATTCTCTGTACAAAAGCATGGGAACAGATGAAAAACTTGGACTGCAGTATTTATTAATAATAGCAGTTGTTACAAATGTTGGAACATGACAAGTAACGAGGATATGCATAAATATGTAATTTACAGAACCGGTTTAGTCAAGGAGGACAATGAGGTGGTCATCACCACCCCTCCAATGGACCAATAGAAATGAATACAGCCCCTAAAAAATTTCAATTCTGGGTATAGAAAGTTAGTGAAAGGATATAAAAATGGGGCTTATGATGACGTTGTGGCACTTGCTTATTTTTCTATGCAACACGACACGCTGTCTGTTGAGACGATTTTTCTCCCAGATGCTGAAAAGACTTTGACAGATTCTGAATTTCGTACTTTGATGGGGAAAAGGAACGAGATCGTCGCGGGATTCTATCCTGGGAGGGAATACGTCCGAGGAGGTTAGAGGGACAGTCAGTCAGTTTGGGAACCTATCCTGTGATCTGCGGTTCATGCTCTGGTGAACCATTCTCGTCATCGCCCTAAGGCCAAGGGTAATGAGTATTTTCTGTTTCTATTTGAATCTTTACTTGAAACACTTATGAAATTAAGGATTATAATTTTGTCTAATCAATTTTACTTATTCAGTTTATTTAATGAAATCTAGATAAAATGTCATGTTAACTCAAAGTGAGTCTGTGGTTATTAGAATTAAATTTATGATCTATAAAAGTTAATGGTTTAATTGTGATTGAGCTGGACTTAATCACTTTCAACTGATTCTTACTAGTTGGTCCATCGACCCAAAATTAACAGAGTACCGTGATGTGTAATCCAGAAAATTCTAGAGTTAAATGTATATAATGTATATAGTTATTATTTAGGGAAATTAATATTAAGGTACCCCGTGTGTCTTGCAGCGCGCCAGCTTGTCACTTATCCGGAAAAATGAGTGAATGTGTGTTTTCGGTGTTATGTGCCCCACCGATGAATAAGTGGTGTGAGAGTTTTCCTGGGTTGGGTGACATTTGTAAAGGGTTTGTTTTAGCCACGCTGCATCACTATGCTGTACTCCTGCAGCCTGTGCCATGCTCCTACCATCTGTAACATGATCTCTCCATCTCTGCAGTGCTCCTGCAGGATCTCCTGCGCTCCTACAGTCTACTCTGTACTCCTACAGTCTGTATGCCATGCTCCTACCATCTGTAACATGATATCACCATCTCTGAAGTGCCCCTGCAGTGTTTCCTGTGCTCCTACAGTCTACGCTGTACTCCGACAGCCTGTGTTATGCTCCTACCAACTGTAACATGATCTCACCATCTCTGAAGGGCTCCTGCAGGATATCCTGTGCTCCTACAGTCTACGCTGTACTCCCACAGCCTATGCTGTGCTCTCACCATCTGTAACAGTCTGTATGCCATGCTCCTACCATCTGTAACATGATATCACCATCTCTGAAGTGCCCCTGCAGTGTTTCCTGTGCTCCTACAGTCTACGCTGTACTCCCACAGCCTGTGCTATGCTCCTACCAACTGTAACATGATCTCACCATCTCTGAAGGGCTCCTGCAGGATCTCTTGTGCTCCTACAGTCTACGCTGTACTCCTACAGTCTGTATGCCATGCTTCTACCATCTCTAACATGATATCACCATCTCTGAAGTGCTCCTGCAGGATCTCCTGTGCTCATATAGTCTACGCTGTACTCCTGCAGCCTATGCTGTGCTCCTACCATCTGTAAAATGATCTCACCATCACGGAGGTGCTCCTGAGGATCTTCTGTGCTCCTACAGTTTGTGCTGTACTCCTACAGTCTGTATGCCATGCTCCTACCATCTGTAACATGATCTCACTATCTCTGAAGGACTCCTGCAGGATCTCCTGTGCTCCTACAGTCTACACTGTACTCCCGCAGCCTGTGTCATACTCCTACCATCTGTAACATGATCTCACCATCACAGAGGTGCTCCTGCAGTGTCGTCTGTTCTCCTTCAGTCTGTGCTGTACTCCTGCAGCCTGTGCCATGATCCTACCATCTGTAACATGATCTCACCATCTCTGAGGTGCTCCTGCAGGATCTCCTGTGCTCCAACAGCCTACGCTGTGCTCTTATAGTTTCTCCCATGTGCCTGTAGTCTCTCCTGTGCATGTACAATATGTGATGCGATCCTCCACTCAGAATGTGCTTCTGCAGTCTTTATTTTGATGTGCTCCCTTGGTTTTCTGCGGTGCTCCTAAAGTATCTTCTAGCCTCCTACATTCTCCGCTATGAGTTTGGACCATCCTCCTGTAATCTGACTGAGCGGTGACTTGATTGGGGAATTGTTGGGGGAACGATTGATAGAATTGTTTTTTAAGTTCTTTTAATTGCACTCACAATTGTTGCCAACTGTACCCTCTATTTTAAAAAGAAAAACCTATCTTAGCCTTCCTACAAGTATCTGCATTATCCGTGTGGTTACTCATACTTCCTGCTTTAGAATTCTCTCACGCTGATTGGTTGGCTCTTAGCCAATCAGCGTGCAGCACGGGCGGAGTCTGCTGAGCTCCCGTGGCTTTAAATGCGTGCCGCTGCAAGGACGCGCAGCAGACGTGCGCAGCTGGCGCGCCGCTGGCGTGCCTAAGGCGCGCCTAAGGCAAGTCCATCTGCACCCGCCCGTGCCTGGATGTCGCCAGGGAGACTGCCCCTCCTTAAGCCCAAAGATTTAGCTACTCCTGCAAAGAACTACGAGCTCTGCATAGAGAAGATACTTGCGGGACTCATAGCTGGGCCCTAGATGACTGCCCTTCCCTCTGTGAACATTGCACTTTTAGATTGTTTCTCATGAAGCACTCTACACCCCCTGGCCCTAGGATGTCGATATACACTCTTCTGAGCATTAACTGTCGATCACTACCTAAACATCATGCTGAGGTGTTCGATCTTCTTTAGGAACATTCACCTGAGATCCTTTTCCTTATGGAAACTTGGCTATCTGAGTCCCCTGTGGTCATACCAGCACTTGCCCTGCCTACAGGCTATGCCATACGCAGCATAATTGGAGGGAGAGGGGGTGGTATCGCGATCATTTACAAATCAGCCTACTCTTGTAGTCTGTCCCCCTAGATCTCCCCGACTGCGAGAGTGCACTTTTTAAAATCACACTGAGCGCTAACCTCACCTTCTCTGGTCTCCTCATCTATCGACCTTCTGGCCCATCAAAAACCTTCAGGGAAGCCTTGATAAACACTGTCACAGCACTAGCTCTACAGACTGCCAACTTTAATATTATAGGCATCTGAACCTTCACCCAGAGCTGCAAGAATCCTCAGAGACTCTCAGCTTTTTAGGGGAATTGTCAGCTTGTCAGCTGACTCAACTGGCCCCCAGTGCTACGCACAGAGTGGGACATCTCCTTGACCCTATTGTTTCTAACCAAGAGTCATTGGAAGTTCTAGCACCGCTTCCTATGATCTGGACACGGTCTGCCACTGCACCCTAAAGACACGCCTCCAAGAAGCCGGAATCCAAGAGAAGGCCCTTGACTGGACCACGTCCTTCCCAGAGCGTCCGCCTTCCAGCTTTCCGGTCAGAAGCCACCGACATCATCTGCGGCGTCCCCCAGGGATCATCCTTCAGCCCGACGCTGTTCTACATCTACATAGCCCCCCTCGCACAAGTGGCCCGCCACCACAACCTCAACATCATCTTCTACGCCGACGACACCCAGCTCATCCTCTCCCTCACCAAGGACCCTCACACCGCCAAAACCAACATTCACGGGGGTATGAAGGCCATCGCCGACTGGATGAGGAGCAGCCGTCTGAAACTGAAATCGGACAAGACGGAGGTCCTCATCCTCGGACCCACCCCATCAGCCTGGGGCGACTCCTGGTGGCCGATCGCTCTGGGGACAGCACCGACACCCACCGACACCCACCGACACCCACCGACAACCTAGGATTCATCCTCGACTCCTCCCTCTCCATGTCCAAGCAGGTCAACGCCGTCTCCTCCTCCTGCTACAACACCCTACGCACGCTCCGCCGGATATAGAAGTGGATCCCGACCGAAACAAGAAGAACAGTGACACAGGCCCTCATCAGCAGCAGACTGGACTACGGAAACGCACTCTACGCAGGAATCCCAGCCAAACACCAACAGCGGCTACAACGCATCCAAAACGCCTCCGCCCGACTGATCGTCAACGCCCCCTGCCGCAGCCACATCACCCCCCTCCTGAGAGACCTGCACTGGCTCCCCATCGACAAGAGGATCACCTTCAAGCTCCTCACCCACGCACACAAAGCACTCCACAACGCCGGACCAGCCTACCTGAGCAGCAGACTCAGCGTCTACACCCCCACCCGCCAGCTCCGCTCAGCCAGCCTCGCCCTCGCAGCTGTCCCCGCATCCAACGTACGACCGCCGGTGGCAGATCCTTCTCCTACCTCGCCGCCAAGACCTGGAACACCCTCCCAACCCACCTACGACAGACCCAAGACCTACTCGCCTTCAGAAGACTCCTCAAGACCTGGCTCTTCGAGCAGTAGCGGCACCCCCCACCCCCCCCTCCCCCTTCAGCGCCTTGAGACCCTCACGGGTAAGTAGCGCACTTTACAAGTACCCTGATTGATTGATTGATTGATTGATTGACAGACCATTTCCTCATCCTAATACGGTTAACGATAGCTGGCTTTAAGTCCCAGCCTAACCAGCATCCCTCACTAAAACGGCCCTGGCATAAATTGAACCAAGCAGACCTCCTTACAGCCTTGAGCGCAAAGCCACTGGTAAGATCCAACAACATGGAAGAGGCTGACGCGCTCTTCCAAAGGTGGATAACCCAAGCCTTAGACACATGAATTCCCCTCAAACTCACTCATTCTAAAAGCACCCGGGTCAACACCTGGTTTAATGAAGACCTAATCCTTTCCAGGAAGAACTGCAAGATCCTGGAAAGATCCTGGAGGAGGTCATGTGACCCCCAGGCCAAAGTACTATATAGAGCGGCTATTAAATCCTACCATAAGCTGGTGCGCAAAACCAGAGCAGCTCATTACTCTAGCTTGATCACCACAAGCACCAATCGCAGCAAAACTGTATTTTCACTACTGAAGGATTTGTTTTCCTCTCCAGCGGAATCAGGCAATGTTATCTCCTCCAACCAACACTGTGAAGAGCTGGTGATCTTCTTCTGGGAGAAGGTCGAAGATATTTACCAAAAGTTTGATCATGGAACATCCTCCAGTGTTTTTGGGAAGAATGCACACACCGGCCCTGAGACTGTCCTTCTCTCATCACTCTCCTCTATCCCCCTGAATGAATTAGAGAGATTAGTGGTCAAAATCAAATCAGGATCTCCAGACGACTCCCTTAAACCAGACGCTTTCAGGAAAATCCAACAAGGTCTTCTACCTGAGTGTCTTGAGTTACTTAATCTATCCCTTTCCTCAGCGGTGATGCCTAAGTCATGGAAGCATGTAAAAGTGGTTCCTCTACTCAAAAAACCAACGATTGACACCTCCAAACCGGAAAACTATCGCCCGATCTCACTGCTTCCTTTTATCTCTAAAATCCTGGATGCACATGTGAACTCTACGCTAACGTACTTCCTGGAAACCAACCACATACTCGAGAGCTCACAGAACGGTTTCCGACCACAGTACAGTACCGAGTCGGCATTACTGGCTGTGGTAGAACAACTCAAATCTGCGCTGGATGCCGGAAATAAATCTGCTCTCGTGCTATTGGATCTAAGCGCGCCATTTGACACAGTCTCCCACGAAATCCTGCTCCTCCGTCTGGAGGAGATAGGAATTGAAAATAAAGCCTTATTGTGGTTCTCCACCTTCTTGGCCGACCGGACTTTCCAAGTGACATCTCCCCCTTTCTCCTCCCATGTCCACCCTCTCTGCTGCGGGGTCCCTCAGGGCTGTGCACTGAGCCCTATGCTCTTCAATATATATATGAGCCCTTTGGCACGGATAGCCAAAGCACGAGGAATCTCCCTGGTATCATACGCTGACGACACCCAACTGGTGATTGCCTTGTCCAATAATCCCAATCAAGACAAAATAAAATTTAAAGAAGATATCTCTGCTATCGCAGAATGGATGACAGCTAACGTTCTGCAATTGAACTCCACCAAATCTGAGATTCTCCTGGTTGGCAAAGAATCCCATCTTTGAACTAATGAATGGTGGCCCCTGGCACTTGGTGACTCCCCTGACCCTAAACCCGCGGTGAAAAATTTGGGTTTCATACTTGACTAAGACCTTAATCTTGAAACACATGCCAAATCAGTGGCGGGGAAGTGTTTTGGACTACTGCACGGCCTCAGACCGATTCTGGGCCTTTTTGATGCCCAAACACGCCGGTTGATCATTCAAGCCTCTATCCTGGCATGCCTGGACTACTGCAATGTGCTTCTTCTCGGCTCTAATAAATCCGTGCGTAACTGACTGCAGCGGGTCTAGAACGCGGCAGCACGCGCCATCTTCACCCTCCCTAAATGTAGCCATGCCTCTAATCTCCTCCATCGCCTACATTCGCTGCCCCTCGAACAGTGTGTTTGCTTTAAGGCACTCTGCATCATGCACAAGATACTGACAGGAATCACCCCTGACATTCTAGGCAATCTGTGCACCCTGTACACCCTACCGCGTGCACTGCGTTCGGCGAACCAGCGTCTTGCATGTATCCCTCGCATACGCAGAACTAGATCTGGCGGCCGCTCCTTTAGACGCTTGGCCCCCGCCCTATGGAATTCTCTCCCCCTACACATTCGCAGTAACCCTGACCATCAGGCCTTCAGACGTCTTGTGAAGACCTGGCTCTTTTCTCAGGTCTAACCCCTAGGTCTTGTCCCCTGCTTAGTCTTGCTCCAGCGCTGGGACGCCTCTTTGCCGAGGCAGCCATGCGCTTTACAAATATTTTAATCTGATCTAATCTAATTTGTGTTGTGCTCCTTCAGACATCACTCATTTCTGTGCCACTGCAAATAATGCTGTGCTCCAGCTGTCTGTTCATTACTCATTAATGTTCTGCTGTGACCCTGTGGTCTGTGCTGTACTCCTGACGTATGTGCTGTGCTCAGGCAGTCTTGGCACCTACAGTCAATGCTTTACCCTCTTGCATCTGCTGAAGTCATGCAGTCTCTGCTGCGCTCCATCCGTATAATGTACTTCAGTAGTTTGTGCTGTGTACCTACAGTCCTAGTGCTGTACGGCAGCATTCTCTGTTGTGATGTTGCTGAGTGTAGGGGGGTTTGAGATTGATTACATTTATGTCAGTATGTATATATATGACATTTTTAAATAATTATGATAAAATACTTTATTATTGATTTATTTTGTTAATCAATGAATCAACAGGATGATATGAAGAATGAGGAAATAAAGATGGTGAAAAAAAGGTGGGGTCAGCAAATTTATATGAATAATTCTGTTGAGAAGTAATATAGGTTAGCAGGATTGTTTACTGTTTTAGAGGGCTACTGCAGTCTGTGCCATGCTTCTGGAGTTCGTGCTGAGTTCTTTCAGCCTTTGCTGTGCTGATACAGCCAGTTGTGATGTGCCCCTGCAGTGTCCATGCAGTCACCAATATGTTCCAATGTATGATGATACCACGCATACCAACACAACGCGGTATTTTGCATCGTGGTTTTGACAACGCAAGTCGTTACATCGACTTGCGTTGGAGGGTGCTGGATTTAGGAATAGTGTGAATTACTATTCCAACTCCAGTCTACGTACAGTAGGGAAGGTGTTGGAATTGTAATTCACACAATTCCTTACTCTAGAGCGCCCTCCAGTGCAAGTCGAAGTAATGACTTGCGTTGTTAAAACCACGATGTAACCATTATGCGTTGTAATGGTTGCGTGGAAAAGGATGTTTCCCGTATGTTCCAGCAGTCTTTTCTGCACTCCTAGGATCACTGTAAGACTGTGCTGTACACCTGCAGCTTGTTCAATGCTCATGCAGTCTGGACATCTACAGTCCATGCTGTACCTTTGATAGCTCTGCTCTGCTCATGCTGTACAATGGAAGCATTATGCAGGCAGGCGATGACGCAAGATTTAAAAAAATCATAATACACAACACGTTTATTGATTAAAGATGTTAAAAGCTGTAAGGGCACTTTGCACACGCTAGACACAGTGACACATAAAACTGAGACAAGTGTAGTAGAAGTACCATAAAAGCGTGATTTACAATGCTAAATGAAGAAAATATACATACAAAGCAGTACTAATACATGTAAACAAGTTGCACTAATGAGAGTTTCTTATGAACATGTTGTTTATTAATGTGTACTGATAAAAATGTGCTGTTAATAAAATGGCCTAATGTTTCTAATGCTTTCTGTTAGAATGCACCATTTAGAAAAGTCGATGCAAAATATGTAGAAACTAAGGGCCTCATTCCGATGTCGGTCGTAAAGCATTCCGACCGATTCCTTGTTGGGATCGTTTCCGACCGACTCGGGTTCGGGGATGTTTCCGAACACCGTTCGGTCGGGCTCCCATTGACTTCAATGGGAGCCTGTGTTCCGACTGACAACACAGGCTCCCATTGAAAAAAGGGGTGGTTGTGGAAAACCTTGCACCCTGTGGCGAGCACCCCATGGTACCTACCACACTGTGCATGGTAGTTAAGAGGGGTTCCATGGGTACCTCCACGGGCCCTAAACGGAGTCCTCCAGGTGAATGGAGACCTGCTACAGACCCCCAAAGTCAGTTTCTGACAGCCGTTTTGAGTTGGGCGGACAGATTCGGAAAGGCTGTCCGAATATGACATTGTAATACGTCGGTTGGAAACGCGGTCCATAGACCTGTACGATTCGGCTCCGACCGATTCGCAGTCTCCGAATGGTGATTACCTTACCATCGTAATCGGTCAGAAATGTTTCCAAGGCCATCGGAAACATAGGTTCTGACACAGGTTAGGAAAATCTGAATGCCGTTCGGAGCCTTTCTGAGCTTGAAATTTAGCATAATAAATGAAATGTGGAAGTAGGGTATTTCTAACTTTAGCTATTTTCATTTAATAATGTTTGGTGAAAGTTATACATATTCCTATTTAAAATTATTTATTGCATTATCTTTGATATTGATTTAGAGTTTACTTAATTGAAAATGTGTAATGCCAATGTAAAGGCTTTTTTGAAAACGCTGATCTTTCCCCTGACCTAATACAATGGTCCATTTAAAAATAGTGAAATGTTGCTTCATTTCTTCTGTACATGTATCATTTTCGACTTTTCTATATGTTTCTTCAATGTTCATAGTGAAATATTCCTGTGGGAACAGGATTTCAGCTGTTGCTATAGATAGAAACTTTGTATTTCTTTTTCCAGCCAATGTTATGCCTCTGTGAATTTTAAAATCTTTTGTTTCTTATGGCCAGCATGGGAAAGCATCTCACTGTAGCGAGTGTCCTAGGTGACTTTAAGTGAATCTGTGCAAATGACAATCTTTCGATGGTGGTGTGATGCTACATCATTCAAATTCTGCTAGACACTTTATGCAAGAAAAAACCCCAAAGGAGAGGCAACGTCATTGATTTTTACTTCTTGACAAACACCATATTTTTACTTTTCCCCTTGTGAGAGGATACTATGCTGATTGATTATTGATGATTACTAAGAACTATTCTCTTACTTTTGGACTGCTTTGCTGATGCTACAGTTGGTAGCTGATGGACTGAAACCTCATTATAATTTCCTTTTATTTCTTTGTTCTATGCTGATTGGACTCACCCTTAATGGACTTTAAATCTGAACCCTTTCTCCTTCCCCACAGGATTTGAGCTATTAGACATATGATGTATCCTTCAGTATTAATGTTAGTGGGGCTCTGCAACTCTGTAAACTGATTTTTATAAAAATCATCCGATAAAGCCTTGCCTAAATTTTGAGTGCTTTAATGCAAGCTGTGATACTCTTAACTAAAATTCTCAAAACATTGCTTATGGCTACAAATTTCTAATGTTTAACACAATAACCAAATTAATCTAATACCTGTCTGAGTCTATTATTGTCTTTTTAGTTCCTCCATTTTGAACTGTCCAATTCTAGAACTGATTAAATGTGTTTGAGGGAGAATCAGAGAGCTCTTTCAGAACAACAAGTATTATTTCTCTTTTTTCTGTTTTACTGTTGCAGAACTTTTGGTCTGCATAATTCTAGCCCAATTTAACTTCTTCAGGGTGCTGAGTCTTCCCGTTGCTATTCTTTCTTTCTACAGCATGGTCTTGAGATTGGTGTACCTAAATCTGATATCAAATTTGTGATTTAGCTGTCAATTAATGATCTTTATTGGACAGCTAACGTGGTGTTTAGTCACCTTAATTTCCATCCCTCCTATTGGCGAAGAAACGTTCATTAGAGGATCATTCCCTTTGTGGTTATTGGGAATGCTGCAGATTGTCTAATCTTAAAGGGCCCAGTATGGTTAGAGTAGTAAGGAGAGTAAAAGTATAATAACATTTTACCACGCTTGTCCTGCAACACAGGCTAACACAAAGGTTTCCCAATCAAATTCTGATCTGCCATTTTGAGATTGATCAACAAAGTGCCCACGTCAGATAATTTCCTCACTGTGTACATCTTAGTCTGGTACGACATGATCTCTGGCAGTCTAGCCAGACCCATCCAGAGATGGTTAGTAAAACACTGTATTGCATATCTGTTTTATTTATGGCTGTGTCACTTTTGAATATGACCTGATGTACCTGCAATTGTGTAAAGTGCAGAAGGCGGGCTAGCCATGAAACACTCAGGCACATGTACCCAGTTTCTTACTTTACAATGAGGCCTGCTGTGTGCCTATATTGTCTGGCCATGAGGCAAGAATCCATAATTAGGACAAATCTAATTGATTGTAGTTTGAAGGTTTATTTTACAGGAGGGCTCTGAATCTCTTGGGGTTGGTTGCTTGGTAAGATACATGCCACGAGTGCAGGACAGAGGAAGAATGCAGTGTCAAACAGTGCAACACTGGTACAGGTGAGCAGGCAGAGCTGTGTTTCTAGCAAATACATCAGACACTCTCTCCTGTTAACCCCTTCCTCTTCTCTTCACGCACCCTGATTCCCCCCACCCTACCCTACAACAAAGAAAAGGAGTTTCAAGTCTTTAAAGCCCTTTTCTTAACAGATCCACAGTAAATAAAATGTCAACTACCATTATTATTACTGCAAAAGAAGGTCTTAATAAAAAGTAATGGTGCAAATGTATTCCTTGAATGATACATGAAAAATGTATGGTAAACTCTTTTGCAATGTAATTCATCAATAATTTCCTTTCTTCACTGAGAGTTCAAGAGTTCCAGTTATGCATGGACCAGTCAGCTGCAAAATCTCATGCAAAATAACAATGTTTCCTTGTAGATGGCACACAGCTGCACAGAAGCCCTCAGTATATTAGTCAATAGGATAATATTTGCTGAGACAGGACAGTAGATATGCTGGTAGAAGTGTAAAGACCCACAATGCAAAGTGTTAACGAATAAGAAACCTAGGCATGGCTGAAAGTCTCATTTATGACATGAGGCACTTGCAGCACTGGCAATCTGGTCTACAGTAGTTCAAGAAAACACACACACACACACATATACTGCAATTGAAAATCAAAGTGTGTGATTTCAAGTTGAAGTAAGTTGTATGTAGTTTTCAAGCCAAAACTCTTTATTAATATAGTATTTCATACATATTCATATACCAACAATAAAAGGAAACGTGACATTTAGACAAAAGATAATGTTAATCTTTGGTGAATTTGCACAGGTGATTAAAGTGCAGTTGAAGAAGTGAGCTTAGGTGCACTTGTGTGAAGGGGAAAGATTATAAAACTTAAAATGAATACGAGAACAAGCATTTGAAAAATGAAAGCTCTTGTCTCAAGTGGTGTTACCTAACCTTCTGGCTTTGACAATGATTTTTGCTGATTCTGTTTAGCATCGGTAAAAAGAAAAAGAAATGCTTGTTTGCCGATGAAGAAGAGCATCAGTAAACTGAATAAAATGCCACCACACTATGATGACTTATACGGGAGCAGGCTAAACCTTTCGTGAACTTTATAATATGTAGCTTGGCAATCTTTGAAAGACACAATTAAAAACTATGAGACAGATTTACAAGCTCCTTGCGTCATTTTGTGACGCAGCAGCAGCGTAAAAATGCGGCCCATTTACAACGTGACTTATCTAGAGAGATGCGTCACGTTGTAAAGCATTGTGTCACATTATACCTGCGTCAGGTATTATGGGGCAGATTTACAAGCCCCTTGCGGCTCATTTACGCCGCCGTTGCGTCACTTTTGTGACGCAGCGGCGGCGCAAATCCTGCACCATGGTGTGGGGTACTTACAACGTGACGCATCTGGGAGATGCGTCACGTTGTAAAGCCCTGCGCCACATGTAGGCGTTCCTGCGCAGGGGAGGGTGTTCCGGCGCAGGAACGCCTCCTAAAAGTGGCTGAGTGAAATCTGCAAGATTTCACTCAGTCACTTTTAGACCCATGCTGCGTCAAAACCCTGCGCCTCCCTGAAGCAGGCGTAGGGATTGATGCAGCATTAGCAAGATAGGGCCCCTCAGAGCATTGCTGGAGCTGCGTCGCACTTGCGACGCAACTTCAGCAATGCCCCACTTTTACGGCACAGATGCGTCACGCATCTGTGCCGTTTTTGCCCCATGGTGCGCCGCATTGTAAATGCGGCGCATCCATGGTGGCGGAGCTGTGGCACATAATAACTGGCGCATCCCTGCTGATATGCAGGGATGTGCCAGTTATTGTAAATATGCCCCAATGTATGCAGGGTGGGCGTTCCAACGCAAAAAAGCCTCGTAGAAGTGACGCAGTGAAATCTACAAGATTTCACTGCGCCACTTCTAGGACGCCACTGCATCAAGTTCTTAGGCCTGCTTGAAGCAGATGTAAGGAGTGACGCAGCACAATGATGATAGGCCTCCCCCTGCATTGCTGGAGCTGCGTCGTGCTTGCGACACTACTCCAGCAATGCGTGACTTTTGCATCAACAGATGCGTCAGAAATTCTGACGCATCTGTCAATCCTTGCGCCATCATGCACCATATTGTAAATACGGCACATCCATAGTGGCACAAGGGTTTCTAATGGTGGCGCAGGGAAAGTGACACATCTTTATAGATACGTCACTTTCATGTAAATCTGCCTCCATGTACAAAAGAGCCTTAAAACAAAGAAGCATTCCAGTGCAAATCTGAGGTTCATGACCCTCTAAATGTTTTTTTTAAATAGTGAGGGGCTGGAGATCAAGGGAAAAATAGGAGTTTTGGGGCAGATGAGCAACGAAGGAGCTTGGGGAAGGGATAAAAAATAAAGTAGAAAAAGCAGACAGGAAGAGGTGGGGAAATAAGGGATAAGCTGAGTGGAAAAAAGCATCACAAAAATCACAAGGTGGTTTGAGGGAGGAAGTAGCAAAGAAGGGAGATAACAAGAAAACACATGAACTGCCCTGGAGTGCTGAAATGAAAACAAAAAAAGCAGTTCTGTGAATTTAAGCAGCGGAAGGTATAATTCATCCATTTAAAAGGATGGTATAGAATCTACGCACCCAGGGAGTGAGAGAAAGAAAAAACGCATTACAATAATAAGCAAGCAAATATTATTGCCAGAAAGCCAAATGTAAGCAATAGTTAGACCTAAAGTGCATATTTTGGAATTGTCCACACGAGGGGCAGCTTTATGAATATTTGACACCATGTACGCAGCAAGGCAACGCTGTGTGAGAGGAAGAGAGCACAAATGCATCATATCTACTAAGAAATGGAGCACTTCTTCTCTCTCCTAGATGTGCTCAGCCTCTGGTAGCTTGTCACAGAGCATTCAGGCTTATGTAAAGAGGCAATGTGTAAGGTATTTTGCAACACACACAGTAACACAATGGATACATCTCAAAAGGACTCCACACAGGTTTAGAAAGATAGACAATATTTATGTGAGCAAAATAAGACCAAAACAACAAAAAAAATTCAATCAGTAGAAGGCGATATATGAATATTTAAAGATTAAATGCAAAAACAGTGTTCGGAAGTTGCTAGCGGTCAAAATGTTACTTGAGGTCACAAGGGAGCGCTGCAAATCCAAAGTTCAAGCCGACAACGTTGGAGGGCAGGCTGGCTACAGGACACACACAAGGCCCGCTGAGAAAATACCTTGGATGGAGCAAAGCATTAATGATAAGGGCACGATGAAGCAATATTTTCCATGCAGTCTGGTTGCTGTGTCATCGTCTAGCTTTGCTGAGGTGAAAGCAACGCGTCATCGTCAAGCTGCGCAGAGTAGCATTGCCGAGCTGCGCAGGCTGTAGAACTGCTGTTGTCGAACAGCCTCTGCACTGGCGTTGAAGGGTGAAGAGTTGGTTCTGATCGGCGAAACAGTGAAGATGCATCAGTTATGTAGAAAAACAGCTGCGGTACCCATTTCTGAGGCCCACAATTTGGAGAGGGCACCATAGGCAAGGGTTGGACTCACAGATGGCAGAGTCCAGCAGCACCAGCAGGATTGCAGGAAGTCTTTTGTGTCCCTGAGACTTCAGAAATCCGGAGGCAAGCCAGCAAGCCCTTGGAGATAAGTTGGAGGGAAGGTAGGGTCCAGGTCTCCTTCAGCAGAGTCAGGGAGCAGCAGGCAGCAGGGCAACACGCAGAAAAGCAGTCCTTCCAGAAAAGCTGTCCAGTTGAGTCATTTAAGCAGCACAGCAGTCCTTCTGACAGAGGTTCAGCTCAAGATCAAGAAGTGTCTGATTTTAGGGGGTCATAGATCGAGTACTTATACCCAAAAGCGCCTTTGATGTAAGTGGTGACTTCAAAGCAGCAGAAGTACACAAGGGCTCCTTTCAACCCAGTCGTGTCTACCAGGTTATCTGTGGTGGGTAAAGCCGTGCTTTGTGTGTGGACAGGACACTACCTATTGAGGTGTAAGTGTTAGCTCCTCCCATTCATCCCTGACCCTGGTCGGAAAGCTTCCGACTAGCGGTTGGATGCTTTCCGATGACATTGTAATCGGCCTCTTTGTCTACTGTTGTATAAACTGTAGTGGGAAGAGTATATGTATTAATTTCAACATGTTGCAACTTACTTTATATTGTTTAAATGTATATCAATATGTTTTTGGTTATTTAAAATTATAATATTTATAATAATTTGTGTTTTTAATATTTTAATAATTGTGAGGAATTTCAAATGTTTATTTTGTTTCATTTTGTATTTGTAATTAAAATTGTTTGTATGTAAATAAATATATATTAATATATACGTTTGTTTTAATTTTTCAAAATAATTATTAAATATATTTTATTTTTATTATATTAGTATTATTTAATTTAATTAATGTTTACTATTTAAATTTATATATATTTAGAAATCGATATTTTAGACAATTATATTAGTGACATCAATATTTTTTCAATATTTTTGTAATTTTATAGGAAGTTTATATTTCTGACACAGATATTTTTGACTCGATATTTTTGTATGTTGATATTTTGGTAGTCGATATTTTGTCAGTGAACCACAAAACATAACAGTACATGTCCTACCTTTTACTAACATGACATCCTGCCCTTAGGGTTACTTAGGGCCTATTTAAGTGGTGACTTATATGTAAAAAAAAAGGGAAATTTAAGGCCTGGTAAGAAGTTTTAATTGCCAAGACGAAGTGGCAGTAAACTGCACACACAGGGACTGCAGTGGTAGGCCTGAGACAGGTTTGAAAGGCTATTTGTGTGGGGTCACAATCAGTGCTGCAGCCTGCTAGTAGCATTTGAAGTACAGGTCCTAGGTAATGATATACCACTTTACAAGCGATTTACCAGTACAACAGATATGTCAATCAGGTATACACCAATGTCATCAAGTTAAGGGGAGAAGCACATGCACTTTAGCACTGGTTAGCAGTGGTAAAGTGCTCAGAGTCCTACGGCCAACAAAAAGAATCAGCAAAAACGAGAGGCAAAAGGCAAAAAGTCAGGGGAAAGACCACCCTAAGAATGACAGGTCTAACAGTAGGCAAGACCAATAGCAAAATGTTTTAAAGCAGTTTGTAGGAGAGGCTTAAAAATGGCAGCTACAGTGGTATTGAACCACTGCTCATGCAGAAATTGGCAGGATCAATGTAAATATAGGAAAGATGTTTTAAAATATCTTACAATTTTGTAGCAAAAAAGGGTGAGCTAATCCCCTTAGAAAGTTAAATCATCATACAATAGCCTGTAAACTTAGACCCTTAAAATGTGGTATGTTATTTCAGGAGGAATGATCTGCAAACATTATGAAACACGTATGAACTGCATCACCTCCATTCTACCAAAGGTTCAAATGCTTGTGATGAGAAGTGCTAAATAAATATTTCCTTAATCATTTTCCATTGCTGCCCACAATTTTGTGACAATATTGACGTTTTTTGTTCAACAACATTATATGTAAAAGTGGCTCCTGAGGGCCTCTTATTAACATCCGGACAAAATTATATACACAAAACACACAAAATGTAATGGGAGGAATGCTTTCATACTGACCATCCCTCGGGGTAGTATTCCAAACCATTGTTCTTTTGACCACCATACCTCTGAACCCAGCCATATGCAAATAAGCCTTGACTCTGCTCCAGTAGGAACAGTCCAGCCTGAACTGCCAGGTCAGGTTCTCTCTGAACCTGAACACAATCTCCAGTCTGGGAGAAAATCGTTCCAGTGAGCTTACAGCAACAGCCCATTTGAAGATGACAACGGAAAGGTGTTGCTGCTCCCAGACTTTGCAGTGGCTGTTCAAGAGTAGCATATCTATTTTCGCGTAGTGAAGGTGAAGATCCCAAAAATAGGCCTCCACTCCATGCTGTTTTCTGGTGGCCAAATCAAAACATTTAGCGCCAGATATACGACTCTTTTTTTGCGGCTGCAAACGGGAGATCCTCACGTTTGCAACCGCAAAAAAGAGTAATGGCATGTATAAATGCTATTTTGAGACTCCCGCTGTTAGGAAGGGGTGTCACCATGCCATGTACAATTGTTTTGCAACCGTATTTGCGGCCGCAAAACACTCATAGTTTATGTGAGAAGTTGGCCTGATATATGCTGTCCACTAGTTATAGTGGGCACCCTGTATCAGTCCAAACAACCCCTTATGGTGATAGGTTAAAGACAATCTTTATTGAAAGCTATCATAGTGGTAGCTATAGAGAGCAGCCTTCAGGCTAAGTCTTGAAGGAATGTAAAGCAGCTCGTTTTAAAAGTCTATAATCTCTTGAATGACCAAATGAAAGGACAACCACACCAGGTAGATATTTAAAATATATGTATTTAAGATAAAACATATCCCTCTAGTCTCTTTTTAAGAGGCTGGAGTTCGAAGTACTTAAGTTACAAGTCAGCAATCATCAGTAATAGCACAAATACACGTTTGAGCCCTAGGGACGTACCAAACCATATACCAATAAAGCGGTATACGAACCATGACTGAGCTAGACACAAGGCCTAGAGCCTGTAGAAGTGCTTGGACCACAAGGAACCACCCAAGGCAGTGACACAGGGGACCTACGGGGGACGCGTGCAGTGTGAGAACACAGCCGCGAATCGCCGTTTACTTCTAAGGGGAATGTCGCGTTGGAAATTTTGAGTTTAAGGACACTTAGGAGATAGCTACGAGTGAACCCTTTTGGACTTAGAGGTGTCTAGGGCCAACACCAACGGGAGCACCGGAGTACTTGAGTTACCTCACCCAGGGAAGCCGGGTGCATAGGTGTCAAATGGTGTCGGGTCGCTGGTTTCAAAGGAAGCTGCTCAGGAAGTGCTGCTGCCGTGAAGAGGAGAAGTGTCCGGAGAGATCCAAGCCTGGATCTAGGATGGAAGGAAGCTGAAAGCAGAGGGGACAGAGTCTGGGTCACTTACCAGTGACCAAGGGCAGGATAGACCAATGCCCACAGATGTCGGGTGCTTCAGGTGAGTTGACGGGTGTCTTGACTATTCAGCCGCGAGGTCCAGAAGGTGCCGATGACAACCAAGAGCTGGATTTGAGCTATCCCACAGTCTGTCAAGTACTGCCGTGTCGGCGACCAGATTGGACCCAGCAAGCCTTGGCAACGGCAAGTCACTTGGAATCAGAGAAAGGACGTCGGTGCAGACCAGCAAGGTCTGGGGGACTCACCCTGTGAGGGTAAGTCGGGGCACATCTGGAGCAACCAGGAAAGCTCAATCAGAAGAGGAGTTGCCTTTGTGGGGACCCACTAGCCAATGGGCTAGCGATCGCAAAGGAGCCTCAAGCGGTCGCACTGGACACTGGCCCATGGGTCACTCGTGGAGTGGAGGCCAGAAATCTTTGGTGCAGGAGGTGCTCAAGGCTAGGGCTACTCGGACCCCAAAGCACAACTTCGAGGAAGACCAGGAAGATGATGGAGCAGCAAAAGATCACGGTGTCCAGGGATAACAGTTCCACGTCACCCACGATAGCCACAGGCCTCAGCCTCAGCTTTGCTGTGGACTCAGGGTAGCCTCGGGGAAGTCTGGAAATGCATCTCTGGTGATGCAAAGACTTCGGCGTCCAGCGGGAGCTTCAGCGATGCAGACCAGTCAGTTGCTTCTTTGGTGCCTGCTAAGCAGGGGAGTCACTCCTTGACCCCAAGGGAGATTTCTTCAGTCTTCTAAGCAAAGCAGAATGTCAAAGGTCCAGGATATATGTTGCAGAGTTTCGTCCAGGGCAATCTAAAGTCGCAAGGAATGGGTTCCCATACTTATACAAAGTTTGGGGGTTGGACATACTCTAGGGACCCACCTATGGGAGGGTTTGGAAAGAGGGGTGGTTATACCCATTTCCTTTGTCCAGTTTTGTGCCAGAGCAGGGGCAGGTAGCCCCTGCAACTGGTTTGAACTGGACTATGCACAGGGACACCAAGTGTGCCCCCAGTGCAGGACTTCAAAGCACCAGAGAGTGCTCCCGCATAGCCCCAATACACATCTGCCTGTCTGGGGAGGTGGTTACACCTCCCTGGGACAGGAAACCTATTGTCCAGGCCTCCCCTACCGGAGTTTCGGTCAGCAGCAGGAGGCCAGACCCGTGTCTGTGGCATCCATTTTGTGATGCCAGGGCTGTAGAAAGTCTTTACCGGGTTAGACCAGTGTGAACATGTGTCTCCCTCTAGAAGGGTGGAATGCTACCCCTGCTGCCAGAACTGGCGGGGGGGGGGTAGTATTCCAAAGCGTTTGGCACCAATCACGACATGTTTCCGTGCAGCCATCCCAAAGTTAGAATTTACCACAAGGTTAAAATGCACTTAAGAGTATATGGTCCGGTTGCACCACAAACAGCATCAGAATGCTGCAGAAGGGCTCTGCTCATGCAGGGGCACCCTCTCACATAAAAACCAAGCACTCTGCCTTCAGTATTGGTGAGTGACTTATAGGTTTTATATGTGTCTGCAATGGTAGTGATATAAGTAGCCTATACCACTGTAAGGGGTGCAAGCACCACCTTACCCAGGCTGCAGTAGCAGACCTGTGGTGTCATTTTGGAGTGCTTCCCAGGGGTGGCATAATACATGCGTCAGCCTCTGGTAGGCCTCTGAGGTACCTATGCCCTAGGTACAGAGTATACCATATACTAGGGGCTTATAAGACACTCCAGAATCCAATTAGAAATGTACCTAATGTACATGGAAACCATTTTAGAGAGGAAGCAGCTAGGCTGGGGTCCTGATTAGCAGGGCCACAGCCAGACTAGGGTCGAAAAACAGTGAAACACCAGCAAAAAGTGGGGGTACCCATGTGAAGCAGATCCTACTCTCCTACAGTTTACCTCCAACTTCAAGTAGGTGGTAAACCACTCGCAAACGGGAAAGGGGTTCCCCAAGGGACCCCTTTCCCCTTTGTGAGCACGTGAGAAAAATTTTTAAGAGCAGGCAGTGCTCCCAGGGACCACTGCCTGCCCTCAAAAAATGAAACTAAAATGTTTAATTGTTCTTTTATAAATGCAGCCTGTTTTCCTTTAAGGAAAACGGGCTGCATTAAAAAAAAAAGACTGGAATAGGAGACCGGCAGGCGGCGCGTCGGTATGACACGGCTCGGCTAGCCTGGCAGGAGGACCTGCAATTGGAGCTCACAGACGAGATGTGGAGGTATTGCTGTGTTAGCACCAAGACGATATCGCTTAACGGCCGGCACCGGTTAGTGCACTTTAAGTATCTGCAGAGGGTGTACTATACCCCGGAAAGGCTGCATAGGTATGGGCTCAGGCCGTCAGCGGAGTGCGAGCGCTGCCATTCTCGGTGGCTGACTTTATCCACATGGCTTGGCTCTGCCCGGGAACTGCTAAATTCTGGACTGAGGTATTTCTTGAGTTGAGCCGGATCTTGGGCACGGAAATTGCCCCCGACCCTGCTTTGGCGCTTCTGGGGTACTCGCGGTCTCTTCCGGTTGCTCAGCGATGCTTAGTTGACATGGCGTTGCTTATTGCTAAAAGGGTTGTCGCAATCTGTTGGATGAGGGGGCCCCTCCCCACCAAGAAACGGTGGGCTAGTGACATGCTGTACTGCAGTACGCAGGTGGAGATATATAGTGAGTTGCTGCCACCGAAGAGTCGCCCTAAGAATTTCTGGGGGTTATACAGTACGTATCTCACCGCTGAGACCCCGGAGCCGTCGGTTGGTGGTGGCGCGTGGGGGGAGGTTCTCGATGCGCATGCTCCTGCGAAGTGTGCACCAGCTTCTGAGCTGGACCCAGGGTGACTGTGTGGTGGTATGGTGCGGGCTCGTGATTTGGAGTGGCCGCAGGCTCGGGGGGTCGGCGGGAGGGATTACAGTGGGCCCCAGGGGGTCCTGAGAGCGTGGTCCCCGTGAGAGCAGAGGTGCTGTGAAGTGAGGCATGCGGTCTGCCAGTGGTGGAGTGCTGCAGCTCGCTGACGGGAGCTGATGCGACAGCGGACATGGATAGGCTGAGAAGTTTGCCCAGAGGAGAGGGTGCGCGTGCGAGGGGTGGGGGTGGGGGTGGGGACAGGGTTGTGATTGGATTTAATGGGAGAGTGGTTGGGTTCGCCTGTTCGGGTCAACAGACTACGACCCCCCAAGACATACACAGGCTACTATATTGGCCAGATGTGGAGAAGCTGCAGTATGCAGTCAGGCTCGGGACTGTGCGCTTGTCAGGGGTTGGGGTATCAAGACGCCGCCGGTCCTCCGGGATGTCGGCTGAATGGCTGTGTTAGTGACAGTGAGGGGACCCGCCTGTTTGGCGGCGACTGGTTCTTGTTCATGGGAACGGCGGACCGCCGCTCAATGTGTATCCTGTTTGCCAATAAAGGTTTTTGAAACTTAAAAAAAAAAAAAAAAAAAAAAAGACTGCTTTATTTAAAAGCAGTCCCAGACATGGTGGTCTGCTGACCCCAGCAGGCCACCATCCCTGGGAGTGCTTGTCATTCCTAATACGGTCGAAAATTGAGCTTGCCTCATTAATATTCATGAGGCATGCAGTTTGCGACCCCATTAGGAATCGCAAACAGTGTCGGAGGCACTGTTATACATCCCAATTTGCGAGTCGCAAATTGCGAGTCACAAATGCAACGCAATTTGCGGGTCGCAAATTGGTTGGTCGTACATGAATCCTGATGGATGGCTGTGAATCTAGTTGTGCACTTAAACTGAATGCTCTTTCATTGCCTTAGACCTTCTTGTACATAGTGCAGACCTGCATATCCACTAGATTATGCCTTATCTAACATCAATAAGCTCTTCCTGGATATACTAGTGGACCCTTCCCTGTGAATTTAACAAAATGCTTTAGTGTGCATTGACAATTATTGATATTTGAAGAAAAAATCTGTACATACAACTGAATTCCTTAGAAGGAAGCACTAACACCACTGTTACTGCAACCTAGGACAGACAAGTGTATCTTATTCCACTTCATCACAGATCACACAGTAAGCCTGCAACCCCAGAGTCAACCAACTGGGCACTTCCTGAGGCAACTACGTGTCTTCGGAATGCCTAGCACAACTGTTTTTTTCAGAAGTTGTATAAATTATCACCAAAATCCAAACCATCAGAAACAAATATGCCAGAAATTGTGCTTGATGCCATCAGGAAAGAGATAAAGATGAATGGGGTGTTTGTGAGAAAGACCGAACCCAAGGTCTTAAGATTGGTGTCAAGAGGTTGGGCATCTCTGCTATGAATAGACAAAAAAAGAGGATCTTTCCTGTTGTGACAGTGATCGCTTCTATGGGATTCCAGAGCAAATGGAGAAAGATATGATCAGCATCTTTACTGTGAAGCTTCCTGCCACATCCAATTCAGTAAACCTCTGGAATTTCAGAGAGCCCACAGAATCAGAACTGGCATAACTAATAAATCTTAGCCTCGACCTATTGTAGCTTACTTCATCTGACACTATTAGCCCAAACTCTTATTATACAAGCAAAAAAGAATAAAGGTTTTTTTTCAAGTCAAAAGCTATCTCATATCTATTTTCTGTACATTACTCGACTGACATGAATGCATTGCGGAGAAAGTTATAGGCCCTTTATTCATGTTAACACCATTGGGGCAATACATTTCTCTCATTGACCCAGTCCTGATGACTATAACAGTGGATGGAAAGACTACAGAGTGCCCGGAATAGGAGAAACAGGAAAACGTTTTATTAGACCTGCTTGACTATAACTCCATGGAAGTAGTGAAGGGCCCCCATGGACAAACAGGGTATAAATGTAAAATGCTCCCACTGTCCCAGCATGTGCACTAGAAGTAATGATTTTATGACAGCAAAAACTAATAAAAGCGCTTCCTACTTGATGGAACTTAACATGCTTCACATTTTCAAATTACAGAGGAGGCCAAATCCCCTGACCCGCAATTTGAACCCCTAACTCACATAACACATTGGCAAATTGACCAAAACAACCTGGCTCCAACTCAGTGTCCTACAAAAAGTGAAACCTTTTTTTCCAAGAGAAGACTACAATGACAGTTGAAGTTCTAGTCGACTTCTACTTAGAAGCAACGTCCTTCTCAACTACATGCCTAAGATTACCCTCAATCGTGTGAAATACATGCTTCAAGCAGGCATCCTTCACAAGGTACCACATCATCTCAATGCTAGAGGACATATTCTGGTTACCCTTGCCATCCTGGTTCATCTTCACGATCACCTTCATCACTTACAAGGCCGTCTTCATCAAGACCCCTGTCTACCTAAACAGCAAACTAACAATATGTGGTGGTCATATTCAGACAAGGAGATCCTACATCGGCAAACAATACAGTGAGGAGAAAAGAAGCCTTTGCAGCTTGCACCCCCAGGATCTGGAACAACATTCTCTTGACATCAGAACAGCACCAGCCCTCCTACAATTCAGGAAGAAATTAAAAATTCACCTCTTCAAGGTACTGTGTTCTCAACCCCCTTCCACTAGCTCTACCTCCTGCCTCCTTCAATTCACTAATGTATCTCCACTCAGGATAGGCCCCTGTAGAGCACTTTGTTGCTAGCAGCTACATTTGCCCTTTTTATACATATAAGACACTCCTAAGGTAGGCCCTGTGCAACCCAGAGGGCAGGGTGCAATTTATTTAAAAGGCAGGATTTGTACTTTTAAGTTTTGCATGTCCTGCTAGTGACAAACTTAAATTCCTGTTTCTCTACTGCAAGGCCAATCTCTCCCATAGGATAGCATTGGAATTACCTTATTACATTTTATAAGTGTAATCCCAATTGTGAAGAGATAGACTTTTTGAGTTTGGTGTCTCTGAAATCACAATTTAAAATCCAAAGGTATGGTGAAGTTGGATTTTAAATTGCAATTCTGAAATTGCCACTTTTAGAAAGTTGTTACAGCAATCAAATGATGGACGGAATGCTGACAATACAAACATTTTCCCCAAGTTTGGACCCAGCCATATGCAAATCAGTCTTGACCCTGTGCCCCATGGGAACAGTCCAGACCGAACTGCCAGGCCAGGTTCTCCCTGGACCGAAAACAAGCATCCTGGGACCGGTTTCAGGGTTTGTCACCCTTCTTCAGCCAGGCTAGCTTGAATCCAGTGGCACAGTGAGCAAGGGACCCACGTGTGGGCATACACATCCCACTTAGGGCGAAAAGTGTTACAGCAAACAAATTATGGACGGAATGCTGACAATACAAACATTCTCCCCCAGTCAAAAGATCTGAGTTAAATCCATCGTTCTTTTGCCCACTACGCCACCCCAGTTTGGACCCAGCCATATGCAAATCAGGCCCTAAGTGCGCCGCGTATGCCCAGATGTGGGTCCCAGGCTCACTCCTAGGATACTTGTTTCCAGTCCAGGGAGGACCTGGCTTTGCAGTTTGGGCTGGACTGTTCCCATGAGACACAGGGTCAAGACTGATTTGCACATGGCCAGGTCTATACTGGAGCGGCATGGTGAGCAAAAGAATGATGGATTTGACCCAGATCTCTTAACTTGGGGTGAATGTTTTGATTTGTTCTGCATTCCATCCATCAATTGTGTGTCTTTTGCTTTCTCGCCTTAAGTGTGCCGGGTATGCCCAGACGTGGGTCCCGGGCTCACTGTGCCACTGGAATCAAGCTATCCTGGCTGAAGAGGCGTGAAACCCCAAAACCGGTCCTAGGATGCTTGTTTCCGGTCCAGGGAGGACCTGGCTTGGCAGTTCAGGCTGGACTGTTCCCATGAGGCACAGGGTCAAGACTGATTTGCATATGGCCAGGTCTATACTGGGGTGGCATGGTGAGCAAAAGAATGATGGATTTAACCCAGATCTCTTGACTGGGGGTGAATGTTTTGATTTGTTCTGCATTCCGTTTATCAATTGTGTTTCTTTTGCTTTCTTGCCCTAAGTGCGCCAGGTATGCCCAGACGTGGGTCCCAGGCTCACTGTGCCACTGGAATCCAGCTATCCTGGCTAAAGAGGGGTGAAACCCTGAAACAGGGTCAAGACTTATTTGCATATGGCCAGGTCTATACTGGGGTGGCATGGTGAGCAAAAGAATGATGGATTTAACCCAGATCTCTTGACTGGGGGTGAATGTTTTGATTTGTTCTGCATTCCGTCCATCAATTGTGTGTCTTTTACTTTTAGAAAGTTGGCATTTTCTTACTTTAGCCATTTGGTGCCTGTTGACGGGCTCTGATCACATGTCTAGGTTGAGTGACAGGTGGGCTTTGTGTATTCCCCCCAGACAGCCACTCACAATGGGAGCTTAGGTGTGACTTGATGCCCATCCTGGCAGGATGGGATGGACAAGCTGGGCCCAGACTCACTTACACCTGGAGAGGCTGTGTCCTGTCCCCACACAAAGGGCTTCATACCCCCTGGTAGTGAGTCTGGAGCCAGGGCAGGGAGGGAGGACCTCTGTCCATTTCAAAGGCATGTCTTTGAAGTCTTCCCCTCTTCAAGGGCACGCTGGGTGTAAGTACTGGACCACTGACACCACCAATTCATTACACTTCTGGACCTGTGAAGACTCTGCCACAAAGAAGGACTGTTGTGCTACCGAAGGGACTGCCACTTTGCTGGACTGCTGCTTTGTTGGACTTCTGCTTTGCTATGCTGGCCTGCTGGCCTGCTGCCCTCCTGTCTGAGTGAGAAGCACTGGACCTGCATCACTTGAAGTCAGAGTGACTCCAAGGGCTGGTTGGCTGGCCTCCCGATCTGAACTCTCGGTCTCAGGCTTCCAAGCAAACTGCTTCTGCACCTAGACTCTGCCATCTCTGTGTCTACTCTGCCAAGTGGTGCCACCCCAGTCCTTAGACCCTTGGAAGTGGGCCTAAGGTGTTTCTCCAGCAGAACCGATGCATCCTCTGTTAAGCAACGCATCCCTGAGCGGAACCAATGCATCTCCTCAGCTGAGTGGCGCATCTTCGAGCACAACCGAAGCATCTCCCATGTTGCATAAGTTCAACCCATCACAAAAGACTCGCATCATCACAGTCTCCTCCATTTAGGACAAATGCATCCCCTTCGGAACCTCCTCTGCGCTACGCTTTACCCGATGCAAGCTCCTCCCATCCCACATTGGTGGCAGCCTTGACAATGACGAGGGATCTCCGCATCACAGCTCACTGGAACCGATGCATCTTCCCTGCTGCACCTCGCATCCTCAACACCCAACTTCACAGCGCAAGCCCCATCGACAGGATTCTCAACTTTGACACATCAGGACCTTACACTGCAGCCTCGCTGCACTTCAGATCCGAGACATCACCTTGGCTGCATGACGCATCTTTTGCGTGGATCCATGCAGGTGCTCCACAATCAGGATTAAGGTACCTTGGTTCAGTGGACCAAACTAGGTCCCTGCAGCCGGCCCACACTACATCGCAGTCGGTAGGAACATTTGACTTTGTACCGGTCCGGCATGACCATATAGCCCAAATATCGCTTTTTGCTTCTTGGTACTATTTTTACCTAGAATCATTGAAATTCAATATCTCACTTTCTATTTATTGGATTTTTGTTGTTTTAGTGTTGTTTTATTTGTTAAATAAATTTCTATTTTTCTAACCTTGTGTGGGATCTTTTTGTATCGTATTTTCACTGTTTTGATTTTTGAAGTGTTGCACAAATACTTAACACATTGGGTTTAAGTTAAGCCTGACTGCTCTGTGCCAAGCCACCAGATGGTGAGTACAGATAAACTTAGGGGTTGCCTGCTTCCTACCCTGAGCAGGATTGTGGTTGTTGCTTGACTAGGGCTCATACCCCAGTCAACTAAAACCCAATTTCTATCACTTTGTTTTCTGGTACATTTGGCACCATCTGGATCTCAGAGGAGATGACTGCTTAGAGTCACAAAGCAGAAGGAGGACCCTTACCCCTTCCCTCTGCTCATCTGAAAGCTTTCATATGCATGCTCAAGATACTCATAAGGAATTTAATCATCAACTGATCTGGAGTAACTCCTGAAATGAAGTGGGCCAACCTTAATGAACATCTGGGGGAAATCTTACCAGTGTCCTGAATGGGAGCAAACCAGTGTGTCCTTTAATGTTGGGCAATTCTGCCCTCCTTTACTTTCTCTCTCTTAATTGATAGTGTTTAATCCTTTAATAGGTCTTGATTAGTCTACCCACAATGGTACATCTTATAGAATGTTCCACTTGTATAATGTTGTCTACCGTGCCATAGAATCTATTCGTTCATTTTAAATTCAGTGGGGGGGAATTTGGATGTGGGGCATGGCTGTAGTTGCATGCCCTATGCTGCACGATTAAACTTTATACTTCATAAAAATCCTCATACTATTGTCCTGTACACAAAGATAACATTTCCTCACACCATTGAGGAAGAATTCTGTGTTTCAGAAAAGTGATTGGAAGATTGGAAGGGTGGAATTTGTGTATTCTTGTTTATTTTGTAACCACCAGAATATTTGTTGTGCTAACCATGTTACTGCCCCTACGTGATGTTCAACTGCAATGTATAACTCCATCACAAAGGTAAACTACTGGGCTTTGAGTTTGGACAGGTAACCAACAGCCTATGGATCGGAACCCAGAGCAGGATTCAAGTCCTGCAGAAGTTGCACAAGGGAGTATGGAGTGTGCCTATGTCAGGATCTCAGTGGTGCGTGCTATAGGCCACCAACACACTCACACACAAATCTGTGTCTAAGCCGGTGTGGGGAACTTCATGGCACTATGCCTTGTGGAAGAGTGCACATTCAAAGGAAATATGGGCGATCCAATGTATAATCTAGAGGTATGTATTTAAGACCATGTTGTAATATATTATGTGAGGAATTGTCAAACTGTGTTATAAACTCTTTTCTTGAAATCAATCTTTAATACAGGGGAATCACAAATCCTAGGTTCCCTGGTGCTCCCCCAGACTGCTGGCCCATCAGGTGGACATACTTCCCAGGTTCCCTGGTGCTCCATCCAGACAGTATACTTTATTTCCTACAAGAATTTATGATTCCTTTGTTGTAAAAGTAGTTAGTGCCTGTATGCTGTCTTTCTAGAACCAGGGTGATGGAGCCCTGTCCTGCTGCTTCATCTTTGGAGAGAGACAAGAAGACTAAAAGTTCTTGTTTTATGAGACTTAAAGACTAAGATTACTTGTTTAAAAAAGAGGTGTTTTCATTAAGAATTCATAAGGTTTGTTGTGCTATTACAGCAGCTACTCTGAAAACACTGTGAATTGTCCTCACTTCATGATAACCCCAAACACTCCCCCCAGGGATAGGTTAGTAATTTATGTTCAACTTAATTAGTAGTAGTGAAAGAGGGAATTTAAGTGCTGAAGTTTTAAAACATTTAAGGCTTCTCTTTCAAATCTCTTTCCTAGCTGTCCCTTCCCCCAACACCCTTTGCCTCACCTGCCCACTCCAAATCCTCTGTGCCAAAAAGGCAATCAGAGTTGGTGGTGCCTGGAGGACTCCAAAGATCATTATGCAAGCTCAGAGTAATGGACATTGCTAACAGCCTGACTGAGCCACTGACAAAGGGATTTTTTAAGGACATCCGACAGCATGACCTTGAATACTTTATTCACCTCCTCTTTAAAATAAGTCTTCACACTTGTTTATTGCTATTCAATGGATTTGTATTTCTCACCTTTAGCACAAAGAGAATTTGGTGAAGACTATGCTCAGGACTTCCTGAACATTGAATGAATGAATGGATTAATGAATGAACAAAAATAATTTGAATAGTGCAAACAGCTGCTTCCAATGAAGTGTCTCAGTGCTAAAGCAGACAATCAGGATGAAGATTACCTCAATTTCATTCTTCTGAAAACAATCTCTACACTTCTCTTAACAAACATGCTTTTAGATTTTATTTGAGAACAGATTCAGGCGCTATGCCGCAAAGATGCTTGGGCAGGGTGTTCCAAAGAGTAGCAGACTGAAAGGCAAACAACTATTCACCTACTCTTTCCCTATGTCTCCTAGGGACAGAAAGGAGATTTTGACTAGCTGAGCGCAATGTTCTGAGAGGCATATATTTATTCTCTTCTGGATATACAATGGGCCCTTTTTGTGCAAAGCTCTGCGGGTAATCATTAGGGCCTTGAATTCAATTCTTTGCATGACCAGTAGCCAGTGTAAGCATGCACAGCCATTTCGCACTGACTGTCTTTTAGGGATATTTAGAATCAGTCTTTCTGCCGCATTCTGCAGCTTTTGCAGACTGTTTATCAGTTTACTTGTTGCCCTCAGATATAGTCGTTAAATCTAGCCTGGATGTGGTTAGGGCATGTACAATAACTTTCCACGTAGAGACTGGAAGAAATGTTACTGTCTTTCTTAATTTGATAGGGCAAAACAGACTGCTGTAGTTGACTGTACCTGTGGTTGAGACAATAGTTTAGTATCCAGTTTCACCCCTAGATTCTTTTCCACAGGAGTTGGAGTATGTGAATTCCTAAGCTCTACTGGCCATGGCCTCTGTGTGTCCAGTGGGGATGCATTGCCAAAAACTAAAGGCCTGATTTAGATCTTAGGGGGACTCCTGTCGTCCCTCTGCGGCGGAGCATCCAAGTACTCCCCCAAGCTGATGGTATCGCACCCTCCATATTTAGATGTGTGGTAGCTGACTGCCCAGCTGCATCAACAGACTGTTTCCCATCACATAAGGGGCCCACCGTTGTCGAGGCGGTGGGATTTTCTGCTGGCTAACAGTACCACATTGCAATCATATCAACGGGTTTACGCCAAGCCTATTCAGATGTCCCTATTGTGCTGGCGTTGTCCTAGCGGCGGTTTGCTGATGCAGTGATATCCTGGTGTAGAGGAGACGGGTAAGTACTGCTGATTTATGTGTCAATACAAATATATGTTGTGTTTGCTTCTAAAATATAAGCAGGTAATGAGTTATGCCTCTTTTCTTACATATTGCATAGGACACAAACCAAACACACAATACCATCAGCTTGGGGGAGTACTTGGATGCTCCGCCGCAGAGGAACGACAGGAGTCCCCCTAACATCTAAATCAGGCCCTTAGTTTTTGGCAATGCATCCCCACTGGACACACAGAGACCATGCCCAGTAGAGCTTAGGAATTCACATGCTCCAACTCCTGTGGCAAAGAATCTAGGGGTGAAACTGGATACTAAACTATTGTCTCAACCACAGGTACAGTCAACTACAGCAGTCTGTTTTGCCCTATCACTGAATGCACACCCACTGGCACCACAAGCACAACATCCAAAACCACCACATCAAATCATTTTTTTTAAAGTATCAATACAGGTGAGTTAATTTTACTTTGATAAGTTGTAAAATATACACCAATGCAATATACATACAAAAATGACGGTAAGAGCAATGTGAAAATAAACAAGACTACAGCAATTGTCAACACACTATTCATAGTAAGACAAGTGTAAAAGAGGCTTACCTTAGATCCCGGGTGACAACAAAGTTTATTAGTGTTGTGGTCATGTAATAGCAGCACAGGGAGGACCTGGACCAGGGTTCTCCAACCAGTAGCTCTTGAGCTAATGTAGCTCACCAGCTATCTCCCAGTAGCTCACCTGTGTCAGCTCAGCTTATTAAATTAGAAAGCTTTTGCTTGGTTGAACTATTATACATATAAAAATAATTTAGTTATACAACACTATAATATTAGTAGTTCTCAATGCGTTTCATTGAATAAAACATTGGAGATCCCTGAATGGGGTTCAAAATGAAAACTGAGTGGGAAACTGAAAAAATTATGTTTCCACCTCATTTCCTTCGATTCCACAAACTTGAAGTAGGAGGCCTGCTACAGTTTCCTTGATGGAAAGGCACATAGTGACTGGCCCAGCGGTAATCTTGGCTGGACTCCCTTCGGCAGCTGCTTGTGTTTATGATGCCATCAACATGGATGAAAATTCTTGGTGGAGTCGGCATCAATCAGGCGGTCTTCGTCCATGGACTCGCTAATTTCTAAATGGAGTGGGCAGACCGCCAAGTAGGAGGTGGTGAAACCGTCGAAAAAGTGACGGCAGGACCAGATAAGCCAAGACCTAAATCAGACCCTAAAATCTCTGATTTGTCTGAGTACAACCGTAGGCAACTGCTACCCATCCAATGTGCTACTGCTAAAAGACATCCCAGAACGTTTGCAATTTTAGTATTGTCAAGTGGTTGCAACGCTAGAATCAACAGGGTGTCATCTGCATAAAAGACAATATTGAAAGCCCATGGCACCACTTCTAAGGCCAGTACAGCCATATATATATTAAAAAGGGAGGACTAAGGGCCAATCCCTGTGGGAGTACACATCTCTAAAACAAGAAGTGTATAGTGGTAAAGACATTGCTTGTTGCCTATTTGCTAAAAAATCTTTTCTCCACTGCCAGGCCTTTTCTACAATGCCCATGTTCTCCAATCTTTGTAATAGAATGTCGTGGGACACCATGTCGAATGCAGCTGATAGATTAGGAAGGACAACCACAATTTCTTTTTTTGCCCGAGTCTAGATACGTTTGATGTATTCTGTAACCTTGAGAAGTGCTAATTCTGTACTAAATCCTACACAGAAACTGGATTGGGACATGTGAAGAATGTTGTTGTTTTCTATGTATCTGGTCATTTGGATATTCACAAGAGATTTATCATTTTTCTCATTGCAAAAAGTAGTGGTATGGGTCTTTAATTACTTTTGACTTTTTCAGCAATGGCCGAATAAGAGCCTTTTACATACAGAATTGGGAATTTCTCTCGATTGAGTGACAAATTAAACAATACATAAAGGGGCTCATTACGATGTCGCCTATTTACAATTTTTTAATTTTTTTATTTTGAGAGATTTATATAGCGCTGGCTAGACCCGGAGGTATCAGAGCACTTTACATAAGGTTCCACAGAAATTACAAAATTACATCAGTTACACGTTACCTCAGTTACTAGAAGTCACTAGAAGCGCTGGCTAGACCCGTTGGTATCAGAGCGCTTTACATTAGGAATCACATTATTACACAGTTAAAAACAGTTACAGGTTACATCGGTTATATAAAACACATTTAAATAGTATGGAGGAAGGATAAATAAGGCGGGTAGGGGTAAGGGTGTAGGTGGAAGGAGGGAGATAACGGCAGGAGAGACGAAGTAAGGTCTGCCCAATGTCCGGCTGCATAGGTGACGGCCGAGGAGGGAATTCACAGCCCATCTCCCCTATAGCTATCAGGGTAGCTCCACCGGGCAACTGTCAGGTAGCAAGGTCTCAGCGGTCGAGGGAAAGTTCACAGGATAAATGTCCTGAAGGCTGTGCAGGATCCTGGTCTCCGATGTGCTCAAGGAGCCCATCGGCCAGTTGGAGGCCGCACATAATCCCCGCCATGGGGATTATGATGTCAGTTTCTGACAGGCTTTTCATGTTCGGTTTTCCGACATGAAAAGCCTGTCAGAAAGTGACTTTGGGGGCCTCCTCAGTGGCCTCCGGTTGAGGGCCTGGGGTACACCTACGGCGTCCCAATGTTAATCCCTGCACCGTGTGCTATGCAGTATGAGGTGCCTGCCACACGGTGCAGGAATGAACAGAAACTCCAAATTCTCAATGGGAGTTTGTGCTGTGGCCGGTTTCCGACCACAACACTAGTTCTCATCGTAATTGCTGTGTCAGCACCACCGACCGGAGGTTGGTCGGTCTCAAGTCAAGTAATGAGTCCCAAAGTAGGGTGTAAATGAGAATACTGCCTGTTTGAAGATGTAGGGAGGGCACACAATACTAGGGGAGCCTGATTTAAGTTTTAGTACTGTCTGTTGTGATTCTTCAAGAGTATTTGTTCAAAGGCAGTGAGTCGAGATCCAATGTGAACCGTGATAGAGTCATAAGGTGATGCTATTTGTATATTATTTCTTCCTCAGTATAAACTAGAGTGAACATTTTCCACCTTTTCATGGAAAAATATGGAGAGATTATCCACGAGAGCTGGAGACACTCACTCTCATCTCTTGTTTAGTTGCTTTTGACTTTAAAAACATTTCCGCTATCTGAAAAATGGCTCTTGAAGAGTTTTCTGCTTCTGCAATTTGTTTGGTAAAAAAACTCCGCCTTTGTCCTCTTAATATTTTTCCGAAAACATTTTAATGCTGTTTTATAGATTAACTAATCTAGACAGCTGTATTCACGTCTCCAAGCTCGCTCCACTTGTTTACATTTCAATTTTTCAAACTGCACAGATTTTGAAAATGGGACTGCTGAAGGTAATTTTCTTTTTTGGACCTCTTTATTTTGTAGGTGCTAGCCTTTTAAGACCTTGAAACAAGGCAGAGTTCAAAGAGTCAACTGCTTCCTCAATTACCTCAGCTATATTAATGGCAGAGAGTGAGCAAATGTATTCTACATTTGACTCTGATAACAGTACCAAGGGTGAGTGACACTACTTTGCCTGGAAACCTCATGCTGGATATCGAATATTGTCCATTGCGTTGGGACTAAAAAATGATCAATCCAAATTAGCAGATGAGGATCTTTCACAGCTAGCAAGGAAACGTCACTAAAAATAAGATTGTGTGCCCAACATTGTGTGTGGGGCCCTTAACCTTTTGCGTCATCAATATGAAAACTGAAGTCCCCCAAGCACCGTGAAGTTTGCATACTGCATAGAAATTAAGAAATTGCATTTGCTAGCAACTCCATAACGTTTGGGGGATATTTCAAAGGACGGTAAACCAAGGCCCCTGTCATTGAAAAATTATCAGATATTTTAATACAGAAAACGCTATCCTTCGCCAACTCCAGGCCCTCTAATTTAATTATGGAACATTGAAATTTTGAGCAGTAAATTATTGCAAAATCCCCCTCTGGTGCCCAATTATGTATAGGGCGCACTTTCTCTGTTTGCGCCCTGGAGAACCTTAAATCACGTGCGCCAGGCGCAAAGAGGGAAAATGCACCATACCACATAGAATGCATTGCCCCCAGGGCAGCCACAAACTCGTGCTTCCATGGGGGCAGCGTATTAAAGTGAAATACAGAGTGGCTTTGAAGATGCAGCTCTGCTTCACTGTGCAGGTGGCAACCTGCCTGCACTTTTAAAAGCGATTAGAGATCCGCTTGCAAGTGGGTGCAGTGAGTGACTGCACCCACCTGCAAGGAGATGTCTGGGGGGTCCATAGGACCCCCTTTTCTCCCTCCAGAGGGCTGCTATCTGGGGGCGTCCTGACCATTTTAGTTGGCGCACTGTCAGTGCGCCTCCTGAGAGCTTCTTTGCCTTTTTTGCCACGTATATAATATGTCGCAGGCACAGAGGCAAAGGGATTCCCTTGCAAATGAGGGAACGCCCTCTTGAGAAAGTGCTGGTGCTGTATGTGTGCCAGCACTTTCAGTATTACAGAAGGGGTCGCAGAAGCGCCTGCGGCCCCTTCCGTAATACCAAAGTTCACTTGTGGGAGAGCAAAGCGGGGGCAAACGTCTGTTGCACCCCTGGGCGCACTTTGTGTAATAGTGGGAGATAGTGTAACCCTCTATAATGGCCAGAGCTATGTCTGCTCTCAAACAGTTGTTTCTGTAAGAAACATCACATCCCATCTCAACTTCATGTTTTGGCTGTCATCTTGCATTAATTAAACATGCTTATAATTTTTAAATTTTGTCAGAAGTATCAAGAAAACTTCAGTAGCGGCTGCTATTGTGCATCAGTGGTGAGGCGGGCGTAAGGGGGGGGTGAGGGGAGGGTTAAAAAAGAAAAACCGCGAAAAATTTTTAAAAAATAAACATACCTTGCCGGGGGCCGCCTCTCCTCTGTTCTTCTTCCACGACAGCAGGAACAGGAAGCACCCAGTCTTCCAGAGTGCTCTAGCCAATCACGACGCCGCTGATAGCAGCGTCGTGATTGGTCTGAGTGCCGTGGATCGGTGCTCAGATTGGGACTGAGGGCCAGACCATGTTCCGGTGAGGAACATGCACAGTGCGCCTGACTGTTTGGCAGGGCTGAGAGGGCTGGCCAAGCAGTAAGCAGTGCCTACCACTCCTCTCCTGCTCTTTGGGCAATGCAGGCCCACCCGGAACCTGGAGATCCGCTAGGAAAAAATAAAATGATAATAACCTGCCGTTATTCTCATTTTATTTTTCTTGTAGAGTGACGCTACTCCGCCTTAGTGGAGGAGCCGCCACTGGAAAGCTTGCTTCCTTCTTGCTACTTAAAACCTATTTTAACCCTGTACTGACCTCTGGTGTAAAGTTAAATCCATATTTGTCACATTTTGGCAGTTTCACCTGGCTCAGTTCCATTACCAACCCATTCTTCACATTTTAGCTGTTTGAGAGAGAGGAGCAGTTCTGTGGCACATACTAACCTCACCTTTCCCTCTGAAGAAAAAATGAACAGCATGGCTTGTGCTGGTCGCGTTCCGGTCACTGACTGGTTCAGGCAGGCTTGCCTGTGGCGCACCTTAGGTGTGCCAGCAGCACGCCTGCTGCACATCTATGCTAAAGTGCTCATTATAAGGGTGAGTGAGTTCCATGAGTCCTGAAAAACTGCACAAACAAGGGCGTCAAATTTGCCAAGATGGTGTCCCCGAAGGGTACTAAACAGTTTCCATAGTGCTTTTTCCTTCTACTTTGTTCCCAGCACTTCGCTTAAAAAGAAATCCAGATTGAAGCAGTGAATTCTTATGCCCGTGCTAAATTTCTAAATTTGCCCACTACATCAAAAGCAGATTCATAAGAAACGATGGTAAGAACAATTGAACATAGGTTGCCTATGCACACGTTTTACATGTAATACTGTATAATTACAATAAGAAACGGAGAGAACACAAATTCATAAAAACAGTCGATAATTCCAGTAGAACGTATCTTTCTTTTTTTTAATATGGATCCGTTGCCCAGCCAACACGTGTTTCGTCAGGGTATAAACCCACGACTTCTTCAGGGCTACAAAAACGTATAATAATAAAGTGTAAAAACACTAATGCAGAAGCATCCAAAGTCACAAAGTGAATTACACGACACTGAGACTGTGAACAAGTGTACCACTACCCAAGTGACGAAATTGTTCCATAAGTGAGAAGAACGGGCATATGTAGCAGCAGAAAGCAAGTGAAAACACCACTGTGTCGGTGCTAAACAATTATGTGCAGATGATAAAACAGGATGGGGTTATGTTACAATAAATGACACAAACCTGAGTAAGTACATACAGTAAAGCATTGCAACAAATGTAAGTCAAGTAAAAGAATAAGTATGGCCTAAAAGGGCCTCATCTATAATGGAAGATCAGCGTTATGCCTTAATAAGTAAACTATTGAGCATAGTCATAAGTAAAGATATACTGTTTAGTTATTAGATCAATAGTGGGCCATGGTGTACAAAAGGTGAGATCCACCACGACTCAATCAAAGAGAAAAGAGAAGAGGGAGGACGAGGAAATGCAAGAGATAGGTGAAAAAGATGAAGTATGGTGACTACCAATCTGTCATATCAACGGATAGAGAAGATAAATCCAAAACATCTCTTACCTATCGGGCTGACGGGGAAAGAACAATATATCTGAAATCATAACAATTGGGGGATCCTAATCAGTAGGCAAAACAACCTCAAGAACCGTATAGAACATGAAAAATAGCTCCATGGATAACCGGCTCACCTCTCCACCGGTTGTAATTCCGTCCCGGCTGTACGGTAAACATGAATTGTGACACTCTTGTTTGTTAAAGTAAGGTAAGTACCACATCAGATAATGCACCTGAAAAGAGGACATAACGAAAACAGTGAGGACTGTGGATCTCTATATAAATACCATGCAGAGTGTTCAAAACCCGAAAGCGAATTATACTTCAGGTTATTCAATCTTGTAATACGTGAAAGAAGAGATCACACTTCAGTACACAACACCAATACTGGTCCAAATTGTGTTTCTAATTAATCAGGTTATACAGGACAATTCATACGCAACAGCGTGGTCGGAATAGTCAAACATGATAGCAATGTTGCCCCCGCAAAAGTCAAATAGTAGAGTACAGCCTAAGCAATATCCAACCGAAATACCAGAATAATGATTGACGTGCAGAAAATAACATTTCCAAACTTCAAGCTAAGAGCGAGTGAAATCTGAGCTACAGCTCGATGTCTACCAAAGAATTCAGACCCAAAATACCTCAAAGGCGTGTACGCCATGGAGCGAGTGCGCTGTGAATGTCTAAGCGGACCGGAAGTACACGGCCGCTGACGTTCTTATCGTCGAACCCGTCGCGTAAAGACTAGAACGTACCTCGTATTTCCGGTAGTAGTCCCGGAAGCGAGTAAATGAACATAGCAAAATGAGCATTTCAAACATGAGGAATACTATCCATAAGTACCATGGGGCAACAATTAAGTGCCATTGGTCGAAAATGTAGTAGATGGAGGGGTGTCTACATGGTAAGACTGTAAATCACGTGAAACAGGGCTGTAAGGGGGCTCCGGCGCCCAAACACAAGGATTAAGAATACAGAACGGACTAAGGATAATACCATGAAAATGACAGAAACGGTATCATGTAGAGATCACCAAAGGGGTAGGGAAGAGAAGAAAGAATACATTAGAAGAAACACAGGATATATATTAAAAAAACATAACTGTTATAATACAGCTGCATTAATAGTCTTTAGATCAAAAATGCTTGTAAGTGCCACACTTTTTGTGATATGGCGAGCGTTTAGTTTATACAGGGAGACAAATCAAACATATTACTGGTGGCTAAGTAATTCTATACAGATGGAAATCATCCCATACATGGGGCAGAAACGCACAAAGTTGAAGCGATATCTCTTGATGTGAAAATTTGGTACAATTGTGTTGGTAAAAGTATACAGATTCATACGGCCTCATCAAGCAGATTGAATACCTAGGAGGCGTGAGAGGCTACAAAGGGTACAATGTTAACATCACCTTCTAAAACAAATACACATCAGACGAGTCCCATGTGTGTCAAATATCATTGAATATGATTAGGCATGTGTGATCACGAATCCCATATCTTATGGGAGCTGGGAAGGCAGTTCATGGCTAGTTGCCTAAGAAAAATTGAAGCTCATGGTCTGTGTTGAGGCCCAGCTCAACCGCATCTAGACGCATAATCCAAGTGGCTTCTGTGCGACGTAGGGCCAATTCCCTGTCACCTCCCCTGGGGTGTGGTGGGATTTGTTCTATTCCAAAGAACGCAAATTGTTTATATGGGCCCTGTGCATTGCAGTTGTTGGCATGGGTCGCCGAATGGTATCTGCTGTCATTCTGTTTCAAAGCCCTTGCATGTTCACTGATGCGATCCTTAAGCATCCGAATTGTGCTACCTACATATTGTCTCTGACAATTGCAAACAATAATGTATACAACAAAACGTGTAGAGCAGTTTATGTTCTGTTTAATCTTATATTCTTTTCCATTAGGTCCAGAAAATGTTTTGGTGTACTGTGAAGCCCATCTACAGACCCCACAGCTTCCACATTTATGAAAACCCTCTGTGCGTGCGGTGAGCCAGTCACTCCTCTCAGCTTTCTTAGGGACGGTGGGACTCAAGATCGATCTGAGTGTTGTACCTTTCCTAAAGGTGACAAGAGGTCTGTGTGATGTGAAAGATTCAATGGTTTTGTCAGCTCTTAGCGTATTCCAATGTTTGTTCGTGCTTTTGGTCAGAACTTCAGTTTTGTGGTTGTGGTTCGTGATAAGTTTGATTGGTTGAGTTAATGTGTTAGCTAGTCTTCTAGTCTTGAGTGTTTCTGTACGTGGAAGACCCAAAATGCGTTTTTCTGCCCTGTCTAAGGTAGTTTGTTGATAGCCTCGAGCCTTAAACCTATTTTTCATGGAATGCATGCAGGAGTGAAATTCTCTATCTTCACTGCTAATTCGTCTTGCTCTGGTGAATTTTCCGAATGGGATAGCTCTGATCTGGTGCTTAGGATGTGCACTAGTGGCATGCAACACAGCATTGCATGCAGTGGGCTTGCGATGTAATTTGCTATGTATCATGCCATCAATGAGGTACAACTCAAGGTCTAAAAAGACTAGACTAGTTCTACTATGTTGATGGGTAAATTGGACTCCCAGAGTATTAGACTCCAAAAAGCTGTAGAATTCATTTAGTAAGGGTTCTGTGCCAGACCAAAGTAATAAGCAGTCGTCAATGTACCGCCCCCAGTAGACGATATATTGACTGTAACGACTACCCATATCTCCCCATAGCCATTTTGCCTCAAAGTAACCCATAAAGAGATTGGCAAAAGAAGGCGAGAATTTCGAACCCATGGCTACTCCCTGTGTTTGTTTATGCCACTGGCCCTCGAACATGAAACAGTTGTTAGTGAGAATGAGTTCAGTCATGGACAGTAACATTCTTGTGTGTTGCCATTGTGTAGCTGACAGCTTTCCGAAATGCCACTCCATTGCTTGCATACCTAATCTTGGGTCAATGTTGGTGTAGAGGGAGACTATGTCTAATGAGGCCAAAATAATGTCATCTTGCCAGGTTAAATCAGTCAACAGGCTGAGAATATGTTTGGTGTCTTTGATGTAGGCGGGAAGATTTTGAACCATGGGTTGTAAGAATAGGTTCACATATTCAGCCAGTCTCTCAGTGGAGCCCCCTATGCTAGAGACAATTGGTCTGCCAGGGGGGAATGGCAGTTTCTTATGTATCTTCGGCAGTGTGTATAAAACTGGAAATTTAGGTCTATTGACTTTGAGATACATATGTTCTTCTTGGCTAAGAAGTCCCTCTCTGAGCCAAGTCTGAAGATGTTTATTAATTAGAAGGGTAAGCGTGCCAATGGGGTTGCTGGTTAGGGCTTCATAGCATGTATTATCATTCAGTTGACCCTTTATTTCACTATCGTAGTTGTGTTTGTTCATCACCACGATATTACCACCCTTATCAGCGTCTCTAAAGATGATGGATGTATTGGTGGATAGGAGTGTCAGTGCCTTGTGTTCACCTGCGGTGAGGTTACCTTGTGTGTAGACCCTGCCTGATTCTCGCCTGGCCTCCTGTCTGTCAATATCTTGTAGCACTAGTTTGTGGAAGGTATCTATGGTATTACCCCCTGGTAAAATCAGTGTCCATTTGGATTTCGTTTTCAAACCACTGGCTATGGTGTAATCAGTATCAACATTAAGGTCCAATAAGGAGGACATTAAACAACGCAAAGCAAGAAAATTAAAATGGGATGAAATCGACTATAAAGAAGGTAGAGTGTTTACCTTCGCTAAAAAGTATGATGAGATTCTTGCTAATGATCAGAACAAGAACAGACTAGGTAGTCAACATACCACCTCTGTTTCCTCTAGCTCCACCTCCCTCAGTGTGCCAGCATCTAGTGATGGAGAAATAGAGAATGCAATAGCCACCTCCAGTGGAGAGAGAGCAGGTAGTTCTTCTTCTCCTTTTTTGCAGGAGGTACAACACATAAAGAGGGGCAACAGAACACAGCCCAAATCAGGAGAACCAATAAAAAAACTAGGAGAGGCAAGAGGGCAGGCCACAAACGACTACATAAGAAACCTGACGTCAGGGGACAAGAGGAATTAAAACATACACAAGAGATGGGGGTAGAAATTATCAACTTATCTTCCCTCTCCCTCTCCGATGATATGATTTCCCTCCTCAAAAAGGGCTTAGGCGTTTTGCCCTACAGATAGGGGTGATGTGTGTAAAACCAAAGTAGATCTGTTCAAATTTATTATGAATCTGAAACTGAAAAAAAATGTTTGTCAACAATCCTATTGTGAATAAACAAACTAAGAATATTCCCATTTGTGGTGCGTCTGATATTCTCAGTATACAGGATTTGTATGATACTCAGTTACTACTTTCTATCACAAACCAGGAAGCAACGCCAGATGATATGAGCCAACTCTTATTGGACCTTAATGTTGATACTGATTACACCATAGCCAGTGGTTTGAAAACGAAATCCAAATGGACACTGATTTTACCAGGGGGTAATACCATAGATACCTTCCACAAACTAGTGCTACAAGATATTGACAGACAGGAGGCCAGGCGAGAATCAGGCAGGGTCTACACACAAGGTAACCTCACCGCAGGTGAACGTAAGGCACTGACACTCCTATCCACCAATACATCCATCATCTTTAGAGAGGCTGATAAGGGTGGTAATATTGTGGTGATAAACAAACACAACTACGATAGTGAAATAAAGGGTCAACTGAATGATAATACATGCTATGAAGCCCTAACCAGCAACCCCATTGGCACGCTTACCCTTCTAATTAATAAATATCTTCAGACGTGGCCCAGAAAGGGACTTCTTGCCAAGAAGAACATATGTATCTCAAAGTCAATAGACCTAAATTTCCAGTTTTATACACACTGCCGAAGATACATAAGAAACGGCCATTCCCCCCTAGCAGACCAATTGTCTCTAGCATAGGGGGCCCCACTGAGAGACTGGCTGAATATGTGAACCTATTCTTACAACCCATGGTTCAAAATCTTCCCGCCTACATCAAAGACACCAAACATATTCTCAGCCTGTTGACTGATTTAACCTGGCAAGATGACATTATTTTAGCCTCATTAGACATAATCTCCCTCTACACCAACATTGACCCATGATTAGGTATGCAAGCAATGGAGTGGCATTTCGGAAAGCTGTCAGCTACACAATGGCAACACACAAGAATGTTACTGTCCATGACTGAACTCATTCTCACTAACAACTGTTTCATGTTCGAGGGCCAGTGGCATAAACAAACACGGGGAGTAGCCATGGGTTCGAAATTCTCGCCTTCTTTTGCCAATCTCTTTATGGGTTACTTTGAGGCAAAATGGCTATGGGGAGATATGGGTAGTCGTTACAGTCAATATATCGTCTACTGGGGGAGGTACATTGATGACTGCTTATTACTTTGGTCTGGCACAGAACCCTTACTACATGAATTCTACAGCTTTTTGGAGTCTAATACTCTGGGAGTCCAATTTACCCATCAACATAGTAGAACTAGTCTAGTCTTTTTATACATAGAGTTGTACCTCATTGATGGCATGATACATAGCAAATTACATCGCAAGCCCACTGCATGCAATGCTGTGATGCATGCCACTAGTGCACATCCTAAGCACCAGATCAGGGCTATCCCATTCGGAGAATTCACCAGAGCGAGACGAATTTGCAGTGAAGATAGAGAATTTCACTCCTGCATGCATTCCATGAAAAATAGGTTTAAGGCTCGAGGCTATCAACAAACTACCTTAGACAGGGCAGAAAAACGCATTTTGGGTCTTCCACGTACAGAAATACTCAAGACTAGAAGATCAGCTAACACATTAACTCAACCAATCAAACTTATCACGAACCACAACCACAAAACTGAAGTTCTGACAAAAAGCATGAACAAACATTGGAATACGCTAAGAGCTGACAAAACCATTGAATCTTTCACATCACACAGACCTCTTTTCACCTTTAGGAAAGGTATAACACTCTGATCGATCTTGAGTCCTACCGTCCCCAAGAAAGCTGAGAGGAGTGACTGGCTCACCGCACGCACACAGGGTTTTCATAAATGTGGAAACTGTGGGGTCTGTAGATGGGCTTCACAGTACACCAAAACATTTTCTGGACCTAATGGAAAAGAATATAAGATTAAACAGAACATAAACTGCTCTACACATTTTGTTGTGTACATTATTGTTTGCAAATGTCAGAGAGAATATGTAGGTAGCACAATTCGGATGCTTAAGGATCGCATCAGTGAATATGCAAGGGCTTTGAAACAGAATGACAGCAGATACCCTTTGGCGACCCATGCCAACAACTGCAATGCACAGGGCCCATATAAACAATTTGCGTTCTTTGGAATAGAACAAATCCCACCACACCCCAGGGGAGGTGACAGGGAATTGGCCCTACGTCGCACAGAAGCCACTTGGATTATGCGTCTAGATGCGGTTGAGCTGGGCCTCAACACAGACCATGAGCTTAAATTTTTCTTAGGCAACTAGCCATGATCTGCCTTCCCAGCTCTCATGAGATATGAGATTCGTGATCACACATGCCTAATCATATTCAATGATATTTGACACACTTGGGACTCATCTGATGTGTATTTGTTTTAGAAGGTGATGTTAACATTGTAACCTTTGTAGCCTCTCACGCCTCCTACTTATTCAATCTGCTTGATGAGGCCGTATGAATCTTTCTGCTTTTCCAACACTATTGTACCAAATTTTCACATCAAGAGATATTGCTTCAACTTTGTGCGTTTCTGCCCCATGTATGGGATGATTTCCATCTGTATAGAATTACTTAGCCACCAGTAATATGTTTGATTTGTCTCCCTGTATAAACTAAACGCTCGCCATATCACAAAAAGTGTGGCTACTTACAAGCATTTCTGATCTAAAGACTATTAATGCAGCTGTATTATAACAGTTATGTTTTTTTTAATATATATCCTGTTTTTCTTCTAATGTATTCTTTCTTCTCTTCCCTACCCCTTTGGTGATCTCTACGTGATACCATTTCTGTCATTTTCATGGTATTATCCTTAGACCGTTCTGTATTCTTAATCCTTGTGTTTGGGCGCCGGAGCCCCCTTACAGCCCTGTTTCACGTGATTTACAGTCTTACCACGTAGACACTCCTCCATTTACTACATTTTGGACCGATGGCACTTAATTTTTGCCCCATGGTACTTATGGATAGTATTCCCCATGTTTGAAATACTCCTTTTGCTATGTTCATTTACTCGCTTCCGGGACTACTACCGGAAATACGAGGTACATTCTAGTCTTTACGCGACGGGTTCGACGATAAGAACGTCAGCGGCCGTGTACTTCCGGTCCGCTTAGTCATTCACAGCGCACTTGCTCCATGGCGTACGCGCCTTTGAGGTATGTTGGGTCTGATTTCTTTGGTATAAATCGAGCTGTAGCTCAGATTTCACTCGCTCTTAGCTTGAAGTTTGCAAATGTTATTTTCTGCACGTCAATCATTATTCTGGTATTTCGGTTGGATATTGCTTAGGCTGTACTCTACTATTTGACTTTTGCGGAGGCAACATTGCTATCATGTTTGACTATTCCGACCACGCTGTTGCGTATGAATTGTCCTGTATAACCTGATTAATTAGAAACACAATTTGGACCAGTATTGGTGTTGTGTACTGAAGTGTGATCTCTTATTTCACGTATTACAAGATTGAATAACCTGAAGTATAATTCGCTTTCGGGTTTTGAACACTCTGCATGGTATTTATGTAGAGATCCACAGTCCTCACTGTTTTCGTTATGTCCTCTTTTCAGGTGAATTATCTGATGTGGTACTTACCTTACTTTAACAAACAAGAGTGTCACAATTTATGTTTCCCGTACAGCCGGGACGGAATTACAACCGGTGGAGAGGTGAGCCGGTTATCCATGGAGCTATTTTTCATGTTCTATACGGTTTTTGAGGTTGTTTTGCCTACTGATTAGGATCCCGCAATTTTTATGATTTCAGATATATTGTTCTTTCCCTGTCAGCCCGATAGGTAAGAGGTGTTTTGGATTTATCTTCTCTACCCGTTGATATGACAGATTGGTAGTCACCATACTTCATCTTTTTCACCTATCTCTTGCATTCCTTCGTCCTCCCTCTTCTCTTTTCTCTTTGATTGAGTCGTGGTGGATCTCACCTTTTGTACACCATGGCCCACTATTGATCTAATAACTAAACGGTATACCTTTACTTATGACTATGCTCAATGGTCTACTTACTAAGGCATAACACTGATCTTTCATTATAGATGAGGCCCTTTTAGGCCGTACTTATTCTTTTACTTGACTTAAATTTGTTGCAATGCTTTACTGTATGTGCTTACTCGGGTTTGTGTCATTTATTGTAACATAACCCCATCCTGTTTTATCATCTGCACATAATTGTTTAGCACCGACACAGTGGTGTTTTCACTTGCTTTCTGCTGCTACATATGCCCGTTCTTCTCACTTATGGAACAATTTCGTCACTTGGGTAGTGGTACACTTGTTCACAGTCTTAGTGTCGTGTAATTCACTTTGTGACTTTGGATGCTTCTGCATTAGTGTTTTTACACTTTATTATTATACGTTTTTGCAGCCCTGAAGAAGTCGTGGGTTTATACCCTGACGAAACACGTGTTGGCTGGGCAACGGATCCATATTAAAAACAAGAAAGATACGTTCTACTGGAATTATCGACTGTTTTTATGAATTTGTGTTCTCTCCGTTACTTATTGTAATTATACAGTATTACATGTAAAACGTGTGCATAGGCAACCTATGTTCAATTGTCACAGACTTCGATCTACTGAGGGGGTTCAGGTTTTTTTCCCCCTGCCTTTTGCACCGTCAGATACCTGACTGTCTGAACTCTTGCGTACACACTAGTGGGCGCCATCGCATACCAAAATTTATAAAACCCTTCTCTGTTATTCACAGATGGTAAGAACAATCCTAAGAATTATAAAAATGGCCCTCAGATATCTCCAAAACTTCATCAGGATAGAACCAGCATTTCAGTTCAAAAACAGTGAATTCATTCAACAAACAATTAACAACTTCTAAAAGTAGAAAGTGCTCTTGGGCCGTACTGTTTAAGCTCCATTGCATGCAGTTGGTGAAGTAAGGACTAAGGATGTGTCCACGCTTGCAAATGTGTGCACAAACTTTCACCTCAACACCCTAGCTCCTGGTGTTTCTTGCTACTTTGGGAGAACTAGCGATTTATTCACAGAAATGGAAATAGTAAACCATAAGTGAAGAGGAACTTTTTCCAGAAAAGAAAAAATAACCACATTATGCTTCACTCCTTAGATTAAGATCTTAGGCCATTTTGGCAAATTCCAAAAGGAAAAATGGACAAGTAAAATAATTAACTTTCATCATGTTAACAGATTAAGAACTGTATTGCAACCCAAATGTTTGTGTAGCAATCAACAGGTCCACATTTTATCACAGAGAGCAAGGGAAGGAGAAGCTGATGCACCTGGCTCTGCCTTGAAGAAGTTGGCAATGAATTCCAAATTTGGTACACTGCAAGATGAGATGATTAGATACCGGACATTAATTCCAGTAACCCAGGTACAAAATAGATTATGGGTTAACGATAAAGCATTGTGATATGAAGTGATTGCTATAGTCCACAAGGCAAAAGGCAATTAAGGCAGAAGTGAGTGGAGCAGGTAAGAAAACAGAAGACAAATTGATCATTCACACAAAAACAAAAAGCGGTGATGGTGAATTTGACAACAGTTACAATAAAGGTATGTTTGAAAAGAAGCAAGAGTATGACAAGGGTAGCAATTTGTGATGTTACAGATGTACAAGAAGCATTCACCTAACTCACAATGAAAGGTGCCCAGTTATAAACTAAAAACCACAATGAATATTGAACTGTAAGTCATTTTGGTAAGGTATACAGAAAGAAATGGAAGGGATTCAGAGTTAAATGTGTTAAAGGATTTGAGTAGGAAAATAAAAAAGGTGAAAACAGTGATAGAAACAGTTGTGCACTGGATGTAAAAGATAAAATTATTCTAAATGTATATGGAGGGAGATGGGAAATGCAAAAATAAACCAGTATGGTACATGGTCATTGGCGAATTGGTTAACGTGTGGTAGCAGTCTCTAGTTTACTGCAAACAATTGTTGCTGACAAGGTTTTCAGAAACAAATTTAGGGAAAACATTAGTTGCAAATCTGTTCCCATTCAATACACATTCTGAAGGCTAAGTGGTGAGAGAATAGACATGCTAGGACAGAGAACTTACACATTTAGATTTAAAAGTCAGATGGTGGGGCGGGAGCCTATGCAAACATGGTGATGGCTTCATTTTCCTGACACTCCCATTATGGACACAGTAGAATCTCCTGTTGCATGCTGAGGACTCCTGTATGCAGATCTGAGCATCAGAAGAACCTGGGGTCTGATGGTATTGGAGTGACAGGTGAAAATAACCCACAGTGCCAGAAACCAGCAGTATGGAAAATCAAGATAGTAGCTGCCTTGTTGAAGAGGTTGTTACTTTGAGGGGGTACATAGAAGCACGGTGCACCCAAAAGCGCAGAGGCTCAGTGTTATGTTGGTGGGCTGATCCATTGAAGGCCCAGACAAGAGGGGTGTCCTCAGGATGAACCCTCCTACCACAGACAAAATGGTTCATACCGGTGGGTGGGTAAAGCAATAAAGTGCCCGGGGACCCTTGCCTTGTGGTCCATTACCACAAAGAAATTGTATGATTTGTGTGTTTCCAAACCTCTACCCACATCCTGGAGACCTACTCCCTTCAGGAACCTACACTCAGGAGCCGATGGGGCTTAGGTGCCTGGACCAACGAGTGTGACCAAGGAGGCGAGTAGTGGACTTGCTCCTCAAGTAAAAAGGGGCATAGGAGGGCGCCATATGACATACAATCCTGACTTTGCAATTGGAAGGGAGAGGGGTAGAAAGCAGGGAGCAAGCAGGTCCCAAACTGGGGCATCCAAATCAGCAGGTGGATTAAAGCACTGGGGACAATTCTGAATTTGGTCCTCGACAGCGACGGGCCTAAGCAGAAGAACCTGTAATAGCAAGAACAGCCCAGCATGCAATAATTCACCAGTGACTATGGGAGAGTTGACTTGTTTATAATCACTGGACCCAAACCACCATAATAAGGATACAAGTCCATGACATGGGGCAATTAGAAACGGGTAACCCAGTTTTGATTCACCCCTTGGTAAAGCAACCTCAATCTTTGAAGTGAGGAGTGTGGGCTCCTCTGGACCTTTCAAAAGGCATTAATGGAAATTATCCCTCATAAACGTAGTTCCTGTAACAGGCGCCCCTAACAGATAACATTATAAAGGGTTGAATCGGAAAAGGGAAACATAATAGATACAGAAAAGAGAGTTCAGGCTGAAGACAGGGCTGGGACACAAAAGGACCTGCCCGGCTGTCACAGATATTCTGCTTGTAGAGATACCTAGAAAGAAATACACAGAAGTTGGAGAGCAGATCAACTCACAGAGTCATTTATGAATAGATCCTAAAAGAATATTGGAGGTGATTATCAATGATTGTAAACTGGGCATATGAATCTTTGACTGGAATAACAAGACAACATTAAATGTCAGACAGGAGAACAGAAGAGAGTCCGTAGCCTAAGTGAAACTTGCTACTCAGCAGACCCCGGAAACCATAACAGAAACAACACTCCCAAGGTGTCAACCAGCAGGAGTGTATTGGAAAGCAACATCAAAGATCTTCTACAGCAGGGGGCCAGCAAGAAAATAGAGGCTCTACCTCCCCAAGCCAAAATGCCAAAAAGGTTGCACTACATGCAGAGGAAACTGGCTACGATGAGAATTAGATAGTCACAAAAAGCTTCATGAAACAGTTCTTCTCAGAAATCAAAGCAGAAACAGGAGATATGCCGATAGACTTGAAAATTAGCCTAAAAGAATAAGAAGAGAAGTAGAGGAACTGGAAGTAGAATGACCTCTCTGCAAAAATGAAAGAATCCTGGACCTTGAAGCATATAGGGGCTGTTTTATAACACTGGATGAGCAAGTGATTTATCCTCCAGCAAAAGTAGGAGTGCAACCTAAAGAGAAGGGGGGGCAGCACAGACAAAGAAGTAAAGAACATTAGAAAATACATACAATACATACAAGACCACCTCAATGCCATCCTAGAGTGCAGTGGAGAAGAACCAACATGGATAGACAGAGTTCACAGAACAATAGAGGGACACTCAGGAACCAAAGGTTCTCCAGATCATGCAGTCCTGAAGGCGGCACAACAGTGGACATACAGATCTATCAAGGCCTATCATACTGCCTAAATGATGAGCATTCAGGACAGTGACTTCATCCCTAAGTGAAAAAGTGATCAGATACAGGTTGTGCCACGATTCTCCATCAGTTTTGAATAGCAAGAAAAGCAATGGTCCATTAAATCCTTGACGGAAGCTAGTGAATTCCAAGAGCTAAACCTACCCAAAAGTGAAAAAGATGACGATAACCACTTGGATTTCCTCTGCCCTAGAGTCCATAGTTGAGAACTGTTGCTGCAGACAAACCACAAGGAAGAAGGAAATGGTTGAATTCAAGTCGGCATTGGATAATCTCCCAAAAATTTGCAATTCTTCAGTACGAACCAAACCTGGAATGGAAGACACAGAGAACAGAGCTGAAGCTTGCATATAATGCCCAACTCAAGGCAAATTGTAAAATGTGCAAACAGCGAATAAGGAGGGTTCATTTTACTAACAATTTACAAATTAACAAGAGCCCATGCTGAGCAGACCACCCGAGACTACTCAACGGAGGCAAACCCTCTTGGTACCTTTTGACTGCTTTCCAGCTGTTTGGTTGGACCTGCTATTAATAGCTGCAATTCAGAGTTACTACAGGGGATAATGAGGAGAGAGTTTGCACTACAGGTTGGAGAAGTGGAATGAAAAGAAGGGAATGTTCTTAGTTACCCACCACACCCTGGGAAGTGAGAGAGTCTAAAACTAGATATGTGAGTCCCAAAACCACTGGTGATTCTAAGTTCTATAATATAACATGATACTTTCAATTACGGCCTTCAATGTCATAGGTTTGAATAGCCCCATCAAATGCAGAGGTATTTTACATGAATTATTCACCCTGAACAGAAATGTAGCTTTAATCCAGGAGACACTCTTGTTGAAGGCTGACTAGAAACATCTCAAATGATAAATATTTTTCCCACCAGTACCTCTTTATAGGAGAGAAGAAGGAAGTGAGTGTGGAAATCTGTATTGGTCACTGGTATAACTTCTCAGTTGAAGGCCTATTGAAGGACAAGACAGGGACATGATAGCCCCCAAAGAAAGGCATCTATCATTAGCATGCATTTATTGTCCTAATAAGAGTCACAATACATTTTTAGACCACTGTCAGAACCTTCGCTTAGTGGGCCCTAGGCCCCAATAAACATGTGTGGTGATCCAAACATTGTACTAGTTGAGAGCAAGAATAAAACCCAAAATACATATGGAAGGACAGCAGTCATACCAGTATCGGTAAGATCTTTATTAAATGACATGGGCCTTGTGGACGGTGGAGATATAGACACTCTTTACTTGAAGAATACTTACTGTACTCGGTGGTGTCAGGATAAACTATATCTGTCTAGACAAAAAACCTCTGGCAAAGTTAGAAGACATAACCTAGGAGTTGCGTTTTGTGGCTTCTAGCAAAGACTACAGCCAGTGGCGTAACAGGCCCCCGCAGCCCCAACAGTACGGTGGGCCCCGAGCTACAGGCCTGGCCGTCTCTAGGGTGGTGCGATCGGTGCCACCCCCCTGGGTGCTGACTTGGGGTGGGGGTGTCATTTTGTTCAAGTAAATTATCTTTAAGAGCACCTGCTGCCACGTTCCTGGCCTCCAGCAATTAAAATGTCAAGATAACTCCGGTGATTAATTGTCTTCTTGGAAAGAGACCAGAGACATATTTAGAGGAAGTTTTGACTAATCCTACGGTAGATGCAAAAACAACAGTTGATAGACAGAATGCAGAACAATGTCATACATTCACCCCAGTACAGAGATCTGGGCCTAAATCTATTGTTTTTTTTGCTCACCATGCCATTCCAGTTTGAAGCCAGCCATATGCAAATCAGTTTTGACTCTGTTCCTCATGGGAACAGTCCAGCCTGAACTGCCAAGCCAGGTCCTCCCTGGACTGGAAACAGGCCTCCTAGGACCGGTTTCAGAGTGTCAACCCTCTTCAGCCAGGATAGCTTGATTCCAGTGGCATGGAGAGCATGGGACCCACGTCTGGGCATACCCATCCCACTCGGGGTGACAAATGCAAAAACAACAGTTGATGGACAGAATGCAGAACAATGTCATACATTCACCCCAGTACAGAGATCTGGGCCTAAATCCATCGTTTTTCTGCTCACCATGCCATTCCAGTTTGAACCCAGCCATATGAAAATCAGTCTTGACCCTGTGCCTTGTGGGAACAGTCCAGCCCGAACTGCCATGCCAGGTCCTTCCTGGACTGGAAACAAGCATCCTAGGACCGGTTTCAGGGTTTAATCCCTCTTCAGCCAGGATAGCTTGATTCCAGTGGCATGGAGAGCACGGTACCCACGTCTAAGCATACCCGTAATCCTAAAGTAGCCCAGAGGGTTAAAATGCCTGCTGCTAAGAACTTGTACCACACAGCTAACAAACTGCATATAATGTAAATAGGTCAGTGGGTTACTGCTTCTGTAAGAGAGCTCCTTTTGTTACTTCTCGTTTAAAAGTCATAATCCTAATATAGAACATTGAACTATTCACTGTCATCAAAGATCTGCATGCAAACTGCAAGGTATATGTTAGAGCTATGTGTTTTTTGCCCAGTCTTTCATTATCTTACTCTTTCCAAAAGGGTTCATTTGCTTAGAAAACAATTCTTATTATTAAAGAGAACCCCTAACAATGGTGTTACGTTTTATATTCTGAATTTGTGCTTTAAAGAATAGGGACTCTAAAACTATTTTGCCTACCAGTATTGATGGCATGTCACTCCTACATTACACCTTGTAGTCCTGTCTGATGCAACATTTCCTATACACCGATTTACACACATATGATTGGCTCTGTGCAATGTGTGTGTGATGTAAAGTGCTCAGACACCTTACACTGGTATGAGTGGTGCTATGAAACTAAATGAATCTGAGAGACAGTGGATATGAAGAATTGAGGGGCACTGTTAAAGGAAGCTAGTGAGGAAATACGTGGCACAGGTGTTCATGGGGGGGGGGCAACAAGCATTGTCGCACAGGGTGCCATCAATGTTAAAGCTGGCCCTGGCTACAGGGGGGCCTCCTCAGCACAGTACCCTGGCTTGAGCTCTCCTGAGCCCCCCCCCCCCTCAAGTTTTTTTATGCCACTGACTACAGCCTGAATTTTATGAACTCTCAACCCTTCGATAAATACAGACATTGTCAGACTAACAATTCTGCTTGGGAAAACCCTGAGGGCCATATTATCAAGAACAGCTCAAATATTATCGCCGCTTTAGCGTCTGGACACTGCCGCTAAAGCGGCGATAAGGGGCTTGATAATATGCCTAGAGAATTCCAATAGAAGCCCAGGTTGTGGTGTCAAGGACATCCAACCTGGGCTTCTATTGGAATTCTCTAGCGCATATTATCAAGCCCCTTATCGCCGCTTTAGCGGCAGTTTCCTGCCTCTAAAGCAGTGATAATATTTGCGCCGTTCTTGATAATATGGCCCTTAGACTGCAGCCCCGTATCACTATTGCATTTAAATGTGAGCTGTACTTTCTGGTCAACTAAAAATCCTGCTAGACACAAGGTAAATGACTGATTCAAAACCTCTTTTCTCCATAAATAGACAATAGCAGGGAAGACCACTAAAAATCTTTTAAACGACTTTCATATAAAAATCGAACTTTATTTCCTGCTGCATAAAATATGCATAGTTGTAACTTCGATTATAAACAGAACAGTGGAAATTATTCTAATTATTAAACAGAACATTAAGAAAAAATTAAACACTATTCAGGCTTTGATTTTGGGTTTAGGACAATCGGCTGAAACCCCTCCCTCCTGGTCTTTAGCTTCATTATCTGTAGCAACAGATAACAAAGCGTGTCGGGATGTTATATGGTCTCTCATTTGTCCGCATACCTCAAAAAAACAAACAGGAGTATTGTTCTGAGCTGCAGGGAGCCTAGGGTGCCAGCCTGTACATAAAGAGCCAGACCGACTGACTTTGCTCAGGTCCCCTCCAGCGCAGTCACCTCTGCAGATCTTCAACTCACTGGAAACATGAAATGGCATTCTCTCTGTCAATTAATTAGCATGCCCTTATTAGCCCTTTCTTTAGTTTGTTTTTGATACTCAACTATAACTATAAGAGTCTTTTGTTGAATTTTTATAAACATAACTATCAACAATTAAATCAGATGCTCTTTCACCTAGTTTCAGTCCTCCTGTCAAGGCCTTGTTGAATATTTTAGGAAATATCTCTGGGTGAAATAACAATTGCAGAATTAATAAAGGCGACTCTGAGCTCATGGCAAACTTAATGTGTTCACTGTAAAATGCATTCATGAAAAACATGCAGTCACATGTAAATTACTGCATGTATCTCATGATCATATGTCTATATAGTTGAAGCAATGGGGTATACAAACAAGATAAAACACGAGGTTTATGCTACAGGGGCCCATCGATTTCTCAGATCATGGTTCAATGCAATGTATATTGAAATGACCAGAAATGATAAAGAAATGGTGGGCTGGTACAAGGCGCCTAAAATATTCACAATGAAAGGATGCAGTAGTGATTGGTAATATAAAAGACGGTGTCACCAATAAATGGGGGACAAGTTAGTGATCACATGAAGAAATCATTACATCTCATAGATATAGAAAGCAGGGGCAACCAGGAAAAGATCCTAGTTTCCCTTGATGCTGAAAAAGCAGTTGCCTTCAAGCATGATATCATGCAAGGGATATGCTTTGAGGCGCAGATGATGAGATGGATGATTGTGGGATACCGCAAACCTGTAGTGAGAGTGAGAATACATAACACATTATCCAAATGGATCCTGAGAGATAGAGACACTAGGCAGGGGAGTTCTCTATCCCCACTCTAATTTAATCTTACCATAGAACCAATGGTGAAACAATTTAGCAACAACACTCACATTAAGAAGATCACTGGGGGCACAGGAATACAACATGACTATGTTCATGGATGATATTCTGCTTTCATTTACTGAACAATGCAAGGAGGGTTGGGGTCTCCAACTTTCTCAGATATTATCAGGATGCTCTTTTGAGATATCTTCTAGAGTGGGTGAGAAGAGAGACAGAGATAGCTTAGTACATGGTGGACCACATACTTGGATGGGCTACTTGTGGGAAATATCTTAGAAACCTAAGCATATAGAAATCCACAACTATATATTTCTCCTGTTACAGGCGCCACCCTGAAAGTGTGGGACACAGTACAACACAAGTTGGGATGAACATTGCTTCCCTCACACTTTACCGTGGTGTGAGAACACAAAGACTTTAATGCCTCTTAGAAATAGATACACATTTCAAAACTAGATTGGGTGATATAAAAGATTATGGAATATTTTCAGCAGTGGAGGTAATACACCCTTTGAACAGATGATGGAGGAATCAGGGAACACAAAACTGGAATGTATAGGTACATTTGATCCAACATACTCAAGTTAGAGGAGGTGCAACAAGAGCTCTTACCCGCATTGAAAAATACCTTATAAATTATGATGATGAGATACACGTCATATCATGTATCTGGCCAGGTAATCAAAACTATGAAAGAACTGTTAGGTTCTTGCCCAGAAAAGTGCAAGATGTGATATTGCTTGGAAGCCCCTCCAAGGATATATAACCTCTGTAAAATTATATCTCATTTATTGCTGACAGCAAAACAATCAATATGGGGGCTGTTAGGAACAACAGTAGCATCGACAGAAGCTACATGAATGGCTATGTTGTGGTGGGAGCTATGCATAGAAAATATATTTATAGCAACAAGGGAACCCAAAATGGTAAACACGGACCTTGGGTATCAGTAATTTACAAAAACAGTAGTCAATGACATCGAAATGCATACAAGAGAAAAATGAATATAGACTCAAATTAGTACTATATTAACGCTGTCCAGCCGGACAGTAAAATTTAATGATTTGAAGTTATATAGGAGGAAGGAATAAAGTGGGACGCAATCCTGAGTCCAACGCAATACAATAAACACAAAAAAACAAAAACAAATGTTCAGGCAGGGCGAAAGGCTTGTATGTTGTACAAAAAATAAGACAAGCAGAGTTAAACAACAACACCGCATACACAATGTAATTTGTTATTCAGGTGTAAAGGTGTTGTTGTTTAACTCTGCTTGTCTTATTTGTAGTACAACATACAAGCCTTTTGCTCTGCCTGAACGTTTGCTTTTGTTTTTTTGTGTTTATTGTATTGCGTAGGATGTTTACTGTATTGCGTTGGACGCAGGATTGTGTCCCACTTGATTTCTTCCTCCTATATATTACTTAAAATCATAAAATGTTACTGCCCGTCTGGACAGCATTATTATAGTACTAATTTGAGTCTATATTAATTTTTCTCTTGTATGCATTTCCCTGTCAGGGACTACTGTTTTTGTAACATGCATAGAAAAGATGGCACAAACAGTTTGAGGGAATGAGACAGAATTTTTAAAGCAATGGATCATTATATTGCAATATTTGTATAGAGACTTTAAGGAATTACAGTATCTTGTGACTCAGTGTGTTGTGCATCGTAGAGGAATCAAAAGTAGATGACTATCACAAGACAACAATTGAAATGAACACAATTAATCTTGAACATGATGAATGAATAGAAAATATGCAATGTACTGAAGGTCTATGAGTGAAAAGAAAGAGCAAAAAATAATGAGATGACAATTGGGGTGACTGGGTAACTGGAAAAGGGGGAGTGTGGTATGTTTATTGATTGATATGTAAAGAAAAACTTAATACAAATACATTTAAACTAAAAATATGATGGCAAAAAGGAAACTGTATGGGGTAGAAAGGGTCCATCTATTTTAGGACAGAAAGAACAAAGAAACTTATTTTTTATTTTAGACCTAAATATTATAGGTAGCTGGAGTAAGTGAAAACACTGGGAACAAAATCATAGGAATATATTCCAGAGTCATAGTGACAGAATTGCGAAGTTGAGCGGATTCATGCACAGAAGTATATTGTTAGAAATGGGATTTCTGGTTGGCTAGGGCTTGCGCCAAAGCCAGGCAGAAACCACCACTCTAAGTCAGGGCTGGGGAGTTACACGCCAAAGATAACCCCTGCTCACCCCCTTGGTAGCTTGGCACAAGCAGTCAGGCTTATCCCGGAGGCAATGTGTAAAGCGTTTGTGCGCGCACACAGCAACAACACCCAAGGCCCACCACAAAAGGAACTCCACACAAGGTTATATATAAAAATAGCCTTTGTATTATACCAAAACACATTAGATAATATTCACACAATTTACACTGTGCCGACTGGCACTGGCAGAATTTACAGGGGACTATTTACACAAGACAGGGCCACATGGACCACTGTCAGAATTAGCACAAATCACCAATTGTAACTGTAGGAATGTAGAACAAATAATAAATGTAGCGCACAACCAGTACCCACTGGTAAAAGGTAAGTACACCCTACGCAATCCTAAACACCTTAGGCATATATCAATAGGAATAACAATAGCATAAAGGCAATGCACATTGCGCAAACGTACACAGGTAGAAATAACCATGTACCCTAGGTGAGGGCACAACACAGGAAAACTGTCCCCAGGCCAACTTGGCCTCTGAGGGGCTCAAACGCCCTTTGTCCAAAATGTCAGGGCTGGGCTGCGTAGGCAGCCAAGGCAGAAGGCGCAAAAGATCAGGCCTAAACGTTGCAGCTGCCCACTACTTGCTGGGCAGCTGTGCAGGCCGGTATGTCTAAAAGGAGGCCTGGGCTCTCACTGGCCCTTTAACCAACTATGACCCCCGTTGGAGCACACATGCTCTGAACCAAACACTGCGCAGCGCTGGAGCCACCTAGGCTCGGGGAATAACGTGTCCCCCAAATGTTGGAGCCTCTCTGGGCTCTAGACTAAGAATGCCCCCTTTGGTGGAGCCCCTCTGGGCTCTAAAAGAATAATGCCCCCAACGATGGAGCGGCCCTCTGGCAGGCGGGGCCGCTCAAGCACTGTGCCTTCACTGGCACTAAAAACTGAGGGCGCCAATAAATGCCCCCCAAGCGCTGCCCACTGTCAGGCGGGGCAGTGGGAAGGAGGAATGAGCACTGCGCCCGCAGTGCCCGACTTAGTCATGGGGCGGGCACCGAAAAACGTGCCCCGACACGCCCCCAACCACCCTCACACGGAGCCCCACTCACCAAGCAGATTGGGGACGTTTGTAGGCTACTTCAGCCGACGCCGCGTCTTCGCCCAGTCCTAGGACCGGGACTTCACACGGAGCCCGGGAGGCTCCAGCAGATGGAGGCTGCACAGGGATCTCTGTCTCTTTTCCGGGGTCCTGCTTCCGACGACACCACATGCAGGGCTCGCACCGCAGCTGCGGGAGCCCTGCCTTCGCGACTCCTCTCAGCTTCCTGGTTCCCGTCACAGGAGCGCGGGGTAGGCTCCCGTCCACTTCCTGTTCAAGTCCCGCCCACGTCCTCACAAAGGTTGCCTGGCTTCCTGTCTGGGCCGGGCTGCGGCGGTGATCCTCTCTTCTCCCGTCACCGAAGCGTGGGGTGGGCTCCTGCCTTCGTTTAAATAAAGTATCAGGAAATAAGCGGGATAGGCACCCGCAAGAGCACCGCAATGCGGGGTGGGCACCCGCTTTACGATAAGTAAATCTTCAAGGCGGCAATAGTGCGGGGTGGGCTCCCGCTCAAAAGGCACAAATCGGGGGAATCCCTACGTCGGGATTCCCTCGGAAATTAGCGCAGCTCAGCGCTGCTGTTCCCCACGAAGGCGCTCCTCAGGACAGGAATAAAGCGCTTTCCAGGCTGAAAAGTCAAGCGATCACCAAGCCATAGCGCTTCCCAGGCGCTGGAGTTACAGAGTCCAGGGAAAGTCTTTCAGGAGGCAGGGGGGCAAGGGCTGGGCCCAGGGACCAGCTCACAGGGCCCTCCAGGCAGGGAGGCAGTCCCCAGTGGAGGTCTCTCCTGGCGCCCAGCAGCAGCAGCAGGCCCCCCCTCCAATTAGGATCAGAAGAAGAACACTTTACATGGGGTCACAGCACCTTTTTATATACACATTTCCTTTGTTCTCGAGGTACAGGGAAGGGGCGAACCAGATGCAACTGGTTCCTGAGCACTTTGTTTTGCTCAGCCCCTCTCCCTATTCACAGGACAGGCTAGGGACATCAGTCGCACCACAGGGGGCAGAGCCAGCATTGTGTGGGGAAAGCCCAGCACTATTCAGGTCCCAGGTGTACTCCTCCCTGCCATCAGCATGCAGATCTCTCCACCCACCACCGGGGCAGACCCATCCTGACTCCTGGAGCCAGGCACACCAGCCAATCACAAGCCAGACAGTCACTTCACATTTACTACACAGACATGCCAGCTTCTAGAAGTGGCACTTCTACACTAGACACAGTAACGCCACACACATCATCGCGCAGCATTCAATCTCACGAGTTCGCACATACCAAACTCGACCTTGTACTCCCCACGCCTCAGAAACTACCAGGGACACACACATTCCCCATGCATTCCTATGGGAGGGCAGGCCAGTCTCACTAAATGTAACACAGAGCGCACGCACTTTACACGGGGACACCGTGTTAAAGTGCCTAGGGGTCTAAAACTACTTACTCCATAGGGAAAAAGCTAGGATAATTGCAAAAAGTTTTGGGGGTGAACCTGCCAGAAGGCCAAGTCCAACATATATTAATAGAGGTTCCCAGTCAAACAATTCATACAGCTAGAAACACTTCAATTATATCATGGGATAAAGTTACAGCAGAATTAGAAAAGCTAAAAAGAAATGGTGTAACGGAAACTATAACATTTTCAGAACGGCTGGTTCCACTGATAGTGGCATGAAGTATATTAAGATTGTGTGTGGACCTTTGTGACTTAAATAATAACATTTTAGTGGACAGATTTCTCTTACCCAAGTTTGGAGAGATTTTATTTATGGTCAAAGGGATTAAATGGTTTCCTGCACTGAATTTAACATCAGCAGAATACCAAGTTCCACTTCACCCAGACAGCACAATTTTCACTTCTTTTATCACAAATGTACCATGCTTTCAGGTTAATTGCATGAACCTAGGGCATAGCAGTCAATGAAGCATTTTTCCAAAGGCTGGTGTAAGAATTATCTAAGGGCGAAAAAGAGATTATTTTTTCCACATTGATATTCACTGAAGGATCTAAGATTGAACATGAAACTTTATCCTACATATAGGTCTTACACCATTCCAACAATTTGTGTGGGGCAAGGAGTTCACGCTTAAAAGCTTCACAAACTCTTGACATAGCTTCTTACGATTTGTGACATGGTGTGTGCATCAGGGAGAATTGGCAGGTGGTTAAGGGATTTGCATGACTATACTTACAAGGTAACCTATGTGCCTGCTATAGAAAATGTAGCAGTGCATTATTTATCAATTATTTCAATTCTCATGGATGAAAATAGTGAAGACTGGTGGGATGATTGATAAGTTGCACTAGTAATAGGTTACGGTGAACCAGCACTCCTGGATGAATGGAGGGAAAGGCATGGTAAATTGAATTTTACAAGCTACCACAATGTATTGGAAATAGGGTTGGATGAAGAAAGAACAGCTTAAGAAAGATAAAAGACCATTTTGTAAAGTTTGAAATTAATGGACTGAAAATGACAAGCTCCTTACAAGGTGTGATAAATTAATTTACCAACAAAACTTGTAGAGGAAAATAGTTTGTGTGAGTAAAGAAATTAATAAGGGAATAGAGAAGTCAAAGGAAAGGGCTAAGGACAGGCCAGGGTTCGATACGGAAGTTGACAAAAATGCTTTATGAGTGTGTCAAGTTTGAAAATGGAGAGAAAACACAGAAATCACTCATCCCTCCTTTGTGTTGACAATATTGGAAATAAATGCTAACTCAATTTTTTGTGGAAATTATGGATTCTGTTAATGCATTCAGTGTGTTGTATTGTCAAGGTAAGCACTTACTTTGCTTGATTATCTGATACTCACATTCTGGATTGGAACAGCTACCCCAAGCTCCAGGGTGACGGGTTTGTCAGTTGCACTTGAGACTTCAAGCTTGCCTGTTGCGCTCCATGTCATTAGCACAGTATTTGTTAATAAAGCCAATTTCTTGTTCATTTGGCTTTGTCCATTCTTTACAGAGTTGTGAACAAAAGTTTATTATTGTTTTCGATATGGTCACAATTGAAAGTTGTAAAGAGAGCAGATTATGAGACAGTTTGTGTTTTTTTCGACAACATATTTTTGACAGCAGGCACACCAGCATATTTTTATAGCAGTACATAAGCACAATTTAAATCCAACAAGGTTAAAGATTACTTGTGTGACTTAAGGATAGAAATAGAGCAACTGTGTTTTGCCATCCCAGTAGAAATAGTATGATAAAAACATTATAGCGACTCCTAGTGTGAATAACACAGTTAGGTGGCAGATGAGAAAGAATATGAAATATGAGAAACAGGTTACGAAAAACCTTTTGGCATTTCAGAAAATGCACAGATATAACAGAACTAAGCTCCTTTGAAATTATGTGAGGACATATTTCTTGTTCCAAGTTCAACTCTGTTTAGATGGTAAGGGTCTGAAAGGATCCCCAGAAGAAGTCTTTCACCTAGGCTGCTGTCTCTGGGAGAAGGCATTGTGATGTCAGAACTCAACTGTAATGACTTATGATAGTTGAGTTCTGATGTCTTTTCTTTATAATCGGTGACTGGGTATGTCACAAGTAAGACAGATTGGAGCCTTACAAGGGGAAGGGAAAATACTTTCTAGAACCAGATGTGGGAGTAGGTCAGGGAGCCCCCCACAAACAAAGGCTGGCACCAGTTATACATATTGGGCCTTAAGAGCCACTCTTCAAAACCCTCCTAGGCCTGTGGACATTATAGAAGGACTACCCTTCTGCTGAGGACTACCTTGCTGTCTGTGAATAAAGACTGGGCATGCTCACCTTCACCTCAGGTTAACCTGAGTTACTCCAAGGGTCAGCTGACTGGCATCCTGAGTGAGCTATAGGGATATAACAATGCAGAGGCCTCCATTCAGCTGCCGAGTTGGCCTGACTCAACCAAGTCCTCCAACCACTCCAGAGATAGGAATTGTTTCCGTCAGTAAAAGCTCAAATAGGCACACAAATAGAAGCATCTTTTGCCCAAACGCCACTAATTAAGCGAGCAACAAGTATTGATTGATACTCCCTGCATCATTCCCATGAAGGGGGCAGTGGACTAGCTAGCAAACCCAGTAATATCAAATCAGGAGGATTCATCCTTTAAGCAGGCCACAATAACCAAAGCCCTACTCTGGCAATCACAAAAAATGGAGCTCCAGATTGACTTAATTCAGTCGATGGCAACAAGGAACCTAGGAACTAGGCTAACCAGGCTAACTCTGCTAAAACACAAACTCAGCCAGATAGAAGTGGGTCATTTCTGCTCTTGCACCCAATTAATTGACAAACTGACCCCCTTACCAAAAATTCTGTAGGCTTTACGAGATAACGCAACAAAAAAAAATCACAACCATAAATATACATTCCGACAACTCAGTAGCGGTAACTAGAATTCCCATACCCACAGAGGAACCAGCACCGAACACAGCAACTCTTAGCTGCAGTGAAAACCTGCCCTAACACCCTTACCTCGGAAGAATCTACACTTGCCTGATAGGCAAAAAAGAAATTGAAAAAAAACCTCCCAAAAAAGCAGCCTTTACAAAAAAGGCAACCGGTGAAAACAGGCTTATGCTCCGAGGCAGGCACTTCTAAACAACAAGAAAAGACAGTCAAATTCTTTCCAATCTTTAATTAGAGTCTCAAACAAGGAGACAAACAGGGTGTCCAAAGAATGTCAAACACAAATAACTCAGATTACGGCAACCTATGTGTCCCGTTGCCCATCCCACCTCAAATAACGGGAAAGCTATAGCCTATTGCAGAAAAGATAACCGTGCAATAGTCCTGTACAGGAAGTCTGATAATCAATCAGAGAGAACATGATTACTCCAGTCTGGACAAGAGTATCGCCCCAACCATGGTTCCCGGCCTTTTCTCCAATGCAAAAAGTCCCACTAAATGGAGTACACATCACTAACATCCCACTGCCACCCACCCCCTGTGGATCGGCGATGCCTACCCAAACTGAACATCGATGGGGAAAGCCAAAGAACACCACAGAAACCCTGCGAGGTATGACGTACAGGTGCAGGATAATCCAACAAGGGGAGCACGAAAAACTTGAGGTCCCCCTAGAACCATCCCACAGGGTACAACCCCTGGGAACAAATGAATAATCAGTCCACCCCAATACAGCAAATCTACAAAGGAGGACAAGGAAACAAGGGGGAACAGTAACAGCTGCCCGCAATACAAACACAGTAGGGACAGTCACAATCAAGCGCTCATGGCACCCAGGGACATCAAACAAATAGGTCAGTCAGAAAGAGATAGCCTAGTACCCCAACCCATCAACCAGGAGAACCAACACAACCCTGCACAAATGGAGCTGGACGGAAGGGGGCACACAATCTTGGTGCTGGCTTAGCATTTATTCACCATCACGCTTCTAGCGGACCTTTAGATATCCTAAATAAAGGAAACTTCCTACGATTATTCCAACATATACCATTTATGAAGCATCTTACCACAGTCGAACTCCATTAGGCTAAATTTGCCCATATCCTTGACATCTGAATCCACAATTACCAACTGGGACTCAATAGCACCAGGTGCCCCATCCTCAAGGAGGCCCCTACTTTTGAGGAATGGGGCATTGAGCAAGTACCCACTCAGCCATGGAAATACCCTTTCATTCTAATCGAATATAATAGAACACCACACAGAGGAAGTATACTGAAGGGAGCTTGGAGTGCAACCCACGACTGGTTAGTACGCTCCACTATGGCATCAAACCCCCTGATAGTTCACTGTGGCACTAAGGATAGGATCATCAGCTGGCAAACTGCAGCTTTGCGCCACAAGGAGAGAACCCAGCAGCCAACTCCTAGAGGCTGCAATTTTTATCAAGCCACCTAGCAAAATGGAATCCTCCAGACCAGAAAACAGGCACCAAAAGATCAAATCTCTATCATCTCCTGGAATGTGGCGGGACTGGCTTCAATGCTACGATCTAACCAGGGTTGTGAATTCCTTACAAGTAGTGATAGCCTATGCCTTCAGGAGATGTGGGCATTGCATCCCACTGCAATACATGGATTCCATGAAGGCTTTCAATCGGCTACGCAAACAAGCCTATTCGGTCAGCCCTAAGGGGGCCTCTCGATCTTCCAAAATCAATCAGCTATAATTTCGATCTCCTCACTCACACAAACCTACAGGGATCTACAAGCCCTATCCATTGAAGGTTTGAAAATTGGCCAAATGGTCTTCTCCTTGCTGCTTATCAACTGCTATTTCAATCCTCACAAAACCTAAAAAGTGTGAGCCATCGGCTCCTTGTGCTCAAGCATAAAAGAAATCATTGCATCCTATCCCTCTCATGAAATTATGCTGGCAGGGGATTTTAACACCAAATCCCTTGGCAATTAACGTGCAAATGAGCAAGGAACGAGATCAATTCAATGACCTACTCACCACATTTGGGATAAAATCAGCAGACCAGAACCAGGCGTGCCCTGGAGACATGAACAGCCCCACATTTCAGGAAATCTCAACAATTGACTAAATCTTTATGTCAAATTCTTTAATAAATCAGTTTGACATAAGAAATCGTGCAGAAACGACCACAATTAGCACCAAGAGATCCTTGGGTGAATGTGCGCTCTAAAAATACTCAGTAACATAACGTCCTCTGGTTATAAGCTTGGAGTTAAACCATCAGACAGCAGACAATGGCCAGGAGCTAGGCTATTCCACAGGAACCGAAACAAAGACTTTAGGAAAATCAAGTCGCAATCCTTCCACTCACCCCAGGTGGCTAAATAGCTTGACGATGGGAGAACTCTGTACAAGGACCAACCAGGGGATCTACTTTTAACAAACTGGGATCTCATGACCAGAGCTCTGGCAGTGTCACTTCAGGGACACAGGGGTCCCTTAACATGAACAAAGCAGCTACCTAGCCATCCAAATAAATTCCTGCCACAATGGAACATCAACCTCACGCGGAAGAACCTTAGGAAGAGAATTCGCCTGTGCAAACGTAATCCAACATCCAGAAATTTAGCAGCCACAAAAGATGCACGGAAAGCCCACAAAAAAACATCTGGACCCTAAAACAAGCACAACAAGAGGAGGAGTGGAAATTCTTTTTGAAATGCTCAAGGAAAGATCCCTAGCCCGATTCTGGAAGTATGTGAACAGCCTAAAATCCCTTGGGCCACCAAGGGTAAACGCAGTTTAAGCATCAGACTGGGAGAACCACTTAAGGGGCCTGTTTTTTGCTCATAACTCTACAAACACCATGGCGCCCCTCTGGCCGAAGGTAGAAGAACATCAAGACTCAATTTTGCCTTCTGAAATAGTAAAACTAATAAAAACCATGAAGGCCTGGCCCAAACGGGCTCCCAGCTGGGATCTTTCAATCTGTCCTAGAGGACTAAGCAGCACTACTTACTCCGTAATTCAACACCGTTTATACATTGGGCAAAACTCCTGAATCTTGGAGAGGCTCAATACTATGCCTGATCTTTAAAAAAGACGACCTCCTAAAACCAAGCATCTACCGCCTAATAGATCTGCTAGATCTGGAAGCAAAAGCAAACGCCCAAATCCTAATGGAAAAATTTGAAACCTGGGTAGAAGAAAATAAGCTGCTCCCCATTTTTAAAACAGGCTTCCGTGGAGGAGTTGCTACCAGCAACAACATTATAGCATTTTCTGTTCTTTGCCATCAAGCAACCCAGCAGAACCAACCCCCACTTTTCTGCTGCATTGTTGACCCGTCTGCAGCGTTTGATAAGGTTGACAGACAGACCCTCTGGAAGAAACTAGCAAACTGTGGCATCCAATCTTGGCGCCTAATGGCCATAATGTCCCTCTACTCGGAAACCTGGGTACGAGTGAAAACAGGCCCAACATCTCTATCAGCTAAAATCTGTGCCGCAGGAGGTATGAAACAAGGCTGCGTGCTTGCACCCTTACTGTTCAACCTGTACATAGCGGATCTGGGAAAAGCTCTGTCCAACAGCTGTCTGGTTCCAGCCCACCAAGACCACCATCCCCTTCACATCCTTCAATGCGCGGACAATATAGTTATCACAGACCATGCTAAAGTGGGTCTCCAACATGCCTTGACCAGTTTACACAAATACTGTGCAACAAACCACCTTACCATCAACCCAGAAAAGACAAAGATCCTTCTACTCGGACGGCAAAGAACAAAAAACAAATCACATGCACCATAGGCTCTATGACCATCATGTCAGCTCTGAAATACAAGTACCTGGGGGTCTGGTTCACAGAATCAGCCCAACCATCAGCTTGCAAAAAAGACCTGAAGAAGAAATTGATGGCCATTACTTACGGGTTAACCAAACTCAATAACAAAAAAGTCAGTCAGCAGAGGGAATAAGGAAAGTTATTCAGGCATCCTTCCTTCCAGCACTCTCATACGGTCATCAATTGTTCCCCGACTCCTGCTCGGAAATCTTGAAGTGGGTGCAGTGTGTGGGGTACAAAAAGTTCTTCCTATTACCAAAACATCTCTTCAGGGTGAGACTCAGGCTGGAGCTTGGACTGGTCAAACAAGAACTAACCCTTGAGGCTCACCTCCTCAAATACTACATTCGTATTCTGAAATCTCCGGAACAATCCTTAAAGAGCTGCCTCAGGGACACATTTGAAAAAACAGGCTCTCCGATGAACATTCAATTTGAGAGAGCTCTTGTCACCACAAAGATAAGCAACCTAGAAAAAGACCATTAACAAACAAGTGCAATTAGCTTCATTCCAGCAACACCAGGCTACATTAAAAACATAATCTTTCCTGGCCCCGCTAAATGCCTCATACTTGGTAACTAAACCTCAGCCTTACCTCTCAGATTCTCTCGCAACCCTAAAACCAGAAGAGAGATCATGTACATGCGATTGCTGGCCTTGCCGATAGTGGATTTTAGCCGGGCCTGGGTAAACCTAAAAATTGGAGGAGCATGCAGACTATGCGACTACAAACGAGAATCATGGCTGCACCTTTTGTGCTGTTGCCCCATCATAGTGAATGAAAGGAGAATCCTTCTCAGGGAACTAAACCAGAGGGAAAAAGCAAGCACCTGCCTAGAGGCCTCGGCAGTATGTTTTTCACAAAAGGAGCCCTCCATCTTGGCACGTTGAGGAAGATTTATACAAATACTCAGGGACTTTTTCCAGCCCCGCTCTGGTCCCCTACCCCGCCCAGGTATAGTCCAAAAGCTGATTCTGGATTATTTAAAATGGAAGCCAGAAGATGGACTTCTCACCGAACAGAAATGAAATCAAGAAGTCACTGTCACATAATATTAAAAGTACATCCGCAGATAGAGCATACAGCACTCGTCAAAATCCAGAACCTGCACTGAATTAAGTATATCAGTGTCATGGGATATCCAACTATCTTATCCAACAAATGCCTGTGTTACACTTTACGAAGCCAAAACTCACAAGCACTTTACAAGAGAACTAGGACTAAGGTCAGAACACATGGCGCTAAAGGATAAGAGAAAGAAAGGAAGAACCGGAACACTGACGAGTCACTGATGGGCGATAAGTTTCATCGGGCCCGGTCATAGAGTAACGGGCAGTTGTAAATACGAAACCCAAGTCCTTGACTACATGAATAGAATCCCAACAAGGGTTCAAGTTAACACACGTACATCAAATTTTAAACAAAAAATTAAAAAACCTTAAGAAAACATTATAATATGAAAAATATGGAAAATTATACAAATGAAGACACAGAAAAGGAAAAAGGAAAGAGAAAAAGGGGAAAAAAGAGAAAACCCATGTTTAAATATCTACAATTCATAGAAAAAGTTTTAACAATGATAAATAATTCAATCTGAAAACATATAAGACAAAGGGCGCTCAACACAATACAGAAACAAAGACCTATAAACAGTGCAATGTGTAAACAGACAAGTGGCTGAGGAAAACAGGCTTACAAAAATCCGAAGTTCAGGATAAAACTGAAACAACACAAAGCAAACAATGCTTCCTCTTCAATTTCGGTCACATATGCACGTCAACGGCATTTCGACCATAGTGAAACTAAATGGTCATCATCAGGACAAACGGTAATTATATGAGCGTACGTACCAGTTTCAATAAAACATCTATTGTTAAAGTAGACCCAACCGAAGGTGCAACGATCGTATGGAGTCCACCCGGAAAATGACTTTGTAGAATGAAGATCAAGAGGAAATGCTGAATTATATTTGCAGGAGCTTATTTAAACATGGGTTTTCTCTTTTTTCTAATTTTTCTCTTTCCTTTTTTTCTTTTCTGTGTCTTCATTGGTATACTTTTCAATATTTTTCATACTATAATGTTTTCTTTATGTTTTTTTATTTTTTGTTTAAAATTTGATGCATGTATTGTGTTAACTTGTTAGGATTCTAGTATTGTTTGCCCCTGGTTCAGGTTTTCAGGGCTGCCTCTGTTGTTGATAAGTACTGGACTACAGGGCGGCATGTAGCACTTGCACCTTAATACAGAGTCTGATCCATAAGTAAAATCTGCAGTGCTAAAGGGAGACAGTTGCAGAGTCGGAGAACTGACGGGTCATAAAACTGGGGTTTACTGGACATGGTCCGATGAGCAATGTGCACTTTATTGTACATAACCAGAAGTCATCTTGCCAATTTTAATCCTCGACGTAAGGGCCAAGTGCAAGTACTATGGTTTTCTTTTTATAATGTTATTTTATTGTAATGCAATGGTTTTAATTAACTTATGCAAATAAACTTCAATTGTCAAGTAAGTTCCTGATCCCTGAGATGTGCCTGCCAGGTCCTGGACCCTTGGCTAGCATCAGTTTGAGCTCCTCATAAGAAGAAGAGGTGAAATCCTGAAGTTGGAACTCTTCACAACTGCAAATGGGCCACTTCGCATAAAGACTCTGCCCCCTCAACCAATACCCCATTTCTTACAGAAGTAGTAAAAAATGAATAGATAGAAGTGTATGTTTTGCTTCCTTACATTACATTAAAAATTACACCTGTGCATCAGGAGACAATACCAATGCATTCAAACATCTCACATTTTACCATAGTGCTTGAAACCAAGTGAATACGTATACTGATATAATAAGGTTGTTGACACTAGCATTTGTAGATTATTATCTTAGAAATGTCTTCCGTAATTAAATGCATCCATACATGCTCAATTTCTCCTTGTCTTGTTCCCAGGTATGATGCCCTCAGGTGACCAAATGCTCAGCCGCCCAGATATCTGCTCACAGCAACCACAATTCAGTCCTCAAAGCATTACCACACACACCTTTACTCTATTACCTATATTCACCTCTACTTCACTTTATACAGCAGTGGCTTGGTATGCCCAGGCAAAATGTAGGAAATTAGCCGCTGGATGACAGCAGTGCATGCAGTTTGCCCTTAGATCCAGTCTGAATTTGTGCAGTGCTACCAATGAGTAATAAAATTGGTGGAGAAAATGATATAAGGGATGTACCCCATGCTGTACATTATAAGGACATTGCAAGTCACCAAGGAGTTCCATAAACATACAGATGAACAAGGAAAAATGCCAAATTCCTTTATAAGGTTATGGAACTCCAAGATGATTTGCAATATTTTTATCATTTATGCCAGGGGGTACTTTATCCCATGTAATACATGGTCACACCATCACCTTTCCCACAAACCACTTAAAACCTTGTTGTGCAGGTCTTTCATATGAAAGAGGATCATGTTTGCAAACATGGAAAGTAAAAATAAACCCTCTAATGCAAAATTAAACACACCAAAAACCTTTTAGATATTTGTTGCAAACAGGTATTAAAAATAGTTCAATGCAACCCATTTTTTTTTAACCAAAAGCTGCAGTAGCTCGCATGTATAGCAACATGCTGCAAAATTCTAGCTTTTCTCTAACTATCGAGTGCCAAAAAATAAACAGTTCTTATGTATTTTCTTTATAATCCTCAATCGGGTGCATCACAAGTCATGGATTTAAATGAAATCAGGGACAGGTGACTATACAGGGATTACAGAATCTCATGTAATGTAATCTAATAAGTGCCTATGGTTCTTGAATATACCTGTTTGAGCACAGGAGCACCTCCCAGTTAATTTGCGATTTCAATGATTAAATCCTATATGTAGAAATCTGAAATGGCTCGGGCACGATTTCAATCAATCAATCAATCAATCATAGCATTTGTATAGCGCGCTACTCACCCGGAAGGGTCTCAAGGCGCTGGGGAAGAGGGGTCCGTTACTGCTCGAAGAGCCAGGTCTTGAGTTGCTTCCTGAAGGAGAGATGGCCCTGGGTCAGCCGAAGGTGGATGGGGAGGGAGTTCCAAGTCTTGGCTGCCAGGTAGGAGAAGGATCTTCCTCCGGCGGTGGCTCTGCGGATGCGTGGAATGGCGGCGAGGGCGAGGCTGGACGATCGTAGCTGGTGGGTGGGCGTGTAGAAGGTCAGGCGGTTGTTGAGGTACTTGGGGCCCAGGTTGTGAAGAGCATTGTGTGCGTGGGTGAGGAGCCTGAACGTGATCCTCTTGCTGACGGGGAGCCAGTGCAGGTCTCTCAGGTGGCCGGAGATGTGGCTGTGTCGGGGGAGGTCCAGGACGAGTCGTGCGGAGGCGTTCTGGATGTGTTGGAGTCTTTTCTGAAGTTTGGCTGTGGTTCCGGCTTAGAGGGTGTTCCCGTAGTCCAGTCGGCTGGTGACGAGTGCCTGAGTGACCGTCTTCCTGGTTTCGGTGGGGATCCATCGGAAGATCTTACGGAGCATGCGCAGGGTGTTGAAGCATGATGATGAGACAGCGTTGACTTGTCTGGTCATCGAGAGGGAGGAGTCCAGGATGAAGCCCAGGTTGCGTGCGTGGTCCGTTGGCTTGGGAGTGGCGCCCAGGGCAGGAGGCCACCAGGAGTCGTCCCAAGCGGAGGACGATGATCCGAGGATGAGGACTTCCGTCTTGTCTGAGTTCAGTTTCAGGCGGCTGTTCTTCATCCATTCGGCGACGTCTTTCATCCCTTCCTGGAGGCTGGTTCTGGCGGTGGCGGGGTCGTTGGTGAGGGAGAGGATCAGCTGGGTGTCGTCGGCGTAGGAGATGATGTTGAGGTTGTGTTGGCGTGCGATGGCTGCGAGCGGTCTCATGTAGACGTTGAAGAGGGTTGGGCTGAGGGATGATCCTTGTGGTACACCGCAGATGACTTCGGTGGCCTCGGATCTGAATGGGGGGAGGCGGACTCTCTGAGTTCTTCCGCGAGGAACGAGATGATCCACTTCACTCTTGGATCCCGATGTTGCTGAGGCGCTGTACTAGGGTGCGGTGGCAGACAGTGTTGAACGCTGCAGAGAGGTCCAGGAGGATGAGGGCCGCTGTTTCCCCGTTGTCGAGCAAGGATCTGATGTCGTCGGTGGCTGCGATCAGTGCGGTCTCGGTGCTGTGGTTGGCTCGAAAGCCAGACTGCGAGGGGTCGAGGGATCCATTTGTCTCGAGGAAGGCGGCGAGCTGTCTGTTGACGGTCTTCTCTATGACTTTGGCAGGAAAAGGGAGGAGCGAGATGGGGCAGAAGTTCTTGAGGTCGGTGGGGTCCACTGTTGGTTTCTTCAGGAGGGTGCTGAGCTCGGCGTGCTTCCAGCTCTCCGGGAAGGTGGCGGTGTGGAAGGAGGTGTTGATGATGTCCCGGAGTTGAGGTGCGATGATGGAGTTGGCCTTGTTGAAGATGCGGTGGGGGCAGGGGTCGGTTGGTGATCCGGAGTGGATGGTGTTCATCGTGCGGGTGGTGTCTTCGGTGCTGACCGGGGTCCAGGCGCAGAGGGTGGTGGTGGGGGGCGTTGGTTCGACGGTTGGGTGCGTGGTTGGTGCGCTGAAGCTGTTGTGTATGTTGGTGATCTTGTGGTGGAAGAACGAGGCGAGTGAGTCGCAGAGGTCTTGTGAAGGAGTGATGTTGTTGTTTCCGGCGCTGGGGTTGGAGAGCTCTTTGACGATGTTGAAGAGTTCCTTGCTGTTGTGGATGTTGTTGTCCAGTCTTTCTTTGAATGCTGTCTTCTTGGTGGTGCGGATCAGCTGGTGGTGCTTGCGGGTGGCGTGCTTGAGGGCGGTCATGTTGTCTGTGGTCTGGTCGTGGCGGAGGGTGCGGCAGTTCTTCTTGGAGTCCTTGAGTTCGTCGGTGAACCAGGGGGCTTTCTTGTTCCCGGGTCTGCTGGGAGGGTTCTTCAGTGGTGCGAGGTCGTCGGCGCAGGCGGTCAGCCACTGTGTGAGGTTGCTGGCTGCCTTGTTGGGGTCCGTTGTGCTGGCAGGAGGGTTCTGGCTGAGGGAGGTGGTGAGCTGCTCGGCGGTGATCTTGCTCCAGCTCCGGCGAGGAACCTGTTGCGGGTGGTGGTGGGTCGTGGTTCTTCTGAAGCTGAAGTGGACGCAGCTGTGGTCAGTCCAATGAAGTACGGTGGAGTGGCTGAAGGAGATGTGCTTGCTGGACGAGAAGACGGGGTCAAGCGTGTGGCCGGTGTAGTGGGTGGGGGTGTTCACCAGTTGCTTGAGTCCGAGGTTGGCGAGGTTGTCCAGCAGGGTGGTGGTGTTGCAGTCCTTGTTGTTCTCCAGGTGGAAGTTGAGGTCCCCTAGGAGGATGTAGTCAGCGGAGGGGAGGGCGTGTGGGCTGATGAAGTCTACGATGTCTTTGCTGAATTGTGTGCGTGATCCCGGGGGTCTGTAGATGAAGGTGCCTCTGAGGGTCGTCTTGGGGTCGGTGTGTATCTGGAAGTGGAGGTGTTCAGCGGCGGTGAAGGTGTCGTCGGAGTTGGTCGTGATGCGGATGGTGTTCTTGTGTATGATGGCGATGCCTCCTCCAGTCTGGTTGACGCGGTCCCTCCGGGTGATCTTGTATCCGTCCGTGATGGCTGTGGCTATGTCGGGCGCTGAGGAGGCGTTCATCCAGGTTTCTGTGAAGAAGGCGACGTCTGGCGATGTGTCGAGGAGGTTCCAGAGTTCGACGGCGTGTCTGTGGACGGAGCGGGTGTTGAGCAGGATGCACTTGAGGTGGTTGTTGCTGGTTTTTGGCATGGCTGGTGCGGTGCGGGTCCGGAGGCAGGTGAACTTGCAGGTTTGGCAGGTGAAGGGTCTGTGGGTGTGTTTCGGGGTGGCTTGATAGCAGGCGGGGTTCCGTCCGGCGTTGAGTGCGTTGAGGGTGGTGGCATCGTAAGTCCGTCGTGTGGGCTGGCATCCTCGGGGCCAGGGGTCCTGGCGCTGGGCGCGGGCCAGGCGCGGACGGGCGCAGACGGGCTTGCCTTTGGCGCGCCTTCGGCGCGCCAGCGGCGCGGCCGATGCGTGGCCTCCATATGAGGGCCTGTGGGAGGGAGGAGCAGCTGGGAGGCGGGAGCGGGGTGGCGAATGGGACAGCGGGGGGCGGGGCCGCAGGGACGCAGCGGCGGGAATGGACACCAAGGCAAGCAGGGAAGGCGTACAGAATGCAAAAACGGGGAGCGGGATACGGGGCACAAAAGGTCAAACAAGGCAACAATGAGGGGTACAGAATGCAAAAACGGTGAGCGGGATACGGGGCACAAAAGGTCAAACACTGCAGCAATGAGGGGTACAGAATGATTTGGAGTATCAAATGTATTCAACAGTAGCACTTCCTCCTGAAACACTGGGAAGCAAGCTTGTATGTTTTTAAATCTGTGGTGTAAGAAAATATCTAGGCTAGTAGTGTCACTCAGCTTCCAGAACTGGGCAGAGAGAAAAACACTTCTGGTAAAACGTTTATTTTTTATTTTTGGAGAGACTCGGCATCAGCATCTGGAAACCAGTCTTATGTTCTGAGGTGAATGGGATGTATGGGCTATCCAGGAATTGTAGCTCCTGGGAGCATACTAAGTTTATCTGAGTATTTGGACACTTCCATGATGCACATATAGTAGCAGTAGTAGTAGCAATAGTAGTAGTAGAAGTAGTAGACGTGGTAGTAGTAGTACTAGTAGCTGTATGACCAACCATATTCAGTAATGTAAAAGGTCTAACTGCCAAATTGGTGAGCACTGTATTTATTGGGCATCTCTACTGAGATATGAGGTAGATGTGGGACTTGCTTATATCAGTATGTTTTGTTGGTGCACAGAAGCGTGTGCTCTCTCCTACCACTACTCTAACAGCACTGGGCCCTCCTACAATTAGAATAAACTCTTCCACATCCACTTCTGATGCGTTCTTAGTCTATTTAACCCTGTGGTGATGGTCCTCTAGTGGATCTTGTTCCACCGATAGGAGGGGTGGAATCTAGGGTTCCCAGACACATCACTCAGCTGCTCAATGAGGACCATTAATTGGCAGCCAACTTACCAAAAAAGTCCCACATTCAATCTTTCTCTAATTGCACAGTTTCAAGAGACAATCAACAGAATACAATGAGAGTCTCAATCAAGTTCAAGTTTGTTAGGTATTATATTAAAGATTCATAATTCATTATAAAAAGTAATCTCTTTAGCAATTCAGTTAAAAATATCACAGCTTTAATTAAAGCACCCAGCATTTGGGCAAGGATTGTTCTAAATCCACTTACAGAGTTAGAAAAGCCCTGCTACCCACATGGCAGAAGGAAGGTTCTCCAAAATAAAAAAAGTTGATCCTATCAGGCGAGGAGGAAGTAAAATGTATGAGTCTCTAAGGGCGACTCCATTTAGCATAAAGCTTAAGAAAAAGAGGAACGTTCTGGTTCTGCAAGAAAGATCTCAGTCCATCAGCTACCGAATGTAGCATCAATAGATAATCCAAAGCCAAAGGATGGTGTGATACCTAGAAATCAGCAGAAGGATTCTCTGTTTAAGATGATGGCACTTCCCAGATTCTTGTATATATTGCAAAACACACCGTACCCTGTCCTGGCAAACTATTTCAAAGCAATAGAGAGCAAACAGAGAACGCTCCTCTGGAGTGGCGGACCCCCCGCCCCAAAGCTGCCACACAGAAATTGGTGAGGGGATGGTTTGATGGAGGCATTGGACTCCCTGACATGCAGAAATATTATTGGGCTTCACATCTCACGATGATCAGCCTAAGTCTACACACTCCACACGACAAACCAGCTTTTAGGATGGATAGATACGTGCTGCCGAATGGTAGTTATGAAAGAGCACTACACGTCACACCAAAACGACTGCAACTGACGGGCCTGACAAAACACACACTGCAATAAAAGACTAGGCTAGAGCAATAAAATCACACAGGCCACTCCATTATGGGACTCAGGACAACTTGGCACCCTTGGGCTTTGATAAATGGGATCTAATATGTATTTCTCATGTGGAAGACCTATGGGACCGTGGGGGAGCGATTCTTTTTGCTACACTCCAAAAAGAATACGAACTCGCAGATACCTAACAATTTAGGTACATCCAAATTAAACACGCTCTCCAAGCGGCCATCCCGGAGGGGGTGGTGTTCCCTGAATCTTCATCACTGGAAGACAGAATCCTCACTGATTACATGGACCATGGGGGATCTCCCTGACTTCTAAAAAGCGAATCCACAATGCTGCAGATCCCCGTATTCCACTCAAAGAGCGTTGGGAACAAAACGTTGAGGAACTAGAAGAAGAGGAATGGCAGGAGGCTATGTCCTCACCTAGAGTGCTGGCAAGTCCTGCACGACTTAGACTAGTGCAACTTAAGCTATTGCATAGAATGTACTATTCTGGTTGTGCGCTTGCCAAGTTTGACACTGGGATGGATTCGACATGCAGGAGACGATGCGGACAGGAGGGCACTTTTTATCACACAATCTGGCAATGTCCACACATTCTAAATTATTGGGGCCAAGTAACAAATTCTATCAGGGAAACTATGGAGAACAATCTAGAACCTGACCCAAAACACTGCCTACTAAATATATGGGGAGAAACATAGTTGAACAGCAAAGAAAGGACCTGGGCCACCCTGGGTATAATGATAGCAAAACTTAACATTGCAAAACTGTTGGGGGCCCCGGAAGTGCCAACACTTCAGGCATGGGAGCTGGACATGGATTGGTGTATGGTTACTGAGAAAACAATCTACGAAAGTAGGGGCTGCCCAAAAAAGTGGATGCAGATTTTGGGCAAATGGAACTCTTCCACGGGCTATCTATGCACACCGCCCCTAACCATGACCCGAGCTGATGTCGCCACACACCATGCCCAAGAGTTGTAAAATATGGTCTGCAATTGTACTGCTGTTCTTAGTTGTGTCCGATACTTGATTTCCAACTGTAATGTATAACTTCATTGAATTATTGCATACATGATGGTATAACTGCCTTTAATATCAATAAAAATTTATTTTTTTAAAGAAATCAGCCAGAACGAAAGGTTGTTGGTATCACATAAAGTGCTTGCATCAAAGTTCCAGATAGCAGTGAGTGCAGTGCACAACAAAAAGAAATTGAGTGTGGTGTCCCTCTTTTGGGGTTTCTTCTTTTATAAGTTCATGATAACATTTCTGAATGATATGGCATCACACCACCACCGAAAGACCATCATGTGTTCAGGATGTGCATTAAGTCACCTAGATAGTCGTAACATTGGCATGGTTTCCCATACTTGTCATGAGAACCAATAGGTTCACTAGTCCTCACTAGTTATTGATAGGAAAAGGAAACATATTAGTAATACATAGGACAGTAGAAATCATGGTTCTCAGTCTTGCTATTGCCATGGGAATAGTTTTCAAAAAGTAAAAGAATGTACAATTGCGGTACAGGGAATGCAACAATATACTAAATCACTGAGCCTTTGTTAAAATTGGGGAAAAGGTCAATACTAAAAACAATGTCTCAACAAGAAGCCCTTAAGTTGACTTCACATTTTCTTCACTTTAGCCATTCTAAAACATGATTTAATGAAATAAAGATCATAATAACAATGAGAAATAAAATTCATGAATTATTATTACATGACACTAGTTATCGTTAGGAATAGCTGATTTGAGTAAAATTAATTATTTTCATATAAGGGTCCATTTTCTAAGTTTAAGAGAAATAAAATTGTTTGGTAATAATTATAAACTATATCTCTAGTATAAATCTCCAAAGTTTCAGACTCATATCTCATTGTTTGCAAATTATACCACCCATGTTTCTATGCAATGTAGTCCTACAAAAGTATTTCAATAGCACTAGGCCACTTCATGTATAGCATCAAATCTCACCTGTTTCATATGTGTTAGTGTAAATTTACATACGTTTCTGTATATTATGTTTAAAAGCATTCGTTTAAGGTGCTTCTGCTACTCTGGTCTCTTTCACCCGCATCACTATCAAATATGTGTAATGCGAATTTTCAAATTCATGGTCTAAGTACCGCATTTCGTATTATGAATCAAGCCATCATCTTATCTTATCACATGAGATTTCATCACAGATTTGGAGGTGTTGTTTTTAGTCTTCTCCTGCTCTCTTCTAAAGTCTAAACTTCATCATTGAATTTGCATTGTAAATCTTCTAATTCAATATCAGGCCTTTTTCTCTTTACTCCACAATTTTTACTTCTTTGGTATCTGCAAAATGTGATCAACAAAATCAATAGCATTATGTACAAAGATATCACTACTACCAGTCTCAATATGGACATTACTAATCCATTCCCTAAGCTCTCTAACCAATTGCTAGCATTTGATAACCCTTTACATATAGTCTTCAAGATACCATCTGCTTTGAAATCTTTTGAATCCCTATTTAAGTCAGTAATATTTTTGATATACATTTGTAAGTCTTTGCTCCTGTCTGGTATGCATGTGCAGCAATATTTAATCTTCAATTACAACAGACTCTGCCCTCTTTTGAAAGTAATATATCAAGGGCAAGTCGATTTTAAATCACCATCGATCTCATCGATATCATTTCGTCATTCACTACAGAGAAACTTGCAGATACACTGATAGCTAATTTATCCACTATAGTAGACAGCTTTCTAATCGTCTGTGAGTTTAGCACAACTCCTACTGAAGGAATTAGAAATCCAAATATATATCACCTACTATTTCATTTGCACTCCCCCTTCTTTTTATTCTTTTGTCTGTATCTATAATTTCTTTTCACATGATAAAATTACAGGAAAACTATTCCCAAGTTGCAAATTCCATACTATTGTCTCAGTAACATGTAATAAGTGGTCTTTCCCCAAATATAGTGCACTTCGAGGAAAATAGGATCGACTCTTTCTAAGTATCTTCTCCAGTTTTCATACATCTCGAATGTATGTTCGCATTTACTAGTCCCTATGTATACAGTATTAATAATAGACGTGTTTCTATATATACAAAGCTTAGCTTTGTGCTGCCAATCTAAGATTAATTAACCCATTTCCTCCATTACTATGTGCTCTTCTTGTGACAAACTACAAGGAACCATTTTAGAATCATCATTAGTAATTGTTTTATGTCATAGTCTACCCTCTACGGAATTTATAAAAACAAATCAGCTCTCACTAATTTACATGTTAAGTTGTTTCTAAGTGCATAAGCCATGCCAAGAGATTGAGTTCGTCTTAAAATGAGAGGGTGCGTGGCCAAGATGGCGATGAGTGCAGACACACTGTAATCAGCTCCGCGCCCGGCAAGGACCGCCAAGAATCCTGTATGAAACCTGCATTTGCCATCCAAGTACAGAACCTACAAGATACGCAGCACCCCCAGACACTGCGGTGCCCCCCGGTGCACTGAAATAAAGAGCATCGGAGCCTGAGTGCCGTGGCCGATGGAGTGCAGGCCCGCAGCCGCAGTGCCCCCCTGAGCGCGAGCCGACGCTTTGCAACCCGCCATTGGTGGGCGGGATCGCGCACGACCTCTGTAGTGGGTCCTGCAGATCGCAGGGGACTGCAGGACCCCCTGATGTCTCTCCCGGAGGGGAGCTACTGTTGAGCAGACCCACAGCTGGGGCAAAGGCAGGACTACAGAATCGGAGGGCTGCGGACACACGGCACAGAGCCTCCACCAGAAGAACTCAATCGGACTACATCGGTGCCGCGCCAACCATGCCGGCGCCACATTAGAGGTTCGTGCCCCCTCTCACCTGCACCCATCAACAAGCAGAGGCAGTCCCCACTGGCGTGGAGGCCTTGATGCCCTGTGGCCAGCCGCTAATGTGAGGGATTGTGTGTGACCTCCGTTGAGGGCACTGCAGCGCATGGGGGACTGTGAGGCCTCCCGATGCCATTCCTGGTGGAGGATTGCTGTTGGTGAGTCCCACGGGTGGGGGCAAAGGTGGATCTATGGAGTTGGGGGCCATGGACAACCGGTACTGAACCTCCACCAGAGGGCCCGAATTGGAACATAACGCCACCGCGCCCATCACATTGGTGCTACCACAGAGGTTCGTGCCCCCCCCCTCCTCCACATCAACAAGCAGAGGCGGTCCCCGCCGGCGCGGAGGCCTGCCGTGTGGCACCCCCTAGACATTGCAGTGCCCCCTAGTGTACCAGGACAGTGCACATTGGTACCCAAGTGCTGAGTTTGGCGTTAGTAGACCTTGAACCATGGTGTCCCGTTGGCTGCGATCTTCCTCTGTTCCACCAACAAACAAGCACACAGGCCTAAACGCGACCCTCGCAATAGGTGCTCCCGACGGCGACAGACTCCAGGACCCACGAGGACTGCCAACAGAGGAATCTGCCTATGGGAGCACAAGGCAAGCACAGAGGTTGTAGGGCAGGGGGCAACCGGCACAGGGCCTCCATCCAATTAAAAAAAGAAACGAAAAGGAAAAAAAAGGCACTTGACAAAGACTGTTGGGCTATCATGCTCAACAACACTATAATTGAGGCCTGTGCTCCCCCCTACGCCCATCACCAAGCAGAGGCCTACTGCGAGGCGTGTGCGGCGGTGGTGCGGCCTCAGCGGGATTGGTGTCCAGTCCATTGTCACCTGCCTGTAGGGCCCCAGTGTCAGTAACCAAGGGGCATTTGTGTGGCATTATCAGTGTATTCTCCCGCAAAGCATCACATGGTCAGGCCACGAAATGGGTAAAACCAGAACAGACAGGGTGCAACCTAAGCCACCCGATGTAGCAACTCTTGCAGCTAATGCAGAGGGTGCTGTGCAGGCTGTGATCTTGAACCCAGCAGATCATGCAGATCATTCACACCGGTTCGATGAACTGATGGCAGCGATACTTGATATCAAAACTACATCAGGCCTCAAAATCATCTCGCAATGTTTGGAAATGGGATTCCTGGGAGAGCATCACAAAAAAATTGAAGGACAGAGTGGAGAAATCGGAATCAGCACTAGCATCCTTGCGCCCTACTGTATCCATGGCAACGGACCAGATCAAATCCCTCCAACAAGCAGTGGACTACCTGAAGAGCTGGGTGGAGAAGCGGGAAGGTAGATCTTGCAGGAACAATTTACGCATAGTGGGTCTTCCGGAACATATAGAAGGCCACAGCATGGAACTCTACCTGGAATCCTGGTTCTCCACAGATATCTTAAAGGGCAAGATCTCAAAATTCTTCTCATTTGAGAGGGCGCATAGAGTGCTGGGGGGCCCCCGCACCCGAGTAACTCACCTAGGCTTGTGGTAGCGAGACTGTTTAATTACCGCAAAAGGGATCACATCCTTCAGGTTACCGGGGCCTGTGGCCCATGGCAAATTCAGAATGTAGAGGTGCATATCTACCCGGACTACACGCTGTCAGTACAACGCCATAGGTTCTCCTATCGGGAAGTCAAGAAATGCCTCCGGGACCATGAGATACAATACTCGCTGCAATACCCCGCCAAGTTGCGCATCCATTACAAGGACAGTAGCATCTTCTGCTCCACCCGCGGAGAGGCCTGGTCCTGGATAGACCACAACGGGTTCGCACGTGCCCCACCTACCACTTCAGCAGACTCTCGACAGGCATGGAAAGTGGCAGGCCCACGTAGCAATCGAGGCAGGGGCAGAGTGCAATGCCCAACAAAGGCCCAGCTGGCCGGAGAACGGGAACAAGCCATTAAGAAAGCGGTACACCTTGGTAACTCTGCATCCTCTGCGCGATCCGAATCGGATTTGGATATGGCTCCAGATCAAACACTGCAACTTAATGATTCACAATACTCAGCACTGATGGAAGAAAGACCTGTAGTCACCCCATGAACTGCAGATGAGCTTGGATGATGCCAAATGAATGAGCAACGAATGGCCCCAGCGGGATGTTGCACAACCATTACTCCTACAGGGCCTGGCGCATCTACCTTCGGGTGTCAGCCGCAATCTTGAAGCATGAACACAGCAGGCTTGGACTGTAAATGGCGGCCAACTCGCACACGAAGCACAAAACTGACACGCCCCACGTGTTCGATAAGTGGCTGGTAGAGCACCCTCATGTTTTCATCTTCTTTTTTTCTCTACGCTCATTTGCAAATTATCCCTTGCATGATATACTGTTAAGCATTTATTTCCTCCTCTTCTATATTGTTAATTCTAATTTTGACAAACTGCATTTCAGTGGAGATGGCCAATTGTTTATTGGCAAGCCGGCCTGGGGTGGGGAGTTGGGTATTTTTATTGTTTAATATGATCTGTCTGTCGTCCTACAGTGTGCAGGGTGGTCGCTGTTATGGTATCTATGATTGGGAGGTGGTTCGGGTGGGGGAACTTACAAATAAGGGCAGCAGCCTATAGCAGACTCGCTTTCACTCTTATACTCATTGATAATTAAATGACAAGCAATGATTATCTCTTATTAACCTGGAATGAGCGGAGGTTAGCTGGATGTGTTAAGCGTCACAAGGTTTATCAATATTTACGTAGTCATGGGATTTCGTCTGCATTAAGACAAGAAACGCATTAGCAGCAACCTCCTGAGGCGGAAAGCCGGGAGTTTTATTTGAGAATCATTTTAAAATTGTCTGTTTGTTTCGTGCCTGCTTGAACCTCACTCCCCCTCTGGGCATTTCACATTTGTTTGGCCTACCTGCAGTTCCCGCACAGCGTCTCCATCGCTGCCTCGGGGCTGCATTCGCTCCTGACATCACTTCCTGGAACTCCCCGGGAACTCCCCAGGACACGCCCACGAGCGCTGGGCGCGCCCCCTGTAACCGGCAATTGACTATTTAAACGCGCGTCTCGCACTCGCGCTCAGCATTAGCAGCAACCTCCTGAGGCGGAAAGCCGGGAGTTTTATTTGAGAATCATTTTAAAATTGTCTGTTTGTTTCGTGCCTGCTTGAACCTCACTCCCCCTCTGGGCATTTCACATTTCTTTGGCCTACCTGCAGTTCCCACACAGCGTCTCCATCGCTGCCTCGGGGCTGCATTCGCTCCTGACATCACTTCCTGGAACTCCCCGGGAACTCCCCAGGACACGCCCACGAGCGCTGGGCACGCCCTCTCACTTCCTCCTTCTGCCTATAAACAATGTGCCTCCATCAGACGCGCAGCGGACGAGCGCAGCGGGAGCGCCGCTGGCGCGCCGCTGGCGCGCCTAAGGCAAGCCCGTCTGCGCCCGTCCGCGTCCGACCGGGGCCCGGGGCCAGTCATCCTGCCCTTCCCGTTCTTCCAACCCAATATTCTTCTGTGGACATTCTCAAGCTGCACGCCGCCTGGCCGCAGGCCCCCGCTATATATTCACAGCTCAACCTCCTGGGGTTAGCCTGTACTCGTCGCTCCTTTCCCGAGTTAGTTGCTCGTTCACACGCCATCGTCCCTTCTATCTCCCCTCACTCCCCCTCCCGGCGCCCGCTTCCCAATCTGGAACTCAAAGTATGTTACCTCAATACCCGCTCATTAGCAAAGCATCAGACTGAAATTTTTCACCTCCTCGACACCGACAGTCCCGACATTTTATTTCTCACTGAAACTTGGTTGCACGACGGCTCCTCCCCTGACATTCTGGCCGCCATCCCTCTTGGCTACTATATTATTCAAAGCAATCGGGCCTCCGGCAAACCTGGAGGTGGCGTAGCTGCCATCATTAAACACCCTCTCAGGTTTTCCGTCATTACCACCTCTTGCATCCCCCAGGTTGATTGTCTCGTCGTTAGACTGGATTCCTCGGCACCTCCCCTCATTTGCGTCTTAGTTTACCGTCCCCCACAATCTATGCCAGACTTTCCATCCCTGTTTGGAGATTTTCTCTCCCAGATAACTATCAATAACTCCAAAATTCTTATCCTCGGGGACTTCAACTATTGTCCCCTGGATGAGAAGGAAAGCGCCTGTTCGGCAGCCTTCTCTGAGCTATTGCGCAGCCTAAACTGTTGCCAACATGTCAATGCTGCCACTCATACCAGAGGACATATCCTTGACCAGGTCTGGTCCTCCAATCTTGTGATATCGGCCCTTCTCATCTCGCCATGTGCCTGGTCCAACCATTTCTCTATTGTTTTTTCTCTCAAACTCCTTACACCCCCAAGTAATTCCCTTGATTCTAACCACTCAGCCCGTAACTGGAACAAAGCGGACATCGACCACTTCTTTCATTTACTTAGGACCTCCATCCCCTTGGAATCCGACTCTTTGGACACCCATGCTCAGAACCTAAATCTCTGGCTCGAGTTGGCCAGTGACGTGGTTGCTCCCCTCAGACGGATCAAACTTAGACGTCTTCACGACGCACAAAAATGGTTCTCTGAGGACCTAAAAGCCTTAAAACTCGGCCTTAGGTAAGCCGAGCGCCAGTGGCGCAAAAATTACTCCTCCGTAGCAAGGGCAGAGTTCTTGTCCCTTCGTAAAGGATATAAAGCCGCCATTGCGTCCGCAAAAACATCACACTTCTCCAATAAAATCATGGAGTCAGCCAATAAAACAAAAAACATCTTTGCGATCGTCGAGGAACTATCCCATCCTGACAGAGTGTCCATCAAACCCCTCCCTTCCCAGACGCTCTGCGATTCCCTCAACCACTTCTTCATCGAGAAGGTTGCAAAAATCAAAAACAGTATCCAGGCACCGCCCATCCCGTTCCCTTGCCTGTCTCCAGTTTCCCCCTGTGCAGACCCCTCTCTTTCCCTGCCCCTTTCGCGGATCCCTGTCATCACGGAATTGGAGTTTCCCGCCCTCCTCAGCAAAGTTTCCTCTGGATCCCCCACTGACTGCTGCCCCCCAAAGATCTTATGCAAGGCCTTCTCGGCCTGCCCCGCTCCCCCTTTGGCTCTTCTGAATTCCTCCTTCACCTCTGGCCAAGTTCCCTGCATCTTTAAGACAGCAGAAGTGGTACCTATTTTGAAAAAACCGACTGCGGATCCAACAGTTATGAGTAATTTTCGCCCCATCTCCCTCCTTCCCTATCTTGGAAAGGTTCTCGAGACCCACGTCACTAACATTCTGAGCTCCCATGTCGAGCGATCTCATTTTCTTGACCCCCAACAAGCCGGATTTAGGCCTGCTCACTCCACCGAGATGGTCATACTCTCCGTTATGGAAGAACTACGAAGAGGAGCCGACTCTAACATCTGCCAGGCTCTAGTTCTCCTGGACTTGTCGGCCGCCTTTGACACGGTCGACCATGCGATCTTGGTCGACCGTGTCAGACAGGCCGGGATCGAGGGTACTGCCCTTGATTGGGTTCGTTCGTTTCTCTCCCGCCGCCAACAAGCTGTTCGTCTGTCACAGTTCTCCGCAGACAAGGTCGATTTGACCTGTGGTGTGCCTCAGGGATCCTCCTTGTCCCCTCTACTTTTCAATCTTTACCTCACTCCCCTGATCAGCTCTCTTCGAGACAAAAATGTCTCTGCATTTAATTATGCAGACGACATTCAATTAGTCTTCAATATCGACTCCTCGGACCAGTCTGTTACCGATTTTCAAACCACCCTCTGTCACATCAGCAACTGGATGGGGGCTAACCATTTGAAACTGAATCCCGACAAGACCGAACTGGTTCTTGTCGGAGGCCCTTCCAATCCTTGGAACTCTAACTTCTGGCCCATCAGCCTGGGTTCGCCTCCCTGTCCTTCCACCTCGGCTAAAAGTCTGGGAGTCATCATCAGTAAAGACCTCTCAATGAAACCTCAGATTAACGCCACTGTCTCTGTTTCTTTCAGCTGCGTACAATCCGCAAAATTGCTCGCTTTCTCACTACGGAAGCCCTCACTCTGGCCCTCTTAGCTCTAGTGATTTCAAGAATCGACTACGCCAATTCCTTATATGTAGGCATCCCCGACTATCAGCAAAAACGCTTGCAACTCGTCCAGAATCAGGCTGCCCGCCTTATTTTCCATCAACCTAGGCATTGTCACACTCGCCCTTTGTTAAAATCTCTGCATTGGCTCCCTGTCTCTGAACGCTGCAAATTCAAGCTGGGGTGCCTCATCTTCAAATCTTTGGCTGGTCTTAGCCCTGTGTTTATTTCTTCTCTCATCCACCCCTATGTTCCTACCCGCAATCTGCGCTCGGCCCATCTGGCTCTCCTCAAAGTTCCCAGAATTAAGCGCAAGAAATGGGGCGGTCTTAGATTCTCGTTTCTCGCCCCTTCTCTTTGGAACACTCTCCCCTTGGATATAAGATTGGCCCCATCTTATACCCACTTCAGATCTCTTCTCAAGACTCATTTCTTCCGTTTTGCTTACAACTAACTTCTCCCCCTTTTCCTCCTCCCACACCTTCCTCCCCAGGTAGCTGCTTACCTTAGCGCCAAGAAACCGCATGGTGAACGTTGCGCTTTACAAGTTTCTTTTACATTACATTACATTACAAACACACCTTACTACACAAACCCTCACATCACTCCGCAAACGATGGAGGGGCACAGTCATAGGAACCACATACTCAGGGTACACCAGGGGCACCCTTATATGGGTAGCACCGGGCAATCCTCTGTAAATATTACATACCCGGATAGATACCCAAGGCCGCTGTACAGTCTTGGAAGGGCTCTTAGATGGCTTCCCATTATCACTAGTCTCCCTGTACATCCCAAACTCAGGACAATCCTCTTTTTTTGCAATCAATTACACCATCCCTGCTCAGCGACCCCACAGCACCAGCATACTTGGGAGGGGACTATAATTGCGTGCATGATCTTTCCCTAGATCGTTGAGCCCGCGGCTACCAGTGGCACAATCCATCAGCCTGACACAACAAATGAAGAACTGGACTGTGTCAACATGCAATTAGCTGAAGCCTGGCATGGTAAACAACCCACGACGTGTATGTACTCACACTACTCCATGCTCCTCGACCTGCACACGAGGATAGATACGGTATATTGCTCTGCCAATGCTTTGACCAGGGATACACAGGCAGAATACCTGGCCTGCACAATTTCGGACCACAGTCCTTTGCAACTTCAGCTCTTGTGGGGTACACAAAGGGCCAGGATCCTGACCTTGCATCTCCCCCTTGCCGCACTTAGTGATGCAGCGTTTTGCACTTCCCTATCGCAATCCATCACCTGTTACTTTCAGATAAATGTAGACTCTGCCTCAAATGTAGGAGTGGAGTGGGACGCATTCAAGTCTGTCCTCCCTGGGCACGCCATTAAAACAGTCTACGGATCTCGCATGACACTGATGAAAGAACTTCAAAAGCATGAGTCGGAAATGCAGTGCTGTGAACGGCTCTCTCCCACAGACCCACATATTATTCCTTCATTAGCCGAGGCTCGACTCGACTAGCATATAAGGAGATGCTGGATAGTCTTTGCGGGCTGGACTATAAACAATACCTGGCCCGACGACACACCGAAGGAGACAAAGCCGGTAAAATGCTAGCATGGTTACTAAAGACTGACACCTCACAACCCCCCATAACAGTGATACACACTATTGAGGGCCACTTGATGAATACCCAGCAAGCGATTAATGATTCCTTCCACAATTATTATACCTCCCTGTACAAAGGTGCCGATACCGGCGACCCCTCTCTTATACAGCAGTTTTTATCTCACGTCAACTCCAGCAGGTACCGCAAACTGGGGGTGCCGAATTATGAACACTACTATGCCGCAGCACAACTGCAGTGGCCTCTGAGGTGGCTCGCTAGCAGTAACCTCACCGAATTGGCCCATTGGGTTGTAACACTGTGACAACCAGCTGTGATAGAATGGCTGTCAGGATCTACCTCCACTCTGTAGAAAAAACAGGGTAACATTCTAATGGCTAAAACATGTACTACCTAGGGGCTAGCCCACACCATATGCCCCCAATCTGCCACTCGAAGTTCTCCCGGGATCTTACCCCTTTCACAGGCGACCAGAACTTGAGGCCTGGAGTGCGGTGGGTTTGGATGCAGACTCGCAATTACAAGATTTTTCGGGTTTGATGGATGACTATGGGGTGCCACAGGGGCCATTCCTGCTTCACGCATTGCTATCTCAGCAATTGATTCAGACATGGGGTAACACTCGCAACTAGCCAACCATATCCCAGCCGTTACAAACTCTACTAACACATGGGTGGGGCAAGCATGCGATTACTCCACTTTACAACTCTCTTACGTCTGACTCTACGCTTCTGTTGGCAGCACTGCGCGAATACTGGAACACAACACTGACCACTAATATTACAGATAAGCAATGGATTCAATGCATAAGTCATCATAAAGTCATCTCCACGAATGGTAGCCTGAAGTACAAGCAATTCAATTATCTCCATCACAGATACTTAACACCACACAGGCTGGCACATATGTACCCTGCCTCCGTTGATGTCCACCCCAGATGCCTAGCCCCAGAAGCAACGTTCCCCCATATGGTTTGGACATGCCCATGTCTCCAAACGTATTGGAGCGAGGTGGCTGCGATGTTAATGGAGGCAGCGGGCACTCAAATAATAACCTGGGGCCCACACTTTTTGCTTGGAATTAAGAAACGTAATGCCTCACGAAGAAACCTCAACAAATTCTTTGATCCGGCACTGCGGTTGGCAAAACGCAAAATAGCTATGGTTTGGAAATATCAATCAGGCCCCAGTACACAATCATGGCTTCTAGATCTCCGCAGAGCACTAGCAGCAGAGCAGGCAACCTAATTAACCAATGCACCATGTCCACTTTCACGGGTTAATCTTGTACTATGGCGGGAACACCTAAATGTCATAGAGACTAAATTGAACTAGGTAACTCGCACCACAACATAGAGCACATCCTCACCCTGCACCTCCAGCGCATCATGTTGCAACATAGATGCACATAAAGTAAGCCCTCACTGACCACATTCTTATGCCCAGATATGGGCCGGACTGTACTATATACACAACAAAGCGGGTTTTGGGGTCCTCCCCCCAGCACTACCCAAGTTTGCACATAGACGTTTACTCCTGTTCACATAGGGCCGGATTTACATCATAAATGCAAAACAGACAAGATCGAATAACTCCAAACAGATAGCAGTTTACTTGTAGAGTATACAAATTTTACAGACAATGACATACAATGTTAATACTGTTTTAAGAAGAATATTGTATATGTTACTGCTTGGCACCCCACCAAAGCTGCTCTATTGACCGGTATTGTAATACTAAGCATATCAGTGTTGCTAAAGTTTACTTGTATAACTTGCTGGAAACTTATAAAGACTATTAAAAAAAAGAGTTAGGCTGAAAATGTAACCCATTGTTTCAATGTTCGAAACTTCAGAATGCGGATTTAAATTTTTCAACACAGTAATTTCATAAAAGACTCGATCTAGATTAGAATAATGGTATTGCAACTGATCAGTACCATAAAATAAACTAGCTAGCTAGCTACAAGAAATTACATTAGTCAAAGGCAAACTATAACATGTTACACCTTCAGCAACCGATGTAGGTATTTGCATACAGATGTAGCAATCACCAACATCCATAGTATTTACATTTTCACCTAATAATACGGTAAACAGTCCTTCAGTGGGTACTTCCAGGTTAAGGTTCAGATCAACAACACAATTTACTTCATACTTCAGGGAGGTTCAGTTGAACTCATATTGTCAAAACAAAACCGGTAATACTCCTGTTCCCACTCATTAGCGGATATAAAAGTCCACTTTGGTTATGCGTACCTGTGACTAGGCACTTTTGCTCACTTTGACCTTCTCACAGCGGTCTGCTCATCATCATTAGCACTGTTATTCGATTGTTCAGAACTTTCAGAGATCATTTGTGGTACTCTTTGAGCGGTCAGTGTGCACCTCAGGATATCACTTCTGGGGCAACGGTTTACGGGTACCACTCACTTTCTCTCTGCACTATATTTTGTTGGAGTTTGTACTTCTCGTAGTCAACTCTCTTTGCAGTGACCCTTCTGATTGAGCAGTTAACTCTCTCTGACCCTCCTCGGGCCAAGCTAGTGCTGTTGTCCCAGTAGCTTACTGGTCCCGGACAGATTAGCTTGCCTGATCCCTCTGTCTAACTGTCATCACTGGCACATGAGGGATGGGCACTGCTGTATCATTCAGAGGACCTTGAACTTCATGAGTGTATCCGCCATGCACCCGGTTAGAAGACCTCTGCACTTCACAGTGTATTGGTAACCAGGATCACCTAGTATGGGCTCTTCCAGCAAGGTTCCAGGCACGTTTGTGCTTTCCACCATTACCGACTCACCTGGACTGAATTCATGGCACTGCTCCTGTTGGACCGCTTGAGCTGCTTCTCCAACCTGCCAAGAAGCAGAATGTACCACACCAGCAAGACCTTTGCAGATATCCAGTATAAGGTAATGTTTACTAGAACATTTGCAGGAACAGCTGGCAACCACATCACACGTCCCATGATCACTTCCTGAGGTGGCAATCGTGTTCTCCAGTCTGGAGTTCTCATACACAATAACACAAGAGGCAATGCATATAGCAACTTCAAAGATATCAAAACACAAACTTTGGCCAATCTGGATTTCAGTGTGCCATTAATCTGTTCCCCCAGCCCTGAAGCTTCCAGTCGATACCTACAATGAAGCTTCTGCTCAACCTGTAATACTGCACATAACATTTTAAGGACCTCTTTGTCTAAATGAGTTTCTCTGTCTGCCTCAAAAGCGGTCAGGAATCTGAGATGCAGAATCACGCAAAAGCAATTTAACTACAGTCAAACTGTCACATCTGCGAGTAGTATAAGCCTTCACCTATTTAGAGAAGATACAAACAATAACCATCGCAAGGGGGCATCTCAATGAAGTCCATTTACATTTGGTGAAAAAGACCTGCAGACTTTCCAATGTGACTCATAACAACTTGTGTTTTTGCAGCCTGGATTTTGCTGCTGACATATCATACAGCAGTGACACAAAGTTTCTGCTGATACTCTAAATCCTGGATTGTACTTGTTGAAAAAGGTGTGTCATTGCATCTCTCCCACCATGTGCAGGACCATGATAGTGGTATGCTATTGGTGATACCAAGATTTCTGGCAACACTGACCTGCCGTTGACATAAATCCATCCATCATCTTTTCTTTTGGTGCAACCTGCTCACATTCAACCCTGCTATTCTGCCTCACCTCATCCTGCAATTTGCTCACCTCCTCCCAAGTGTCCAAGGCTGAAAACATCAAAGAGCAAATTGTGACATTGTATGTGTTTGACAAGACTTCTTCATTAAATGTGTGTGCATTCAAGGCACAGTAGCATGCCATTTTGTCAGCGTAGTGATTACCTACGGTGACGTAGTCAGTTCCCTGACGATGTGCAACACAATTCAATGCAGCATTTTGGGCACACAACTGTAGTGACTGCAAAAGGTTCCTTACACACTGTCTGTTTCTAATGGGCGAACCGGAGGATGTCACAAACCCACGCTGAGACCACAGCTGCCCAAAGTCATGTACAACTCCAAAGCTGTACCAACTATTGGTGTAAATTGTAACTCGAAACTGTTCTGAAATGGTACATGCTCAGGACAAAGCTATAAGCTATGGCACTTACACAGAAAACACTACTTGCAACCACAATGCTTCCACAATTCCTCCAACCGTGCACACAGCATACTCGGCTTTCTGATTTCCATTGTTCTCTCTAAAACAGGATCCATCAACAAACAGCACATGATCTGATTCAGGCAAAGGCTCTTCGGAGATATTAGGATGGGGCTTAGTACACAACTCAGTCACATCCAATCAATCATGCTCAACTTCATCCATCACACTCTCATTTCCTGACAACGGCATCAAGGCATTCTCTGCACCTATCAAATTTGCTTGTACCTTTTCACCCGACTATTGGTCAAATACTGCGTTCAGGTATGAGTCAACTGTATTTCCACTGAATGGGGTACAAACACTGTCAGTGAATGACCCATAACAATGCTCTCACACTACTCAAGAAACACACACATAGATGGAACCACTTTCAGACATCCAGGCATAGCAGCAGTAACAAGATCAAGAGTTGTTGAAAAGTAGGCAATTGGCCTACTGTTGCTTCCATGCATGTGTGTTAACACGGAAAGAGCTCAGCATTCTCTCTCACTGCAAAACAACACAAAACACTTATTATAGTCAGGCAATCCCAGAGCAGGTGCCTTACAAAGGCATTCTCGAAACTCTGTGAAGGCTGACATACAATCATCATCCCAGGGTACCGGATCTGACACATCCTTGTGCATCAACTTCTGTGGAGGCTTTTCTGTCAGAGAGAAATTTGGGATCGATTGGTGGCAATATCCCACCATTTCCAAAAACATTTGCACTTCCTTTTGTGTGAATGGAGGATTTATATTTATTATTGCTGAGATTCTTTCCTGCAACACTTTCCTCACTCCTTTCTCAATGTGATGTCCTAAATACAAGACTTCACCTTATCAAACTGTATTTGTGTTGCTGGTACCTTGTGTCCTTTTTCTGCCAAATTATTAAGTAGGGCAATAATAGCAATCCTGCATGCTTCTTTTGGGATAGACGCCACCAACAAATCATCAATGTATTGAACCCATACTGAATGATTCGGCATCAACAAAGACTCTGGATTCTTTTTAAGGATCTGTTTGAAAATTGATGGACTTTGCGTATATCCTTCTGGGACTCGGCACCATGCAAAAACAAGACTGCCGAACTGGAAAGCAAATAAAAATGAACTATCTTCATGTAATGGGATCGAAAAGAATGCTTGGCAAAGATTGAGAACTGAAAAACAATCAGCTTCAAATGGAATTTAAAATAAAATCACAGCTGGATTAGATACCATGGGACTACAAGGAATTACAATAGCATTCACCTTGCACAAATCTTGCACTGCACAATGCAATGCTTGCCATTTGGCTTCTGCAAACCCATAATTGGAGAGTTACATGTACTTCCAATTATTTGTTTCAATATTCCCTGTTCGATAATCAAATCAATTAAAGGAGTAATTCCAGCAATTGTTTCTGGAGACAAACTGTACTGTGGAATTCTTGGAAATTCAGCAGTTGGCTTGATTGTATTCTTGACTGGATCAACACCTCTGATTAATCCAATATCTTTAGCTGTAAAGCCCCAAACTACAGGTAATACTGTGTGTCTTAGTTCAATGGGCAAATCTTCACTAGTCAGGAGAGGATACATCCCTACACCTGATTTCTGTTGGTCAACTTTAAAACCATCATTCTCATCATTTGTGGGAAACTCAATTCCTCAAGGAGTGCAATATATTGAACAGTTCAACTTACATAGCAAATCTTGTTCAATTAGGTTCACTGGTCTTGTATCACATACCACAAATCCATGCAGATCCTCAAAGGATCCTATTTTGACACTGAGTACTTTTGAAGTTGGGGTGGACATCTTTTTATTTGTCACTACGACAACTTGGATTCTGTCTCCCAAGAGGGGTCGGTTAGGGACCTCTACTGTTCTTACAGTAAAGCGGATAGCACTAGTGTCCACAAGGAATGAGAAAGTATTCCCATTCACTTCTCCAACCCTTTAGGGGCCACTCTGGTCTACCTCTAGAGCTGCGCCAAGCAGGCAGTCCTCCTCTCACTTTAGGCACCGTCATGCTAAAGGGTCCTGAGCACTGTTACATTCTGGTTCTGGTAAGAATTCGGATTTGCATTGTACCTTTGTACTTGAACATTCTGTTGGGGCATTGGTGCTTGCGGCATTTGCATTTGCTGTGATCCATTAGAAGTTTGTATTCCCTGGCCTTGTACATGCTGAGTCTGGCCCATGTTGTTCCCCTGAGACTGTGCATAATCTACATTCTGCATCTGGTTCCCCATGTTAATTACAACAGCTTTACACTTGTGCCTCCAATGTCCGAGCTTTCCACTAATGTGACAAAGATTTGTCTTTTTCGAAAGTGACACTTCAACACTAGCTCTAGGATCAATAGGACCACTACATCCTTTACCTTGCGGCACAAAATTCAGCTGCTGATTTCCATTTAAGCCCTGCATCATTGGCACCTGATAGTTTCTCTGTATCTGTCGAGACCCTTCGGCATCGACTTTATCTGAGTAATCATCAGCTTCTCCTTAAGCTTCTTTCATCTCATGTGTATGTCATCTGCACAATATTTAGCAGAACGCAGAATTTCAACTACTGATGTGCTTTGCCAACAAAGAATCTGTTGTTGAATCCTTTCAGAAATCTCTGGTCACAATCCCAAGACAAATTTGTCAAACAAACAGTCCTGCATCTCTTTCTGCAATAGTATCTGATTCACTATACTGTTTGAAAATCTGCACCAATCTTTCATAAAAGGTATGCACTAATTCCTTCAGCTCCTCGGTTGTCCTGTCAATCTATACCCAATTGATTTCTTTAGGAGAAACCCTTGTTTTCAAGTACGTTACTACCTTACTACCTGCTGATACTTGTCATTACCTCTGGAGCTGGTGCTCTTGTTCTTGAATCCCTTGGAAGCTTTCCCTCTGGCCATTCCACAGAAATCCTGCACTCAGCCCACAAATCCACAGGTACCACTATTTCAAAAACATATTTAAATCAATCCACAAAACTTTTGCAATTTTCACAAATCGTTCAACTTGCCGATACCATGCCACTGGCTTTTCTCTCAGTCTAGGGAAATCGTTTGTAAATGACAAAATATCTTGCCTATTTCATGGCACATGGACATAGACTCCTCCTGGTACCTCTGTCATAGGGAGCATCTGTACATCCCCTATACAACCACCAAACCCAATTGGTGATGACTGCTCTTGAGCTTTCCTTGCCTCCTTCTTCATTGACCATCTGCCTTTCCGTTTCTCTCAGTCCTCCCATTTTCTAATGAATCCCACTAGCTCCTTTATCTGTTGTTTCTTTCCTGGTTTCCTCATGTTGTCAATGTCTTTGTCAGTAAAAACCATCCTATAACATCTCTACAAACTCTTTGAAGTTCGCATATCTACATCATATTTCTAAGTCAATGCTGTCAATCTTACTTGTAATAATTAAGCCTGGACGAAGTTCGCGGAGTTCCGCGTAGTGACCAAAAAACTTGGCTGCACTACTTAGAGGTACGCAAGTGACGGAGTGCGCTTGGTCACGCCTGTTCACGTTGATTTTCAGTGCTGGGTGTTTGTCCTGCGCTGGAAAATCAACGCAAATGGCACCATGCACAGGACACTGCTTCTTATCTGCCACTCTAGTAGATTTTCTACTCGAGCGGCAACATTCTCAATGCGAACTGAAAGGTTTCTCAGCGCAAACAGTCATGACCACCATGTTTCTTCATGGAAGTGCCTTCTCTAATCTTTTACCCCCTTTTTCTGTGGCTTCCAAAACATGGTGTAAGGGTTGAGATGAGACATTGCTATAACTGCTGCATTGACATTGTTATGTTAAGGAGTTTGCACTGTTGCTTTGTTGTTATTGGGCGTTTACCATGGCCTTTGCTGCTTAGCCCTGCCTCTAAATTTAGTTATTTTTCTTCATTAAAAAGATCTTTAAAAAAGATGTCACTGTAACCTTCATGTTTCCATGCTTTCTTTGCAACCTAAAACGCCATAAGTTGCCACCATCCACGATGCTCCAATCAGTGGTCAGCACCAAACTGCCGGCATGACCATTGGGAACCTGCAGGACAACTGCAGGGTGAGGTATCATCGTGGATTGGCCAGCAATGGGCTGTGCTGCTGTGCTCTGAGCTTCGCCCATGTTCTGGTCGCTTGTGGCCTGTGGGTGATAAACTGGCAGGCCAGCGACTATCGACACCACCTGTGCCGTCAATGATGGCCACTTTACTCTGGTTTAGTTGCTTGGGCTGCTACTGTGCACCTCTCTGTTGGCCAGTGCTGCATCACTCTGTCAGATGGCCCATTTACCCCCTCATGGAGCCCTGTGGCCCTCACCACGACATCCTGGCTGCCTCGGTGGGGGCTAGGTGCACTCAGGGCACCCCGAAGCGATACCTGTGGGGCGGCTAGGCTAGTTTGGCCTGCGGTATGTAGTGCCCACTTCCCTGTACCACTGCTGTATGTCCTTATCATCACAGATACAATTTGGATGTCTGCTCCACACGTGAGAAGCATGCCCTTTGCCTACCATTTGGTGTCCTACATGACAGTAGGACACCCTTCCTTTGAGCTGACCTCCACCAAAACATCACTAACTGATCTCATGATCGTGCTCACTCCGCTCTGTTACTGCCTCCTTGCACAACTTGACAATTACCAGCTGCTGCTGTGTTGCTTGGGCTCCCCAGCAGTCACTCAGGTAATCCATTGTATTCCCTGTGATTCCCTCCTGCTTTGACTTGTAGGAATTGTTCACCTTGGGAAAACAGATTACAAATAACCCAAACTTCACTTTGACAAGCGACAATCTCAGGTGCAAGGCAAACACTCAGCTGCAGACTCCCACGATCCACCAGATTTCAATTTAAAAAGCTATGTTTAGAAAACATAAAGAGGGCTTGTGCTCCACAGATGGCCGCTCGCCTTGATACATTTCAAGAAGGTGCGGACCGACATGACTTTCGATTAACGCAAGTCAAGACTCGAATTTCTGAACTCCCCAATAACAATAGAGGACATAAAAAGTGCTGTCATGGAGCTCCCCTGTAGCCAGGCCCATTGCACCGCCAGACTACCGGTTGGCGTTTACAAAACATTTATAGATATCCTTGCCCCGAGGTCTTTAGATATGTACAATAAAGGGATCACTTGGGGAACCCTCCCACTCTCCAACATGGAAGCTACTATTACGGTACTGTTCAAACCCAATTGAGACCCCAGAAGGTCTACTCGCATAGACTGCTGTCATTGCTCTATATGGACAATAAAATATTGCTGAAATTCTCGTGCAATTTCTGGTTTCATCCTGCAATGCTCTACTTCTTTTAATCACTGAACATTAAAGTCATCCTCCACAGAGTGGACCTACGGCTCCCATAAGTTGCCATTTTACTGAACACTGAGAAAGTGTTTGATTCGCTTGACTGGTCATTTATGATGGAGATCCTCCGTAGACTGGGTCTGGATAAATACTTTCTATTATTTGTAAACGTATTATATACTGCCCCAGGGCTAGAGTCTGTGTGAATAAACTGCACTCTGACATATTTGGGGTGGGCAGACGCGCATCAGTGGTGCCCACTTTCCCCCTTAATCTTCACCCTTGCCATAGAACCTCTGGCCAGCTATTTGCAGCAATTCCACTCACTTTGAGGACTATGTCTTGGAAGTCAATCTCTGATATGTCAATGACATTATCTTATAAGGGCAATGCCCAGAGGTCAATCTTGTTCCCATTATATAGAATATCATTCGCTTTAGGAGATACTCCGACCTCCATATCAATTGGTCTAAATCGGAGGTGTTCCCTCTCAAAGACTAATTGCACTGCACCCTTTCTAGATCACCCGTTGAAGTGGAGACCTGAGGGTGTACGATATCTTGGGATATGGGTCTCTCATGATTACAACAAGCTGATCCACAGCAACTTTGGCACCGCACATGATAAGGTTAAAATGAACATAGAACGATGGATAGGGCTCCCACTGTCTTTGATGTAGAGCATCTCTTTGATCAAGACGGTGGTGTTACCTAAATTCTTATACTTATTTTCCAACCTTCCTGTGTTCCTACCGCTTCACTTTTTTAGCCAACTGAAGAAGGCCCTATCTCTGTTAATATGGCGTAGTGGCCAACATAAAATACACTGGGAAATTTTAGCAAGACCACTGCAATCTGGTGGTTATGCGCTACTTGAAATGTTGAGCAACGACACAGACCCCATCTATGCATGTCAGGTTGGAGTGAGCTATAACTCCATTGGGACAGATTCTGCATGCCACCGCGAGCGGCTCGGCGCAATGTTGACATTCTCTCTGTCACAAGCTGGGCTTGGTGGGTGCTGGCTCGAGGGTTGCAACAGGAACATCTGTCCTGTCCTCTGCTACCCTTTGAAGATAATCCTATGCTTCCCCCTACTAGAAAAAGAGTGTTTAAGAGACTACTTCGACAGATGAGCTTGACCACTATAGGGGACCTCTTTGAGAAAACACTTTCATTTTACAGTGTACTTTCTGAACTCATCAAGGTGCGAACTCCGCTCTCACCATTCTGCTACCTCAGGCAGAAGTCTGCAGCCAAGGCAGCTCTTCCCAAGTTTCCTACAGCACCGCCTGACACCCCACTCCTCACGGACTATATTGCAAGTGCTGATATGGATCAATCGATGTCACACCTGTATACTAACTTCCTAATTAGCACAATAGATACACTTTCCGCACACCAGAGGTAGATGGAAGATCTCCCTGGGCTATCAAATTCCAGATAAAACGTGGGTATATTGCTATGCGCAAGTCCAAAACACACCTATCAATTATAAACACTAATACAGTTTAAATATTTACATCAATACACTTACACCACTGAGCGAATTACAACATTTGGAGGAAATAGCGCTGGCAAAATTGGTAGGTGTGACCTCATGAATGCCCATTTAATTCGTAAGTCCAAGTCCTTGGTGGGCCCGGACCACGCCACTTTCTGGCATGAAATATTCGTAACTTTTTCTGAGATTCTTGACACTCCTGTTCTCCCATCTCCTCCGGTGGCCCTATTGTGTGACCCCTCAGCCCTACCCTCCACCTGCCGCCACCTTTCCTTTCATTCTGATCAAACAAGTTAAGAGATGCGTTGCCATGGGCGGGATGCAGCTTCCTGTCAGGGCATGGTGGACCAAGATAGTGGGTTGGCCCACTCTTTCTCTCGCCCTACTGACATTTGGATCCCGTTTTGAACGTACCTGTGGCACAACACATGGCCATCGTCCCCCCCCCCCCCCCCGCAATCTGTGAGGCCCCTTGCCTCATCCCCCTGATTTCTGCTGCTGATTTGTTTCTTTTCCCCTCGTCTCTTTAAGGTACACTGCTTAGTTCACCAACTTGTTAAGTCTGTATTCCAGATGTAATGTATAGACTATACTGTGATGGCTGCATTTCATGTGGTTGTAATGCATAAAACCTAATAAAGAGAATTAAAAACTAAATAGCATGTGTTCTGCGTCCTTGGGCAGTTCTAACAAAGTTCTGAGTGGGGCTAAACCTAACTTATGAAGGGGCATATTATCAAGCCAGGCGATAAAATTATCGCCGCTTTAGCGGAAGAAAACTGCCGCTGAAACGGCGATAATGGGCTTGATAATATGCTCTATGGAATTCCAATTGATACTCAGGTTAGATGTCCTTCACATCTAACATGGGCTTCAATTGGAATTCCATAGAGCATATTATCAAGCCCATTATCGCCGTTTTAGCGGCAGTTTTCTGCCTGCTAAAGCGGCGATAATTTTAACGCCGGACCTTGACAATATGCCCCTGCGTCACTTCAAAATCTCTCATTTCACTAAACAAGCGTAAGCTTTCACATTATGGGGCATATTATCAACGGCCAGCGATAATTATCGCTGGCCGTTTATAGCGATAGAAAAATGATCGCCAGCTATTGCTGAATATTATTGCCATGATAACGCTATATTTACAACGCATAGCGCTATGGCGATAATATTTCAGCGATAGCGGTGTTTTCAATGGAACATCGCTGGTTTTCCAGCGATGTTCCATTGAAAACAGTGATAACATTGCTGACAGGACCCTGTGGTCCTATCAGCAAAATCCATATCCCATTAAAAGTATGCCTTAGTCAGGAATTTAACAGGTGTTAAATTCCTGAGTTAAGGCTGTGGTAGCGCGATTTTTTTTATCGCTGCACCTCCTTGCTAATATCGCGATGCTGCCTTCACGATATTAACATGTGTTGTTTTCACAGCCACGCCTCTTTTTCATCTCATTAGCGATGCGAGGCGAGGCTGTGAAAAAACGGGCTCTACATCAAGGAAACACGCGCTAGCGTGTCCTTGATGATATTGCGATATAATTATCGCCGCTTTTCGCCCAAAAACGGACGCTAAAGCGGCGATAATTATATCGCCAGCCCTTGCTAATATGCCCCTAAGTTTTTTGTAACAGCCTAAATGTGGACGAAGACATAAATAACTTAAGTCTCCAAGAGCAAGGTACAACAATAAGCATTTCAAGTAAGACATACGCAGATTACAGAGACTCTTAGGTGTGGAGATCCATCTACATTAAGTGCCTTAAGGTATTTTGTTTTGCCATCCTTCATGTTAAGCAGGTTATAATAGATTACATTACTTTATAGGTCTGTTTTAACAGTCTAACTACTATTCATACCTGCACCTGTGACCAAAACTGTGGGAGTCTGAATATAGTTTGAAAAGGTAGACATTGAGTTACGTTCATCCAAGATGATAGCTTCAAAGGTAAGCCAGTAGGGCACATACTAAGGAAAGCATTAACTGAAATAACTGAGAACATGGGTGTCATATTGGGAGAATATAGGAAAGAAGTTTATTAATGGATTTGCCTAGGCTGTTAAGGCACTCAAGAGGGCTAAATGTGACCAGCGTTCTTTAACCCACACCCCCAGATGTTTCTATTTGGAAGTTCTTTCCACCAAACCTTCCCCAATGTGCAACATTACTATATTTCATTGTGATTTATGAAAAGATCGAGAAGGCTGATTTATCGTGCTAATATACAGTTTGAGAATTGAAAACATATAATGAGTTGCAAACCTCCTATTACATCAAAAATAATGATGGTGCACTGTCATACTATAAGGTTTTTAAATACATATGGCCTAGTTTTGGGGGATTTGTACACTTGTGCTGTATAAACGTTAAATAGCATGGCTGTTAAAATGCACCAATTTTTAACCCCGATTGGTGGGTATCTTATTTGTCAGGTGGCCATTTTGTCCTAACTTTACTTGGGCCCAAATAATAAAGTACACACAGCAATTGAATAGCCCAAAACAATATCTGCATAATTCTCCATTTGGATAATTTTGCCATGAAATTGCCCGGTCCAAGTACTCAGGGGCATCTGATAGTGGATGAAACATGCACATAAATTACAATTCATAACATTGCTTTGCTTCAATGCAAGACAAAATGGATAATTGTTAGTAAAACACATTTTTAAAGTGATCGTCCGAATGTGTGCAGTGTTGCTTCTGATACCAATTTTCTTTTATAGCATTGAGTTACCTGTAGTATTGATGATGTTGTTACAAAGTCATCCTGTGCCATGGCCGCCCTTCAACTTTTTGCTGACTGGTACTGGTGGTAACTGACTCTGACTGACCCTGGGCTATGCCTAACAAGGCCCTGGGCCAGTGCTAAGCTGAAAGAGACAGTTAGAATACAGTGAAAACACCTACATACACTGGGGCACACGATGGGTTAGGGTACCCCGTGACTGGTATGACCTCACTTATAAGGCCCTAGTACATAATAGGACAGAGAACTTACACATTTAGATTTAAAAGTCAGATGGTGGGGTGGGAGCCTAGGCAAACATTGTGATGGCTGCATTAGTCTGACACTCCCGACATGGATGCAGCAGAATCTCCTGTCGCATGCCAAGGGCTCCTGGATGCAGATCTGAGCATCAGAAGAACGTGGGTTCTGATGGTAGTGGAGAGACAGGTGAATATAACCCACAGTGCCAGAATCTTGGCTAGAAACCAGCAGTATGCAAAACCAAGATAGCAGCTGCCTTGTTGAAGAGGTTGTTACTCTGAGAGTGCACATAGAAGCACGGTGCACCCAAAAGCACAGAGGCTCAGTATTATGTTGGTGGGCTGATCCATTGGAGGCCCAGACAAGAGGGGTGTCCTCGGGATGAACCCTCCTACCACAGAAGAAATCGTTCATTCTAAAGCAATAAAGTGCCCGGGGACTCTTGCCTTGTGGTCCATTACCATGAAGACATTGTACGAGTTGTGTGTTTCCAAACCCACACCCACATCCTGATAGCCTACTCCATTCAGGAACCTAACACTCAGGAGCCAATGGAGCATAGGTGCCTGGACCCAGGGCCGGCTTTAGCACTGGTGGTGCCCTGTGCAACAATGTTTGTAGGCGCCCCCCCAATGACCACCTCCACCACAGATTCCCTCACTACCACTATTTGACAGTGCCCCTCAAGTCTCCATAACCACTGTCTCTTAGATTAATTTTGTTTTATAGCGCCACTCATGCCAGTTTGAGATGTCAGAATACTTGACATCACACACGCATTGCACAATCAATCATCGCTGTGAAAATCAGTATATAGTAAATGTTACATAAGACAGAGGCCTACAAGGGGTAGGAGTCACATGTCATCCATACTGGTAGGCAGAATAGTTTAAGAGTCCTTGGACTGGATAAGCACAAATTCAGAATTTAAAATGTTACACCATTGTTAGGGTTTTTTATTAATAATAAGAATTGATTTCTACCCAAATGAACCCCTTTTGCAATATTAGGACAACGAAGGTCTGGGCAAAAAATATATAGCTCTAATATTTTCCTTGCAGTTTGCATGCTGCTCTTTGATGGCAGTTAATAGCTCACAGCTCTATATTAAGTGCACTGACCTGAAGTCAGCAGAGGACAGGGACCTTCTGGACTTCCAAGACATCGTACAAAGAATGGTTCAACTGGATCACGCATCTTAGAGGAGCAGACAATATATCCCTACAGAGTTCACCTTGGAAACCAGCCTCAAGAAGGATGTGGGGGTCCCTGGACACGTTTCTAGACTCTTTTGAGCCCCCATGAAAACGTGGTGGGCCGGGGGTGACACATCCTGGCACCCCAAGTGAAGTACCACCCAAACAAGAATGTACCCGGGCTCTAATGGTCAGATCCAATGTCAGACAAAATGTTTATGCACTGTAACTCTCGAGTGCCTGTCTTCTCTCTCTTCTTTCACCCCTAAGCTCTCATGCGCCTTTCTATTTTCCTTTCTCTTTGCAATATTAACACAAGTAGGGTATGCACAGAATTATATGGACAATAGTAATTTGATGTAGCGTTGCATACCCTGTTACAGAACTACTAATGTGTTCCTGTTTCTTCTTTAAAAAATGTGTAATAAAACTTGTTGAAATAAAAAACAGATTTTAACTTATAAACTGCAAGTAAGAAAAGGATCTCTGACAAAACTGGTAACCCATTGACCTATTTATATTATATGCACTTTGAGATGTTAATGGTACATGTTCTTTGCAGCAGGCAAGTTAACCCTCTGCCCTATAATCAGTCAAAACTTTCACTAGACAAAGCTCCGGACTCACTCCAGGAAGAACTTAATCACTGGAGTTGTCATTTTTATTGCGGGGACAAAGTACGCGGCATCAGGCGCTTTAAAAGCATAAACATGGCGCCCCGACCCCAAGTCAGCGCCTGGTGTGGGGGCACCGATCGCACCGCCCTAGAGCCGGCCCTGCCTGGACCAACGAGTGTGGCCAAGGAAGAGAGTAGTGGACTTGCTCCTCAAGTAACAAAGGGCATCAGAGGGCGCCATATGACAACAATTCTGACTTTGCTATTGGGAGAGGGAGGTTAGAAAGCAGGGAGCAAGCAGGTCCCAAACTGGGGCATCCAAATCAGCAGGTGGATTAAAGCACTGGGGGCAATTCTAAATTTGGTCCTCGACAGTGACGGGCCTAAGCAGAAGAACCTGTAATAGCAAGAACAGCCCAGCACCGCAATAATTCACCAGTGACTATTGGAGAGCTGACTACTTTATAATCATTGGACCCAAACCGCCATACCAAGATATGGGGCAATTAGAAACAGGTAACCCAGTTTTGATTCACCCCTTGGTAAAGCAACCTCAATCTTTGAAGTGAAGAGTGTGAGCTCCTCTGGACCTTTCAAGAGACATGAATGGAAATTATCCCTCATAAAGGTAAGTTGCTGTAACAGGCGCCCCTAACAGATAACACTACGAAGGGTTGAATCGGAACAGTGAAACATAATAGATACATCAAAAGGAGTTCAGGCTGAAGACAGGGCTGGGACACAAAAGGACCTGCCCGGCTGTCACAGATATTCTGCTTGTTGAGATACCTAAAAAAGAAATACACAGAAGTTGGAGAGCAGATCAACTCACAGAGTCTTTTTTGAACAGATCCTAAAAGAATATTGGAGGTGATTATCAATGATTGCAAACTCGACATATGAATCTTTGACTGGAATAACAAGACAACATTAAATGTCAGACAGGAGAACAGAAGAGAGTCCGTTGCCTAAGTGAAACTTGCTGCTCAGCAGCCCCGGAAACCAACACTGGATGAGCAGGTGATTTATTCTCCAGCAAAAGTAGGAGTGCTACCTAAAGAGAAGGGGGGCCAGCACAGGCAAAGAAGTAAAGAACATTAGAAAATAGTACAGGGGGGTTGAACCTACCTTTAAATCCCTTGTATAGAATAGGGCAGGGCAGTTTAGAGGCCACCTGCCTTTTCTGCACTTTCATGTGTGCACTGCTGGAGCCTTAGGTCAATTTAACCCCTTCAGTGCCACGCCCTTTCCCCCTCCTGTGCCGGGCGTTGCATTAGTGGGTGGGGTTCATGACGAGATAGTCTCGTCATGGGCACAGCGCAACCGCGCTCCATGACGAGACTATCTCGTCATGGGCACAGAAGAGGTTAAAAGCAGCCCTGAGTTGCAGGACTGCTTTCAAAGGGCAAATTGTGCCCAAACTCGACTTTGGTGTTTGGGGCACTTACAAATTAATAAACTACAATGTATGGGCATATTAGGTACCCCTAGCATCTCCCCTAGGTGTCCCAATGATGGGAGGTCAGGTATTTATAAGGGCTTCACAAAATCACTGTTTGTGCTAGGAGCACTGTGGAGGGAGGATTTGCAATATTCTTTTACATATTCTGAACCCCTAAAGTCCCAACTAGATGTTCCAGGGGTGGAGGTTGGGTCCTATATATATAAGCAAGGTTCTTATAAAATGTGTTTTTAGAAGCCCTGGTATTGGAAAATGGCCCAAGTAATTTTCCCCATTGCAAATCCACTGCTACAAAGGATAAAATGGCAAGAATTTCTTAACTAATAATTCCCGCTAAGAGAATAATAAAATAGCATTCAAGGACTTCCCAGAAGGGTATTGATAAATCCAACAATATGATATTGTTGAATTTCTCCTGAAATATTCAGACAAGAAGTTATAAGACTTTCTTGTCTGCAAGCCAAAATTCAACCTTCCAGTGACCTGGCTGATTGGTCAGAGTTAAGTAGATTAGCCAGGCTCCTTTGATGAGGTGATAAAGAACCCCTGGGGTTAGTCAGCTCTTCTGGGAGGGCAGGGTTCTGCTACACGGGAATGCCAGAGCAGGGGGAGGGGTCAAAAACAATATCCCCCAATAGAAGAATGAGACAGGCAGAAGACACCTGTTTTATTTACAACTCTCCTCTTTGAACCCAGCCAGATGCTAGGCTTAAGTAAGGAATGAGCAGATGCAAGGGGGAGAGATTATGGGGACTAGCCATCCTGGAGGTGTGTTTAGCCAGATCTTTTCTCCCTGCTGAAAATTCTGACTTATTGAATTTTGGAGAAATAGTGCTTTCTGGGATCTCATTGTGCCACACTTTGGAGGAAGCGGTCATGCTTGGCTTGTTGCCCTGCACCTCATTGGACAGTAGTGCCATCCTGCCTGACCACAGAGAACACTAAATAAGTATCTGAGAGGGGCAATGCCCCTTAGATCTGCTGCTTGAAACCTAAGAGAGCAAGAAGTGTCCATGCTGAGGAGTTTGATGTGCATTAACCAGGCCCTGCACTCTGAAGACTGTGCCTCCTGCACCATCCTGGGCTACAGCCCTTTGGACTATCTTGCTTTAAAAGGACTAAGGAGTGGGGGACTCCCTGCAAGCTACGGGTTAACAGAGCTCACCTGGACCATCACCTCAAAGAATCCTCAGCCTAGAGTACTATCAGTGGATTTGTAAGGGTTTTGTCCAAGTGGATTGTGGGAACTGAAATCCCAAACTTTCATGGACCAAATGGGGGTTCCAGACCTCTGGATTGTGATTGTTGTGTTTCAAGAGGAATTTTAGGAAGAAGTTCCTCAATGAATCCGGCCTGCTGGAGGAGGCTGCACGACATCTGGTGATAAATCCTCCAGAAAAGTTGCTAAGTTTGAATTTATCCTTGTCAGATGCAACCAAATGTCCAGAAGTGGCACTGTTGGTTTCTAAGCACTAGAAAGTATCTAATCTGTAAAAATTCATATCTCTGGTTCCCTATAGTGTATTATTTTTGTTTTGTTGTCATTTAAAAGATAAGAATATTTCCTATTTTTATACATTGGTGTTGGATTTTTACTGTGTGTTGTGTCTTAATTATTTACTGAATTGGTGTTTTGAAGGCTTTACATACCTGTCTTTGAAGTTAAGGCTGCCTGAGCGCAGCCAAGCCACCAAGGGTTGGGCATAGGAATACTTTTCTAAGACCTATTATGAGCCCTATATTGTGTTAGTGGTATTATTGCCAGTGGTAAATGCACATCTGCCCCTGCTAATGATCTACATTCCAACATTTCGTGCTCAGCGGTGTGGATGAGGACTTGTGTTTAAAAAGTACACCTTTCAGTAAAGTGAATTAAGATTTTAAAAATCCTCTAAATTACCTTAGAACAGAAGTTTTGAGTTTGATGTTTGGAATTGGGACTAAAACTGTTTTAAATTAATTTTTTTGATTTTCCCAAATTGTTCTAAGTCTGTGTGCCTAGATGTGGTGACCCAAAACTAGGGAACCATGGTGCTGGACCCGGCTACAATGTCTCAGTTCAGGATGGCTGATCTTAGGGTGCTGTGTAGGCTGAGGGCTGAGGCGGCTGCCTGCTTCCAACAAGATTAGGAAGGCAGGGTTGCTTAAGTTCCTAAATGCCTGTGGTGGGGTACTTGAGGAGATTATTATTATTATTATTATTATTATTATACTCATTTGTATGGCGCAACAAATCATTCCCAGGGGGATCTCTCGGCGCCTGAGAGGAGGCCACCCTATGAACAGTATAGTCTTAAAACAGCCAGGTCTAAAGCATTTTCCTGAATCGAGAAAGGTTGGAACAGGCACGGATCTCCTCAGGAAGACTGCTCCAGTGGCTGAGGGTTAGATGGGAGAAGGCGCGACCGCCCATTTTGGCCTTCCTTATTCTCTGCGTGCAGAGCAAATTGCGATTACTGGACGCACGGTTTGATAAAGTTCAAGTTTCTTCTTAAAATAGGCAGGGCCAGTCACCTGGAGAGACTTAAAGACAGTGCATAACAGATTAAAGATGGCTCGTTTCCTGATAGGAAGCCAGTGTAGTTGGCGGAGGAGAGGTAAAGAGGGGGTACACGCCGGTTTACTGAGGGCAAGGCGAGCTGCCGTATTTTGAACCACCTGTAGTTTTGATAACAGGTCTTCCATTATTCCAACCAGCAAAGAGTTACCATAATCCAGTCAACTAACCAAGAATGACTGAATAGGAGTTTTTCTAGCCGTGAGAGGGATCCTAGGGAAGTTCTTTCTGAGCATTCGCATTGTCCCGAAGCAGATGTCCAACAGCGTCTTCACCTGTTCCTCCATAGACAATGTATTATCAATTCTGATGCCTAAATTCTTAGCCCATCTTTTTGGGGAGGGCGCCTCTCCTAGTTCTGGTGGCCACCAATCTGGGTTCCACAATTCCTCCGCTTTACCAAACAGCAATATCTCTGTTTTGATGGTATTAAGCTGAAGGAAGTTCTAATTCATCCATATCGCTATATTAGACAGTTCTTAAATTTTAATTTTGTTGCTGCAGGGCCCTCCTCAATAGGGACTATCACCTGCATGTCACCTGCATACAATATGGTCTCAAACCCACAACTTCTAATAATTGAGGCCAAGGGGGCCACATATACATTAAACAAGGTGGGACTTAGGATGGATCCCTGTGGGACTCCCTTATCCACCAAGGTGGTTTGTGACACAAAGGAATCCAGCTGGACACATTGTGTTCTGTCGGACAAATAATTTTGAATCTATTTAAGGGCCATGCCTTTGACACCAATCTCTCGAAGCCTATCCAAAAGGATACGATAGGAGATGGTGTCAAAGGCTGCCGTCAGATCGAGAAGAACTAACATCGCTTGGGTTCCATTGTCCAATGACATCCTTACAGTGTCAGTGACCTCCAACAGTGCAGCCTCAGTGCTATATGAAGCACGGAGGCCCGACTGAGATGGGTCTAGTAGGTTATTCAGCTCCAAATAGCAAGAAAGATGCTGATTGATTAATGTCTCCATGATCTTTGAACAGCAAGGGAGGAGAGAGATCGGCCTATAGTTTAGTAGGTCAGTAGGATGAGCTAACGCCTTTTTGAGGAGTGGTTTAATGCGTGCGTTTTTCCACTTACGAGGAAATGTAGCTGTGGCTAACGAGATGTTGCAGACTTCAGCAAGCACATCAGCTAAGACCGGGGTTAGTTCTGACATGACGGCAGGCAACACCGGGTCTAGTGGGGATCCAGATTTCACATGAGTTAGCAAGTACCCCACTTGCTAGCCAGAGATGTCAGGAAAACATTCTAGGCTAGGAGGGCAGAGATTTTCCTGGGGTGAAGCCCCCTCGTGGTCTACCTCCTCAGGCCCAAAGGAGCGATATATTGAGTCAATCTTGTGAATAAAATTACTTGCTAGGTCCTCGCATAACTCCTGAGTAGGAGGCGGAAGCGGGGTATTGGCCCTCGGGTTTGTGAACTCCTTAAAAATAATAAAGAGCTCCCTAGAGGAGTTCTTCGCTTCCATAATACAGGAGCCTAGATGTGCTCTTCTAGCTAAATTACAACTATTTAAATAGGCTCTATGTGCCATTCGATAGAGCTATTCATCTCGCTCAGATTTAGATTTCCTCCATTTTCTTTCTTTGACCCTACATAGGGCCTTTTCTCTCTTGAGAGTGTCTGAATACCAAGGGGCTGGGGCTGCCCTATCCTGAATTTTTACCCTCTTAAGTGGTGCAATAGAGTCGAGGGCCTCTTTTATTGATGCCTCGAACCTCACTAAGGCTGTATCACAATCTTCGCAGTTTGTAAAGGAAGGAGGGGTATAGGCCCGGCTAAAGGCGGAAGATGTCACCTTTCTCCAAGATCTGCGGAAGTCTTTGCGAACTTGCGGATGGCCGGACGATTTTGTAAGCGCCCAGGAAAAGCTTAGTGCTGAATGGTCAGTCCAGCCTAATATCTGGGGGGTTTCTACTACTAATTCCGGGATGTTGGTAAAGATAGTGTCCAGCACATGACCAGCGACATGTGTAGGACTAACAACTCTTGAAGAAAGATCAAGTGACTCCATGGCTGCAACTTGGCAGGCAGACTCAGCGTTAGAAAGAGCCTCAAAATGATGATTAAAGTCCCCTACCAGTAGGAACTTACCCGTTTGCAAAGTATATGGGGCCAACCTTTCTAATAATGCTGTGCAAAACTCCTTCTTATTTCCTCCAGGTGGATGATACACTAAAGCACCCTCCCACTCAATCGCTTGGGCTCGCTCCACCCTAAAGATCAATAGCTCTAAATTGGGGGAGAAAACAGTATCCAAGGTCTTAATATGATAAGGAGGACGCGTGGTAATAGCTAGACCTCTGCCCCTCTTTCCTGATCTATCCAGACGGACAGCAGATTATTCTGCAGGGAATACCATTGCCAGTGTCGGCATGGAATCATTGTTCAGCCAAGTCTCCGTAAAGAGGCATATATCTGGTTTTGCCTCATCTAGCAGGTCCCAGATTTCTGCCAAATGTTTCGGGATTGATCTTGCATTGAGATACAGCCCCTGGACGGGAACTATTTGCCCTCCCTTGGTCTGCTTCTCTGTCTCAACATACTGCTCTTTACATGATCGATTGTTACTGGTGCAAGGCAGTAAGCTACAGGGAGTTTGCTGTTGTTCAACCAATGACCAACCACAGTATAGGCATTTCCCCAAAAAGATGGCGTCTTCTACTCGAGGGTTGTCATTACCCCCCCGCACAGGGTGACAGGTATCCAAGCTTCAACAACATCTCTCTAGAGTAAGCCGTCCTGGGTGGAGGAGATGCCTGTGGGCAAACAGGCAGCCTCTCCTGGCAGCTGGCAGTGTCCAGGCACGGACGGGCGCAGACGGGACAAGACTAGAATCAGGGGGGGTGGTGAGTGTTCTCCCCACCCTCATCTGGGAGGTGGGTGAGGATGTTGTCTCTTCTATTTTTTCCAGTGTAAGTCATGCGGGTACAGATGGTGGGTGGAGGGCAGGGTCTCCTACTCAGGAACAATCACTGTCCCTTGCAGAAAGGCAGTTTGAGGCCCAACTAGCTTCCATTGCCTTGGAAAGCGAGAATTTAGAATTAGCTAAGAAGAGATGGGAGAGGGAGGAGAAGGGAAGAAATGGTGGCAGTGAAAATGATGAAGAGTTGTTTGAGATGTCCAGGGGTGGTGGATTTAATCACAAACGCCCCAAGGGTATAGTGCCCAAGTACACAGAGTGAGATGACATTGATAAGTGTCTAGCAGCACTAGGGGGAGCCCTTAGAATGAGTAGGGTCGACTCTAAGTATTGGGGTTCACTCCTGTGGGAATTGATTGCAGTAGCTTGGAGGGATAGGCTCTTGACCCTGAGGGTGGAGGATGCAGAAACATACCAGCAGATGAAGGCATTCTTAGTAAAGAGATTTGGTCTGACTCCAGAGCAGTACAGGGTGAAGTTTAGAGACACCCACAAAATGAGTTCAAAGTCTTGGGTAGACTTTGTGGATGTTTCAGTGAAGGCACTAGAAGGCTGGATTGTTAGTAACAAAGTGGACACATATGGGGGTTGTATAATTTGATTTTGAAAAAACATATTTTGACTCATTGTGTAGAAGAGAAGTTAAGCCAGTATCTAGTGGACTCTAACCTGACAGACCCCAGAGAGCTGGGGGAAGCAGCTGATAAGTGGGTGAGAACCAAGGTTTCCATTCAGCACCAGGGGGGTGACCAGAAAAAAGGAGGACAGGACCCTCCCCAGGGGAAAGCCCAGGGGAAAGAAGGTCAAAAACAGAAGGAGTCCTCCAAAGACCCACAAAAACCTGAACAAGGAAGGGGAGGAAGTGGTAGCCACCCCAAATTCAAAGGGAGGGGGTATCAGGTAAAGAATGGTAGGTTCTGTGATCCCTCACAGGTGGTAAGGAATTTGACTGTAATCAGCCAGGGCACAAAAAGGGAGTTGCTGTCTGTGCTAAGAAGCTTCCCCCTAAGGGGCCATCCACTGGGATTGTCAGTATAAATCTGGGGTGGAAAGTGGTGTCCCAGATAGGGATAGTCAGGTGGTGGATGCCACCTTAGTGTCCCTGGGTTGGGTGAATATTGCCACCCTTATTACCTTACCTCCAAACATGGACAAGTACAGGGAGAGGCCTTAAGTGAATGGGACTGAGGGTGAGGCTATCAGAGACACAGGGGCTAGTGTAACTATGGTCTCGGACATGCTGGTGCCTCGAGGGAGGTTGTTAACTGGTGAGTTTCACCAGGTTACTTATGCAGACAGCACTACCAAACTCCATCCTATGGCTGTGGTGGATTTGGAATGGGGAGGTGTGACAGACCCTATGTAGAGTATCTGTGTCTAAGGTGCTCCCAGTCCAGTGTTTACTGGGCAATTATATTGAAGCCTCTGAGTGGTCAAAGGTGGAGAGAGGACTCCATATGTAAATATGGGAGATCCCTGAGTGGGTATGTGCTGTGACTAGGTCACAGACTAACCCGAAGGGAAGGGCTGGACACTTTGACCCTGGAACAAAGGGCCAAGCACCCAAGGACAAGGGTACTGGGCCTGCTCAGCCAGCCCAGGGAACTCCATAGGTGCAGGAAGAGTCTAACCCTGATGGGGAGGATCTGGCCTCTGAGGGAGGAACTCCATCCCTGCCAGAGCTGTCAGATTTGACAGAACTGACAGGAGCAGGTGGACCCTCCAGAGAGGAGTTTAGTAAGGGACAGAGAGACTGTCCCACCCTTGAGAGCTTGAGGCGGATTGCCTCCAAGCACGAGGAGAGGGATGACAGTGGGTTTCATGGAATCTATTTGGAAGATGGACTGCTTTAAACCGAGGCCAGAAACCTCTAGGAGGGGGCCACCAGGAGGTTGGAGGTGCCCTAGAATTACAGAGAGTTCATCCTGACTTTGGATCATGATATCCCCTTGGCAGTACATTTGGGACAGACAAAGACATGGAACTGGTTGGTGAATCATCTCTACTGGTCCCATATGTCTGAAAAGGTAAAGGAGTTTTGCAGCTCCTGTGTCACCTGTCAGGCCAGTGGCAAGGCGGGGGGCAAGACAAAGGCTCCCCTAATACCACTGCCAGTGGTTGGGGTTACTTTTAAAAGGGCGGGTCCCCTAGACCCACCTACTGCATCAGGGTATCTCTTGGTGGTAGTGGACCATGCCTCTAGATAACCTGAAGCAATCCCTCTTGGAACCATTGATTCTCCTGCAGTGGCTAGAGCACTGCTTGGTGTGTTCACCAGAGTTGGTCTTCCAACATGACAGGTTAGGAGCTGCTAAGTACCTGAGTACTTTTGCTTTGACTCCAGGTTACTGGCAGATTGCCCTCACTGATGGAGCAAAGAAGAGGTCAGCATTCTCCACACCAGAGGGACATTTCAGTTCAAGGTAATGCCCTTTGGCTTAAAGAATGCACCTGCCACCTTCCAAAGGTTGGTGAACAGGGTCTTGTCTGGGTTGGAACAGTTCAGTGCAGCTTATCTGGAGCTGTATACAGTTCTACCTGGGGGGATCACTTAAGTCACCTATGGAAAGTGCTACAGGCCATGCAGTAGGCAGGCCTGACTATTAAGTCAAGTAAGTAACAAATAGGGCAGAATTTTGTGGTGTACCTGGGCCACCTGGTAGGTGGGGCCATGCACAGCCTCTCCAAGCCAAAATCCAAACTATTTTGGATTGGACAGCTTCTGTTATCCAGACTCTGGTCAGGGCATTCCTAAAAAGAGGCCCAAAAAGGCGTATTGCACTCCAGAATGTCAGAAGGCTTTTGATTCTCTGAAAGCTGCTGTGTGTTCATCACCAGTGTTGCTGGCCCCTGACATCACAAATGAATTTATAGTTCAGACAGATGCTTCAGACCAAGGGATTGGGGCAGTGTTGTCACAGCTAAATGAGGAGAACCTTAATCAGCCAGTTGCCTTTATTATCAGGGGACTTCTTCCCGGAAAGCAGAGGTGGAGTGCCAAAGGAAGAGAGAGAGGCTTTTGCAATGTTTTGGTCCCTGAAAAAGTAGAGACCATATTTGTTTGGGACTCACAATTGTTTTGCTCAAACTGACCACAGGCCTCTCAGATGGCTCATGCAGATGAGAGGAAGAATCCCAAGCTATTAGGTGGTCCATTTCCCTACAGGGGATGAACTTTACAGTGGAACACAGACCTGGGGTTGAACATGCAAATGCGGATGGACTTTCCATTTTTTTCCACTGATGTGGACTACCAGGTTATAGGTTAATAACCCATCACCTTCGTTTGAGGGGGTTATGTTGCAAATTCATCCTGTGCTCTGGCACCCCCAAACTTTTTGCTGAGTGGTACTGGTGGTAACTGACTCTGACTGACCCTGGGCTCTGCCTAACAGGCCCAGGGCCAATGCTATGCTGAAAGAGACACTTAGAATACAGTGAAAACACCTACATACACTACGGTACACTATGGGTTAGGGTACCCATGTGATAGGCATGACCTTCCCTATAAGGCCCTAGTACATAATAGGACATGGGGATTGAAACTACCTTTAAATCCCTAGTATAGAATAGGGCAGGGCAGTTTAGAGGCCACCGGCCTTTTCTGCACTTGCATGTGTGCACTGCTGGAGCCTGAGGTCAGTTTAAAAGCAGCCCTGAGTTGCAGGTCTGCTTTAAAAAGGTAAATTGTGCCCAAAGTCGACTTGTTTGGGCCACTTACAAATCAATAAACTACAATGTTTGGGCATATTAGGTACCCCCAGCATCTCCCCTAGGTGTCCCAATGATGGAAGGTCATGTATTTATAAGAAGGGCCCTTATAAAATGAGTTTTATATGATCTGGGTTTAGTGAAATTGCATGTTTCACTCCACCCATTGTGATAAAGTGCTTCACAAAATCGACTTTTGTGCTAGGAGCACTGTGGAGGGAGGATCAGCAAAATTTTCACATATTCGGAACCCCTAAAGTCTCCCCTAGGTGTTCCAGAGGTGGGGGGTCCTGTAGATATAAGCAGGGTTCTTATAAAAGGTGTTAGGAAAATGGCCCATGTAATTTTTCCCATTGCAAATCCCCTGCCACATACAATAACATGGCAATAATTTATTAACGAATAATTCCCGCTAGGAGAATAATAAAAAGCATTCAATGACTTCCCAGAATGCTATTGATATGCCCAATATGGTATTGTTGAATTTCTCCTAAAAATATACAGACAAGAAGTTATAAGACTTTCTTCTCTGTAAGCCAAAATTCAAGCTTCCAGTGGTCTGTCCTGATTGGTCAGAGTTAAGTGGATTAGCCAGGCTCCTCTGATGAGGTGATGAAGAGCCCCTGGTGTTAGCCAGCTCTTTTGGGAGAGCAGGGTTCTGCTACACAGGAATGCCTGGGGGGGGTCATAAACAATATCCTTCAATCTAAGGAGGAGACAGGCAGAAATCACCAGTTTAATTTACAGCTCTCCTCTTTGAACCCAGCCAGATGCTAGGATTAAGGGAGGAATGAGCAGATGCAAGGGGGAGAAACTATGGGGACTAGCCATCATGGAGGTGTGTTTAGCCAGGTCTTTTCTCCCTGCTGAAAATTCTGACATATTGAATTTTGGAGAAATGGTGCTTTCTGGGATATTATTATGCCACACTTTGGAGGAAGTAGTCATGCTCTGGGTTGTTGCCCTGCATCTCATTGGACAGGAGTGCCCTCCTGCTTGACCCCAGAGAACACTGAATAGGTATCTGAGAGGGGAAGTGCCTATCAGATCTGCTGCTTGAAACCTAAGAGAGCAAGAAGGATCTACACTGAGGAGTTTGATGTGCATTACCCAGGCCCTGCACTCTGAAGATTACTCCTCCTATACCATTCAGAACTACAGCCCTGTGGACTACCTTGCTTTAAAAAGACTAAAGAGTGGACTCCCTGCAAGCTATAGGTTAACAGAGCTCACCTGGACTGTCCAAGTGGATTGTGGGAACTGAAGTCCCAAACTTTCAAGGACCATCTTGGAGTTTCCAGACCCTTGGATTGTGTTTTGGACACTTTGGACCCGCAAGACGAACTTCAGGAATGAGTTCCTCACTGAATCCGGCCTGCTGGAGGAGGCTGCATGACGTCTGGTGAGGAATCCTCCATAAAAGTTGCTAAGTGGGAATGTGTCTCTGTCAGAGGCAACCAAATGTCCAAAAGTGGCACTGTTGGTTTCTAAGCACTAGAATGTGTCTAATCTTTAAAAATTCATATCTCTGGCTCCCTGCAGTGGATTGTCTTCATGTTGGTGTCATTTTAAAGACACAAATATTTCCTATTTTTATACATTGGTATTGGATTTTTATTGTGTGCTGTGTCATAATTGTTTCCTGAATTGGTCAGTACAGCTGCAACTTCAAGGGCACTGTCAACTCTCCTGCATTCCTGACATCGGTGGGCATTCGTTTTCTGTGCCTCCTGCTCATTCCTGAGTGGCATAGACTCTGTCTCCTCTGCTTGCAGGTACCTCTCATCTGGAATCCACCTTTGGGTTCCACCGGACACGTTCACCTTCTTCGCCAGCTGCATCTTCCTGAAATCCTCCATTGTGGTCTACAGCGGTTTCCGACGTCACTTCACACCTATGCACCCGGCTTCCCTGGTGTAGATATCCTGGTTCCTGGGGTATCCATGGGTGGGGGGACTCTCCAACCTTCGATCTTCCATGGGGTTTCTCCAGGGTCCACTGGGAAGGGTCCTTCTTCTTTACAATTGCAACCGCAACTTACCCAGAGGCTTCCATTGAGTACACGGTTGTGTTCTCACTCCGCACACGGCCTCCATGGGGTTCCTAAATACTCACCTTGGGTGGTTCCTTGGGTCTCCGACTATTCTACGTCTTCTGGGTCCATCCTCGACTTAAGCCGTGGTTCGCATTCCACTATTTTAGTATATGGTTTTGTCGCCCCCTGGGGACCACTGTGTATTCTGTGCTATTTACATATCCCATTGACAAAGTATCATGTGTATTGTGTTTATATCTCCGGGTAGGAGACATTGCAATGGGCTAGTGAGTGTTTATAATAAATACATATCATCAACACCTCCATAACCACTGCCACCTTCCTGTCTTGCTGGAAAAAGTGCTCAAGTGAATCCTCCTTTCCTGATGGACAGAACATAATGAGTTAGACGCCCCCCCTACACCTCAGAACCCCAAAAATCTGTGGAGTCCCTCTAAGATTGTCACTAACACTCAACGTCTACATGACACCACTCACGGACATCGTCAGAGCCCATGGCATCAGCAAAGTATCCTATGCTGATGACCCACAGCTCATCCTCTCCCTTACCGACTCAACCAGCACCACTAAAGCGAACTTCGCCAATTGCATTAGAAATTTTGCTGTTTGGAAGAAAAAGAACTGCCTCTAACTCAACACAGACAAAACCAAATTCTTAATCTTTGGCAACAACCACTGCCCCTGGGAAGCCTCTTGGTGGTCCTCTGAACCTGGCCTTCATCCCACCCCTGTGGACCATGCCAAGAACCTGAGGATCATCCTGGGCATCAACCTCTCCATGAGAAGATATATCAATGCCAACTTCTCATCATGATTCCACATCCTGTGAATGCTACGCAAGATTTTCAAGTGGATCCCACGGAACACCGGACGAACCGCCACCCAGGTTTTTTTCACAAGTAGATTTGGTTACAGAAATGTCCTCTACTTTGGATTCCCAGCCCATGTCCTCCACCCATCCAGAATGACACTGCTAGACTCATCTTGAGCATTCCACAAAATAACCAGATCTCTCCACACCTAAACAACCTCTACGGACTCCCAGTCCAGGAAAGATGCAAGTTCAAGCTACTCACCCACACCTACAGAGTTCTCCACAACACTGGTTCAACTTACCTCAACCACCGCCTCAACTTCTACAAACCCACCAGACACCATCGATCTGCATCCCAGGCAAGAGTACACCTCCCTCACATCAAGAACACCAGATGCAGAGAACTCTCCTTCTCATACTTTGCAGGCAAGACCTGGATTGACCTTCCGTAACACCTCAGAACCTACCCCTTCCTCATGGACTTCCGAAGGAACCTCATAGACATGATCTCCCTTCTCCCTCTCATGAAAGAGTGGGGTAGGCCGCCGCCCCCTAAAACTTCTGTCGCCAAGCGGGGACCGCCCCCCTTGCTACGCCACTGGTCCAGCGCAATTCAAGGTGTATCATGCCTAAAGCCAAGAACTGAACACTTTCCCAACCTATGGACAGGACCCCGGCAGACAGTGTTGGGAGTCCGTATGCATAAACAAGAGGAGGACTTGAACAAGGAAATGTGCAATATATAGTGTGAGCTGCTTGAGGTGGGCTCAGACACTCTGCCATCAAATGTAAAAGGTACTCGTAGACTGACTCAGAAGCCTCGGGGTAGCAAGAGAGAGATAGGAGTTATGGTGATGATCACAGGAAGATTCGGAGTTGAGAGACAGATTGGTAAGGGCTGAAATTAAAAAAATAGAGTAAAGATGGGGCCTGGTAGACTTCGTTTTTCCCCCAATCTCAGCCTTGAGATGCTACCAAGGAGAGAATTCTTCTGGAATTGAGGTACAAACTGACAGCATGGGTCATTTGGTCTTGGTTGAATATCCAGTATCCACCAAAAATTCAGGTGGAATTAGCCAGGGACTTTTGGGGCAAATTTCCTGTAAGTAGGGCTGGGAAATTATTCCTGAGGGTAGTGTTTTCTGGGTGGGCTGGGACATTCCCTGGAGGGGATGGGGTGCTTTTCCTATTTCTTACTTAGATAAGTGTTTTGCTCCCTACTTTGTTCCCTTCGTTCGTGAGGCCTTTACAGCCAGATGTGTCCAATCGTTCTTTTGGACAGGAAGTGCATAAAGCCCAATAGTAATTTGATGTAGTATGGTTTACTGTGGTGATGCTCTTTGTACAACTGTTGTGATTTTGTAAAATGCAAGTCATTGTTGCCTTTTCTTTATTAAAAAGTTTGAAACCAAAAATAACTATAAAATGCTACATAGTTTTCCGCATAATGTATCTTTTTTTCGTAATTTGATGCATAATTTGCACTTCTCATACACATAAAAGTATAATTTTTACTTGCCACATTTAGTCTAAACGGGCACATGTGTTTACTCTCCCTTGATAAATAAGTCTCTAGGGCCTCTGCATGCGGATATTTCTTGCACAGTGATCCTCAGCAACTTCAGTGCCTCACTCTGAGAGCCATCAGCCCAGTCCTTCACTGTAACGCTCCGGCGCCACACCTTTGCCACCGTTTTAGTTTGATTTTCAGACCCCAAACAACCTTCCATTTTTACCACTTCTCTACAAATATTTCAGTGAGTGGTTGAGTCATCCTTAACATTTTTTTGTGGGAAAAGTATAAAAAGTAAATTGTAGAGACGGCACAGCAAATTACAGACTCACTAATTAAAATGTAAAAGGTCTATTTATTAAGACACGGAATACCCGACCGACCCCACTAATACAAAACCATCACTTACCGCCATTATTCTACCATGGTAACGGCCACCATCTCAAAACAAACTGCCATCAACATTCAAACCTGACAACTTATCCAAAATGCACCCCTCTCCCCGCCAGACTTTTAAGATGAACTTGTCTTGCTCCCCTTAGCCATGCCCTTGAACATGGCCAACTTCTCTGCAGCTAAACACTAGCCAATGCCTTCTCTCCCTGTCCCTCTGAGCCGGATACTCCTGCCGGGCAACGATCCAAACCTATTGCAACTACTGTCTCATCATGCCCTCCTCCGGCAACGGCCTATTCTAAAACAGTAGTAACAACAGTCCACCAACTCAAAAGAACCTCAGTAAAGAGGCCAAGCAAGGCAGCAAAAATACAAAGGAAAAATACCATGCGAAGAAAATTAAAACAGGACATAACTTTCTCTAACTAGTAAGCGTCCCCTCCTAATCCAAGAAACAACTTCGTCATCAAGAATACACCTAAACCGTTGATTGCATTTAATTAAATCTTCAACAGGATCAATGCATCTGCTAAAAAGAGGCCAAGCCAGACACGCAATCAGTCCCTAAAACTCCACAATAAGTCAGTCTCTTTCTATCAGCGGCCTATACCCGGTGCGCTCTCCGACAAAACCGGGGGAGATGACTCTCCCCGGACGCCCCGTTAAACTATATGAGAATTGAGGAAAAATAATTCAAGTAGTAGATGAAATCTCAACATTGTCTATCCCCTCAAGTGTCCGGCTGTGACAACGGAGGTGTGTCCTTGAGTGTGACCCACAGGTGTACCGGCAGTCATGCCGTTTAGAGTGACGGTGCCCCTATAAAGGATGCAGCCCTGCGTGACCCTGTTGGTGGCAGCCCTGCGTGACCCTGCTGCCCTCCCTCCGCGAAGCTTAGCACACACGCCGGTGCTCTGCGGTGGCGTCGGAGAGCGCTGTGCGCCAGTTTGTCCTTGCGCGGCCCTCGCGCATCATCCTGAGTGAAGCCTGCGCGGCGGCTCCGCCTGCAGGAGGCGCGACGGAGGCTGCGCGGGCGCGTCAGGCGGCGCCGCTGTCACCGGGCTGGGGCTGGCGCCGGGGAGGCAGGCAGTGTTGATGCTCTTGTTGTTGTTGTTCTCCCACCCCTGGGCTCGCGCTCTCCCTTCAGGGGGGCAGCACGCGCGGCAGCCCGGCACGAACATGGCGCCGACAGAGGCCAGCATGTGAGCGGCCGCGGACCGCGGCTAAAGCGGGCTGCAGGAGCAGCAGCGCTCTTGAAACCGACCGCAAGAGCAGGTAGGCTGTAATCGCTTCCCGGTATTGAAGGCGCACAGAGCATCCATGGTACCCAGAGTGTCAGGCGCGCTGCAGCCGGCCAGTCCGGGACGGGAGGACTACATGGCAGCAGGTCTGTTTCCTAGGAGATGCTGTGCAGGCTGACAGCAGGCTCCGAGGCATGAACCCGAGCAGACAATGTATGTGTGTGACAGGGGCTATGCACAGCACACCCTCCCCCCCATGTGCCCGTCCAGTGGCTTCATCCCAGAGCTAGACCCTCTGAGCGATGACTCTACTCCCCGTGTGTACTTCCTGTACACACACACACTGTGCGCTATAGAGATAGCGGGACACTGCAACACAGCGCATGTGACAGTGGAAAGCAGCATCACGCTGTTCCATCTATTTATGCAGCAGGCTTTCTGTACTGTATGTCTCGCTATGTCTATATCAAGTCGCATATTCTGTGTATATGTGCCTGGTTTTCCCTTTATTTCTTTTTCCGGAGACACATGTATCTTCAGTAACGTAAAAAAGTGTCAAAAGCTCATCAAACCTTATGCCTGTATCGAGAAGGATGACCAATTTACGTGTCCTTATTATCCGTAGCAATGATGCTAATCTATTTTAAATATTACTCGGTGTCTTTGTGGTTTGAACTCTTGACTAGAGGTGTGATTTTCAACATTTTTAGACGTTCAACTGAAGTTTAAAGGTGTGCTAAGCTGCAAGGCTGGGCGGTAAGTGTATATTGAAAAGTTTTAGGTTAGGTTAGCCATAATAGTATTATGTTGTTGATTGGTTACATGGTTACATCTTCACTATTCTTGCGCTAACGTTGTAAACATTGATGTATTGTTTATTGTCAAAACTTTATACTTGCAATCCCCCACGAAAAAGTTATAGTTACAGACTACCTTACACTTCTTTTTGCATGCTCCCCCTTACGTGGTATCCCTTAGTCTCAGAACACGTGGCTTGCTCTTCAGTTAAACTCTGGGCTCAGTGTGCCAGATGTTAGCACTGACATGTTGTCTGTTTCCGACACAGTACCTGTGTGTTGTGCGTTGTTTTCCACTAGGGTAAATTTTTCACAGATCGCCATTGGTCATTTAACTGTATTCATTATTTCTGGACAGTTTTGCATTCCAGTTGCCCCATGATGCAATCCCCAAGCCGAGCTTTTAGTTCTAAAGTACCCATTCTTGATCTGCTGTATGTTAATCTTTCAGTGCTTCATACTGTCTTCTGATATAGCGCTTCATGCCTTAATGTTTAGGATTCTACCCATAACCATCAGTACTCTCGTCATAAGTGTTTTAGTAGGGGAGGGTTGGCCATATCATTTGGTAAAAAGTTCCAACCAACCACAGTCGCTTGCTAGTGTACTCTGATAGATATCATGACAGGTCCCAGTATCCCCAGGGAGGCTAATAACCTTCTGAAATTTATTTTGTATAGTACTAGTGGTATCAGACGTTTATAAATCATAAAGTGTCTTTTGGTAACCGTGTGGATTTAGAATGAAAGCTATGTGGGAATATCCAAAGATTGGATGTGAGCTGTGACTGAACACACGCACGACCCAAAGAATGCGACCCACAAAGTTAACCTTGTTTCTGTAAAGTATCTCTTAGCTTGAGCTTGGTTTCACGGCTAAGTACCCTTTGAGAAATGTGGGAAGTATGTGTGAAACAACTAGCCAAACAACTTTACCATTAGGATGTGCTACTCTGATACCTGTGGCATCTAGAGGAAATGGGCATGTGTCCTTTTTTCCCTCTAAAGTAGCTAGTGACATCTGCTTACTCCTTCTCTTCCTCATAGCTTTGGCTCACCACCCTTAGCTGCCTAAACTGGCTAAGCTTTCACTAGATTTTTCTTCTCCTTGACCGCTTACAATGTTCCGGTCTCATATCAAAATGTTTCCTTCTATGATCACTACAAATATAAAACTGCAAATGCGCTGTTTCTTTATATTCTCACTCCCTATCAATAATCCAGCCTTTCTTATCTTTTCTTTAAAATCATTATTCGGCACAAAGACAGAAGGCCATAAAAGTGTATGAAAAAGAACCCATCATCAATGATCCTCAGTAAATACACAGCAGTATTAAAAGACAATGATAAAAAGAAAAAAGAACACTTCTTAAAACCCCCACATGAAAATATATTACAGTGCAATACGTTTCCTAAAATATATGTCACCCTATATATAGAGTGCAGTTGTAACGCAAAGCAAGGGATTCTCTAGTGCAAATATACATTTTAAAGCATCTCTCTAATTTATATATTTCCCTTCAGGAAAAGTAGTTTTAGATAATAACTTCTCGAACCCTCATAAAAACTGCAGAATAAAACAAAGTGCCATGTGCTTTGGACTGACAAACCATCACAAGGACAGGGTATTGGGGTTGTTGGGTGCTTTTTCGTTTCAGGGAAGGTGACAAGGTGGTGGACAATGCCCAGTAGTAATCTAGTTAACACAAAGCTTTGCTGAATGGTAATCACCCAAATTAAATAATTTTGACAACCCTCCAACAGATCATGTGATACATAAAAACAACTGCATACTTCTTAGATTCACCAAACATTCTAAGTTCCCATCTGTGGATCAGAAAGGTACTCTTAATTATGCTTTTCTCCAAAGAGGGGCAACTTCCGGGGTTAGTCAAGATGGGCGAATCAATCAGTAATTACATTTTTTTTTATATATAAGACAGCCAAGGGATTTTCAAATATGGACGAGAGCTAGTAAGATATAATTGATTTGGTGAAATTTGTTTCTACTTTTGTCCATATAGACTGCCCAAGCAATAGGAGAAAGCAACCCCTGACCTGAGTTACCATGCTTTGCAGGGGGCTAAGGAGTTAAGTTCAGGCATAGATCATCCTTTAAACAAGCATTGGCATAGCCAATAGGTCTCGCCTTTGGGACCTTATAAGTGCATAACTACAGACTTATAAGGTCCCAAAAGCGAGACCTATTGGCTATGCCAAGCGGCCGTGCGGCCTCGAAAGTGAAAGTGATCGGGATCGCGATCAAACATCAAAGCGGCTGTGCGGCCTCTAAAGTGAAAGTAATCGCGGTAAAGCGTGGCGCGCGCGCCCGCGCACATCCACTGTAGCTCTAGGCTGGCCTGGTAGCACTTTTTGGAGCCCTCTCTATAAGTCTCACCAGACCAGCGCATGCGCTGGGTCAGGCGAGACCTAAAAAGGGGCATTCACTATATTCCAAAAAAGCCTGAATCCTTTGATCATTTGCCTTGGCTAGGTTTGCCCTCGCTTCCTCTCATAAAACCCTTTTCCTGGCTGCAAGTACATGCTTATAGTGCTTCCGCGATTGCTTAATTTTTGGAAAATTCCTGGGTAGACTGTGAAAGACGTCTCTTGAGAGTTTAGATGAGAGTTTAGATGCTTGGGTGCATGATGGATCAAACCACCCTCGTCTCCCTGTACTACCAGATCCAAGAGGTCTTAACAGTAATGAACTGAGGCACTAGTAATTTGACAAACAGCATGTAAGAGCCCCTAATGATCTACCTCGTTGTCCAAGCAATAACTAAATTCATCCAGAGTCATGGTTCGTAAATCCTGCAGTACCTTAAATGGGTCCACCCCAGACCATTTAATCCTAATCCTTCCATCTCCCACAGTACTGGTCACACCACAGACCAGTTTTGCTGGAAGGGAAAATGTCTGGATAATAAATTCACCTAGCCAGACGATAATACAGTTAGAACAGATTGGCTGTATAGACTCTTCCAACCCTGCATCTAGTGCATGCACAACTGAACTGCAGGATGAATCGAAAACGTTGTTGTAAATGTAGATCACAACTAAATTAGGCCCATTTTTCGGTGATGACTAAAGTACCTTTGCATAAGTTACAACCATTGTTACCCTTTTAGTTGTGGAGAATAATGAATTAGATACTAGGATCTGAAGACCCTCTTTGGCCTTGCCTGCTGGAGATGTGTTGGCTTCCAGGAATAACGATTTAAGCCCCTTAACAAAGGTAGACTCCATACACTAGGTTTCCTGAATACAAAGTATATCGGAGTCTAGGGTAGGATTACACCAGTCTGGGGAATTCAATTTACTTCGCAGCCCACACACATTCAATGTGACAAAAGAGTATTTCCCCTATGATGAAAACGATGGAAGACTACAGGAGGGTCAGATTGATTAAGGGCTTCGAAGCTAGTTCGAAAAAGTGGTATAGAGCGTAGGGTGGAAATAGAGACTACAGGATTGAACAAACACAAAGGGTCAATGTCAAGTGGGTTAAGGCACTGATCTTTAACTATTGTTGCCCGTCCACCCTTATTACCAGTACGTATGATGTCAATGTAAAGTCAATCATTCTCCTGTAGTGAGCACAAGCATCCAAATCTATTTGAAAGTGGGATGGCCACTGGGTGTTGGGTATCATGCTGCTTACCACAAAATCGGTCAATAGAGGGCTCAAGTTCATGAAATGCATGGCGATAAAAATATCCTAAGTGAAAAGTATGATGTTATTGCCAGTCCAGGGCAGCTGTAAGGACCTTTTTAGAGTCTCTCTGGCGTAACTGGGTAGTTTAATACAGTCCCCTTTAAACACCCTTTTGGTAGGGCCAATCCATCCCACTCACTGAGTCATCAAAATTTGGTCACTTTTGGAAGTCGAAAATAAAAACTTAGAGTGAAGCCAGTGCAAAACTTTATTCTTTAACTGAAATGGGGTCTCAATTGAACCTGGTTTCGAGGCAGGAACATTTGCCTTGACTGTCACATAGGGGCTACAGGCTGGTGGTAAGTTTATAGTTGTTGTATCAGGCAACCCCTCATTCCCATTATTACTTCCATTTCCTGGGACTTGCTAAAGACTACAGGATGTACTTCCAGGAAGTGTTTCATGGGGGGGCGTGGCCAACTGCAGAGGGAGATGGCCGCAAGTTAGAGAAGCTCCGTCACTCCACTCCTGATCCATCCGTAAATTCCAGCCGTGCCCCAGGCAGAAGTGCCTGAAAGTTGTTCCAGCTGCCCCTCGAGAGGCGGTGAACTGCCCTCCGGTCTGCGGGTCGGATCGGCAGCCCATAACGGAAGATAGCGTACTGGTCCCAGGCCGTGCCCGCCACAGCGAGGGGTGAGGCCTACAACTACGTGCTGGGCGCGGCGTGGAGGCAGCGGCGTGTCTCCCGAGTGCCGCATCACGAAGATTCGGCTCTCCGTCAATGGAGTCTACCCCTCACCGGGCTGCCTCGCTGAAGTTGTGTCCCTTGTAGTGGGGTTCTGACCGAGAGACAAACCCAGCGACTCTCCAGTAGCTGCTCCGGTAATCCCCCTGCAGGACCGGCCCTGATTGTCCCGTGGGGTCCCACCGGGGAATATACCTAAATCAGCGCACCGCCTCTACCCACCCAATCCTTGATCTCGCCGCAGCGTGCCCTGTCTGTTCCGGCGTACCAGCGGGCCCCAGAGGCGGCCTACCACGACTGGAGCAGAAGAGGTAGTGGACGGAGGACGTGGAGGCCTCCGGCTGGGAGTGGCCCGAGCTGAGTCGCCGAAGATCGGGGCAGCCCTGAGTGTTAGGCAATATCCCCCACAGCAATACCCAAGCCTCCTGAATTCAACAAGCAGCAGCACTGTGAGCAGACAGGCATTGGGGATGTGCCCTGCCGCCTATCATCGCAAACACGGCACATCAGGTACAGAGCACCCGACCATAGCGCATCTGGGTTAGACAGGAAGGGGGTGCCCTGTCCAGATATCGACGCTGCCCACCGTAACACACACTTCTCAAATGGAGAACTCTTGTATGGCGCTCCGCATCCAGGGCCCACAGATATACCAGCGCACGGACCGCAACTGACATAACCTATCAGCGTGCCAAATAACATAGCTCTGCCACAGCAGAACCTAATATTCACACAGCTCTGTGACTGCTGCCAGGGGTGCGAGGTAATTCATAGAAACATTTGCGTCTGCAGCTAAGCGGTGCCCCCCCTTACACACTCACCAGTTGGTCCGGTGGAGGTCTGAATTCTGACGTCCCTGTCGCGACCTGGCTGGTGAAACCCAACAGGCCGGTTTGGGCGTTGCACTACACGCAAGCGGCGGTGAGATACCAGCAGGGGTCCCACTCACCTGCTGCTGCCTCCTGGGAACTGCTTCAAAATGGCGAGCGGTCGCGGTGGCCGTAGTGCGCTCCAAACGAAGCTAGAAAAATGTGCATGGCAAAAGGGACAGGAGAAGGCGCAACCTACTTCCAAAAAGGACGGGAGTCCTTCGGAGCCTACGTTGCAGGACATACTAGCTACCATCACGACGGTGCGCACTTCCCACGAGAGTCGCATCGACACTGTAGCAACCGAAGTTGCTCAAGCGCCAAGTGACCGACCTCCAGCTCAGTCAGGAATTGTTGGTGCAGTAACTTGATGACTATGAGGGCCGTATGCGCCACAAAAATGTCCGCATACTGGGCGTGCCGGAGTGGGACCTCTTCATCGAGAAGCTGATAATGCAACACCTCCAGCCTAAGGGACTATCCACCTACTTCTCCATCGAGAGGGCACACAGGGTGCCTGGTGGCAGGCCTAAACCGGGAGCGCCGCCCCGTCCTCATTTGGCACGGGTGTTCAACTATCAGGACAGAGATGTCATACTACAGACGGCGAGAGTGGCTCCCCCAAACACTATAGACAATAGTGCAGTTACCTTCTTTCCCGACTTTAGGCTGAGGGTGCAGAAGCAATGGCGCAGTTTCATAGAGGTGAAGGGTGCCATGCGGGATCGAGAGATCAAATACGCCATGCTCTTCCCTGCAAAACTCCGAGTGGAATCTGAAGGTAAAACATGGTTCTTCTCCAGCCCGAGTATGCCTGGGACTGGCTTGAGGGCTGGCGCACAGCTGAGAAACGAAGGCACAATCCTTATCGAGGAACAGGTCATCAAGATCGCAAGTCACCGCATCATGGATCATCTGTGGGGGACGAGCAGCGGGCGATGCGTCGTCGGAGCGGACTCATGTGGACTGAGATGGAATTTCTGGAACTTTGACTTGGGTGCCCTGCAAGGTGATGTTGCTGCAACCACAGACTTATTCATATCCAGACAACTTGGCAGTGTAACTAGAGATCATCTGCTGACGGTGCAGCGGCTCCAGAGTCATAACTGTATAATCATTGTGAGGCACTGGGAACTTTCTTGTCTATGGCATGTGATTTGATTTCGCCTTTCCCCATGTAGCTATGTCAGGGGCAAGTCTTAATTTCGTATACTTGCTCTAGGCAGTGGGTTTGGCTTGGCTCACACACCTCCTTTCTCAAGGGTGGGCGATAGGCACTCTGCAATTTGGGGGCGGCGGGAGGTTTATGACCTGTTCTGCAGGGAGGCAGGGAAGGGGGACGACAGGGTGGACCTGGGGGGGTTGTTGCTGGGTGTTAAAGTTATACAGCAACATTTTCTTTTTACAGCACTACAAGTCACAATTTCTGTTCCTGTCACAGAGAGGTCGGGGTCACAAGGGACGCCAATTCAAATCTCCCCTGGGCTGCCCACGACTGCTGGAACTGTGGGGACTCCCATACGAACGTACCACACACCCTTCTATCCATGGTGTCACCCAATCCTAATTATGTTCCCCTTGCTCCGATCCCGCTTAAGTAAAACTTCCACAGGTGAATGGGACCAAACATAGACCTTAGGTTCCTCACGTGGAACGTTAATGGCCTTGGGGACAAAATCAAATGGGGGATAGTCCTCCAATACCTGAGGAGGCAAACACCAGACATAGTCCTTCTTCAGGAAATGCACCTAATTGCCAACTTTTGCGGAGCCTTAAATAGGTGGGGATATCGCTCGGTCGCACACGTGGGATTTACATCTGGTTCACGTGGGATGGGGATACTTCTTCGCAGAGGCTGCCCATACATAATACATAAGACATGGACTGATGATAAAGGCAGATACGTAGCGCTCACTGGCATGTGGGAGGGGAAGACACTAAATGTCATATCGGTATATGCCCCCCCCCCCCGGGTCTGCAGCGCCTCGCGTTGCAGGACCTGGGAGCACTCCTCCTTGATCTCCCACTTGGCCTATTGGTGTTAGGGGGAGACTTTAACCTAGCATTAGATGGTGCCAGGGATCGCCTCCCGCTACGCAGAGACCCCCTCAGGGGCTCTCAACTCGCTGAGTTCCTGTCCGCCATGGGCCTTGTCGATGTCTGGCTGCTTCTTAACCCCACCACCGTACAATTTACTTTCCACTCCAGGGCCCACAACAGTCAATCGTGTATCAATCACATATTCACCCTCGCATGAGACATCCACGAGTTCTCTGAGTCCCGCTGTCTTGTACGCACTTTTTCGGACCACTCACCTATCCTCTCCACTATAACCATCGGCTCGTCCCCGCAACGTAAGGCTCTCACCATAAACCGCTGGGCCCTTAAGATACCACAAATTAAAAAGACGCTAATTAAGGAAGTGTTTCATTAGTTGGCTTCTGGGTTACACTTTCAGGGGGATATAGTTGGGATTGTATTTGCAGATCTTGTGATAGACCTCTCTGCGGGGTGTGTATTTCTTCTACGTTGGGTCGCCCTTGGTGTTGAATTTGCTTGCTGTTGGTACTTCCAGTCATATGAACATTCTCGCCCAACCAAGTCAGCTTATCGCAGTTGGTAGATATTGTGGAAACAGAATGTGCACCCTCAGACTGTGGACTAATAGCACCTTCTCCAGCGGAATAGAGACTCCTAATATTCAACAAATAGTTCTCAATTGTTCCTAACTGTTTAGAAATAGGTGCAAGTAAGCCTACCAACAGATTCTCAATGTCACCCCGGTGCTTATAATGTAACGGACCCCCTGCCGCCCAGTGCCCACTTTAGTAGTTAGTACAGTTTTCTTCAGGCCTTGACGCATCTTCTGTTTCACCTGGCGCGTATTATTATGAGGGGACCCAGGCAGAGTGCTTTTATCCTGTGCACCATCAAAGTTCAGAGATGAGGAGGAGTCTGTATGCAGGATTTGCAAGGGTGGCATAGATATTATATCTGAAGTGCACCCATGTGAGTGCCCATTTCCAGCTGCTGATAGACACTAGGGGTGCCAGTGACCCAGGTGTCTGTACAATTGTGATAGATAGCCCTCTTTCCGCGTGGGCAATTTCCTTTTCTAGAGCTCCTCCTGCTTTTCTAATATAGCCATCTAATGTTGAAGGCGCTGCTCTGGGTTTACTAGCTGCTGACGCTTTGCACTTCACCATGAGGTGAATTACAAATACAAAAGGGGCGTGGACGAGAGCATAAAGCACTAAGGTACAATACCTTCAGAAGTTATCAATCCGTAGGGCAAAGAGTGGTGGTCCGGCCTCTTCCAGTCTCTGATGAGCCCGCCCAAAATGAGTCCCGCGCGCCTCCCACGCTGCAGGGATGCAGAGGGCACTTTGAGGCGTTTCTGCACCTGAGCCTCCTAGCACTGAGGCTGATGGTCCATGCAGTCCGCTCGGGTCGCTGAAGTGTGTGAGGGCCAGAAACCCCCTTGCTGGTCCCAATAATGCCCCCTGCTGCAGGGATGCAGAGGGCACTTTGTAGCGCACATCAAGAGGTCCCGCCCCCTTCCTTGAGATGTCTCTGCACCTGAGCCTCGTAGCACTGAGAATGATGGTCCACGCAGTCCGCTGGGGTCGCTGTAGCATGTGGGGGCCAGAATCCCCCTTGCTAGTCACAATAAATATCTCTAAAAATAAACTGTAGTGACCACAGTAAATATAAAACCAAGAGTGTAATATTTTTCTACATTCTCTGAGAAGCTCTCTAACGTACTTCACTGTGTTTGCACTGAAGAAAAACCTCTAATAATTAAGTATGTGTATGTTGGACTTGGACCTCTTTGCAGGGTCACTCCCAAACTGTTTGCTTTCAACCCATCTGAATTCCGTTTTTCTTGGCATTAGGACTCTGTGCACTTTACCACTGCTAACCAGTGCTAAAGTAATTGTACTCACTCCCGTAAGCATGGTAAAATTGGCCAGCACTTACTTGGCACATTTAATTTACTTGTAAGTCCCTAGTATATAGTACTACATGGTACCCAGGACTTGTAAATCAAATGCTACTAGTGGGCGTGCAGCACTCATTGTGCCACCCACTAAAGTAACACTTTAAAATATGTCTGAGGCCTGTTATTGCAGCCTGTAATGCAGCTTAACCTGGCAAAATAAACCCCTTACCAGGCTTAAACCTTTCTTTTTAATACATATAAGTCACCCCTAAGGTAGGCCCTAAACAATCCAATAGGCACGGTGCATTGTATATTCAAAGTAGGGCATGTGTTTTTTGGTTTTACAAGCTCTGGAAGTGAAATACTGAAATTCGTTTTTCACTACTGTAAATCCTACCTCTCTGATAAGATAACATAGGGTTACCACATTATCTTTAATACGTGCTAACTTCTGGTTGGATGGGGGCAGGTAGAAATGTAATGTTTAGACTCAAATGAATTGTAATTTAAAATCCTCTTTAATGGTAATGTCAGATTTAATGTCTCAATTCTGAAAATGTCTCATTTAGAAAGTTGACATTTTCCTACCCTAACCCTTTTGTGCCTGTGCCAGTGTCCTGGGTCACATGACTGTGAATAACTTAGCTGCTGGGGTTTGTGTATTCCTCCCAGACAGCGAGACAAAGCGTACTAGGTTTTGGCAGGATTGTCCACCCTGCCTGGATTGCTGGGGGCAGAGCTAATCCCTGACTCACTTACATTTCAACGGGCTGCCTCCAGCTCCCACACAAAGGAACCTGACACTAGTCTTTTGTCACCGCAGACGTTTTGAAGCCTTGACAGAGGAAGGGAAGAACTTATCAGAACCAGATGTAGGGGTAGCCCAGAAGATTTCCCCACTTCAAAGTTGTACCAGGTATAAATATTGGACCATCAGTGCAACTCCTCTGTACACCTCTGGACCTGTAGACAACAGAAGGATTGCCTTGTTCCCTAGAAAATGGCCCTGCTGCTTGAGGCCTGCCTTGTTCCCCAGAGGAACTGCCCTGCTGCTTGAGGCCTGCCCTGCTCTGTAGGAAGGAAGACTGGGCCTGCTTCCTTCACGGCAGGCTAAACAAAGTGACTCCAAGGGTAAGTTTGCTCACCTCCTTTTTCTGAGCTATAGGGACACAACAAGCTCCAGAGGTTTCCCTGCAATTGCCCAGCTGACCTGTCGCAAATGGACCTGCAACTGGACCTGCCAGAACCTTGCTGATCTCTGGTAGAGCGAGTCCCTGATCACAGGTCCTGGACACTTGGATAGCATCTGAGTGCACTCCTCTGCAAGAAAAGAAGGAATCCTGAAGTTTTGGACTCTATGCAACCACAAACAGACCTGTTTACACCGAGACTCTGCCACCCGCAACAACCGCCAACTCGAAGCTCTGGTGAAGCCGACTCTTTATGCTACAGCAACCTCCAGCTACAACCGGCAAAGCAAGATCTGCACTTTGAGGTACAGCAACAACAGCCTGCACTGACTGCCAGTGCTAAGCTCCATCAACGGCCGTTCACAACGCCCAACTGGATCTTTGTGTTACAGCAACGGCCGTCCACGACACAATTTCTGCCCTTCGTGCTACATGCTCCTCGCAAACACCTCCACCGCAAAAAGAACTCAGTGTGCAGGACTTTAAGAAGGTAAATATTTCTGTGGGACTAACCTATTCCCTGTATCTAGCCAATGCTCCATCGTAGTCTATCTGAACTTGTGATTTTTCCCTGGTTTAGCATGACCAGGTAACCGCAAGGGGTGCTTTGTGCTTTTAGGTACTATACTTACCTAAAACTTTAAACATGCATATCTCTTGTTCTACTGAAAAGATTTTTCCAGTTTTGGTATCATTTTATTTATCACATTTTTCTCTTTTTATGTAAATTGGTGTGTCATTTTTCTTATGTTGTGTTTTTACTTTATTACTGTTTGTGTGCTGCATAAATACTTAACATGGTACCTCTAAGTTAACACTGACTGCTTCTGTGCCGAGCTAACACAGAGTTAAGCACATGTTAATTTAGTGACTTATGTAGTTCATCCTGACAAGAATTGTGGTTGTTGTTTGAGAAGAGTTTCACCCACCTTAACCAGTAACCCCATTTCGTACAACATGTAAGATATTAATCACGGAAATGGGCAAACCAAAATAATTAAAAAATCAAACATCTAAAAAACGAAGAAAAAAATGGTGCAAAAGGTTGTAAATTGTTTATGGAAAACTGATAAAGATGGCCAAAAAATCAAAATAGGCTGTAATAGTCTAAAACAAATCTAAGAATACAGTTACATTTAAAAAGACTGCTCACATTTAAATCAGCAGTTCAAATCTAGTAGTTAATGAAGGCTCGCTTCTTTGCCCTTTATTTATAACAATGGATAGCTATGCAAAGGACGATCCGGCCCGTAGTTTACAAGAATTAAGAATGAGGAGCAGCATCAGCTGTGCTTTTGCAGCAGCTGGAAACTGTCCTGTTCCTGCTGGGGTGAGAGGCCTATTCAGGAAATGGAGGACACTGGTGCCACTCTCCTCCCTTTTCCTAGTTCTGAGGTCCATGCCCAAAATGATGTCCTGCCTGCTTGCTCTCTAATTGCCTGCACCCTTTATGGTTCTGCACACACGCTATTTGAGGTCGTACCACAGTTGATTGGAGGGTGTAGTCTACCTAGCCACCATTTCCTGCTCCAGGAAGCCAATCCAAGCAGGAAATGGCAGGAGGCAGGACAAAACATTTTAACTAGCTGTTTTGTGGTGACAGGAAATTGCTAAACTCCTCCCATAATCCGTTGGCCCAAATGTACCTCCTTTTGCCCAACTACTTGTGCATAATTAACAATACACACAGCTTTGGTTGAATTATGTTGTCTTACTCCTTAAAGTGGTGCCAAATGCATGGGGGTTGTTTTGAAGTTGAGCTATGCCTTGAGAATGTCGATTGGATGACTCAATTGAGTTTAATCATGGAAGAGTTGAAGAAATGTGCTCTAAGTTTGTGGAGTCAGCAGCTTGATGTGGCTTGATGCTGTTGAGGCCATATTGTGATGGAGTTGAATGGTGGGCAGAGCAGGAGAGGGTAGTTGAGCCAAGGAGAGCTTGATACCAGGAGAATATGGGTCAAACAACTTGAACTCTAGGATGTGCTGTATAGAAGTTTCCAGCTGGATCCAGGTACCTCTTGTGACCATGACTCAGTGCTATTTTAGCAAGCTTGGCGTAACTCAAATTATGTTTTGATGCAGATGATCTCCATGGCTTGAAGAATTGTAGGCATAAGTTGAAAGATTCTCTGTACCACTTTCTGGCTACTTCAGAGTGAATTCCACTGAAGTAACCCCTTTTTTTGTCTTTCCAGTCAACTCCATCTGTGCAAAGACACTCAGCTCTCCAGCTTCTTAGGACAAGGTGCTTCTAACTGAGCAGCAGCTTGAATGCTCTGTCTTAACTTAACCCTACAACACCCAAGATTCTTGCAGCAAGCTGCTCCGGTGGGCAGGCTCTGTTTATTCTCAGAATAGGGATAGTTAAATGCCTCTGTGGTTCCTAAAAGCAGAACACTTGGTTTCCCAACTATAGGTAAGTGGTGGAGGCATAACATTACATGAGAGCAGGGAACACACCTCCTGCAAGTCTCTGGCAGTGAGTGAAGAAGTCTTCTTTGATCCAAGCAGGGATATCCTGCTTTCTTTTTCAGCTCTAAGCAGATTTCCTCCTTGCAGTGGCGTAATTAAGAGATTTTACAAGCTAAACAAATTTACTATTAGTGATGGTCTCTAAACCAATCCCAATAAAACTCCAATATGTCCCAGTCCTACCTTTGTAACAGTATGATGTGCTTCTGATATTCGAAGATGTATTGCGGCAAAAATATTTCCCACAGTTCCATGCACCATTTAACATATGTGGTGAGACCTAGTCCCAGTGTACAGAGTGGTTTCGTACTTATTACCATCACCCATGTCCTTTTCATTCTAACTTCCTGAACTGCAAAGGAGATTTATACCTAGCCAACATTTGGCCTAAAGGAAGAGCACCATAAACTCTACTTGAACCTGTATTAAGAGATACAGTTATTACTAGTTCTTTTCATGCACTAATTGTTTCCTGCCAGGCCCAGCTCAGTTTCTTCACTTCTGTCCAGTGCTTGGCGTGAGAGCCATTTGAAGCATGTCCTGGAGAGCTAGCTCAGCCATTATGACTTGTGAAGTGCTGGGAAATCCAAAAACAAATATATGTTTCAGGTGACTACACTGTGGCAAAGTTCAGACAAATATGATTTTATACCATGTTGGATCTGGCCCTTTCTGCAGGGTTATCCCAAAACGTTTTGGCTTCCTCCCCCTTCTGACCTTCTGACCTTCTATTTTTTGGTTTTAGGACTCTGGGCCCTCTACCACTGCTAATGAGTGCTATAGTGTATGTACTATCTCCCCTCTAAACATGGTATGATTGGTTTACACCTGTTTGGCATATTTGATTTACATGCAAGTCCCTTGTACAGTGGTATACACAGGGCCTGTAAACTAAATGATACTAGTGGGCCTGCAGCACTGTTTGTGCCACCCACAGAAGTAACCTTTCAAACCTGTCTCACCTTACTACAAAGCCTGCATGCCCAGTTTACTGCCACTTTGAATTGGCATTTAAAACTACTTGCCAAGCCTTAAATTCTCCTTTTGTTACACATAGGTCACACCTAAGGTAGGCCCTAGTAACCCTATGGGTAGGGTGCTGTGTAAGTAAAAGGTAGGACATGTGCCTTTATGTGAGGCATATCCTGGTAGTTACACACAGCCTATTTTGTTTCTCACTGCTGTGAGGCTTACTCATCTTAAAGGCTAGCATTAGGAATTCCCTTATATATAATTAAGTGGTCATTCTGGATCTGAAAGGTGTAGCGTTGCCATGTTTGGTATGTTTAGAATGGTAGTGATAAATCCTGCCTCCTGGTGGATTTTACATTACTATTTTAGAAATGCCACTTGTAGAAAGTGGGCATTTTTCTGTGCTTATTATTAGTTGTGCTTTGCAGCCTGACTCCAGTTCACGTCTGACCTGCGTGACAGCTACACATGGTGCATTCTTTCCAGACAGCAATAACACAGGAAGGGCTGGGTGTGGGAGGGATTACATCTGCATTCATTTGCATGCTTCTGAATTCCTGGGCCAGGAGAGGAAGAGGGCGTTCACACTTTACAGTTGTATAGGCTGAGTTCTGCCCGCAAACAAAGGGCTTATTTACCCCCTGCTGATAACAGTAACGAGGCTGGGTTAAAATGGGATTGTTGCACACTTATAAAGGTTCTTTTGAAGTTCCCCCCTGAACAAAGACAATTTTGAGTATAAGTACAGGGGCTCTGACCCCATGATGGTAGACACCGTGTGGGACTTGGACCCAGACACTTCTGGCTCTACATTCTGCGCATTACCAGAAAACCACTGTGCTACCAAGAAGAACCATCATTAGGTCTACCTACTTTGTTGTGCTGGCCTGCTGCTTGTTGGGCTGCTGGAGGGACTGACACTCTGCTAGGGGTCTTTGTTTGCTGGCCAGCCTACCTGATGTTTGCTGAGTGCTCCCCAGTGCTCTCAAGGGGCTTGTTGGTTTTCAGTTCCCTCCCTGTACTTTGGAACCCCAGTATCAAAAGATTTCACCAAACCTCGAATCCGCTGTTGGACTTGTGGGTCCGGCCAGTCATCTTTTCAGTCAGCGCCAGACAAGCGCTGGTTAGTGCTACAAAGCTTTATAGGGGGAAGTGTGGGATTTGGGATCGTCGTGTCCCTAGGTTCAATTCACGCCCCCCAGAGTCGGGTTTGGCCACCTTTCTTCCCTTGGACGATGCGTTGCCGGCACAGGCGACCACATGGACCTGATCCATCCCCCTCATTTAGGTAATTGCCTGCATCTGACGAGGCGGACCCACTCTGGAAGCCGCCGACATCATGAATGCCCAGAGGTGCACCCCTCCCTTTCCAGGACGCCGTTAGTCGTGTCGGAAGAGATCGCAGAGGTACCGGGATCAAAAGGGGTTGGGCTGTAGCAGCTGTACCGCACGTTTGCAGGCAGCTGCATTTGAGCACTTAGGAAATGCTGGAGACTCAACAAGGTTGCATTGGTGGCATTCGAATTCAGCCGGCATGACGGGGTGACCCCTTGAAGGAGGTCCTGATTGCCACTAGGATCTTGCTCTATGTGGGAAAGTTGAAATTACCATTTTAAGTGTAGAAGCGCAGGTGTTCTTGGGACCTATGATTTATGTTAGAATTGCTTTTTCTCTGCAATCGCGGTCTGAGAGACCCCGGAGGGCTCCGGATGCACTGAACTTGGGGACATTGTTCTGGTGTGGTATTTTGGGACATTGTTCTGGTGTTGTATTATGGTGTAAAACCTTGACGGTAGCCCCCCGTCACCGCTATGAATCTTCCTGATCGAGGAACTTTGCTAAATTTCCATAGTACGCATAGTAGGCGCACAGGTGGACTGTGCCTTATGAGTTTATGATAATATTTGTTAATTCATGTGCTGATGGTAATGTCTTATGACTCATGTTTTTATTTTATAACCTGTTGCATTTCATGCCCTGATATTATAATGTTTCTTGTTTTGATTCTTGCATTCATTTGGAGAACCTGTGGGGACTATTGAGTATAGAATACGCCGGTAATAATGACCTGGTAGGGCAGGTGATGGGCCCTTGTCTAAATAGAAGCACCAATATTACTAATAAATATTTTAGTAAATATTGTATGAGGAAGAGCCTCTGCTAAGTTGTCCCTGGAAGAAACAAGATGATTAATGAGCTTACTCCCGGAGGCGAGGCTTTTTCTATGTTAACATCCCGTGACAATAGGTCTATGTACACAAAGGCATTTTTCACTACACTTGGTTGTACCAGGGAGGTTAGCGGTCCTGTCTCAAAGGTGATACGTGCCTTGCTAGGATTGTCCCTGGAAGAAACAAGATGATTAATGAGCTTACTCCCGGAGGCGAGGTTTTCTTTACGCTAATATTCTGTGACAACAGGCCTATGTATACAAAGGTATTTTTTCGCTACACTTGGTTGTACCAGGGAGGTTAGCGGTCTAGTCTCAAGGTGATACGTGCCTTGCGGCTCAGTCACGCGTTGCGTGCATCGTCACTCACACGCATCACGTGACATGGCAGCAGAAGTGTAAATACAGAGGGCATGGAAGACAGAGTATCTACACGGCACCAAGAGAGACGGAGTCCGTAGGCGGCGCACCACTCTTGACGAAGTAAGGGGGATTTGGCCATAAACTGAGGGGAGCAAATCACATCTATGCTATAGTCACTCGAGGATACAACTTTGGCACTCGAGTATGCGATATGAATAGAGAAGCCTCATTATAGAAAGTAAATTCCTGCTCCTTTACTATGTGTGGGGGGATATATGTGCATAGCCGGACACACAAGAGTCCTCAGGGTCCTAAGGGGATGTGAAATAGGGTAGCGTTGAGTACTTTCAACAACGAACAAGACAAGAGGTTTGGCAAACACACGATACTGACTGGTTTTTAAAACACGAGTGGGAAACATCATGCGAATATGTGTGTCAGTCGGTATGAATTACGAACTAAAGAATTGAATACACTCTGTGTTTTCCCTCCCGCAGTGTGTGACTACAGAGGGTCGCTCTCTACTCCAGTGTCTTTTCTAGCAACTTGCTTAATAAACTCTGGTAAGCAATGGGAAAGGCTGGATATCGCACGATCCCACATGAATATGTTTAAGATCTTTTCACTAAGATGGGGGTAGTAACACCTGAATACCCTTGGAATACATGTGGGGATGTTGGAGTATGTTTTTCGCATGTGTTTCGGCACGTCATTCCTTGTATGTGATGTACAAAAACATATATACCACTGGGATGGCCATTGTTTGCCCGTTGAAATCATGATGGTGGATTGAGCACCACATAGACTATATTTCTGGCCACACCAAATGGGTGGTTTGTAATTGCAGAGAATCAACAAGAGAGGAAGGGATCTACACGACTAGTCCCCTCAATGATTTATTCAAAATCAACAGAGCCAGTGTAAATTAAGTCAATAGAAATGGGAGGCACTACTGGTAGAAAGAGCACTGGTCCACAAATTCCAAGCAAATCGATCTGTTGTTGAAAAGAGTGTAGACCTCAATGACAATACCCATTTGGTATAATTGCTGCAGTTTGTTTGAGAGCACACGTGATAAAGATTTCGTCTTTTGTTTTAGATGTGGAAGTCATTTTCGCATTTTTATCTTTCAGTTCCTATTTTTGAAAGAGTAAGTTACAAGAGGAACTCCAGACTGACAGGTGGAGTATTACCCACAAGAGTGGGTAGTAACAGGGGTTTGGTAAAAGGGCATAGGGATCTAACATGTCCTGAGGAATGCCGGAGATTTAATTTTGAACCGGCAGAAACATGTCGACTGCTATGCAGAATGGAGGGGTGGTGAGCACTTAACTAACTCACTCCACCACCATCCATTTGGTATATAGTTTCTTCACATATATATATACCTTTTTAATCTGACTGGGGAATCCAGGAATAAAACTATTATAGAGATATCCCTGGGTCAGTTTTAAAATTAATCTTTTCTGCACCAAAGGGTCCAGCCTTTTTTTGTTTGTTTGTATCATTGTTGTACTGTTTACCCCTCCCTATTGCTCCGCCTCTAGCGTTGGTCTGCGCAGAGGCGTTAGTAGCAGCCCGATGATGAAGCATGCCACAACTTGTTGTGGGTGAGGGCAGTTTTCACAAAACATGTGTGCTTTCTTGAAACATTCAGCAATTGCTATTTGATTTAGGCCGTTCTTTCACCCTACCTTCTGTTTTGTGTGTTTTACTTGATTCTTGCATTGACAGGATAACGAGTACTATTACAGTAATTGTATGATATGCACAATACTTATGATTCATGTCGTTTTGGCCTATGTTATATGCACAATATGTACTATACTTTTATAAAACCTTGTGCGGAGTCTCTTTTGTGGTGTATTCATGGTGCTTCTGTGTGAGTGTGTTGTGCATATGCTTTACACATTGCCTGTGATGATAAGCCTGACTGCTCTGGGCCAGGCTACCAGAGGGTGAGCAGAGATTATTTTTGGTGGTTAATTTACCCCGACTAGACTGGTGGGTTCTGCCTGGCTTAAGTGCGTACCCCAGCCAACCAGAAACCCCATTTCTAACATGCAATATATCTATTCATGCAAGGGAACCTTCCATACCATAAGCTGCAGAATAATATTTTATGCTCCATTGTCCTCCGCCCTTTCAGTTGACTTCTAAGTTCCTTTGGCATCTTGCAAAGGAACTATGTAGGGATTATGGCAGTGCAGCGGTGATCTTATCATTTGACTTACTGTGTACTGTGTTACCATGAAATTTGCGGATTGGTATATGGTTGTATTAAGGACCACTACATGAGCAGCATGAAATTGCTGCATGTGTTGTATATCATGCCATTTATTTATAAATGGTAATGTTATTAAACCAGCAGAGGTAAAAGGTAAAAAAGTACATACATCCTTAAACCAAATACTTTTTGTTTTTAAGAAACAGCTGGGTTAACACTATGCTTCAGTTTCACTTAGTTGACCTGCATTTTCACTGAGTCAGTTTTTTTTGCTAAAGTTATATGTATTGCAATTTTGAAAACAAAAGATATATACTTTAGGAAGATCGCATAGCGCAGGGCAAAAACTATAGGTCAGTAGTTCTTTATGTTTTGAATTTTGTGGACCCCCACTTAATCATTACTGGAACGCAGAGACCCCCACTTAATCATTTTTTAAATCCAGGTACCCCTACACCGGGGTCCACAGCCTAGGCAATTTCAATTATTTGAACTGCAAAACAATACAAAAAATAAAATAACTAGGATTCAGCATTCATATACACAAGTGATGAAATATGTGATTTAATTCACAAACAAATATAATAAAAATCGAAGATTTATTTTTAATGGAAAAGTTTGAGTTTTTCTTAATTCAATTAAAGCCACTCATCAGCCATACTATCTTCTGTTTGATGCACTTGCTCTGCTTTCACAAATCAATATGAAGATACCAACTTAACTCAGTTACAGCATGTTTTAAAATTTTCAATTCTATAATTTGTAGACTCCCCGAGTAGGCTTTGCAGACCCTAAGGGGTCCACAGACCATAGGTTAAGAAGTACTTCTATAGGTTGCAATTACACATGAAGGAAAAAGAAACAGATTTCCAGAGCAAAAGAAAAAGAGGAAACATCCCAAAGAGAAGGGATGAGTCAAATCTGTTTTCCTACAGCATTTCCATGAGTTGTGAAAACATTCTCAAATGATCAATTACTTTTGTGTATGACTTATCTTTGGGTAGGGAGAGAATACTAAGTTACTAGAAACAAATTATGTGAGGAAAACAAAGCTATAAGTACATTTACTTGCTAGCTGAGAGTGTTAGTAATGTGTATGTTTAACTTATTCATAGAGAAAACTTCTACCAGGGGGGCTGTAAGGCAACACACAAGGCTACAATGCCAAAATTATACAAAGTAACTGTGGGTACCCCGAGTGAAGGGTGAATTGTGAATTATTTAATAATCAAGTAGTTTACTAAGACTACAAAAGATTTGCCCTGGTTCCCCAGTTGCAAAGTCTGCAGCTCTGCCCCGGCCGTATTGTCTCATCCACTCCCCTAAGCGTACCATATAATCAAGTGATCAACTAGATAAAAAAACATAAAGACAGCACATCATTTAAAAGTGCTTTGTCACTATTTGATAACTGACAAAATATGTCAATTATTTAGAGCATTACATATAATTTATATGGGAATAAGACCCTCTCATTTTTATAATTTCTAAAGGAAATGCTTTAAATATTACAGTTCTGATTACATCAAGATGACGTGAGGCGTGCCACACTTTTGTAGTGAATATAGAATGTTAGAATACTGTAGCGAGGCAGAGGTCAGGGGCATGGACTCAGATAATTGAGGGCAGGGAGAAGGGTGCATAGGCAACAAGTTGACCTCGCTGGGTAGATGGGAGGGACAGTGGTAGTGCACTGAACCATGGAGGGCAGGGGTAAGTGGGGAACCTTGCAGGGCAGGCAAGAGAGGCTGTGGCAATATAGCAGAAAACTGAGGGCAGAAGGGAGAGGCAGTGGGAGTACAATCATATGTGCCAACAGACCCAATTCAGGCAGGAAACTCCTGATCTTTTTAAGCCCAAAAGAGCTTTATTTTATCTTTCTCCTGCCTAAAATATCCTCTTTTTCCATTTGGTCAATGGGGAAAATCAATCAAGTAAGGAGGGAGATGGGCATGGGCACCAAACTGACCTTACAGGTAGGTGCCAGTGAATTGCACAGCACAATACACCACACAGGGCAAGTGGGACGGCAGTGCAGCACAATAGACTACGGAAAGCAATAGGGAGGGGACTGGGCGATGCACATGGACAACAGAGAGCATAGAGGGATGAGGCAATGGCAGCAAGCTGACCATACCGGACAGACAGGAGGGACAGTTGCAGCATAATGGACTATGAAGGGCAGGAAGGAGGGGGCAGGAGCACGACAACAAACCAGACAAGGCAGAAGTGAGGTGATAGGGGCTTGCACATGTAAAACGGAGGGCACAGGGGGCAGGAGTATCAAGCTGACCTTAGAGGGCAGGCGGGATGGGCAATGGAAGCACAACACACCACGGAAAGGAACAATGAGACTATAATGGCATACGCACAGACAACGGAGGAAAGGTGGAAGGGGGTTAGGGGCAACAAGCTGAGCACACAGTGCAGGTGGGAGGGGCAGTGGCAGCACAGAAGATCATGCATGGCAAGCTGGAGGATCAGTGGCAGTACAACGTCCATGGCAGGCAAGAGGGAGGGGGTAGGGGCATGCACAAAGGACCATGGAGAACAGAAGAGATGGGTAGGGGCTGGACACATGCAAGAGAGGGCAGGGGAAGGGGGTTTCACAACAAACCACACAAGGAAGCCCGGAGGAGTAGTTTCAGCACAATAGACCGTGGAAGGCAGAAGGGAGTGGCAGCAAAATGGACCATGGAGGACAGGAGGGAGAGGTTAGGGGTATGGAACTCAGACAGACATGATGGAGGAGGCAGGGACAGGCAGCAGCCATCTGACCATGCTAGACAGGTGAGAGGGGCAGCGGCAGTTCAACAGAGCCCTCAGAGTAGATAGTAGGGGCAGTGGCAGGTCCATGGAACATTGTGGGCAAAAAGGAGGGAAAGAGGACATGCACACAGACATCAGGGCAGGGGGAAGGAGGGTAGGGACAGCAAGTTAAGCACAAAGGTTAGGGAGGAGGGCCATTTTGGGACATACAACTGGGCAACAAAGAGCAGGAGGAGTGGGAAGGAACATCAAGCTAAATGGAGGGCAGTGGCAGCACATCGGACCATGCAGGGCAGGAGGGAGGGGGTTCATGCATGGACTCAGACAACAGAGGGTAGGGAGGAGGTGGATTGGGCAGCAAGCTAACTGTTCAGGGCAGGCAGGAAGGGCAGTAGCAGAACAGCGGCCACACAGGGGTGTAATGAGAGAGCAGGGGCATTAACTTGGACAAATGATGGTAAGGAGGTGGGGGCAGGGGCAGAAGGCTTGATTGTGGACAGCACAATGCCAGGACAGGCCCTGCTTCCACCCCCCCCACCCCAAACCCCGTGTGCATTGCGATGGGCATCTTATTTAACGTTAAAAACTGAATCTAAAACTTCATTGAAAAAATCCAAAAGGTTACAGGGATGTAATAGTTAGGAAATAGAATTTAGAAACACCTTAGAAATTCACAAAAAAATCCAAAGGTTTCAGAGACTTTATAGTTAGGTTTAGGTTATAAATGCACAAAACCATAGAAATTCAGCTGTTATAGTTAGAGGTTTTTCAAGTAACTATAACTCATGTCCTAAGGTAACTATAGCTTGTGCCCTTGCCATGCACTGTTAATTACACTAGATATTACATAACTCATGACATCTTCTATGAAACAATGATAATATCACTGTAACATTTGCAGTAAGGGCACATTTTGCTATAGTTTTATTGATTATTTCGTCTTTTATAAACTTGGTAACACTGTCTGGACATTGGTTGCACTTTATTAGTGCCATTTTAACACTCAAAAATACCAATAAGCAACAAAAGGGTGACAAGTCCAGCTTTGCAAAGAGACGTTCACTGCGGTGCAACACGTGTTACTGCATTTTTGTACCTTTTCAATCATTTGAGCTAGAAACTAAAATTATTTTGTTTGTTAAAATCTGCAGATTATGCAGCAGATGATGGATTATGTGGCATAAGTGGCAAATCTATAATTATGAGAAAATCGCCACAACCGCACAATTACATTATTCTGGTGGCCCCAAACTATAGATAGAATATTCTTTTCCTGGTTGATTTTCACTGAGGGCTTCTTACACATGCGAAGGGTCTATAGGCCAGAAAGGAGATGGGAGACCAAGTCCACATTCTAAAAGGTAAATACTCGGGAAATAACATTAGTGACGAGTAGCAGAAGGAACCGTGTCTAAGCATAGTATTTGAGAAGATAATATATATTACACAGAGACGGTGGCCACTGTGGGCTTGATTCACAAAGGTACACTTAAACTTTTGTGTAAGTGTACTACTTGTAGGTATTCACAAACTATGTGTGGAATTTTACGACGCCGCACTCCTTATACATATGTGCGCGGGGTTCTCTACACCTGGATACTCCGCAATCGGGCGGACAAACTATACAGGTCATCATTATTAAGATGAAAATTAAGACATAGAGAACAAGTGTTAGCCTGAGGGGATGTGTTGTTTTGTCTATTGGCTTGGCGTTTATGGATTGAGAGACATCTCCATCTATAATTATACCCTTTGGACTTGCGTATATTTGAACTTTCAAGAATACTGTAGCTGGAATATGATTCTTACAGTACATTATCATTGTTTGACTAGACCTGTAACCAGCCCTAAATTAAACAATTAATAAAGAGCAATTGATAAAAAAGCACATTCAGCCCCTCTCTGTAAAATGAAGGCCTGAATGAAGCATCCAGCAAAGGAAGTCTATTTGGATGAACAGAGCCATCGGAGTAAACATTTGTGATGGGTTTGGTGTTCTTGACTCTCTTCCATTACTTTCAATCACCCACTGTTTCTCTCATTGTGCAGCTAACAGTCATATTATTAGTCAATATGACCATTATAAGTTAATTCTTATCTTTCATTATTCTCAATTAGATACATTATTGATCAATAGGTTTTAAAATTAGATTGATCATGGATGAATCCCCCACATACTCTGTCTTCAGCATATATATTCTGTTTAGCTGTAGAACACTTTTTCATCTTTTTTTGGACCATCAGTGGCAATAACTTTTATTATCTTTTTATTTCCCTAAAGCGCGTTCTTGTATGCTACAGAGTAGGCTGTGTGCATTACTTGACAGTTACTGCCATATCTGCTTGAGCTGCCTGATCCATCATTCTCAATGTGAGAAATGTGCACAGACTCTGCATACAGTGTTATGAACGCTCTGTGCCCACTGGAAACCTGTTAGCGCAAACCAGAATCGTCTACGCCAAATGTTATTTTTGAAGAATTCTTGTAAATTGTGTTTTTTTTCTCTGCGATGGAAGGTTTGATCTCCATACGGCTTATTAGTCATGATTGAAAATATATTCTTACGGTTGCCTCCGACATATTTTTAGATAGATTTTGTTCCTATGTAATACATAAAGGAGCAAGAGTGGCATGTGTGCAGTTTATTTTAAGAAACATCTCCCCACTCATATGTCTTTTATACCACTTAGAGCAAGATGCCCTGCCGTATGACTGCACTTTTCTATTAAAAAATCAAATCACTCTTTCTATGTTTCCTGAAAGGTTTTTTAACCACCAATGCACTTGATGGTTGAAAAGAACCTCCACTCTACCCCTGGTCACCCCCATTCACTCCCTCTCCATTTGATATCATTAATAGGACCTCCCCTCTACCTTTCAGTCTTTGCAGTGCATGCATACTTAACAGGCTGGTGCCAAGGCTTTTATTCTTTGTGCCGTTTAAAAAGTGAAGCTTTGCAAATCACAGTGTATTCTAGACTTTTGCGTTACAAACTACCCGGTGATTCTCAACCTTGGGACCATTCTATCACATTTTGAACACTCAATAAAAAGGTTGAACCTCAGAAAAGAGAATCAGAGAAGACCACCATCTGCCTACCATATGGTGAGCACATTCTAATGCAGAAGGTTTTTTTATTGGGTGTGGATGTCAGAGCCAGACCTTGATTGAATTTGATAATATTTACATAACAGAAAGCAAGAGATAGAAATTACAATTGCTTTATTAGTGCGGAATACCATAGGACTCCTCCCTCTTCCCTGTGTAATACCTACATTTTTACCATCATGTAATCCTTTAATCTACAGTAGTAAAAGATCCAAATGTCTGCTGATAACTTAAATGTGTCTGCAGGAGCAAGTGTAAATTTCAGAGTGACTAGATTAGATTAACCCATGGAAGAAGGAGGGGTTCCTCTGTCTGCAAGGAGCAAATACTGAAATGTTAATAATAGGAGGGATTGCTATTGCGTCATCGCTTTTGACTGGCTCACTGTTCTGGGCTAAGCTCCACAGTGGGGACAATTTTTGATTGCACCCATCCTGGAATGTCCGTGCATTTTTAAGTTTTCCATTGCCCCCCTCAACATATTGTGTAGATGGGTTTGATTGTCCTCCAATACCATCACTGTTGGTCTACAAAACTGTTTTTATTGGTGCCAACACATTGCATACAAATTTCAGGTGGCTCAGTAGGTTTGCATTGTACATTGTTGTAGATCATATTCTGTCAATCAATCAATCAATCATCACATTTGTAGAGCGCGCTACTCACCCGTAAGGGTCTCAAGGCGCTGGGGGGAGGGGGAGCCGCTACTGCTCGAACAGCCAGGTCTTGAGTTGTTTCCTGAAGGAGAGATGGAGATGGAGAGATTCTGTGTACTCTCCTGCCATCTACTTCGGAATCCAGAATATTAACAACATATTTTTCTTTGAAGTCTAATTTGGTTTTCAGATGTATTTACAGATTTCTGGATTTTTTGAGTGCATAGAGTCACTCTTGGTCTCCAATGCGCTACTAGTATTTTCTGGATTATGATAATTCATGAAACTTAAACGCTATCAAAGAGTTGCAGATGTAGAAAAGATTTCAGACATTTCATGAACTTAAGAAAGACATGCTCCCCCGTAGAAGACAAGTAACACATTTCACAAGGAGGCTGGTATGACAGAATATGCCCTACTACTGCTCGCACACAAGTACACTTGGCCAACCCTGGATTGCAGCAGCTGAAATGATTGGTTAGCAAAGATCATGTTCTGGCACCAGTGCAAAGACCTAAAGTCGGGTGTAATTTTTCTCCTATGAAAGGCACAGTACAAGTCTTTGCTGTGGCATTTTGTATGAGTTGTAATATGCTGGGAGCTGTTTTAAGGAGACCAATGTCAATGGTGTTAAAATAATCCCTCTTGATGATATAAAACCATTTACCATTGTGACCTTGTTTGGAAAGCTAAATAAAACGCGGAAACCTTTTTAAACACATGCTGATGAAAAAACACGAACTAGTTACTTAGATGAACTAGGCATGAAGGTAAAGTTTGTAATCGATTTCCATTCCTTTCTTTTCTCACCCAGGGAGTAGGAGGGTTGATATGAGCTAGGTCTCTGTGCTAGAACTACTTTTGGTAGAGAGAGGTGTGCAAAGTGACTCCGACAATATAGTCTAGTACTCAATTTGGCTGCTCTGTCCATACCCTTACTGAGAAAATCTTTAAGCCGTGTGAGTGGCCATTTCTCATAGGCATGTTTGTCGAAACCCACAATTGCCACATACACAGACGCCACCTTAGTGCAGAAAGAAGGCATAGGACACACTGGATACGGGGACAGTTTTCAACATATAAATTGAGCTTTCACACTCGACTGGATCCAGTCACAGGAGAATGACTCCCAGGTAAAGGCTGGGGCCCAAAATGATAGGAAATGTGCTGTTTTCATTTTGCCCTGCATGGAACAATTATTTCTTTTGAATGTACCTTCTTAAGTTCTGGCTGTAATCTCTGTTTGGCAAGGTATCATAGGGTGTCATGCGTAACGTTTTATAGTGCATGATAACTCTAAATCGTAGAATGGGTAAAGTTTGGGTACACTCCTCAAAAATGGAAGACAGAACCTGTACTTAGTTACCTTAAGGGCATTGAAATAATAATTATTTGAATTCAACACTGTCTGTCATGATGAGGATACAGAATCATTCACGATCATAGACTTGGGCATGGGGGTTCAGAGCTATTTTCCTTCTGAAGCCAAAGGTGCCATTCTGCTCGAGTATGAAGCTCTAAAAACCCCATGGAAGCCCAGAATCACCTGCAGAGATACACATTCTAGGTGACATACATAAAAACACACACATCCGGTCAAAAAAACTCTCCTGTAGTACCTTCTGCCCAAGTATTTGGAAGAGCAGCTTGGAAAGCTAACCAGCTTCTGGTAGAGAATCGCATTTGGAGAATTCAAAGGTCATAAAACGTAGGTCAAATCTGTGAATATAATCATCTCCAACTTAAAGATAAATCTCTAAAAGAAGTTATGTCCAAACAACAGTTTCAGGCTTGAAAAGAGGGTATGTGGACCGAGTGTCTTATCAAGGCAAAGCTGTAAAGAAATTTGAATTGAAAAACAGAAATCTGGCGCTTGCAAGTTGTTTGAGATCAAAACACTTGCAGACTCTTGTGAAATGAATGTGAGAAGAGGAAGATACACGGAGAACACAGACCAGGGCACTTTGAGGCACAGTCTCTACCTTAAGAACCAAGCAATCCACTTTTGTAAGCAATCACTGAAAGAAAATTAAGATTGCATTTCAAGATTTGCTATCAGAAGAACTTCAACAGAATTCTATTCCAAATAAATTGAAGCCTAAAACAGTTTTTAAAGAAGCATCATTCCCACCTCCACATCTAGTCACACTAATTCAGAGAAGGAGAATGAACCAGATGAGCACTTTAAGGATGGACGTAAATATGACACCTGCAACAAGTATGAGATGGAGTCAGATGAGGAGGCTTCTGATATCCGGTTAAAGCATATGCTTCCATGAAAGCTCCTCTAAACGAGAACAACCCGAGAAGTCTTTTCTTCTGCTACAACAGGACAATTTCATGACTATGTTGGATCTCTAAGAAGCATGTTTACGCTTACTACTACATCAAATGAATGAATGAAAGAATGAAATAATATTCATAAACATCTGATTTGACTTTAAAGTAACCTGGTGCTAGAGTGAACAGATAAAGCTCAAGCACGGTAACATATTAAACAGGCAAAAGCCAGAACTTCAAGGCTTTCCTGAAAGTAATTAACTCTTGGCATGATCTGAGCGAAAGAGGCAAGTTGTTCCAGTGTTGGGCTGCTGTTGGACTGTGGTTTATTAGTAGGTGTAGGTAGGGACCGATCACTACTACTAAGGCCACAATCACAATATAAGGCCCAGTCAAGGTCTCAATAAATTATTCCCATGCTCAACCCTTGGTAGCTGGCTACGAGCAGGCAGGCTTTGCTTAGGAGACAGGTGTGTAAAGCATTTTAAAACACCAATACATTAAATAAGTAAGACACAATAAAATCCAAAATGAATTAAAACAATTGGAAATATTTTAATGATTAAATATCACACTAAAATGAAAAAAAACAATGTAGGAAACCTGAGATATGAATTTTTAAAGAATAAACACTTTCTAGTGCCCAAAAGCACCACTTTAGGACATATGGTCACGCTTGACTGGGACAAAGTCAAAGTTTCAGGCTGACTGCAAGAGAGCGTGTATCGGATACACTTAGTGGTAAGCTCTGGTCAAGTTTTTACCTTCTGACATAGTCACTTTTTTTTAGCTTTTCTCTCAACACCCAGCAAGGTTCCTCGTCAGGCCAGGTTTTGAGTCGATGACAGCGGCTTGGTTCAGGACGAGGCCTCAGTGAAATCCTGGAAGTCTTGAGCTCCGGAACTTTCAATGTCACAAACCTGAAATCCAGGCCAGGTTATGGTTCGACGTCAGCGGCTTGCCTCTCATCTACAGGTCGGTCACCTTATGGAGCTTTTTACCAAAAATTCTCCAATCTTCTCCAAATTTCTGGATCTTCTTCCAGAAGGTCCTCTTGGGGTTATAAAGTGCTACAACACTTGAAAAGGTTCAAAGGTTCCAGAAGCTCTGAGTTGCTCCATTGGGGTGTTGAGACTACATCTCCCACAATGCACCTGGCCAAATCCTTGAAAGTCCAGCTGATGGTGGTCAACTGGTTTCTTCTTGCTGGCGATGATGCTTTAGGGCTGTAGTTCACAAAGTGTGCAGCAGGTGCAGTCATTCAGAGTGAATTGCTATTGGTGCAGGCCATGGATCTAGCAGGGCAGTCCTTTTTCTTCTTGTAGTTTCAGGCAAAAATCTGAGTTGTTGGGCAGCTCTCCCATACTTATACAGTATTCTTGGATGGCATTCAAGGGGGCACCCCTGACCAATTGGATGCAGGGTGCCATACTCAGTTGTGACCACTTCCTCCAAAGTGTGGCATATTCTTATCCCAGAAAGCACTATTCCTTTAAAATCCTCTTCTGGAGGTTAAGTTCTAGGTAAGCCAACCCACTGGTGCGGCTAAGTTTCCCTAACACCCCCCTTCCTGCCTCTCTGCTAATTCAATTACTAGGGCTCCTTTCTGGCTGAGGATGCAGGAAGTGGGGGTGAGCCTGTGTCCTGTACTATCATTCCCTCTTTGAAGACCAGTTTGGCTACCCAGCCCCCTTCCTGCGTTTTGCTCTGTAGCTTGCAGATCTCCTCCCACCAGATGTCCTTTGTTTTGTTCAGGCCACTTCACAACTCATCAAAGCAGTTTGGCTCAACCTGCCAAAAGCTGGCCAATCAAGAGAGGCTACTGGAAGACTGAATTTTAGCACATCAGAAAAGAAAGTCCTATAATTTATTTCCTGTGGCAAGTTTTTGGAATTATTCTATCATTTTAATGCTTTGGAGTATATTTTGAGCTCAGTCCTATTAATAGTTATACTTTATTTAAGTATTCCCATGTTTAGCTTATGGAGACAGTGTGCCACAATATGGAAAAATGAAATTGGCAGTTGTTTCCCCGCCAGGGCATATAAAACATCTTTTATAATTTCCCTGCTTATAGTTGCAAGGTGTCGTACTCCTCGGGCAGAAACCTGAGGGGTGATGTATATGTAAAAGTAAGATAGTTTAAGTTTAACACTTTGGAAGTACCTTTAGTTCCAAAGTTGAACATGCATATCATTTAATTTTAATAAGCAGCCTTCAACACAGCAGTGCACACTTAAGTGCATTAAATTTAATGTGCCTCTAAACCTACATGCCCTACCACATACTAGGGACGTACAGGTAGGTTGTTAGTACCAATTGTATTGCTACCTAATTACCATGTGCTTTTAATCAGAGCACAGGCCCAGGGCACAATCAGTGTCAGTAAACCAGCATCTAGTAGTTAAAACGGGGACAAAACATTGGGGGGGACACTGCAAAAAGCCCTGGTTTCTTACACAACCCCCCACCTCCTCAACAGCCTAGAAGACTCAGCCCAACCCAGGGAGAGTTTCCCTGGTCTGTCAGGCAAGGAAGAAAGTCAAGAAACTAGACTGTACAATTGCAGGGCCTACTCTGTCTTACATCCTCCTGCTAAGGTCACTTCCCATGGGAAGTTGACCCATCTCTACAGTAACAGGACCCATTATAACCTGACTCTTCATTACTGCTGTTTCATTTTCTTCCTCTCTTATTAGTTTGGTTAGTGATGTGCTCAACTCCTCTATCCCTATCTTTGCTATGGAAACACCTAACTTACTTTTAACCATAGGGTATGTGTCCCATGGATGAATGAATGATGATTATTTGTATAGCGCATAGCTACTCCAGAAGTGTCCTGGAGCTTGCACATTAGCATCCACTGGTAGACTGAAGACAACACCCGACAAGAGTCCCCTACTCTTAGTTGCCTTTTAAAACTGACCTCCTCAGACATCAGTCTGAAATGTCTTGGCAACTGGTTCACAGGACCATAACCTAAACCATGATCAAAGAACCCCCTCTATGTTGTTTTTTAAAGTGGGCACCATCAATAGCCCCATCTGACTAGAGAGCAGCAGTCTCACAGGATTGTTAACTTTAATCCTTTCATTCAGATACAACAGACCCCTGTTGTACAAGTCTTGATGTGTCAGAGTTAGTGCCTTGAACAACACTCGCTTGCGCACTGGAAGCTTCTCACGAAAAGGTGATACATGTGAATGCCTTGGAAGCCTATACAGTAAATGGACTTCTGTATTTTGCACAAGCATTGGATTAGATATTCAAGAATGCCCAGGTACAGTACATTGACATAATCCAATCATGACAAAATCAGCGCCCTAACCACTGTTACATGTGCTACCTGACGTATCAGGTACAAAACTTTCCTAAGGAGGTGAAGAATCCAAAGCCAGGATTTCACCACCGCTGAGATCTGGGCTTTAGATGATTGATTTGAGACAAACATGACGCCCAGATTTCTAGCCACCTCTGTGGGGGGGGAGGGGGGGGCGAACGCAGTGCAACATTGCTCGGTCTAGTCTCCTTCCATCCTGGAAGAGGATCAGGTCCAAACAACAGGATCTCAGTCTTCTCTGGGTTGCACTGAAGTCTGTTCTGTCTTAGCCACTCAAGAGGCACATTTAGACATTGAGCAAATGTTTCCTTTGCCTTGCCAGAATATCCTTCATAGGTTAATAGGAGCTGAGAATCGTCCGCATAGGAAATTTTCTTAATGCCAAACGATTCCACCAGAAATGCCAGGGGAGACAGGTAAATGTGAAAGAGGGTGGGCTCAGGGCAGAACTATGCGGCACCTCCCATCTCAACTGCTTAGCTTTAGACGAATATGGGTTCATCCATACGACCTTCTCTCTTTCCCCGTGAAATGATCCCAGTCTGCCAAGGGCCATGTTCTTCCACACCGAAATGTTCTAGTCTCTTTAGCAGGATGCTGTGATCCACTGTGTCAAATGCTGCTGACCGGTCCAACAGCACCAATGCCACATTGAGATTGGCGTCCAGACTCAACCATAACGCTTTAGCGACTTTGAGCAATGCTGTCTCTGTTCTGTGTCGAGTGCGAAAGCCGGACTGAGAAGGGTGTAGCAGTTTATTATCAGTCAAAATTTTATGGAGCTGGTGGTTCACACACTTTTCCAAGATTTTAGCAAATGCGGGGAGAAGTGAAACCAGTCGAACCCTTGCTGGTTCTTCTGGATCTGCATTCACCTTGTTAAGATGTGGGAATCACATTTGCTCTCTTCCAGGCATTAGGAATAACACCTGACTGAAGTGAGATAGAAAACAACTCCTCATAGGAAGGGGCAATATGGTCTGCAACCGCTGCCAAAATATGCAGGGGGAATAGGTCGTCTGATGAGCCTGACTAACACAGTGTTAACTGCTTCTTCACGGCCGCTAATTTAAGAGGTACAAAGCATGTCAGCTTTTTTTCTGCAGAAGGCCCTAAAATATTGCTACCTAATGTGACAAAAGTCAATGAATTCGGACTTTCCATATTGGTTTGATTTTTGAGAATCTTATCTTACAAAATGTCACTTAGCCTTGTGCAAATAGCCTGATTAGGCACTGGAAGGGGGGCCTTTGCTTTAGGGGCAAAAAAGCTGGAGATAACTAAAAAAAATCCTTACCATTGTTGTCAGCCTTTCTAATACGTTGAGTATAGATGGAGCTACGTGCTGCTTTTATGTTCTTATGATACAAGTTGGGGCCTGTTTATAATCTACTTTATCCTTCTCTTAGTTGTGGAGCCACCATACTCTCTCAAGCTTTTTGCAAGCAGCTCTCTCCTTGACCAACTAATGGGCAAACCAACTGGCCGAGCGATCCTTACAACCCTTCCTAGTGGTCCTCCTAGGTGCATTCAAATCGTCCATTTTCAGGAGCCAATTTGAAATAATTTTATCACACTCATTTACCCTGCCTGAGAGTAGGGGTTTTGACTCATCAAAAGATTTTTTTTTAAAGATCCGTGAGAGAAACGTTATTCCAGGCTCTGGATCCAAGCTCCTGGATCAAGGCTCCTCTGTCCATTATGCCAAAATATGGCCAGGAAAACCGAACCAGAGGTGGTCAGACCTGCCCATCTGTACTGGGCCCTCACACTGAACTGCTAAATTTGAAATGATACCACCAACAGCGTAACCTGCTGTATTTGTGGGTCCCAGCTCTACCTGTGTTCGATTAAATGAGGCTAAGGTGTCCGAAAGACCGCGAGTAGCATGATCCTTAGCCTTCTCCAGGTGAATATTAAAATCAGCTAGGATCATGGTGTTTGCATAGTTAATACAAGTTTGGGCTTGGGCCTGATCCTGGCAGGCAGTAAATCAATACAGCAGAGAATGAGTGTTCAGCATTAGAGGAGAAGCTACAACCTAGTTATTCTGTGCCTATCAGTTCCTCCAGCTTAAATGTTTTGCATCTAAAACTCTTTCTGAGAATAATAGCATAATCCTATGCCAAGTGCAGTGCTGCCATGAAGGCCGGCACCCAGCAGAGGCTAGTACGGCTGTCAGAATCCATAACCACACGCTAAGTTCTCTACTGACAGGTGGCTGAGCTGTTCTAGGGGCAACTGTGGGTTCCTGGAACTTCTTCTGTTGTTCAGATGGGAGGCTACCAAAATCTGTGGCAGACACCCTTCTTCCACTCTCCTTTCGGTCAGTGCAGGGGCAGCACCTTGCTGTTTGACAACTGCCTGACTAATCAGGACTTCCTTTTGGTCGGGTGAACAAAATTCCCTTGAAAGTCCTATTAAGCACCAACATACGAGTTATACGATGGACTGAATCACGATATCAGCACTAATGGAAAAGCAAATTATAATATAGGAATCATTTTAGAAGTTTACCTGGTTGATGAAAGCACAATCTTTGAAATGTTTAAGGTAGGGATTGGAACAGGTGAACCATGAATACACCCAGGGGAAGGAATTCCAGTAAATATTCAGAGAGGTTTGATATGGAATGCGGGGTGAAGAAAAAGGAGCTTGTAATTGCCCTGGCAAACAGCTGATCTTCAGTTAGTATTGAGGCTTACTTTGGAAAACTAAGGATTAGTTATTAGAAAATATTGAATAAGAATAAACTGGAAGACTAATTAAGGTTGTGAAGTGAACTTCGCATTGCTGCTAAAAAATAAACACTAAAAGACCCTGGGAGCTGGTATCTAGCAATTATAATAGGGGCAAGTAAGTAAGATCACTTTATCGCAGTAAATATCTAAGTCGCACTTTTAAACAATATGCTGCAAATTGGTCAATAGTGCAATCTGCTGATTCAAAGGATAGGCTACAAGCGGAGGCAAGGCCAGATTTGGCAATCTGCATGGTTATCTTATTTTCTGAAGTGGAGAAAGTGATCCATGCACAGAAGGCTTATAAAGCACCCTGTCCATAGTCGGTCTCTGTTCACTTCTTCCAGCCAAATCCCAATTTATGGGCACAGATCGTAGTCACCGTTTATTACTCTGCATTAGCATAAACATATATGCTTCTTTCCTGGTGGTAGGCTATTTCACTTCCACTGCAATAAAAAAGATAGTTGCATGGACCTGACAAATTATATGCAAATATCTACTGGACAGAGTTGAAAATCTCTTTGGGCGGGGTTAATCAATTGTGCGCAAGGCTGGGTTGATAGAAACTGCTAAGATCACATGATTTAATGCTATTTCTGTAAAATATGTTCATATAAAGACCATTCCTTGATATAGGGCCTTTGTTGAAATAAAAGCAGATTTCAAGCTGGTGAGTAGGCCCAAACTCTGAATTACATTGCATCAGTTAAGAATTGACCCAACCTTACAAATGGCCATAAAATGTCCCCATACTAAAACTATAACCCTTGTTTGCTATGGGCAAATGAAAGAATGTAGTGACATCGTTGAAATCCCGTCCGGTGTGAGTCAATGCTGTGTATTAGCCCCTCACTCATTAAACCTGTTTTTTTTAATTAAGTAGTGGCCTACTTGGGAGAATACAATATTGATGTCCTAGAGTTGTAGTGCATGGAAGTAAAACATTTTTACTTTATACATATAATTCAGTTTTGGTACCCTTAATTGAGAATTCAATGCGTAAGCTGATTGATGTATTTGCTAACTTTTGCATGGGAATAGGTTTGACTATTAATGTTTCTAAAGCTTTTTTCTGGTGAGATTCGCCCCTCTCCCCCCCGTTAGGAGGCATCTTTGTGTGAATGGGATGCCACATGAGAGAGTGAGCCGCTTTGACTACCTAGCAATTGACCTCCATCGTAACCTTGATTGGTGCTAACATGTAGGAAAAGTTGCAGTAATACTGAAACAATTCTCCAGTGCAGTTTCGAGATTTGTGAATAAAATTGGTAGCCAGCCACTAAGTATAAATTTTCAAGTATAAAGGCAAAAAGCAATTATTCGGTGCAGATATCTAGGAATACAATAAAGCAAAGTAGCTGCAGATAATAGAGAACAAATTGCTACAATCTTTGCTAAAGCTGGGCCAGGGAACACCTGTGCCTCCCTTGTATGTGAGGATGAGTATTAAGACTATTTCAGAGATGATTGCCCTATGTTCTTTATTACACTGGATGTGATTGAATAGGAACCATCTTGCTAGCTCATATTTAAAATATGTTGTAGAAATTATCTGCCAGAAGGAAGCTGATGGTATTAGATGGCCAAGGCATGTGAAATATTGGCTTTTAGATTAGGCGCTAATGGGATTTAGGGATAATCCTCTTTTAATTGGCATCAATAGTAGCAGGATAGTCAAGGAGGCATATTAGCTATATGAATGTGGTAGCATTGCTAATAAAACTAAAATTGGTCCCTTAACTGTAAACTATCTGGCCTCGAAAATCTTTTGTTGGTGTGAAATTACCTCGATCAGTTGAAGCCAGATACATGTTGCAATTTATATATAAAATGTAAGCTATGGACCCTTCCCACTAGAGAATATTGTGCAAACTGGGATTGGCATCTTGCAAATGCAGATCTTTGAGACTATAGTTGAAAGGACATCACGCTGCATTTATGCTTCTTCCCTACCAGAAGTTATGGCCAAAATGGCTTCTTCAATTATTCAATAATTATGATATAAGATTTCAACTTGACGCCTTAGCTTTATATTACCATATGAATGAAGTGTTGATATTTACATTGGTTGCATCTTTTATTTCGTGCTGGGTTAATGGTGAAGAAGGAAACCAAGACATATTTTTATTAATGTAAATATACCCGTTTTTTTTGTATTCAATCTGTATCTTGTATTTAATAATGTTTATATTTTATGTAGGTACGTAGGTGCATCTCTGTTTAATAGTGCTATGGCTTAGTAAACATGGTATTTTATTCTTAATGTAAATGTTATTCATTTAAGTTATTGGCTAACAGTAAGCACTACAGTGTATTATATGGATATGCTAAGTTTTCTTTTTATTATACAATCTTTGCATAGTTTGGGATCATTTGCCATCAAATAGTTTACCGAGTGATCCACTGCTGCCTCGCTAAAGTGTTTTTTTTCCCACACTTGAAGTCCCACGTGTACTAAGACATGCCCTAAATAACAAAACCTACACGTTTTTCTTTCCTCTCTCCGTCATCTTCTGTTCCTACATTATGTAGATTTAGTTCGTAAGTGCAAACTGTCAGATATGTTATAAAGCATGGGTAATGTGGGCTGTTGGCCAGGGCCAACAAAGCGATACCAAAGGGGATGATGGACGGAGCGCTTGAGCAAATCAAACACTCACCCCCAGTCAACTGATCTGGGTTTAATCCATCATCATTCCTTAGCTCACTCCATCACCCCAGTTCAGACATGGCCATATGCAAATCAGTCTGACCCTGTGCCTCATGGGAACAGTCCAGCCCGAACTGCCAAGCCATGTCTTCCCTGGACCGGAAACAAGCATCCTGGGACCGGTTTCGGGTTCATAACCCTCGTCAGCCAGGCTATTTTGAATCCAGTTTTCTTTTTATTATACAATCTTTGCATAGTTTGGGATAAATTGCCATCAAATAGTTCACCGAGTGACCCACTGCTGCCTCGCTAAAGTGTTTTTTCCCCACACTTGAAGTCCCACGTGTACTAAGACATGCCCTAAATAACAAAACCAACACGTTTTTCTTTCCTCTCTCCCTCATCTTCTGTTCCTACATTGTGTAGACTTAGTTCGTAAGTGCAAACTTTCAGATATGTTATAAAGCATGGGTAATGTAGGCAGTTGGCCAGGGCCTCCACATTCCAAAAGGCTTCCTGGTAAAGTAAGTTAGAAATTGAAAAGTCCTTCCATGCGTAGTGCCGTCCTACACACTCTGTTACCCTATGAACAGCTTTGAGATCCAAGGCTTTTCTTATCTGTAAATCTTTGCCAAAAGTACCAAATTTTCCAGTGTGTAGAAATCTCAACCTAAAAGAGTTCTTTTTCAGAAAATTGCAAGTTTCATTTAAGGCTACTATATTCCAAATAGCTTATTGGTACAATGTTATCCTTCTCAAGCCAAATAACATATCCACCACTCAAATTACTTTCATATTTTCACTATACTAATTCACCACTAATCATTTATAGGTTCCGGAGTAGTGTGCTAGTCGCCGAAAAAGTTCTTCGTCGCCTAGTCATGGGTAGTAAGCGCTACATAAATGCAGTTACAATACAATACAATACAATTTATTTTCATGCCTCATGCTGGTTTGCCAATTGTCTCCAGCCATGAATGTAGTGATCGTAGCACTTCTTTGCGAGAGCCTCCGGATGAAGAGTTATCTTAGTCAGAATGGATTCAGGCAAACAAAATGTACCAATGAACTAAATGGAATATGATGGTCATATATGGAGCTGCTGTAAAAGTACCTCTATCAGTTTTCCTCAGATAATGAAAAAATGGCACTTTTGCTCTAAATTAGCAAATAAAAAAATCATGCTATAATCCGAATCGTCATTCAAAATGTGTTAAAAAGCACAGGGTACCAGTATGGAGAAGCGTACTGTACATGGAGAGACTATTTACAAACAAACCTTGACAGGTGGGTTTGTCCCTGTAGCATGCAGAAAGTTTACCCCAACTTAACCATAGTTACCAAGACTAATTAACAGGGAATGCCTATACGAGGGAAGGTCTTCGCAGAGGCAAACGTTCAGCCATAATAATGGCGTTCATAAAAAAGGTTCTTTTTAATTTGTCAACTGCTCATACTCTCAGGAAATTCATTTTATGGCAATTAAACACTCAAACTCGCTCTGTGTGAGGCCTCTCTCCTAACTTCACATCAGCTCCTCTACCTCACCAGTCTTTCTTTACATCTTTCTCTTCCCCTCCCACTCTCTCCTCTTTCACAGTTCTCATCACTCTCTGTAACTCGCCCCACACTCTCTGCTTAGTGCTCTGTTTTCCATTACACCTCCCTGAATTTTTCCTGTCTACTTTATCTCCCTCAACCTCAGAACTTTCTCCCCTATCTCTCCATATCTTACCTCTCTACACACTTTCTCGGCCATTCTTCTGTCTCACCAATCTTTCTCTCACTTCTGTATCTCATTCCACTTTATTTACCTCTCCATTCATTTGCTACCCCACCTGTCCACCTCTTCTGTCTCTCTCTCTGTCTTTGTTCCCTACACCTCACCTCTCTCACTACCTTGCCCCGTCTCCCTCCATCTGTTTCTCTGCTTTTCCTTCTTTTTATGTATCTGTTATTCACTCACACATCCCGCTCTGCACCTCCTCAATTTAAACCCACCCCTTCTTGCACACCTGTCTCACTCTACCTCTCCTTTCAGAACTTACTCATCTCTGCACCCCACCCTCTATCTATATCTAAATCTACCTCCCAACTCTCTCTACCGCACCCTCTTTTGTTCTACTTCTCACTTCTCTTCTCCCTCACCTCTCTTTCAATACTCAACCTGTGTCTCTATAATGCCTCTTTATGTTGTTATTTCTCTTTCTACCTTTCTTCTCTCTCTCTGCCTCACAGCTTCCTCGCCATATGTCTCCCCTATCTCACCTATCCTTTTACCTCACCTCTATCACTACCTTCATTCTACCTCCTGCTCTTGGCTTTATCTCTCTGTCCTTGCTGTTGTGTTTATCATTCTCCTCCAATTTCTCTCAATCAGCAGAGTCAGCGGTCAGCGGTCACTTTCTAGACAAAGGAGCGCGTGCATACATAGAAATGCTAGAATAGGGCCGAGTCACTGCAGGGGAAATAAGGATGCAATTATCTGGTTTCACCTGATGGCATGATGAAAATCATTAATGCAGTGTTTGGATTTTGACTCTTGTAGCAAGAGCACCAGTAGTGAAGGGAGTTTCTTTATTATCATGAATATCCTGCAACCAAAGTTACAATTTCCAGTGCTACGGGCATGTCTTATTTTATTATGCATAAGTCCACTAAACATTCTCCAACCCACCATCACTGTGTCTTTCTAGCAATGGAGGAACAAGCTGGCAAACTAAAGTTCACATAAAAGGTTGTTGTTGCAAATCAAAACAAGCATTGGCAAAGCCAGTAGGTCTGGGGTGGCTGCCAGCCCTTTGGCTTTGTTAATGCTCATTTTGTTTAGTTGTGGTTTCTGAAAACCTCTATTGTTGGAGAAAAAATGGTTGAAAGCATAAACGTTTTTGGTTTCAGAAAGGACATATTACCATAGTACACACTGGCACAAAAGGAAATTCCTTAATGTGTTGATGTGCTCCTTGAGAAAGGGCAGGATGCCATGACTGACAGTGGAGGTAGCCAATAACTGAAGTGGGCTGACCCTTTGCACCACGCTGTAGTCCTGCCCCCTTGATATACCTCTGTAAAAAAATTGTTGTTCATGAGAATTTAATTTTTGATTTGTGTTTTGTATCATTCTGTACTGTGCAGTTACATATTCCAAAAAGCAGTTGGTATGTTTTGCAAAAAGATAATCGAATTAGTTTACTGCAAGTCAAGTTCATAAATACTGTTGCCCAGGTCCTTGTAGAAACATGTAGAGATTCTGTCTTTGCTGTAATGACCAATAGCGTATAAAAAATAAACATAATCTCTTTTCTGCTGATACTGTTTTTGTTTTAGAAAAATATAGCAGCAGGGAAGGTCAGTTCTTGTTTTTTTCCTTGTTTAAACTGCAGTTGTAATTATGCTCTGTGATCTCCCTTCCACCCTGGCTGTTGGCAGAAAGCATTTCGATGTCAGAACTCAACTAATAAGTTACTCCAGTTGAGCAGCTATGCATTTTTTTATTACATGTGACTGGAGACATCACAACTTGCCTGTAATAAAAAAAAATTAGACTGGCTTTTATGCACGGATTGCAGGTTCCCATGTGTTATGCGCACACTTAAGTCGCACTCATACCTCTTTTGTGAAAGACACATAATAAATGTAGGCATACATTATGACTTTTCCCAGGCAGAACTTGGACCTGAAAAGATTGACCACAATATTTAGAAAGAGAAACTGAAATAAGGCTAGGAATGAAAACTATGCTCTAGAGTCGCAGTCCATATGCCAAGATTTTGCTCCTATGTCTCAGTCGGGTATATTGTAGCACTTTGATTATACTCGTAGCTTAAGAGTGAGTGGTCGTGGTTGCTAACATGTCTGCATTTGCTTTACAGCAGCTGTCTCTCGGCCCTAATACATACATTTGTTGGCATCAATACTGATGATACTGGCAGGTCAAGGGCGAGCTCCATCTGAAGCATGGAATGCAAGTTAGCATTGTCGTTGGCCATGAGCCGCAGCAGATTGTTACATCAGTGTCTTTATCAGTCGAAAAAAGCTATTAAGTTTCTGCTCTATTCAGTAAATAGAAGGCAGAAATGGAGACTGTTCATTTCCATTTTAAACGCTTTACAATTACATTCTGCTTTTGAGCATAGGACTTTCAGGATAAATTAGACCTGTTTTTATTTTCCGATTGGGACAATTTGTTTTATGTGCTATCGTTAGTGAGAAATGCGAAGGCCCCCCTTGCGATTGGAAAAAGGAAAGAAAATACCCATTTTACAAGAAAATCAATATTGGTAGAAGAAGTCACAAACCACAAGGATGGCTTGAGAAATATATTCCTTTTTTAGAGGATTAGTGGCATATTTCTCATGTATCATTATTCTATATCGTATATCTATGTCTGTCTATTCGGCTGCTGGTTTACTAAAAGTGTAGAATTTTGGGAGGTTTGATGCATTATGGATATTATAGATAATTGAAGTGTTAGTGCGAATCTCATAAACAAAGGGTCAAAGGGTAACTAAACTGCATACTCCATGGAGTATGCAAAACGAAATAAACTAAAACAGGTGTGGATGAGCACATGTTGTCCAAAAATACGTAGGTTACTTGTAAAACAACTTTAAAAGGCATAGTCGAGTATCTCAGAAGTTGACCGATGATTGGATGCGATAGGATAGAATTATGTGGCGAGTCCGATTTATTTGTCCATAAAGGGAAGCAAAAAAATCGAAATGGGTAATGTGGGGCAAGCATAAGCGCAGTGAGTTAGTTGTTTAATGAAAGATAGGCTCAAACAATAATAAGCTGTTAAGCAGTTCGTGCATGTAAATAGACCGAAACTATGAATATGATAGCAGAACATTTGTCAGTGTCAGAAAGACAGGGAGTGGGCTAAATGCGATTGATAAAACCAGAGAGGAGGAACCATTGTGTGATGATAAATGTAATAGAATGGAACTCTTTGAACAGTGTTAGTAAGAAGCTAAATCAAAAGACCCTGCTGAGTCAGAGTAGATTAATGAGTGAAACTATCCTAAAAATGAAAAAAGAAGAACTTCAGAAATTTGTCTGGAAGAGGGGAGGTTTTAGCAGCAGGCACCCATGCAACTGCTATCCTGTATACAAATCCACAAAATGCCAAGACTGCAACCAAATGGAACCATGGTTCCCCAATTCTCAGAGGCGTCATTGTGTTGCAGACCGCAAGACCACGATTTGGTTCAAACTCTTAACACTGATCCATAAGAATATCTATAGCAAATGTCCAAAGTACCAGCAAAAGCAGTTTCCATGTGACAAACCCACCAGACAACCAAATTCAAGGTAAACCTTTTTGGGAGAAATACCATTCTTTTTCTGGATTAGATACTGGCGAGTGCAGGCTCGGGTAGTTTTTGTATGAAATCCTGGTAATTGTTGCAACAAGTAAAAAAGAATTACCGGTGCAAGCAAAATGCTAATGAGTTATCAGTACCAACAACCAAGACATACTCTAGTGAATGTGTATGGGTGGAAAAGCGTGAAACTCTTCTAACAAGGTATGGGCCAGTAATGGAATACCCCACATGGCTCAGGCCTTATAATAAAAAGGTTCACACACCATAAAATTATAACCAATTTAAATTTTATAACTGAATGTCAGTAGGCTAAAGCTAAAATAATAGGCACAGAATGTGCTCTGTACATATTATTGCAACTGGCCTTCCTCAACTAAATCTGGGGATTTGGTTCTTGTACCAATCCAAAGTTCGTCGACTTTTGTTTACAACTGGGCCAGAGTGTTGCATCAATATAAAATGATGTGTGGATGCTGGTTCTCTCTATGTCAATGTCCAGTAGCATTGAGATTCTGATGTGAAACCTACTTCTCTTCACTGTTGCTGATATGCAGCTAAAACATGGTGAGATCCAAGGGGGGAGCCGAGAAAAGAGGGCGAGAGTGAGCACAACTTCTCCAGCGTCCTTGGTTTGATTAGTGGCGGGATGATAAAAGAAAACACTTCTTGTAGCAAATGATGTATGTTTGTAAATGATAGAAGCGCATTCCGTAAAAGCCAGCTATTAATCACAGATAAATGGCAAATATTAGGAGGACATAACAGTAACACAATTCACCAGTTGCTTATACTCTTGCCAGTACTTCCACCAATGAGGATGATGTTCACTGTGGAAGACCCAGGGACATTCCCGACAGAGGGTATGAGAGAGCCAGTACCTTCGAAGGGTGGAAGCGGAGACAGTAGAGCACCACAAATCCTTCCTAATCAAGGCAGAAGGAAGAATGATTTGACATCCACAAGCTTTTGAGACGACTGTTCAAATGGATTCTAATAGCTTGGCATAAAACAAAAGTCGTCTCTCATGACTAGTAGACTGGACTGTGGCAATGACCCCTTTGTAGGCTTTGCAGATTATCTGTTCACGAGGTTACAGGTAAACAGAAAAATGCTGCCGTCAAGCTAATCTTTAACATGGACAGATAAAGTTCTGCTTTGGCATGCGTGGCATCCTTACATTGGCTACCTATGTGCAGAAGAGACAATTTCAAAGTTTTGAGCCACAGGCATAAAGCCCTTTGTAATTCAAGACCCGAGATCTCACAGGACAGAGTGGAATTTTATATTCCTGCTCGTGACTTGAGATCTTATAATCTAACCCTCGCAAACCTGGCTTTTTCCAGACTAATGTATTTTAACATAGGCCCAAGCTTAGTGGAGTTCTCTCAATGAACAGGATGGATAGCAACCTAGTGCTGTGGGGATAACAGTTGCACTTTACAAATATGTAAAACATGTAAATATACATAGAAGGTATGAAGAAGCGATAAAGTAAAACCACAACACACATGAAGGATGGAAAGGCTGTATGATAGACTTAAGCAGTAGCCAAAAGCTAGAGGTATGAAGGTGGCGCAACACTGACCCATAAGAAGAAACTAAAGAGTCAGGAAACTTTTTTAAAGGTGTTGGTGCACTAGATCACTAAACTCTCAACCTAGCTGTCATTTCCCTATTCTCAATGACGTCTGTCCTCCCTGTCTGTGTCATGATTCCTGACCCTTTATATTCCTCTCATTTCTGACACTCTACCTGCATTGAAACCTTGGGGTCCTACATACTGGAAATAAATAGGTGTCCTTTGATAATAGCTATGTGGTGTTTAAAACACCCCAACAGTTAAGAGCATTGTGAGAAAACTCAGAGCAAAGACCAGTTAAGACAACATATACCTTAAAGTAGCCTTGAGGGAGGCAGAAAGATAGACCATTAGAAGTAGCAAAAATGTAGAAGTGCTAAAAAGACTAAAGCAGGCTTTAGACAATAGTAACTACAGCCATTTAGCATCCATACAAATAAAGGTAAGTACAAAGAAGTACAAAATTAAGACATTTGAAGTATTTAAACTATAGAATTGCTGCAATAATTTGGAAACACTACAAAAGGTCCTAAGAATGAAATTCTTAGACTGAAGTCCTTCAATTCTTTACTGGATGTTATTAGTTATTATTATGGCCTCGGAATACTTATGTTTTTTTACAGTGTAATAACTGACTGATTGAAGAAATCTAATTTTTCATACAATATTCAAGCACTGCAGTTCTAAATATTGATGATCTCTGATAACACTAAAGACAGGCTAGCAGGAGGATTTAGTGAGTTCTCTGTGCAAAGTAAAACACATTTTAAAATGCTATAAAGATTTGTAGTGTTGTTTTCACTTCTCAAGCCAAAGGCCAGTAGGAGACCCAGCAGCTTCTGGTTGGCTGGGATGCATCGAAGTCAGACAGAATCCACTGTCTTAGATAGGATGAATACGATACACTTGTCCAATAACCTGTGCTCACCCTTTGGTAGATTGCCACTGAGCAGTCAGACTTATCCTCAGGGTCAAATTGTAAAGTATTGGCACAACACCACCCTCACAACATACTGGGTACACTACAAAAAGACTCCACACCATATATATAAAATGCTGGGGTTTGTATTACACACACATTGAAATCAAAATGACATACACATTTGATGCATGCTTTACAGTTATATGCAGTAGTCTAACTCTCCCAGTAGCAGCAGGAATGCATGAACATATATGTACTAGTCATAGGTATTCACTTGCCCTGTTATTCCCTCAGCCTGGTAAGCAACGTACACCCATGTGTGTATTCCCTGAGGGGTTCACGATCCAAGCAATCCCAACGACATCAAAAGCGACAGAAACAGTCTGTTCGTAGGTATTCCACATTCCTGCTAACACATTAGCATAAAACACTACATTCCCAATATTGCATACCCTGTACAGTTGTAATGGTCAAGAAATCGCAGGTTTAACTAAGCCATGTGACACAGCCCCTCAGCCAAACTACACCAGCCAACAATACACCTTGCACCCGCTGGCGACACTTTAATTAGATTGTTGGGACCACCTAAAGCAGAAGGAAACAGTTACTTGGTTTTGTCCCTCAAGATTATGCCTTTAGGCACCCAGGGGCACCTTTACGAGTGCAAGCCCACTATCCCCCTGTAGGTAAAAGACTGTGACACTGGAAGCTGGTGCACTTCCAAATTGGTAGAAATGTTTCTCCTCCGGCAGAGGTGCGAGCTGAAGGTCCTCCAGGCAGCCAGCCCTGGGTCACACAAGGCACAAGTAGACCCCTCAGGTCCTGTCATGATATTCTCAACTACAGAGTGCCTTGTGGAGTGGGTCCGGGGAGAGGGAGCCAACGACATCCGAAGGAGGCCGCGATGTCAGGCACTGTCGTCTGCCCGATCTGAGGTTGAAGACAGTCTAGGCTTCCAGCTCGGGTCCTGCGGACTCCACAAATGTCCCCCAACACTCCTCGGACACTACACGCTACAGAGTGCAAGGTAGCACAGGTTTCCAGGTTGCAAGCATGGATCACTCGGACTCTGCAAACTTCCCAAGCACTCCTCGAACTCCACTCATTCCGGCACCTGATGTGGGTCACTGATCTTTACGAGCACGCCCGTCTGTACAGTATTATTATGCTGTACACCAGGACGGTCCATGTCCCAACCAATGATCACTTCCAACTGTTTCCACCGCACCCTGTGAGGTCCTTACAATCTTGCATAAACGGGGAGGGTGCGGCATGGTTAAAAGGTAGGACAAGTGCCTTACCTGTGTGGCATGTCCTGGTAGTGACAAATAGCCTATTTGGTTTCTCACTGCTGTGAGGGAGAATTCCCTTATATGTGCTTCAGTGGTAAATCCTGACATGAGAGGGGTAGCGTGACTACATTTGGTTTGTTTGGAATAGTAGTGATACATCCTGCTTATTAGTGAAAGCAGATTCATTATTACTATTTTAGAAATGCCATTTTTAGAAGTGAGCATTTATGTGTGCTATGTGTCTTTGTGCCTGTCTGGATGTGTATTGACTATTTGGTTCTGACTGACAGGGGAGAGGGGATCTGCATTCACTCCAGCCAGTCCCTGGGGGGGTTGAGGTGTGCCCTGCCCTGCCTGGGTAACTCAGTGCTAGGCTGAACAGACCTTGGCTGAATTTAGAGTAGCAAGAGGAGTTTTCCCTTGCACCTGAATAGGCCTGGTCTGCATAGGGCTGTGCCTGCTTTCCACAATGCTGTCTCCGCCCCCCATTTTCTGGTATAGGCGGACACGTGACCCAATAGCCTATGGACACCAGATAATGTGTACAAGGAACGCAGGAGCGTGGTCCTAGGGTGTCGCTGCACGTTACATGCCCTGATACTGCGATATATAGGTCGTATTACCTTCCAGTATCTGGAACAGATATTAGTTCAGGAAGTTGCCTGATGTAGGCATGATATTTCCCAAATGTGTGCAAATGGCCAGTGTTTACTCTAGTGCACTGTTGATGGGATGTGGCGTGCTATAGTGCACAGCTGATGTACCTGGTTATTACTATGGTGCACTGTGGATTATGTTTATGCATAATGTGTTATGCTAAGTACAATTCCTACCAGTAGCTACTGGGTTGTGCTAACTGATGTATATGACAGTGGCCCGATTGGCCTAGTGATTTTTGTAATCCCAGTGAATTCATGACGAGTGCCAGGTGGCACAGTGTAAAAATGTGATTGTGATCTAGTGGTTTTTATGGATAATACAAAGGATATTTTTATATAACCTTGTGTGGAGTTTCTTTTGTGGTGTACCTAGTGTGTCACTGCTGTGTGAGTGTGTTGTGCAAACACTTTACACATTGCCTCTGGGATAAGGCTGACTGCTCTGCCAAGCTACCAAGGAGGTGAGCAGAGGTTATCTTAGGTATCTCCCTTACCCTGACTAGAGTGGTGGGTTATGCCTGGATTAGGTACCTACCCTAGCCAACCTGAAACCCCACGGTATCAGACACACCATCCAGTGCCATTCACTACCAGTACTTGTAGCGCACACACGCGCATGCACTGCCTCTTGCCAACACCAAATCCTGCCCTAGGGAGTACTCCAATGTAGTGAGAGACATGTAGAACCTTGGAAAGTAGCTTTTTAAATGCCAACCTGAGTAACAGTAACCTGCACACCCAGGCCCAGCCAGGGCAAACCTATAGCACGTCTGAACAGCTACCTCACTGGGTGGCACAAATAGTGTTGCAGGCCCACGGAGGAGCATTTGAGTTACATGCCCTAGGTATATGTCTTTTCCCTAGACAAGGGATTTTCAGCTAACTCAAATAAGCCAATCATGTTAACATCAGTCACCAGTATGCTTATGACAAGCACAGGGTTTTGGCACTGAATTGTAGTGTCAAAAATGCTTAGAGTCCTAGGGCTAGCACATAGATCAGCTGAAAACCAGGAAGGCCAAAAGCAAAAGGTTGAGGGAAAGCACCATAAAAAGGGCTATTTCCAACGGACAGCAATTGCAGGCACATTTATGTTCAGTTCATTTATTGTATTCCCTAGAGGAAAAATATAATTTGGTTATTGAAGCCAGTATTACTAAATATTTTAAAAAGTGGTCAGACACAAGGGGATGGTGCTGACTCAGTACGTACTTGCACTGTACGATGAGATTCCATTAATACAGGTTTAAGTATTTTTTCTGGATTCCGTGGTTGTTCCACGTACATCTAAAATATGTGTTTTTTGGTCTCAACCTAGAATAATGGGTGAATGATTTAAAGATATTAAACAGTCAAACCATCTTTCTTTATTGTTGTAGGTTTCTGTTTTATTTTAAATAATATAATTTGAGTTTGAAAGAAGTGAGATAATGATTTTCAATGTTTTTCAAAGTCTCCCAAGTCCAATATTAGATCCTGGTTATGCATTTCAAAATGATTATTACTAAAAAACAAGTAAATATCACAGTTTCTAGAATATAGACATGTATCTATAATTCTCTCTCTCTCTCTCTCTCTATATATATATATATATATATATATATTTATATATATATATATATATATATATATTTGATGAATCTTTTCAAAATTTTCAAAACTAGTGGCCCGCTCCGGTCAGCTCCTGTCTTCAACGTTTCGGGGTGATTCATCAAGCGGGGGTCGAGAAAAGAGGGGTGTCCCAAAATGCTTTTTCACCATGTAATTTTACATAGGAAACTTTAGACAAAGCTACAGCCCGAACTGCTGAACGGTATAACACCAAATTTGGCAATAAGGTAGCCCTTGGTTTAGAAAGAGCCCTTTTTGTTAAATGGTGTAAATCCTTTCAGTAGTTCCTGAGAAATTAGAAAAAGAAAAAGTTTCAATATCCATGGCCACGGTGGTTTCGCAATCCCGGGCTTCACTGTGATTGGCTGCCAACACTTCAAACCAGGAAGTGTTGGCAGCCATCTTCTGATCCAATAGAACCGAGTCACAAGAAAACAGTGAAAAAAAGTTTAAAAACAAGAAAAGGGGGCAGGGTAGAAACACCCTGACCCCCTAGGCCTGCTCTGGGTGTCCCTCAATGACCCCCAGGGCCCAAACAAGCATTTTTTTTTTAAAACAGAAGAATTTGCGCTAGGTGCGCGAATCCTGACGATAAAAATTTTTTTTAAACGAAGCAGGCTCGAGCCCCCCCCACACACCCCGGGCACCACCACCTCCCTGGGGCTTTGCACACGTTGGGAGGAGGGCACCGTGGCCCCCCTCCAGGAGCCCTTGATGGCCTTGGGGACCGCCACCCCCCAGGGCCGGCTCCTGCAGTGTCCCGGGGTGCCCACCCCCAGGACACTGCTGTTTGCTATGGCAGGGCAGGAGCCGTGCAAGTTCCGCCCTGTCATAGCAAACTCTAGTTTGGATTTTGGAAGCGAGAGCCAACTAGCCCACCAGGTACCTCCAGTATGTCCCCCAGGGCTGCATTGCAGAGAGGTGGTCTGAGGCCACACCCCTTTTACACCTCTCTGCAACGCAGCTCTGTGGCGCATACTGGAGATACCTGGTGGGCTAGTTGGACCCCAGGGACCTTACGGATTCAAGGGTACTTAATCCCCAACTTAAAACGAGACACGAGGCACGTTTGCACAGTGGTGAAGGCAGGGGGGCGGGACCTGATGTGACAAGTGTGCAAACACACTCCGTGGCACATTTTAAGTTGGGGAATTAAGTCCCCATGTATCCTGAGGGTCCCTGGGGGCCAACTAGCCCACCAGGTACCTTCAGTAAGCGCAACAGAGTAGCGTTGCAGAGAGGTGTAAAAAGGGGCGTGGCCTTGGACCACCTCTCTGCAACGCAGCTCTGTGGTGCTTACTGGAGATACCTGGTGGGCTAGTTGGCCCCCAGGGACCCTCAGGATTCAAGGGGACTTAATCCACCAACTTAAAACGCACCATGGGGCGCGTTTTCACACTAGTCACATCAGGCCCCACCCCCTCCCTTCACCACTGTGCAAACGGGCCCTCTGGCATGATGTAAGTTGGGAGATTAAGTCCCCTTGAGTCTTGAGGGTCCCTTGGGTCCAATTAGCCCACCAGGTATCTCCAGTAATCGCCACAGAGCTGAGTTGCAGAGAGGTGTAAAAAGGGGCGTGGCCTTGAACCACCTCTCTGCAAAGCAGCTCTGTGGCACTTACTGGAGGTACCTGGTGGGCTAGTTGACCCCCAAGGACTCTCAGGATTCAAGGGCATTTAATCCCCCAATTTACAACGTGCTAGGGGACACGTTTGCACAGTGGTGACTGGAGGGGGCAGGGCCTGATATAAGAAGTTAGTAATCCTGCTGTGTGGGACTTACTGGTGGTAATAAAAGGGATAGTTGGCCCCCAACTTTGACGTACACAGTGGGATTGCTAAGAGGTGTTTCTGAGGCCACGCTCACCTTTCTTCACCACTCTGGAAACGCGACTGGTATGTTATAGTTAGAAATTGGCATTCTAGAAACCTTTGAAATTCACTGAAAAAACCATAGGTTTCAGGGACGTTATAGTTAGAAATTAGCATTTAAAAAACCTTTGAAATTCACAGAAAAAACCATAGGTTTCAGGCACGTTATAGTTAGAAATTAGCATTTAAAAATCCTTAGATATTCACTGAAAAAACCATAGGTTTCATTGACATTATAGTTAGTTGGACATTTCACTCGTACAAAGCCAGAGAAATTCCGCCGTTATAGTTGGTTCATTTAACTATAACTTGCGCCCCCTCAATGCACTGCTGATGACGTCACATATTACATCATTCATGACATGGTCAGTGACATCACTGATGAGATCGCTGATGACATCTCAAATGACATCACTGATGACATCATCCACATGAAAATCTGATGCACCTCCTCACACTCTAATATAACCTTTGATACACCCACTGTAAAATACAGACTACCATTTTCGAAACCATCAACACACCAATATACCAGTTACTACATAATCACTCACTGATTCCTAGGTCTACACATACATCCACTCATTCACCCATACAATCATTCATACATGCAGTCACTCATCAAAACAACTCTATCATATGCACTCATACACCTATACAGACACTCACACAATGGCACTCATTCATGGAGTTACTCACACACTTAGCCAGTCGTGCAAAGAATCGATCACACTCTCATTTACTCACCTATACAGTTATGCACACACCACATCACTTATTCATATAGATACTAACGCATACTTACTCTCTTATATAATCACTGATACAAGTACACACTTATCCATACAGCCACTCTCATAATCACTGATTTTCACGTATAGTCATTTATATACTCCAACTCTCACATATACTGCCTTTTACATATGTAGTTACTTGGACATGTATCACTGATATCAATTCACTCACCAACACATCCATACACACACTCACCCACCCATACAGCTGTTTCCACATGCACTCTTGAACCCATACACCCAGTGAATCAACCACTCACACATCTATGCACAGTCACACACCTCCCACCCACCGACCGACACACACACACTCAGTCTCCCATACAAACCCATGCAGCAGCTTACACAACAACAGACAGACTGATACAGACATTCACACAGTTTAGTCACTAACCCATGCATTCAGTAAGACACATTTAATCACTCACTTATACAGTCAGTCACGCACCTACTAAATCCTCCATCAAGACACTTATACACCCACTCATTCTTCAATACACCTTGGCATATATATATAAAGCATATTTAAACCTTAAAGAAACACACAGTCACTGGATGATGTCATCAGTGATGTCATTTGAGATGTCATCAGTGATGTCATTAGTGATGTCAATGACCATGTCATGAATGATGTAATATGTGACATCATCAGCAGTGCATTGCGAGGGCGCGAGTTATAGTTAGCTTAACTAACTATAACGGCGGAATTTCTCTGTTTTTGTACAAGTAAAATGTCCAACTAACTATAACGTCAATGAAACCTATGGTTTTTTCAGTGAATTTCTAAGGTTTTTTAAAATGCTAATTTCTAACTATAACGTGACTGAAACCTATGGTTTTTTCAGTGAATATATATACACACATACATATAAATATATATGTGGATGAATGAATATAGACACACATATTTCTTTAAACATTATGCTACATGATTATTTAACTATGATTTAATGATTGTAATAAAACAAAAAATAACAAAGCTAATGTTTTTTTTTTTTTTTAAATACAGGTACAGCGGTATTGGTTTTGACATTGCTTGTTTGCTTCGACATAGTTTATGGCCAAAAACAGCGTTTCTTAACCTTTTGATTTCTGTGGAAATCCACTTAATCATCACTAGAACCCGGGAGCCCCATTGAATCATTATTGGAATCTGGGGTCCCCCGGGGAATAAAATTACTGGTGGCCACGGAATCCGGCCTAAGCATTTTAATTTTAATGGTAATGTTGGAGCTTTTCTAAATTCATTTGAGGCTACTCATTGTCCATACTATATTCTGTTTGATGCTCTTGCACTGCTCCCATGAATCGATCTGAAGATACTAACTTAATTTCAGCTTCCAATTTCAAATCCCTTACCATTTACAAAATGTTTTAAAGTTTTCAATTATACATTTTTCTTTTTCATTTATATGCACTTTGTTAATCTGAAAATATTATTTAGTTTCCATCAAAACATAATGTCAAGATGAGTTTAGTTGTGTGCACTGATGGCTTACATGAAATGATGTTTGTTATATTTACATTTTCCAAGATGGCTGCTGGCCATCAGCACGCACACACGGCTGGCCAACTTTCTTAAAAAAAAAAAAAAAAGTATAACAAAAATAATTCGAAGATTGCTGCTGGGTATTGCACATATATAAGCATTCCTGCTCATGCATGCTGGCCATCTTGAAAATATTCTTTCCCACGTTAATTATTTTAGAGTTCCTAAATGGCGGATGGAATTCAAATAAAGTTTGCTCAAGGATGCCGCACAAAAATACAGAAATGGGCAGCCAGATAGTGTGCAGGGCCCTCACAAAAAATTATTAAAATAATTTTTTTGTTAAAAGCTTATGTCAAACTGTTGGTGCCTTCTGTTTCTCCCTGTTAGACCTGGCATCCTTGACATGAATTACCCTGTCTTTGTGCCTCTACCTCTACCTCTTGTATTTTTGCCTGCATGCTGGATTTTGTTTTTTGCTGTTCTTTGAACTCTGGGAACTTTACCACTGCTGATGAGTGCTAAAGTGCAAGTGCTCCCTGTGTAAATTATGATTATGTTTGGTTATCCATGATTGGCATATTTGATTTACTGGTAAGTCCCTAGTAAAGTGCACTGTGTGTGCCCAGGGCCTGTAAATCAAATGCTACTAGTGGCCTGCAACACTGATTGTGTCACCCATATGAGTAGCCCTGTACACATGTCTCAGGCCTGCCACTGCAGTGTCTGCAAGTGCAGTTTCAAACTGCCATGTCTACCTGGCAAGTGCACCCACTTACCAGACCCAAATCTTCCCTTTTACTACATGTAAGGCAGCCCTAAGGTAGGCCCCAGGTAGCCCTAAGGACAGGGTGCAGTGTGTGTGAAAGGTAGGACATATACCAGTGTGTTTTACATGCACTGATAGTGAAATACTGCTAATTTCGTTTTTCACTATTGCAAGAACTATTTATCCCATAGGCTATCACTGGAGCTGCCTTGAAACATCTTACAAGTGTAACTTTCAATTGGAAGGAGATGGAGGTTTGGAGTTTGCATTCCTTAAACTCAGAATTTAAACACACATCTTTTCTGTGAAGATGTTTTTTAAATTATTCCACTTTTATAAATTGGGCGTTTTCTTGCTTTACCATCCTGTGCCTCTGCCTACCTGTGGAATCCACGCCTGGTTTAGACTGATAGTTTGGCTGTTAGTGCATGCACTCTAGACATCCACTAAAAGGGAGCTGAGGTGTACCCTGCATGTCCTGATTGCCCATCACCAGGCTGATATGTCTTCCTGAGTTAGTGTGGCGGGAGGGGTTGTCACCGACATCGGAATAGGGCTGTGCCTGTCCTTTCACAATGCTGTCTCCACCCCCTGTAGTGTGATTGGAGCCAGGACACGACAAAGTAGGATCTGTGCACTACAAATACTATCCTTTTGAAGTAGGCCTACTTCAAAGGCAACATGGGGTAAAAGTATTGGACCTGTAACCCCACATTTTTTTAACACTTCTGGATAAAAAGGAGATTCTGCCAAGAAGTTTCAGAGAAGCTGTAAGAGGAGAACAGCCACTCTGCTGTTACTGTGTTCTGCTTGCCTGCTGCTTGCTGCTGCTGTCTTGGGCAGAGGAATGAATGGACTTTCTTATCCTGCTTATCAAGGTTCTTCAAGGGCTTGTGTGTGCTTTCCTCCTATAGAAAGTCTCAGGGCAATGAAAGACTTCATCTGCAGCTCTCCTGAACTCCTCTGCTGGGAGTTCTGACCTGCCAAGTGATGCCAAGGTGGTTTTGCTACCTCAAGAGCTGAAAATCCATGCATCGCCCTTCAGCACTGTTTTTCCCGCTGGAAGCTTGCTGTACTGATGAAAAACCAACTCCCTGTGTAGTGCCGTGTTCTCCGCCTGTGCCCAAATTACAAGTGAGCGTTTCCAGCCAGCCACCTCTGGTGGATCCACATGTTTCCATCTTTTCGTTATTAATCTTTTTGCCGTGATTAAACCCAGATCCTGGAATCTCGAGGTGATCTTATTGTTTTTTGATCTGGTATAAAGTCCCAGTATACAAATCTCCCATGTCAGCGGTAAGGGCATGTCTGTACATGTGGCTAGTGTTGTGACTACCTCTTGCCAGTGTAGGGATACGCACGCCCAAAGCATGTGAAGTAAATCTGCATCTAACTGCTGGCAGCGCGGGCATGCAGAGGCAGCTGTGTGGAAATATCTATTTATCTTATCAGGCGAGAGATACGCCTTTTGTATGATTTACATCTGTATAAGTTTGAATCTGGAATTCCTTGGTATGTGTTTGGGGCTTGCCAGCACAGTATCCCATTCTTTATCAGTCCAGGGCCAGCCTCTGCCTGTCTCCCAATGGACTCTGAGCCGTGCCATCGGCCTGAGAGTGTGTGTAAGGAGCGCTTCCACTAACCAACGCCCACGTGGGAACCCCCCCCCCCATGACATGTAGGAAGTGAAGTAGCAGATGTGTCTGTGGTTCCATCGTCAAGTCTCCCCAGGTGTCTGATAGTGCTTTCATAAGGTGGGTGTGTAAGAGGAATTGGCCTGCTGGCAACTCAGCATCCTCAGCTAGTGTCACAAACGGCAGTAGTGTACCATCACTATAAAGGTCACCCAGCGTGGCTACTCCCACGGCATGCCAGGTCGCCAGAGCTGCCTCCAATGTATCCAGTCTTCCTCGTGGTGTGCCAAGCAGTGCCAGTATAGGGGCATATGGGAGGGTCGCACGGGTAAGATATAAGCTCCTCTTATAATAGTGTATCGCCAAACACAGGTGTAGTTGTTTTGGCCTTGGAAGTTTCGCGACAGAGTGAAACAAATGACAGACTCGCCGTGTCCACCAAATTCTGACCATCGAGCCATTTCGTCACCCATTGAAGTTGGGCAGCCAAATAATACAGTTCCATATTAGGGACAGCCAGCCCGCCCTGATCAGTAGGAGCGTACAGTTTCCATAGAGCTGCTCGCGGTCTCCCGTTATTCCATATGACATCCCGGAACAGCCGTTCTAACTCTCAAAAGAGCTTGGGCGGAACATAGAGTGGGAAGTGATATCTTTTCTTATGTATGTTAGAGATTTTGTCGTTTTGGTCTTGTTTGGTTTAGATAAAGATTGGTTATTTTTTTAACTGGAGTGGTGTCTGTATGTAGAGTTTTCACTGTGTTACTGTGTGTTTTATGTACAAATGCTTAACACATTGCCTCTGAGATAGGTCTTACTGCTCTTACCAAGTTACCAGGGGGTGAGCAGGGGTTATCGTCAGTGTGTAACTTCCTTACCTTGACTAAAAGGAAGGGTCTCTACTTAGACAAGGTATCAATCACTGTTAACTAGAGATCCCATTTCTAACACTCCCGCATGCCATGGGCCTGACAGCTGCAGTGCATCAGAGATTAGTACACTATATTTTACATGTTTGAGAAATGCGTTGTGTTTCCGAGACAATATTAAGGGAATTGAAGAGGCTTCATGTGATGGAGTGCTTTGTGAAGTTATGCAAACGCTTCCTTAGTTGAAGGGGTTTGAGTGGATGGCTGACCTGAAGGGGCCTTTGTTCTTCCTGAAATCTGGGCACATGTCCTGGAAAATGACGAATTAAGTACTCCTCAGAGAAACCTATCAAGCAGTAAAAGAAATGATCTACCTTAGGGGTGAAGAACCATAATTTAGAGTCCACTTATGAAAAGCATGTATTTGGCAGTTTCAACCTACAGAGAATGATGAATGCCCGAGCAAGTGAGTTGTGTTGTATTGGGAGGTGTAATGTTTGCCCTTGAGAATGTGACCGTTCTCTACGTTTCTTCGTGGATATCCCTGTTTGTGTCTCAGAAGTGGAGACATCCCAAAACCAATTCACAGAACGTCTTTAAAGGTTGAATATGGATTATAACATAAGAAAGGGCGTATGCAAGTTAGAATGTGCTGTTCGTAGCTTGCTTGTGATGCATAATTACCGTGGTGTGAGGAATGTTCATCTCAATGCCACCTGGGAAAGTGAAAGTCCTGAGTGGAGTCTGGCTCTGCTTGAGAATGACTCCTGTGCAGGCATTGTTATTGTTTAGTGTGCTTTTGTGGGTCTTCTACTTATATATACTATGCATTGAAGAGGTGTATAGTACAGTCTTTCCTGGTTTCTCTATTTTTTTCGACTCTAGTTGTTTGGGAATTGTTTGCTATCACCTGTGAATAACGCTTTGCTGCCTTCATTTGGCGCATTGTACACATCACGTTTTCAGATTCGCTTCCTCTGAGGAGGGAATTCCGCTTCAGGCACTTGAATAATAGGTATTTAACATAACATAATACTGTATAGTCCAGGGTTCATTTATAATGATAATAAGCGTCTTAAATACAGGAAATTAGCCCGGTATCTAGGGATATTTTTGGGTACATTGTAAACGTGACGGAGGACGTGTAAGCGTTTCAAATGCATCACTTTGTTTATTATTGCACATTTGGTCCAAATCCTCTCCTACATACTGCTACCCACGCTCCTGTGCCATCTGCCTTTATGGCATGTGACGCCAAGCATCTGGCATTATTACTAATCTCATACATATCTGTAATTTTCTTCCTACCGACTCGCAGATCCATTGTTGTTTCAAGTGCCTCAAAAGTTTTAGGCACGGCAGAAATCCTTTTCAGTTTCAATCCGTTGTATAATGCTTTTAGGTTGTTGGAAGTGGACATGCTAATGATTTTATTCTGATGAAGTCCAAACGTTTACTTCATGTTCAAGCGCGGGTGTGAATAATCAATGATTTTTCAGTCTGTAAGGTTAATGTTAACCCCCGAGGATTTTCCATATATCATAATGACTTGTATTTCAAATGTATACAAAAAAGTGATCCCAGAACTGGTTTCGCCCTAGTTAGGGCTCATCAGCCAGGTGTAGCTTAGCTTCATTGACAGTGTACATGGGACCCACGTCTGGCTGAGGAGCCCTAATTAGGGCAAAAGTGGATCTGGGTTACTTGTGTTCCGGTTCAGGGAGGACCTGGCCTTGCGGTTTGGGCTGGACCGTTCCCACTGGAGTAGGGTCAAAACTGATTCGCATATGGCTGGGTCCAAACTGAGAATGCATAGTGTGCAAAATAATGATAGACTGAGATTAATGTATGTATTCTATCTACACTTTTTGTCTACTTTTGTATTACAAATGTTCATTATTTTATCATTGCCTGATCCCACAAAGGAAGTCTGTTTGGTTGTATCTTTTAGTTTAATGTATTATGCATATCAGTTCGTCACATGTTGCTGATGATTGATGCTCATTGTACACTGAGAAGAAAAGATAAAACTTTAAACAGATTTGTTTTATTGAGATAGGGGAGCTTGGTGCAAATCAGAGTGAAATAAGTGAAACAGGAAATGTGAAAGTTAAAAACAAAGTTGTGAACGTTAGACAATAAGTTGCAAGGGCTTGAGGTACCTACGATATTTTCATAAAGTTTAGGATGATAGAACGGGGCTTGACCTCCATACCAATAATACAGTTGGATTTCCTTTTTTTTTTTTAAAGGCAAAAACTCTAAGCTCTGTAGGTACTCTGCCTTAGGTAATGATATGTCATACCCCCTTAACATCCCTCTGCTATGACTGTCATTTAATACTCATACAGTATGCCTCAAATCTTGCATATCTTCACAAAGCACTTTTCGAGCAACTTAAAAATGATTGTAATGTCCTCACTAGCATCAATTTTCTTTAAAAAAAGATTGTTTTTTCAACAGTGGATTGAAGTATATATTTTGTCTTTGTAGTCGTACAGCAAGCTTTGATTTAGCAGATAACTGCTTAAATGAGGTGAAGATATTTTGTGAGAAAATTTACATTGATTAGTGCGAAAGTAGCTGCTTAAAACACCCAACATAGAACTATTCCTCTGAAAACTGTCTTCCCCATGCATGAATGTCAAATGCAAGCAAAACTGTGCCACTTTGCTCATATGGTACATTTATGGATCCCGATGTATTGCCGATTCGTCAGTAACAAAGGATATGGGGCCTAGCTGCTGACTGTATCTGGGGAACCTACTTCGATTCCTGGACAAGGTTCGACACCTAGGGCCAGATGTATCAATCTTGGATTTTGCGAGTCCTTAATAGCGATTTTTAGTGGATTTTTATTAAGGACTCGCAAAATGGAATGTATGTAGGAATCGTAATAATAATTGCGATTTCTTAATATTCCTTATTGCGAATCGCAAATTGCGATCTGCAATCAAGGAATACCTTCCCATTCATTCCTATGGGCCTAGATGCCCATAGGAATGAATTTGAAGACATTCGCAATTTGCGAGTACCCATTAGTTACTTGCAAATTGCGAATGCAATTTCATGGCTGCAAGGGTGCCAAAAGGACACCCTTTAGCACCCCTGAAATATGTATGTGTGCACATGTGGCGCACATACATGCCCTAAGGGCATGTATGTGCACCACATGGCACTTTGAAAAGTGCAAAAAAGTGCATTTTTCAAAGAAATCGCAAATTAACACCAACTTGAAGTTGGTGGTAATTTGCGATTTCTTAGGGCAAAATGGCACAACTTGGGTGCTTCCTGCATTGCATTTAAGGAATCGTAATTTGCGATTCCTTAAATGCATTCGCAAAATAGGGAATCGAAAATTTTGCGATTCACTATATTGCGAGGGCCTTTGGGATGATACATCCCAAAAGGCTTTTTCCCGTTCGCAAAAAGCCGATTCAGAGAATCGGCCCGTTTGAGAACGGGAAAACCATTGATACATCTGGTCCCTAGTGTTTCAGGGCAAATCGCCTAATCTCCCAGGGGCATATTTACAAACCCCTTGCGCCAGCGGGACCTCATCTTTTTAGACACTTTGGGGGTGCACAGTGCACATGGCGTGGCTGTTGGTGGCCTTTTAGATAAGGTGTAAGGCCACCCAGTTCAAGTTGCTGCATTGCCTTACATTGCGGCAGGGAGGCCTGTCATGGGTGTTGCTGTGTGTTTTCCAATGCAGCACCTATGGATTTTGACACTGCCCCAGATTTACAACGTGGTGTGAATCTGGGGACCCGGCTAAAACATATGCCTCCCTAGAGCAGGCGTAACAAAGAGAAATGTTTACATTTCTCCTTGTTTTTCCTTTTTTCACATGTGCTGCATTCTGCAGTACACATAGAACGAGGAAAATGCCTCTCGTGATTGATTTTGTGTAGGAAGGTGCCTCTTCCTGCAGAAATACAATCATGCCAACAACACAGACACATTTGCACCATGCTACAAGGGTGCTTGCATTGGGGCACTGCTGCAATTTCTGTGCCGGCGTTGGCTGAAAAGACAGGAATGCACCATATCTTGTAAATACAGTGCATTCTGTCCTTTCGAATTGGCGTATGGCAGCGCAGCAAAATGACTTACAGTGCTGCCCTACTCCAATTTTTTTATAAATATGCCCCCAGTGTCTAAATAAATATGTGCATCATCTGGTTTCTCTTGTAAGGCCCTCTAATGCCCTCAGGCCAGGTTTCCTCTTTAAAAAAGAAATTGCAAAAGATGTATGTTATCTCACTCCACTGTTTTCCCATTACATTTTTCATTAGTAAAACGAGTTGAAAAAGGCTGAAAAAACACAAGTTTCTGAATTTATCAACTTGAACGGGTGAATACATGAGGTTTTACTTATTTTGAGCTATGAAACTCTGAATGATCTGGGAGTACCACACCCGAGAAATACCAAATGTTGTGGCATTGGTATTTCACTTGTGTGCTATTACAGCATTGTAATGAGTTAGTATACAGAGTTTGACCAGATGTGGTTTGCTCCTGCACAGTCAGACAAATTGTGAGCTTATCAACTAATTTAATAAAAAGGTACTTATTACAGATGACTGTCTTCATTCAAAATAGAAATCTCATTAATTGGAATCAGAGCACCAGACACCTCATCTCCAACCCTCAATCGGTGATCTTCAATTCCTGAAGAAAGATACATCGAGAAGCTGTAGGTATGCACATTCTGAAGAATGACTACACATGTTTTAACAATGATTCCTAGCAGAACCATAAGAGGATGTTACATGATAACCTCAGAATCACATTGAGCCTGACTTTATGACCCATCCCTTATACAGTTTTAACAGTACAGGCTTTATTACAAGTGGGTTGGTTGATTCCGACCAATGGATAAACGCCTGTTTATGCATGGGTCGGAATTACAAGATTGAATGTATTTAATGCATCCGATAATTCTCAGATGCATTAAATACCCTAACCCTAGTTAAATTTGGCAGGTCGAACCTAACAGAGGAAACCATACAGTATTTTCGATAACATGCAGATTTTCGTGGATTAAATGCCAGAATCTGCATATTACCCACACACTCATAATAGGTGTTATTTATCTCACCTTTTAAATAGCATACCCCGTGGTATCGTTATTTATCAGGTGCGATAAATAACCCCTAAACTCGTAATCAGGCCCTAAGACTTGTTTCACCGCAATAAAATCTTGTAGTTTTATGAAATTGGTGGATTTTGGGAGATTGAGGTCAAGGGCTCAGAAGTTACTGAACAACAGCCATTGAAATGTCAGGGCAAGTAAGAGCGCCTGAAAAATACTTTGTTTGTAAGGCATTGATGGAAATAAAACATGTTTGTAAAATAAATTAAAATAATGTTTTTTTGGAATTGTTACATTAGTAAATGTTAATTAGTCCGCAGGACAAGATCAGCTCTCAGCTTGAGGACAAGACACCGCTTCCAAAGATAGGTTTGGTAAATCTCCACTCTGCAAACAACAGTGGGCTGTTTGCAACCAGGTCCTGTTGGAAGGCAGGTTATAAGGAGTGGTAGGTAGGCACCTAACACCAGCAACAAGAACACTAACACGGTACTGGGTCCTAAATTGGGTCTCTATAAATTAGTCCATTGCTCAACCCATGGTAGCTGACACCAAGCAATAAAGCCTAACTTAGGAGACAGGCATGTAAAGCATTTCAAACACCAATACAGTGAATAAGTAAGACACAACACACAATAAAAATTCCACACCAATTTATAAAAATAGGATATATATCTTTAAAATGACACAAAAACCATGAAAATCAAATGTAGGGATCCGGAGATATGAATTTTTAAAGTATAAACACTTTCTAGAGCATAGAAACTAATAGCAGCACTTCTGGACATCTGGTTGTGTTTGACTGTGACTATGTCAATGTTTTAGGCCGACCGTGGTACAGCCTTGCTCGGATACCCCACGCAGTAGGCCTCGGACAAAATTTTACCTTCTGACTTAGAAACTGTTGTAGAGCTTTTTCTACCGTGTGTCCTCGCTACTTTCCACAAGTCTGGATTCAGTGAGGGTTTGCCGGCTTGACTTTCAGGGCACTCCCGGTCAAGCTCTGTAAGTCGTACCTCCGGAGCTCTTCAGCTGGACAAACCTGGCCGGGTCGCGGTTAAAGGTGGCCGGCTTGGCTCTTGCTGTCGGGTCAGTCATCTCCTGGAGCTATTTACAAAAAGTTTCCCAAACTTCTGGAGGTCTTTCCAGAAGGTCTCCTGGTGGGTTCCAAGTGTCCAAAACACAAATCCAAGGGTCTGGAATCTCCTTGGGGGTCCTTGGCAGGCCTGGACTTCACTTCCAACAATGCACTTTGTCAGCCCCTTAAAACTCCTCTGGACACACTCCAGGATGGGGCTCTAGCTAGAGAACAGTCAATTAAGCTCTGATAACCTGTAGTTACAGTGAGTCCACTCTCACACCTTCTTGATGCAAGGCAAAGTCATCAGAGCTGTAGTTCTAGATAGTGCAGCAGACTCAGGATTCCAGCCAGACCATCCTCCTTACTATTTTAGTTTCATGCAGCAGAATTGAGAGGCTCTGCACCTCTCACATATTTATCCAGTGTTCTCTGGCGACAAGCAGGAAAACACCCCTGTCCAATGAGATGCAGGGCAACACCCCAAAGTGTGGCATAGTCCTGTCTCAGAAAGTACTATTCTCTCAAAATCCATCATGGCTGAAATTTCAGCAGAGCAGGAGGAGCTAACTAAACCAAATTCAGAGTATGGCTTATTTCTATAAACTCGTCCCACTCACATCTGTGAATTCTTTCCTTAAGCATCCCATGTGGCAGGGCGAGGGGGTGGCCCTGGCTGACAGGTGTGCTTGACCTGTTCTTCCTTTTTTGGCCCAATCGCCTCCTCTGGCATTCCTGTGCCCCACAGAGCTTTGTCCATTAGATAAACTCTGCCCGGCCAAACCATGTATCGCCTAATCAAAGCCGCCTGGCTAATCCACTCAGGGCTGACGAATCAGGGAAGAGTGCGAGAGGCTGGATTTTTGCTTGCAGAAAAGAGAGTCTTATAACTTATTTTCTGTACAAGCTATGATATATTCAACACTGCCAAGTTGCTGGATTTATCAACACCATTCTGTTCAGTGTTCGAATGATATTTTTTACACTTTCCTAGCAATAGTTATGCGTCCATAACATATTTCCCTGTTAGCCTATGAGGCCAACTGTACTCAGGGAAAAAAAAAAAGTGCAATTTCTTCCTCATCAGGGTTTATACAACCTCTTTTATAATGCCCCTCCTTATAATTGCAGGACCTCCCAACCCTGGAATACCTAGGGGAGACCTGGGGGGTTCCTAATATGCAAAAAAGATGTTGGTTATTTTTCACAGTGCCTACATCACCAAAGTTGAATTTCTAGTGAGTTTCCTACCCAGGGAAACATTAAATTAGGCTGCTTTCACTCACCAGGCTTCATAACTTCACGTTTATAGGGACCCTGCTAATAGTTACATGGCCCCCACCCCTGGAACATCTAGAGGAGACGTTGGGGGTACCCACAATGTAAAAATAAGGTCGATTTTCCCTTTTAAAGTGCCCTTACACCCGAAGTTGAGTTTGCAGTAAATCATACTTTTAAAAGCAGTGCTGCAACACAGAGCTTCTTTTAAAATGACCTCAGGCTGTCAGCAGTGCACACATGCAAGTGCAACAAAGGCTGCTGGCTTCTAAACGGCCGTGCCCAATTATATACTAGGTACTTAAAGTTTGTTTTCATTCCCTGACTCTATTATCTACTAGGGACTTATAGGGTCAGTCATGCCAATTATAAATGTACCTCAGTGTAATGTGTTTGTGTTTAACATCGTACTGGCCCTGGGCCTGAGTAGCAGAGCCCAGTACACAGTTAGTGTCAGCTACCACCAGTTCCACTCAGCACCAAAAAATGGGGGTTAACAGGGCAAAAAGGGTGACTTTCTAACAGGTCCCCTATAATTATCCCGTTTCTGCACAGGTTCTGGTCGGCTGTTGGTTTTTTACCGCTCACAAATCCTTTATACTTGCTTTATTTCTTCAGCTGCTGTAAATGATGTTCTCTTCACTGGTTGAAGTGTTAGCATCCGTGTTAATTGTTTACAGAGTCTCTGTAACCCTCCTGACCACTGTTCTGTGATGTGAACAGTGCCTAATTTAAGGCAGTAGTTCCTAGTGGGGACAACCAGCACTTATTAATGGGGAACAGCACTTATTTCACGCTCTGGCATTTAAACTGCACTGGCCGCGGGCTTCTGAGCAGAGCTTTAGGCACCGGCACTCAATTTATTCAAAAATTCAGCAAAGGGTGTGAAGTACCTGTGATTCTGGTATTCAAGGCTCTTGCTTCCTTTTCCTCTTGTTGATCGCAAGTGCAGTGACTGCACATCCACGTTCCTATGCGTTTTTCCGTATTCACTTGCTTTTGACGTAAAACCTCACCACATGACAACAAATGTCTTGACTACTTTGTTGGAAAGTCCCTGTTGTACTTACTAGCCGTTGCCTGACAAGGATAATTAACTGGTTGTTCATGCTTTTGTTTCTTTGTTCACTTTGGATGGAGCAGTGCCAAATAATGCCAGGGCTTGCGTTAATGATTGACAAACTTGCCTATGGGAAAGGTAATTCATTCGGCTCGTTCATTAACCCTTGACTGAACACAAATAAACACGTACGGTTTGTGTGTCATGCACCAATTCTGCATGTTATGTTTAAGTTTATATCTAGTTTTATTTATTAAAGTCCATAAAAGAAACAATATTTCACCTATTTCAAAATTAGAAATCACCACATTGATTCAAAGCGAATCACCTGTTGGCTGCTCCAGTCGATGCAATTTTCAAAAATACAAGTTCTATCTTTTTTTTGTAATTTATATTAAGAATGTATACTTATGGAGGCCCTCTGTACACACATGAAACTTATTTAATTTATTTGAAGATTTTGTCTTTGGGTGTTGATCTTGTCTCACGTTTGTATTTTGTAAGCTGGAACTGGTAGGGTTGCAAAATTATAAAGCAGGCTACAAAAACCATTATGGTAAAGAACAAGGTACACCTTGAGGTACTGGTGAAGGCTTGTGATGTGTGCTGAATCAGAAAGTTTACGGCTGCTATAAATCGTGGTATGGATTGAACTTGTAAAAGTCCAGTGTTTACATTTATCTTACCCACCATGTAATACCATACTTGGGCCAGTTTCTAACAATTCCCTTTATCAAATGTCAGATATGGAAAGCCAGCATTTGAACCAAGGTGCCCTTGAATACACAGCTACCACTTTAGCTAGTAAACATACCCCCTCCATGACTCATTGAGTTTCATGTCTATATGAGGCCTTTTAGAGAGACTATCTTTGGAGGGACAGTCTTGGCGTGACCGAGCTCACACAAAGCCTAAACAAAAGTGGTAGTTCGAAATGAGCATCTTTTGTGTGGTATTCCCCTAGATTCCTGCCTTCTGTAGCTGAACCTATTTTTGTTGGCCTTAGGACTCTGCACACTTTACTCCTGCTAACCAGTAGTAAAGTGCCTGTGCTCTCCCTTTGAAACATTATAAAATTGGCATATATTTAATTAGCACATTTAATTTACCTATATGTCATTAGTATGTGGTACAACATGTACCCAGGGTGTGTAAAATAAATGCTACTTGTGGATTGCAACACCGTTTATGCCACCCACTAAAATAGTACTGTAAATAAATCCTTTCTACTAATATGCCATAGCAGCCTTGGGTGTGCAGTTCTGCACTGCCATTTCGACCTAGCAAAATAAACCTTTTGCCAGGCCTAAAGCTTTCTTTCTAGTAATTATAAGTCATCCCTAAGGTAGGCCCTTAATGACCCTAGGTCAGGGTGCACAGTGTTTAAAAAGTAGGACGTGTATATTTTAGGTTTTACATATCCTGGCAGTGAAAAACCCCAAAGTAATTTTTCAGTGCAGCAAGGCAAAACACTGGGTTACATTATAGCAACATATACTGACTAATTGGGTGTTGGGAGCTGCTAGAAAAATGATTTTAAGTCTTAGATTAATAGTAATTTGAAATCCAACTTAATAGTAAAGTTGGATTTTATATTTCTAGTTACATATTGACACTTTTAGAAAGTTGTAGATTTCCTGCTTAAGCCAAATGTGACTTTTCAGTCAATGTCACCTGACTGGTGAATTGCTCCCTTGTGGTGAGATGTTAATTGCTCCCAAACAGTGGACAAAAGGCTTTGGTGTGGACAGGTGTTTTTCTTCCTTGAGCAGGATGGCCTGGGGATTGTGACCAGCCCCCCTTCCTGAGCTTCAAAGCGTACCTACCCTGCCACTGATAGATGTAGCTCACACCAAAGCCTGCCTTCCTTTGTCTTCCTACTCCGCTTGGCTCCGGACTCATAGGGAGGGGAAGCTACCCCAGAATTGATTTGGAGTGACCATAAGGGAGGGTTTTCCCATTAATATAGCTAACCATCTGGGTGGGCACAGGGAGCTCGGACCAGAGTAAGAAATCTGCCATGTTGGATTTGGGTGGAGAAGGGCATGAGTGCCCTGTTGTAGCACATTCAGCACTCCCATTCACAGGTGGGAAGTTCCTCAGTAGCAAGGTGGTTTCACTTTTAAGTACATGACCCATGAATCCTCAGGGGCAAGTGTGAGGCAAACCTGTCCTGGAGCAACATTCTGCCCTCAAAAATTCAAGTCAGAGCTCAAGACCTACCTGTTCACAGTCCTTTATCATACATAAATTAATCAGTGAAGGAAGCTGGGAATTTGACTTTTCTTCATCTGTTTTGACAATTCTACCCTGAGAGTAAGTCAAGCAGTGTATTTTAAAATGTGAATCGTGTTAGCTATTGGTGATGACTCCTTAGCAAATAGGATTTAAATTACTGGCCTTCTCTCTCCCACATTTTGTTAGTGTGGCACTGTTTCTCTTCCATGTCTCTTTGAGGCAAAACGGTATGCCTCAGTCACTTAAATCACACAAATTATGATGGATCCTGTGTGCTATTATGCAGAGATCTCCTAGTCGCTTAACTCCAGCCCAGTTACTTCCCCAAGGGTTTAAAAGCAAATCTTTAACTCTCATTCTCACACTTCTCTGGGCCTGTGCCTGTTGCAGTGGACTTCTTCTGCCCTATAGGCTGAAAGAATAATGGCACTGAAAACCATGTCTAGAGGCAGATTGTACCCAGGAGAGCAATGCAGTAAACTTATTTCATGATTCTTACTATTGTGTGGCTTTCACTTGAAGTAGCAGCGACTTGTTCAACTTTGCAGGAGTAATAGTCTGGGTGCAGAGTGACCAGAACTGAGCCAGGAATGTGACTGCCAAGTTTAGTACATTACTTATTTTATGAAGCTGCACATCTAATATTCCCCATGTAATATAACAAGGCTATACTTTGCAGACCAAAGTGTCCATATGGTGCAAAGTATGCTTTGTTTGAATATTCCTACCATAAGATAACAAATTAAAGTTTGAGGCAATTTTATTAATTAGGAATTGACTCAGAAACCTGGTTGCTGTAAACATGGACTTTAGTCATTATATACAGTCATTAACTAGCCAACCTTTGCTGATCTTCCCATTTCTTTCTGCTGGAAATAACTAAAGCCTTAGGTGTGAGGGTCATGTTAAATCTAGTCTGAAATTATTTATCTGCATTTGGATTCCTCTTTAGTTCTTCCACATGAATTGTGCTGATTGACTTTTCTTTTTGACAGAAACCCAATTCACCTAATCCTGATGTCTTCCATCTTTTGAATTGGCAGCAATCCTCAGCTATGCTTCTGATCAGCCACCTCCACAAGTCTTTTGTAACACATCTGTTTATTATTTTGGTGTGTTGCAGATTAAACCGATAAAATGAGCAGAACAAAACTTCAAGGCAAACCCGGAGTATACGTGTATCATAACATAAATGTACATCGTAGTAACCATTCCCCATCATTAGCAAACGGTATTTAAACAGTGTTCAGATACATTAATTGTTGGCATAGGAAGGCCTTGTAAGCCACAGGCTCCAAACCTTTTGACACTTGCTGGCGTTTCCTCTCCATTTGTATATTTCTTTTTCGGCTTTACAGCAATAGTCCATATCATGTAACCAAGTGGACACAAGGAAGGAGGGTGAGTGAGGGGATCTCTAGCCTCTAACAATGTCCCTTTTGGTTATTAGCTAGCCAATGACTGCTAACAATCTCAGGTGTCTGGTGGGGATATATCCCTCCATGATCCCCACTAGGGTCACTTTAGGATCCAGTGCCATGGGGGATTGTATGAAGCATGTAATTGTGCTGTGTATAGAGTGCCAAATAGTTGGCTATGATGGCACAGGCTCAAATAACATGAAAGAAGGACCCCTCTGGGTTCCTACGTCTCAGGCAGTTCACTGACATGGACCACCCTATACTCCACAACCTATCGGGCTTTAATATACTCAGTGGAAACAGTTAAATTGTATGAGTCTGCGGTTAGGACATAATGTTCCACATTCTGGAGGCCATTTTGACTTCGTTTGTCCTCATTGTCAAGTTCCCCTACGTTAGCTGCACAATATGCGCATAGCTTTTGAAGTCAATTGGGAGCATTGAGTAGGAGGGACTTGTATGGGCAGGAAATACCCTTTTGTCCCAAGGGACCCATTGCTAGCTTGGCCACCAGGAGGTTGAAATTCAGAACTCCCTTTAGGAAGCCCTCCAGTTGGGACACCTGTAATAAGTGAGGAAGTATGGGTGATATTGTAACACATAGAAAAAGCAGAGGAGCACCAACATCTTTTTCAATTCAATAATACTTTATTTCGACCTGTTTCGGCCATAAAAGCAGCATTTAAAACACAGTACATTAAAATACACAATAAAAACTTCATCAGTTAAAAAGAATTTTTACAGCTAGCACCCCAAGTTAGTCTAGGCACTGTTTCGAATTAAAAAACTCCTTTTTATCCAGAATGCATGGAGATACTTAGAAAGTGCAAACACAATGTAAGCTGCTGTGTTAGATTTAAAAACTCTAAGTGCATCTGCATATTTGCGGAAGCCCAGGTTCCTACATACAGGTATAATCCAGTGCTTCCGGGCTCTGCTGTACATGGGGCAGAAGAAAAGGATGTGACATTCATTCTCTAAATCCGAGCCGCAGCCTGGGCATTTGGAAACCCCGGAGCTAGACCACTTGTTTGTGAAGCATGCAAGGGGGAGGCAGCCAAACCTCCATTGGATGTATAACTTTCTGGCCAGTACAGGATAAATTACATTTAAATAATCCTCAAGGGAGTATACAGATTTAAACTCTAGAAATGAATTTACCATAGGACCAATGCGTGAGTTATGCAACCATACACTAGTGCATCTAGCTCTATGTGACTGGGTGAGCTGTTTCCCTGAGATCTCACTGCAGGCAATCGCTGGTTGATGCCACAAGACCCATTAACGTTAATTCCTGTTTGACATAGGAGAGCCAGGGGATGTGCACAGCTTGGCTCATATTTAATACTTCCTGCAGTTCAGTTCTATATTGTGTGAGTTTGGGGGTTAGCCATAATCTCCTCCAGAATCTAAGGGGTTTTATAGACAGTTCCTCCTGGATTGGGAGTAAGCCCAGATCAAGCCGAAGAGGAATAAGGGGGGTACTCTGTGGAAGCATTAGCAGCTGCCTCAAGAATCTATTCTCCGCTTTGGTTAATTCGGGACTCACAACGTACCCCCATAGTTCCCCCCATACAGGGCCGCTGATCTTGCCCTGGATTTATAGATTTCTAAACCTGGGCTTATGGGCCTGTATGATGAGGCATTGTTCATTTTCAATATTCCACCCGCTGTTTGAGTCAATTTAAGCTGGGATTTTAGGAGATGTGGCACCCAGGAAAGGTTTTCGCTCAGCGTGACACCTAGGTATTGAAAGGTCTGCACTCTCTCAAACAAAACTGTATCCAATATAGGAGGGGGTCTGGTGCATCGTGGGGGATTAAAAATCATGAATTTGGTTTTGTCTACGTTGATTTGTAGACCATGATCAATACAAAATTCATGAAACCCAACCAATGTGCGCTGTATCCCCATGGGTGACTTAGCTAATAAAAGAGTATCGTCGGCAAACATTATTGCCGCGGTTTTCTTACCTGCCAGCCTGGGTGCATCGTTGTTTGGTACTGCATCCAGGCGAGAAATCAACCCATTCACGTATAGGCAAAACAAGGTGGGGGCAAGGACACACCCTTGCCTAACTCCCTTGTCTACCGGGAACCTTGCGGACAAGACTCCTCCCCTCGCACACCTGACCTGTGCAAAATTTTGTGTATGCAATCTCACTAATATGTTCAACAGAGCATTGGGTATTCCCAGGTCCCGAAGAACAGCCCACAATTTCCCCCTAGGCACGGTGTCAAATGCTGAACGGAGATCAACGAACACCATATAGAGGCTGCCACCCTCTATAGTGACGGTCTTCCAGTATAGCATAGCTAGGCGGAATAGCTGATCCGTGGTGGATGTTTTACTCCTAAAGCCAGCCTGATAGGGTGACAAAATATCATTCTCATTGATCCACTCTTGCAGACGATCTAAAATAAGTCGCGCAAATATTTTTTGGGGGACATCAATGAGACTGATAGGTCTGTAATTTGCTGGGAGCAGAGGTGATCCCTTTTTGTAGATAGGTATAATCTCTGCTCCCAGCCACGACCCAGGAACTTCTGCGCCTCGCAGGATATTATTGAATAGGGCGCACAGATACGGTGCCCAAATCAGGGGCTGGTCCTTAAACATGTCACCTGGAAGTTTATCTAAACCTGGGGCTTTGCCCCACATCAGTTTTCCCAGGGCAAGGGTAATATCATCGTGGGTGAAGGCCAGAGTCTCAACCTCATCATCTCCAGGTATAAGGGGATGAAAATGCAGAACATCTAAGTCGGAGGATCCTGCATAGAGAGACTTAAAATGGGATTCCCAAACCCCTGGGTCTAGGTTTACTTCTATTGCATTGCGGGGTTCAGCAGTCCCATTATTTACGATTGCCCAGAATCTCCGCGATTCCTTACTAGTAAGTGCGGAGGCAAGATCGTGCCAGCGCTCCCAGTCCCAGGCAATTTTTGCCTGTTCCATTACTTCCTTGTAGGAGCGTCTGAGGGCCCGAATAGTTGAACTATCCGTACCATCCTTAATTGCATTTACCAGATTGGTTTTTGACTTCCTGCACGCAGCATTATACCAGGAGGAAGGGCGGGGCACCATAGGTTTATTGGAGGTTACAGCTGGATTAAAAATATCGGCTAACGTGTCCACCAGATCCTGATGGAGAGTAAGCAAGTTCACAGAGGGAACAGAATGCTCTTCCGCGATCAGGATGTCCCTTGCCATGGTGAGGAAGGGGAGAATAGTTAAATATAATCTAGGGAGGGCATCCCTCTTATCTTGCAGTTTCGCCCATTTGACACGCCGCCTGTTATTGGATAAAACAAGGCCAGGGTCAGTTGGCAGTTCGGGTTGTCGCTTTGAAACAAGAGGAGATATCATCTTTAGCACTAGAGCGTTATGATCGCTATCAGTCCTGGACAGTACCTCCAGATCCACGATCTTTGGCCAAAGCCTGGTCTCGACCATGACATAGTCTAGATGAGATTCGTGATCTTTTTTATTGTACGTACATCTAGACGGAATGTCCGAGGGTTTCCTGCCGTTGACCGCCCTAACTGAATTGTGAAGGGTAAGAGACATAATCTGTGTAGCTAGTGGGGACCACGCCTTAGCAGGAGCAGAGTTGCAGGGAGGAATTCCCCAGAACTCATCCTCTTCCAACAGGGCTCCCTCATACATCCCTGGTAGGGGCTCATAATGGCAGTTGAAATCACCTGCAATTATAAACTGGATTTCCCGATTCAAAGAGTCGAGAAAAGCTGAAAGTTCTCTGATGGTGTGAGATTCCCTAGCCAGTGCTATGGGGCGGGAGTAAACATTGATTAGGGCTAGTTTAAAAGAGGATTGCCATGTCAGTAAGACACATAGAATGTCAGCTGAATTGGTCTCAATTAATTCTGCTTTGCAACCCAGGTGGATACCAACCCACGTAGACAGGCCGCCAGACGGCCTCCCAATGCCTCCCCAACGTGCCATGGTATTAAAGGCCACAAACCCCAGTCTGTGGGCTCCCTCCCTAGCCCAGGTCTCTTGAAATAGAATCACATCGTAGGTGTCTACAAAGGAGCTCCATTCAGGGCACTTAAGTTTGGTGCTTATTCCCGCCACGTTCCAGGATGTTATGGTCATGTGCTGGACGTGACTATTGGGTAGAGATAGAAAGACAGTCGAATGGGGTAAACTCTCTGATGGATTGGATTCAATGGGGTCCTCAGGAGCAATGGTGTCATTGACTAAATTTTCTGTAGGGTGTTGCTCACTGAGACTGCAACCAATACTCTCTAGGGAGTGACCAGAGCTGATCCCTCCAGGGGGAGAAGGTGCCTCCCTACTACAGGGAAGCATATTGCCTTCATGAATTGACTCAATCTGGTGGGGAGCCTGGGTCCCGTCTAACGACCTAATCAGTCAGTCCACCTGATCTAACTGGCTATACCTGTTGTAAAGGGGGATAAAAGTGCGGGACAAGGTATGAGCTTCTCGCCTTGGTTGCCCGACACGCCCCCTTCGGGAATGGGGTACAAGGGACCATTCGGTTTCTTGGCTTATCGCAGATTGGCTAGGATAGAAGGAAGAAAGTGGGCATGTTGCGATTTTAGTATCAAGGTGGGAGAATCCCCCCCTGCAAATGTACTCCACTGTTTTGGGGTCCCTAAAATTGACTAAGACACAGTCACCATGTATAGTTTTGGGGGTATGCCCTATCCAGCCCACCCTTCTGACCATAATAATCTCACTGTTGACATGGGGGGGCAAAGGCCTGTGGGTACACAGCCATTGCATCGTCTTATTCTTTAGGGAGATGTAGTCTTCTGTGGTAGCTTCATTTATTTCTGGGACACCTGTGAGAACGACCACAAGGGGGCAAGATTCGGGAGGTAAATCAATTGACAGTATAGGCCCAGGTACCTCTCCCAGATCTCCCCTTCTTGACGAACTTCCACTGACACTGCCTTTTGCCACCAGAGCAGATGCTGGAATAATAGGAGCAGGTAGTTGGGTGTTAACGGCCCTGTCTTCAGATTGGAGGGGTGCTGGGTTAACAATATGGGCAGAAGCTGCCTGATCTGTTGTATGGTGGTTAGACAGTTGCTGAGTGTTTTGATTATTTAAGGGTGCAGCTGGGGTTATCCCATCCGGCCTGTTGTTGTGGTTGCATTTGCAGGAGCATTGCAATTGTGTGTTATTATGGACGTTTCCTTGTGCTCCATTGATAAGAATCTCAAGCTGTGCCAGGTGAGTTGTTATCCTATCTAACCTGATAAGAATGGGATCGAGTAGGGTGTGCAACAATGAGTTAAGTTGCAGCAGTGTTACAACCCCTTCAGTTTGTAGCGGGATGTTGGATGGAGCGCTTGCATCGACCATAACAGTGGGGGCAACTAGGTGCGGGGTGCATGACTCAAGATCTTCACTTAACCTGATAGAAACTTCAGTGGTTGGATTATCCCGGCGCTTTGAGGTTTTCTTACCCCCGGGATGAGTTCTCTTCCCACTAGGAGCTTTAGATTTAGATTTATTCTTCGAGGGCACTATCAGAGTTTTATCCTTCTTGTTGCGCAGGATAGGGCCTGAGCACGGCGGTGGAGGGGATCTAGTTTTCGGTGATGTTATTAGTTCATCGCAACTCATGGTGTCACTTTGTGGAGTGTCATCTATAAATTGGGTCAGTGGGAGTGCAGATGATTTGGCGCCTGTACAGTTAGGAGTACCCTCAATGGCTCGGGGAGTACAAACAGAGGCTAAAGGACCCAGAGAAGAGCGTCTGGCCTGAGCAAGTTCTTGCGAAACCCTACGTTCCATAAGAACTATGCCCTGGTCTATCACTGAGTTAGCTCTGATGATGAAATTATCTAAGGTGCCCGTGAGGTTATCATTGCGAGCAGAAATCCTGCCCGTTTTGGAGGCCATTGCGCTAAGCTCAGAATATGGGGGAAACAATTGCGTTGGAACGTTAGAGCACCCGCAACAATAACAAGCAATGCCTAACACCCACTGTGCCCGCTGAACTCTATCAACCCACAAGCGATGCAACAATATGAATGTAAAGCCCAGTTCAAACCTGCACCCAAGTCCGTGGATGAAAGGGACGTGGCCCGGTCCGGACTCTTGCGGGCTCGAACGGGCTACAACGGGCCCGCCCTTGGCCCGGGCTTCGCCCGCGCTGCGATCCGCGCTGCGGAAAGACTAAGCCGTGAATAAATAATGATGAGGGGGGCGGGGCTATAGGAAGAGGAGCAGGTGAGCCGAGTTAGCGGAGCGCAATGCTCCAAGGTCCTCGCAGTCCCGTCTTCTAGGCAATCCAAGGCCCCCACAAGCAGCGTAGCGTCCAGGGCACAGGGAGCGTGAAAGAAAAAAAGTATTTATTCACTTTCTGTAAATTGTAGCCATATCCACCCCATGAAATCCTGAGCCTTGCTTCACAGGGAATGACTTAACTGCTCTAATACAGTTTCCAGACCCACGCAGCGCGGCTCGGCAGAATCCAGACCTCTGGTGCTCTGCTGCAAAATAATCCAACATCTTTTTGAGAGTCACCCTGCTAAGGAGGTTGAGGGGGACACAAATCCAGGAGTCCAGATCATTAGACATGAGCCTCATACTAGGGAATCTGTCCAGCTCCCAAGTCACCTGCAGGTCAAGGTCTATGGTGATGCCCTGATATTGGAACGGGCTTTGTGTGGCCTGCAGTCTAACGTCTGGCATGGGTGAGGGGCTGTGCCAATATATATTGCGGTTTTTCCCAGTCGACCCACAGCCCTGAAGCTTCCCTGTATATTTCAAGCATTCACATCATGCGTGGCAATGTTGTCTGGGGGACTGTAAGTTTTAGCTTTGTAGCTGGTGGTCAATACTGACCCACACTGCCAGTGTTTCTATTACTACTGTGAAGAGGAGAGGCAACAGGGTGCAACCTTGTTGCATCCCCTACTGAATTGGGAAAAGGACGAAAGAGTCCCATTAACGCATACCTGTGCACTTGTGGAATCGTACAGGGCCTCAACTAGAGTTAGGAATTTGGAACTAAAATTAATTTGATGAAGTATTTGGAAGAGAATGGGCCAGTGGACTGTGTTAAATACCTTTTTGTATTCTACTAGAAGCAGAGCTTTCAGACCCTGTAGGCGATCTAGCTGAGCGAGTGCCACCTGGAGTCTATGTAGGCAGTGGCGTGCCTCTACCTTATATAAAACAATTTTGGTCTTTGTGTATCAGTGATTTGTTAATGCTGGCGAATCTGGTGGCTAACATTTTGGCCAGAATCTTAGATTCTCCATTTAAATGTGAAATTGCTGTATACGACATGCAGAGAATGGGAGGTTTACATGGCTTGAGTATAGTTGTGATTGTAGCCATTCAGAGATCAGATTTAAGGGAGCCAGTATGGCTCACCTCAAATAGATACAGCAAGCATGGCCTGGGAAGGGATGAGAAACACTTATAGATTCAACAGGGAAGCCATTTGGTCCCGGGGTTGTACCTGACAAAAAGCAGAGATAGCCGTCTGAAGCTCCTCTAAGATTAGGGGGGCGTCTGGGTCTACAAGTTATGAGCCTGAAAGAGGGTTTGTACCGCTATTGGGTGGGATAATGTCAGTGGGGGAAGAGAACTACGACTGTATGGGAATGGTCAACTAAGAACTCCTACCTAAGCACTGAGCCGCCAGACTCTGTTTGTACCAGGCGCATCAGCACCCAGCCATACTTCTACTAGCGCATAGTCTGAGAGGCTACAAAATCATGGACAGGAAGTCTGATGGCATGAAAAAGAAGTTGAGTCAGGAGTGGCTTTTATTCGATGCAGAGCAATGAGTGAATATTGTCTCATTGGGGTGCCATCTAGTCCAGACATCCTTCAGCTCCAGGGAAGCTGCCCACCTGCTGAGAGCCAGGCTTTTTTTTGGATGAGGTGGTCGATGTTGTGTCTAAGGATCTCTTCTTTATTCCATTAAAATCCACTCTGAGAATCAGTGTGCCAGTCTGGGCCAGTAGCAGGGTATCAGACAGTGTTTTTAATGATGGTGATCAGTGCATACATACATACATACATAATGCCCACAACCCATTGCCGGCCCTCCAGGGTTCCTTTAAGGAGCATTTATGTGCCCTGTGAGTCTAGATGAGATTTTGTAATAGCATTTGGGCATGTCTTATGCAGAAGTATAGCCACCCCTCCGGCTCCCTGAATGAAGTCAGCGTGGAAGACCCTAGTGTTGCCATATTGACCAAGGAAGAGACAATTCGTTCCCAATAAGTGGTTTTCCGGAGAAGATAAATGGCAGTTGCTAGCCTTTTTACATACCTAATCACTGACCCATCTTACTCCCATTTAAGAGCCCGTTGACATTCGGGGTGAACAACTTAAGTAGCGGACACATGAGGAAAGCCAGAGTAAATCTGGAGGGAATCAGTTGCTGACATTGAAGAAGCAATAGTAGTGTGTGCTTTGTGAATAAGTAAGCAGAATAAAAAAAAGAATCAAAGAACATACCCCCAGCTCACCCCCATACTACACCGGCGCGGGAAGAGATGTGGCGCCGCAGCCAGGGTGATTGACTCCGGAATCTGGGGATCACGGTTCGATCCCCAGCGCCGGCGGCAGATTAGCCCAGCACCATGTGACTCTGGGCAATAGCTTGCTTTATTTTCCCGACGGCCCCCAGCACCTAGAGACCCTTAAGGGTGATTGTTCGTGCTTTACAAATGAGGATTAATATTTTTTATTATTCTCACTCAGAAGCATCTGCCATCCCAACATAGTAAACACACCAACAGTATATGCAGTAACATGGGGAGGCACCTGTATAAACAGTAATTATTGGTCTGATCAGTCTTGAGGAGATTCAGCTGCAGCCTCTACTTGACGCTTCCAGGGTCAGGGAGGATCATGACTCTTTTCAGTGTCCGAGGTCTGGACATGGAAGGCACCTGCAGTGCCTGGTCCATGGCCGGATATCCAGCTTCAAGTCCCCCAATGGGAAGGTTTGTGCCCTTCTGGGCTGGGCCTCTCAGGGTGCCACCACAGTAGCTCCCCATCCAGCTCCCTCCCACCGGTCCTGCCAGGGGGGGTTGCTCCTCAACCCATTTCCACACCCCATCAGTGTGGTAGAAAAAAAGAGTATTTCGCTGGAAGATAACTTTTAGTTTGGCTGGGAATAGGGGGCAAATTTTGAGGTTTATGGTCCTTACCTTCAGCTTGACCTGTTCGAATGGCTGCGTTTTGGTCTGGACCAGTTTGGTGTAATCCAGGAAGATGGGGATCTTAGATGATTCATATAGAGTATTGCCCAAAGATCTTGCAGTGCGTAGGTGCAGATCTCTGTCTCAGTAGCTAAGAAAGCCCGGGAGGGGGTCCAGGGGCAGCTGCTGGACCAGAGCCTGTTGGGCGTGCGCAGTCAGGAAACAGGTAGACAACTGGTCCCTGGGGAGGAAACTGTGGAGCTAGGACTCCAAGACTTCTCATGGCTAGCTCCTTCTGCACCCTCGGGGAGTCCCAGAAAATGGAAGTTATTACAGCAGGAGCGGCACTCTGTATCTTCAAGGCTCTTCATCTTGTCTTGTGCCCTCTGTGAGCCCCTTACCGTCTGCTGTAACTTTTTCATGTGTCCCTCAGGGAGGAGATGCGGCCCTCCACCTATGACAGGCATCTTGTTACGCAGATCTTGTCTGAGGAGCGGGACATCAGCGCCCACCTCCCTGTCCTTTGATTCAAGGGTGAGTCTAGACTCCTGGATGGCTTGTAGGAGGGCTTCATTACTGATGACTGAGCCATTCTCAGGCTCTGCCAGGGTGGAGCACCAGCAGTCAGGGTCCACAAGCAGCCCCTCCCTGATGAAACTGCTTGGCGTATTTGTCAGTTTTTCTCTGTTTAGATAGGGCCTTGTTTTTGGCCTTTGCCACTCCCTCTGGGACGCTTCAGTCTTCGACAATCTGGGCCCCCCAGACCTTTTCCAGGGAAGCCTCACAAACAGCCTGAGTCCAACCGGCATAACACACCGCCCTCCGTGGGGCCTCCTCCTCCAGCCCCCAAACCATACCCACGGATGATCCCAAAGAGGGCAGTGGTGGTCATCTGAATGGGTTCCGTAACCACTCGGGGGTTCCTCTTTGATTGGCCTCAGGCTTCCCCAGGGTAGTGCCGCCTAAAGTACTATGGGGAGCTGCAGCATAGAGCAAAGGGCAACATGGTTAGGACCGTCCAGGCCACCGGGGTTGCCACTGCCTTATCTTCAGGGCACAGGGCACCAGGTAAATCTGTCAATGGTCCTCAGGGACACCCCAGGCCAAGCCGGGTGGGGAGACCGAACACCAGAGTCTGCGGCCTTCACTACTCGAAGGCGGGCCCCAGTGAAGAGGCTCTCAGCTGCCAGATCTCCAGGGGGGCACCTATAGTGGCCCCCACATGCAGATCAGCACAAAGAAAAAGATAGCACAGGCAGCCCACAGCTCTGTGTTTCTGTGGGGCCACTCTTACAACCACTCAGCGGGCCCCAATTACAGATCATGCAAGACAGGGGCAGGGGCACTACCCTTGTGCCGACAGTAAGTACTATTGAAACCTCTAGTCACCAAGCTGTCCAGTGAGTGGAAGAGGGGAAACTCCATGGACGACCGCATTGTCTATGGCACCAGTGCCCGGCCGCCCCCTCTGGCCACACTCATGCGGACATGGACCACCTCCCAAGCATTTCAGCAGTCCACTTGGGCCTCCATTGGGCCTGCCATGCACCAACGAGACACCATGGCTGCTGCATGCAGTGGTCTAGACCCCACATGCCCATGGATCATTACTGGGGCAAGATTGGTCCCACCGAAGCAGTGGATCACCAATTTAGAGCAGGATAGGCAGAATGTCAGGTGCCGGCTGGGAGCTCTAGCAGGGCACGTCCGTTATCTTACTCCGTTGGACATGCCCCTCACAAGCCACTTTTTAAAGCAGGAAAAAGCAATACAGACATTTTCTGAAGTATCCCATGACAGTAGAAAAAGTTGCAGAAAGTACTTTGGTCCTAAAACCTCTCTAAATCAGAGCACAGAGAATGCGTCTAGTCTATGGATCATTGGTAGAGGCCCTATGTCTAGTCTGATCACGTAAGGCAATATTTAAAATGGTGCGAGAATATGCAACACTGCAGCTAATATATCATTTTGCTACTAAAACGCTCCCATTCACTAATATAAAGGCAGTTTTCTTCCCTTTTCCTATAATTTGGGGTCACATCTTGGTTGACTGCTAGGGTTGTTGCATTATTGACCTTTATAATGAGGTGCCAGCCCTGAATGCTCAGTCTGTATCGCCCTGACATTATGGATTGAATGCACAGTTAAGTCAAGGTAAAAGAGCCTGTACTCGAAGATCTAAGGGCTCGATCTGTTTGAAGGTAATGCCAGTTTTGTGATATTTATTAGACACGTGACTTTTGTGGATGGATACATATCTCTTACCTGACAGTATGTATGGTGCACCCATGTCCTGCTTCTCTGATGGACTCTCCTCCAGTCCTTGCTTTCTATAAAGTATTTCTTCGATGATAATTTTACTGTTAAGGTCACCTTCTGCCTGCTGCTATTGCAGAGGATTTGTTGGCAGAGTTATTGTTTCAGCTCCTTTTGGGCATTCCTAGGCAATAGGTTCATTATGTGAATTCAGGAAGGGAAGAGGTGGGATTTAAATGACTTTTTAGACAGTATGATGTCGCTTATTTGTGTTGTATTTTCCATGGACATCGATGACGGGACACCTTCCCTTTTTGGAGTATGCCGCAGTCTTTCTGGACTTGAGATGGAGAGGTCAGAAGATGGGGCATGAGAATTCCAAGTTTCACGATGTAGGCATGGGCACCATGGAGTAGGCAGACATCCTCACTACCAACGTGATCGTAATTACTATTTTAAATTTTTGGGGGACCTGTAACTGCTGACAATTCAAGAGTTTGAAACTGTAGCTATTACAACTGGTGGAAAAAGTGATTAACTTGTTTAACTGAGAATGTTCATTAGCACCCAAAGGGGCGCTAACTAGGGTGTTTTCTGACTGATTGTACATACTGTTCTATAATTGAGTGCTTTTTTCAACGTTCGAAAAGAAACCCTATTTGAACATCAAAAGTAAAAAAAATAAAAATCCTTTAAATTGAGAGTTGTTTTCCTATTGGTAAGACATGAATCAGCCATTGGTTGCTGGTCGATATCTGTTGGTTGTGGTAGTTCATATTGAAGTGTTTTACATTAGTATTAAAAACAGCCTGTCTTGAAAAATGTGTATTTGTTTAATAAAAATTCAAAGGTTTGAAAATTTGTGTTTGAAACAAAGGAAAATAAGAACTTAGTAAACCTACGAACGTGGCGGTTTTACGGACAAACTATTTTTGAAATCATGTTAATTAATGGTTCTTGTTAATTTAGAATCCTTACGTGATAATCTTTTTTAGTTAAAAAAAACCCCTCCAAACTTCTCTCCCTAAACCCTCAGATTCAGCCACATTTCTGTTTACCACGAGCACATTTTAAGTTTAATTGGTCTCATAGCAGCTCCTTAACTTTCATGTACTGAAAAACAGTGTGCTCCCAGGTATCAAACGCCTTGATAATTTATTTATTGTTGACATTTCTGTAGTGCAAGATATCCATGAATGTTGACGTTTACTTTGGAAGAATCCAGCAAATGTTTTATTTTCAGCGACGAAAATTCCCGGATTAGATCATAGCATTTTTTGATACACTTGGCAGCGCAAAATAATAATAGCACACACATCCTCACTTAATGCACACTTTTACCTGTGCTGCAGTACAGACGCTTTGATGTAAACAACAGCCACATCAAAAGGAATACAGTCCTATGTTAGCAACATCCCTGTAACTCGTACTTCACTATGCCTCTCCCCCCGCCGCTCAGTGCAGGTTAGATGTCATTATGTTAATATCATTTTCTTCTTAGCTAAAAAATATGTACATGGTTACTTCCAAACTAATGCCACGTATGTGACTCATTAATAGTGGGAGAACGAAATTGTGATCTAAAATTGACTGCTCAACCTTCATCATAAGGTGATGGGAAGGTCCAAAAGTAACAAATAGAAATTAACATAATCAAAGAGGAGTTTAGCCAATCCTGACAATTGACGCCATATGTAGTCAATGCAGGGTATGGGGCTGATGGGAAAACTGAAGTGGCATGTCATGTTTATTTTTGTATTTTTGTTTTTTAGAGAGTTCAGTTCAAAAGACTTTATTTCGATCACTATAGATCAAAAAAGTATAACATAAAACAAACACTTACAAACACAAAAACATAGACATTTATAGTGCACATTTACGGTCCATTACAATAGCAGCACAATGAAACAGTAAAGGTTACATTTTTAAAAGGCCCAAGAATTCATCATAAAAATACTTTGAAATCAGCCGAAAAATCAATGAATATCTTAAATAGTATTAAAAGAGAGTAGTCCACAAAAAAAAATTAAAGTTACACAGTACAGTTAAGCGAGACCCTTCGATGAGGTAACAGCCTAAGTACTATCAAGGGAACACTTGGCACGTCTGATCCACATTGCCATTAGAAACTTGGCTGTACAGAATACAGTAATACGAGATGTGTCTGACTGCATTATTCTGTACGCCTCCTTGTACTTTCTTACTCCCAAGATTCTACAAAGTGGGGCTATCCATTCTGTTCGAGACTGACTATACAAGGGGCAAAAGAACTTGCTCAATTGACTTTTAGAGTTGTATATAGCGTGAACTAGACCCGACACATCGGGTATCAGAGCGCTTTACATGACTACCACAGCTGAACACATTCATTTTTGTTAGGCACGTTAGTCAGATTTATGACAGATTGGTTACATCTTTTTGGTGGCCTCAACAGTGACTGGGTATTTATGGAGGCAGTAATCTTCACTATTGTATTCTCTGTCCTTGAATTCACTTCCTCCAAAAGCAAGACCCGACCAAACATCTAAAATAAAGCTGTTCCCTTTTGATGCTCAGATGTGGTGTCAGGAGATATTTTTTCATAGAAGAAAGTATTGAAAAGAGAGTGAGCTGCAAGACATAGCTGTATATCAGGAACTGCGGGAACCTCTGCAATTCCCGGCTTGAGGGAGCGTCAGAGCATCCCAGCATAATCTCTGCTCTCTACCGCTCTAGACCAACACAAACAAAAGTCAAAGCAGTTGTTTGAATGAACTACACAGCAGGTTGGCTGTTTTTTGACAAGTTTATATAACAAGCATTGGCATAGCCAATAGGTCTTGCCTTTGGGACCTTATAACGGTTTAGCCAGAGCTATTGGCTTTGCCAATGTCTTTCAGCTATGTTGTAGAGCAGCGTGGCTGCTGTGCAGCATGTTGAAAAGTTATAAGAAAAAAGTCCCCTGAGCTGTGGAAAGGCCAATTACATTTTCAGAACTGAACATGGGCTCTTTGTAGATGTTGGAGAGGGGCATATAGGTTAAAGGTCACGTGCTGTCACTTCTGCTATGGTTTTGGAGAAACAGCGCCCAGTGCTAGGAGCACTCTACACATAACATAGCAAAATTTGTTCCTGTTTATATTTCAGATTTTAGGTATTGATGAAGTGCAACTAATGGACAGATAATGTTATCACGTTTAACAAGGCTTTTTAATGCACAGACAGAAAGACAAGTGCCTCGATGCAAGTCAACAGCACTATAACATTCTATGTGCAACTGCATCACTAGAGTATTGAATAGCCTATCAAAATAAGGCTGGTGGGTCACTGGGGAAAGCTAACTGCTTTTGTGCAATTATCAGGGATCATTGGGCCCCTCAGGACTCTGTACACCCAGTGCACTGTACCTGCTGCGTCAATGGCATCTAAGCCCATATTTAAACTGTAAAGAACTCAGACAGGTACTACATTTCAATAAACACAATTTAGTAAAAATTGATGATTGTATGTAAATAGTCACATGACGTATGTGAAAACATACCGTCACACAACCGAAACACCCAATTCTATTTAGTCGTTTGAGATAGCAGTGTGAATGACAGGAGGACGGCTAAGTGGCTGGTGTGAGAAGCCCTTAGCTTTTGAGAAAGTTACAGTAAAACAGACTTGCAACCGTGGGCGTTTCCCCAATGAGTGCGCAGCTGTTCGGGGGAAATAATATTTGCTGACAAAGGAGGGCAATCACTACCTGTGCAGGGTTTTGTGCCTGATGCAGACACTGGGAGGGAAGCAAATTCCAGTCTCAGCTTGCACTAACCTCCTCTGCCTTGCGTCCACCTGAAACAGGAGCAAAGTGGCGTCCATTCCTGATGGGACCTGCCAAAATCTTAGAATCTATCAGAGCCGTGTCAAAAGCCTTCCAGATTCTCAAGATTGAACAAGTTGCCGGACAGGGGTCATTTTATTTTACTTCTTGGAAATCAGTGTAAAAACCTCTATGCCAGATCTTTACCGGTTAAGTGGTGCATTATATTCCATCTCTTTTCATTTGCTGGAAGCTACCTCACACCAGTGGCTAGCCCTGAGAACTTGTTAAAAGGGAGTCTTTCTTTTATGTCTACAAATCATAAGTCCTTCTACCGGATACTAAACAGCCAGACTCGGAGTCATGTTTTTCTGCAAAAGCACTGCCCACCCCTTTTTGAAGCCATGTATGATTATGTAGAAGCACCGTGGAGCAGGTGCCTTGTTATTTTATTATTTTCTAATTCTACTGAATAAATAGTCTTAAAACCACGGCAGGGAGGGGTCGGGGCTGTGCACGGATGGCCCTGGAGACAGCTGCTGTGGTGTCTGTGGGTCAGTCAAGGGACTAAGGTGCCAGGGATGCGGACATAGCAGAAGGAAGCTATACAAGCACAAATGAGGGGAGGAGCAGGTAAGAGGAAGAATAAATGAGCCAAGGCAAAAGAAAATCAATCAGCAGAGCGATAACATAGAAAAGAAAGATGAGTCCCCCGTGAGCAATTTACAGGTCAGATAATGTTTCTTGAATGCGAACACTGTGTCCTTGGAGCCATCTGGTAACCAAACGTAATACTGCTCCTGTTGTGTGAACGCGTTACGATGGCCGACCGGGAGAAACGGTGAATGTGTTGCAATGACCAACCAGAAGAAACAATGAGTGAGATCCGATAAGAGGGATCCAAGCACCCGAAGGAGAGCCAATTACAACCAATGTACCAAGTAAAAGCCAGCATTTGTGATGGCACAACAAAAAACAAATGGATATCGATGGGCGTGCTTGAAGCCCAAAGACCAGATACAGCATGTCTTGCAGGCAGGGCATGCACGCTGCCTATACACGACCTAAAAATGTGAGGAACACACTGATATTTTTTTCAGCAAATTCCTGTAAATGAGTAGGGCAAGATTACAAGTCAGTCTGTCTACTTTGTTAGTTATCTCTTGCAACAATTTGAAATGAAGTTTCGGAAACAATTACCCATTATTGCCAATCTTAATCTTCAAATATCTCATCAATTAATTTGACACATAGATTTTCATTGGTCCATTCAGGATTGCCTGTCAACAGGAAGAGTGTGACACTTCCCAGTTTATTGCCAGAAGATTGTTTGGGCCAATTGGTTCATATCATGAATGATGGGAGGGGGACTAGCACCTGGCTCTTTAGCATTGGGAAGCATATTTCCAGAATTCCTGGAGCGGACTAGTGCATGTACATACATCTGCATGCCATTATTCATATGCTACTCTCTTAACATGGATACCAATGACTCATTCAATATAGCAAAATAATATACTGACTAAACGGGACACATGCCGGATGCACCATAATCGGGTAAAGTTGTCAGAGTTTCTTCCCTTTGTGCTTGCTTTTACCATGGTGGTTGTATACAGAATTCTCCCCAGTGATACCAAATAGTCTCTCAAACATTTCCTAGCAAGAACAGGTAATTGTAAAAAAAACAATAGGTCACTCAACAACGTCATTCTCTTTCTGTGGCTACCTCAAACCTCAGCTTTGACACCTTTTCTTAGACTAAAAATATGTACATTTGAAACACAATTTATCATATTACTGGAGACCACTTTGAATGGAATCTCTGCAGTCAGCTTATCAAATACTTTTAGCTGATGTGTAACAAAACATCAGTGCAAGAAAGTTGTGCCCTTGATGACATGGAAGAGGCAGGTGCAGGATGAGTGCAAGACACTGTGAGTACAAAGCATGGTCCCTACCATGTTTTTGTCATCAAAATGCGCACAAATGTTGGTGCTCATTGCTAAGCCTTCTGAAGACCATTTGTTCCTCCTGTATTTCTAAATATATTTTGCACTTTAAAATTATAAAAGACAAGTATAACACTTAAATAAAATGAGGACTAAGCGGTCCGCGAGATGCGGCGGTAGCCACCAAATACCGATTCATACAATTCAAATACTTGCATAGGGCGTATTACACTCGGCACCGCCTTTGGCGCATGCACTTAATTGAGTCCCCCACGTGTCTTCGCTGCGGCGACGGGGATGGTACATTTCTCCACACAGTGTGGGATTGTGGTCGGCTACGCCCGTTCTGGGAGGCGGTTCTGTCCTGCTTGGGGGGGGTGCTGGGTTGGGAGCTTCCCCCTGATCCCCGCTTAACACTGTTGCACTGTACCGAGGAGATAGGGGGCAATATCTATAAGCGACACCTCCTGTTTCTGGGTTTGACGCTGGCCAAGCGAGATATTGCCCAGCATTGGAAGTCCTCTGCCCCGCCCCCGGTTCAGGCCTGGCAGAGGGCATTGGATCGCTGCATGTCCGCGGAAGAGGCGGTATTCCTGGCAAGGGGTTGTCCGGCCAAGCATGGTAAAGTCTGGAAGAGATGGGCGCGATATCAGGGCATCGTATTGTCTGTGCGGGAGGGTGCAGTGCCATTGGACCCAATAGAGAGGCTAATCAGAGCCCCGGTGGCTTCCCCTCCGGGGCCCCGGGCCCTAGGACTTGAGGGAGAGTAATCAGAATATGGAGCACATGCTGTTAGGAAATGTTGCATATTTGTGTTGGACTCTGGACTGGTGTGATGTGCGGGCGGGGGGGAGGGTTTGGAGGTCTGATGTTTTGCAGACCAGGGGGGGGTTGAACAAGGATGCCAATTCTCACTGTTCTTCTATCCATATTGGTACCGTGTATGGGGACGAGCTCCCCGGTGTCCTTATAAATGCCAATAAAGTTTGTTGTAAAGAAAAAAATGAGGACTAAGCATGCTAATCACTTCCTTGATATAGTAGCATAGTACAAAACAGTTCTTAATTTAAAAGTCACAAAAAGTTCTTAGAAAGTTAAGATATTGCCTATAGCCTGTACGTAGATTATATTCACATCTCCGTTAGCAGTCAGCCATGCAGTTTAGGAATGTCTGTAGGAACATTGGAAAATATATATATAACATCTTGAGTAACCTATTTATCTTGCTGATGTTGCTCTTGCGTTCCAGTTGAAATTTGGGGAAGGAAATCTGTCCACAATCCTTGTTTATTTTCACTGAGATGGCCACAAATTTAGTATTAGATTGTTGGAACCATCCTTTACCATTTTAATTCCAAAATAAGTGATAGAATAAATGAACAAGTGGTGTTATCTTTTAATCACTTAAAGTCCCACTTATAAGCATAATGTTAAAGACAAGTTATTGATATGAGAAACTTTTTATTTATCTCTTTTTGGACACTTTGTATAACACTGTATCCACTATCTAGGTAGTCTCTTGCCACTAAGTGAATATTGTATTGAACATGAACAAGGATAGCCATTGCGTTTTATCTGTCCCCAGGGACGTAGAAATACTCAGAGTAAAGCAGCACCTGGAGAGATCTACAGCTATGTGGATATAATGCAAAGAGACAAGTTTTTTTATTTTTTCCTGTATCTTATTAATATGGAATTGAACTGTCGAAAGAGTGGTGGCTGATTCTTCAGCTCAGCTGCAGTCACTCAGAAGTCTCTTAACACAAACTTTACGCTTCATTCAGGTACATTCGAACCCTCCCCTCCCTTTTTTTTCTTCTCTTTCCACCCTACCTCCACTTTTCGTGCATGTCGTGTCGCACACTGTTCGTTCCAGCCCCCTGCCCTGTTAGCCCTCCCCGCACGCCTCCTTCGCTCTCACCTACTGTGAAGAATTATTGCCACACCATGTTCAGTTTTAGCTTCATAATTTTACTTGCACTTAGCAAACTTGTGTATGATTTAATACAATTGATCGGGTCTATGATGCTACTTTGATCGCATATTATGTCTTGCTACCTTGTAAGGCCGTGTTTCAAGAGCCACACTTCTTTTGAAACACTTGTGTTCATTCTCACTATTGTAATTTTGATCATTTTACTTGTTGTCATATTCTAATTCTCTGTACTTGTGTTTTTTATAGGTATGTCACTCTTATGTGCGCGCATTCACTATTCTTTCACTCTGGTGTTATCATCTCGTTTTGCTGCGATACAGGCATGCTCTACCAATTATGTTGTCCTTTTCTCCTCTTGGTGAATTTATTTATAATTTATTATCCATTTGTTTTCACCTAGACCAGGTTTGTTTAGGGTTTCCACTGTTAGTTTGGGTGTTGTGTGATGTCACCGCACTATTTTCACTGATTGAACATGCCATACATGTTGAAAAATTTTCGTTTCATATTATGATGGTGTTACATTATATTGTTTCCAGCCCTGAAGAGTCACGGGCATTGACCTGTTGACGAAACACGTGTCGGCTGGTGTTGTTGTCTTTTACACAAATACCTCTTATGTAAACAACTCTAATGAAACTACCGGTGTCGACCTCCAGATAATTTTCATCATTGTAACAAATGTTTATCCATTACGTTTGCCCAGGACTTGTTTTATGTTTTCAGTGTTGAGGGCCTTTTGGCTCATAACTTTTCCAGAGGTTTGGGGTCCACCTCTGCCCTGGTTGCACCGTGAAGCATTAGTTCACTATTACACTATTCTGGTAACCTGCCTGAGCGCCACCGTCTTGCTTTCTCTGAAACCCCTTGCAGAAATTAGACAAACTTCTTGTAATTGAATTTTGGAATGGTGAAAAGGGCATGAGATTGGAACTACATTACCTGGCAAGGGGAGTATTTTGCAAGTTTCCTATTTAGGAAATAGGGCCCAATGTTGTAGATGTCGCCTTTTACATGTTTAGTTTATAGCCAGAAAGTCTGATATATGTGTCAGTTATTTTGGTGCATGGCCTGATGAAATTCCAAGATCCACAAGTTATAGAAGAATATCGATCACATACAGAAGATCTTAATGTTCTTTAACAAAAATAGCAACACTTGTAGCATTTTCACCACTTCCTAAATATTCAATGACTAGGGAAAACGTAAAGGGTAAATAGGGAAACCTATTGTAGTCCCTGTACTAAGGAGCAAAGACTCAAATATATAGTCGTTCATTTATAATTTTTGCTTTTTCTCTTGTATATAGCATGCAAATAAATTCATGAATGCACTCTAAAATCAACCAATTTAGAAGATCAAATGCTTTCTTTCCATTTGAAAATATCTGCAATAAGTTTGTTTTTCCATCTATCCAACTATATTATGTAATTATACGTTGTATATGTGAATTACCAACTCTACATTAGACAAAGCTGCATTGTGAAGGACAAATCAGTTTAGGTATGATGTATTCTGCATGGATTCCTCATTCACTGTAGTAATTCTTGTCAGGATTTTAAACTTTTCATTTAACAAGATGGTAGATGTCTAGTTCCTACATTCTGAAGGACCGTGCGAGACTTTGGGATAAGAGTAATCAATCCTGAGCCCATTGATCTCCTGTGTTTCAATACAATTGCCTTAATAGCAGAGTGAATTTATTAGAAAATTGTCATACACTTCCAGAGGAAAGTCAACCATTCCCAGTGATTTACTCTTTGTTTTAAGAATTTTAAGGGCATATGTAAGTTCTGGTACTGAAACGTCAGGCACTTTAGGGGTTATTGTGAGTCTGGTGGTCCACTGACTCATATATTGTGTGAGTCTTTGAATTCATGCTATTTATAATTGACTCCATCGTATTGCAGATTAGGATTTCATTATATATTCCTTTATGAAAGTAGCCTTTTTTCTAACTAGCCACCCATTTCTTCTAACAAACCACCTATTTGAGCCTCAGGATTCACTCGGACGTTGTATATGTCAAGAAAGTCTCTAAAGGACCTTGCATGCATTAACCTATTGGGGCCTGTTACTTTCCTTGATACTTTGCTTGACACCATTTTATATCAGAAGGTTGACATCACCAACCTATGGCGTTGAAGTAGTAGTAGTCGAAACCTGTCAAATAGTTTGATATTATACATTTCCATAGATAGTTTAGAAATTTTAAAGCATATCACATTAAAAGTAACTCCCAACCCAGAACTCCAGAACAGTGCTTTCCTCCTCCAACACTAATCACCCACAACCATTAGTGAAACACCCCACACAGCCAGACTCAACAAATTCCATACATTTAACTTTATATTCTTGTAGAACTGATTTTTTTCACGCATTTAAAACTCATTTTGGAGAGCTTTCTAGTCTGATGTTTGAAGATCTGTAATCTCTGCAGTGCAATACAGCCAAAAACAACATTAATGTGAAACATCACCTAGTACTAAGTCCAAAATACATCATTTTTGAAAAGCTAACACATTAGGAAATGCAAAATAATGTCTTTAAACAAATGCACAGCTCTTGCATTTAGACCTTTTAAGATGTACAGTTACTCTTGAAAAATGAATTGCTTTGTGGGTGCTGTCTATCAACAGTCTTTTATAGCACAAAGTATTTTAATGTCACAATTCCTCAGCACAGTGTCAAACTGTTTCTGAACACCAGTTTGAACTGTGGATAGCTTGAGACCTTAGACTAGTGTCGATACAATGTATTGTTCTCTCGGGCCATCTTTATCATAAGGCTTCAGCTCTTTTAGTTGTGAATACTGGCAGTAATAGGCCCAGATTGTGTAGCCAGTTCAGATGGACTTTGCCAACAATGAAAATATATTAAACAAACTAAAGTCCTCGGTTGTGACCTAGACATGCCTGCATTGATATGGGCCATTATTGAGAGCACTGCAGCCAATTCTGAACACTCTTTCTGCTTGACTCCATTTTTTAATGTCTCCTTATATTGTGTTTCCTCTGCAGACCCCTAGGGCACTTGTATTGCAAATCTTCTTTCATTTCCTTTTGGGAAATTGAAGGATGGGCATATTACTTCATTTGTCCTCTGTGACTTTATTGCAAGAGATAAAGCCTCCACTGGAGCTCAGCCAGGAGTCATTCATCTTAAGGCTCGTTTGGCTCAGGTTTCACCCTAAATTATTGAAGAAGGTTGTCATCTTCAGGGTTCGTGATGTCTCACGTAATCAAACAAGTGCAATTTCAGCATGTTGATGACATCCAATTCAGATGACATTGTATAATTTATGTGATAATTCCTCATTCTGAGGAGCTTTGGATTGCTTTCATAAAACAGTTATTGTAGTCATAGCATTTCCAACAGACCCATTTTATGTGCAACAACATATGTGTAGGGTTCATCTGGGAATGGATTACAATGGTGAGTTAACATTACCTCAAAGTGTTTACATCAGACTCATTACATTGTGTAAGTTAAATCGGGAGTCTGCATCGCAGGAAAGTGTTCATAGTTTTAGTATGCAAGTCTTTACTTCACATGCAGGTTAGTTTTAGGTGTTCTAACCTTAACGATGTATGTATATATATATATGTGTGTGTGTGAGGTTATGTAGCTTAAAATTGTAAAAGAAAATTATATTTAAGTAATTATTAAGTTAAAACCCTATTTCAAGTAATTACATTAAACAAGTGTATTAAATATTAGGTGATTTGTTTAAAAATGTATCATTAAATATGGGTTAAGTTCAGGGTAGTCATGGGTTTTTAGTGGCTAGGGATGGGTAAACCATAGGGATAGTAAGGACTTTTTAGGATTGGGTGGGGTAGTAAGGGGTTTTAGGGTTCATAGAAGGAGAATGTATAATGTTATTAGGGGTTTTTAAGGCTCAGGGATGGGGAGTGCATACGGATATTAGGTGCGTTTTCAGAGCTCAGGGATGGATAGTGTATGGGGATAGTAGGGAGTTTTTAGGGCTCAGTGATGGGTAGTGGTTTGGGGTAGCGAGGAGTTTTTTGGGGTTATGGATGGGTAGTGGTTTGGGGGTATTAAGGCGTTTTCAGAGTTCAGGGAGAGGTAGTGACTAGTGGTAGAAAGGATTTTTTAGGATTAAGGAATGGTAGTTTAAAATAATACATTTAAATAAATAAAAGTAGCATTAATTTAGCATAAAACAGTTATTACAATTAATAAAATATAGAATTAAATTTAAACAAAGAATCATATTAAATATTCGATTTTAAATGAAATATGTGTGTATTTATTTATATACCGAGACATACTCACATGAGGTGATGGCAGTTGCTGGTAAGTTGCTTCTTTATGAATTACTTGCAGTAAGAGCAACATATATCATGTGGTCTGGATGAATACTTACAAACTGCCCTGCAAAGTAAAGGCCTTCCTGATGTAACGACTACCGATGTAAACACCTTAGAAGTACCAACTGACATTCGATTATGGAACCCAGAATGTGAGGAGAAGATTAGTGGGAAGTGTAACATTGCACCATTATTTTTAGATATTTAGATATTTAAATACGTACATTACGCATAGATTTTCTTTTAAATGTCCGTGTGTATTTCACAATTATCACAAGTCATTATTCCAGTCTGCCCCATTACGTGCTGAACTATTTATGCAAATATGATTTCCTGTAATCCATAATCAGAATGGGAGAATGTTTCTAGTTTTCCCTAACAACTCAAGGTAAAAGAACCACACAAAGATAATATTTTTCCTGACAGCCTGCTCCTTATCTGCGTTCGGTCTGCTGCCTCTGGTTTCTCCAGCCTTCATCTTATTTTTCAGTTTGCTTCTGGACTGAGGGAGTACACCATATATTTTGACTTAACATTGTTTGGACTGCCCCAGTGCTGAAATTGTATAAAAATAAGTGCCAGGGCCCTCGTTACGAGGCACTGCAGCTTGCACCACCCATTGCCCCTGCCAACGCCGCTAATGACAGTACCAACACAACTACTAACAATCACACTCCTACAAGTTTGACAATTCAGACTATTCCAGGCCCCCAAGATTATAAAAATGGCTTAGGCGGCAGATATTAGTACTTTCTAATGGATATTGAAATTATAAACAACTGTTGTGTGCTCATCTCTTAGACAAACAGCGCAACTATGTGGCAGATTGTCAAAAGTGCCAGTGTTGGCAATTAAGTGCCAGTGTCGATGAACAGTAACTACTACAGGCTCAAATTAAGCACTGGACTACCTTTACATTGCCTTCTTCTGGTAAAGCAAGTTACTTGGCATATCTCATTGGGATTGCTGAGTACACTTATTCCCTATTGCACCTGGCGAGGGACAATAAAGAGAGGTTTTTACATTCAGTTTATCAAACCATCTGTGACCTGCATTCACAGATTATTCATTTCTAGAGTGAAGTGTGGCATTTAGTTTTTTCAAAGGTTTTGACTACACTACCCACTTAACATTTTCCTCATGTTTTGGAGTTTATGGTCAAATGTTTCCTATCTTTACTAAAGTGAAAAATTAAAGTCATCAGCTGTGGGCCTATCCAAACCTCAGTTGGGCGCCATTGTTAACAGTACTGCACAAGCCAAGATCCTTCTTTCAGTGACCAGGATATTTGAACTCGAGGCTGAAGTCCCCAGCTTCTGCAATTATCCTTTTTATCATTGAGGGTCAAGGCAAGTTGTTATTCTCATTGGGGCAATTACCACTTTTAGAGCCTGATTCGCAATTCCTTTTCCCAAGAATAGATGGGACCAACTCTTGACAATTGAGGAATAGGCCAGAAGTAAGTCAGCCCTACTAACAAAAACATCCTGCTAAATGGTCTCATTAATGGTCAATGGTCTTTAAAATAATTTTAGTGTGATTTTCCAAGCCCGGTAGAATAGAAGTTCACAAACACTGTGCAAAAGGCAATGCCTTTCAACTGTAACTTTATGCTTCAAATTAATTTTGTAATTTCATGTGGTAAATAATTTAATTACCGGGACTTAATTTGATACAGAAAAATAATAAATATAGCTCAGTAAAATAAGAGGCAGAATCCGTGGTATTAGAGGTTCGGAATGGGCTTTATTCCAATGGACGATTCGAATCGGTGACTCCAAGTTCCATCACCACGGAGGTTCAGGAAGTGAAGTACATACTTTATTGATAAGTAATCACTTTTATACAATAGGCATTACATTGAAGCAAATGCAAGAGGCGTAACAATTGATAGTGTAGATAAAACATACATGCGTAGCAAAAGTGGGCGTAACTGGGTGTGACTAAAGAACGTCATCAGGTGTGATGTCATAATAGGGTGGTTCCATGAAGGAATTTCGCAATGTCAGCAGAAATACTTGGCAGAAATGCGCGCGCAGCAGCATGACGTATGATTGACGTGCAACTAGGGGGTGAAGGGGACTTGACATTTAGCTCTACATGTGGCGACAGATGTCTGGAGGGTCAAGTCAACCTTATCCCAAATCATATCTAACATCCTATGTTTAAAGAACTATGTTATCCAAAAGAGAGGTCTCTTAGAGTAGAATCTTATTCTATACTGACTATACTGACTGTTAGTGCGTGTACAAGCGTCTAAGTGTCTACACTAGATGCGAGGGCGAAAGTCTTCCATAATAATAGGGCTATGAATTACTTGCATAAAGACAGAGAAGCCGGGCCTTTGCTCGGTAGCTGGAAGAATGTTTACTTAAACTACTAGACAGGAATGCATTGGGCAGGGAGCGGAGCAGATAATTTCGAAGGTGAAATACGGTTTTTGGCAGGCAGCGAGCTGATGTCAGGCACCGTGAGCCGCGCAGAGAATGAGGACAAAGTTCATGGATACAGATGCAGGCTCAGACTGGAGCTCTCAGAGGCAGAAGGCAGGGAAAGCTTGATGGCAGAATCAGGGCCTACTCGCCTGAACTGTAAAAATGGCATAAGTGAACCATATAAAGCCGGTGGCCTTTCGTACTTAGGAATGGAATATCCGGCCCATTCATGGCGGATCTGAAAGAGGACATGTTAACGGTGGACGCACATGTATTTGCGTCTTCATAACTGGAACTGGAGGGAACATACATGTACTTGTGATTTATACATGGAACCGTTGGGGTCCAAGATAGGGGACATAACTGATCAGAAAAATCCATATTTCCACATTCCCTCCTTGTCCCCTACTTGCCCGTCAAGAGATATCAATCTTCATCAATCCATTGATCTGTTCATATAGCATCATTTGTTCTTCTTTTTTCTTCTGGGACGAACGAAATCTTGGTGGTGGAATACACGATGTGGCACACAGACCACAGATCGCTGGTCCACATTGTAGACATAGACAGCAACTGAGTAATATGAGAAAGCCAATACCTAGGAAGGATAGGACCTTCCATCCAAAGGTAGATAATACACTCCAAAACCAACCGGACCAAGTCCAGGTGCCTGGATTCTGGTGTATCTGGCTTACAATCTTATGAAGGCGGGTTATGGCTTTATATACAGATGGCGAATTTTCTGGTATGAAAATGCAACAACTTGATCCGATGACCCTACAAGCTCCGCCCCTATCGGCCAGGATGACGTCAAGGACAAGACGATTTTGAAGCACAACAATCCGCATAGCAGACTGCTCTTCTGTTAAATTGCCTAAGGCGGAAATAGTTTCATTCACTACTGCTTCAAGGGTTCTAGTTAATCTACGTATCAGCTTACTATTAGTAACGGTACCTATATAGGGAAAGAGACCTTTATTGAAATCTGTGTATTTTTCCCATGCTGTTTCAGTGTAATCGACTATTGGGAGATCTCTTCTTTCTCTATGGTGTACTAAATGAGTATTTCTGTGATAATCAGGAGGAGCTAGGAAAACAGGTGGCAAAAGGAATCCAATGTAGCAGGTACCATCCCAATCTAGAGGCAAACGTACATATGCCGTCTGACCACATATGAAATAGGAATGGCGGGAAGCTCTAAATGTAGACTTGCCCTGATCACTAAATTCTATTACAGTGGTGCATCTACTATGGCCCATATGTATGGAACCATTCTTTCTTACACATAATTCACCTTTTACTCGAAATACTGACATAGCGGGCAAAATTGGGGTAGCTTCGGATTCGACATTTAGGATCATAAGATTGAGTGTAAAATTACCTAATCCATATACTTCATTTTCTAGATCAGTTCCTGTTCTTTTGGGAAGTCCCTCCTTGTTAGGGTAGCAGACTTTAAGTAAAACTAAGTTCAAATTTCCCCATACCCAGTTGTCTTGATAAACTGCAGAATTCGAATCTTGGGAATTAATTAAACTAAACCATGCTCCACAGGAGCCGTTGTGTGTGAACGGGTATGGAAAGAGAGGTAGAATTCCTTTATAATTCTGATAGGGAGGGAGTCGGCCACAGATCCAACAATTTGTAGCATTGCTAACCTGATGGGAATGATGTAACATACTAATAAACGTGTTATTGCGCAGCGCAAATCTATATGACAATTCATGCGGAGGTAATTCACTAAAAGAATGTTCAGCAGTAACATTATAAACATATCTAGAAATAGGATAATATACGTGCAACAATATACTTGCAGTAATTATTAAAAGACTTAAGAAAAACAGAATTAATAACGTCACTGTGCAATGACTACGCAGTGATTTACAGTATGCATGTCGTTTCAACATTTTTCGGGTTTTTTCTCTATTCAGGTCTAAGGGATACATGTCAGAGACAAATTCAACCGCTTCACCTTGGAGAGGACTTAAACAATCAAATTGCCTGACTGGTTAGACCTGAGTTTCAGTTTATATTGTTCGTGATTACTTGATTCAACCAAAGGAAGTTTTGAGTCAATGGGTGAAGACACACGAGGTGTGGTATTTACATCCGATGGTAGTCCATGAAATTTCTTGATATGACTTGAATGTATCCAGCCTTTTCGACCCTCGATCTTCACGGCTGTCCTCGTCGTTAATAACACGAGCTGAGGCGACCTCCACCTAGGGTCCAGCTGAGACTTCCGATCAAAGTTCCTCACTAAGACCAGGTCTCCTGGAATTACGTCATGGGGTTTCACCTCAGTGTTGTCGGGAAAAGCTGCAGCTACCTGTGAACGACAAGATTGTAGTGCAGACATCAAGGAAGCCAAGTAATCTGTCAGCATATTACAGTCAATATCAGTTATTTTACGTGGTATAGGCGTCCCCCACATATTTGGTGGTCTGCCAAAGATCACCTCATACGGGGATAGCCCTGTTCGAGAGTGTGCTACCATTCTCATGTAAAAGAGTGCAACGGGTAAAGCTACTACCCAGTCGACACCTTTTTCTCTACAAATTTTGGACAATCTAATTTTCAAGGTCTGATTATGTCTTTCCACGAGACCTGCTGCCTCGGGGTGTCGGACACAGTGGAACTTCCACTGATAACCTAACAAAAGTGAAACGTGTTTCATTAGTTCGGATGAGAACGGCTGGCCGTTATCTGAATAGACAACACGTGGTAAACCGTACCGTGGGAAGAATTCTCGAACTAGCTGCTTGGCAGTGGTCGGGGCAGTGTAATCTGATACTGGGTAAGCTTCGGTCCAGCGGGAAAGAGCGCAGACAACTACGAGAACATATTTGAATCCTCGACATCGTTCCATCTGGATATAATCCATCTGGAGGACTTCAAAAGGGTGATCAGGAGGCTGAAATCCACCCTGTTCTACGGGAATGCTTTTTCCTGGGTTGAACTGGCAACAGATCATACAGGTACGAACTTTTTGTTTAGCTGCTGCTCGTAAATGTTTGTTGAACCAAATGTGTTGAATTCTGTCTAGCATAGCTTTTTCCCCTAGATGCGCTGGACTATGTACAGTGTTAATAATGACTTGGACCATTGAATCAGGAAGGAACCACACAGATTTTTCCTTTGTCATCCATCCTTGATCCGTTTGGATCCCTCCTAATTCAGTCCATTTCTTTATTTCGTCTGGAGTAGCATGTGTCTGTATGTCAATTACATCAAGAGCGGGATCCTTAACCATCATGCAATGTGTTGGCGTCGGGACTATTGTCTTTGTCATGTCGGACGTTTGAGTTTGAGCAGTCTGTTTAGCTGTTCTGTCAGCTAGATCATTGCCTTGAGAAATGATATCAGTAACTTTCGTATGAGCTTTACATTTCATAATTGATATTGCAGTGGGTAGATGTATTGCATCTAATAAGGCATGAATGAGGGGTCCGTGCTGAATGTGGGCACCGTGAGAAGTTAAATAACCTCTCTCTCGCCACAGCACGCCGAAGTCATGTACAACTCCGAATGCATAACGTGAATCAGTATATATGTTGACTTTTTTATTTGTGGCTTGAATACAGGCTTGTGTCAGAGCGACGAGCTCTGCTGCTTGAGCGGACAAGGTATTTATGCAATTTGTTTCAATGACTTCAGTGTCTGTTGTGACTGCGTAAGCGGCCACTAACTCTCCTGTACTTGTTCTCATACATGAACCATCTACATACAACGTTAAGTCTGGGTCTGACAATGGGACGTCTGTCAAGTCTTGTCTGGGTTTCGTTGTGATTGTAATAACATCAATACAATCATGAGCTAGTGGGTCTGTTCCGATTACAGGTAAAAGTGTGGCAGGATTCAATGTGTTACAACGTCTAATTTCTATATGTGGTTGGAACAATGTTAATTCGTAACCGGTGAGTCGTGCTATAGTCAAGTGTTGTGTTTGTGTGCGGTTCAAAAGAACCTCTACTGCATGTGGTACTTGTACTGTCAATGGATGTCCTAATACTATGGCATCGCTTTGTCTGATTGCTAAGGCTGTTGCTGCCACTGATTTTAGGCATGCAGGCAAAGCCTGAGCTACGGGATCTAATGTACTAGAAAAATAGGCACATGGTTTGTGTGATCCTGCTTGTTCCTGTGTGAGTACTGACAAGGCAGTACCTTCGCGTTCTGTAACAAAGAGTGTAAACTGTTTATTGTAACATGGTGTTGCTAGGACAGGTGCTTGGCATAAGGCTTTCTTTAGGCTTTCAAAAGCTTGTGCATGTTCCTGAGTCCAAGGGAGTACAGTCGATGTGGCTGCCTCCTGTGTTGTCAATTGAATGAGTGGTATTGCTAGAAATGCATACTGAGGGATCCACTGCCTACAATATGAAGTGAGGCCTATGAAAGCCCGCACCTCCTTTTGTGTCTTGGGTATCGGCATGTTAGCTATTAACTGAATGCGGTCGGGTGTAAGCTGCCTTCCCTCCTTGGACAGCGAGTGTCCAAGATAAACAACTCGCTGGACACAGAATTGCAGCTTAGAAGGGGACACCTTGTGCCCCTTTTCGGCTAGAAATTGTAAAACCGTCAGTGATGCTTTTTCACATTCAGGTTCGCTTCGGGCGGTGATCAGCAGATCATCGACATATTGAAGTAGTGCAGTGTTGACTGGCATGTGGATACTGTCGAGTTCTCGTTTCAGTGCTTGGCTATAGATGCTGGGGCTTTCTGTAAATCCTTGAGGTGCGCGTGTGAATTTAAAGCTACGTCCATTTAAACTAAATCCGAACAAGTATTGGCTTTCCGGATCTATTGGGACGCTGAAAAAGGCATTCTTGAGGTCAATTACAGTAAAGAATGTTGCTTCGGAATCAATAGCTGTCAGTAATGACGAGATATCTGGGACCACAGGGAATTGTGGCACAATGCATTTGTTCAATTCGCGCAGATCAATAACCAATCGATATACTGGCGGAGCCTTTGGATCTGTTCGTTTAAGAATCGGAATTATCGGGGAATTACATACATTGGAGTCTGTTTCCACAACTACTCCTTGGACAATGAGCTTGTCAATAATTTGCAGTAAAGCCACTACAGCATCTGGTGGTAACTTGTATTGTCGCATTCGTGGTAGTACCACTCCTGCCTTTAATGTAACCCGATATGGTGTAATATTCATGCAACCCACATCAGTAGGGCCTTGTGCCCATAAATGTGTAGGTAAAGTCTGCAGTCGGGGATCCATGTCTCGAGACACATAGTGACCTTTGAAATCACGTAAAAACAATCTTACTCCTTCCGGAGAACAACATATTATAGCTCCTAGAGCTTTCAGTGTTTTTATACCTAACAGGTTTTCTGGACATGATTTAGTAAGCAATAAATCTGTAGTTCGGGTTAAGGGTCCTATCGTAAGTGGAAGAGGCTGTGATACTTCATTAACAATAGGTTTTCCTGAAAAACCAAGGGAAATATTCTGTGAGCCTGAGAGGGGTGCCCCTGGAACTTCACTACGTTTTATAGTTGTTCGACTTGCCCCTGTATCAAGTAAAAATTTTCTATCTTGGCCTAATAGTTCACTATGTACATAAGGTCCTTCTTGGTCTACAGGGACCTCGATAAGGGGTAAGTCAACTTCCCTCTCTAGGCTGGTTCATGCGTATCGTTGATAATCAGGATAATCATACTGTGCGGTCTGGTACAGCTGTCGTGTCGTGGTTTGTGTGGCAGCAACAGGCAACGCTGGTGCAGCTGGCACAAACTGTATAGACTGTTGTGGAGCTGACATGGACTGTGCATGCTGTGGTGCTCCTTGTTCATTCTGATCCTGTCTAGGTGGCCGTGGTCTTTCTTGTGTTTTACCTGTGGCGATATTACGCTTCAAGACTGGGCAATCGTGTATGTAATGACCTGGTTGTTTACAATAGTTGCATGTCCCTTTTACAGGTCCTGCTGAATCACCGGACTGTGTCGTACCCCTTTTATGACCTTCAGCTGGAACTGTCTGGGAGACTAGCATTTTCATTTTTGTGTCTTTCATGCGTTTCTGTTCATGTTCTTGTTCCTCTCTAATTCTATTGTAATGGTACTGTAACATTTGTAACATTTGTGATGGGGTATTACCTTGCCAGGTACTCTCGAATTTTAATACTCTATTCTTCACTTGGGGTAAGGAATTTTCAACCAATTTTGTCACAAACAGATGTGGGTATGACTCGCTACTTGCTTTTATACCACTATTTATACCAAAACATTTTTCGAATCGGGCATAGAAATCACTAGTGTCTTCATCTTGCTTTTGTTTACAGGCTGAGATTGCACCCCAGTCTTCCTTTTTCGTGGTTAATAAACGTGGCAGTACCTGTACTAGTAAACCTGGTAGTGCTTTAGTTTTATCCCCAAGCCCCGAACCTGGACCTCGGGCCCTTTCTTCATTTTCTAATGCTGTCCAGTCTATCTTTTGGTCTCCTACCTCCCACTCTTTTTCCTTGAGTTTCTCATAAATGCCAGCAGGCATTAGTACCTTTAATATTGTCATAATGTCGGGATAGGTATACTCTCCCATGAGTAACATGTCTTTAATTTCTCGGTGAAAACCCGCTGGGTCTTTGTCATGACTGGGTACCACTTTCTTCATTTCTAACAATTCTATTTTCGATATGGGCGTATATACATATACACGTTTAAACTGATTGTCCTCGCCCTTCATTGGGTGTACTTCTCGTAAGGGATTCTGTCTGTCCATGTAATACGTCGTTCTTTCCTTGATGGGCAGTGAGACATGTTCTGGGCATACAAAAAGAATGTACTGCTTTCTTGATTCTAGTATTTCTCTAATTAACTTAGTACCTGAACCTCTCCATCTATTCGTGAGTAATTCAGTCAATATATCAGGTAACGGACCAGGATCGGAATGTTGACTTTGATAAAGTATAAGAAGTTGTTGAATCATATAAATCCCAGCTAAACGCTGTTCATCTGGGGTGAGGTTCAAAAATGTGTGTGCTACTGTATCATCACCATATTTTCCGGGACTGTCAGCCCAATGAACGGCTGACCTGGCTAATTCTTGTTCATCCATAGAATCGAGTAAATGATAACCCCTTCGTTCTCGGAGTAATTTGTCAGCGGCTTGGAACGAATGCTCGGGGGACCTTAGATTTATTATAGGTGTTTGGAAATTCCTGTTATTATCTGGACATATCGGACGTATCGGGTCAGTGAAACATCTAGTACTATTACAAGGTCTTCCTCTACCTACATAGGCTATGGTTTCTGACTGTCCTGTGGGCAGTCCTGATCCTTCCTCCTCGCTTTGTTCGAACTGATCTACCGTTAATCTCTCTTCATGTAGGCGTTCTATTTCTCTACGGATCTTTCGACACATGGCTATTATACATTTTTGCTTATCATGTCTCCCTTCTGATATATTCTGGCTCCATCTGGTAAGAATTTGCATTGCTTCCGGGTCTACCCCCGGTCGGTCTTGATTTCTGATCACACAATTTATGAGGAAACGTAACAGTTCCCCCTGTATCTCCACTTTCTGGTATTCCATAGCTCTGTTAATACATTCAGAATCTCGCCCTGTTTGGACAAAATGATATATATTATCTAGATGCACAGTCATTCCTGGTAACTTCCCCAAATACACCGCGGCTCGTCTGATACGTAGTGATGCCATGATCATTTCGTCCTCTTTGCCGGGCACAGGGTCATATCTACAATCTACAAGAAGTTCCTTAAGCGTGCGGGAATTTATGAGTTTGGGGGTACGTGGATGTGCTGTTTCTTGAAAAGTAAGTTTATTTATTCTGGGTGGCGTAGAAAAAATGTTGGTAGCACCTCCGGTAGCCCCGTCTGGGGTATCGGGCGTGAAAGGATTCGTTGAACGCGATACAGCAACTATAGGTGTGGGCACAGCTGTAGAAGCAGCTGTAGGAACAGACGTGGAAACAGATGTGCTTGCCGGAACTTGTGTCAGGATTTGATGTTGTAGGGATACAGATACAGGATCTTGGCGTTGAACCTCCCCGGCAGACGGTCTATGTGGGGCGGGGTTAGCATACTCGGGAGCTGCTTCATCTAAATATGAGGAAAGAAAAACATCTTCTGCTGTTCTAGGATGCCCTTTAGGATGCATTTTTATTGGGAACAATGGGGGTGGCAAGTCTTTTGGTATCTCCGGAGTAGCCTTAGGTAATCCCTCGGCCAGAAGGGGATACATACCATTCATAAGGGCATTTCTTTGTCTGTCTACTTGGTCTGATTTCACTCGTGTACCTTCTTCAATTAATAGATTTTCTCGGACTTTATTTGAATTTTCCTTACTCTTCTCTTCCTGTCTACGTGCTTTTTCTGTACGTCTATACGATTCTTTACGCCATAATTCAATGGCGTCTTTCTGTGATTGTCTAGCTTTCCTTTTCCATAATTCTTCCTCTACTTTCACGATGCAATCTGCATCCCAGGTCCCAGCTGCGGGCCACCTCTGACTTTCTGGTAATTCCTTAGTGTAGTCTACCCATAGATCAAGAAATAATATGGCGTCTAGGCCATGTTTATGATACATGAAGTACCCTGGAGTGTCCCTAGGAGGAATGGGAACAGCTTCTTCGAGTACCCCTTTTCTAGTTGTGATCTGTCTTAGTTTCGAAAAGAGCGGCATACTGAGAACTGATCTGATACTTGGTCTTGAACAAACTTAATACAATAGACACAATGATGAACAGTCATTCACACCACAATATGCAGGACGTATTAACACATTTAACATTTAACATTTAAATGAGCAACAATGATGACGATCTGAGAAAACTTAATCACAAGACATAATCCTCGGCATTTAACTGAATTATTCTGAATTTATATACTTGATATACTAGATATACTGCTAAACAGTACAGATACACTGCTAAAACAGTGCAGACCGGATTTGTGTACCCAAACCCGTCTTGACCGGCACAACCTATGTGCACGTCAGAACGCCTCCCCAGTAATGGTACTCACCGGGTAGCTCGGAACGGAAGGCCTCGGAACGAAACTGAACTGAACTGGACTGGACTCGAAAACTTCGGACACTTCGGGACATCGGAAACCTCGGAACTTGGTGGGCCTCTGTATACCTCGGATCTTGCTCTCTCAGCTAGGCTCTGGTCGGGATACTTCGCACTTCTCACCGCCTCGTCTGGGTGTTGATCGCAGCCTCAGTCACCCCCGCTTGGCCGGAGGGAGATACAGGAAATCCTGCTGGTACGCGTTGTTGTCCGTCCAGCCGTGGCAGGAGACCGGGCCTGCAACGCACCGCCGGCGCGTGAGATGAGAAAGTGTCCCTGTTTGGGCGCCATTCATGTGGTAAATAATTTAATTACCGGGACTTAATTTGATACAGAAAAATAATAAATATAGCTCAGTAAAATAAGAGGCAGAATCCGTGGTATTAGAGGTTCGGAATGGGCTTTATTCCAATGGACGATTCGAATCGGTGACTCCAAGTTCCATCACCACGGAGGTTCAGGAAGTGAAGTACATACTTTATTGATAAGTAATCACTTTTATACAATAGGCATTACATTGAAGCAAATGCAAGAGGCGTAACAATTGATAGTGTAGATAAAACATACATGCGTAGCAAAAGTGGGCGTAACTGGGTGTGACTAAAGAACGTCATCAGGTGTGATGTCATAATAGGGTGGTTCCATGAAGGAATTTCGCAATGTCAGCAGAAATACTTGGCAGAAATGCGCGCGCAGCAGCATGACGTATGATTGACGTGCAACTAGGGGGTGAAGGGGACTTGACATTTAGCTCTACATGTGGCGACAGATGTCTGGAGGGTCAAGTCAACCTTATCCCAAATCATATCTAACATCCTATGTTTAAAGAACTATGTTATCCAAAAGAGAGGTCTCTTAGAGTAGAATCTTATTCTATACTGACTATACTGACTGTTAGTGCGTGTACAAGCGTCTAAGTGTCTACACTAGATGCGAGGGCGAAAGTCTTCCATAATAATAGGGCTATGAATTACTTGCATAAAGACAGAGAAGCCGGGCCTTTGCTCGGTAGCTGGAAGAATGTTTACTTAAACTACTAGACAGGAATGCATTGGGCAGGGAGCGGAGCAGATAATTTCGAAGGTGAAATACGGTTTTTGGCAGGCAGCGAGCTGATGTCAGGCACCGTGAGCCGCGCAGAGAATGAGGACAAAGTTCATGGATACAGATGCAGGCTAAGACTGGAGCTCTCAGAGGCAGAAGGCAGGGAAAGCTTGATGGCAGAATCAGGGCCTACTCGCCTGAACTGTAAAAATGGCATAAGTGAACCATATAAAGCCGGTGGCCTTTCGTACTTAGGAATGGAATATCCGGCCCATTCATGGCGGATCTGAAAGAGGACATGTTAACGGTGGACGCACATGTATTTGCGTCTTCATAACTGGAACTGGAGGGAACATACATGTACTTGTGATTTATACATGGAACCGTTGGGGTCCAAGATAGGGGACATAACTGATCAGAAAAATCCATATTTCCACACTCTCTCTGGCTTTCTCGTCTCTCTCTTTCTCTTGTGGCCTATCTCTCGCTGTCTTTTTTGCTCACACTGTATCTATGTGGTATTTGTATAGTGCAAACCTAGCCACAAAGGCAGCGGAGTGCTGTTCAGGGTCAAAAGCAAGTATGACGTTAATGAGCTGCAGGCGAGTTAGCTGGTTATTGGATTGTTATTGCATTGTGATATAGTGTACTTCAAAGAGATGCATCTTCAATTCTTTCCTAAACTGGAACAGTGCTACAGATCTTGTGTGTAAAGATGGAAAAGTGGGCTCAAGTCTGATCGAGGCACAGATTGTGAACTTTTATGCAAGGTAACCAGGAATGCTGTTCATGATCACTTTGTAAATGATGTAGTGTTTGAAGATGGTGCACGCCAGTAAGGGGAGCCAAAAGGGTTCCATCACGATGGCCGGGTATAATCATACTTCTTCTTCTGTGGGCCTGAACAGAAGTTCTGAAGTTTCCTTCTGGAAGAAATGTTTTCACTTTCTGTATGGTTCAAATCTATTTTTATTATTTCAAAGCAAAATAATACAGAAATACCGTACTCGGCAGGCCCCCATAGCTGGGGTGCTACACAGAAAGAAGAGATACAAAGACAACCCAAACTTTACCCCAACTACTCCCCCCTCCCCTGTCACCACTCCACCCTGTACTTATGCTGACATAATGTGTTTAAGCGTCATGAGACCCTTCTGTGTCTCGTTCCCCATTGTCTTCCCGTAACAGTTGCATCCGGTCATTTAGCACTGTCAGTCACAACAATTTAAATATTTAGGGCATGTCACTTTGTAAGATTCCGAAGAGAGCAGTAATAAGTATGGTTGCCATAGCTCTTGATAGGCTTCTAGCTGTTGAGTCCTTGCAACGGTCAGAGGTTTCATACCCATTATGCGCCATATCCTATGGAGCAATGCGTTATGTGTCTGGAGTTTCTCCATGCCCCAATGCGAGAAAATTGCTTGAAACACTGCTCACAGCACCACGCCAATGTCCTGTCCCCTCCTAGATGTAAGAAGAGTTTCCATAGGATAGGCAACAACGGTATGGTGAATGAGGTCAATTCCTTCCGAGTGACTACTCTGTCCGAAACCCCAAAGGTGGCTCTAATAGTAACAAGGGAGGAATACAGCTGACAGGGGATTTTCCAGAGATGTTTTCTCAATATCGCCATATCCATAAAACAACAATGCTTTCCAGGCTCCTTGCAGTTCCACTCTACCAGAGAGTGAAATTACACAGCCTGGCAATAGTGCAGGAGGCTATGATCCCCTAGATGACACTCCCGGGCCAGGCGATGAATCTGCACAAGGTTCATATGTGGCCCTGTCCCTCCCAAACAAAGCGATTAATTTCCTCAGACAGAAGGTGTCAAATGAAGGGCGTGGAAAAAGAAAAAAAAAGCAGGGTCACTTTCAGAGCTGCCAGCCTCCCAAGCTATGAGAGGTGGTTGTGTTTCCATTGAGCAAGGTCTGTACGGACCTGCTGAAATAAGGCTCTATGATTGATGGCCACTGTATCGCCCACTGTGGTAGCTATCTGTATGCCAAGATATGACACCGAGGTGCCCGCGCACGTTAACGGATATCGGGCTACCAGCTGTTCTTGTACAGGGGGCATAACGGAGAAGTTAAGAGTGTGCATTTTAGGACTGTTGATGCAGAAGCCCAAGGCCCTTCCAAACTGCCCCAGCTCATCCAGGAAGGACGGCTGTCCTTAGGTGCTACTATAACTTAATCTGCATAGAGGCTGATAGTATCCTCTCCCCCCCAAACCACATGCCGGTAATACATGGGTTGTCCCTATCCCTCTGTGCCTATCGGCTCCATGTAAAGAGCAAACAACAGGTGCATTAACTGACAGCCCTGTCTTGCTCCCCTACCAATGGGAAAAGGGGTGGATGCCACTCCATTGGCTCGAACCACTGCTCGAGGCACACTGTAGTTGCTAAGAATCCAGGAACGAAATGTGTCCCCTTTGCCAAAATGGGTCAACGTTGCTTCTAGATTTGGCCACTGAACCCGATCGAATGCTTTTTCAGAGTCAATGGCAAAAAGCCTTATTTCCTGCTGCGAGCGTTTTGCTTTATCCACCAAATGGAGGATGCGCTTAGTGTTCTGCGCACTGGTAATCGGTAGTAAAGCCTGACTAATTTGGATCCTCCAGACCTGGCATTTGGGGCCATAAAAGTGCAGCCTAGAATTCTGGTGAAGAATTTTGCATTCACATTTATAAATGAAATGGGCCGATGCGAGCCACACTTCTGTTTATCTTTCTATACTTGGTTTGAGTGTAACGGTGGTGGAAGCCTCAAACATGGAATGTGGGAGGATGCCCATATCTGCCAGCGAGATAAAGAGTCTAGCGAGAATAGGGGGTGAATGTTTTGCAGAACATTTTATAAAAAAGGGCAGGGAAGCAACCTGGATCCGGGAATTTTAGAAGTTTCTGGCATGCTGCAACGACTTCTTCTATAAGAATGGGATGAACAAGGGAGTCAGCCTGTTAGGGTGTCAGTCGAGGTGTGTGCGTGCCCCGCAGATAAGCCCGCAAATCAACAGGTTGTGAGTCCTCTGCCTAATAGACCGACATATAAAAATCCTTTAGGGCTGCCGTTATTGCTGCATCTTCCGCAACTTCCCTACCATCCCGCTGAAGGAGGGCTTCTACCCTCTAAGCCTGTCATTTAGCTCATAACTTGTTGCCCAGAGCCTGCCACATTTGTCCCCTCCTACATAGAAGGAGTGTTGCAAGCGGAGCATCTAAATCTAAACAGTAACGCTGCACCCTTGCAGTCTCCAGATGCCGCCAGATTTATGGAGTGCCTGTCCTCTTATGGATAGCCTCCAGTTATCTTACCTTCCCCTCTAGTTCCACCCATTTCCCTTGCGCAGCCTATTTTCGTCTTGAGGAAATGGCAATGAGTTCTCCCGGATGACCGCCATTAATGTCTCCCATTGGGTGGCTATGGAAGTGTTGTCAGTATCATTAACTGCTAGGGAGTTAGTAATCATCTGCATGATGTGTCGTACTGTGTCCGGGTGGTTAAGTAAGTGTTTTCGCAGCCACCATGGGAGATAGGCCTGATGAGAAGGGGTCACTTGAAGCAAAAGGATCAAGGGGGTGTGGTCGGACAGAGTCCAAGGTTCAGTCTCAACTGCTGCAATCTGGGTTTGGATGCTCCGTCTGGCCAGAAAATTACCAATACTAGCATACCTTTTATGGGCATGGGAGTAAAAAGTGTAGTCTCTAGTATGCGGGTGTGCTAACTGCCACAGATCATTCAAACTCACCTCTTGCAGCCAGCCCGCTTCCTCGTGTGAGAGTGCTCCAAATTTGCCTTAGCGCTGCCCTGACCTATCAATATCCTTGCTCATCAGCAGGTTGAGGTCTCCCCAATCAAAACTGTTGAGTCTGGGGATGCCATACTATCTATTTTGGCTGTGTTACAAATTGCTCCTGGTTATTATTAAGGGTATATATATAGAGGCTATTCCGCCTGTCTTTGTAGGACTGAAGAAGTACTGGTATTGGAAGTGATGTAAATTCAGTCTGTGCTAGTCAGTTGGGGTGAGGTGTGTCTCTTGCAATAGTCAAACATCCCCACCAGCATGATCTAGGTAAGACAGATTCGCCTTTTGTCTAACCGGGCTGTTAAGCCCTTTCACATTAAGGTTAATAATCTTCAATTGAATTCCACCCACTCCAGCCATATTACACCTGGTGTAAGAGGTACATGAAGCTAGCAGCCCAGTTATGTGAGGGGTCACTCTGAGTGCACCAGTGTCCCTACAATGGAGTGAGTACAAAACGAACATAAACCTCAACTATAAACAAAGATAAATAATAAACAAAGTTTACTGAGTATCCAGTGGTAACCAGGCAAGTCCTGAGGGAGTTCCCGGTCAGGGGCCAGTGAAATCCGCCTCCGATGGTGTGTTATGAAGTCATCTGTCGCTCCGCCGCTCCACCCCACAAGCCAGATATAACCCCACTGGCTTTGTAGGGAGTCCATAGTAGCCGCAGGTCCGGAAGGGGTCTTCCCCGGGTCACCAGAGAGGCTGTCGATGACTGCCCGTCACTCCATGGCTATGGTTGCTGGGTCTGGGCGATGCCCACGCTCTTTTGCAGCTGTTGTGCTGTCTCTCTTTGTGCATGTGGAGCCCACGTGGTGAGCCCCTCCTCCTCCTCCAATTGGATGTTCAGACGTTGTCATGCCTCACCCTGTGCTTTAAGTGGATGGATCTTTTCCTCCCTGCGAAAAATTAGTCTACATGGCTGGCCCCAATTGTAAGAGATCCCCGTGTTTCTAAGCAAGGTTGTAACGGGCGGAAAGGCCCTGCGTTTCTGGAGAGTTTATGCAGGCAAGTTTTGGTATAATGCCAACTTATGGCCTAAGAATTGTTCAGGCTCTGTCAACCACTCAATCATGATTCGTTGAGCATGGCTGCATCACCGGTGAGGTGCTGGGAGATCATGCTGCCTGCACTCCTATTGGTAGACCAACCAGGTCTTGAGGTCCTTCATTAACTGCTGGAGTGATGGTGAGACTCCAAGGTGCAGGGGGAGGATGTTCCAGGCCTTATCCGTCAGGTGGGAGAAGAAACAGCCTCCACTGTTCGTCTGGTGGATGCGTCAGGTGGCTGCCAGGGAGAGGGATTTGGCGCAGAGTTTCCTGGTAGGTTGGTGGTTATTCATTCAGTTGTTAAGGTGCGCCGGTCCTTCGTTGTGTAGTGCCTTGTAAACATGAGTGAGCAGCCTGAACTTGCATCTCTTCATGACTAGTAGCCAGTGGAGTTTCCTGAGGTGAGGGGGGATGTGCGTCTGTCCGAGGATGTTGAGGATTAGTCTGGCTGTTTTGTTCTGGATAGTTTGGAATTTTATCATGAGTTGGGCAGTGATTCCTACCTAGAGGGAGTTGCCATAGTCTAGTCTGATGGTGATGAGAGCTTGCATGACTGTTTGCCTGGTGTTGGGTGAGAACCATCAGAAGACCTTTCTGAGCATTTGGAGGGTGACGAAACAAGTGGAGGAGACAGCGCTGACCTGCTTCTTCATGGATAGCTGGCTGTTGAGGATCATGCCGAGGTAGCGGACATGTTCATTGGGTTTGGGGCTTGAGCCCAGCTTATGGGGCCACCATTCATTGTTCCAGAGGATATCCTTGTCATTCCTGAAGAAGAGTACTTCTGTCTTGTCAGTGTTGAGTTTGAGACAGTTGTTGTTCACCCAGGAGGCTACATCTTTCATGCATCTTTGGAACTTGTCCTTGGTGGACATAGGATCATTGGCCAGGAAGAGGATGAGTTGGGTGTCGTTGGTGCAGAAGATGTTGAGTCTATCGCTCTTGGCGATGTTGTCCAGGGGTTTTATGTTTACATTAAAGAGGGTTGGGCTGAGGGATGAGCCTTGAGGTACACCGCATCTGGTGTTCTCAGGGAGAGAAGAGCAGGGAGGGAGGTTGTGCGCCCCTTGCCCAAAGCAGGATGGCTTCTTTCAGTTAGAAATCATAAACAGGCAAAGATGTTAGGCGGACTGCCCTTTTCGAATCTTGAGAGGTCCACCATATGAACCCTGTCTAGCTGCACATCCGACTCCGCTTGTGGTCAAGTATCTGGTGGAAGAGGGCCTTCACATAGGCCATGATGTCTGTGCCCTCAGCCCAGTGGGTGCTCTTTGAATGCGTATGTTGTTCCTTCGAGAAACCTTTTGTTCAAGCAGTCGCAGGACTTCTTGCTGCAGGTGCTCGATCTCCTCCTCTTGTCCAGTTTCATTGTCCTTGAGTTTGGACACTCTTTTACTCACCTCGGCCAGGTCTCGTCTGACCTTCCTGAGGTCCTGTGTAGGTTCCTGTTTCAACGCTTGGATATCTTCTCTCTGGGACATGAAGAGCACCTCCATAAACAAACTCATCAGGGGGCCTCCCTCCCCTTCTATGACGGGTGCCAATTGTTGAGACTGGTGGCCTTCCTCGACCAGGGCTCCCGCCAGTTTTGTCAGCATGTCTATCAGAAAGCGCTTTTTCTTTCCCCTTGCTGATGTCATGATAGGTCTCTGTTTGGTGTCCGCTGGAAAGCAACACGTGGTGCTGATGTGGCGACGTCCTCTCTTGACCAGAACCTCCAGTCTCAAACACAATGCTCTGTATGCCTTTCGTGTGAGCCAATATTGTGTCTCGGACTCTGCGACATATTGCACTGAGGGGCCAATCTTATGCTCTGCTGACATGTCCCTCCATGCATGGCTACATGGACTCTCTCTCACGGGATGAGAGAGTCTCTCAGGGTCCACGAAGGGCGGAGGGAATCTACGTCCATTGCCCTAGCTACACCAGCCACATAGTGGACCAATTGCGCTGCTACTCGGCTAGAGCACTTCTTCGATACTTGAGGGGGCTAGCGGGCCGTCCATCCTGTATGACCACCCATGGTGGTGTCGACCAGCCGCCCCTCCCACAATCACCCCAAGAGGCCACAGCTGTCTTCGAGAGGCGCCCCTGCCGCTGTCTGCTCCTGTCTGCCGCTCTCTCTCACCTTGCTTACACCAATTGTCTAGGGGGTGAGGGCCCATCCCCCTGGGGCCGTCACACTCTGCATCGCATGGTACTGGAGCACAGCCGATCTACTCCATGGCATATGCAGCCACTCAAGCTTTCCGGTGTTAGCCCAGGCCCAGCTGGTCCTTCAGCACCGTCTCCGCCGGGCTGCTGTTGGGCATCAGGTCCTCACCAGGTCTCAGGCTTTTCAGCCAACTCTATCCGGGACTCCAATATCCCTTGGAGGGACCAATGCGTTCGGATGCACAGCATTCTTGCTGGTGCAGCCTCCGTCTTTTCTGGCAGCTGACCAGCACTACCGCACAGCTGCTGCCATCTTGAAAAGCACAAACACCGGTTGCAGCCTCCAAGGGGGCTTGCATGTGATCGGCTGGACTGCACACCTGATTATTGGTGTCAGCAGTCTCTAAACCAGCAGCCGGTCTCTGCAGTCACCTCTCCGGGCCACGGACTCTGCAATAGAGGGTTTTTGCTGTGGTGGGTTAGCGGAGGAGCAAAGCAATGCATCTGCTATCTTGAACACGCCCTCTGTCTCACTTTTTTAAGAAGAGAGAGCTAACACTAGGCAGTCTTTGTTTTTTTCCCAGTAATATTACTTGAGGGTGATGTTGGTATCAAAGGTAAATCCAAGTGACTTGGCTTATAGTTGAGTCTGAAGCTGTCAGGGTTCACACCACTGAACCAGGTTTGTACTGTTTTGTGCTTGTTGTTCTTGGCAAATAACAGGAATGCTGTCTTAGTTGGGTTGAACTTCAGGTAGGTGCTCAACGTGGAAGACTGGATGAGGTACCGACAGAGCTAGGGGCATTGGATATCTGGAGCAGAGGAGACTTTCAGGTAGAGTTGTGTATTGTTGGCATATTGGTGAATCTTGATGCTGTTATCCGTCCATAGAGCTGCATGGGACTCCATGTATAGGGTGAAAATGGCGGAAGAATGTATGGCACCTTGGGGGACTCTGACTATGATAGGAGTCCTTTAGGACTTGGAGATGCCCAGGTGAACAAACTGTTGTCAATTGGAAAGGTAGGAGGACAGCCAGTGAAGTACATTGCCAGTAAATTACATTTGAGATTCCAGGGTGTGGATGAGGGTTGGATGGTCGAGTGTGTTGAGGTACGAGGTACTACGATATCAAGAGGCAAGGGTTATCTTCATCAGTAGTCTGGAAGGCGTTGCCTTTGATAGATAAGATAGCAGTCTTCATGCTGCAGAATGATCTGAACCCAGATTGGAAGTCATCCAGGAGATGGTTAGCATTGATGTGATAGTGTAGATGAGCATAGACTGTTTTTTGAATGATCTTGCCAATGAAGGGTAGCTGGGTGATATTCTGATAGATGAAAAGGTCATCACAGTGTCTAGTGAAGGTTTCTGTAGGAGCTGGCGTATCTGGCCTGGCTTGAGAATGTCATGAATGATACCTTGATTGAGGGTGGTGTTGACAATAGTGAGTAGGAGTGAGAGAGCTTCCCCAGAGAGCGCTTTGATGAAGGACAAGGGTAAGATGCCATCTTGATAGGAAGTGACATTGAGGAAGTTGAGTGTGTTAGCAAGATTTGTGAGAGTCAGGGCTTTAAAGGACAACTATTTTGGTGGAATTCTACGAGTAGGGGATGGTGTTAGAAGAGAGGTAGCCTTGATGTTGATTTGTTGTCTTATATTTTTTTTTTTGTTCACTGAAGAAGAGGTTGATGGCATTGCACTTTTCTGTGGAGTGTGGAATAGGTGAGGAAGGCAGGGAGTTTCTGCTGTGCTTGTTTAAAAAAAGTATTCCACATCTGTTGGTGACTTCGCTGATGGTGTTGGTGAGTTTTCTGCATGTTTTGTGAAGGGATTTCAGTAAAATTAGGTCACTGGAGTTAGTGTTTTTCTTCCATTTTCTTTCCTGTCTGCAGATGGAACATTTATTGTCAACAAGGTCTTTAGAGTACCATGGTGCTCAAGGCTTCAACTAGCATTTATGTATTTTTGTGGGAGTGTGGATGTGCCCCAAAAAAAGAATGAAGTTATTTAGAAGGGTGTTGGCATCGGACATTGAGCTGGCAGGGTCAGAAATGAGTTCATGTGTTAAGCTTTCGATGTAAAAGTCTTTGAAGGATCTGAATTGTTGGCCTTCCCTTTTCGGTTGTCCTCAGTTTGTTGGTAGGATACTGAGTAGGGAAAATTGAAGAGTGAGGTGGTCCTTCCAGCCTAGGAGTATAGGTGGATTGTATTGGACTGCTGGTGATGTTGAAAAGACAAGTTTTTTTTAGTGTGTTGCTGGGTGATGTGATGTACCTTGTTGAGTGTGTCGATGAGTCTGAAGAGGGTGTCTTTTCTTTTTTTCTTTCCTTTTTAGATTGTTTTGTGAGGGAGGATGAAGTCACCCAAGAAGGTCGTGTGGGTGTGCCAGATAGATGGGTCCTTATTCTACCCAGGAGGTCTGTAGATGAGATGGAAAGTAGTGGTCTGAATTACAGAGTGGCAGGTGGCATGGCATCAATGTGAGTGTTGATTGTTAGGTGCAGGACTAGGAGAATTTACGGATGACAGTAAGAGCTCCTCCCTTCTTATGTTCGTGGTTTACATGATGAATGCTGTAGCCTGTGAAAAAAGGACAGCTAAGTTCATTGAGGATGTGGGTGTGAACCACGTTTCTGTGATGAAGAGAGTGTCAAGTTTGTGGTAAGTGAGGAAGCCTTCGATATCTGGAGCATGAAGTAGTACAGAGCGAGCCTTTATGGGCATGAGTTGGAATGTGTATTCTCTAGTATTAGGGTGCGTGGTAGTTAGAGGCATATGCATGAGGTTGAGTCTGTGTGTCGTGAGGATGCGAAGTGTGTGTTCTATCATCGTAATCTGGGTGCGATTGTGGAGATTGACAGTATGGGGTGCTGGGTGAGCACATGGTAATATCTCACTTTGAAAATTTATGTGGAACAGGCTTTCTGGGCCAATACCCTTCCTGGCACTAACAGATCCAAACAGGTATTGTCCTTGTCTGTGTTCACCCTTTGCTGAGGACACCCTGAGGAGTTGATTGAAGAAGAAAGAAGTCAGCGAGTGATGTCACTTCCTGTGCAGATGGATGATGGGAAATGCAGTGATGTAATTTGCCATTCAGATGGGTGATGGAAAATGAAGACATCTTGTTTGGATTCTTCCTTCAAATAATCTTTTGGCAGGAAACATGTGATGTCACCTCTTACTCTCTTGCTCTATAGTTCCCACTTTCATCTATCTCACCCTCTGCCTTTTTTCCTCTCTCGCTCTTTTCCCAATTTCTATTTTGCCCATCTCTCTCTGCCTCTGATAGTCTCTCTCTCTCTCTCTCTCTCTCTCTCTCTCTCTCGCTTGACTGCTTCTCTGTTTCTTTAGTGTTTTTTTCTAGAAAGAAGCACCCTCAACCATATACAGAGTTGAACCTAAGGGATGGAGAGTTAAGGTTGCTAGTGAGAGTTTAGCTGGAGCCTACAGGTTGAAAATTGAATACTGAACATGCCCCTTTTTGAAAATGACTGTAGATTTCTTCTGTGTCTGGCATTTAATTGATATTCTCAATATTCATATTTTCCACCTAAAACAAGCACAATTTATACATATGAGCACATTGCCCACATATTAATGCCCCTTTATTTTATAGTAATTTATACAGTAGAACATGTACAGTGGACCAGAGAGAAACAGTACGAACCTCAGTTGTCAACTGAGAAGCAAATCAAATTACATCCTGTCATATTGAATATAAGGCATACAGGTCAAAGAAACCAGCCTGTTGTATACATTTCCTTGATCATACAGATATAGTTTTCCAAAAAGCAATGCTTTCAGTATCATTCTGATCACAACAGTGCCTGACAGACGAGAGCACGAAAAGTACAGGACTTGCTGTTCCCAGATCCATGAACGTGCAAGCAAGTATCTCCTTTTCTCAGCAATATGTTCTTTTATGTTTTAAAAATAGCCCATGGAGTGCTATCCTCTGAATGTTTGAGAAAGTAGCTGAAGTAGATGGGTTTGGTACCTGAGATGGTCCGGTGCATTTCCACGATAGACAATGTTATATGAATAGCAAAGAATAATGTTGGTTTCACGTACATATATTGAACTTGGCGCATCAAGCCGACTGCACTGTACTTTCTAAATATGGTAGACTTGAACAGACGTCATTCGGTAATGCGGGTAATCCATGCCAGACAGTGCACTGTTACTTTATCAACTGTGAAGAGAGGGCACTTCCATTCTAACATAACTACATTTTGGTAAACATTCAAGTATTAAGCCATTGTATAACTAGAACATCATAATATGTGGAAATCTCTGGTCTGCTTATTAAAGAATTGCCCCTTATTTTCTTCGGACAAGCGCAGTCTTTCGTCAGAGTGCCTTTAGTGAGCAAAATTATGTCGCTTGTCGTCTGTAATAGTTATTAGCAGATAGTACATCTTCCCTTTTCCTTATTTCATTAAGGTGAAGCACTTTGTGGTGACAGGTTTGCTTACCCCTAATGGAAAGGCATGCATTTATGTATATTTTCTTTGTCTTTTTTGTCTGATTTACTGTTATTAGAAGACATCCCCTTCCCATGACAACATCCTGTTGTTTTCTGTGTTGCAGGCGAGACAAGGACGCAAGTTCCTAGCTGAACGTGTGAATCGATGAAGACCCCATGGTTGTCTATCCCATTCTGTACCTTGTGTTTAGGTCGGAGGTGGTGCGAGTTGTTTAGAGGGAGAAGTGCTGCATTCTCCAAGTCGGAGCAAGGAGCCAAAAAATGGCTTGGATTTGTGGCACCCAAAATAATTTGGGAATAACACATGAAGAAGACTTCTGTGTTAACTAAGAAGTGTTCTTGGGCTCTGCTTCTGATGTTGTGTTTTGAAAATAAGTCTTTAAAAAAAAACGTAAGGTCTCCCCTTTGGAACCAATTTGATTTACTTATGCCTTTTGACAAAAGGAAAAAAGGGGAAAAAAGGGCAATGATGCAGCCGCATCATTTTGTAGACGTGTGCATGCGTGATGACGTCCTTATGCATGCACACCTATAAAATGGCGGCTGTGCCATGGTTTTTTTCTTTATTGAGCTGAGATGTATTGGTAAATATTTTTTAAAAAAGAAGAAGGAGTAGCCTGAAAGTGAGGGGCAATTTGCTGCCTGGTCCTCCCAACTCAAACCAAATAAAGCTGTTTGGTGTGGGGGCAATGGAGGAATGACTGGGGTGAGTGGGAAAGCAGCACATGCGGGAGAGACACAAGGGGGGGTGAGTGAAGACGCACACAAGCAAGAAAACATGGAGCACTGGGGAGGCAGGGAGTTTGACAGGAGGATAAACACATGACAGTGAGAGATTGCAACAAGAGGGATACAGCATCAGCAACATGGAGCGCAGGGACAGGTATTTGGTAGGGGAATAAGCATATGAAGGAGAGAGCGGAAAAACACATGCACTCTCATGTAGTGGTTAAGCAAAAAAAAAATATATAGTTCCCTATAAGGGAGCAGTGGAAGGATATAAGTCAGTCAGTCAGAGAGATGGTTAAGAGGCTATGCTCCTGGAGAGGGGGAGGAGACAAATACAATATAAGATGGAAAATCTGGAACAGCCTCAAAAAGAAGAAAGCAAATGAGTGACTGTAAAGCCACCCAGTGATAAGAAATGGGCCCGCCTATAAGCCTCTGTAAGTTATTGCTAAGCTCACAAGAAGACTTTTGCAAACAGACAGCTTGCAAAGTCCGGGAGACTGGACGTAAAAAATGCTACTAGAGTGGCACCAGCTGCAGGACAGCCTTCAGCACGGGCAAATATTGTTTTTGGTTCACCTGCCTCATCTCCAAAACAAAAACTAACTTTTCGTTCTTGTAAGGGCTCTCTCCTGCAAATCTCCAGGAGATCATAAATCAGGCAGTGGTGGTACCTTTGCAGGAGGAACATCTTATCAAACATGATAGGCAAAGTGATGATGAACCCAAAGGTGACTAACTAGCAGATAAAATGGCATTGAAACTGGAGTGCTGGGGAGGGTTTGTCCATATATCTAATTTTTCAAAAATTCGTAGAGTATCTCTAGAATAACCTACATGTTCCAGGATACTCCACCATGTCAGACTAAGGAAACGTCTGCCATTTCCTGCATATAGTGCACAATGCCTGTTTGGAGTGTACTGTTTAAAGTGGGGTTGAAGTTGGCAGACTTATCATATTACTTGCTGGTTTAGGCAAAGTAAGTAGCTTTTATTCTACATGAGGAAGACTGTAACATCTTGGATACCTGAACGCTCATATTTTGCTGAAGCAGAAGGGACCAAACTGCCAGGGCCACAGCCGTGGACAAAGTAAAAACTATTGTGTAGGGGGACTGGGAATGCAGGCGGCATTAGATCTGCTGCCACTTTCATTAACCAAGGCCTTGCCATCCTAGCAGCCAGAATCAGAAAAGTTGAAGCCTTGGCCACATACTACCTTGAAGGTTCCAAAGTTTCCTGGTCTTTCTTCCAAAAGATTGCCACTTCAATGTGGGATCCCAAAGGGCTCATCATTATCCCTAATTTAGAGTCTAAAAGTATTGGGGTATAACGATTTTCAATGTGTATGTAAAACCTTTGGCCCATGTTATTAAAACATTTTACTTTAGTGTAGTGACCTATACAGAAGACACAATTGATGTCATACATGTGGACAAAACACTAAATCCAGTTTGAGAGACTGATTGTCATTTAGCAAGGGATGAGCCTTAACGTTTTGGATTTCAACAGTGACAAGCATGAACTCCTTTCCATTGGTAATATGAAACCGCGTTGGCATAACACACTCTGCCCCTCTGCGTTAGGTAATCCCCTAAATCATCAATTAAGCTTAATCCCCTGGGTGGAGGAGGCTGTCTCTCTTAAAATTCAGATTAGCTCTGCCTTTGTTTCTTGCTTCCCTGCCCTCAATTTGGAAAGATTCTTTCATTTTTATTGTTAAGACATTAGTCTAAGGTTGTTGCAGCCTCTGTGCTACATGGCCACTGCAAATGTCTCTAACTAGGCATGCCAGATTCTGCAGGCGTGAAGTTGCAGAAGAGCCTGCTGTATTCTGCACTTTTAAAGTTGCACAAGATCCAAAACTTTGTGTCCAGTATGTTTCATCGCTGAAAAAATATGTTTCTGCAGCACGAAAAGCACTAACTTGGTACCAATATGTCAGAGAATGATCTACGAAATCATTAGTTTGATGCACAAGGGTTCCTTTGGTTACAACGTCTCCTCCTGGAGCTGTTTTTATACAGGCCCCTCATACCTCTGTGCACTGGCTCTTTCTTATGGCAAGTACTGAGGGTAAGGCAATCTCAAACAGGTGGTCGCTCACTAAGGTATTTGGGGTCTAAGCTTTGGAGTGATCTTCCAAGCTAATTTCATGGCTCCCTAATAATCTAGCATTCAGGAGAGCTCACAAGTGCTTTTTATTAGATTGATTCTTCTATTAGCAGTTCCTTTGATTTTGTATATTTTATTTGTGATTTATTCTTTTAGCAGCAGGACAGCACCAAGGGTGACTGTGTACACTTAAAAAAAAAAAAATAATAATGTTATCACATGAAACTCCAATCTCAGAGGGTGGCACTGTTATCAAAGGAGGAAAGAACAGCAAGAGAGTGGCCCATGGAATTTGGTTGCCTCGACTATAGTGCTTCCATGGACAAAAATGCATACTATTGTCCCTCTGGTCAACCAGTTTTAAACTGATCATTGACCTCAGGAACTTTCTGTTTTGATGGACAGGTCATTACACCTCTTAGAAGTTGAATCCTCAACATTTTTAAGGCTCATAATAGCGACAAAAGGAAAAGTGGACTCCTCTTTATGGCAAATGATCAATTAGGGTTTGCATAATTAGATAATCCATGTTTAGCCCAGGAAACTTGCAGCATTTCAGAAAGGTCTCCTGGCATGTTGTCCCTAGTGTGGAGATGTACTCAAAAGTGAGCACACTGGTGCAGGGTCACCCTCTTGTCAACGGGTCCAAAGACCAACAAAATAGAGATCGGCACTGGAGTTGAAATAAAATAACAAGTTCATTAATCACTCATGAGTGGGACCACGTCCACACAACACTCTCAAGTGCTGCAGGAGGTAGTACACTGTCTCCACAAATCAATCATCTTCCCTTTTATACCATTTTGTTGCAATGTAAGCATGTGAACAGAAATTGAAAGAACAAGTTTAGAAATAGCTATCAGCAAACAAGGGCAAATAGATGACTACGTGGTCAGCAAAGTGGGAGGGGGAGCAGGAATGCTTATGACAGTAGTAAATGCTTGACAGTTAACATCTGAGACCAGGTGCACTGGCAGCTACAAGCCCCCACCACGTACATTGCTTAGCCATGTCAGGAGGGCAACTAAAATAGATAACACATGCAGAGTGAAAAAGACGAGCAGCAGAGGATGGAAGAATTACGAAGGAAACGAAATGGACACCACAGCTGAAAGGGCTGTCGCTTATGCTAACATCAAATATTACACGTTTCCACACTAGTTGTTCAATCAAACGCTTCTTCTCGTGATAGAGTATAAAGTTGCAAAATCATATATTAGTCAATCAGGGGCAGTCGGATGTTCCAGCTTGGCAGTTCTAACTTACTCATCAAGGCAAGGTGGGGGAAACTACAGTCTGGTGTGGAAGCCTGTTGCACTTTCAGAACATTTAATTTCTTTGAAGATGGTTTCTATTACTTTTATCTGTCTATTGTCAGCCTCTCGTTTCAAGCTCATGGTGTCCAAATTCACTGTAGATCTTACCTCAAACCAATCTGTAATTCATTCTCCTGTCATCTACATTTAAATTCATTGAATAGGTGGACATTTTTGTCTGCAATTGCCCCCCTCAATCCAATACAACTGAGCAGTTTTGTACAACATTACCTGTTGCTGTAGGTTAGTGAACTTGGTGATCTCATATGCCAAGAACCACATTTCTTACCTGTGGTTCCAACCCCTCCATGGACCAAGATATCATCTTAATGGTCTTACTCTCACCCTGTTTCATCTGAAAAAGTATCATTATACACTGGAAGATTGTCAGCTGTAAGCATAGGTTTATGGAAAAAGATGCCATATTTTATGCCTGCCAGGAATTCAATTGTTTTTTTCCAGCCAGGTATAAAGCCTGAATCCCTCACAAGAGATGGGAAATGGGCATTACAAGGCATGGTTAGCCTATATAAAATCCTAAGTAAAATGTTGTCGAATAGATTACTTCCCTTGTTACCGCACTTGGTACACGCAGACCAATGTGGTTTTATTCCCAAGCGTAGCACATCTCTCAATATCCATCGGCTGCACGCTCTAATGCATGCTGCAACAGAGGCACTACCACTTGCAGGATGTTTGTCTTTGGATATATGGCAAGCATTCAACACGCTGAGTTGGTTCTATATGCTCACAGTCCTCACAAAGTTTGGAATATCCCCTGAATATTGTAATTGGATTCAATTATTATATACGAATCACACCGCCCGCGCCAAGACAGGGGCGACTATCTCGCCTACATATTGTATTGAATGAGGGACTCGCCAGGGTTACCCCTTGTCACCCCTATTATTTGTGCTGGCGATGGAACCCCTGGCGCAACAGTTACGTGATATCATGTCCACCTATGGCATCCCACTCCAAGCAACCATCCATTCCGTTTCACTTTATGCAGATGGCATGCTCCTGTATTTTACAGATCTTGGCATGGATATGCACTCCATAGCTTTGATATTCTTGCAATTTGGCGACATATCCGGGCTCCACCTTAATACCATGAAATCTGTGACATACTCTTTTTCTGACACATAAGAAAGAACTCACCTGCAATTCGGTCAGTTACACTTCAGGGTGGAACCCACTACATTTAAATATCTTGGGATACAAATGTACAGATCCACGACTGATACCATAGATGGCAATTTAGTGAGGACTATAAATTCACTCCTCTACCAAGTGATGTTTTGGAACTCCTTGCTGCTGACAATAGCGGGCCGCTTAGCAGTCTCCAAGATGGTAATGCTACCCAGACTCTTGTACCACTTTGTGAATATTCCCGTCGCTGTGCCTGCCTGGATTTTTCGGACGCTTGACACTATGCTGACAGCACTATTGTGGAGAACAGGTGTACATAGACTGGCTCTGTCAAAGATGCAACTTCCACCCACTGCCGGCGGAATGGGAGCACCCGACTTTAAAGCCTATTGCATTGTTGGGCAGCTACATTGGTTAGCGTATTGGTTGGCAGGCCATAACTTATTTGAAATAGGTTATACCACTGCACGTTTACGGAACGGGTCGCTACATACATTGTTGTGTCCTGGAGCAGACTGAGTACGAGATTCCCCCTTTCTCTTATCGATTGCATTACACTACTGGCGACTAGCTCTGAAATATACAAAAGTGCAAAACCCATATGCCCCAAATATTCCCCTCTACGGCTTGCCCCCCCACCGAGGCGTTTTATCCACAGTTCGGGTATGGGATTGGATGCAGGCAGGGACGACCACTGTGGGAGACTTGTTCTTGGATGGAACGTTAATGCCCCATGGGGAGTTCATGCAAACAGATGCAGTACCAGACTCCCTGTTCCTCACACACGCATCGGTCTCACAATATGTCAGACAGCACTGGCTACTAGAACAGAAGGAACCTCCTATGGTTCAATTACTTCAGTCCTTGCATGTGATGGGACAGGGGCGCCACCTGGTTCGCTGGTTATATCATTCATTAGCACTGCTCTGACAGAAGTGGGAAGGGGCTCTAATGAGAGACTTATCAGACAAGGAATGGACCTCTGCAGTGGAGCATCCCCGGGGTGGTGTCCCGGAACTTCTTCCTGAAGACAATTCAATTATTAATATTCCACAGGGCCTACCTTACACCTTTGGCTATTGAAAGGATGTATCCCACGGAATCCACTCTATGCACCAAATGCTCCCATCGACTCGCTGATCTTACACACATGTTATGGCCATGCACTGCATTAGAGACGTTCTGGGCGGAAGTCACTCAGGGATTGTACCGACTAACAGAGTGCTCCCCCTGGTACAAAATGGAGGTATGTTTACTGGGACTTTTCCCACTGCCTAAGAAGGCGAAATCATTGCGTCGCTTTGTGGTCATGGCTTTGATGCTCGCCAAGCGGTTAATAACCCAACGCTGGTAGGCTCATATGTCACCGAGGGAGGGTAAGTGGAAGGATGAGGTTGTTAGATGGACAGTAGCAGAAGGGGAAGTGCTTCGACATGAAGAATACCTCGGGTTACAGAAAAGGCCCATTTCCCTTGAATGGGCTCAATTGATAGAGCAGTTTAAGATACTAACAGTCGACGACGTAATGGAACCCATTGCACCATAGCCGAAGAAGCTTAACTATATCTGGCACCTGACGGGTGCTGGGGTCGGCAGGGGGTCCTTCCATCTTCAGTTCCCTTCCTTCCGCCCTTGCCCCCCCCTTCTTACCTGCCCCCATGCTAGCTCATGACTCCTGCTCTGTCTCTTCTCTCCCCCTCCCCCCCTCACTGAACATTCCCCCCCTTTTCCCCCTCCCCCCCTTTCTTTCCCTTCTCCGTTCCCCCGGAGACTCTATCGTACCATCATTATGTTTGATTCACTGGGGTACTTACCCTGGCAGAACGGAACATTCATAGGTGGCTGTTTTCATAGTTTACTGTTTGTCAGGTGGGAATAGTTGTGGGTGGGATATTTAGGGTGGGAATTTGGGGAGATAAAGAGATAATGTACCGATTTCTCAAGAATACTTTTTCAACAATGTGTTTCTGATTATACGCATCTTTCATCAACACAAATTGTTGTATTTAACTGAGTCTCATGCTAAGGTTTTTACACTGTAAGCTTTGGACATACGTGTAACATATATCAAAATCTACAACACTGAATGATTAATGATGTAGGATGTTTCAACTATTTTTAAGATGAAATCAATAAAACCATGTGTTAAAAAAATAAATACAAGGCATGGTTAGCCTTGTAAGTTTGTGAACGGTCACAAACAAGGGCATTTGTGTGCATGCTCAAACTAAAATCTGACCATTTATCACCCTGAAAATTGGGAGTATCAGAGAGTTAGTCCGGGCTGGTTTAATGACCTGTCCCTTTGGGTAAGGCCCACAAAGATGGTGCGGGGAGATAGAAGAAACAAAGAATCATCTTGTCGTGCACAAGGCTTTTCTCGTGGCCCATTATTCAGTAGAAAATGGGGACTGTCTGCAGTCCGGGAGGATAAAAAGATGGCCTCTTGATCTTCGACAGAGGCCAGAGTCACCCTATAGAGGCATTGAGGAGTGCAAGTCGGATGGAGCCTGTGACTTTCCCCATTCTGGTTATGGACCTTGGCGTGTTGTCAGAAGCACGGATCCAAAGCCTCTCTGCACCGTCTAATGCCATTGACCCAACACAGAGAAAGGAGGATTTGGTGATGATCTTCAGCAAGTTTAGGGCAACAGCACAGCAGATGGAGCCAAGATTCTCTGTCATAATTACATAACCTGCATGTGGTAGCCTCAGTCTGCCGTGCCTAGGCGGTGTTTAAGTCTGAGATTGGGAAGGTGATGAACCTCATGTAGAAGATTTGTCTGTGTACCTGGACTGAGACTGCATGTTGAAAGTAGGGCAGGGCCTTCACTGGGATGTAGGATGCGTTTGATGACTGAGTAGTGGGGCTGGGCCAAAGCCTTTCAATGTCGTGCTCGAATGATGCTTGCATGACCTGCTTCTTCACAGCTTTTTTCCAGTATGAGTATGATATTTCTTGGGGGTGCGAGTTGGCAGCCACAATGCTCAGACTTCTGATTGCCTTTGCTAGCTAGGCTTGCCATGGGGTGCCCTCCCCTTCAAAGACTGATTTAAGGTGGAATTTGAGGAAGAGCTCTAGCCCGCAAGACCCTAATGTGATATTTTATTAAGTCCTCCTGACACACAAGGTCGGGACTCCTGAGACACAGCTCATGTATCAGCCTTGTTCTTCTGGCTTGCTGTGGAGCAAGCAAGATTTTCTTGTACGCCATGATCTGAGAGTTCTGAAGAAATGTATCAAAGGCTCTGGAAAAGTCTAAGCTGCTGTAGTTAAAAGGTTCAATTTTGCCCTCAAAACCTTCAGCATTGGGTCAACAGTTAAACTTTGTAAGTGGTTGAACTTGTTTCTGAGGTGCCTTAGGTGGGCTGCTGGTTTGGCTTGTTCCGTGAACCGGACGCCTAGGCAACTGTAGGTTGGAGTTGTTGTAATTTGTAAGTCTTCTAACTGCTAATGAATCTTTTTGTGTGGGTATTTGCCAAAGATGATGACCTTTGTTTTTCCTTGATTTACCAGGAGTTTGTTCTACTGATTGTAATGATGGAGAGCATTGAGGGTTCTCAGCAGGGCAGCTCTTGAGTGATCCATAATAGCAGTGTCATCTGCATACTGCAAGATGGAAAGGCGCACTCTGCCCAGCTTTGGTGTAATCAAACTTGCGCCTTCCAGTGCATTGCCCTGGTCAGTGGTGCAAGAGTTAAAAAAGAGAAGAGCCAACACCCAGCTCTGTTTAAGCCCCTTATTAGATGGCACCTTGGCGATGGCTGTGGTGGGGCTTGTTTTTATCTTCACCCAAGTTTCTTGATAAAGGGATAATATTGCCTTAAGGAGTGGGGAGAATCCCCCTTGCCGTGAGATTCCCCCATAACCTTCCCCAATCCACCCTATCGGAGCAGTGCTATAGTCAGCAAGGCAGCAGAACATGGAGAGTTGCTTGCTCCTTACAGCTCAGTGTGATAGATGCCCCAATGCTATGATGTTGTATGTCGTGGAGCATTAAAGTCTAAATCCAGATTGGAAGAAAGGGAGGATTCTTTGTTCTGAGGCCCAAGGTTCTAGCGCCTCCAAAAGGATACGGGTGTAGGGTTTAGCTTTCAAATCGAGGCGTTCAATGAGCCGATATTTTGCCAGAATGGAGCGATCTCCCTTTTTATAAAGTGGAAAGAGAATTGACCTCCTCCATAAAGTGGGTGTTGTAGCAGTAAAGGCATGGTTAAAAAGTAGTGTTGAGGTCCTAGCTCAGAAATCTTGTGCAGATCTAAACACGGAAGCAGGGATTCCATTAGTCCCCGGTGCCCCATTGTTCTTTATTTTCTTGATGGTTGCCGTTACTGCAGTCTCTGAGATGGGGATGATATGTTAAGTCCAGGGATCCAAGGCGACGTGGGATGGGAGAGATGTTGTTTCTGCAGCCTGGTCCGTTGCGTATATCTGCTTTACTTGACTGATCCAAATCCTTTCTGCCACACCATTCTCTTGGTCTGATCATCTTCTCTCGCAATCCTGGAGGAAAGCTGGGTGAGCTTTCTCCTTCACATTTCAACGACCGGCCATGACTCTGTGCCTGACCTTAAGCTAAAAAATGCAACGAAACGCTTGCCAGAAAATAAAAAAAAGATATTTAAACAAGAGGTGTACGAAATTCTCCTTGTTGGCAGACTCAAGCGACACAGTGGGGAAATCACTTGTGTGAGATACAACTGTGTTTTCACAGCCTCCGTAATGCAGAACCTCACAAAAGCATAGCATAGGACTCCTTAAAATATCTTTGTCTCAGCCTGTGATAGTGCGAATCAAGCTTGTAGTTTACTCTTAGGGAAGAGGCAAAGTTTCATGGGTAGGACAATTTTAAAAAGAGGTACAGCTAAAAAATAAATAATGGAAGGCCCAAACCAAGTTCATTAAAAGGAAACGTATCGGATAACTTCCAGAAAATATTAAACGAATATCAATAAAGAGAAACTGCAGGAAATAACTTTTATTATGTCTTTGGAGCTACTATTAACATGGAAGAGTGTGGCAAGCAGTGTTATCCTATTGGGAATTGTTACATCAGTAAAATGAAGAACTGTTCTAAAAATCTATTCAGTGTGGTATGGACAAATGTCAAAATGGCCGCCACGTTAGCATTCACCGACAGCAGACCTCACATGGCCATGTAAAATGGTCACGTGGTGTCCCAGCTATCCATTTAAGCAGGGAACACCAGCCGCAGCTCACGTGACCGTGAGTTGGTGAGAGACACTCGAGAATACAGGTAAGGAGACTATGACTGTTGTTGGGATGCGGGTAGACGAGAGGATGTCGTTTTGCACCGCTGAGTGCTTAGTTTCTTGTATTAATTTTATGTTCATGTTGCCTCCAGTGTTGAAGGAGGTTTGGGAAGCAACCACTAATGGACTTTGGCATCAATACATGACGATCTCTGAGGACTGAATACTACTAATACTTTGAACCCCCTGGAGGCCAACAAGCACATCCGGAGGGGTACGTTTCTAAGACCTTACATTGAGGGGTCATCTTCGGGAGTCCATGTGTGGACTTGTGTCACCAAAGGGAGAGGAGTACACTTAGTCTTTCCCTCTCACTACCGGTACACTGCTAAAGGTTGAACAGCTGGTTGATTGGTGAGTACATGTAACGGATGCAGCAATTGCATAGAGTATTAGCTATACACATATAGGGATGCAGATAGTAACTGGCACTCTCACCATTTTGCAGATGAACCTTGAATAAGAGCTCCTTCCGGGGTGAGGGGCATGGCTTGACGGTATGGCCGCGTAGACATGCTTGCTGAGAGCTCCGTGCAGCGGCCCGAACTTTGGCTGAATACTCCAATATCCTGGCTCATATTTACTATAAAAAGGGTCCCCAGAGATCCGTGAGACCCTGTGCCACAGTACCAACGAGAATAATTGTCTGGGAACCCCTGTGCAGTAGCTATGGAGCTTGATGTCGGTGGACTGTCTGCACCATCTTGCCTGCCGGGACATAGCAGGGCTGTACTGCCTATGATACGGAGGGACCACCGGTTTCACTGCGGTGCCACTGCGCTGCGGAGGTCTTCGGGCTGGATGGTCTTTGGACCAGAGTATAAACAGGTGGAAGCGGGAGCGCCCTGACGGCGGTAATACGGCTGGCAACTCTGCACTTGCAGCGGGAGGCAGCTCAGGGGCGAGACCTCTGATAAGCTGATAGATTTACAAAGGAGGTTGCCTCCTGAGATTAAGCTGTCGTCCGCCTGGCAGGTTGCGGATTCTGGTGCTGCCATACGGGGGAAAAGTATTACGTAGGCACTGCCCGGAGTGAGGCAATTAAAGTAAGAGTGTGACGGACTCCGGGGCAGACGGCCCTGAAGGTGGCAGGACGGCAGATTAGAAGGCAGCTCCGGAGGTGATAGGGGCTCCCCTTGGGGTGGTCACCGATTGCTAGACTGGACTGGGTTCGTGGACGCCTCTCGGTGGGGCTGGCAACTGCGTCCAGACTGGTAAGGATCCCATCTGTGAGTATGCGGAGTCATAGCACGGTAGTGTAACTGCACCCAGATTGCGACCCAGAGAAGACAGACCCCCTGTGGGGTACACTTGCGGGGTGTCTCCCCTGGAGAATAGTGGAGGTCTGAAACTGTCCACATTGAACAGATTGCAGTATCTGTTTGGGCAATACCTGACAACTTACGCTGGTCACTATGGGAAAGGACAGGGCACCAAAGGCGCCGACTAATAAGATATCAAACTATGCCCAGCCTATACTTCAAGGACCGGATGTTGGAGGAGGAGATCCCGTGACGGGAAAAGGAGCTGCAGAGGGAGATATAGAGGACCCTCCTACACTGAAAGATGTTATACACGATATCCAGTCGACTAGGGACGATATGGTTAGACAAATCAATGCCGTCGCCATAGATGTTCACTTGCAGTGGTGTGACCTTCGGAAGGTCATGGACAGAGTGACTACTACTGATAAAGACACAAGCGCTTTGAAACTGGAAGTGAAGAATCTTAGTGCTACGGTGGTGGAACTGAAACGTCAGGTCATTAAGTTAGATGACAGGGCAACTGTTTCTTGAGGAGTAGATCATGAACGAAATGGCTCCCAAACAGTTGTCCAAATTCTTTAGTATTGAGAGAGCGCACAGGGCACTGGCAGCCCCCCCCCCCCGACCCTGAGCGCCTCCGCAAGCTATAATTGCTAAGCTCTTTAATTTCAAGGATAGGGACCTTCTTCTCCAGCTTTCACGCAAAGGGCAACGTTTTTTCTTCGAAGGCCATTCAATATCAGTATACCCTGACTATACCCAAAGGGTCCAAGAACAAAGAAAGAACTTTGTTGCCATTAAGCACAGGTTAAGAGACTAGAATTTAAAAAACAGTCTTATGTTCCCGGATCAGTGGAGAATGAAGGGCGTGTGTTGTTTTTCTTCTCGGCAGAGGAGGCAAGAGACTTGCTTGATGCTAGAGCTCCAGGGGGGCAACGCTTGGTACCCTCCACTGCCTCCCCTGAGGCGGCCTCAGCCCGTACATCCCTGAGGGATTGTAATTCCTCCGCACGGCAAGTGCACCATAAACAGACAATGAGCCTGGGCCGTGTCACGGTCCTCCAGGATGGCACGCTGCACTCTTCGGATTCGGAAGTAGTACCTGACTTGATAGAGAGGACACCGGACATGGTGGTTGGAACCGGGGACCATGACAGCAATCGAGAATGAACATTGAGTGCTAGTCATGGAGTGGGGAACAGTACAGATAAGTCTGTTGCGTGTTTGCACTAGGGTGGGATTACCGAGAGACTGCTATGCTGATAACTTGCAGAGATCCTTGGGAGTCCTGTAATTGAGGATCATATTGGTGGACTTCTATGATGCATGGATAGATGCCATGTTAACCATGTACCTATACTATGAGCATGGGCTGTAGCCAGAGTAGCAACGCCCCTATTAGAGTCCGAACCCACCTGGGAAGCTTGAGGGCCATCTTGCACCCCGGCGTGGCCGGTCTCTTGCACAGCATCTAATGAATACTGTTTAGTGTCTGTCAGTTCTGGTGAGACGGGGTATTGGTCCTCAGTTCCATATACAAATGTTAAATGATTTTTTGGGAGGGAGGGGGGGTGGTGTGGGGTGGTATGTGTTGATTCTATTGTGGATCGCAGGGTATACATGGAAGTATACGCAATTGCCCATGGGGTGGGGAGGGAGCCATAGTTGTTTACTTCTCACAGTTCTTTCTGGGTGTTTGGAGGGGTTTTTCCTGGGTCGCATTTGTTTCAGTATACTAAAATGTCTACTAGGTCTGGGGGTCGGGAACATGGTGGACTGGATGGTAAATACGAGGTACACATTCATAAACCAGTATGTCAGTACAAAGATTGAAGATTATAACCTGGAATGTTAGGGGTATGGCTGGTCTCAACAGGCGCTGCAGAGTGCATACGTTTTTAAAACGATATAGAATAGCTATTACAGGACTCCAGGAGACGCACATATGGGGGAACACAATAGCGAGCATACGGAAATGGTGGCGGGGACAGATATATGCTACCTCATACTCTGTCTTTGCCCGAGGGGCATTGGTGTGGGTGGCACCTGGGGTCCCATTTCAACATCTTCATCATGTTTTGGATCCTGAGGAACGTTATTTCATCTTATTTGGGAGGTGGGAAAGTAAGGAAATCTGTTTTGTTAATGTTTATGCCCCTAACTCGGATTGCCCAGATTTTTTCCCGTCAGTTTTAAAAGCGGCAGCACCATACATGGGTGCGAAACTTATTCTTCATGGTGATTTCAACTGCATCTTTGATGCGGAAATGGATAGGGAACCCCCGAGAGAGAACACCATGCCTTGCATGTCCAGGTCACTTGCAACTAAAATGCAGGATATGCAGTTACGGGATGAGTGGCGGGCGCATTACCCAACTAAACAAGAGTTCTCCTCTTACACACCTGCCGCTAATACGTTTACCCGGATTGATCACTGCTGCCTATCCCCAGGTCTGTCTGCCGTTACGGAAGATGTCTCCAACTTAACTAAGTATATCTCTGATCATGCTCCGCTGTTGTTAACTTTGAGAAGTGGGCCAGGGCGGCCGGCCATTCCATTATGGCGACTTCGGGCTGAGGCGCTACGGACCCCTCATATACACAAGTAGTTAAGGAGACTCTGGACCATTAATTTAGGGAAAATTGGAGATCAACGGCCAGCAGGTCTGTAGAGTGGAAAGCCATGAAGGTGGTCATGAGGGGGATATGTATGCGGACCATGTATGGGGTCCAACAGCAGCTTAGTAGCGACATTACTGTCTTGGAAGCACAACTAAAAACCCTGAATGACGCTCTTTATCAGGCGCCTTTGAACTCAGATGAATGAACGCGGGTTCGCGGACAGTTACTTGAGGCCTGGTCCAGCTAAGAGACGCATCAATATACTACCTATAGGCAAAGGTTACACATGGAAGGGGATAGGACAGGGACACTCTTGGCACCACTGCTCAGGACAGAGACGGAACATATACCCATTTTGCAACTCAGAAATACCGATGGGAACATAATATACACACATATACGATTCTTAAGGAATTCCCGGCTCACCTGAGACATACTTGCACAACTGTTACTCAAGCCGGGCCACATGCGATGCAGGATTTCCTGGGCAGGATAACACTTCCGACGCTGATGGAAGAGGAGGCCGAGGCCCTGGGGGCACCAATAAACAAGGATGAAGTTCTGATAATAGTTAAAGGGCTGAAGTCCGAGAGGTGCCCTGGGAGTGATGGGCTCCCAGCGGAGTTTTATAAAAAAAATTGCTCCACAGCTGGTGGACCACCTCTTACAGGTATTTAATGAGGCTCGGGGGGAACTCCCTAACACTATGATGGAGGCGTTGGTGTCTATGATTCCCAAGCTGGATAGAGACCCTCTTTCTCCTGCCTCTTACAGAACCATCTCTCTCCTGAATACCGACAAAAAGATACTGAGTGGCTTGTTGGCGTCACGTCTCATGCCGTATGTGGCCCGATTGGTCCACCCGGACCAGGCTAGCTTTGTTCCCGGGTGAAACACCACATACAATCTGCGTAGACTTGCGCACGTATGGCATGCACCTCAATTACGGGAAGAGGATTGGGACTTATGTCTCCTAGATATTCAGCAGGCTTTTGATTCCGTCAAATGGAACTATATGTGGGAAGTCCTTAGTAGCATGGGGTTAGGGGAATCATATATAGGATGGATAAAATTATTATACACTGAGCCAACGGCTAGGGTGCGCCTACGCAATCAAGTGTCTGATAGGTTGAGCTCCAAAGCGGTACCCGAGGGGTCTGCCCCCTGTCACCGCTCCTGTTCGCCCTCGCGATGGAGCCTCTGGCGATTACCCTTTGAACTGAGATGCGGAACTGGGGAATTCGGTTGGGAGACATTACTCATGTGGTGTCCATGTATGCCGATGATACGTTGGTATACCTGTGAAGTCCTGTGGAATCAGTCCCTGTGCTGTTAGGAGTACTGAATGACTTTGGTGGAATTTCAGGACTGCACCTTAACCCTTGGAAGTCTAACCTCTTTCCTATGGGATGTCTAGCCGCGCGGGAGGAATGTGAATTGCCCCCGGTGAATGTGAGCTGGGTCAGGGATGAAGTGCGCTACTTGGGGATTAGACTGGCGCATACAGAGGACGATTATCTGGAGCGCAATATGGGGAGATGCGTGAACGTTATCCAAAACTCGATTGCGTTTTGGCGTGAGTTGCCACTTTCCTTGATGGGTAAGGTCGCATTAACCAAAATGGTGATTCTTCCACGCTGTGATGCAAAACTCACTTTATCAAATACCACAGGCGTATTTCCGACGCCTGGACCGATTGTTGGTAGAACTGATGTGGGGAGTTAAAAGGAAGAGGGTGAAGCTGGATACATTACAGAGGACATGGGAACAGGGGGGACTCGAAGTACAGCGGCGCAGCATCAACACGCAGTCCAATGGTTTGATGACCACGATAATTGGGAGAGGCGGTAATTGGCGGGTACGCACCCGGGAATTCCCCTTCCTTAACTTTTTATGATGGGGTCGAGGGTCCCGGATCAGCTTCCATACATTATTCGACATGTGGCCACGATTTGCGAGAAGGGCACCTTATGCTCCAGACGGCCCGCTGTGGGTGGTGGTACCATTTAAACAGATAAGCTGTAACATGTCCGTTACTAAATGGGTGGAGGGGGGTTGTCTAATGATGGGGGACTTATATTCTAACCAACAGTTCCTTACCAGGGAGGAAGCAGAGCCCGCGTTTGGGCTGGGTAGGGGGCAATATCTCCAATACGGGAAAAATATCAGTGGTAGCCTGTGGGTTGTGGCTGATGTTCCCACAAGAACCGCCCATCTCGCCTACACTCCAGGCAATTGTGATCTTGACGGGGGGGCGCAGATTAATCTCGCATATATACCGGGCACTTAGGGATGATATTCCAGCCTCCCACCTCCTAGCTCAGGCCAAATGGGATGCGATCCTGGACATACCCTTAACGGTATCTGAGTGGAGGAAGGTGCATGAAAGAGTCAAGCGAATTAGTTCTAATCCTAGGTTTAAACTTACACAGTACAACATCGTGCACCAAACCTATCTGACTCCACAAATCTTACACAAAATATACCCGAAATGATCAGCCCATTGTCCTAGGTGTGGTTTTGAGGATGCCCTTTTCCTACACATGCTTTGGGAATGTGATGATCTGGTTTACTATTGGAGATCAGTGATGGATACCTTACAAGTGATAAGTTAAAAGAAGTTTTCCCTTTGGGTGAATCGAATATTATACATCTGTCATTCACACATCACAGCCAATAAACCGGGAGTTTACACAGAGAATTGATGATTGGGGCACTTATAAATCAACCACAGTCTCATAAAAAGTGTCAGTATTTTTTAATTAATATTCCAAATACAAAAGTGTGAACTCTAAGTATAAGTTCAATCACATTAATCACATTAAAATCTCTCAAAATACATATCACATAAATGCAAAATAGTTTTATCAGACTAAAACATATACATATCAAGCTAATTAAATCAAATTAAAACATATACACATCAACAATCATATGAACATATTAAAAAAGGAAGAATACAAAGAAGCGACAATATACTATGTCATTTAGAGCGTTAATTTGAACCTATGTATAGACAGCATTGAGCATGGGTCTAGATTCCCTGTCTAAAACTGTTTGCTGACTTCTCCAAATTTAACTTAGTATACAGGCGTCGACGCGTTTCGATGGTGAATATGATTAGGTACCATCTTCTTCAGGACAATACTTTTTATCTTCCTCAACTTTTTAAAAAAAAGACCAAATTTCATGTTTGCCTAAACAAAAAATACAAGAATTAAAACCTAAAAGAATTTTTTAACTAACATTCAATAATTCATGTACAAACATTGTTTTTTATAGAAATCAAAAAACCGATTTTAGGAAAAGATATATGCATCACTTCAACGGTTTATTTTAAGAAATATAAGTGCAACAGATGACTGTTGCACTTATATTTCTTAAAACTTGATGTATCTACAAACATATATATACAGGGTCGAAACGTCAACGTACAACTATCTCATGTCCAGGCTTACTATAGCAATTAATTTAAGAAATAGGACTAGCTAAAGTGAAAGACCTGAAAAGGACGGAGAATTTATGTTATTGTCTTGTTTATTGTTTGAATTTGAAAGGTCACCCATTTGCACTATATGTCACCACAGTCACCCATTTGAATTGTATGTGTATTTGTTATTGTGTTTTCTTTGTCAGACAGCCCCATTGGTATTATCTTTTTGTATAAAACTGTTTACACAATTGGTGAGATAAATAGAAAAACAGAACACATAATTTAATAAATATATATTTTTGATAAAAACTTACTGAGGTGTGGTACATTTATAAAAGTTTACTATTGATTGTGAAAGAAATAATCAGGTTCTGAACCAGTACCCCATGGTACTTACCCAACTGAATCACTTGTAGCTTTATAAATAATACTGATGGCAGCACATCCCCCTAAAAATTGTTCCAGCACCACTGTCCATGCCCATGTTACCACAAAACTTGAATAACTAATCCTTGGCGTCTGGAGGGTTACTTGTGCCCCACTATGAAAAGATACAGTATTTGGCTGCACATAGCACCATGGAAATTTGCTTACCCCGCTGTGAGTGTAAAGGATCTGGCAGTCAGTTAGATAGCCCTAGCATTATGTACATAGGGTATCTGGATATAGAATCATCAAACATTTCAACACAGTGTCTATCATCTCTTTCCAATACGTTTGTAACTTGAGACATTCCACAATAAATTTATGAATGTTCCCTTTTCCGTGCATCCCCTCCAGGAAGTGACTGGCATCCGTTTGTCCCTTTACCATAGATTGGTTGCTGTGTGGTACCAGTATGTTGAGAATTTGATTTGGATTTCTCTAGTCCATGTGGATCCAGCTGTGTTACACATTCTTGTTAATATTTCAACCCATTCCTATTCTATTAGGATTCTCTCTAGCTCTCCCTCCCAATGCTTCTTTCCTGGGGAATTCATTGCTTCTTTGGACTTCTTCAGAAAATTGTATAATTGTGACATCAACTTCCTGTCATATTCTTTTCTGATGGTCCACTGTTCATACCTCGTGAGTCTCCTCCCCCTCAGGTGTTTGTTCTCTGGGTGAAAAACCGGGTGTCTCACATGGTGTACTTTTTCTTCAATTCAGGAAGGGCAAAATCACTTTTGAGGGATAAGAAATATCATACACAGTTTTCATTGAACATCACCTACACTCTTTTGCAGCCATATATTGTCGATTGGGCATAAGTCTGTGTTTTCCACCATAGAAGTCAAAGGTTAAGGAAAGGGGTCTAGGCCACCCACTACTGGTACTTTGTCCTAAACACCCATGGATAAAAGCCCCAAGCCCTGTGTTATCTTTTGATCCAAGCAACCTCTTTTATACTCATCCCTGTGATGATATGGCTACTGTTTCTCAAATTCCATTCTTTCCCACTCCACCATATACTGCCATTGTGCCACCTGCAAATATTGTGTAATATCTGGGACTTTCAATCCCATCAGACTCTCTCCTGGGCTGCTTTTGCGTTAGTAATGTGGATAATCTCCTTGTCTTGCCCACTCATATGGCACAGTCTGTTATGTGTTGTAGTTTCCCCGGCATACCCTTTGCCCCTTGAAGTAGTAACATTTGAATGATATATAATATCCTAGGGAGGAACTTCATTTTAATTGCTGCTCTTCTACTGCACTAGGATAATCCTCCCATGTGCCACATTTGCAGGTCATGCTTTAGAGATCACATCACATTATCATAATTAACTATTACTGTTTTCTCTAGCAAGGACGCTATTTGACTCCCCAAGGACATTACATAGTATTTTGTCTACTAGAAGGGGACCACCATCTTAATGAACCTCATCTCCTCCTTAGAGATGGGGAAGATCAGTACTCGTGATCTGGGTAGGTTGGTTTAATGAAACTCAATACCTTTCTGCTTGACTTGGGAATAAGATCATTAAAGGAGGAATTAGGCCAAAAGCCCTTAACCTTTTGGAGGCGTCTTTGGGTAACCCCTGAACTCTACACCTATAGGCAAGAATTTACAGTATTACTAAAATACCCAAATATACGGAAACTTCCATGGCTAAAATATATAAAGGATGAATTTGAGAGGTTGGGTTGTTCTGTTTTGTGGACAAACCCGGAAGTGGCCTGTAGAAATATATCCCGCAAAGACCTGGTCACCATCTATCATGATTGTAACCTGTCTGCTTGTTTATTGAGTGACAAAATGGGGTCATTGACGAGTATGTTCTTAACAATGAAAGATTATTATAAGATGGAGACTGCTCTGGATGATATTAACCGCACCGGTCTTAGAAAATTATTTCTCCAATGGAGATATAACTCCTTACCAATTAGAGCCCTTACTAGTAGATGGCACCCACCAACTAGCAACAATTGTCCTGCTTGCACTGAGGAGTTGGAGAATGATATTCATGTTATGTTTTTTTGCCCTTCTTATATGAAGCCTAGGAAAAAGTGGATCATTCCCATTTGCAGAAATTGGGGGTTTAGGCAGCATTTGCATGCCTATCGAATATTAAAATCTGACTTATCCCCATCAACTATCTTTGCTGTAAGTAAATTCTTAGCTGCTATGTGGAACATTAGAAGAAGCTTCGTGGCAAAATGAGACTTCCCTCCCCTTCATGCTCAGCATCCGAGAGGGGTACCGACGGAGAGAGCGGTGCCTCCATAACCTGAGCAGTTGCCAGGTGAGGCGAGACACATACCCACTACGAATCGGGGTAAACAAGTAAAACTATTCCCTACGGATCTACTTGGCCCAAAAACAGGGTTCAGGTTGTTTCGTAATTGTTTGTTTTTGTTACTTTGGCACAATATCACTTAAGCAGTAGCTTCCTTCTGGTCCTGACGAAAGCTTGGATAGCAATATCCGTGAGCTGAAACATGTAGACCAATTTTCCATGACAGTTATTTGTTGAAACTGTTCTAGCACTGTTTTTATTTGTTGTCATCAAGGTAGCGCTTGAATAAATGACCTTTGTGCCTTGATAGTCAATTTTAAACAGCACATTCTCACTAATATCTATCACTTGCACTGCAGTCATCATCCTGAACTACCACTTTAGTATGTCTCCTTCATCATTAAAAACAACACACGTAGAGGACGGTTCTCTGTTAGGTTCCGGGTTCCCAGATGATGAAGCGAGCCACCTTATGTGGATGATGGGAATCTTCTTCTCCTTTGTGTTCTGTATATGCATACATTCATACATACATATTGCAACATACATCAGTTAACAGTCTGACTCAACACAGCATTCTCTTTGCAATAGTGTTCAGGTCTTACATATTATTAGACTCATAGTTTTCTTTGTGTATTGTAAAATGAGACTTTGTCCACTATACATGAGTCTTCTAATGATGAGCGAGACTCCTTGTTGATACCTTGTAAAGGCAATGAAGATTTGTTTTATGATTGAATCCCTATTGAAAAATGTATTTTTTACTCTAGAAACTTATATCATATTGTGTAATGAGCTGTTTTAAACTGTACTGTGATCTCTTTTATGACGTTTCTTAAGTCGAAATAAAGATAATGAAAAAAAAAAAGAAACTCAATACCTCCCTGTATTCTCTCAGCTTCTCGAGCACTGCAGGAAGCCAACCCATTGGGTGGGTCAGTGTGACCTTGATGTTGCCTGCATACATCAACAGTTTATACTTCTCCCTTCCAATCTTCACCCCTTTTAGTTATTCATTCTGTCAGATTTTTTCTCGTAGGGACTCCATGTGAGGACAAAGAACATGAGGGAAAGTAAAAAATTCTAGCTGGACCTCTTTCCAGTCGTAAATTTACAGAAAAAGGTGCCAAACACCTGGACTACTGCAGTTGGTCCATTGCACCCACTTAATTCCCAGTTTTTTAACCTGTTTCCTCTCTTAAAGGCAGACAAAGTGTGCTCAAGGAAGTGTCAATTGACCATATTAAACATTTTCTGTGTATGTAACATGATTATCAGTGCTTCCTTTTGGGTTCTGTGTACATTATCTATGATATGCAGCAGTTTCTCTGTTATCTTTACGACCCCTGCCCAGGACTGATCTGCTTCCAGAAAGTCTAGTAGCACTATCCCCAGCCTAACCACCAGTATCCCTGTGAGGATCTTGACATCCGCATTTAACAGAGATATGGGTCTATATGATACACATAATGAAAGGTAATTCCCTGGCTCAGGTATCACAGAGATCACTGCTTCTGTCATTGTCTTTGTTGTGCCCTAGGCCTTGTTGAATGTATTAACCAGCCTAGTCAGAAGAAGTGCAATTTCTGTGCAGAAAGTCTTATGAAATATCACACTGTAGCCTTCTGTGCATTGGGACTTACCCACTTTTAGTTTGGCTATACTCAATATTGCTTCTTCTGTTCATTTAGGCAAATCTAATTCTTCCGTCCATTGATACCGTTTCCACTAGCACTTCAGATTTGCTCATTATTTTGTCTTCCTGGGCTTTTCCTGCCATAAGGAGCTTTTCATAAAATTAGCCAAATGCGTTTCATATCCCTCAGTTGTCTTGGCTCCACTCGCCACTCACATTTTGACTTTTTCTTACTCTGTCTTTCGCAATTTTTGCTTGTTTACTTTCCTGTCTTGTTGTTGCCGTCGTAGTATTTCTGCTTGATACGCAGTGTGTGGATATTTTACTTTTTTTTATCTTTCGTTTTCTTTTGGACCCTACTTTTCCATATTTTATTAGAATGGTTTCTAATTCCCTCACTTAGCTTTCAAGGCACTCTCTTTTCTCTTGTCTTTCTCTGTTGAGCTTCGCCAAGATTGACAGGATTTTTCACTCTCACTGCTGCTTTCAGGGCATCTCCTAATTATTTTCTATCATCTACCACACCTTTATTGTTCTCTTCCATAAAGAGCGGCAAAGCTTTATAGTTCCTGGACTATGGGCTTGGAGGGCATGATGTTTGTGTCCAGCATCCACCCCATTTCACTCCCTATTTATCTCTGTATACTAACATCTACCTCACTGGGTGCATGATCTAAAATGATTATGAAGCCAATTTCATGGATTGAATTTTCTGCACAAGTGAGGATGACACCAAGAAATGGTCTAGTCTTGCATAGGTTTAACAAGTATGTAGTATCCTGACTTTGATGTTATTCACGTCAACTCATGCTCTGCCAATAGAATGTTCCATGGATGATGTGTTACCGAATGTTGGGAGCCAGAGATGTCAGCTGAGAAGGGCTAAGCAGCATGCTGGCTGCTCCTGGTGAGGTTTTGTACTGGACTTAACTGCATGACCTGTAACTATCTACAAATAAACATCTGAAGATCCTCTACACTTCTGTACTCAGTTACTACAAAGTTCCTGTATAAAAGGTATAACCTATTTCTTTGGGATGTTGTACTGCCAGATGTCATTTAATCCTACTTGCTTCAGTCATTTAAGCCCGTTCTCTGATATGACTCCTATGCAATGCACTCTTTGTGCTGATCAGGCTCTGGAACTATCCATGATCAGGTTAAGGCAGTCGCCTTTGATCATTTCCCTTGGGCCATTGTCATTATATCAGTTATTGCCTCCCACAAAAACAATCATGGAACTAGTTTGGAGCATAGATTGAGCCAATTGTGTATGATGTCTCTCTAATTCATAACACTTTGGCTAAGGTACTCCTCCTTTTATCCTGCCGTACATGTTGGGCTGCCCCAAGGGATGGTGCTTCAGCAGAATTCCCCCTTACCTCTACTGTCCAGGGAATTCCTTTGATCTCATTCTGAGCCATTTTTTAGGGAAAAGATGTGTCTCCTGTAAGAGGCAAGTGTCCCCTCCCTAATCCATTCATGTTGCCAACTTGGGTTGGAGTATGTGTTTTGGCCCATATCCACCTTTTGTGTGCATTTTGTTGTGGAGTTTAGAAGGCACTCTGAGCCCTTACCCTGGTGTTGTCTAAATTCCCTTCCTGTGAAACTTTCAAAATTAAATTAAGAATTTTCTACCCAAGTAACTGCTCTTTCTATGGAAGATTCCTCCTCCATGTGATCTATATGTTCCACTCCTACCTTCCTTTCACTGTCTATTTAATTTCACTCCCTTTTCCTTCCTTTAGTAATTCCCTCTTCATGAAGACAAGACTTATGGCCTCAGGCTCTCTCCGCATATCAATGAGGCCTTCTGCTGATCACCCCGTCACCTTCTCTGTGTTCCGCCCCCTGGCTCCTCGTATTAATATCTAATCCTTTGTGTGGTATATTTTCTTCTCTCTTTCTGAGGCCATGTGTGATTGATTTGGGCATGCCTTTTGGACTCTTGTCACAGAGTCTTCCAGCTCCCTCTCTGCAGTCTCTCTGAAGTGCATTGAAGTGTATTCGATTCCTCTTTTTCAGGAGTAGTGCTGTCCTTCTCGATGCCTATGATCTGTTTGGCATTACTCTGTGATGTAAGCTGGTTCTTCTACTTGCTCCAGTGAAAATTAACCAGATAGATGTCCCCATCTGTACAAGATTTGTTGGGCTTTTCAAAAGTCACCTCTTGAAAGGAGCACCATTTCTGCAATGTTGTTGAGGTAAAATTTTGAAAGTGAGATAGCTTCTGACCCTCAGTAAATTTTTTTAATCGCCACTCCATTGCAGTTTGGACCCAGCCATTTGCAAATCCGTCTTAATGCTGGACAAACTGGAATGGCGTGGTGAGCAAAAAATGATGGATTTAGGTCAAAATCTCTGACTGGGGGTGAGTGTTTGACATTGTTCAGTATTCCATCCATAAGTTGTTCTTTTTGCATATGTCACCCAGAGAGGGGCAGGTATGCCTAGACATGGGTCCCGTGTTTGCCATGCCACTAACCAGGCCAAGGATGCTTGTTTCCTGTCCAGGGGGTACCTCGCCGTTCAGGAGGGATGTGGAACTCCTATAGCCGGACGCCCAGGACATATTGTTTGGGGCCAAGGGCAACAAGTTTTCATGTGTATTTTGTCCTTGGGACAAGTAGGCCCAACCCCCTACAGCACAAACCCTTTGGCTGACAATTTTCAGTACCACATTCTGGATCAGGGAAAGGCATTGCCTGCAGTTAAGGTAATATTTGTATCTATGTGTTAATGCTGTTCAAACTTGTATTTATGGTTCACTAATGCAAAGCCTTTATTATTAGGGTGAGTGCTCCAAGTACATGTTGTAAGTTCAGACTGCACTACTACTGACAGAGGTTCAAGTATAAAAAGATGTGCACACATTTTCAATGTTTAACAATATGAGGCTATGTATAATGCTCCCAGAATGCTCTCTGGTTAGAAGCTTTAAAGCAAATTAAAATGTTCACAAAAAATGCAAAAACATTTAGCTAAACTACTGTAACATTTTAGGTACCATTTATTTGCAGCATCATTTGGTGAAATGTGTGATGTATGCTAGTATTTCCCAAAAATATTTATAATGGAAAATTTGTGTAACCATTTTTGATAAGATGATGGGAAACATAAAAAATAAACAAGCATTGGTAAAGCCATTAGGTCTGAAATTGTTGGTCAACCTTTTGGTTTTGTCAATGTGCGACTTGTTTTGGCAAGGTTTTTGTAAAATCCCATTGGTGTGAGAGCTGTTGGGCCCTTATAACAAACATTGGCAAAAGCAAAAATAATTTTGGTCTCAAAAATCAATTATTGCCACAGTAGTTCCTGGCACTGAACAAAACAACTGTGTTGATAAGCTCCTTGTGAAAGCACCGAATGCTGCCACTCACAGTGAAGCTAGCCAATAGAGACAGAGAGAATTTTATTTAAAAAAACAAAAGGTAATGGTTAACAGGGCCCCAATTATTACATAAAGTCTCAAAAGTGTACCCATGTCCTTGCATTAAGTGCAGATATACATCTTTCATGAATTCACAAGACTTTACAGAAGTAGAACAAGAAATAGTACTCCTAGAAAATATTTGTGAACTGCATTTTAGCATGAGCAAATATGCAGGTTTAGTTTTGCCCATGCGTAAATCTGAGTGTTTGCAAGTTCACTTTCGCTCCAACCACTTTTCCCCAAAACCCTGGAAGACATTTTATGTCTGCCACTGTCTGGAGTAAATTTACAACTTTTTTCAGTAGGGAAAAAGAATAGAGAAAAGTTGAGAAAAACCCGTAAAACATACAAGTTAGTAGGTTGGCACAGACTCAAAAGGGCATTCCAGCCCGGAACTGTTGCTTACCATTACCTTGAGCCCCCGTATGTAGATCTGCGGAAACGTGGCAACATAATGGAATTGCTAGTATTCAAACACTACTATGGAAGGAGCCCTGACATAATCAGGCAGGCTATTTCAGAGCTCTTATATAATGAGATTGCTGCCATAATTTGTCGCTGCATTACATGGCACAAAAGGGACAAGCGGATGTTGTTACAGGACAAGTAGATTTATGAATCAACCTGCCCGTGTACAAGTAGATATTTTATTAAATTCCACACCCCAGGCTGGACTGTTCCCATGGGGAGCAGGGCCAAGACTGATTTGCATATAGCTCAGTCCAAACTGAAATGGTGTGGTGAGCAAAAAAAGTATGGATTTAGGCCCAGATCTCCAACTTGGGGTGACAACTTAGTGTTTGACATTATTCAGCATTCCATTCAATTGTTCTTTTGCATGAGCCAAGGAGGGCATATGGTTCTGACATTGTGTCTGATTAACAAAGTTAAAGTTATCCTTTTTTATAGTTCTCCTACTTTTCAGTCCTCACAAACTATGTGTGGAGTTTTATGACTCGATTCTCCCTATACTTATTTGTGCAGAGTTCTCTGCACCCAGAGACTACACAATCCGGGCGGGGAACTCCGCACACTTAAATATAGGGAGTGCAGAGTTGTAAAAACCTGCACTTAGTTTGTGAATTGCATTTTGCAGTACTACAAAATGTACTACAAAGGGCAGTTTGTGAATCAAAATGGTTATTTGAATTAGGGCACAGGATAATGCTAAGAGTGTATTTGCATGGTTGTTTGTAGGGATTAGGGTGATTAGTCAGAAAAAACCTGGACCAGTGCTTAAAGTGAAGGGTCCGTATTTACTAGAAGATGATATGGGTTTACATTTGGTTGAAAGAACGTTGGATGGCAGCACCATCAATATTCTCATGCTGCTGGCCTCCTTCCTTCTCATGCGCATCATCAGTAGGTGGATCATTTTCAATTTTGACATGAATACTGTGCCTGGTACAGAGTGCAACACAACGATCGTGTAGAATTTGTTTTCTCCCATCAGCCAAGTGTAGGTGACTAAGCATAGATTTTAGAGAGGAGATTTTAAAGAGACCAGAGGCACATTCCAACCGATGCATGTGATGCATAGTACCTTGTATGTGGCTAGAACAGTATTGGAAGCACGTACACAGATTGTAAAGGGTATTCTGCATCAAATGTGGGTAAGAAGTCAACAGATGCTGTGAGGTTTGTGGCACTTTGAAACTCTCCATTTGTATTTATCAGTACACAAACTTATATGGCATAAAAGCATGGTGTTTGTGACATATACATGTGATTATGTAGATAATGTTGATAGACACTGCATTCCTATGACTCGTGTCCTGGCTAGACTTTTGTCCTAGTGTGGACTATTCTACTATACCTAAAAATTTTAGCTCCATGTGTTGATCAAGGATATGTCACAAAGCACTGTGTGATGCATAGATCTGGATCTCAGGCCATTTGAATGTTCAAAGTTTGTTGCATCATACGATTTCTGTTCGGTTGTTGCTTTTGAGGGGGGCAGTGTGATATTTATATATATGTGCAATGAAAAAAGGACAGGATGTTTTCACTACCAAAATTTAGAAATCTGCTTGTGTTAATGTGGCCCTACCAGAACTGACAATAGGCTGCTTGCTGTGAAAGTACATGCTGATGCCTTTGAAATGGTTCCAATCAACTTTTTTGTGTGATGAGCGTTCATCGATTGCATTTGTGTGCCTAAGCTGTTGGCAATTGCTGTAGGTATTCTTGATTGTTTAATTGGTTTTGATCTGTGAATACCTGTTGCTGGTTTATTTGTGCGTGACATTGCAGTAGCCTCCATCAGTGTGGCCGAGAGCTGGTGGAGTGTATGAAGTTCAGTTTATAAGCCTGCATTCAGTGTCTTTAATGATGAATGAAGGTGTTTTGTCCATGAAACAGTCTAGTTGGAGATTTTTGGGCAGCCTTTGAAACTGTTTACTACTTCTGTTTTACTGGTGATGACTTGTGATACCTATAATGACCCATAGCTTAATGACCTGACAGTGTCCTTTGATGAGACCTTAATTGGAACACATCTTCAGAGATATTAAATGCTAGTACAACAGTGACTCACAAAGTTGCTCTATTTCTGGCTGCAGGCTATGCCTATGGCTTCTCTTGGAAGTACAACCGAACAACATAGTATTATCAAATAACATTACGGAAACTGATGCACATGAAAAATGCACAGATCTATCATCTACTGAGAACCACAATGATACAAAATGCATATGATAAGGAAAAAAAACATAAGAGTTGTGATAAATCACATTAGCAAATATGGTCAAACGCCAACAGTAACAGGATTAATAAATTGTTTGGTTTTTAAAATCCCTTCTTAAGTACATTAAAAGTCTTGTGGTTAACCGGGAACATATTCTGTACATTGTTCCTTCTTTGACTTCATCACATTGACTTCTGCTCAGGATTATCTAAGCAATGAAGGAATCATGCAGAAAGATTGTATGAAAGGAGTTTTGCTAGATGCTTGCTGAAGATTAGTTAAACTGATGAATGAATGAATGGAGTTTTTCTAAAGTGCACTGTCGCTCAGAAATTAGCATCCTGGCGCTGTACTAAGCAGCAGTGTAGACCTTGTCTGTAGCCTAAATTGGGCGATTTACATGAGGGCATGTCAGAGTGCGTCAGAGTCTTAGGAAAGCCATGTCTTCAGTGTCTTTTTAAAAGCATCTGTCATCTTTATAAATCAGAGATCAATTGCCGTTGGTTCCATGCCTTGGTGCCTATCACCATGAAGGATTTTCCACCTCGAGTTTTAGTCTGAAGGAGGGGGGCTTCAGCAGATTTGCATTTGAGGACCTCAGTGTTCTCAGGGTCTTGTTGTGGCTGAATCTGATAGTGAGATATTTCGGACCAGTGGCCTTGAAGTCTTTAGACTAGCATCAGTGTCTTAAACAAGATTCTTTTATGTATATGTAGCCAATGGAGTCTTTTTAATGCAGCTGATGCTGAGCTACATTTAGGGAGCTGTAGGTATTCTGGCTGTTGCATATAGGACCATCTGAAGTATATGTATTAGCTGGTTTACGCATCCTGCATATTATAAGCTGTTACAATAATTAGTCTTGATGTAATGAGTGCAAATGCTATAGCCTTCCCGGCATTGAGAGGAAGAGGGTGAAGACATTTCTTGAGGGATTTAATCAGGTTCTGATCTTAATCCTGGGTGACTATGAGTAAACTTGGTGGTTTAAAATTCTGATGCAGCTTTGTGTCAGAGTATCTCAGATTCCATAGGGTGGACCTTTTTTTAAACATCTGACTCAAATTCATTTAGATAATTAAGGGCCAGATGTACAACCCTTTTTTGCATGCAAAAACATAATGGGCCATGTACAAAGCCTATTTAGTGAGTCGCAAATAGGTTTTGCGACTCGCTATTTGGAAGGGGCGTTCCCTTCCAAATAGCGAGTCTCAAAACCATGCACTAATGTTTTGCGACCGCAATTGCAGTTGCAAAACACTCGCAATTACCACCTACTTCAAGTAGGTGTAATGCATTCGCAAATGGGAAGGGGTCCCCAGGGGACTCCTTCCCCTTTGCAAATGCATGCGAAAATGTTTTTTAAGGGCAGACAGTGGTCTGCCTTAAAAAATGAAACGAAACGAAAATGTTTCTTTTTTTTTTTTTTAAATGCATCCCATTTTCCTTTAAGGAAAACAGGCTTAATTTTTTAAAAAAATTGCTTTATTTCAAAGCAGTCCCAGACATGGTTGTCTGCTGAGCCCAGCTAGTCTCTCATTCATTCGCTCCTCTTTTTACTTCGCTCTCTTTCTTTCTCTTTCTCTATGTGTGCATCTCTGTGGTGAGTTTCTAAATATGACTAAATCTATGAATGATTGTAAAACTAAATACACTACTGTTTGTGTATGTGTGTGTGTGAGCGTTAGCTGTACAGTAGTAACATATTTTTATAAAGTAATAACCAACGAACTGTATGTTGGTTGCTCTGGCAATCTGCACTGTAAATGTGGTGCAGTGCAAATGAGCCTTACCTGAAGCCATATAGTAACAAGCATTGGAATAGCCAATAGGTCTCGCCTTTGGGGCCTTATAAGTGTTTAGCCTGAGCTATTGACTTTGCCAATGTCTTTAAGCTGTGCTGTAGAGAAGTGTGGCTGCTGTGCAGCATGCCGAAACGTTTAATAAAAAATTGTCAGAAGCATTTTTGTTACCTTATATATGACCAAGAAGGCATTATGTACAACTGAATGACCATATTAAAAAAAATATTTACAATAAAAAATCTCCTCAGTTTTCTTTTGTTCTTGCAATGCTGGCAACTTGTGTCTGCCTAGTCCAATGGTTGTTTGTTAAAGCTTTTTTATGAGGGGGCATAAACAATTGGAGGCTGAAGGTTGGGAACTAGTACCTGTAGTATAACACTAGCAGCGGCCAGATGCTAGGGGAGAATCCACAGATGCCAGATTCCGAGAGCAGGCTGAGGTGGTGCTGAGGTGGTAGTGGTGGTGGTGGTGGTGGTGACTGGTGCGGTGACAATGCTGAGGTGATGCTGAATGATACTCAGGTCTTGCTGAGTGTTGATGATGTGGTGGTGTACTAGTGCAAAGGCGATGCTGAGTGATACTGAAGTGGTGTTGAGTGATGCTATGGTGGTGCTGAGTGATGCTGTGGTGGCGCTGAGTGATATTGTTGTGGCCCTGAGTGAGGCTGTGGTGGTGCTGAGTGATGCTGTGGTGGTGCTGAGTGATGCTGTGGTGGTGCTGAGTGATGCTGTGGGGGTGCTGAGTGATGCTATGGGGCCCGGAGTGATGCTGTTGTGGCCCGAAGTGAAGCCGTGGTGGCCCTGAGTGATGCTGTGGTGGTGTTGAGTGATGCTGTGGTGGCGCTGACTGATGCTGTGGTGGTGCTGACTGATGCTGTGGTGGTGCTGAGTGATGCTGTGGTGATGCTGAGTGATGCTGTGGTGGCGCTGAGTGATGCTGTGGTGATGTTGAGCGATATTGTTGTGGCCCTGAGTGATGCTGTGGTGGTGCTGAGTGATGCTGTGGTGCCTTGAACAATGTAGAGGCAATGTATTTATACACAAAAAGTCATGATGTGCACGTGGGGGGCGTGTCGTGAAGCCATATGTTTTGAATAATCGCACCGTGTCTGGGCAAGATAATTCAAAACATATGGCGCCGATGCGGGTAACCGCAAGCAATATTCCACGCTCCTGCATGTGTGGCATATTGCTTGCGTTACCCGCGTGTGGTGAGCTTTTGAAAGCCCCTTACAATAAGTCTCGCAGCGCATGCGCGCTGCAAGGCGAGACCTAAAAAGGAACCTGAGAGTCAAACACCAGGGGCCGTATTACAGAAGGTGCCCCGGGGCGCAACGGGCGTAGCAAGGTGTGGAGATGATGTATGTGATAGGCAGTTAGAGTCCACTTCAAATGCACTTTTGGTTATCGCTTCAGGCTTCTCCAGTCAATACAGCTACTTGCAGCGCAACTGCATTGCATTGCAGTGCCATGAATATAGTTCTTTCTACAAAACTAGTCCACTGTACTCCTTACTGGCCTGGGTGGGGGCTGGGTTTTTACATAATATAATAGTTGGGTTCACCTCGAGAATTATCAATGGTGGTCAATGTGTCTTTAGAAACCCGTGGCTGTCACTTATGCTGTAGACTGCCCTTGGTCCTAGGCTTACGTAAATGTTCTATTTTCGAGAGTATGATGAGGTTTGGGAGGCAGAGCTCTGTTATTAGTCTGGGGTGTAAGGCGTTCCAGAACTGAGGGCTTGAAAATGGAGGTTAAATGGACAACTGGAGGTGAGCCAAGGTTGCTCTCTTTAAGCTGACTTACCTCTGAGAGGGGAGAGGGCAGTTGGGTGCTCGGACACAGATCATGCCTGTGCCCTTACTCCACCATAGCTCACTGGTGCGGTTCATCACACACAGGACTAGTAAAACGCAGTGTATGATACTGTTAGGTGAAGGTGTTTTGGACAACTAGACGCGAGTTAAGCCTCGTACCAACAGCAATGAGATGTTTCTCGTACTACTGATGAAGAGGTGTATCTTATACTAATGTTAATACATTATTGTGAGTGTATTTGTTGTCATAGAATTTGAGGTGTATAACTGATAGGAATGAGGTTTATCTAATGCCACTGCATCTCTGGTGTGTTTGATGACCCTTTACCGTACGTTTCTCACAACAGCTAGTTGTCAGACATGTCTTGTATTACCAGTTCTGAGGTGTGTGTCCTGCTATAGCGTTTGAGATACGGTTCAGCCACGCCATGTCATCAGACAGGAGTTGTATGTCATGCACTACACTTATGGAGTGTTAAATGTCACTAGACATGAAGTGTGCTGTATATTTATAAATGTAAGGTGTGTCTCACACCATTAGACATAAGGAGTGTGTCATACCGCAAGCTAACCATTCATATAAAACAAGCCTCCAGTCGAGATTTGTAATTCATTGAGTGAAACCTGTCACCGAGTAGGTGGGATGCAGAGCCAACACTTGCTATTCAATCTGATTGATTGAAATGTGATTAAAATCTGTCTGAACACTTTTGTAGACTCACCAACATGGGTGTATACAGGAATGGGAAAATACCATTTAGATCAAAAAACGAAAGATGAAAGCGAATCTTTAGAAATGGTGAGAATAAACAAGAAAACATAACTTGCATATTTATCCTGTGTTAGATATTCTCAGATTACAGTTTAACCACCCAATTTTCAGCGTTCTGTTGACCTCATACATACTTGCTTCGATTTTATTGACAGAGTGGTCTGAGGGAGTTAGAAACTGGGGTGAAGTGAAATAAGGAAATCTCAGAAATCCACTTTAGGAAAGCGAGACACCACAGGGATGAACTACTAAGAACCCCAGAAACATTATATGCAATATCAGGCAAACGTTGCAAGCGCTAGATTTATTGAATGGGATTAGGTAATTTGCTACACCCACCTGCACATGTATTACACAGAAGTACCCCTCACTATTACGCATGAGGCTGACATACTCATTGCTTGAGTGATAGTGTCAACAAAGTGGTGTAAATGCAATTACAGGCCCCTCTTCCTGCCCCAGCCCTACCAGAAGAAGAGGAAGGTTGTTGAGGAAGGTTGACGCGCAAGTCAAATTCACTTGATCCCGCAACACTATGGTTGTTTTTCTTTTTAACAAGTCTTCAAACTGACCACTTCTGCAGTATTTTTGCAAATACAACACACTCACAAAGCCTTGGCTTGCCAGCACATCCTAACTTGAACCAGGATGTTCTCACCGTGACTGCATGGCATGCCTTAAACAACGTGTGAATTTGTGTAAACGTGGTTTTCTGTGAGTGCATTTCATGCCTGTAGCGTTATGCAATTAGTATGTCTTTCCACTAGTGCAAAAGGTTTGTGAACGGCCCTCACAGTATGTTTTGTATGCCACTTGCACATGTTCATAAAATGGAATATTTCCTTTTGACAACAAAGTCTTGTGACGTGCAGCCCTCGATCACAATTCTGAATAAAGCGAAGGAATTCAAGTTCTTTCAAGCGCATTCTTAGAAGCAGCACACGCTGAATGCTCCTGGCTGAATCCCTACTTTCACAAAGGCGCGATGATTACAAAATAATAACAAGCGCGCACGCCTCGCGCAAGTAGCAAGTAGGGGGTGGGGGGAAGTGCGGCCGAGAGCAGGCAGCGTTTCCCTTGTGGGAGTGAGCGCAATATTGCTAACATATGGCGCCGCTCGCTCCCGCAAGGAAATCGCCAAGAGTGCACGGGTTGCATTGAAAGCACGTTTTTGCCTGCAAAGCTGAATCGATTTCAAAAGGTCTCTTTCCTACGCAGCGCATGCGCGCTGCGTAGGCGAGACCTAAAAAGACCGGCATTGCAGACCTGCAATTACCCGATAGCACTGATCAGGGCACATATCAAAGAAGCATTGGAAAAGACAGCATGTCTTGCATGTGAAAGGCGATACCTGAGTTACTGGCCATTGCCAATGCTATTTCCCATTGGCAAAGATTCAAAATAAAAAAGGCTGCTGGTGTGTCATGATGCATGCATAAGCATGCATGGACAGCATTTTTGGAATATTTTTTTTATGAGAAACATCATTTGAAGGTGGCCACCAGTATATCATTACACAAGCACACACAATGGTGGACATCGCGTAATGGTTTTCATGGTAAATAAAAAGCATTCCAAGATGGCTGTTGCTGCATATGTATGTATTTGCATATGTCATGATGCACCGGTGACCCTTTGTTCATTTTTATTGAAAGATTAATCTGATCCACAACAAAATGTGTACAGAAGTGTAAAATGAAATAAGTGAGAGTCATGTTCACAATATTCAACTGCTGGTCCCTTGCAAGAATAGTTTTAAACCATTTTTAAACAATCAGGAGGAAGTGGGGGGGGGCAGGGAAGTGGTGGCAGCAGACTAATGAGGCAGTGATGGCCTATGAACTGTGAACTAGGAAAGTCATGTCCTCCAATGTAGTGCTAATTGTTAAGAAGCTGGCTTTATGGGGGATAAAAAGAAGAATTGAAGAAATCTATTGAATCCGGAGCATAGAATTGTGAAAGAAAATTGTGCAATCTAGTCAAAACCAGATCTAATCATGAGTAAGTGCCTGACTTAAAGCTCACTCTAATATTGTATTGTATGCAATAGGTCTTTTACCACAGACAGCTAACTCTCTCCACAGGTGATACCTAAAGCATGTCTGTAGGTAAGACCTAAAATGCAGTGGCAGTTGCCTCATGGCTTGACCAGACAATGAACCTGTTGTAAACTGACTTTATACCTTAACACTGCCTTGGGACAGAAACAGGATGGGTACAGTGGCAGCTCCTCCGCTAAGGCGGAGGAGCGTCGCCCTACTGCTCGGTGAGCAGTGGAAAATAAAAAAAATGATAATACACAATTATTATCATTTTATTTTTCTTTGCGACTCCAGCCAGGTCAGGTGAGGCGGGGCTGGTCTCCCCGCCATCAGAGGGAGCAGGCGTGGATTGCACTCTCTTCCTAAGTGCGCATGATGACTTGGCCGGCCCATAGGGCCGACCAAGCAGTAATGCACTCTTGGCATGTTCTCCACTGGGCTGTGCTCCACATCCCAGGGGAGAACATGCACAACCTCCCAGGTACTTCCTGAGCAGTCAAATAGACCACTCAGACCAATAACGATGCTCCTCATGCAGTGTCGTGATTTGCTGGGAGAGTCTGGGAACCTGGGTGCTTCCGGTGCAGCGGAGAAGAAGACGGAGGAGAAACGTGTGGTGGCAGCAAATAAAAAAGTATGTTTATTTTGTACTTTTTTTAATCCCTTCCCCCTCGCCTTCACCACCTGTGTTCCGAGGCAGCCACCACACTTTGTATGTGATTTGAAATTTGATTGCTTTCATCATTCTCTAATATTTTGAGGACACTGTCTTTTGATCATATGCCAAACAAAGTATCTTTTACTGAGATTGTTCAGTGTCCTTTCTCTTAACTGTTCCAATTGATGCTAAGGCCAGAAGTCTTTTCATATTATAGAAATCTTAGTCCTTCTGACTGATGAAGATGCTCTACGGGTGTCTGGATATGGCTGTGTGTATGTGAAGGAATTACTGATAGATCAAGTGAGTAAGGAAATATTGTACCACTTTGCTGACTTGGACGAGTTGTAATGCTCAGTTAGAAGAGCTTTTGGCCAAGGTCTTTTTTGCAGGGCGGCTAGATCAAGGTGCAGAGCTATCAATCAGGTTCAATTCAGACTTCAGTAACAATATGTTTATGACCAGGCAAGAACTTTTTAGGCCACTTACGTATTCTTAGGCAGTTGGAACCCTTTGCTCCAGAGCCTTCACCCATTAGCTTGAGACATTGTCAATCAAAATTTGCAACTGCTAAATGAATATTTTAATGGTACCGTATTTTTTATTGGATTCTTGGGTTTTTCTTCTGCCTTTTTTTGCAATGCAAGAGTGACTATTTTATATCTGAAATTGGTTGGCAAATGTATTGGTTGCACTGGGGAGTCAGCACTAATAGAAGCATCTAAAAAAAGATGCTACAGAAAAAGCCACACTTTTTCTGTACTATTCAGTCTACAGAGGTTTTTTCAGAACTTTAGTGGAATCGATTTGTCTTTCTTTTTACGGCATGTGCATGCCTGATCCTCAGGCCTTACAAATGTCAAACTTATTGGCTTTGTCGGTGCTTTTTTCCCTGGGCTTTGGCAAGGAGACCAGGTTGAGGGTATGTGCAGTCAAACCTCATAGGTGCCACAAGTAATTACAGCTTCTGTTTTATCTTGTGTCCCTCGAAAGGTAGAGGGTATTTAAGAAGGTTTTACAAAGAATGGAAACAATAAGTTTCATTTTTTCTGCCTAGAGGAAACTAATTTAGTAGGTCTAGAAATTTGGGAAATGATGCACGAGAGCTCAGTGAAGCGGGTTCCTGTGATAGGGCTTTTCCTTTCTATATGATCATGTTAGAGAACAGGCCTTTTTGCAGTGTTCCCCTACGTTTTGCCCCTAGTTGCAATACTAGATGCTGTTTTTTGACTCTGAGAGTGCAGTGAAGCCTGCTAACCAGGCACAAGTGCCAGTGCTGTCTCCCCTAAACTGATATGTGTAAATTGGCAACCCCAACTGACAAGGACTTTATCCCCTTCATAAGTCCATAGCATATGGTACAAGGCGTACCTAGGACTTGGGTGGGGCTTCTAGCACTGTTTGCACCACCCTGAGTGACCCAAGTAAACTACTGACTGCATGCCTGCCATTGCAGACTGCATGAACAGTGTAAACTGCTCCATTTCGACTTTCCCCTCACCATATGTGGCTAAGTCAATGCATTGCTTTAAATATATGTCACTCACTCTTCAGGAAGGCCTCCTGAGCGCTCAGGAAGCAGGGTGCCTTATATTAAAGGTGTGGACATATAAGTGTAAGCTTATATGTCCCTATTGTGGCCTTTGCCATTAAAGTAGAATATATGTGATATCAAGGGCTTGCATCTGGGAAACCCATGGGTTGCTAGCCCCATTTTGGGACCACCTAAATTTGTTAAGTTTAGTTTCAAACAATGCGCTTCATCACCCCTGACACAAATCTCATGTCGAAGGTGATGTGACATGCACCCAGGTTGCTTCCTTATAGGTTCCCCACCTGGTTGCCCTAGCTTTCCTGTGCTCTGGCTGGAAGCTCGTGCTTGAACACTCCCAGGAGCCAGGAACAAAGGCCTAGGCAGGAAGGTGGTACCACCTTCTCCCTCCCAGGAAGGCTAGTGAAGGAGCACATCAAGGCGGTGAGCTTTAAAGGCTATTTTGACTCTGAAATGCATCCAGGCTTTCTCCCAGAGGAGTATATAGTCTTCTCCCTGTCCTAGGCACGTTTGCACCCGGCCAGGCAGAAAAATAAGGTAGTCAGGAGGCGTACAACCCCAGAATGCTAGCCATTCCTCTAGGGTGGGCTATCTGGTCTGCACAGCCAAGGAATACTTCTTCCATTTTTAAAAGTGGTAGAATAGAGAGGAAAAGTGATCTACACCCCTGGAAGTGGTCATTTCAGGGGAGGATTAGCCCCTGAGGCTAGTAGCCCATTGGCCACTTGCACCCACACTCCTAATGTCCCTAAATCTAGGATTTAAGCGCCACCCCTGACACCACGGCGTTAGTTCTGATTCAAATTGCATCAAAGAGGACAAAGACAAGACCTGAGACAAGGACAACAGGACTTGCACCAAGTAAGAGAGGGAAACCCTGCACCTGTGGCAACACTCCTGGAACTGTTGCATCGAGGCTCGTCCTAGGCTAAAGGTCAGTTCCCCCAGACAGATGGCCCCGTTGAGAGCCAGAGGCAACCTCATACGTCCCTGGACTAGTGGCACTAGTCCCCTGAAAACTGCAGGTAAAACAACGCTCATAATCCGAAGAATTGCTGGCTATCGGTTCCTCCGAGGGATCACCCAAATCCAAATGGCTTAGTGCATTGTGGTAAATGTAGTCCTGCCCTCCACAAAGTTTTAGACAGCTACCATGTTCCCCAGGACGACCGGGCATCGAAGTAACCATCTGCTGTGTTCACTGCTGCCAAAGCTTGTTGGTCGTCAGTCTGGCAACCGACCCCTGAACTCGACACTGCACCAAGAGGGAACTCCATCCAACGTTTGTCCGACCACAGCAGCAGCCCCGTGGTTGTGTTTTTGCATCTTGTCCCCCACAGCACTGTGTAAGCGGTAAAAGCAGCTCTCCATTGGCTCCCATTCAGCACCAGGGACAGCCAAGGCAGCTCTGCACCTGGTCTCGAAAAGGCCAGGTAAAATTGAACTGATTGTCATGGCTAGGTCCTGGGACCTGCATCACCTTTACGCTCCTTGGGTTCCACACAACCCGACCTGCAAGTGGCCCATTGTGACTAGTAGTTTTTACGACTGACTACAATAATAAAGTTTCACTGTATTATTTTGATCTGATTTTATATTGCTTCTAAAATCCATAACCCCAGTTATATGTATCTGATCAAGTTCACTTTGGTGTCTAAATTCAAATTGAAATCTGCTTTTTTTTAATGAATTGGTTTCAGATTTCTTTCGAGTCATATCAATTATTTATCGTCCATGTTGGTACTCAAATGCTTAGCACATGTTCCTATAGTAAAGCATGACTGCTCTTTGCCACACTACTACTACTGAGCTAAGGATTGTTTATTGTGAATCCAGGGACCATCTTTGAGGTTTGTGAAAGTATTACATGAAGAAGCCTAACCAGCATCACCACATAATACTAGACCTTCCTACAGATAAGGAAAAATAAGTGCATAATATATTTCATCATTTATTATGTAATAATTTATTCAATATAAATATGCTCCTGAGCGATTTCTGTTTCTGGGTGGAGGAGATGCACTTGCTCTGTGATATTCTCAGGGGGCCCCATTCACAAAGGTGAACTTAGATGTTTGCTCTAAACTTAGACCAAACATCTAAGTTTACGACTTCGGGAACTAACAAAGGGCATTTACCAGTGTTGTCTGTATGTCCATACTCGAGTCTAGAAGTGGGATGTTTAGAAAGGTCAGCAAGTTTCTTATTGTTCGGTTAACCCAGAGCCTTGCTTGAAAAGATGTCCCATTTTCCTTTTGTAGACAGGACTTAGCAGTCTGCGTTATTCTCTTTAAACTGTCTTTCGCGCCTTGATGCTTTACCAAGCTGCATTAGAGCGCAATAGATAACGCATTCAACACGAGACAGTGTGCAAGCGTCAATGTAGCTGGAGCTTCAGAGAGTTGACAACTTTAGGTGTTACTGTATGGATGAGAGAGAAGAACATGTCCTCACAACACTCTTTTTACAAACATTTGGTGTAAGGAAATGTCTGTGCCAGCTGCAGTGGAGGCCTGTTATCCACTACTGTAGATTCAGAACCCTGATAGGTGTGATGATGACTATTTAAAACTCTAACAGCATCAGCATGTCATCTTTACTTGGAGGTGTCCCTGAAACTGAATACCGCACACAGTGTTCTGCTTATGAGTGCTGTGAGAACGAATAGCAGACCTACAAGAAAAGTACATTTTCTACAGTGCTAATATCTGAATAATACTTCCATGTTACAAATACAGGTACAGTGTACTCCAGGGCCTAGCAGCCAAACTTGTTTTGATATCACTGGGCACTGATGATACAAAGTCCCAGCACATTTCATATTATGCTGTATTTACATTAACCCCTTCAGTGCCACGCCCTTTCCCCCTCCTGTGCCGGGCGTTGCATTAGTGGGTGGGGTTCATGACGAGATAGTCTCGTCATGGGCACAGTGCGACCGTGCTCCATGACGAGACTATCTCGTCATGGGCACAGAAGAGGTTAACCTCTCTCCTCTGAAACCTCTCATTTTCCCTGTGAGAACATTTATATGTTGTCTGTTTGTAAACAGCCACTCAGCATCAATCACTTCTATTCTTTACGTACTTTTTCAGCCTAGCTTATTCCAGCTTTAATTAAAATGTACTCAAATATTCATCTACATAAAACATCCACCTTACCCTGTCAGCACCCATCAAAACGATCCTGCAAAATGTTTCCCTCGCACCACACACATACAATCATGCACCCTTTTGATCCCCAGGTCGGCAATCAAAAACAAATAAAGGACTACATCTTCCTCTCCCAAACAGGCCCAACATCTCTTTTTCGCAGAAACAGGGCTGTATCCAGACTGCAACTCTGTCTTGACACAGAGCCAGTTTCTATCTGTAGCCTGACAGAGCAGACTTGGCAAAAGAGGTGAATGCTTGTGATCCATCTTCTAGTCTCACCCGAATCTCTCCAATCCCTCTCCAGAATACATACTGCCATTTATTGAAACAGTCAGGATCTTATTTAGACATGGGCGTGCAAGAGTGCCGCACCCGCCACATAAACTTGCCGCTCCCCCTGCAATGTTTAGAATAAGGAGAAGTCCAGGTTTACACTGACCGAGCATCCGCTGGCTCCGCCATCCTGTTCTCCAAAGGCCCACCAGGTCACAATGATGTCATCCAACCCTATAAAGGGTGGGGCATCCATCATACAGGCAGGAGAAATGTAGAATGACCCTCACGCACAGCATTACTTGCTGTGAGTGAATCCCTGCGTGTCAGTCAATTTTTTGTTCAAGGAAAATAAACTACTGCTTTTGAAGAAAATTTCTTTCATGGGCTGTAATTTTCTGATTACTTTTGTCCAGTTTGGCGTATGTAAGGAGAAGCTAGGTATAGGTTACATTATCAGGATTTGGAGCCAGCAAGAATCCCATAATTTAGGGATAAACATGTCTGATGGTGTACAGTGGGAATTTTATTATAGATTCCTGTTCTTCCTAGACGTGTCCAATGTGGGAGTGGCATATACCTTTAACTGTCTTCACTCCTTAACAAAACAGTAACAATAGCATATTATTTTATTTAACCCTAAAGGGCCCTGAATCTCTCGAAGAAGAGCGCAGCACTGCTTGAGGCACATGGGAGTAAAAGAAACTATATCCGCAGCGGATTCATCCTTAAGAATATAATTTAAAAGCAATGGAAATTAATTAAAGAATAATTTTAGAAAGGGTAACGTAGAGGAATTTATGAAAATGTGAACAAAAAAAATAGTGGATAGAACAGGCCAAGACCTTACAAACGTGCATCAGATTACAAGAAAGGTGTACCATTTATTGTGATAAAGTGGCATGAAAGACTAAGGGCCTGATTACGAGTTTGGCAGTCCTGGAGTGGGCTTCCACACCAGCACCCCGCTCCAAGACCACCAAACTTGAGCGCCGCCCACCCGCCATTTTACAAGTAATTTAGTTGTTGGGCAGGCTGCGTGGCGGTCCTGGGCAGTGCAGTTTAAAGGCTCATAGTAAGCCTTATACCTGCACCGCCACAGGACTGTTAATGGCAGTTCCTGCATGGCATCGACTGAGCAGTCCATTCCGCAGGAACAGGGGTGCATTCACGCAGGGGGCACATCATGTGCCCCCCTGCATGCACCCCCATGTACAGGGCAACAGGGGGCCCTATAGGCCCCCGTTGTTTCCCCATCGCCAGCCTTTTCATTGCAGGCTCACCTCAATGAAAAGGCTGGCGGTGGGAAAACTTGTAATATGCATGGCGGTGCAGCAGCAGCACCGCCATGCATATTGCTTCCCCAGAACACCGTGATCCCTAGCGGTTGCAGCAGTCCCAAAACACTCTGACCGCTGTACTTGTAATATGGCGGTCAGACTGCTGGTGCAGCTGTACCCGACTGCCACCACACCTACACCATGGGCCACCGAACTCGTAATCAGGCCCTTAATCAGCAACCAGATTTTGGTATCCTTTTACCTTTACTTACTATGAGATATGATAAATTGTGTGCCTATGCTAGCCATAGTGAACTGGTCAGCTATTTACATTTGTCAACTAGGATTTAACCCCACTTCAGCTTGGGCATGGCTTTCCCCGTCCATTTGTCAGCTCAAATTCTCAAATGGTTCACACACACATTGCCACTAGCTGAATGGTAGGAACCGACCTGGGCTTGCTGCACTAACATCTGCCATTGAATAATTATGCTATCACTTTGTCCTTTACAAGGGAGAGGGGCTCTCCAGGCTCTGGCTATTCTGCTCATTGGGCTATCCAATGGGGTGCTATCCGAAGGGCCTGGAAAACTCCAGAATTTAACTGGATAGAATAAGTTGTTAAAAGGTAGAGCTAGGATGCTGGTGTGCTAAACAAAGTTCCTTCATGTTGAAAATGTCTCTGGATGATTTTTATTCCTTTAGCCATGTTCCCACATCCGGAAATATCTAACAATACAGTGAAAGGTGTGTGTGGCAACTCAAGGGGTATTGGACCACAGATACCTAATTATGAAAAACTAGATTTTCTCCATAAAAACCCTTTCCTGGCAAACTGGGAAAAGTAGAGGTACCAGTTTCCCACAAAGTCAGGCTAAACCCATTAAGACCATTCCTACAGAATCATAGTTGGCAAGATGGCTTAGTGAGTTAATTCACACTGCTCACATCTGTTGTGATCTGCAAGTAAGATTTTGAATTCCAAAAGGCCAAAGGAATCCTCCATTCTTCAAAGGTTGTTAAATTGAGTACCACGAACTTGGGTAACAGTAACACTTGTCATATACGGAGCTCTGAAAAGACTTACGTTGGATATGAAGTGCTACAGAAAAACAAATCACTTGTTGCATCGCATTATTTTGGACTCCAACAAAGTGACTAGGTCTGAATGTAAAAATCTTCTTGGGGGTCAATTGTTTCACCAAATCTTGCAACAAATGCTTGTCAGCCTCAGTTACATGCCCCCATCTTGCTTTGATCTTCTAGTCCCAGGTGCTCAGCATATACGAACTGTCCCTTTGTCAAATGTTTGACCCCCTTGAGTCTTACCAGTATAAAGGCTTCTTGTTGGCTTTGTTGAGTCTTTCTATTCTAACAGTGATCTGTTTGGGGTGCTTAGGTCCTGGTCAAACTGGGCTAAAACAGTTTCACGTATATGTGTATTTCCTCAGTTGCATACATTGTCAGATTAGTCTTTTTACTTTTATTTTAACTGAAGATTTTCCTTTTTTAGCCTTCATAATTTTCCCATCTGTAATACCCTTCAGTTTTGGGAAGGCCCATTGTTCAATCAAGGCCAGTGTTTATGGAAGCAGTGGCCTTTATACAGACTGTTTGTATGTATTGGAAACTCTAATGCTGGTGCACTAAACATACTTGTGGTAAATGTATTTGGCACAAACAAAAATTAGGGCTACTGTTCCTAAAGAGAAGGAGGAGATATTGACAGGTTGTGCAGGACTCGGGCATATGCACGGTGGCAGTCAGCAGGACTGTTTCATGTTGCCCTCACACATCCCAAAGGGATGTCATGCTTCATCATATGGCTATTGCTCCTCGTTGGGCCGGCGCTGCAATGCCCAACGGGTCTCCTGAAGGGTCACTTTGGCAGAGATCTTTTATTGGTATGCCGTATGATGAATGCAAGGTAGAGTCTAGGTGGGGTGGTATCTCACGTGTGATGATGTGGGTTAAAACTGGTAAGGGAGGCTACCAACTACTTTTAATAACTGGACCGCCCTGTGAGATTAAAAACCTTTATAGGTAAATATTACCAATGGAGTCATAAAGTACCCTGGTCGTCTGATGTGAGTTCCCTCTTTAGGGTCTAACACTAGTCAGTCAATAGTCAACTTCATTTTAATTCCAGGCTGTGGAGAATGATCAGTTTCTGAGCATGATCAACAAGGTAATAGTGTCCAATGCACATACAAACTCCTGCTCATTCTCCTTTTCAAAATAATTTCTTCGCTCCTTCGTGGTGGGTACATCAAACCTGATTAATGCAGCCTTTCACCTGTAACCAGGCTCTCTAAAACACACTGTTATACTCCCTTGTAAATAACGAAAAGCAAACCCAATTACTGAATGATCTCTTATCTACCCCCTCCTCAGTCAGATCATGAAAAGGGAGGCAACATACCAGCTCCCAAGAATGTGTGTACCTCATTCACAACAATGAGCCAGGATCCAGCATTGAAAAGATGACATAATCAGCGTTAGTAAGTGTAAGGGAGGAGCTCCTCCCCTCTATGGAAGAGGGTGAAAAAGAGCTCTTATAATCCTCTCTCAGTCAGTGGAGTGTAGCACCGTCGAACCTAGGTTAACATGTCTAAATTAAAAAGTGAGAAACTAAAATGTCGAATTTTAATGTACTGTGTGAATTAGGCAGCTAGTTTAAACGTTGTAATTGTTAATTTTTCTCTTTTTTTTTCTTACCTGATCTATCTGTTTCTGTAAGGTCCCCTGAACCTAGCTCGCATGCCTAGTCTAATCCTAGCTCTATTATGTACACTTTAGTATTATATACGTTAACAGTAACCCATAAACTGTAGCAATAATACTGTAATTTTCCCATCCATGTACCTAACTCTAAAACTATGCATAATCTAATCCTTCACCCTGTCCCTAACCCTTACATTAACCAATAATTTAACGCTAGACACTTACCTGATATTGAATCTGAATCCTATCACTAAACCCAGCTCACACCATTATCCTAATTCTAACCCTAAACCTAACATTTTACATAAACCTTACTCTAACCCTTGCTCTAATACTAGTGCACAACCTGACATACCTAAAGCTAAACCTTGTAGTCTCTTACACATTTGCATTTATTTTGAGCTTCACGTTTGATGCTAGCATTTAGTTTTGTAACTTTTGTTTTTTCTAACTTTCATTGCCAAATGTTTGTTTTTCTCACTTTATATTTCAAAATGTCAGCTAAATATTGGTCACACCATTCTTCAGGAAAGGCGGGGAGGTAAGAAAGCTTAACAGGACCTGCCTTTTTCTCGGATACAATTGTTCTTCATGGATTGTACTTCAAATATCAGTATAGGGTCTATCAAATCATCTGAATGCATTGTTCCAGCTGTTGTGCCCCATGGAGCACTCCTTTTCTGTGCCTGATATGTAATATCTATGTTTTCCCGTACACAGATTCTAGACAAATATCATAAGATGTTTACTGCTGTTACACAAACCAACTTTTTGGCTGGCTAGCACAGCTAGCAACCCAAGATCCGTCCCCTTATGTCTGAGCTATGTTCTTGTCTGAATGAAGGAGACAGATCACTGCATGAATGGAACGAAAACTGAAAACCTAGTTATGACAGCAACTGAGCCTCATTCCGTGCCCTTCAACTAACCCCCATACCTCTCATTATCATCAATGAATTCATGAAATCTGGGAATCCTCTTTGATTCAGACCAGTGCTTCAGGTCAAAAAAGTAGTTAAAGGTACAGATCTCCACCTCTCTTAATGCCGCAAATCCTACCTCTACTCCAAAGTGACCACTGGTTAGAGTTGACAAGAGGTTTGGTTATGACACACCTTTTTGGCCTCCTAAGAACCTTATCACTAGGTCACAAACCCACATTTTTAGACTCTCTCTAACCACTGGAAGCCATGACCACATCAGAGCTACACTGATAGCTCTCTATTGGCTCCCAGCCGTGGCCAGCAAAAAATTCAAGATCAAGAAGTTCACAAGCTTATTGTGGCAATGGCCCAGGATACATGCAGAGGCTGGCACCTCATTACCCACGTTCCAAAAATATCTGTTTAGAGTCTGCTCTTCTAGTAAATCCAAAAACCTGCAAACCTAAAGATGTCCTACTGTGCAACACCTATCATGATATATGAATTAGATTCATAATGCTGCTGTCCAAATATTTTCAAACACCTATATGTGGAATGACTCAGAATGCACAACACTATGGCAAACTCTTTATACAAAATGCTTTAAAATCTGCTTAGAACTTAGAAGGTCAAATGTAATATGTTGCACAAACAAATCCATAGATAATTAAAATACAAGTGTGACGTAGGTTTTTCCATACCTTAGTGAAATGTGTTATTCATGTTCATGTTATCATGATTTGCATAGAAGCATTCTGATAGTCAATGATACGTTGTTGTCTTTCTTTTATCTGGAACCAATTCTGAAATTGCACTTTGATTTGAATTGACCTGCCTTTAATTGATATGACTGACCTCCAGCTGTTCTAGCGTTTCAGTGCGTCTCAAAATAGGCCAGGACTCGGAGGATTAATATAAAACTGTACTGCAATTAAGCAGCTAGAATATTCAGATGCCGAAAAGTTTTCTCAGCTTTTAACCCTTCCCGCCAAGCCCTCCTTTACAGTATGATACAAAACTGAATAACTTAATATAGTATTTTACATTATCAGTTATTTTAAACTGTTTTTTGCTGCAGACACAGAGCAGGTAGAAATGAAAAATGTATTCTATCCACTAGAGAACCTGTACAATCAGACTAAAAGTGCTGATACATTGTGAACGGTCCAGGAAATAGTACAATGAGGTGCAGAAAAAGAGATCATGCAATAACAATTTAGTTCAAAGAGATTGATTGTACCCCAGTCAATAGAATACAAATTATCAATATATTTCAAAGGGGTAGGAACCAAACCACAAGTGCTTAAATGTCTGCGGAACAGTCCAGAGGTAATCTTGGTCAATCAGTGGATAGCAAATGAGGTATAATAGGGCATGTAGCAAAGTGATTATGCAACTCAGATTGATCCACACAAATATGTATATTTGTACTTTGTAGTACTCTTGATCCAGAGAGGTTGTCTACGCTGGCAGGACCCTTAGAAACAAAAAATGTATGTATGAAATCCAGCATATTGTTGTAAAATGTGGGGGTAGCGAAAGTATGGATGGATGATTGAGAGTAGGGTAAGAATGAAATTCAGCCTTACTCTCTTTGTGGCCTTTAAGTGTATGGCTTTTTTTTTCTCTTTTATAAATTTACAAACACATTTTATTCTCCCTTGTTTACTCTCAGGTCAATACGTGCTTATATCCTTGAACTTTTAAAAGTAATATTCATACTCTGAATTATGGACCTCTTGTCATCTTCCAGAGGTATTTGAAGTCATAGCAGCAGCGGCTCCTTCCCTACGGTAGAGGAACGTCACCCCCTCAAAAACATCAGGAAAGGAAAAATAAAACAACACTTGTTCTATTTCTCCTTTCCTGTCGCCTTGGGGCAGGGCCTGGGAGGTGACAACACTGAGGGGAGTGGTGTGTGCACTCCCTTCACTGCACATGACGGTTTAGTTGCCTGTCTCGGGACGGCCACACCGTCATGCGCAGTGAAGCTCTCTCGAACCCCAGCTGTTGCTGAGGTTGGAGAGAGCAGGCACAGACTCCCACTCTGTCCTGGGGCACTAATCGAGGGCGCTCAGGCCAATCCTGAAGCTGCTTTCATGCAAGAGCCGCTTCAGGATTGGCCACAGAGCAGGCTGTGCACCTGAAGAAGAGGAAGGAGCAGAGTAGTACGACGCTGGATGCGGCTGGCTGAAGGCAAGTTTTTATTTTTTTTATAATAATAATTTTGTATTTCCCCCCTCTCCCTCAGCGACCCCTATGCCCCCCCCCCATCTCTTATGCCCACCTTGCCACTCGTAGCAAACACCGGCCGTTACGAGTCATATTAGTTGGATGTGATTAATTTATTTTTCCTTTTATAAACTTTTATATAGTTATGCTGGTAGGCATTTTTTCTCTTTTGAGACGCAGCTTTAATTTGCATATTACAGTCTTGTTTGGATATACCAAGGCATGTCACATACAAGTACCCCTGTGGCCTTGCAGGGCTAACTATTTGTTCCTACCAAATGCTTACATTTTCACATGTTCACACTAGACCACAAATCACCATCAGACTCGATCTAACTTTCAACTCTTCCCAGCTGATTCCTTGTACCCCTCTCGCTGGCACCCTGCCCCAACTGATGTCCCTCCCTGCCCTTTGCTGCTTCATCTCCTGTCACTCTTCCCTCCACTCAATTGTGTGCCACTGCTGTACTAATGCCTTTATGATGTTAGTAACGGATGTGGTTTTTCTTTTTCCCCTTGTTATTTGCAAAAACACTGCTTGTTTACCTTGTAACTTGATGTGCAAAAATTTCAATAAAGGTCGTTGAAAATTTTTTTTTTTTTAAACTTTCACCCTTTCCCCACTCCCCCGTTTCATACTTTTTTATTAATCCATATTTTTCTTTATGTCTTTTTCCATATCTTACATTCCTCCCACATGCTTATTACCCACATACCTTCCCTGATGATGACCTGAGGATTTTTCCTTTATGATTGATTGTCAACTAAATGCAACTGACTGCATCTAGATTGTTCTATACCCCCTTTTGGTCTGGTTCCCACACCTTGTGGATAGAATATACAGATTGTACATAAACTACTCTGTCTCTCAACATCTTTAAAACTTTTTTTTTTCAAATAACTGCTAAGGTTACCTAACCTAATTCCCTGTCACATGTAATGTTTTCTAAATATCTTGTCATTTATTTATAGGAAGGAACAGTGACATGGATGGAGCCTCTTTGTTCATTCAGAACCAGCCAGCCTTGGTTCAGTAAGGGGAGATGGGAGTGTGATTAAAAAGATTAAATTTAGCCTTTGCAGCAAAGTTTGGCTTTGCTGAGGGTGGCATGAATGTTATTGCACTGATTCATTAAGAGCCAGTTGCAGTAGTCAGTTATGCTTATGAAAAGACTATTAATTGGCGCGCTTGCAAAGAGGAAAGAAAGGTGAGTTGGAATTCTTGGAATGTTCAGTAGTTGGAAGCACTCAGGATTGCTGTGGTGAATATGAATGAATCCAGATTCATATAGAGTAACAGCATCCAGATGTTTCTAGTGGTGAGGAGAGATGGAGCCAAGAATGGTATTGGGAGTGTATGGACATGTTCTTTAATGAGGTCAGCACTAAAGATGCTGAGTAGAATTTAGCATAAGTGAGCTGAGTGCTCTCCGTGTCAGATTTCCAATTCAGAGACAAGACGTGAGAATCTAGGTGGAAAAGAAAGTTAAATAGAATCGCATCCGAGTGTCGTCCTACTCAGATATATCATAATGGCTATGAAAACGGAAGGAGGGTATGTTGTTGTGATGTGATGTATAAAGAGAAATAGTACCCAGATCTGTGACTTATGGATGCACATAGGGAATTTGGCTGGAAGATAAAAAGAGGAGTGCAAGGAAACAGAAAAAGAGTGATCTGAAATGTAAGAGGAAAGGGGGTCTTCGGCTCCTAATTTAGTTAAAATTGTGAAAGATGGGTGTTAGACCTGTCAGCTTAAAGGTGGTCTTCCCCCAAACATTATGCCATTTCTGTTGATCTGGTTTTTGTTGGCCTTTGGACTCTAGCAACTAGTGCTAAAGTGAGTGTGCTCACTCCTTAAAACATGATAATACTGGCTTACACCCAATTGGCACATTTGATTTACTAATAAGTCCCTCGTAAAGTGGTACTACATGTACTCAGGGCCAGTAAGTTAAATACTACCAGTGGGCCTGCAGCAATTATTGTGCCAACCACTTAAGTAGCCTGTCAAACATATCTCGGGTCTGCCATTGCAGCACTTTGGGGAAGTTTTAAACTACCATTTCGACCTTGGAAGATAAACCTCTTACCGGGCCAAAACTTTATTTTTTAATACATATACGTCACTTCTAAGGTACGCCCAATACAACCCATAGGGCAGGGTGCAATGTATTTAAAAAGTTGGACATGTACTTTTAAGTTTCACATGTCCTGGTAACCAAATTCCCTACAGTGGGAAACCTAATAAATTCTCAGACCATATCTCGGCTGTGACGAAAGTGAGAGACCTCTTGGTGAAGAGAATGGGAGCGACAGCCTTTAGACGAGAGAACATTGAACAGATCGTAGATATCTACAGCAAGGGGCCTGTATTTGGCTGGGGCACCAAAGTGATGGCCTAATCTGTCCCTATGCACAATGACTTACCCCAGTTATTACTGCCATGGCCTGGGAATTATGCCATGACAGGCAACGTTTACTAATGCACCTCGTGGTTCCAATCCATACACTCTACCAGTTTCGAGACTTCTCTCACATATGGACTTGATCGGTTATATTACGTCCTTTTTGGCTATGTTTATGCTATCCTGCCAAATCGATGTCCTAATGATACCTTAAAAATTGAAAAATATGAAATAGGCTTGAATGGACTTATACTGCTATAACCACATCAGCTACTGAGGTGCCTCATTACGTTATCAACAACTACTATCTCTGTCCGCACCTATGTTGCAAATGAATCTGATCTGTTGAACCATATACCATGGTCAGCATGGAAACAAGGCAGCACCATCTAAAAATTTGTCAACTGGAATTAAATAATCTAGGTAACAGAAGACGACACAAGTTGATTCTGCTATTGTAGATACACATACCGCACATAAGAACTTCATCAACTTCCTTGTCGCAGATGTGACATGCCAAGAGCAAGGTCCTAAGGGGACAAATGGGAAGAAAAGGAAGCAAAATCTAAGACTGAGGCAAGACGTGATTAAGATCAAGGCCAAATATGCTGAACCTGTTAGTGAAAGGCTGTCATTACAGTGCTTGACAGGCATGCTCCATGGAGAGAAGGTTCTGCCTGCCTCATGACAGGCAACTTCATAAAGAAGAAACTGGGGAAGACTGTGGATAATGCTAATGGAAAAGACTCCTCAGCAGATTAAATTAGTTCAGAAAGTAATCAATTATCGTTGCAATCACTTTCATCTGGGATCTAAGTAGAGATCGAATCCAACACAAAGATGATCATCAAGCTATAATCTACTTTAAATGTGAATGAAGTGAACAGGCCAATAAATCTAAACAGAAAGAAAGGTAATAGAAATTTCAAACAGGATTTTCACCCAGTCACACTTTTAAAGCAATTATTGTTCACATGCAGCACTAGATCTTGGAAATAATCTAATGAGTGACAGAACTTAAAGAGTGAAATATGGAGGCAAAAACTGTCTTTTCAAAAGCAGCAGAAACTACTGAAGCCTTAACTGAGGGTTTGAGGGCAGTGTTCTGAAAGACTGAAGAACTGGAAGATCAACAATGTTATAATCATCTCAACGTTTTTGGAATTAAGGAAGGATCTAACGGCTCAAATAAATTAAATGTATTTCAGAGATACTAACAAAGGTTTTTTTACAGTGCTATAAAAATAACACAGAATGCAATTAATGACCTAAAATGTAGCTATTTCTCTAAGAACATTGACAATCTCACTAGTCTGATGTCCATCCTCTTGGATATGGTTGTTAACATATGATGCAATTTGCTAGTGCCTACTTTAAATTGAAATTTTACTAGGTGCTCACTCATGTCATTGATAGTAGATCTGAACAGGTCAACCCACTCATTAACATGAGATGGGAAAGGTTTTCGGAAAGACTCTATGAGGAGCGTCCCAAAGACTAAATAGTTCAGCTCCCCACTTCCCACTTCCAAATGTTCTTCCGTCTCCCAATTACAGGGCTGATACCACTCTCATGATTAAATGAGAGGTAAAAGAGAGCATCTTCTATGCATGAAATATGTCCAATCAACATGTCCTGAGGGGCTGCGGTCATGGGTAAAATTAGGTCCAGCTTGTGGCCCTTGAGGTGGGTAGTACTAACAACCCATTAATTTACCCCACTGCTGTCAGATGATACAAAGCAGGCTACCTCAAGATTTGTATCTTGGTCAGTCCACATGTTAAAGGCCCCCAAGACTAAAAGGGGATAAAAATGGATAATACCAAAGCACAAATAGTTCCTCTTCAACAGCGCTACCACTGCTTGGTGGACTGTATACTTTGTGGTTGTTAGAATTTTAAATGCTGCTTTTTCAGTTACTAAATGTTTGCTTGTTGGCAATAGAAAAAGGCATATACCATTATTCACTATCAAGGCAACAAGCCTTTCCTTGTAGTTCTGCCACAATTGAGAAAATCTCTGGTAGCATTACATGAATGGGTACATGGCTGATAGTATGGTTTGTACGTCTTAATAGTAAAGCACAGCTGATCTGCTTTCAACGCCACTGCTTTCAGTTAGTCGTCTGATGAAATGTCCTAAGATGAAGCATGCCACCTCAGGGATTGTGAGGACTTTCTTCCTAAAAGCAGCATAGTCTGGTCCTAGATATACAGGAATTAACCCCAAACCATTTCTGGATATCCCTATGTCACTTTAGACAGCTAGCATATGTTGTGTTATTGTGATAGAGAGGGATTTGGCAAGCCTAACGGGATACATGAGTCAAAAATGTTAGTGTCAAACTTAGTCTTTTATTTCTGGAGGTTACATTATTTCATTGAAGCAAGTCAGAATGATGCCATACCTGCAAGGATGCCTCGACGTCAGATACGTTTTTTTTTTTTTTTTTTTTTTTTTTTTTGAAACCGTTTATTACATGTTAAAAAGGGTTAGAAGTATGGGCCTACAACCATCCGGCCGGCCGCTAGAGTGGCAGAAGCATATGACATACCTACAGTAAGAGTCTCTTGGCGGCGCAGATCGGTAAAGCAGGAGATATCAATAGCGCAGGCCACATAACTCCAAGCCCACAATACGGTTTCCTTTTTTCAAAACAGAACAACACAAAAAAAACCACACCCGCAAGGCAACCCGCCATCCAAAGTGACGGCACGTGCTCCTTAAGTGGGGGATCCCAACCAGCAGCCAAACTCTGAAGAGGGGAATGGGAATAAATCAGGGACAGGGGAACCACATGCCCGCGGCTGGGGGAGGGGGTCGGCTAGGGGGACGGAGCTGGTGAGGCGGCCGGTAGCAGTGGCGGCTCACAAATACCCCCGCGATAGGCGTTCCAGGGGCCCCAGATTTTCACCCACGCCCCAGGCTTACCCCTCGCCACATACACTACCTTTTCACGAAACATACACCAATCCATATGTTCTTTCCAGGCCAACACCGCTGGGGGCCACCGGGATCCCCACAATTGAGCAATGGCGCGCTTAGCTATCATGTATCCCAGAGTCACCCACCGCGTCTGCGGGACCGAATAGTCATTTGGTTCCCACACATTCAGCAAGCATCTCCTCGCTTCAGGCAACAGCGCAACACGCGTCACCACACGCAGGACCTCATGCACACCACGCCAGAATCGCTCCACCTGTGGGCATTCCCACAGAATATGCATGAAAGTTGCCAAGGCACCACAGCCACGCTTACACAATCCGTCACCAACAAAGCCCATACGTAGAAGCCTTGGCCCCGTCACGTAAACCCGGTGGAGGATCTTAAACTGGACGAAGCGAAGGCGAGCCGGGATGGCCACCTCCTTCGGAGAGGCCACCGCGGAAATCCAGTCCTCGTCGTCCAGTTCCAGCCCGTCGGCAACCCAGGCCTCGCGGAGACTAGTCAGCAGGCACGATCTGTCGTTGATCAGTTTTTTATATATAAGGGAGATCGTGCTGTCTGGGACATGGCCATCCAGCACTCTGTCCTCCAGGGGGGAAGACTCCGGAATGGACGCGACATCCGGGAAGACGGAGCCCAGCGCGTGGCGGACTTGTAAGTACCGAAAGTACTCACTGCCTTGCAGCTGAAACTCCGTCTGCAGCGTCTCGAAAGTTTTGAATCCCCCCCTCGTCCAGAGATCTCCCACTGTGCTGATTCCGATCGTGTCCCACTTCTCGAAGCCCTTCGATGTCCACAGGGAGCCCAACCTCTCAGACGCATATAGCGGTGACGCCCGGGTCAAACGGTCCTTCCACCCCATAGCTGCATTAGCCGCGTGCCATACACGCACCATGACACGCGTCGGTCCCGTCAGACAGGAGTCGGGCGCGCCAGAGTAGAGCGCTCGATTGTAATCGCCACCGGGCAGGAGCATCTTGTCCATTTCAAATGCCGGGTTCAGGGCGGGCCCGTAAAGGCCATGATTAATCGCAGCTAGCTGGGAGGCCCAGTAATACCGTTTAATGTCCGGGAGGGCGACCCCCCCATCGTACCACGGAAGCGTCAATTTAGCCAGAGCAATACGCGGCCTCCCGTCCCAGAACAGGCGCCGCTGCAGGCTCTCCACCTCACGGAAGTAGCGCGCCGGAACCAAGTCCATAGTGTTCTGAAGCGCATACAGAAAGCGCGGCAAGGACATCATCTTAAACAAGGCCGCTCGGCCAAGCGGCGAAAGCGGAAGACGCCGCCAGCGCGCAACGTCCTCCCGCAAGCGTTGGAGGGGGGGTAGTAAGTTCCGCTCGTAGCGGGCCTCCGGGTCAAGAGTAATATATATACCCAGGTACCGGAACCCCTGGGAGGCAATCTGGATCGGGCAGTCCCGTGGTAGGGCCGGAGCCTCCCCGGAGAGCACATACACGCAGGATTTCGCCCAGTTGATGACAAGGCCTGAGTTACGACCGAAGGAGCGCAAAACATCAACCAGGACAATCAGCGAGTTACGCGGGGAGGCGAGATACAAAAGGATATCATCGGCGTAGAGGGACACACGGTCCTCATGCTCGGGGGTCCAGCGGAGACCACGGATGGAGGGGTGCCACCGCAGCCACTCCGCCAAGGGCTCCAAGGCCAATGCAAACAGGAGCGGTGACAAGGGGCAACCCTGACGCGTGCCCCGCCCCAGCGCGAAGGGGGCCGAGACTCGCCCATTCACCACCACCTGCGCCAATGGGCCCGAATACAACAATTTGACCCAGCTAATGAATCCCGGTCCAAATCCAAATTTCGCCAGCATCGCCCAGATGTATGGCCATTCAAGCGTGTCAAACGCCATGGTGGCATCTAAGGACGCCAAGATGGCCGGCTCCCGCACAAACGGGACACGCGCGAGCACCCCATGCAAGCGTCGCAGATTAAGAGCCGTGTTGCGATGGGGTATAAAGCCAGATTGGTCTTGGTGGACCAAATCGCCCACCACGCCACCCAGCCGGTTGGCCAGTACCTTGGCGAGGATTTTGGGCTCCGCGTTCAAGAGCGAGATAGGCCTATAGGATGTAACCCGCTCACGGGGTCTCCCCTCCTTGTGGATCACCACGATTGTGGCCAGACGCTGGTCCGGCGGGAGGGAACCCTGCGAGTGGGCCGCCAGGAACATGGCGCGCAGGTGGGGCGCCAATACATCCGGTCGCAGCTTGTAGAGCTCGATGGGGATACCATTGGGGCCCATGGCCTTGCCGGATGCGACCGAGCGAATAGCCAGGGCAATTTCGTCCGAGGTGGGAGGAGCGTCCAGCAAATCCCTGTCCTCCACCGTAAGGGAGGGCAGCGCGATGTCCCGAAGCAGGGCATGGGAATCTTCCTCCGAGCAGGGAGAAACCGGGGAGTACACCTCGCGGAAGTAATCCGCGAAGCAGGAGACAATGGCTTCCGGCTCGGTGACAGGCACACCATCCATCCCCTCAATCAAAGGAACCACACGACTCGCTCTCTCCCTCTTGTCCAACCACGCAATCAATTTACCAGCCTTATCACCCACATCATACAGTCGCCCCTGTTGCTCTCTACTGAGGCCCCTGGCCGCCTCCGTGACGAGGGCCCTATAGGCCGCCTGCTTGAGGTGCAGAACATGCAACTTGGCGTCTGTCACCCCGCTCCCCAGGTCACCCTCTAGTTCCGCAATTTCGGCCTCCACCCGGGTTACCTCCTCCCGCTCGCGCCTCCGGGCATGGGAGATAAAGGAGAGGGCCTCCCCTCTGAGAACTACCTTAAAAGCCTCCCACAGGGAGATGGCCGAAGGGACAGACCCCACATTCTCATCAAAGTATCGCTGTAAGGATTTGATCAAGTCGGCACGAATAGTGGGGTCACGCAAGTACCAAGCATTGATTGGAGCCACCCTGCCCTCCCCCCTAGGGAAGACATCGAAATGTAACAGTACTGGGGAGTGATCTGAAATGCCCCGCGCCAGATGGCACACCTCTCCCACCCCCCCAGCATAGGCCGCCGGGACAAGGATGTAATCAAGCCGCGAGAGGCTACCATGGGCACCCGAGTGGAAGGTGTATTGCCGCTGCGCGGGATGCTTTATTCGCCAGCAATCCACCAGGCCCAGAGTATCTAAAAGGCCGGACAGCCAGGCCTGTGCCCGGGGGAGGTCCCTAGGGGGATGGCGATCCATAGACCCAGAAACTACCGCATTAAAGTCCCCCCTAACCACCAGCAGGCCACCCGGGAGGTCCAGGAGGAGGCGCCCCAAATCCGCAAATGTAGTAGATTGTAACCCAGGCGGAACGTACACTGATATAAAAACAAACACTCTACCCTCCATTCTACCCACCAGAACAGTGTAGCGTCCCCTCTCATCATGGCGCACCTCATCAATCTCCAACGGGAGCGAGTTCTTAATCATGATACCCACCCCCCGCGAGCCCGAGGTGAAGCCCGAGTGGGCCACCAAACGATAGCCTCGCCGATTCATGGCATGAAAGGAGTTACCTATAAGGTGCGTCTCCTGCAGGAAGATAACATCTGGTGAGATACGTTTCAGATACTGCAGGACCACACCACGCTTAATCCTGTCCCCCAGGCCGTTAACATTCCATGACAACACAGTCAAATCCCTACCCCCCATCATACGTAGAAGCAATCAGTCGTCCCCCACAGAGCATCTCGAGAGCAACAATACAGTAAAGGGCTTGCCTTGCGGTGCAAACAAACAACACACCCCCCCCACCCCCCCATCCCAACAGAACTCCCCCCTCCCTGCACCCCTGCATGAGCCCAGACAGCCCCCCCAAAGTGCAGTGTGCCTGTCGCCCCATAGAGGAAAAACTAACTAGTCCCCCAGAGGAGGAGGGAAGCCCCCAACAGACCCCACCCGACCTCCATCGGAGGGGAACATAAACGATCAGAAAATGGTAAAGGAATGTTGTCCAGAGCAAGGCCTATTCTTCACCCCTCAGTTCTGATCCGGCGGGCCCTCCCCGCCAACCGCACCCCCCCCACCCCCCCGGCCCCGATCTCCAGGCAGAGTGTCCAACCAGTCCCCAGCCGCCTCGGGTCGGTCAAAAAAGTGCGTGCGCCCATCCACCTCCACCCTTAGCTTAGCTGGAAAAAGCATTGAGTACTTAAGGTTCAGGTCCCGTAGGCGACGTTTAACTCCAAGAAAACTCAGTCTCAGTTTTTGGACCGCCGGAGTAAAGTCTGGGTAGAAATGCACATCCATGTTATCAAGCTTGACCGGTCCCTGTTGCCTGGAGGTCTGCAGGATAGCGTCCCTGTCCCGGAAATTAAAAATCCGGGCAATGAGAGGCCGCGGCGGGGCACCGGCCTTAGGTCTGCCCCCAGGGACCCGGTGAGCACGTTCCACCGCAAAAAGCTTACTCAGCCCCCGGGGCTGGAGATGGGTAAGGATCAATTCTTCCACAAAAAGATCTGCCGCCTCCGCCTCTCGTCCCTCCGGCACTCCCACAATGCGAACGTTATTCCTCCGGGCCCGACCCTCGGAATCCTCCAGTCGCCGGTCCATCAGGGCGCTCGCCTGGCCAAGCCGGCGCACCTCCTTTTGGAGGGCCACCACGTCCGTCGTGAGGCTCGTTGTGGTGTGGGCCAGGGAATCGACCCGGTCATTGGTTTTGGACAAGTCAGCCCTCACAAGGCTAACATCCACCAGGACCGAGTCTATCTTTTGCGCTAGGGTGTCGAAGCGCTGGTCCACTGAGGCCTTCATCTCTGCGATGGCGCCCATGACGTCCCGGAGGGTCAGATCCACCGGTTGAGCAGATGCCTCCGTCGGGCCCGCCGGGGATGTGCGCAATGTCTCCGGAGATCCCTTCTGGAGGGTGTAGCGGTCCATACTGTTGGATTGAGGCGCCGGGCCGCGGCGGGTCGTCTTCACCTTCGCCCGGTCGCCATCTTGTTTGGTGGACATGCCTGCTCTCCCACCGTCGCGCCAATCTCCTCGAAAGGGCCGATAAACCAGTTCACGGGTTCCGGGGGGGGGGGAGGGCGACCACTGGGCCGCAGGACGACTCACGGCCGGCGGGTCAGCCGGGCACCTGGACAAGGCCACACCACCGCACCCCGCTCCGCAACCCTACCTCGCTTGAGGGCAAGGAGAGCGCAAAAGCGAAAGTGAAAGCACGGGGTACGCGAGTCACCCAGCCCTGCCCGCCGCTGTTGTTCGCTTTGTCCCCGGATCGCCCCACTACTCCAATCCGGGGGGCCAGCGCGGAGAAGGCCGCAACCTTCAATCGGTGCTCCCACCGGTGTCCGGGGTCCGATTCGAAAAGGAAAAACGGATGGCGCCTCAGCTCGGGTTCACCGATGCAGTCCCCTCAACAAGGACAGGATATAGCCAGGATTAATTCAGGAGGTCGTGGTGGTCCTCGGGAGCCTCGCACCTACGCGGCCATCTTGGTTGCGCGCTAGGCTCCTCCCCCGTCAGATACGTTTTGATGCCAAAAGCTGTTAATGAAACAAAGCAAGAATTTCATTGCTGCTAAAGTTGCTTTGCCAACCGCTTTTGCTGACTTGTCCTAGTCAAAAGTTTAACCTTTGAACTAAGTCAGTTTTTTGTAGCATGAAATCTTCTAGCTGGACAAAGCTAAATGCTACAGCTAGACAGGGCTGCATGAGGATAGACAATTTCAGTGCGAGGTCCATTGAAGCCTTTTTCTTCACAGAAAAATGTTCTGAGTGGGATGAAGCTGGAAATCTAGTGAGCATTTCCAAAGCTTTGGCACCTTCTGAGGTCCACAAATGATGAAGTCACAAGTTTCTGCAAGGGCTGGAAAATTTCCTCCTGGTCATTGGTCATAAATCCATACTGTCTCTCATAGGGGCAAGGTTTACCTCCAGCAAGAGTGCCTCTAGGGTCCAGTGTAGTCCACTGCAAAATTCATGGTTGGTTTTTTTATAAGGTCACCTAGGCAGCTTTTTTTATTTCTATCATGAGGTGTCAGTCTGCTGCTGCTGTGTGCCTAGGTAGATCTCCTATTCCCGGAGAGGTGAGAAAGAAAGATGAAGTTAATGGCACACTATCCAAAATATGAAAAGTCAGTCGGGGAAGAAGGAAAATGAAAGAGAGAGACAAAGAGAATAGGGAACATGGTGAGAAAGGGGAGAGAAAAAGAAGATGAATGAGAGCGGGAGACAAACAATGAAAGAGACAAGATAGATGAAAGGAGAGAGGGAGGTGATCGGGGAGGAATAAGACAACAAGTGCAAGTGTGACTGAAGGAGCGAGGAAGAAATAAAAAGAGCAGGGAGCGGGAGAGACAAAGGGGAGAAAGCAGGTTAAGCCTAATGTTCCAAGTGCGAGCAAGGGAAAGGAGAGGGGGAAGTGGGAGAATGGAGGCGAGAGAGAGTGCAATACAAAGTTTCGGATACAGAGGAGTGCAATGGGATGAGTAAAAGGCGAGAGAAGCAAGACCCTGGAAAGGAAAAGACAAAAATGTGAAGGGAGAGAGTGAGACATTGAAAAGGAGAGACTCGAGGAAAGACAGAGAAGAGAGGAGAGTAAACCAAAAAAAGTAGCGGAAAGAGGGAGAAGAAAGAAAAGACTACAGGAAGAAGATGGTGGTGAGAGGAAATAGAGGGATTGTAGAGATGCAAAAGATGTAGAAGATAGCGAGAGAGAGGGAGAAAAGGAAAACGGGAAGTGAAAGTGGACAGAAGGGAGATGACAAAAGAAGAGAAAGAGCGGGAGTGCATGGCAAATGAAGGATGTAGGGAGAAAAGCATGGAGAGAGGGAGCGGTGCGTTTCCTGGCCAATGCAATAAAGGAAGATAGCTAGTGCCTCGCATGATGCGCAGTTTTGTTAGTTTACTTTTACAGAATTTGATATAGTGATCTCTTGCAGTGCAGCAGCCTTGAGTCTGATTTGGAGGTGGCTGGTGGTGGACAGTCCTCCAGTTCTTGGTTAAGGTGTTGGCTCTGAGGCGGACCGAAAGCCACCAGTCGACTTTCCTTTCTCTTGCGGACAGTATGGTAGGGAATAGTGTGCCAGTGGGTTCTACTCTGGGTTTTTCACTTCCCAGGGGGTTATTTTTCATTGCTGTTCAGCCCTTCACTTCCTTGTCTCACCTTTGGAAGCATGTGAAGCTGAACACACTAAAAACACAGGGACATCAAGGCACTTTAAGTTCATGGCAAATAGTCTATGTGGAAAACCGTCTACAAATGTTTGCAGATGTCCGGGTTTATTTTGGATAGAAGGGGACTGTCACTGTCACGGTCCTGGTTTTAAATCTGTTACCAGCCCTGTTCCCAGAGGTACAATCAACACATTTAGGTCAGAACTGGTCTGGAGTTCGTTGTGTTGTCAAAGAGAGGGGACCGTGCCTTGCAGTCGGGTGGACTGGACCTTCTTGTGTATGACAAAGACTGATGTGCATACAGCTGGCTTTGTCTAAGGTGGCATGGATGGTGGAAAACAGTGGACTCGAATGTGGCCCAAGCCATTGCCAGTTGGCAAGCATTTCACACATCATCACCTTTGTATTTTACCAACAACATTTAGGTGCCATGGCTGTCAGCTGTTCCGTGTAATGTTTAAAAAAAAGGTAGGTTAGGGACCTAGCTTGCGCACCTCAGAAGCGTTGCAGTTTTTCTAAAACATTTTCTAGACCATTACAGTCCACAAATGCAGTAATTTTTTATATAGATCTCATTACATGACCATAACTGTTTTGTTGTATTCATTGTAAAGTGTCACTCAGAGTGTCACTCATGAGATTGATGGGTCACATAAAAGTTCCTGAAAACTTGGAAATGTCATATATAAGCTAACTGAAACTTGGCAGCTATGCAACCTAGGCAGGCAGTACAGATAGAGAGTGTAGCATTAGCATCAATCTCTGTGGTTGCAAATCAAAAAAGGTCTATGCCAATCCGTCCCTAAGTAAGAACATACAAACCTGAAATAAACTGTATGACCCTTTATTGAATCCAGTAATCAGTTTTGGTAAAAATGTAAAAGCACAGTGGAAATTTTAAAGCAGGCGGCTAAAGCCAGTGCTTGATTTGTAAAAGAATGGGTGCTGGTCCCCAAAGCTTTGCTCAGAAGCCTGTGGCCAGCGTTAACAAATGTTGATGCGCCAAATACCAAAGCTGAGTAGTGTTCAATCCACCTAAGGCCTCTTTAACCCGCTACCTTACATTCTTGCCCCTTCATCTCACTCTTTCAGGTTACTGCCTTCTCTCTTTGTGACGTTTTTTCTGTCTTTCACTTTTGTTTGTTTTTCCCCTCTGTTGCCTCGGTAAACGTCCAAATATGCGCTGCTCACCTAAAATGAAATGCTGGGAAGGCTCACTGGCAACCACCGGCTCAAATTAAGCACTGGGTAAAGCATTCAGTTACCTTTCACAACCCACCAGCATGAATAAGAGAAGCAGTTCAATAAAAAACAAAGAAAACAGAAGCATTGACCCGTCGGGGTCCGCAAAAAAATGTGTGAGAGTGGTGAGCAGGCAACATAAGCATTGAAAAGAGTTGGACTCGAAGACCCATACACAATGACTCACGGGAGCAGCCCTAATACAAAATTCAGTAAGCAAATGATAAAGTGGTGTCTCCTCACTAGAAAACATCTAGTTTACCTTCAGTTTATGGTAACATTTAAGACACTGTTATTTAATAACTATCGTCTACTAGCTTTTTTTTTTTTGGTAAAATATTTTATTGAGGTTTTCCAACCGTCGAACCAATAAACCAATGTTGCATACAATAGCATCCGATATAAGACCCAGTCATCAATGCACATATCAGGAGAAACCAGATCGTCAACATTTGCTACCCTAACTCCCCCCCCTACCACCCTCTCTACCCCCCCCCCCCCTCTGTCAGCGTGCCCGCCTCCAACCCCTGTAAATTGAGACATTCAAGCACCCCGAGGTCCGACACAGCCTAACTCTAAGCAATGGAAAAGACATCAGGAATGATCTCAAAGGTCCTGAGGCTCCATGTCCCCTGCCATATACACTTCATGCTGTCGTCTACTAGCTTTTGACTGCTTTCAGACATAAATTACAGGTCAGTCATTTGATATGCAGATGTGACATAAATAGCCACCCATTCATTTATGTAATTTCCAGTTTATTGTTCCTAGAGTCTAAAATTAAACCATTTAGGTGGAGCCTACCAGACAGTATAGCTTTCTGCTTGCAAAAGACATATTGTGGGTTTGTCAAGAACATAGAACGACTTCTGACCCACCCGTTCCTTACAATTAGTTAGCTTTTCTGTCACTCTCATTTGCAGCCGCCTTATTTAATGGCTTGTCTTGTCTATCTTGTGCCTGTTTCTCCTCTGGATTGTTGCAATTACTTGATTCCTTCCACTGGTCACCTTTAGAGAACTTTTTTCTTTTGCCTTATACATTTCATGAGAGTTCATGTGTTTTCCAGCTGTTCTCCTTGCATGCTTCTCTTCATTCCTCTGTGCTCGGTCTTGCACTCTTGCCCAAGTGCTTCTCACCCATCCCTTTCATGATGCGCTCCCACTCATGTGCTTCTAATCCACCATGTGGGTTTCTCGTTTCTGTGCTGCGCCCCCCAAAGCGCTATATTGCTCTAATTTATCAATTTGCTTTTCTCCACCCCCCACTCGTGTTCCCTTTGTTGCTTCCCCCACCCACTTGCACATTTCTTGTTTTCAATTCACCAATCAGTATATAAAGAGGAAAAAGAACATCCACCTCTTTTTGTAGGCAAATACATTTATGGTGTTCAGGCCTACAAACTGACTCGGGTGGATTTTAAAAAAAAAATCTTCTTTAGCTATGGTGCGCCACATCAAGAATGCTGTTCAGCATGGGTAAAAACCACTGGACTAGAGAATAGACGCCAACGGCGATACCTATTGGCTTTGTCAATGTTTGTTTTGTCGTCGTCGTGACCTGGTCACCTTCTCTTGCGGTCGCAGCTTCTGCCCGAGTGCTAAAACCGGGCCCATTGACATGGTTTAGATGCCACGTGACCCCTCTGAGGAGTCCAGAGGTGTTACTTTTTATAGCCTTGAAAGGCCTGCGAAGTCGAGCACGCAGCTGCCTCTCTCTCTCCCCATCTCCAGCGCGGTCTTTGCGTTTCAGCCCATTAGGTTTTCCGAGTGCTTGTGGAGCAAACATCCATGTTCCTCGACAAGTGAAGTAAAACTGTGTCAAGCCGATTCCGCAGGAGCGAGACTCTAATCGAGTTAATACCCTGAGATTTTTGCTACCGATGGTAGCAGATGTGCTGTCATGCAAATGGATTTAGCCAAAAATAAGATTTGCTCTCAAGAGGGATGCGCTGCAGTGCTTCCGGCTTCCGGCTTCCAGCTTCTCATGTGGCGCACTGTTGCCTTCTCTTCGGAAGTTGCTTTTCGTTTGGTTTCAGTGGCTGAAATCACCCGGTATGGCAAGGCCCTGTGTCAACAAAGTATACAACGCAGCCGACTGGAGCCAGCTAGCAGGAGGAGTGTTCGGCAGTGATTTTGTGAACATTGATGCGTATTGAATAGAAAATCCAACCCACTTTGTCTGCTGTGACTTGCTGGAGTCGGCAGTTTTTTCGTGTCAGTGTTGATAGGGAGTTACCAGACTGTGCAAAGCAGGCTCCAGCGTGAGTCAGGCCTGCATTATTTTCTTTGCACACTCAGATGGTTGGGCAATCTACCCCCCTTCGTTCAAACCCGGGGAGTCCGAACTCGGCGATCCCCCCAATGTTTGTCTGAATACTTGGTTTACACGTGGACGCAAATAGGTGATTTATAATAAGAAAAAGTCTAGGCATAAATTGATCATACGCAAATTTAGCACATCTACAGCCATGCACAGTTCTCAGGGTAAATGGGCACACAGATAATATCCCTGCAAGTTTAATGGTTTTTATAGTTACATTTTTTAAATAAAATAAATGAGAAAGTAGAGTGGCTTCTGTAATAAATATTTGAACATGCACCCCACTTTATTTTGAAAATAATTTTACAATATTGTGTTTTTGAAAATGTGACCTATTAAGTAAATGGTTTTAATTCGTGTAAGTGCCTCGTTGACCTCATCTGAATTTGAATTAAACAAGACATGACATCCACAACTTAAGTAACATGACCAGTAAGATGGCGTTTAATAACTTCTTAATATATAGTGCACGATCATCGTAAAACGATAGGCATGCTTCCTGCTGTAAGGTTTGCTTTACCCTGTAGGTCTCCTGATGTAGGTCTTCGGCCTGCATGATTTGTCAGAGGAGGAAACCAATGGGAAAACTATGACTTCTTAAGTCTCTGACAATCCATGTAACACAATATCTACATACAGGATTTAAAAAATTGTAATCCACCATTAGAGTCCTATTGGCTTTAACATATTATTTCCAAAGTAAATAAGTCAGGCCTACTGTTATTGTAGTAAATCATCATGATAAAAGGGTTTGACTTATGACCTTTGATATTACTTTTTCTAATGAACTAATCAGGCCAGAAATCTTTATCACTGGTTCCTTACCATAATACACTCAGGCCTAATGTATCCGATATAAGCTTTCTTATAAGACAACCATTGGCATACAGTCATAAAATTACGAACATGAACAAAAGTACAGTTGGCAATACAATATACAGCTTTTCCCAAAATAGCATATCAAGGATTCTCTAAGTGCAAACCAGCTACCCTGAGGGTTTGTCACAGGGGTTATCCAACACCGAAGTGCTTGCCTAATATTCTAATAGGCGAGATTCCATCTAACAAAATACCCACTCTCCAGACCGAAAACTCAGTGTAGAAACAATCAACAATTAACCCTTAAAGGCCCATTCGGTTTAACACGTGCCTTTCTCAATAAATAAGTCAAGCCTACTGCCTTTGTCATAACTTTTCATAATAGGTAGATGGGTGCTGTAGCCTTGATCATTGGCTTGTCACCATAACCAACTCAGTCCTGTTGTATTGAGCATCCACTTTACTAACAAGGCAAACAGTGCAATACAAGCTGTCTTTCAGCAGAAGCACACAACTTCAGCCAATCAAAAATCTGTATGTAGGGGAATACATATTTGGGTGGATCCAAAGCTGATCTCTCATTAATGCCTCTTAAAGCTCGTTTTCTGTTGATCACCTAGGATCTGGTGACAGCTGTTCTGCCAGGCCAGACCAGAAAACTGAGGGTTGAGAGGACGGCATGTAGTGTAGAAGGGCTTTGGAGCTAGCAGGTGCTGCCCACCACCTTGTTATGCAGCAGAGGGCTTCAGTTCCTTTCCAGAAGTCCCAGGCCAAATCCCAGACTAATGGTGTGTATGAGCAAAAGCTATTGTGTCCCTCTGCTGCAACTCGTGCGAAAGCTTTGTAACACATGCTCCTGCCAGGGGCGGCTCCTCCACTAGGGCGGAGGAGCGTCGCCTTACTGCTTTTTTGCAGTGCGAGAAGCAGAAACATAAAATGGTAAAACTACCATTTTATGTTTCTGCTTCTCGCACTGCGAGAAAGCAGAAGTGTTTGGTTGGGAGCGGGCGGATGGCAGATCGGGGAGGAGTGGTTTGCCCACTGCTGAGGGTGCTGACTGTTTGGTGGGCCCCAGGGCCGACCAAACCAGTTATACGCACTCTGCATGCAGCCTACATGGAGAAAATGGCCTCCACATGGGCACCTGGCTGGTCGGCGTGCCGACCAATCACAATGCTGCCATTGGCTTATGGGAGGGGAGGGGAGGGAAGCTGCCTGCTTCTTGTCCTTGAGAGGAGCAGAGGCAATGCGTGAACAGGCGGCGAAGGTAAGTTTACTTTTTAGTTTGTTTTATTTTAAATTAAACCACACGCGCGACCCCGTCCCTGTGCGCCCCCCCACCCTTGAGTCATGCCAACTGCTACTGGCTCCTGCAGCTTGATGTTGCATGTTGGACGTGACATCAGCCTTCCAAAAATGTCAGGGTGAGTAAAGTAAGACTGTGCCACCTTTTGGACAATGTGTGAAATTCTCAGATTACCCCTAACTATTGAAGTGTGTGACACTTTTGTCCGTCCTTACCTGTGACCCGCAAGTCACAAGTTTCAGTCTCAGCGCAGTAGTTGCAGTTCACCTTGCTGAGGTCCGTGTCTCTAGCTGGGACTGGGATGCAGTTGCTACGGTAGCCCCACAATGTTCTACTAGGTTGGCTAGGGAATCTCTGCCCAAACCCTGGTTCAACCCAACCCTTAAAGCCTTGAAACATGAGTGTAAGACCCTTAAGCGGGCCTGGCAGAGGAGTGGGTATTGCCCGATTGACAAGCGGAAGCTCAGAGATAAGCAAAAAATATACTATGCAGCCATTACGTTGGCCAAAGGGCAATTCTACGCGGCCCATATTGAATTAGCCAGTAACAACTATAAGGACATTTTCGCTATTGTCTAGAGCTTCACATCCCCTCTGGCCCAAGCTGGTGTGGCGCCATCTTCACCTTTCTGGTGTAACCTCTCTCCTGCTGTTTTAGGGATACGATTCGGTCTATCCAAGATGCATTTACTCCCCGCGACATCAGAATGGAGGCAACTTTGGAGTGTCATCCTGTTGGCATAGCTCATTCCTTGTCGGTATGTAGGCTAGTCGACCCATTGGACTGTCTTAAAATCCTTAAGGGTTTAAAGTCTGGCTCTCCCTCGGACCCATTTCCTGCTAGGATACTGGCAGCAGTTGCAGGGGTCACAAACATAGAAGTGAATACCATTATTAACATGTCTCTCCAGAAAGCGGCGGTACCACTGGCTTGGAAGGAGGCTAAGATCTTGCCACTCCTAAAAAAGCGGTCACTGGACCCTCTTTGTCCAGGGAATTACCAGCATATCTCCCTCCTTCCTGCTTTGGCACAGGTGTGTGAGAAGGTGGTAAATAAACAGCTCACCAATTTTGTGGAAAGGGAGGCGCTCCTGCATCCAGCCCAATCAGGGTTACGGGCGTCCCATAGTATCGAAACAGTGTTGGTTGTGGTGGCGGAGGCCATCCGGGAGTGTTTGGACGCCGGCGGGAGAGCTGCATTAATTTGGTTCCACCTCGGAGGCGTTCGACACGGTCCCGCACTCACTTCTCCTGTCACGTCTGGCCAAGATTGGTCTGTCGAGTGCTGTGTGGGGCTGGCTCCGTTCCTTCCTGGAAGGGCGGGTTGAGCAGATCTGGATTCCACCGTCCTCCTCCTCCACTCAGCCAGTAGTAACGGGTGTCCCCCAGGGTTCCGCCCTTAGCCCCCTCCTTTTCAATATCTATGTCACTCCTCTGATTTTTCTGGCGGAGGAGCTGGGGGCCTAGGTGATGGCTTACACTGACGACAGGTAGTTGTTATGAGGTAGGGGGTGCACTCCTTAAGTAAGTCAAATTATTCAAACTTGTTGTGGTGCTGCAGCAAGCATGAGTTGTCCACTAATGCTGTAAATGACTAGGTAAATTACAAGTTTGAGAACTTGTATGTGCTGCGCACTGTTCACCTGGTGTAAATGCACCGTTACATAAATATGAGTTCAGAAAAGTGTTTTACTTTATTCTCAGTAATACTTTTTCAATTCAAATAATACTTGTATTCCTGTGCAGTTTCACAGAGCATTTTTTCACAAGAACATTTTTACTTTCACAAAGAAACTTATTACATCATGCATCTATTACTCATGGATGCTGGTTACAAAAGGTTCTATACATGTACAATAATATACATAATAGTGTGATCATGCCCAATGCATTTCGGAACCATACGGTTCCTTCCTCAGGGGCAGTTCTGAAATGAAAATAAAACAATACGTTGTCACTTATTTTGTGAATGGAGGCTCAAAAACACAATGTACTGTAGTGTATACAGTCTCATGATTAAACTGAATATGTGAATGTCAACAGGATATTGCCCAAATGTGATGTTGTAAAAAATTGGTATATGGAAAAATTCATACCTTCAGTTAGAAGTCATGATAGTCAATACCTAACCGTCCTAATGGATAAAGACCAAGAGGACTCAAGTGTCACTTTAAGTACAAAACCGGGTGATTAGTATTCTTGCTGAAACGTGCAAACCAATGATCTGTTTGGGTTCATGTGTTTTATGTTTACTAGGGCTTACCTCACTGACGTTTATGTTGTGCAAAGTCTAAAACGTAAAACATCACTAATAACATGTTAGTCTATATCGGAGACATGAATGATAAGTATCTAATATACACGCGAGTCAGCGACCCGATTTTGTAAGAGTTTTAAAAGCGTCCTTACCTTTAAGGTGCCAAATTTAACATAAATCTACAAAACGAGATAAGAAGAACAATATCGGTCAATCAACCCCGTTACGTGGAATACATCGTAACTCAATTGAACAGCGTGCTGCACGAGCTGAGTTCATACCTTATGTGACGTTCTGACGGCAAATGAGTTATCTCCATGTAGTTGATCGGTAAAGGAGACCGCTAGTGCTCACGTTTATCTGCCCTGCGAATACGTGACTGAGCATAAACATAAAAGAAGGACTCAATCTGCACGAGTCAGTCTAGACGCCTAATCCTTGGGCGCCATTTTAACGAGGATCACTGGCTGTAAGATGATGGTAGAATATGTGCAAAGTAATGAATAAACACGAACGCTTTGAATGCTATTAGCATTCTGAATAAAAGGATCAACAAGAATGTTCGTATGTATTTGTTAAAGAATCTGGTCAAAATACCATCTCTCTAAATAATAACGAGTAGAAGGATGTTAGAAACTGAAATTTTTCTGTCAAAATGCGCTGATATAAACCGCGCGTGGAGCCTATGAAATGATACCAGAGATGTTATCAGTATACCAAAAAATCTAAAAAATCTACCTCAACCTGCAAAGTACTAGATGCTCTAAAAAGGGTATTATCAGTCCTTCTGTTAGCTTATATCCATTGTGTTGTGTATACAATGGTTATATGTATGGGAACTTGCTCAGTAGTGTTGTAAGGAACCATTAATGACTGATATGCCTGTGAGATAATGTATTAGGTGATCACGAGGTGCCCATATGATGTGTGGAGCACTCAATGTGTATGCCTGCTTTCATGTCAATCATATTGGTATGATGTTGCCAAACCCAACGTGAAAAAAAAGTGTTATATAAAACATGACATATCTAGTCTGCCGTTCATCCCTTTTGGGGTCATGGTATCCAGAAATTTAATCCAATATACCTCTCCTTGGAGTAATTGACAACAACCAGCTGCTTTTTACTTGTGACAAAGATGCGGACTCTGTACTACTGGTTCATCATTGCCTATCTTCCATCTTTAAATGGCTGGCGGAAGCGCAGCTTAAGTGCAATGAAGAAAAGTCAGAGATTCTGCTATTTGGTAAATTCCCCCTCAACTTCAGAGAGCAGCTCTGGCCTCCTGAGTTTCCATTAACCACCTCGTCAGGGAAGCCTGCCAAAAATCTGGGGGTTTGGTTTGATGACTGTCTTTCCTTATCAACACACATCAAGGAGCTGGTTTGCTGCTGTTTCGGCCTGCTTAAAACTCTCACAAGATTCTTCCCCCTTTTACCTCAGACGGCGAGGAAAACAGTCACCTGTGCGCTGATTCTGTCACGGCTGGACTATGCCAATGCCCTTTATGCTGGTATCCGGGGCTACCTGTTAAAGAAGTTACATGTGGTTCAAAATACGGCAGCCAGACTTTTATTGGGCATGTCGGCTAGGGGCAGTGTTCGTCAACAGCTGCGCTCTCTCCACTGACTCCCCAAGGTAGATAGAGTAAAATTTAAACTACTAGCTTTAGCCCACCGTGCTCTCCATGGTTGTGGTCCTCTCTACTTGCAGAGGCGTCTCTTCTTCTATGTTCACGCACGCGCTCCCTGCGATCCTCGTCCCTATGTTATGCTCAGGTCCCTCGTTTCAAGCTTCAGAGGATAGGGGGCAGTTCATTTGCAGTGAAAGCGGCGGTTGCTTGGAATGCTCTTCCTCTTGCCCTGGGTACCATCCAGGACCCAGTTGTGTTCAAGAGGAAGTTGAAAACACATCTATTTTCCTGAAGCTTTCTGACCACACCCCGCTAGGCTCCGTGCCGGGACACTCATGAGTAGCCACGCGATTTACAAATTCATATAACATAACATAACACCACAGATGACGGTTTTGACCAACTCAGCCTATAGGCTCGTCAAGCAGAATGTATTTGGAAGTGGTGTTAATAAAATTTGGTTCTCGAATTACAAGAAAGGATTTAGGAGACCTTGTGTATTTAACCTGCCCCGCCTAACCTGAACATGAAATTAAATATTATTAAGGGGTTTCACATGGTTTTACCTTTTCTTCTTGGGGAATTGCACACACTTTTGTTGAACATCAAAAGGTAACCTCTGTGCTTGTTAAACGTTGCTGTCAGTGCTTTCAACCAGCAAAAATGTGTGGTATGAAGCTCTGTATAAAAGAAGTTATTGTTATTGTGTGCGGCATATTTCACTTGTGCAATGCCCTCTGTGCTGTTCGGTGGGACTGTATGCTGAGGTCATGACCCCTTTTCAAATGGATGTAGCTCAGGTACAAGTTTATGTTGCCTGGTTTGGTCCTAAACATAAACTGAATGGTCTGGCAGAAAATGGTAAAAAGTAAGCTTAAGCCTAGAAAAAACCGGGTAGACCCTATTACTTAATGTAGTATTTTCTGTAGCTGCCAGTATTTATGTTACATCGGCCGTTTTTAAGTTTTCCCCTTGAGTTCATTGTTGTCCTGTTTTTCCGGGTAGTTGCTTTATTATTCAAGTGCCATTGCTTTTTGTTCTAGCCCATTGTTAGGTCTCGCGAGCCAAAGGCTCGAAGAGACATTTTATATGTGGGATTTTCAAAGTGCTACCCACAGTTTTGGCTGGCCTAAACCTTGAGTGCACGCTGGCGTGCACGTGCACAGCTGCTGCTCACACTCCCTCCTCCCTTCTCACATGAAATTAAACATTATTAAGGGGTTTCACATGGTTTTACCTTTTCTTCTTGGGGAATTGCACACACTTTTGTTGAACATCAAAAGGTAACCTCTGTGCTTGTTAAACGTTGCTGTCAGTGCTTTCAACCAGCAAAAATGTGTGGTATGAAGCTCTGTATAAAAGAAGTTATTGTTATTGTGTGCGGCATATTTCACTTGTGCAATGCCCTCTGTGCTGTTCGGTGGGACTGTATGCTGAGGTCATGACCCCTTTTCAAATGGATGTAGCTCAGGTACAAGTTTATGTTGCCTGGTTTGGTCCTAAACATAAACTGAATGGTCTGGCAGAAAATGGTAAAAAGTAAGCTTAAGCCTAGAAAAAACCGGGTAGACCCTATTACTTAATGTAGTATTTTCTGTAGCTGCCAGTATTTATGTTACATCGGCCGTTTTTAAGTTTTCCCCTTGAGTTCATTGTTGTCCTGTTTTTTCGGGTAGTTGCTTTATTATTCAAGTGCCATTGCTTTTTGTTCTAGCCCATTGTTAGGTCTCGCGAGCCAAAGGCTCGAAGAGACATTTTATATGTGGGATTTTCAAAGTGCTACCCACAGTTTTGGCTGGCCTAAACCTTGAGTGCACGCTGGCGTGCACGTGCACAGCTGCTGCTCACACTCCCTCCTCCCTTCTCCCCTTCCCTTTTTGTCAGCTTTGATCAGGCTCCTCTGTTGCTGGCATTCCCCCCTCCCTTCTCGCCCAGCCCTTCTTGTCACCTCGGCTTGTTTAACACAGCTGCTGCTCGCACTCCCTCCTCCCTTCTCCCCCTCCCTTTTCTTCAGCTTTGATCAGGCTCTTTCTTTCCGTTTGTTTTCTTTCCTTTACCTTCTTGTTTGTTTTACTATTGCATGCATCCTTCTATTCACGTTAACTCTTTACTATTGCATGCGTTTTAACTTTTGTTTACATTTTTTGTTCGCATTTTGAGGCACGTAGGTTTTGTGGTGAATTTTTAATTTTTACAAGGTTGCATGTGTAGGCTTGCGTTTTTGTATCGTGTACGTTAAGGCGCATCGGTCGTGTGGCGTTTTTTTTTTGTTTGCTTGTTTCAATTAGCACTCCCGTTCCCGCTGGGGGCAAGCTAGCACAAGCATGAGTGTTCCACATTGCGCTCTCTCACTCATTTGCTTTTTCTGCTCAGCTTCAAAGTAGGCAGCTTTGGCCATAAGGGCACATTCTTCCCCCTCGCCCTCTCTGCAGCAACAGAAAAAAAAGTGGTGTATGTTTCTAATTAGCGTGGCTGCGTGCCGCTGCTCCCGCTAGCACAAGCATGAGTGTTCCACATTGCGCTCTCGCACCCATTTGCTTTTTCTGCTCAGCTTCAAAGTCGGCAGCTTTGGCAATAAGGCCACATTCTCCCCCCTCGCCCACTCTGCAGCAACAGAAACAAAAGTGGTCTTTCACACTGATGTTTTCTTTAGGCTTGTTATAGGTAAGCGGCTTCACAGACTCCGTCCGCAATATTTTTTAAAATATTTTTTTAGCAAGCTCTCATTAAGTAAAACCAAAGCACCCATGCGCAGAATGGAGTTCATCCCACATTTAGTTCCCGGTTTTGCTTAGAAAGCATAGGTCAAAATCTACTTTTAATCATCCACTCACCCTGTGCCTCCGTTGAACGGCAGGCCCGCTTTGCTGGCAGCAATTTTGTGCTTGGCTGCTAAGGTGAACTATTGCTTCCAAAAAAGAGTGCTCGCCGAGCATGTGAAATCGCCAGTTGTTTTGTAAAATGAAATGCTGCCTCTTAAACTAACCACTCTACATAGCAGGGGTCAGATTGCTTGGCTGATAGGAGTGGCAAATATCACTGTAACAAATTGCCAAGGTGAAAGGTCCCATTACATCTCCCTGCAAGATCATTTTTTAGCCTGCCCCTGCTTCACTGTTCAATCTAAGTGTCAAAATGGAGGTTCCATTTGGCTCATGTGTTGATAATGTCTCCTCTCGCCACATACTGACTTTTAAACTCAGCGTACAGTGAGCGCTCAGAAGCCAGAAGTATTTCAGAAAGTTGCTTCATTTACGAAGTTCACATGAGACGCGTGATTCACTGTAGTCCGAAATGAGTTCTATAAAAACATTGATGGACTATCTTTTCTGCTTTAATCCGGGACATTTATCAAAAGTCCCAAGGCAGACGCAGGATACTGGGCTCAGATTGTGACCATCGGATGTATTTACTATTGTGTTGCGCCGCTTAACCGTACCTTTGAGACGAAAACTGAGCATCAAGTTTACCCCTTGACCCTCAGGCTAGCGAGGCCAAGCACCCCAAGGTTTACTCAGAGACGTTATGTGCAATTAGAAATTTATAGCTCAATAAACAAAGTACTATAGTCAATAAATCAATTTTCAGGCAGATCTTTCACTTCTGCACACAATACAATATGGCAGGTTACAGAGGGCATTTCATGTAGCACACTGATCTCTCATGTAGCATTCACAAAATCTGCGTTTTCCCAAAAGCACCAGAACTAAGCACATTCTGGTGATTTATAACGATGTATTGTAATGTTGCTGGCCATCTACTCTCTCTGCCACTCTCTAGTCTTACCTTTACATCTTTTAAACCCCTCTAGACACTCTGTAAACCTCAACTCTCTCACTACTCTCTAGTCTTACCGTTACATCTTTTATACCTCTCTAGACACTCTTTAAACCTCCACTGTCTCTCCACCACACTCCAGTTTTACCTTTGCAACTTTTAATGCTCTTTAGATATCACTACGCGAGATACATTTGTGATGTGTGTTATCGATCAAGTCTAGTACGGAAGCATTAGCATTGAGTTTTAGGAAACATACTGTCACTCAATAAAAATATATAGTACAATTGAACAGTTAACAAGAAGATGTTTTACACAAGAAGATGTTAATGTAAGTTGTGTGTGACCACCATGTTGCTCTCGCGTTGACTGAGTATAACTTGCAACACATACTTTTGATTGTTGGAAGTGCGCCACAAGCTCATTGCGTGCTTGAGGCTCATTGCGTGATTGAGGCTTTCTCTCGTTTTAATTATTGCTTTGTCCCTGCCTGGGTAATTGGGGCCAAAACATTAAACTAATAGAAATGGGTACACATTCTGATTCTCTGAAAGATTTTTGCTATGTAGATGATTATTTTTGAAGTATTCAAAGTAATACAGGGTACATCAGTTCTCATAACGAAGTCATTAGATGACAATGATGAAACGTAAGTTTACTTTTAACTTCATTCTCGTTTCTAAACACACACTGCTGCACACCACATGCCAAAGCACGCCACACACTGCTGCACGCCGCACAATGCTACATGAAACACTGCTGCACGCCGCACACTGCTGCACGCCGCTGCACGCCACACACTGCTGCACGCCACACACTGCTGCACGCCACACACTGCTCCACGCCTCACACTGCTGCACGCCACACACTGCTGCACGCCACACACTGCTGCATGCCACACACTGCTGCACGCCTCACACAGCTGCACACCGCACACTGCTGCACACCGCACACTGCTGCACGCCACACACTGCTGCACGCCACACACTGCTGCACGCCTCACTCTGCTACACGCCTCACACTGCTGCACGCCGCACACTGCTGCGCGCTGCACACTGCTACACGCCACACACTACTGCATGCCACACACTGCTGCACGCCACACACTGCTGCATGCCGCTGCACGCCACACACTGCTGCACGCCACACACTGCTGCACGCAGCACACTGCTGCACGCCGCACACTGCTGCACGCCACTGCACGCCGCACACTGTTACACGAAACACTGCTGCACGCCACACACTGCTGCACGCCGCACACTGCTGCACGTCACACACTGCTGCACACCACACACTGCTGCACGCCACACACTGCTGCACACCACACACTGCTGCACGCCTCACACTGCTTCACGCCGCACACTGCTGCACGCTGCACACTGCTACACGCCACACACTGCTGCATGCCACACACTGCTGCACGCCACACACTGCTGCATGCCGCTGCACGCCACACACTGCTGCACGCCACACACTGCTGCACGCAGCACACTGCTGCACGCCGCACACTGCTGCACGCTGCTGCACGCCGCACACTGCTGCATGCCACACACTGCTGCACGCCACACACTGCTGCATGCCGCTGCACGCCACACACTGCTGCACGCCACACACTGCTGCACGCAGCACACTGCTGCATGCCGCACACTGCTGCACGCTGCTGCACGCCGCACACTGTTACACGAAACACTGCTGCACGCCACACACTGCTGCACACCGCACACTGCTGCACGCCACACAATGCTACACGAAACACTGCTGCACGCCAGACACTGCTGCACGGCACACACTGCTGCACGCCGCACACTGCTGCACGCCACACACTGCTGCACACTGCTGCATTACTCACTGCTGCATGCTGCACGACACTGCTGCACACAGCACACTGCTGCACGCAGCACACTGCTGCATGCCGCACACTGCTGTACGCCGCTGCACGCCGCACAGTGCTGCATGCCTCACACTGCTACACGAAACACTGCTGCACGCCACACACTGCTGCACGCCACACACTGCTGCACGCCTCACACTGCTGCACGCCACACACTGCTGCACGCCACACACTGCTGCACGCCACACACTGCTGCACCCCTCACACTGCTGCACGCCGCACACTGCTGCACGCCGCACACTGCTACACGAAACACTGCTGCACATCACACACTGCTGCACGCCACACACTGCTGAACGCCACACACTGCTGCATGCCACACACTGCTGCACGCCGCACAATGCTACACGAAACACTGCTGCATGCCACACACTGCTGCAAGCCACACACTGCTGCACGCCGCACACTGCTGCACACTGCTGCATTACACACTGCTGCATGCTGCACGACACTGCTGCACGCCGCACACTGCTGCACGCCGCACACTGCTGCACGCCACACAGTGCTGCATGCCTCACACTGCTACACGAAACACTGCTGCATGCCACACACTGCTGCACGCCGCACACTGCTGCACGCCACACACTGCTGCACGCTGCACACTGCTGCACGCCGCACAATGCTACACGAAACACTGCTGCATGCCACACACTGCTGCAAGCCACACACTGCTGCACGCCGCACACTGCTGCACACTGCTGCATTACACACTGCTGCACGCTGCACACTGCTGCACGCTGCACACTGCTGCACGCCGCACACTGCTGCACGCCACACAGTGCTGCATGCCTCACACTGCTACACGAAACACTGCTGCATGCCACACACTGCTGCACGCCGCACACTGCTGCACGCCACACACTGCTGCACGCTGCACATTGCTGCACACCGCACACTGCTGCACACCGCACACTGCTGCACGCCTCACACTGCTGCACGCCACACACTGCTGCACGCCGCACACTGCTGCACGCCGCACACTGCTGCATCACACTGCTGCACGCCGCACACTGCTGCACGCCGCACACTGCTGCACGCCGCACACTGCTGCACGCCGCACACTGCTGCACTCCACACACTGCTTTGATGCGAGTTTATGCTACTGACATTGTAAATGACAATGGCTTTTATTTGTTTTAAAACCAAAACATAAAGAAAAGGCATTGTAATTTTACAATGCCAATAGCTCAAACTCTTATAAATGCGAGACCTATTGCATTGCAAATGCTTGTTTTTTCTTGGTGTCTAGTATTTTCTGTATCCTATTGGTTGTTCACTGACCCGTGTGTATGAATTACACAGACTGCGGAAAATAATCAGTAAAAGAGAGAAGGCAGTTAAAAAGGGCAACAAAGGAGGGAGATGCATAGGAAAAGGGGGCTTTATGGAATTAATTATTGAGCTGGGTTTTGTAGGGCGAGTTAGTTCACACGCATGGGCATTGTTCCCTCTACCAATAGTGGCCAGTCCCCTGAGTGAAAAAATGGCCACTGGGTAGAGATTAGTTACCTGTTCTCATACATCAAAACTTGGTGCAGCTTGGCCTGCTGTGGGTGACAAACCTGAACATTGATGTCTACTCCGCTGAGGCCTCCCCAGTGCATTCTAGACACATGATAACAACACTGTGCCTCCTCTTGTTGTCTGGCCAGTTGGAGAACTGCTGCAAACATAAGATGTGCCTAGTAGGGGCAGGATATCACTTGATTTGTTGGATTCTTCTCATGCCAGATTTCCAGAGGCCACCATTTTCCTAATCCCTGCAGCATCCCTATCCTAAGGGCTTACCTTTGAGCTAGGGGAATGCAACGAGTCATTAGGGAGCGGCACTGGAGGCCTGCAGTTGTTATGAAATCCACACTCCTTTTCATTCTCCATAGGAATTAATGCAAATGTTGGGAGTTCGGACATGAGACCCCTCAAGCGTGACATCTGACTTGTCTTCTGGCCGACTGCCAAAGCAGGGAACTGATCCTACCCTGGCCAAGATGGCAGTAGATGGCGCCAGTCATTGGCCCACAGCTTTGAAAGCCCTAGTGCTGACCTGCATGGCTGACCCACCTACTATTCTCTGCCCATTCCTCGGCGCCATTTTGCCTGCCGGGTCTAGGCCATCTTGTCCTCTGTAGTGTTTTTAGGGGATCCAGCCAGTGGCACGGGATATGCTTTGTTTATCTGTTCTACTGTTGAGTTACTCCACCCTTTTAGAGGTCATCCACCCTCCTCTATTGTTCTGGACATTCTGGCTAACAACGACTTCACTCACTCCCATTCACATGATCAATCACTTATACCTGTGAGGGGATGTGGAGTAACAGCAATAGCTGCCAACTTTGAAACTGGGGAACCAGTTTTGTGTCTCTGTGTAGGCTTAACATCCTGTGATTCTGGAAAAATCATTTAATTTCCCTGAGCCTGCAAAAAATGAATGCGTCCTTGTGTAATGTAGCTGTTGCTCATTTAAAGCGCTCCAATACCTTCAGGTCGAGTTCGCAGTATATAAAAACTGCAAAAAATAAATAAATACCAAGTACACTGGTCGTCAGGCCCTATGCAGACAGGCCAGACACTCATCCTCCTGTTGGGACGGTTTACCTGTCAGCTGTCCCACCTCCACTGAGCAAAGTAAAGACTGTCACCCAAGGGGTTCAATGAGAGTATGCCCCCTGATCATACCACACACTCAGTAGGAACGGGTTACTATGTAAGTAAACAAGAAAACACAAGTATTCATGCATTCAGGATCAAATGTACTGCAGTTCACCTTGGGGTTGGTCAAGCCCCACACATGGCTGACCACTGATACTGTAACACTCTCCAATAGAAAATAAATGGGGCTAGCAAATAATACAACAGCCCGTAGGAACTAATAGTAAATAAATTAGTTTGATACAAAAAATATACAAGCAGTTTGGGCTAGTGGTGAGGGTTGACTGCGGGCTAGGCTACTTATTGGCTCTAAGGGCGGTATGGGCAGTAGGCAGCTAAGTCCTAGCAGATGTAGCAGGGTGTGTGCAGTTAAGTGTTTCCTCTTTCTTGCCTCATCCTTCACACCCTTATTTATGAGTTACTATCCTGCTGTATCCCTGAAGTGAACTTTTTAAAGAACCACCCTGTAGTACTCACTTCCATGTTCTTTCCTAATTTAGATATTTTTGACACAGAAAAGTCAAAGGGATATTTTAAATGATTCTAAAGTGAATAATGTTTTATTTTGCGACTGAGGCCTTTTCATCCCACTTGGATAAATGCATCCACCACATCTCTACAGTTTCACGAGACTGCTTCCTCGGAGGCAATTTGGTTTTTACAATCTGCTAAGTTAATGTGCAGAAAGAATCATGGCGAAAGACACCCGCCCCACATTACTCTACAAAACGACACCATTATCTTTGAGAAAGGTAAAAACAGGTCCAAAATTACACAAGCTCTAAAAGCACTTTTCCTTTTTTCAGTATTACATGTGAGATAGTTTTGTAACCAGCGCAAACAACAAATTCAATTATTATATCGCTTAAATAAAACGAAAAGAAAGTGCAATTTTACTTTTAAGTATTCATCCTGTTCCCTTATTCGACTCCACTCTAAAATCTTATAGCTGTAGAACGGTTCCCAGAAGCTCTCGAATGTCTTTAATTTGTAATGTGTTTTGCTTTAGACACATACAGTATACCCTTCAGTGGCACACAGAGAGTGAACCCCACGGATATTCGTTAGTTAATGTAAGCCATAGGACTATTTTTGTGTTTTTATTTGAGCACTGCTAAGTTCCAAGTCGTGTCGTGATAGGCTTTTAACCACCTCATAAAGGAGGCTGTTCAAGGACTTATATGATTGCTCTGATGGTTGTAATGTTTCACCCCTATGTAACCTGATTTGTTTTCTTATTCTGCTGGATACATAATGTTGACGTTTTGCTTTATTTTAATAGTTTTCAGCCAACTTTTAAATAAGTCAAATACTAAAAGACTTTAAGGGGCAGGTGTTGCAGTCACTGTGGGCTGTGGGAAGGCCTTGGGGGAAAGGAGGACTAGGGGGGCATGAGCTGCAGGCTGCAGGATTGTGGATGGTGGGGTCATGCCTGAGCAAGGGGGGGTCAGCACAGGCCAGGGGCCCCACTTCTGCACTGGTGGCAACCATGTTGGAGTGGAGTGGGGATGAGGACGAGAAAGAGTTGGGGGCGCAAATTTCTGGGTATGGGAGTTGTGCACCTGGAGTTGGTTGAGTCTGTGGTGAGCAGGTACTCTGGGGGAGATGCAATTGTGTAGACAGAAGGTGGTAGGTGGAGGCCAAGTTGCGGTTGCGGAAGGTGGAGGGAGCTAACACACCAGTTCTGTCATCTTTTTTCCAGGTGGAGGAGCGGCGCCGTTCCAGTCCACATGTCTGACCCCTCAAAGTGTATGTGCAATTGGCTGATACCTGCATCTTTTTTTTTAATAGCGACATTTTAACAAATTTAGTAGTACACAGCTTCATCCACATATAAGTACAATCAAAGAATATCATTCCACTGGATTTGATATTTGTGCACCGACAGTCTTTCAACCAAATTATAACCTTACAGAGGCAGACCATGGTGTGTTCACCGCACCCCCCACATTTTCTTGTATTTCCGAGGGCAGCCGCAGTCCTTATAAATTGGTCGTTCTTGGCATGCACAACAATTAACGCCCTTCCGCCACACCTCTAGGGAGGGGGCCTATGGGTGCCTCCAGGAGTGAGCAATGTCTCTCTTGGCCAATAAGGACACCCCCCCCCAATAAATATCCTTATGCCGTTGGATTCGCCAGTCCCCTCCGTCAACCCCATTAAAGCCTCCCAGGCAACTAACTCAATATTGCGACCCAGGACCTCAGAGATCTCCCGTTTCTCTCCACTCCCGAAGGGTGTTAGGCACGACAGGACCACACCATTTGAAGAAAATCATCATTGGGGCTTGGCAGTATGCACAAACAATTTGCCCTTTCCTGCCCCTCCGCTGCAGTCACCGTGGAGACATGTATCTGTTGTGAAGATAATTGACTTGGACCATCTACAATCTTGAGGAAATATCTAGTTTCCTCGGGGCTAGACAAGCATCCCTCCAGTCCTCGTCCTCCAGTTCTAACACCCACACGGGAAGAGATCCGTGGTGTTGATCATTAGGAAACGATAGATCGTAGAGATTGCACCCCTGCCCTGGCGGCCTGTCATAAGCTTTGCTTCAAGAGGGCTGTATTCAGGGATCTGCATGTCTGCCAGGATGTGAGTTAAGAGGGCATGACACTGCTGTAAGTAACAAAAGAATTGTGCATATGATAACGTATTTTGTTCTTGCAGGTCTTGAGAGGACATTAAGAACCCCCCTTTACGAACGTTACCCAAATAGGTAATGCCAACGTGGTTCCATTGAGGGAACCCTGCAAGGCCAGTCACCTGGTTAAGCCAGGTGTCTTGCCACAGGTGTGTCATATCTGAGAGGCGGTGCATCCAGCGGGCGAGGCTCAAGGCCACCCTCCAGCATAGCACCATCACTCAAGTACAGGACGGATCCATGGAGGACACAAGGGTGCCAAACGTAGATCCTGGAGCCCATTCAAACCCAAAAGATGTAGTTCATGATGATAGGCAGGGTCGGTGCCATGCCCTAGTAAACCACTCATTCACCGGGACCAGGTGGGCGGCGAGATAGTGGCCATTGAGGTCAGGTGCCACAAGGCCTCCATCAGACTTTGATTTTCGGGCCGACGCAAAAGCCACGCGGTGGCGCCCACCCGCCCAGATGCAAGAAGTTAACTTTGAAGTGAGGAAGCAGAACCATATGCAAGGAGCAGGGTAGGGATAGTTTACCAGGACATAGAGGTATTGAGGCAAGCACATCATTTTTAATAAAGCAGCTTGTCCCATCGGATAAAATGGAAGACGGCTCCATTTACGCAAATCTTGGTCCAACGTCCATTGAAGGGGATGCAAATTAAGAGACCAAGCCAGTTCTGGAAGGCAGGAAGTATGGACCCCAAGGCACATAAAGGAATTTGGTCTAGTAGGAATATCGGGGTGCCAGATTCGTCCAATTGCATCACCAGTAACTGATACCAGAACAGATTCGCCAGCCTTCACCCATGGCCCCGACGCCTCAGCGTATAATGGAAGGTTCTCGAGGCACCTAGGACCCATTGGCTGAGGGTTGCGGAGAAAAAGCAGGACATCATCCACATATAAGCCAATACGGTCTTTCAAACCTCCCCCCAGTGCCAAAACTAGACCCGTGCATCACATCGTTCCAGGCCAATGGATTTATGGTAAGAGCAAAGAGCAACCCAAGGGAAAGCCCTGATGCGTGCCCCTGCGAATCAGGAATGGGAAATAGAGAATACCATTGGCCCGGACCTGTACAGAAAGGGCAATATACAACAGTTTCACCAGCTTACCGAAGACAGGGACAAAACCAGCACACTGAAGCACCGCCTCGAGAAAGGACCAAGAGACCGTATCAAAGGCCCGATACCTGCATAATTTACTTACCTATAAGTCACTAGCATATGGTACAAAATATATCCAGGGTTAATAAGTTAAAGTTCACTATTGGACTGCAGCACTTATTGTGCTACTGTTATAGTGACAAGGTGAAAACATGGCACTAGGCCTGCCACTGCAGCCTAGTCAGCCAGCTTTTAAACTGCCAACACAGCATGGCAAAATAAACCCTTTTGCCAAGTCAAAACCTTCTTTTTTAAATATTTATAAGTTACCCCTAGGGAAGACCTCAATATCCATTAAGACAGGGTGCTAAATATTTAAAAGAAGTACATGTTCCTTTTATGTTTTACATGTTCTGACCGTGATATACTCAAAATTGTAATTTCATTGTAGCAAGGCTGGTAGTGTCATTGCCTAACATTGAGCTACACTAGCCTGCAGGCCAAATGCTAACTTCCATTTGGGACCACCAAATATACTACTCCAAAGTATCAAATTAATTGTTACATTAAACCCTACTTATTTCTTTAGTCCGATTTAAAGTAACATTTAATGCAAAGGTGACTTTAGAAAGTCACTACTTCCTTGCCCAAAACTTCTAGTTGCCGTTTCTGTTAAGTACAGCAGCTATCACCCGAGACAGCTTGCTGCCCTCCTGCTAGAAGATGTGAAGCACTCTCAGAAATGGGGTAAAAAAGGACTATTTGGTGGGATGAGGTGTGAACTCCTGCAGCAGGATGGCCAGAGGTTTATGGCCACAGATAGCGTGGCTTCAAAAGGGCTATGACCTCTGAGAGGCAAATGCAAGTCACACTTAGCTTTCCCGCTCCTTTGTGAATGTAGACAGGCTGGCACATATTCTCCAGAAGGAAAATCTATTGCATAACCTGTTTTCCAGGAAGGGGGCTAATTATACTGGACACATCTCAGGGATGTGCCCGTAGCTCTGGCACAGGGAAGAAGAGTCCCAAAATTTTGGATTTGGGCAGAGAGCACTGTAGGATTGTTTAGTGCCTACCCCACAGGAAAAGATGCAAGGCTGGGTAGGGTTGTCCTGTGGAAATTGTAGCCCCACTGACTAGGGAGTCCTCCCCACCACGGAGCTCGCAGTTGGCATAAACCTGGCACCGAAGACTTCCAGCATTAGAACACTGCTGGACTCGGAAAGGACAGAAGATGTATTGCACCTGCTGAAACTGTGGACCTCAGAAAGAAAGTCTGCACCAGCAAAGACTGCACCTGCTGAACCAAGACAAGACTTCATAAAGAGAAAGAGCTTCTCCTACTGTCAAATTCTTTGTGTGAAACCCCAAGGCCTGGACCTGCTCCCACTCGATTCAAGGACCTGTGAGTGGAGTCCAGGGGATAGTTGGCTAGGTTTCTGTTAATCTTTAGGGACATAAAAGCTAAAGAAGTCTATTTGCAAAGTCACCAGCTCACAGGTAGCTCCTGGACTGCCTTTGAAGCAAATTATATTAAAAAAAGATGTGTCATGAATGTATACAATTTAGGCAGGAGAATATCTAATAAATTAACAGAGTCTTATTCTAAGGCAGATCACATCACAGAATTCAATATAAACAGTAGACAGCAAGGAAAAGATGACTGATACCCTCTCTTGGCTGTTCAGTGAAGTCCGCTGTTCCGGAATCAGATCATTAGCTGTTTTTTGTACAAATTGGAGGAAGCAATGACCATCAGCTGTTTCTGAACGCCTTTCTAAAGCTTAGCCCCAATGACTTTCTAGTAATGCTTTTAAGCACTTTGTTGGTTGCAGTTTTTTCGTTGAACTGATTGCACCACAGCATTCAGAACATAGACGGAAATGATCTTCTGCATCTGCAACATAGCACTGGATTGGATCAGTTAATGTACATGTGATAGATTGGGCTGCTGATTGACTGGGGTGTGAGCCGTGGTCAAGCAACAGCCACAATCCCTTGCAGGGCAAGCCAGAATTTTTTTTCTAAATTAACCTGGGTAGCTTGGCACAAAAAGAAGTCAGCTAAGTTTAGAGGTAATGTGTAAAATATTTATGCAGCACGCAAACAGAAATAACGTGAAAACACTACACAAGTTATCAATTTTGTAAGTTTTTTAGCAAAAACTAGCACTTAAAAGATTACATTTCCATCCACATACATCTAGTCACACAAGACCATGTCAGAGTAAAAAAATATGGCTGACCTTGAAGGAGCGCGGTTTGCATGCAAGGAGTGGATTGGGCTTACCTTCGTACTTTGAAAGATTTCTGAGAAAAATGTTCTGAGAAGGGAAAGTTCAGCAGGGCAAGGCAGCAGGAGGTGTCCATGGAGGGAGCATCATCTTCGAATTTCCTTGGGTCGAAGCCGCACTGAAGATTTCTACGTTCGGATATAGTTGCTGCAATGCTAGTCGAAAATCTCCAGCTGGACAAGACAGAGGGCTGTAGCCAAAGACACTTCCACAAGGCCAGATCCCCCTTTAGAGAAGGAACACTGAAAAGGATTTGCTGCTGCAGGGAAGAACATAGCAGGAGAAGTCACAAAGTCAATTTGACCGGCGATGCACCTCGAGTGGATAAGTTAGCTGATTGATCCGGGTGTTCTCCTGGTTCCCACAGCAGTTTTTAGACAAAAAATCTTTTGGATTTAGGCTATCTTGGTACCTTTAGCACTACTTCCAAGGGTCTGGGACTAAAGGAGCACCACTTGGAGGTTCAACACTCACCCAGGTTGGCCCAGGTGCGGGTTCAAGATGGAGAAACCCTTTTGTGTCCCTGTGGCTCTGAACAGGAGGCCATCAAACTAGTCATTGTGAGTAACTCTGGAGGTCCTCAGACAGTTAAAGATCCAGTCCTTGTCTCCAGGCAGAAGGTAGCAGGACAGCATGAAAAACCAGGGCAGCAATCCAGCAGGGCCGCAGTCCTTCAGAGCAGCAGTCCAGCAGAGTGATGGTCCTTCCACCAGCACAGCAATCCTTCTTCCTGGCAGATTATCCACAGGTTCAGAAGTGTACTGAAGTATTGTTGTCTGAGGTGCCCATTTTATACCCTGGTGTATTGGTTGTGGAAGGTGAAAGTAGCTTCTAGACAATGGGTACTCACTAACATTTTACCAGAGGCCACAAAGTATGGTCTGTAGTGTGCCCGAGGGCCGCATTGATGCCAGCACTGTGGGAGTGGGTTTATGGGGGACGTTTAGGAGGACGTAAGGGAAGCAAATCATGTTGTGGTCAATGAATCATTGAGTTAGTTTGAGTGTTTCATCCATACTGTCCTCCAGATGAAGCCCCTAGTCTCTCATTAGTCATAGATTTCACAATACTGTATTATGTTGTCTCTGAATCTCTATCCCTTTACCACACCTTAGGTGTAAGCCTTGAGAAAGTCAATTGTAAAACATCAGTAATTTAATTATTGCATTGGAATAAAATAGAATTACACGATGTGAAACCAAAAACCTAGTATTAATCTAGGTTTCTTCACTTGACTAAATTGTGTGATCCTATGCAATTGCCAAGTTTTTTGCCTCCTTTTTCTTCATTATGACATTTAACAGCACCTTGAAATACATGAGTTAGGGATATATACTGTACAAAACCTTCTTTTGTGTTTGATTTAATAAACTTTAATGTTGCACATGGGTACTAACAACCCATGCCACCCAGGGGGTTTGGTGGGACAACCTAGTTTACTATTGGCATTGGTTTCTGGGTTGGAGGAGGCATGAATGTTTCTACATTCATTTTTTAAAACTATATACATTTTTTTTAATTCTTCAGAATGCACTGATATGATACTGAGGTGGAACACTTTTGCTTGTTAATTAAATACGCCTTTTTGAATGCTTAAAATTTGCACATTTGTTTCAAGATTTATTTAAAAATTAATGTGTTCTTCAAGTTAAGCAGTGTAGGGCACCTTGTTTACTTCTTCTCTTTCACTTCCGTGTTAGAAATGGGGATTTCTAGTTGGCAGTGGTGTGCACCTCTGTCCAAACAGGGACCCTTGCTTCTAGTCAGGGTAAGGGAGTTATGCTCCTGCTCAACCCCTTGGTAGCTTGGCACAAGCAGACAGGCTTACCTCAGAGGCAGTGTGTAAAGCATTTGTGTACACATACATTAATACAGTGAAAACACTACAAATGGACACCAGAACAGTTTAGAAAAACAAGAAATATTTATCTAAACAAAACAAGACCAAAATGACAAAAATCCACCATACATATATCAGATATCATAAAAAAATAGGTTATTCACAAAAATAAAGCTTGTAGTAACAAATAACTCCACCTGGGGCTATTACAACGTCGTGGAAACTAAAAATCCCAAAGCACGGCCCCGACCGTGGGGTGCACGGTGTCCGGCCCAAATTCTCACGGACTCCAAAGAACAGTACCGTAGCAAACGATGAAAACAAAAACGGTGCACAGCATTGGGGAGGTGATGTCACGTTGGTGCCGGGCTTCGTTGGATCCTTACGACCACAGGGGAGGGGAGGCATTGATTCCTTACTGCTATGCAGGGGAGGTGAGGCGTCACTTCCTTACTGTTGCTGGGGAGGTGATGTCACGGTGGAGTCGAGGTGTCAGTTCCTTACGACGATGCGGGGTCGATGGATTCTGGAGGTCACCCATGTCAAGTATCAGCTCCTTGATGATGAAGCACCGGTGTTGGTGAGGTCAGGGCTGCGGTGCGAGTCAGGGCTGTGCATCATGAGCATCATGAGCAATGCCCCCGGCCCCGGTGCAGCTAGGGCCTCGCTGACGGTGTCAGAGTCGGTATGGTGCAGCTTCGGCAAGCGTCAGTGCTGTGGTGTAAGTCGGGGAGTTGCCTCATGCACTTCACGAGCAGTGCCCCGGGCTTCGTTGCAGGTTGCGGCATTGTGCGTCGGTTTTGCTATTTCCCTCTGTGGCAGCTGAAACAGCAGTTCCAGGTGCAGGAGGACAGAGGGAATTAAGTCTTTGTGTCACTGAGACTTCAGAACAGGAGGCAAGCTCTACACCAAGCCCTTTGAGATCTTCATCAAGCAGGATACACAGCAGGCCCGGACTGGCCGTAGCGGGCACCGGGCAATCCCCCGGTACGCCGCACGGGTGTGGCCGGTTTTGGGCCCCTGGGGGCCGTTTTTGTTACAGGACCGTTTTTGCAGCATAGCTGCAAAATCGGCCCTGTATCAAAATCGGCTGAAAACCGGCCCTGGCAAAGAGCTCGGTGGCACCCTCAAGCCCCGGGGGGGCCGGCCGAGCACTTTGCCAGGGCCGGTTTTGGTTCCCAGTCCGGCCCTGATACACAGCAAAGTCTTGGTACTCTCCTTGGCGGAAACAGCCACTGCAGGCCAAACCCTTACAGCACACAGCAAAGGGACAGTACTTTTCCTTCAGTTTTCCCAGCTCTTCTCCTTAGCAGAGGTTCCTCTTGAGTCCAGAAGTAATCTAAAGTTCTGGAGTCTGGGCCCCAATATTTATACCACATTTTCCTATGTTCTCTTGTGGCAGAGAGTCCCTTAGTTCAGTCCATATCAGTTATTTCCTCTCTGGTCCAGCTTCTTGGCTGGCGAAAGAGACAGCATTGTGTAAGGCAGGCCCATTCAGGTGCAAGATAATCTCCTCCCAATACTCTAAATGAAGCCCAGCCCAGATTCATCCAGAAAAGGCAGGACACACCTCAACCCCCAGCCCCTGTCACTCCAAATCCAGACAGTCAATCCCCAACCCAGCAGAGACACACAGGATGGTTAAGCAAGAAAATGCCTACTTTCTAAAAGTGGCATTTTCAAACACATCATTTAAAAAACATCTTTACTAAAAGATGTGTGATCAAATTCTGAGTTCAGAGAGCTCAAACTCCATTTCTCTATCTTGTCCCAATGGGAAGTTATACTTGTAAGCTGTTGCAAAATATCTCCCATTCTATCCCATGTGACAGATAGCCTTTCAATAGTGAACAACGAAATACACTGTATTTCACTATCAGAATATGTCACACACACCTGTACATGCCCTACCTTTCACATGCACTGCACCCACCCTGCCCATTGGGGGTACCTTGGCCCTACCTGAGGGGTGTCTTACATGTAAGGAAAGGGAAGGGTAGGGCTTGGCATGGCACTTGGCAGGCTAACATAGCAGTTTAAAACTTTGCGCAGACACTGCAGTGGCAGGTCTGAGAACCCTTTGCAAGGCTGCTTGTGTGGGTGTCACAATCAGTGCTGCAGGCCCACTAACAGCATTTAATTTACATGCCCTGGGCACACACAGTGCACAGTAATAGGAACTTACCAGTAAATCAAATAAGCCAATCATGGAAACGATAATCCATAAACACAATTTACATAGGGAGCACTTGCCCTTTGGCACTGATCAGCAGTGGCAAAAGGCTCAAAGCATCTAGAGCAACAAAACGAAATCCAGCACTCAGCAAACATACAGGAGGCAGAGGCAAAAATGAATTCAGCAAAAATGCGGGTATAGAGGCAAAATATTTGGGGGTGACCCTGCAGAGAGGTTCAGCTCCAACAGTACACTTAGCACATTATGAGTAATTTTAATGCAGCTTCAACTGATTTTGATGTATTTGACAGTTTGTCTGTAATACTCAGTGCTATAGTACCGCAGGCGTCAGGGACCCGTTGGCCTTTTCAAGAGCTTTTTGTGTTATGAAGAAGGGGCAGATTTTAGTCATGGAATTAGAACCATGGTGTGAGGCTTCAGTAAAAGCATTCACCTGTAACTAATAGTTGCAGGTACTGACAAATGACTCAACATTCCTTACCAACCCCACAGGAAGTGGGACTGAACTGAGTTGTTGGGGTCATTGAATTCAGGGTAAGAGGGAAGGTGCAAGCTTCGGTCCTGTCTCCTTTCAGACAACGCCATTTATCTCGCCTCCTCTACTGCACCACCTGTAAACATCTCACCGTTCTCCCGCCATACTTGCTCATCCAGATTATTTGACTGTGACGATTCCAAAATATAAGTGCAGCCTGGGGAGAGCAGGAAAATGGCTCTTTTAAAAAGGAACCAAAGCCCCTACTTTCAACGCCGTGCCCCCATTTAAGATCCCTGTAACTCTTAAACTGTGGAAAGACTTGCCAGGAAGGTTCACTTTATTCCATGAAATGAGATTGGCCCCCCCCATTTGCCGTCTCTTACTCCTTTGATTACTCAAATGTATGTCCCCTTAGAAAGTGGTTATGATCTGTTAAGTCATCTTTCTGCTTCATTCTTCTGTTGATAAGCTATGAAAGGAGTATAACCTATGTTTAGGGAATTAACCGTTTTTTAACATATAATGTAGGTCTTGTTTACACAATATAAGATTGCTAAGACTGCTGAATAAATCGAAGTAAATGACCAGCCTTGGAAACTTGTGACTTGTGTAGATTTCTGAGATGGTCTCTGATATTATAAAGTGTGAGAAATGAGTAAATGTACTTGAGCTGTAGGTGGATAAAGGAGTAAATCTACGCATATGATGAAGTGCATGTTATGTGGATTTCCTGCTGACGAATGCATAGACATTTATAAGGACATATCGGAAATGGCAGGAGATGGGGGTGAGTAAAGATGCAGCATGGGTATATTTTACGAAGCATATTTGTTACAGTACTGGCCCTACTGCCTGCTGTCATTCTGACTGTTAATATTCTATGACAGCATTTATACGGGTCACTTCCCAGTTCACTCCACACTCTAAGATGGCGCCTGCTCAGCTTTCTAAAAGTGACACATCAAGATGTGTGTGATGCCTGGGTCTTGCAATATGCTTCGATAAAGCTATCAAGCAGGTCTGACCGGTCCATTGTGTTGACCACATTACATGTGTCTGTGTGTGAGTGGTTTTTTTTCAGTCACGTCCCTCATTTTACATCCTGCTGCAGAATGTTGCTTCCTAGAGGCCTTGAAGGAGACTTCAAGGTTGACTTGCTCTGAGGAGGAACTCGTTTAGAAACAATGAAAATGGTCTTGTGCAGGATTAGGGAATGTGTCTAGCACTCTACCAACTGCACTCTACGTTTCAAAGCTTTATGATGTTGCAGGTGAAATATATTTGTTTTTCTTCTGGACGAAAATCATGGCCAGTGCAAAATGTGGGGGCCGTTTGACGCCTACTGTTGCTGTGTAAAAGTGGCTTTTAAAAGGAGTGTTCCAAATGTCGCCGGATATAGTGGTTGGGGTGTACGGATTGCTGGTTTACCATGTGAAAGAGGACAACGGTCCTTGTTGCAAGGAAGTTCGAGCAAGGCAATGAATATAGAACAGAATCAGCTCTATATTGTTCCTATCCAGCCGGATAGTGCGATTTAATCAAGATTAATAATAGGTGTCAAAGCACAAAACAAACAATGTACAGTGGGATACAGTCCTGTATCTAATGACATAGAAGTAAAGCAAAGTAAAGTGACAAGGTGTCTGAGTGCCAAAAAGCAAAAGGCAAATTCAGGCAAAACAAAGGAAAGCTTGTTATATAATAAGAGCAATAAAACAAGCGTGATAACTAAACACAGCCGTTACACATGGTATATAAATAGTTTGTGTGCACGGTGTTTGAGCGGTCGACGACGTTTCAATCCCATTTCCATGAATACCGGGATCATCATCAGGACAAAAATTACTGTTTGCCTGAGCATCATGAGAATTTAAACAACTATCAGCCTCATGCATCAAGCCAAAATCCAGTCGGTAAAATACCGATTCTTTATTAGCTCCCGGTAGCGAGTCTCAAATACCCAATCCCAATGCATCAACCCAAAACGTGAGCAAATAACGAATCGCTAAAGAAATATCCGCTAACATACCGAATCGGTAATACCAAAAATGCTAAGTTACCGAATCGCTAAATACCGAATTAGCAATTACCGAAATCACTATTAGCTCCCGGAAAGTGCCAATAGCAAATAACGAATCGCACCCCAATGCAACAAAACTCGCTAATAACGAAAATCCCAAAAATCGGTATTTTGCAAGAGCTAAATAAGGGGAATCAAACCCTGGAGGTAAAGTTACAAAAAAAAAAAGAGATAATGCAAAAAAAATTTCAACATGTGCAAATGATTGAGGCAATCACTAAACCCTTAAATGTGGCCCAGGAGACCCTGTTGGCTCCCACAAAATGGCTGCCCTCTACGTGCTTGCAAGGAGGATGCGGATCAATGCAGCAGGACAGCGCAGGAGAAGGGTCCAGGAGCGAGTTTTCAGACTGCGCATAACCTTGCTCGGGCAGAATGAGGACGAGGTGTACCAGAAGTATCGCCTCAATCGCGCTATGATCATGCGCCTGATTGCAGACCTGGAACCATTACTGCAGCACCAGACACACCGGACAAATGCAATCCCTGCGCACGTTCAGGTCCTATGCAGCCTGCACCTACTGGCCTCAGGGAGTTTCCAGGGGGTAATTGCGGTGGCCGGAGGTGTTTCGCAAAGCGCACTGTCACGCTTCTTCAAGAAATTCCTAGATGCCATGCTGACAATGCTCCACACACACATCAGCTTCCCCACAACCCCACAGCAGTTGGACCGCACCAAACAGGCTTTCTACCAGGTGGCACAATTCCCACATGTGATTGGATGCATTGACTGCACACATATCCCCATATGTCCTCCCGCAGCAAATGAGTACTTATTCCGGAACCGCAAGTCATACCACTCGATCAACGTGCAGGTTGTGTGCGATGCCAATAACATCATAACGGACCTAGTGGCACAATTCCCAGGAAGCACACACGACTCATACATCTTCCGCAACAGTGGAATGCACAGGCGACTAATCAACGGAGAATTTGGAGAGGGACTCCTGCTAGGTACGTAGAAATACGCTTCCCCACACCAACACCACACATGTATGTACATCACCAATGCTAAGTCTATGCTTCTATCTTCTAGGTGACAGTGCTTACTCCCTGCGGGAATACATACTCACCCCATACTTAAATCCAGCAACCCCGCAGGAACATCGCTACAACGCTGCACACATCAGCACAAGGAATGTGATAGAGAGGACTTTTGGGATTCTCAAGAGCCGCTTCCGTATCCTCCACAAGACTGGCGGCGCCATGCTATACCAACCTGAAACATGCTGTCGGATAATTGCTGTATGTGCAATGCTGCACAACATTGCCACCAGAAGGGGGATACCCATAGAGGTGGACAGGGATGACGACCACCGGGCTGACCAACCACCCGCCCAACAACGACAGGCACACATCCCAAACACAGCAGAGGGCCATAGGAGGCGGACATACATAATGCAAAATCATTTTTGATACTTGGAAAAATGAGACATTACAAGTTGGTTTGGGGTGCAACTGTTTAATGCACAGTAGCACTGAGGATTGTGCAACAAAACTAGCATTGTAAATCATGCTCCAATTGCATTATTGTAAATAAAAGGTGCCTTAAAGTCACGCCTGTGCATACACAGTGATTGGATGGCCATGGTTGCCCCACCATGGTCCTGCATGCATGTCCAACTGTCTAGTGGCGCTTCCCACGTACCCCAAGCCTCCGCTCAGGTGTATCCAAAGCCTCACCACGGCCTGTCCCCGCGGAGGCACGCGAACTGCGGCGCCTGGTGCTGGCCTCTGCCTGTGACACGCTGCTGACACTGGAGGCAGCCTCACTTGTGTCATCCCCTCCCAATGCAGCAGCACTGCATGTACTGCTCTGAAGGTGTTCCACAGCAGTGGTGATGTGTCCTAGTGACTTTGCGACATCCCCGCAGAAGTGCCCAAGGTCCACCTGCAGGGCGACTGAGCGGCGTGCCAACACAGCGGTGCTGTTACTGTGCCGTGTGATGGCCTTGGTAGCGGCGGCGGAACGCAACATTTGCTGCCGGTGACTCCTCTTATGGCACTCATGGCCCTCCCTCGTGGCACGGGTGAGCTCATGTACCTCCTCCCTGAGCTGAGCATTGCCCTCTGCAACCGCTGTGGTCATGTCCCTGACCGCCTTGCTCATGTCCGTGACTGCTGCAGTCATGGCGCGCATCTCCCTAGCAAGGCACACGATATTGCAGCTAATGTTAGCCACATGTCGCCCCTGCATGCGCTGTGTACGCAGCATCCTCTCCTCGATTGCAGAGGTTGTTGGGACATCCTGTTCGGCTGAGGAGACGGAACTGCGACGAGCCCTGTGCCGCCGTGCGCGTCTAGCACCTCCAGGTGTTGCATCAGGTGGTGTGTATGTGCGCTGGCTGGGTGCCAATTGCGAGGTGGGTGTTTCCATCTCCTGCAAGGGCGCAACTTTGGACCTGCGCCTCTGCGCTATTGTGGCTGTAGTAGCTGCAGCCTGTTTGGCTGGTGCCGTAGCTTGTGGCGCTGGTGCCGTAGCTTGTGGCGCTGGAGGAGGTGCCGTAGCTTGTGGCGCTGGTGGAGGTGGTGCTGTTGGGGTGGCAGGTGTTGGCGATGCATGCGCGTCCTGCGCTGTCTCCTGGTCTGACTCGACGGGTGTTTCTGAGATGATCAGCTGGCTGCTGTCGTCCGAATCCCCAGGTGATGCATCTGTGTGTGAAACAGTGCATGGTTAGTGGGATAATTACAACTACATAGTGTTGTACACATGAATGTCCCTCTGTGGTCCACTAAATGAACAGTCTCCATCCATGTTCAACTGATGTGGTGTATGGTCATTGGATATACGCCTGTACATGCACACTGGGCTGACTAGACTACAACTCCCAAGATGCACTGGTGTCATGTGTAAAGCTGTCTGTGCCAGAGCTGCAGACACACTGAGATCGGGCTGGGGGCATGGGAATGGATTTACGCAATGCTGGGTGTGGGCACAGGCATGCATCTTACCTTGGGCACTTGTGGCTGCGCCGGACGTGTCCATCTGGGTCACCCCCACGACGGCTTCCCGCTCTATCGTCCCTTCCACAAGGTCCTCCAGGGCTGTGTTGGCTGGTGCTGTGGATGGTCCGCCTCCAGTCCTGCTCGCCTCCCGGAGCCTCTCCGCAATCCTCTCTTTGGCACGCTTCCGCAGGTCGTACCACCTTTTTTTGAGGTCGTCGATGCTGCGGGTCGTGACGCCAACTGCATTCACCCTCTCACGGATGCGCAGCCATATGCGCCGCTTCTCCTGCTCAGGCACCTTAAGGGACAGCTTGCCAAAGAGGCGGTCGTGTTTGCTGGAGACTCCCTCGATAAGGTACTCGAGCTCCCTGTCAGAAAATTTTCGCTTTCGCTTGCGTGCTGACTCTGCGCTGGATGGCACTTCCTGCGCCATGATGTGTGTGTCTTTGGATTTGCAGAGTCGGTGTGGCCTCACTCTGCACAGGCAGTCTTCCTTCCCAGCTCCTGTCTGCTCCTCTGTCGAGGCAATGTGGGTGGGGCAGCAGTATTTCCTGGTTGGTGATGTCATCTGCACGTTCCCGTAGCGACGCGGCAAATTGCGATTTCGCTAATACCGATTCGGTAATAGCTAACTCGGTATTACCGAACTCGCTATTAGCTAATTCGGTATTACCGAACTCGCTATTTGCTAATGGGAGTTTGCATGCCCCGCTATGTAGAAATCGGTAAATTTAGCGATTTTTAAGGAATCGCTAAATTTTACCGAATCTGTTGATGCATGCCATATACCGATTCCTTAATGGCGATTCCTTATTTTTCGCTATTAAGGAATCGGTATTCATTTGGTTGATGCATATGCCCCTATATACATAATAGAGGGGGGGGGGGAAAGAAAAGGGGGAAAAAATAAAAGTATGGAAATTAGAGTGGGAAAACCTTCCCAATTTAGCATAATGAAGGTGATACATTCAGACCTACGCGAGGTGAGGAGAACGAGTTGTTTAAACGATTGAGGTGGTGAGGAATGAAAGCCAAGGGCTGTGAGAGTAGCGCATAGAAAACGGGGACAATGTTACGTTATGGTGCCCATTGTAATTGCCATGTTGCGCCGCGCTGGAGCGAGTGGTTGAGAACGATATCGAACAATCATCAGAAGTGAATTACTAGAGTCGTGATGCTAGTGAGGATGACCGGTCTCGGCGGGCTGTGATCGCAAGGTATTCAGTTACGGCATGCCGGTGAAAAGATGGGTGGACAGGGAATGCTTACCAAGTTTTTGCGCGCGAAGGGTACAGGGTAAATTCCGGGTACCTAGTTGAGCTAGAACCAAGTATATCTGGACCTGAAAAAGGAAGGTGATATCAGCAACCGCCTATGGAGTGATAGGGGTGAGCGGGGCAGACAGGCTTGCGCTAAACCTTACCTTCATCCGATGCCTGTTAGAAGGTGCCGATAGGCGTGGGGGTCGTGGTGGTGAGACTATGCAGTTAGGCAGTGACAGCAAAGGTAAATATCTGTAAGGAAAGGGAAAGGGAAATTGTTGTCGTGTCTGGCGTTCTCTTGGGGGATTGTACCATTGTTGTTGTGTGCCGCGACCTCGTTTGGGATCGTTTTGGATCTCACCATTCATCATTTCAATGGTGAACTGATTACTAGTCTAGACAGGAAGCCAACAGAAAGAAACGCTTTGCTTAAATATGATAGCAACCATCCACGGGCCCTAAGAGACTCCCTCCCGTACTCCCAATTCCTACGCATCAGGAGGAATTGCTTTCATAAGGAAGACTATTTTCTCTGTACTTTCATCCAAACTTCAAACTCGTGGCTACCCCAGACGTCTGGTACGTAATGCACTTAAAAGAGCATGATATTGCCCTAGAGATGTCCTCCTTTCTCCCAAAATCAAAACCAACCAAGATCGGATGGTATGTGTGACCACCTTTTTTACCTGTCTCTAATGCCATACGGAAATCTGTCCTCAAACATTGGACGATTCTAAATGCAGGCGCATTAACCATGAATCGCCCACTGTTTGCTTTCTGCAAAAGTCGCAAAATAAAGGATCATTTGGTCAGAGCAGCACTTCCTACCTCCAAGCCAGCAGCCACATTAACTGAACTATGTGGCTTCAACCCCATCCAAGGGCACTCTAAATGTGGGAGCTGTAGTGTTTGCGTTTTCACTATTGAAGGTACTGAATTCACATTCAATAATGTCAAAATCACCTCAAAAAGCTTCACCAATTGTAATTCATATAATGGGATTTATGTGATTCAATGCCCTTGCCATAAAATCTATATAGGACAAATGACACAGAAAGCCCGACTCAGGATATGCCAGCACCGCAGCCGTATTCGGTGGAAAACGCCCAATGCACCCCTTGTTGAACATTTCTCTGATGCTGGGCACATCGAAGATGACATCAAATGAACGGTCATCAGCCAGATAAAACCCCCGCCAAGAGGCGCAGACATTGGCAGCTTACTAAACAACGAGGAATTAAAATGGATTTTGCGCACTCAGAGCATAAAAAACTGACTGAACAGAAATGAGGACTGGACAACTCTACTCTGACCCTCCGCAATGCCAAATCTGTTTTATAGACTTCTTTCCTTCAGTAATAAGTGCACTTACTTTCGTAAAACCTTAATATGTTCATAACAAGTTTTCTCCTTTTTCCAAAAAAGTGTTGCTAAATATCTTGCCAAAAATTCAATTCGTGTATTAACTCTTCTAACTTTATGATCATTTCACCGTTTTAAGTACATGAAATTCTTGTTATTCAAAATCTCTCAGAATTTCTAGTTATGCAGTAACTCGCTTATTTCCATGCTTACTCTGCCCTTTTTCCAAACTTCCCCTTTTCACACGTAACCTCACACCAATTTTGATTTTATTTTGCACCGGTTAACTTCATATTGTTTAATCACAAATGCGCGCATATACCCGGGTTTCCCCATAGCCCGCATGTTCCTACTCCTAATCGCAAGTTATTCACTCTTAAACCATTTGGGATCCCTACACCCAACATGGCCGCCTCGTTCACGACACGCATTCCAGTGTTCGCTTCTACTCATGACCTCCCGCGATATTAAAACGGGCTCAGCTCACGTTCCCCTCTAGGATATTCATTGAGCGATTGAGCTTTTACCCAGACGGTATACCACCGATCCAGGACCCCTGGCCCCCCGGCACCGCTACAACCACGGATGATTAGGTAAGGGCGGTACCAACTTCCTACCATCCCTACGACCAGATTACCAACTAGGTCCCTTTCCATACAGGTATTTACCTTTGCCGTCACCGCCTATTCCACGAGCGACTGTGCCTAACTGCATAGTCTCACCACCACGATCCCCACGCCTATCGGCACCTTCTAACAACCATCGGATGAAGGTAAGGTTTGGCGCAAGCCCATCTGCCCCACTCACCCCTATCACCCCATAGGCGGTTGCTGATATCACCTTCCTTTTTCAGGTCCAGATATAATTGGTTCTGGCTCAACTAGGTACCTGGAATTTACCCTGTACCCGTCATGCGCAACCACTTGGTAAGCCTTCCCTGTCCACCCATCTTTTCACCGGCATGCCGTAACTGAATACCTTGCGATCACAGCCCGCCGAGACCGGTCATCCTCACTAGCATCACGACTCTAGTAATTCACTTCTGATGATTGTTCGATATCGTTCTCAACCACTCGCTCCAGCGCGGCGCAACACGGCAATTACAATGGGCACCATAACTAACATTGTCCCCGTTTTCTATGCGCTACTCTCACAGCCCTTGGCTTTCATTCCTCACCACCTCAATCGTTTAAACAACTGGTTCTCCTCACATTGCGTAGGTCTGAATGTATCATCTTCATTATGCTTAATTGGGAAGGATTTCCCACACTAATTTCAATACTTTTATTTTCCCCCCATTTTTTCCCCCCCATCTCCTCTTCTCTATTATGTACATAGTTGTTTAAATTCTCATGATGCTCAGGCAAACAGTAATTTTTGTCCTGATGATGATCCCGGTATTCATGTAAATGGGATCGAAAATGTCGTCGGACGCTCAAACAACGTGCACACAAACTATTTATACCATGTGTAATGGTTGTGTTAGTTATCAAACTTGTTTTATTGCTCTTATTATATAACAAGCAACAAACTTTCCTTTGTTTTGCCTGAAATTGTCTTTTGCTTTTTAGTACTCAGACACCTTGTCACTTTACTTTGCTTTACTTCTGTGTCATTGGATACAGGACTGTATCCCACTGTACATTGTTTGTTTTGTGTTTTGACACCTATTATTAATCTTGATTAAATCGTACTATCCGGCTGGATAGAAACAATATAGAGCCAATTCTGTTCTATATTCATTGCCTTGCTCAAACTTCCTTGCAACAAGGACCTTTGTCCTCTTTAAAAATTGTTACCCAAGGTCCTTGCCTACTTCTAGGCATTCTTCTTTAAACGGTTTACCATGTCAGTCAGTCCCATTGAGAATTTAATTGGATATATTGTAACAAAGACAGCCAGTGATGTTTTAATGGAAAAAAACTGTTACTTTAACACTTGTTTTCTTTTTGTTGTTTCAACAAAACCTTTTTCTTGATGCACAATTCATTTTATTCCATGTGCACAATTTTTAGGAACTGTCGTGCGTTCTTCGTGTGGTACGCATGCTGCTAGCCTGGAAGATACCGTTCATTGGTTTGGTATTTGTCACGGATGCACTATGCACCCGCCCCCACCGCTAGCAAGGTACAGGTAGTCTTACTGATGGACGGCTACTGACGCTGATTTACATTGCTAGCTGGCTTACTACACATTATCAATTTGGCTTTAGCGCGCTACAAGGATAATGCAATCTTTTCAAATATCTCACTCGATACAAGTGAGACTTTGTATTCACTGCACTGACTCATTTTTGGTTTTGCCTCAATTCTGCTGTTTATATGTGTCCCTATTTTGCATATTTCAATTTCTGCATGTAATTAATTTTTATAAAGAATATTCCATTATGAATTCAGCGCATTTTAAGGACCAGTAGTGTCTCCTGGAGGGAGTGCTGCATGGCAGTGGGGCAGGGGAGGGGCAGGGTGGGGGGTAGTAAACTCCGGATTAAGGCCGAACAGAGTTCAGTAACTAAATAAAAAATAAAACTAATTACATTGCGCGCGCTGCAGCGCCAAACCGGCAATGCAGCACGCAATGTAATTCATTTTATTTATTTATTTAGTTACTGAACTCCGTTCGGCCTTAATCCGGAGTTTATTAGCCCCCACCCTGCCCCTCCCCCGCCCCGCCCCACTGCCCCGCAGCACTCCCTCCAGGAGCCGTTACAAAGGACATAAAAAGACATCTCGGATTTAAAAAAAAAGAGTAAAGTGATCTAATCATTCAAGTTTTTTTTTTTTGCAGTAAATTTCGTTTTCTTTCTGTGAGAGTTTCAATAGACTATTTTTATAAACACATTGTAAATAATTGTAAAATTACTTTCAGTAGTGCCCAGCACTCCGGGAAAGAGTTCTGAGGACGAATCTAAACCGAATGCAAGTTCTGATACACAGCTCGCATAAATTAATTGTATAAACGTAATTTACAACCATTATCAAGAAAATGTTTGGCTCTTCAACTGCGTCAGAAGAGGAATACAGTGAAGTCATCTTTCGTTCTTTATAGAGAGGGTAAATACCACCTACCGTACATTATATGAATATTACAAGTCACCTAGGAGTTCCATAACCATATAGAGGAACAAGGCCGAAGCTGAGTCCCTTTATAAGGTTATGGAACTCTGAGGTGACTTGCAATATCCTTTTCATGTATGCGAGGGGGGAGTTTATTTCATATTATACATGGTGTAGGAAAGTGGCTTTATATGGGGTCATAAAAATGCCAGAATGTCATGGAAAAAGCTTAGGAGGAAGCTCCTTAAGGGAGGACTAGCCTTACCTGACATAAACTGGTATCTGATGGCTTTTCAGTTTAAAGGGATAAGAATGCTATTATCTCACCCCGAACAAACATCCTGGGGGAGAGTACTGGGAGAAATGGTTACGGCTGAAGGTGCCAACAGTCAAGAAGGGTTTTTGTACAAATTTGGTACTCCAAGGTTTTTTAAAAAGGTTCGGCTAAAGGTATTGAAATCAGCATTACAAACCTGGTATAATTTAAGGAGGATATGGGGAATTGGATATTTCTCGGACTTTGCTCCAATATGGGACTCGCCTGGGACACCGCCCCTTATGTGTGATAGTCTGGCGATTCCGATCAAAAATTCAGGTATGGAGCGAGGGCTAGATCTAGTGGACTCAGAGGGCATTCTACCGTGGGCAGCTCTATCAGCCAAAATAGGCCCCACCTTTTCAAGGTTTCAATATCTTCAACTGAATAGCTGGTATGAGTCTGAAAAAGGCGATATAGGAGGAAAATGGGAATTAGAACAGCTTTTTCAAGATCCGTCCCCAAAGAAGAAAGAAATAGCCTTATGGTATGCCCAAATCCAAGACGCTGAGGAAGCCAGGATCCCCTCCCCAATTTCAGTTTGGAATGACTCACCTTTGGCCGCCCAAATTGAGGAACTACTCTATCCATCATTAAAGACGCTGTATAAATACATAAAGCCTGCTTCCTTGAAGAAAAAACATTTTTATGTAATAAACAGGCTATACTATACTCCGGCTAAAATTGCCAAATTTGCTCCTATTCCGCCCCCAAGGTGCCCAAGATGTAGTCTCACAAATGCAAACGACATACACATTTTTTTTCAGTGTCCGGTGTTAACCACATTTTGGAAAGGAGTGGGGGAAGTGTTGACATCTATTCTGGAGGTGGATATAGTTGTAGATCTCTCTTTGGTGTTCTTTGGTAAAAATGAGTCTACTGATGGTGTACCTTCACAGAATCATATGGCCTTAATATTATATTTAATCATCTTGGCAAGGAGAGAAATATGTATCAAGTGGAAGGACAAAACCCCCCCTGGTAATGAAGATTGGCTCAGAGCCGCCTTTAAATCGGCACGATTAGACCAAGATACCGGAGTAGACAACCAACCCAGTACTTGGCAACCATTGATACGTTGGGCACAACAAAGGTATTTGATCTGATGGATTAAGGCAATATCCCCAAAAATGTTTCATTTCCCCATGGTCCTATGATTACACCAGTCCTCCAACACGGGAGGAAGGCCATGGGGCCTAGACAGAAACAGTGAGCCAAAGAGGCCCTCAGGAATCGAGAACAAAACCTGGCTTGTCAAATCTGTGGAAGTTTTTGGTGAGATGAGGACAAAAAAAAATAAAAAAATTAAAAAAAAGAAAGTGGGTTTCTGTTGCAGTAACCCCCACACACTTTTGCCTGGTTTTTAATGCAACTTTGACTGTAGAGTACTGGGCCCCTGCCAACCAGGTCCCCAGTACCAGTGTTCTTTCTCTAAAACTGTGCCACAATTGGCACCACTTCAGTTACCTCTGTAAGTCCCTAGTCAGTGCTACCCCTGGTACTTAGGGCATGGGTACTGAAGAGGGTCCTCTGGGGCTGCAGCACTGGTTGTGCCACCCCAGGTACCCCTCACCAAGCCTATGCTCTCTGGCATTTCAGGCTGTGTGTCTTGTTGCAGAGAAAACTGAAGCGACAACATGACACCCATCCCTGTGTGCCATGCCCACAGATGCTGCATGAGATGTAGGTAAGACACCCCTCTGGCAGGCCTTAGCCCTAATGCAGGGTTCACTATATTTCCTGTGAGGACATATCTGCATGAGCAGATATGCCCCTGCAGTATCCTTGTTGATTTCTGGATATTGTAAGAGACTACGGAAGCCATACTAAGTACATAGGTTGGACACTCATCCTTACGAGTTCCCTAGCTCCATGATGGCTTCACTGAAGTATGGGATGTTTGGTACCAAACATCTCATCATAATAAACCTGCACTGATTCCAGTGTCAGATTTAAAAAACATTGCACACAGAAGACCCCTTAGAGGGGTCCCCAGAGCCCTTTCAATCCTTAGTGTGGTCAACGACTGGCCTAAGACAGCCTGCCATCACCAGACAGTTTTCTGACCTCATAGAGTGAATGCCTGCATGCTCAGAGGTCAAGAACAATGCCTTTGCTGGGTGGGGGTGTTCACACCTCCCCCTGGCTGGGAAGAGACATCTGTGGCGGGGAGCTTAAAAGGCTTTGCCGTTGTTAGAGGGAGACGGCCCCCTTCCTGTCCTCATCCCCTTTTTGGCGGGAATACAGGCGGGAAAAAACTAGAAAGATTGGGAGGTGTGTGCCCCTCTGCCAACTCCACCCCTCACACTTTTTAGTGCCAACCATCTTGAAGATGCTAGGACTTATCCAATTAGGGCTAAGTGTATGTCCCCCTCCCAAAGGAATTAGGTATAATAGAGGGTGCAGACACCCCAGGTAAGGGGCCAATTGTCAACTACCTGTCACTTCCTTGAAACACCCCTCAATCTAGTATTTAGGTCGCATCCCCAGACCCCGAACTTCAGTTGCTGACGACTTCAGAAGAGCTGGACACCACAGAGTCGCACCAGCAGAGAAGATTGCAGAGAACTACTGACTTGGCCCCAGCACTACCGGTCTTTCTGCAACCCTCAATGATCCTGCACCAAACGGCGAATCGTCCTGCAGCCCAGCGACCTCCATATCTTTGGGAGGGCTGTCTGCCTTCGATAAAGACCAAGATCTCCCAAAAACAGTGGACCTGTTCACAAAACAACCATCTTAAAAGTAAAGACTCTGTGACCTGATGAACCGCAAAGCCTTTCCCCAGTTCCGCCTCTGCACATGACACCTCTGGCCCGAGTTCAAGTGGCCCACCGGTTCCAGTAAGGTTACCCAGAGCGTTAGTACACCGTGAACTTACCACTCCCAGACTCCTCGACGTCGCCTGTAGCCTCTGCTCGGAGACCTCCTCCGATAAGACGTTTCCGATGCCAAAATACACCCCTGCACCCATCTGCCCTGGGCCTTGGTGAAGAAGACCAAAGATGTCTCTATGTCCCTGGGCATCGCAACTCACCTCTACAGCTGTAGGTTTCTTCAACCGGCCTCCTGGCCTGAGCCTGCAACCCTTTTCCGATTTGGCCTTTCTCCATTGCTTTTCATTGGGCACCCAACATTGTGTTGGCACCCTGCACCCAACCACCCCTGTGCCGCTGGTGGTGTAGTGTTGGTGTTGCGTTGGGCCCCCTCCAGTTTTTGCTTCAACCCCCGGTCCCGGAAAGTGGTCCCCCAAGCCACTGTTACTTACCTGTAAGCAGCCCCTGTCCGATTGCCGCAGTCCCCATTGATTTGTATTGGACGCCCTACCTTGAACTTGCAGCCTGCACCCAGCCGCCCCTCTGCTGCTGGTTGTGCACTGTTGGTGTTGAACTGAACCTTGCCCAATACTAATCTTAACTTCCGAAGACTGGTCTTGTAGGTCAATGTTACCCATGTGTATGCTGAATGTTTTCTTCTTCCCATAAGCTAACATTGCAAAGTTTGAAAATTGCACTAAGTGCCCACTTTTGATATTGAAAAGTATTTCTATTGCAAAACATATTTTTCTAAGATGAAGTTTTGTGGTTCTACAAAATAAATATAACCAAGTATTGTTGTTATAAATTTTCCTTGGATTTATTCGAGTGAGTGTCTCTCATTTATTGCTACTTTGTGTACAACAAATGCTTAACACTGGCCTATGATAGGCCAAACATCTCGCCGACACTACCACAAAAGTGAGCATTAGTATTATCTACTTTAGCCTCCATAAAGCCTTTGGGGATCCATTGGACTCTCTGCATACTATACCTCCTTTTTGCATATTATATAGAGAGCCAGCTTCCTACACATGGTCACACCATTACCTTTCCTGCAAACCACTTAAAACCTTGGTGTGAAGCTCTTTCATATGAAAGAGTTAGCATGTTTGCAAACATGAAGAATGAAAATAAAACCTCTAGCACAAAATTAAACTCATTCAAAACTTGTTTGATATTTGTGGCAAACAGATATTAGAAATAGTTCAATACAAGTCTGGTTTAAAGAAAGCTTCAGTAGGTCAGAATGTGTAGAAACATTCTAGCTTTTCTCCATCTAAGGAGTACTTAAAATAATCAAATTCTCTCTGCTTGTCATTGTAAGCTATTAAAACAGAGCAGAAGAAAGAAAAGCAATGTTCAGTTTTTATTGCTTGAAACAGCTGCTTCTATTATGCTCCTTGACCTGACCTGCCTTTCATCTCCCTGATGACTCTGGCAGCAGGCATTGTGACATCAGAACTCGATTGTAATAACTTATAATAGTCGAGTTCTGAATAGGCGAACGGGTGCATCACAAGTCTTCGATTATAAAGAAGGCAGACACTGCATTTTAGACAGGGATTACAGAATCCCATGTATTATAAACCATATGTGTCGCCAAAAAGGTGGGATTTAAAATAACTTTGGCAGTTTGTAAGATTTGGTAATAGGTGCAGTTGCATCTTCAGTGTCCTCAAGAGATTGGCCAGCTCTTATTAGTTCCCCAGATGTTTTCTCACATTGGCAAATTGTCATTGGCCTGTAAACCCCAACATTTAAACTGGATATAAATTAACGTTTCTTTTGTTGTAGTTGATGGTTATATATTTCTACCTATTATCAGTAGAAATTCCTTCTTATGGAAGCTTAATGTTTTGAATGAGTTTTAATGAATCAGAAATGTTTTACAGAACACTTGTTTGTCACTTGAAATGTGACATCTGCCTTCACAGTCGCAACTTCAATTTACTGATGAACCTGTGAATTTTCTGTGTTTGCCATCTGTAAACACTTTTCCTGAAAGAGTGTATTGTGCCTTATATATTAATGAGGGGTGTTTTACCTTTCCTAAACCTACAACACGGAATCACGCCGCATCTTCTATTTGCTATATTTGTGCCTTGCTACTGCAATGCCTTCGACACAGCATTCCCTGCAAAGACTGTTGACACACTCCATAGGGCCATACACAATGAGATCCAACAAGGCAAAAACTAGTCCGAGGTTTCTTCTAATTCCTTTTAGAGCCGACTTGGCCAGGCAGTTCAGGATGGACTGTTACTACTGGAGTAAGACCATGTCTGAAGTGCACATGACTGGTTCCTGTCTGGAGTGGCTTAGTGGTAAACAAAAAGCAAAAGAACGATGGAATGGAATGTGGGTTTCTTCTACTTCCTTTTAGAGCCGACTTGGCCAGGCAGTTCAGGATGGACTGTTACTACTGGAGTAAGACCATGTCTGAATTGCACATGACTGGTTCCTGTCTGGAGTGGCTTAGTGGTAAACAAAAAGCAAAAGAACGATGGAATAGAATGCGGCCTGAGTGTTTGCGAGTGACTGAAACGTTTGCTAGCTTTCCACCCATCACATTTATGCCCCTGAACTGCGCTGCCCCCATCTCCCCCAGACTGTATTCGATCACAGCAGGGAGAGCTCCTCAACATAACGATTGGCAGTAAATTTAATAATTTAGAAAAATACTTTGATATGCTGACAATGACAAATACAAGTCCGAGGGTCCTCAGGTCAATAAAAAGTTACTGGCTCCCAAGTGTGCAAACTGGGTCTTTCGTTTCTGGTCTTGCCGGACCACCTAATACTGTGGATCCTAGAACTAGGAACTAAAAACCCCTTGTAGTACTTGACTAGCAAGGCAGAGCAGTCCACGGCCTACTCAGGGTTCTGCTGTGGGCTAATAACTCAGAAATCATCACTGCAACAAACAGCACCCAATAAATCAATGCCAAGTCAGTCCTCTTGCTTTAAAAAGGAAAAACAATTTAATGCATTCAAAACGAAATACTGTATAACTAAATGCTACATACAAAATTAAAAAGATATGTAACATGGCAGGTGGAAAAACCAATGAGAATACTCTCTGAGGAACTTCGCAAACAATGTAGGGTGGTCACCAAAGAAAGGTTACAGAAGTCAACTAATTCCATAAATGCCACCTAGACCTTATAGTGCGGAGGCACCTTCAAGTGTTTGCACACTAACACAAACTAAACCCTAAAATCACAACACCCCCAAAGACACCTTTAAAAATCACTTGGTGAGAAGGTCGGCCTACTTGCTTTGTAAAAGGATGTTCACCAAACTTTCAACAATGAGAATGTAGGCACTTCATTAAAATTGAGCCTTTCAGAATCTTAAGGCAAATTTGCATGTTTTGATTCTCACTATTAGAAAGCCATATATTTCAGCCTTGACAAACTTCCAATAACAAAAGAGCCCAAAGCAGTGAACATTTTCAATGAAAGTTTTATTTCGACATACAAATCACTGAGCATCTAGAAAAACCATGGGTACGCACTCCCAAGACACTTCAAAAGGCCACAGGGTCATTCCTGGGAAAGCTTGGAATACACCTAGACCTCTTCAGGTGTCACTAATTTCAAGCTCTGGCAGCGGTGTTGCTCCTAACAGGCTACAAAAGCAAGCCACACATATTTAGGCTGTGCTCCCTGCTGGAGCACCAAACAACAAATCTGGAATTGTCAAGCCCATGCGTGGGATTTGGGGAGCTTTTTATGTCCATGTGCTAAGTCTTTGATCCAGATTATCATTTTTCTTTATTTAACTTATTTCTTTTGTTTAGTAGATTCATTCTATGTACACACCTGGCACTAATATTACACAAGCAAGTGCACCAGCACACATATTGTAAGCAGGTGGGAGTCCCAACTTCCACTCAGTTCAGGCCGGCTCCCCCTGCCCGACCACCATTCTCCTTGCCATGTGGCAGAAGAGCCAGCGCTCTCTCTCCTTCCTCCTGCTTCCCAGTTGACTCTTTGTGAGCTCTGGAGAGAGGTGGGAGTCAACGCACCTGTGCAGTCCATGCCTAAAGAGCACCTTTGCTTCACAGTGCCACTTAGTATTGGCTTGGGTGTTCCACAGGCTTCTGAAAGTTGCTTTTGTGGTTCTCCTATTTATAATGGGGGTACATAGAGATTAGCATGACAGAGCTCCTGGTTCATCTTGGGAATCCAGCCGGTTATGGACTTCCCTGGGGCAATTGAAGATCACGCTTGAGGTCTGATGATGCAGTGGTGTCCCCAAGCCCTAGGACTCTCGGTGGAGGTCTTTCAACGTTGCACATGAGCAGCATTTTTTTTAAATAAAGATACCTCTTGTCAATGTGGCCAGATAAAACATGGTTGGTATAAATCAATTCCTGAAAGTGCCCTTTTGGTGCCTCCTGGCATTCAAAATTTAGATGACTTTAGATGTTTTTTTTCAGTCTCTTGGCACTGTTCCTTCCTTTTACTCAACAGCAGGAAAATGCAAGAGGCTGGACCAGTCCTCTTAACCATCCTTTGGAAGTCTTCTTACCTGAGGTATTCCTACAGAAGCACGTCAGGGACCTCGGGCAGTCCACTCTCCCAGCCTGTCATCCCCAATCCCCCAAGAACGTCTGCCACTTGCCTGGTGCCTGTGTCTCGGCTCATGCTGCCACAACCAAGAATAGCCAATCAAAGTCTGGGGGGACCTTCCTCCAGTATCCCCAGCAAATATACCCTCCATCGGCCCTGCGATCAAAGTGGGGAGCTAGTGCCAATATAACTGGAGACAAAACCCAACTTAAGTGCAAGAAGTACATACCAAGACAACTTCCCCTACAATGGGCTTATTCACAGTGTGGGTCGGCCCTTCTCTTGCTCCTATTATCTGTTCTTCCATGAGCAAAAATGGAGATCTAAGCTCCTCATACCAAGTCTGGTTTATTTCCTACAAGCTGGAGACTGGAATAAAAAGGCTGCCTGCCCTCGCTTTGTCACCTGTGGGATTATCCTGCTGGGGCTTGTCGAGTAAATGCAGTTAGTTACTTCATGGAGGTTTCACTCCGCCCTCTTCCTCTGCCCGCAGCAGAGTCGGTAACATCGCCCAGCAAGGCAGTTCAAAGCATGATTTCCATTAGAACTGTCTCATGGAAACATATCGAAATTTAAAATTACATAATGGACAAATAGAGAATAAAAATAACTCTGGATAAGTGTTCATGACCCAGGAATTTATAGGAAGTGACACAGCAATTGCTTTCTTACCTCATGTCAATCACAAGTTATGTTTTAAACATTTGTTACCCAAAACGCATAACAATCTGTTGAATTTGCAGGACAGACTTAAACAAATAAAAAAGTTACATGAATCTTAAACACAATATTTCAAAGCGTTTTCATGTTGGTAAAACAAATAAAAAAAACTTTCTCAATGGTATTGCTGCTCTTGGAGCATTAATCAGCAGGCTGAACGAGCGCATTCTTACATGCCCAATACTCCCCATTGTGTGAAAGTAAACATTGTAAATGCAAAGCGCTGTTCACAAAATGCTACACTATCCACATTGCACTTAAGTTTCTTTCTTTATAAATGTCTTGTTGCACCTACTCCAAGAAGGGCCCATTTTAGTATGCAGGTTTCTAATTTCCATACAGTGTGCCTTGTATTTGAAATGTGACTTATAAAAATGCTCATTGTTGCATGAAACATCTTCCATATTAGCACATTGTCCTCAACAGAAAACACACATTTCTCAAAACAATGCTGAACATTTCTGCGATCTCAGGCAGGCAATGAATATTAACCAGATGACGCTAAAAGGTCTAGAAAGAGTACTACAATTAATTAATAAATCATGTAATATAAAAATTACACAATGATTAACATGTATAATATGTCATATTATGTTGCGTTATGTTAATGAAATTTATAATGCACCATCTCACCCCATGATGGTTACCTTGGTGCAGTTGCACTCAAAAGAAAAGGAGCTGACTGACAGCTGCCTGGGACAAGCTGACAGAAAGGTTAGGCGCTTTTGAAAGAGGCGGGCATTTAGAAGTGTTTTAAAGGCAAAGAAGTGGGTGGTAAGACAGAGGGACAGAGGGCGGGTGTTCCAATGGTGGACTGCGAGAACGGGAAAGGAGTGATCTCCTGCTTTAGCCAATCTGATATGGGGATAGAAGCCATAGATTGAGTGGAGGATCTAAGGCCCTAAATGAGTTGTAGAAGCAAATTATCCTACGACTATGACACGGCCCAAAAGAATGGATCACTTTATGAGTGAAACAGAGGAGCTGGAAGATAGTGTATGATAGGCAGCTAATGTAGGCTTTTCAGGGTGGGAGTCGAGATAGGCTGGGAGGTTCAACAAAAAGCGAGCTGCAGTGTTTTGGGTGGTGTGAAGTCTTTTAAATAGTTAATCGGCAATGCCCACATTCAGGATGTTGCCATAATCCAACTGACTTGTTATCAAGGCCTGGCTAATGGTTTTACTGCATCTCAGTGGGAGCCATCTGAATATTTTGGACATTATGTGCAGGATGTAGGAGAGTAGGATCTGCTTCTTATAGTTACCCCCACTTTGTTGCTGATGTTTCACTGTTTTCTACTTAGATTGACTGGGATCCTGCTATCCAGGACCCCAGTCTAGCTGCTTTCTCCTCTAAATTGATTGCATGTACTTTAGGTACACTCCAGATTGGATTCTGGGCCTCTCAGGGGCTGCAGCATGTATTATGCCACCCATGGGAGACCATTCAAAATGACACCACAGGTCTGCTACAGCAGCCTGTGTAAGGTGGTGCATGCACCCCTTACTTAGATATAGGTTCACTATATCTATCCTATATCACTGCACATATGAACCTATCAGTCACCCCTATGTTAGGCCTAATCAATCCTGAAGGCAAGTTGCTGGGTTTTATGTGAGAGGTTGTAACTGCATGAGCAGAGCCCCTCTGCAGCCTTCGGAACCTATTTTCCGGGGGTTGTTTGTGATGCAGCCTACCATATATACTTGGGTGCATTATAACCTCACTGTAAATGCTAACTTTAAAATGGCTGCATGGAAACATGTCGTGTTTGGTGTCAAACCCCTTAGAATCATACCTCCCTTTTGGTAACTGGCAGGGAGGTATGATTCCACCCTCCTAGAGGACCAAATGTGACATACAGGGCTACCCGGTACCAGCTTTCTCGACCCTGGCATCACAAAATGGATGCTGACAGCCACAGACACGAGTCTGCCCTTCTGCTGCTAAGCCAAGCTCGAGCAGGGGAAGAGGTGCACTCTGTTAGTGCTTTGATGTCTGCTCTGGGGGCACATTTGGTATCCCTGTGCATAGTCCAGCTCGAACCGGTTGCAGGAGCCATTTGCTCCTGCTCTGGCGTGAAACTGGCAAAGGACATGGGTGTAACCACCCCTCTGTCCTGACCCTCCCATAGGTGGGTCCCCAGAGTTTGTCCCACCCCTTCCTCGGGTGATTAAATTTTGCTTTTTTATGGTCCACTAAACGAATAATTTTTGTTTTTTCTTTGTTTAGTTTGACTTGCTCCTGCTCCAGGTAAGTTGCTAAGTTGTTTATAGATCTCTGTAAACCAATTGGGGTTTGGCTCAGCAATACAATATCGTCTGCGTATTGTAGAATGGCGACTGACTCGTTGACAATTTTGGGAGGATGGCAATCGGCTTTTTCAAGGTGCGGAGCAATGTCTGAAAGAAACAAATTAAAAAGGCTAGGAGCTAAAACGCATCCTTGTTTCAAGCCTTGCTGCGTGTGGATACTAGAAGTTGTACTGTATCCGTCGCCCAACTTAACTCTGACCCAAGTATCCGAATATAAGGTGGTTATGGCATTAAGCATTGTGCTCGGCAATCCCCAAGCCTTAAGTTTCTTCCAAAGATGACCCCTATTGACTCGATCGAAAGCGGATTTAATATCCACAAAGCATGCGAATAATCGCGATTTCTTTTTTTGCGCTTTTTCAATTAAAAGTGCTAAAATAGTCAAGTTAGTTAGGGTGCCCATCACTTGCCTAAAGCCTGTCTGGAACTTTGGGAGTTTATTCTTCTCTTCCATCCAATCTTGAAGCTGGACCAGCAGGCAAGAAGCATAGAGCTTGGCCTCCACGTCTATCAATGAGATCAATCTATAATTACCTGGATTGCGGTGGTCACCCTTTTTAAATATAGGGTGAATAATATTCCCTTTCCAGGAGGCCGGAACGTTAGATCGTGTATAGATCTCATTGAAGACGGGGGTAAGATGGACAGACCAAAAGGCTGGATCGCTCTTGAAAATAGCATTTTGAAGTGCATTGGGACCTGCCGCTCCCTTGGACTTGAGTTTTGATATAAAAGCTCTTAGCTCCTTTACATTAGTTAGCTTGTGGCTAAATACTTCTGGGCTTGCTGCATTATCTTCCAAATTGTCCAGGTCAGGAGCTGATTGTTTCGCCTCCTGATCAGAGAAGTGCCCACTTTGCTCTTCTATGGCACCTGTTGCTGTGTTACTGTACAGGGATTTCACGTGGTGAACCCACGTTTCTTGACCAATTCCCGCTTCTTGCTGTAGTTTTGGGCCCGATGACAATTTGTTTATAATGCCCCAGAAGTCACTGCTGTTGGACTTTTTACTAGCGGTCAGTAGATGTATCCAAATGCCCCTCTTATGCGCTAATTTTGCGCTCTTCAGGTTCTTCCTGTAATTGCTCCTCAGTTGGCACAGCTTCCGTTTTTCTATTCTCCTGCCTGCTTTTACTGCACGTATTTGTGATCGCACCTCTCGTGCGAGCCCTCTTTTTTGTTCTCTTAGCTCGTAATTGAACCAGGGTTTTCTTTTGATGACTATCCTTGAGTTGCGACCCCTTGCAGCTGGGAATCTTTGAACTAATAACTCAACCAGCTGTTCCCAGGTTTTAACGTAGCCGACTTCTGTATGCGTAACCTGATTGCCCAAAAATTCCCTAGCTGTCTCTTGAATAATTTGTGGGCATGCTCCCAGCCATTTGAGTTTTCGAAGATAATATTTTTCTGGGTAATGCACTATGGACTTAAATTTTGGGGCGAGCTTAGCTTTGGTGTTCATTTTTACGACAAGAAGAAGATGATCACTCTCGACTCGAGATATAACTTTAAGGGTATCGACTTGCGAGAGTAGGTTATTACTTAAGATGACAAAATCAATAGTTGAAGCAATATTTCCACTCAGAAATGTGACTGCCGCTGGAATATCACCCAGAGTTTTTCCATTCAGGATTATCAGGCCAAGAGATTCAAGTTGTTTAATTAGCATTCTAGCTCCCTGTTTGTCCTGCCTTTTACTTTCATGCAAAGTACTAGTTATTAAATTACAATTGAAATCACCTGAGATGATCATTTGGCAGTACTGATGACTTTTCTGCAGTGCTTTTATTAGAGTCGTTAGTGTAGTATATTTTTCATTCTGCTCTTTCCTTTCGGGATGGATATAGACATTAATTGCTAATAATTGCCGCTTGCATTCTTCGGGCGAATGTCTGCTTCTTAATTTGGTCACTTGGACCCATGCAGTCCCCGTATAAAGTTCTTCCGATGAACAATCCAACTTTTGGTTTATGAAGGTTGAGAGGCCCCCTTTTGGGTGCCCAAAACTTGAGAGTCTTTCAGCCAGAATGTGGAATTCTATGAATCCTGGGAGAGAAATTGGTGACATGTTCCAGGTTTCCTGAAGAAGGATGATGTCTTGATGAGTAAGAAAAGTTAATGTTTCGTGGTCCTGCCCCATATCTTTGAAGCCATGGACATTCCATGAACAAAACAAAATGTTGACTAAGTGGACTTCTTCCTGGCTGGGGACCGGCCTCCGTATACCTAATTATCAGTGATATGGTGATTGAATCAAGGATATTGCATTGAACATTTTGATTAAAGATAATGGCAGTCCCTCTCCCACCTTGTAAGGGTGGTCAAGTTTGATGATGCTGAAGACCTGGGGATGGTGATTGCTATGTCAGGATTCATAATTAGTAGGTAGGGATATTCACTTTCAGCTAGTAATAATACCGCTGTCACTAATAGGTCCAGTCAGGTCTCAAGAAATTAACCCTTGCTCAGTCCTTGATAGCTCGAAAACAAGCAAAATCTTTACATTAAACAAAAGCTTGGCAGTACAATAACTGATACAATATTTTCATTCGTTCTCCGTGAGGGTAGGCAGGACTTTCTCTCTGTACAATATTGTTAACCAATTCAATTCAACAATCGACTTTTAGACATAGCTGACCATCCCTTTCATCTGGAGGCCCTAGGGACCCATCCCCCCAGCCTATTATCGCTGGCTGCACTGGTTTCGAAAGCCTCTATATTCCTTCCACTTGCTATTTGTACCATTTACTTGCTTTGGAACACCACTTTCTCTGCTGTGCAGCACCAGTCTATATCTTCCACCCACTCTGCAACTCCAGGGGGCTGGGATGCTCCCCACACCCTTGCTACATTTCGTTTGCCCATATTTTAACGTACTTGGACCATTTATCTTCACCTGTCACACAGAGTATGTGCCACTAGTCTTCATCGAGACCTCCTGCTCCACCACTTCTGATATTATCTGTGTTACCTCTCTCCAATACTCTGAATTTGGGAGCATGTCCATAGTATGTGGAAAAAGGTGCCCAATTCGCCGTACTCCCTTGCGCATAGGTCGGTGTTGATGCAGCCTATTCGATTTAACAGTTCCCTTGAGGTATATGACCTATGTAGGATACATAATTGTATAAGATGAAACCTTGTCCAAACTGCATCCTCCCTAGGACTCTGCACATTCTAGTCATTGTCCTCTAGCATCCCCACCTCGGTCTCCCACGTTTCCCAAAGAGTCATTAGTGGATCAGGCACATTATTCAATATTTCTTATGCATCAGGGATTTGGCCTTGTCAATCATAGGATCTAGCAGGAGCCAATTTTCTATTGGAGTGTATTCTGCTAATTGTTCCCCTTCAGTGATATGGCATCGCAGTGCATGTTTTAGATGAATGTATATGAACTGTTCGGAGTCAGTCATCAGATATTCTGTCTTCCATTTTTCAAAATCTATCATCTTATGTCCCCTCCATACGTTCCCTAGGTATTCAAAATCATATTATAGAGTCCTTTCTGCCAGTTTCCCTTCCCAGCCCAGGAATATTGTTATCTCCCTCCGTATACATACTGTTGTCTGCGTGTGCGTTGGCAACTGTCTTTCAGCTAGCCGGCGATAGAGTGCCCCATGATATCTCCTCTGTCCCATTGAGTAGTGGTCGATTCTGTATGCTGGTTCTTCCCGCCCCATGAACACCCACGCATTAATTGTCACCAGGTGGGCTGCCCAGTAGTATTTCCTGATGTCAGGGATCACCAATCCGCCTTCATGCACCCCCTGCAATTTATGTAGGGCTATTCGTGGACTACCTCCGTCCCATAGGAAGAGCCTTATTTATCTATTTTTCAAAAACGTCAGGTGCTATTTCATATTGTACGTTCTGCAGGATATATAATAGTCTAGGAAGCTTCATCATTTTAAACAAAGCCGCTCACCCCATCAGAGACAGTGGCAACTGCCTCCAGTACAGCACATCCCTGTGCAATCTGTCTAATTGAGGGAATAAATTATCCTCAAGGAACTCACTGTCCTTCTTCAAGATTACTATGCCCAGATACTTAAGCCTATTTTTAATCAAAAATCCTGAGCACTGGACAGCAAAGAGAGATCATTCCCGGTCAGCACATATAGGATGGATTCATCCCAGTTTATCCGGTATCCCGAATATACTCCGAACAGCTGGAATATGTGTAGTATCCGACCCATTGAGGACCGTGGGTATGTCGCATACAGCAGTATATCATTGAGCAATATTTTCTCTTCTCATCCATTGCCTCCCGCAATCCCTTTTATTAATGGATTCCGTCGGACCCATGCCACTAATGGTTCCAATGCCACAGCAAATAGCATAGGGGAAGGGGGCATCCCTGCCTCATACCCTTGTGTAGAATCACTGGCTTTGACACCACCCCATTAACTCTCACTCTAGCGAGCGGATTTGTATATAGGAGCCGCACCCAGGCACAGATTTGGGGCCAAATCCAAACCTTTCTAGCACCGCAAACAAATAGGGCCATTCGATATTAATAAACACCATGCAGGAGTCTAAAAGATAGGAGCACTGCGTGGTTGTCTGTCCTCATCTGTATTACGTGCATCATTCCGTAGAGACGCCGTAAATTAAGATGGGTGCTTCTATGGGGCATAACTGGTCAGGGTGAATTATGGACGTATTGACTCCACTGAGTCTGGTTGCTAGTACCTTAGCCAATATCTTAGCCTATACATTAGCCTCAACATTCTAAAGAGAAGTTGGGCAGTATGACCCACACTCATCAGGAGGTTTGCCCTTTTTTAGAATGACTACAAAAGTGGCCAGCCTTTGGTCTTCTGGGAAGCTACCCTGTTCTAATGCCTCTTGAAGCATGTTAAGCATATGTGGGGCTACCATAGTTGTATAACTCGATTAGTATGCCGTTGGGTCTGGCCACCTTGCCTGATTGAATGTCTGTAATGGCCTGTCCGATGTCTTCAACTGATAGGTCCTTCTCTAACTCCTTCCTTTCTTCATGTGATAGTCCAGTATGGCGAGCGTCCATAAGGAGCTCGACACAATCTGACTCCATTCTACTAGAAGTGTACGTATATAGTTGTTCGTAGTGATCTGTGAATATTGTGGCTATTTCTTCTCCCATCCTACTTATCATCCCTTGTGGGGTTCGTACCTGTAGCACCCAGTTTCTCTCTCTATCTCCCTTATCCAACCATGCCAGCAACTTATCAGCCTTGTCCCCCACTTCATATAATCTTCTCTGGGTCGCCCTGGCCTGTGCCCTGGTTGCCTCTTCTGCTATGTCTTTCATTTCCTGCTGCTTAACCCATATGAGCTGTCGGACACCAGCGTTCAGTACTTCTGTTTACGCCGCCCTTGTCTCAAGCCTTGTGATGTCTTTCTCCAGGTTGTCATATTGGAGTCACTGCTCCTTCCTCTTTCCCCCAGCTATGGCTTGGACATACCCTTGCATAACTGTCTTGTAGGGCTCCCGCAGTATACACACCAAATCCACATTACTAGTGTTACCTTGGTAATACTGATCCGTTTGTTCCATTAATTTATGTCTGACTAGTCTGTCCCTAAATAACCAAGGGTCGAGTCTGGGTGGCAGTGTAGTGTCTCCAGTAGGCCCTTGTAGGAGTTCCTCCACTGGCAAATGGTCCGATATTTCCGTTTGCCATATGAGCTACTGCCCTAAACCTATGTGCTTCAGTGTAATGCGTCATCAGGTAATCCAAGCGGAAGAAGCTCCCATGTGATGCCGAATAAAACATATACCGTCTGGCCCCTGGGTTATGTCCCTTCCATAGGTCTACCATTCTGAGAGCTTCCGAAAGGCTCACAGTGGTTTGGCTCCCTGTCCACCCTTGGCAAGTTGTTGGATTTATTGTAACCATTATTTTGATACTTTGAATGAGACGTTTAGCTAGCTCCAATCAAAAGCTAGACTTTATTACTTTTAATAAAGCATTCCAATGTTTGCTTATGGGGCTAGCAGAACTGCAATAGGGAAAATCTACTTTGGCTGTTCTTTCTTACCAGGGCATATAAAGCATATTTTATATTGCCCCTGATTTTTGTAACAATGCACCCTACCCTTGGGGTACCTAGGGCAGACTATAAGGGTGACTGAAAGTTGCTAAAAAGGTAGTTTTGAACTTTGGAAGTACTTTTAAAGTGGAATTTGGACAAACCTTTAGTTTAAAACCAGCCGGCAAGGCAGGCCTGGCTTTAAAATGACATCAGACACGATAGCAGTGCGCACTTAAGTGCATTAAGTCCACTGGGGTCTCTTAACCTACATGTCTTATCATATACTAGGGACTTACAGGTAGGTTGTCTTTGCCAAATAGTATTATAGGGGAAACAGCCTTTACAACAAGGTTTTTACCTTGTTGTGCCTTTACCACATATTTGGTAGCACACATATTTTTAGCGCAAATATGAATTTACAACACATGCCAATACCATGCATTTAAAGTAAGTTGGGAGGGGTGGGGTATCTCGCCCCACAAATACATTGTTTTTAAAGCTAAAAACAATGCATGGTATTGGCATGCATTGTAGATGCATATTCGCAGTAAAAGCATGTGTGCTAAAAAATGTGTGGCAAAGGCATACAATGTATTTACCAGCGCTGTACCATCGTAAAACCGTATTATACCAGTTACTATATACCTTTATAGGACAGAGCACTGGCCCTGGGCCTGATTAGCAGAGCCCGGGGCACTTTCAGTGTCAGTAACCACCACCTCCAGCATCAGTCAAAACAAATGGGGGGACCAGAGCAAACAGGAGGACTTTTTAATTTGTTGTGGCGAGCCATGTTTCAGTGACAAAACATAGATCAGGCTAGGACCTCTGTATCATGTACAAATGTCTGTGCTATGCTTCGGAAGCATTAATATAGAAGCTCTTTTGCTTTTGGTGAATGTCATGCTAAAGGGGAGAGTCCTGTCCCTTCTTGAGAGTGGAGTTGTCCATGAGGATAATGTAAGGTACCCATTGGGCACAACCTTCAACCATGAACATTGTGTTTTTAGTGCAGGGTATCAACTTTTGGCATACCCTGTGCCCAGCCCCGTTCCCCAAAATTGTATGTGACCTTGTTCCATACTCTTCAGGCTCTGAGCACAAAGCATGTCCTTTGGCCACAGTGTTGGTCTGGAGCCTGTACCCATTGTGTTAAAACCACTGCCATGTTTTATCTGTGCCTGTTCTAATTTGAATTTCTTTCACTATTGCCCATTCCAATAAATCTTTCTTCCGTGGGCGGTCTGTTTTTTTCTCTCCAGTTGATAGCAATTCTAAGCTTCGCCATTATCTTCCCTAATGACAGGAATGTCCTCTTTATTCTATTTGATTTCCGTACCTTATATATGCTAAGCAGACAGGTTTTTATAGTTTTATCTATTAAATTCCCTGCCACCAATTTCAAGGCTGCCACTACTTTATCCCAAAATTCCAAAATGCCAGGACAAGACCACATCATGTGATTAAAGTCGGTCCGTTGTTCTCCATACTTCGCACATATGACATCAGAATCCGGGTATATTCTTGCAAGTTTCATAGGTGTGAGATAGTTTCTTTGGACATAATGAAAGTGTATTAACTTAGATCTAGCATCGGTGGTTATCTAACTTATTTGTTCACACAGTCTTTTCTACTCCTCATCTGTTATATGCTCTGCCATGTTGTCCACTCATCTTTCTTGTCTCCCTACACTGCTCTATACAAGTTAGTGATCAGCCTTTTACCCTCAACTATTGTTATTATTGCCTTAGAGCCCACCGTAGCGGGCTCTACTGGCCCTTTAATGCCCACTCCAGCATTAAAGGCCTGAGCTGAGGGCCTTTAACAAGGGAGCAGGCCTTTAATTGCCAGTAGATACCATTACGGTGGGCTCTAAGGCTATTAGACACAGTTCTAATTTATAAAACAAAGGCCTCAGGGAGCCAGAGGAGGTTGAATTCCCCGCGGGCTCTGTGAGTCCTTTGTTCACTACAACAGCTGTGAACAAACATTGGAATGTTGATGCTTCAGGCTTCTACCGGCCATTGGAAGCCCAGAGCACTCCATTGTCTACAATTGAGTGCTCACATTCCAATGTTCTAATAATGCCTGAAGCGTTTGAAAGTCATCTGGAGCATCTAGTGCTAGCCGTACATCTCTTGCTGTTTTTGCCAATTTAGCATATTGCAGGAACTGACCTCTTCCCACCCCAAAATATTCCTGCGCTTCCTGAAAAATCTCTTTTTTTAAATTCCAGTACAAGTCTCCTGCTACTGTTCAGCCTCCCTGCCTCCACTCTCAGATGGCCATGTCTTACTTGATATTTTTAAATGGTTGAAATATCCATATTGGAAGGTCCACTGTATACGGAGCTTACCTGATAATGATCCGTACCACCAGATGCCACTTCCTGGCCACGTGTGTAATTATGTGTGGATAAGTGTCCTGAATTGCATTTCCCATCATCAGTGCCTCCCCTAGTGTACCCTGAGGGTATGACCCCTCCAATAATTGTTATTCCCAATTGCTCTGATCATCAAACCAATAAACAGCATGCTGTAATTAAGCCGCATCATGGTAGCTTGAACCATCCAGCATTTGTGGTTTACGTTTGCTTACCTTGAAATTGAGAAACATCCAGTAAGAGCATTTACATGGTGGCACATAGTCTTGTATTTAAAAAGGGTTGTATGTTTCTATCTCAAATGCCACTGCATTGATCTAACAGTATAAACCTACCTCCATATCAACTAATATATCGTTATTAACCACTATATCAACACTAAAACAAAATGAAAACTGCTCAATTTACCCTAACCCTAATTGTTACCTCACCACTTACGCCTGACCCTAATGCTTATGTTAATACTAGTGCTAACATTCACTAAACCCACTCCTAAGTCAACCCTACTCCTATCCTAGCTTAAAAACGTATGTTAAGCATGTGTATGCTGTTATGATTAGTAATACCTGTTACCCTAAGCCTACTCCTCAGTATAAGCATAAACAATATCCTTCCTCAAACCCTATGCCTAAGGCTACCCTTGCCCCAAAAGTAATCTTAATATGATTGCTGGCCCAGTTACTTACCCCTGCACTAACATTTATCCTAAATGTTACTATATATAAAAGGAGGAGAGGAGAGGAGAGGAGAGGAGAGGAGAGGAGAGAAGAGAAGAGAAGAGAAGAGAAGAGAAGAGAAGAGAAGAGAAGAGAAGAGAAGAGAAGAGAAGAGAAGAGAAGAGAAGAGGAGAGGAGAGGAGAGGAGAGGAGAGGAGAGGAGAGGAGAGGAGAGGAGAGGAATAGCATAGGCATCATAGTTTTGACATAATGGTAATGGCTTGTTGATTCGATCTGTGAGCATTATTAAAATGGCATAAGAGACATTTAAGCCAGAAAATCATTTATTCTCAATACCTGAAGTTTTTCAGGGTTATAAAGAGAGACTGAAAGGTAACAAAGAAGAAAAAACTGAAGATTCACTTGAATGTAGTAGCTTATTTATGTCGAGGTAGAGAACACATAGACAGCTAGCATAGGTACAACACTTTTCAATACTGATTATTCAAATGACCCTCTGAATACCAATGATGATGGCATGAATAGGTTTTGTAGTTACCATATATTACTACAAAACCTAATAATAACAAATTTACAAGTATATAGTAAATACAAAACACTTTTAATCAGCTAAACGCCTTGTTAAATTAATAAGTTATCTATCCAGATCTAGACCAAAGCAAATTATAATTAATTGCTTTTCTCCGGCCATTCACATATCATTTTCCCTGTGAAAGTGACTGATTTATTTATCTGTTTGCAAACACTTTAAGAAATTAATGGTGAAATTCAGGAGGCAGCAAAGCGAAGTGTTGTTGATATAAATTTGCATTGGAAACATGGACATATGGTATAGTCATGGGACACTTTGAATTTTTTCCAGGTAAAAGGTTCCAGCTGCTTCAATTTTGGATCTCACACGAGGTACGTGGGAGCTGTCAGCCGGAGAGAATCGACTGCCTGTCAGGAGATATTTAATTCCATTGTAACAATATCTAATGTGCACCCAAGAAAGGAGTCGCGGGGGGCACATTATATTTTGGAGAAGAATAGGAGAGCATTGAACAGCAGAAAGACACATTTGTTCATTTGGTTTCTTTAGCACTGTTTACCTAGCGTATGTCCAGGGCTATAAGTGCTCTTTGACCCTCCAAGGTGACACATATGTACACTATGTACCTGAAAGTGCAATTATTATTTAATTTGGTAACTCATTGTCTTCATATTTTCAGATCAAAATGACGACCTTGTATATACTGTTCAATGTAGGAAATGCCCACTCTATTTAAGAAGAGTTGGAGGTGGATGGTTGATGGATGGACTTTGTTGAAGTCGTTGTTTTTTTTTTTTTTTTAGATTTGTTGTGTTGTTGTTTGTTATTGTGGTCTTACATTGGTTTGCAGTGCTGTATTTTATTGTCTGGTGTTATGTGTTGTATTTTTTATGTTACACTGGTTTGTGTTGTGTTTCTGTTTTGCATTGTAGTGTTTTTGTCATGCAATATCGCAGTGTTGTAAGTGTTATGCTGTTTTTATTGTACAGTGCTGTCCAGTTGTGTTGTGAAATGGAATTTTATTTATGCCACTATGGTTTGCTGTTGGGGATTGGTTAGAAGGGAAATGTTATCAGAGACTTCAGTGGGTTCATGTTTTTATGTTCTTTGCCCATAAGTTCACACATTTTTAAATAAATATTATCAGGGATCTAGACCAACCTTTTGTTGCAGGAGTCCCAAACCAAATCTTTAGGCACTTATTCTATTTTTTATGAAATATATGAACTTCAAAATACACATACATTTCATCTTGTCAAGTCAAGTCACCAACACTTTATTCGGTTACTGCAATAACCATAAAAGCACATAAGAAACATTTTAAGATTATTAAAAACATTCATAATATTTACAAAAAAGGGACAGAATACATAATCATAAATGTCATTTCTCATTTGTTCACATCGTGATCGATTTCCTACATTTAAAAATATTTTTTTAAAAGACAGTTACAGAAGCTATTACAAATTCGGTTTCTAAATGTTGTGGAACCACAAACGCTGGACAACATTGTTTCCTACCATATGCCTTTAAAACAGAAACAATCCAAAAGCTTCTCTGTTCAGAGTAAAATTTACAAAAAAATTTACAAAAAAATACCACATGAATAGTCGACTGTGCCGATATGTCATCACACGGACATTTACCTAGCTCTCTTGACCCGTTGTTTATCTCTGGGAAGTTAAACGATCTGTGCAGAATACCCAGGCGAAATCGCATTAATAAAAATCTATCATAATCGCCTATTATCAAACAAAGATAAGGCTGCATTCTAATTGTTGTCAGTGTGAGATTAGGTGCCTGCACCGTTACTTTATTCATTTCCAGACATAATCTCTTTTCACTCAGTAAATTTAGACAATAATTTTTAAGGTCTTTCCTGGATATCGTATTCGTTATAAAATTCCTGGTGGCCTAAATGATATAAAAAGGATTTAACATATAACAGCCAACTGACTTGCTTCACCCCATCCAGACCCCTGCTATCTGTTAGTATCCAGCGATTAAACTGCGTCTCCTCTGTGGTCCAAATCCTATGCCATAAAAGAACTGTTCGAATTTTTATGATATCTTCTTAGTATGGCAAACCAAGTTCTGTGTGACATATGAAAGAGGAGGTACAATTTGGGACCATCAACAAGAATCGTAAAAACATATTTTCGGCTGTCTGAATAGAGCCCACATCGGCATACCCCCAAATGCCAGCTCCATAAGCTGTTACACATCTAGCTTTATAAATATTTAAAAGTTGTACCATGGGGAAACTGCCTAATTTCCTGCAAAAATTTGCTAAGGCAGATAAGGTCCTTATAAACAATAGTCTCCTAGTTTTAACTGCCTGTACCCATGACCCTGTACGGTCGAATAAAATTCCAAGGTAGAAAAAAGTCTTTGTGTTTTCGATCCGCTTATTATCAATAGATATAGTTCTGGACTTATTGCACCCTGTACCGCAGTTCATTATAAACGTTTTGGAAGAATTAATAGTAAGGCCCAGGTCTCACATAAAATATGTAAAACTGGTAACAACCTTTTGAAGTCCCAGCGGCGTGCGGGTCATGAGGACCGCATCATCCGCATATAGGAGTGCGGGGATAGGTTGTTTACCGGCTACCGGTAGGTCCTTGCATTCCCGAACTAAAACATTGCCAAGATTATTTATATACAATGTGAAGAGAAAAGGTGCAAGGACACAGCCTTGTCTCACACCTCTCCTCACTCTAAAATGTCTTGTGCATTCCGCCCCGACCCCGAATCGGACCCTCGCCATAGCCCCTGAATAAAGCTGCCTTAGAAAACAAATTAAAACTACGTCTACACCCATCTCTTCTAAAATCATCCACAGTTTATTGTGTATAACACAATCAAACGCTGCTGTTAAGTTGACGAATGCCAAGAATAATGTTCCCCTTTTTGCCTTGGTATATTTATTTAACAAAATGTTGAGGTTAAGGCCCTGCTCAATCATACCCAGACTCTTGCGGAAGCCATATTGTAGGTCGCTTATTATCAACCGGTCCTCTGCCCAGTCCTGTAATCTATTTAATAATACCCAACCTACAATTTTCACTGTTGAATCCAGCAATGATATTGGCTGGTAGCAGGCCGGATGGGCCCTATCTCCTTTTTTAAAAATCGGTACCAAAATAGATTCGTAGCATGTAGGTAAAAAACCAGCAGAGCTGCATGCATTAAAAACTTGCGTTAGCAGAGGGCCCCATAACGCCACGTTTGATTTAAAAAGGTCGACCAAGACGCCATCCGGCCCAGGAGCCTTACTGCCCAAGCGTGTAGTAATGACAGATTTACCTCGCTAAGTTCAAAAGATAGGTGTTTTTGTTGATCTTTTAGCAATTGCTCCTGCTCATTCTCATAATCTGTATTGGCTTGCATCCTTAAAAGTGGATCACTGTATAAAGAGGAGAAATGCTCTATCCACTCTTCCTCAGTAATGGCAATCTCAATAGTGGCTGAATCTCTGTCTATCAGGAAGGGAGTGTTAACTGCCTTCCAAAATTTGCTGGAGTCTGTTAACAGAGGCTTCACACAAAGCAAGCCAGGCTTCTGCTTTTATCGCATTTCGTCTCTCTTTTAAGGCATGCTTATACTCTTTCCGGGCCTCTAAATAAATATTATCAGGGCTCTAGACCAACCTTTTGTTGAAGGAGTCCCAAACCAAATCTTTAGGCACGTATTCTATTTTTTATGAAACTATATAAACTTCAAAATACACATACATTTCATCTTGTCTTTCAAATCACATTAAGAATTGTTTTGTTTACTATTGAATACACTCTCATTATTATATAATAATTCTCCTGTGATCTTTTTATGGTTTTCTGTCGAAATGATTTCAAATATGTATTGACTATTTTTCACTGAAGCTTAATTAGACAACAACAGTGCAACTATGGTCACAGGTCCTAGGCTACAAAGTCAACATGTTTAATGCTCTTTTGCAGTAGGACCTGCATCAGTTGTCTGTAACGATTGTAGTCAAACAAATTGAAATCCTATGAACAGTTTTCTTTCTATTGGTGTGTCTGAAATTTAAATAAATCTTAGTAGACCTTCCAAAAACCCTGCCCAGTACAGTGCACAATATATCTTTAACTGAAGTATGCCAAGCTCTACCTCTGTTGACTCACCCTTCATACTCAGCTTGTAATTTAGGAGTAATCTTCACCACGGACCATTTCTTTAAGAATCATGTGCCCAGTCACCTTTTCTTGTTTTTATCTCCTTACAGTATTTGGAAAGATCCCTTATTTGAGTTAGTATGTAATTCAAGCAATTATATTGAGAAAAAAAACTATTTCAGTTCTCTGTTGTACCATCTTCCTTTTTAACTAATTCAACGTCTCCAGTTGATTCAGATATCTGTAGCATCACTTATGCTTGGCCTCGATCAGCTTTCCCACATCACTGGCCACTCGGTTTGACTTCATGCCTACCTGTGGTCAAGAGGTCTCTTTATGGCTCTTCTGCTTTGCCATAAAACCTTCAAACAACAGATCCTCTCCATATTAGGGCACAATTTACCCATTCCATTGTTGGGTGGACTCTCCGGGGGAAACGTTCTTTAGGAGGAAGCCGGAATCACACTGCGCCTTCACAGCGCTGGCAACAGAACAAATGCGTCTTTAGCACACAGTCAATCTGCACGCAAGTCGTTACAACAACTTGCTTTAGGGTCGCACAATGGTGGAGTGGTGTTGGAATTAAAGTCCAACACCTTCACTACTGTTGCACAGACTGGATTTGAAATAGTAAATGAAACTATTCAAATATCCTGTGCCCCCCCAAGGCAAGTCGTTAAAAGGACTTGCGTGCAGAACAAATGTGTTCTAAAGACGCATTCGTTAAAATGACAGAGTTCCAAAGGCATGCGTAAAAAAAAATACATGCGTAATTCCATCATACATTCCTCTCCAGTCCTTTGGGACAAGTCTTCTGATACTTATAAAGGTTTGTTGGTCATGCCCGGGCAGTCTGGCTATTTATGTTTGATGCTCATTCCTGGAATGCTCTCTGCAAAACTAAGAGCTACAGAAAATAATTTCCTTTTCAGCAAAAGTCCTAATATTGTCCTGTTTTATTACCTTAGCATTAGTTGTAACTTTGGTTTCACGAGTCTGCTATTAAGTTAGCACCCATTCCCTGGAATCTGTGTTCGTCTGCTGCCACTTCCCACTGTCTAGAGCCTGTACTTTCACCTTCATAACAATATAAGTACTGGGGGGGCGGAGCTTACCCGGCTTGGAGATGGCCGCGTCCCGCTAGAGCTCCGCTCTACGCCACCACCATATCTGCACAATCCGTTGAAAATTCGGCAGCAGCAACTCACCCGATGTAGGGACTGGCCCCCTGGTCGACGGCGATCCGGGGATTGACGCCCGCCCGCACCTGTCTCCAGGGACCTGCGGGGGCTGGAGTTTGGGGCTGCCTGGTGCTCCTGTCCTCTGGGCTGCGCTTTTTGGCGCCGTGCTAGGCGCCCCTGCGGCTGAGCTTCCATCGGTGACGGCGGTGGTGACACCTCGGGGGGGGGGGGCGCGGCGGCTCCTCACTGCCTGCTGGCGCTTTCTGAGGCCTGGCTCTGCTCGATCTGGGGCTTTCTGACCTGTAGTTGTCCCCGCCGTTGGAGGAGAGGCCATTTTGACAGCCAGCTTAGAGCACCTGTGGGAAGGTACGTGGCCCTCGCGCTTTGAGGTGGATCACTCCCCTGGCCTTGAGGCAGATTTGAGGCCTTCCTGGTGACTGCCCTCACCTACTGCCCACCTGGGAGCGCTGCAGTAGCCTGGAAAAGACGTTGTCTGGGCATACTGGGGCATAATAGGTGGCCATTACGGACTCTGGTCCCCTGTGGCTGCTGCTGTTTTGGAGACTGTTCTACTCCCCACGGGCTTCCCTCTGCCACCTTTGCCTCAGAATACACTAGGTCACTGTACAGCTCCCCTCGCTTTGGGTCTGGGCAACTGGCCACGTCGTGGAGAACTTCCCTTGTGCCTTGGGGACCCTAACATCTCTGCTGCAGCGAGTACCTACCTGCTCCACTTGCCGACATGGGGAAGGTTGATAGGACCCAACCTAAGCTCCAATTCGAGCAACGCAAATCCAGGCGCAATGAGGAGGGAGCAGAAGGGGGGAACTCCCCCTCCGAAATGGACACTTCGACGGATGACCCGGTTTGGGACATTAAACAGATCATTGCCTCCATGCAACGGGGCCTGACTGCTATTGACACTAAGATAGACTCGCTGGCTTACAGACTGGACCGGGTCTCCGAGCGCGTTGACAAACACTCTGAGCGCCTGGACGTGGCGGAGCGCCGAATCACTGAGGTGGAGGAAGCAGATGGAATGCACCCTCGCGGCACTACGAGACAAGGCTGAGGATCTCGAGGCACGGTCGCGACGCAGCAATCTGCACATCACGGGTCTGGCAGAGTCCACTGCCACAGGAAACATGGAGCAATTCGTGGAGCGCCTTCTGACCTCCTTCCTAGGCATAAAAACATTCTCTCATCTCTTTGTGGTTGAAAGGGCACACCGGTCGCTTGGCCCTCGACCCACCCAGGTGCCCCGCCTCGCCCCATTATCGCAAAACTCCTGAATTACCGGGACAGGGATGCTGCGCTGCAGAAGGCAAGAGAGCTGGGACCCCTGCGGTATGAGGGGTCAGACATCTCTCTGTTCCCCGACTTCACCCTAAAAGTACAGGAGGCGCGGCGGCAGATCACCTCAATGAAATGTAAACTGCGGGACCATCACATCGAATATGCTATATTGTATCCCGCCAGATTGAAAGTCCTCTTTGATGGGAAGCTGCGTATATACCAAGACACGCAATCCCTTCAGAAGGCCTTCCGAGAATGGGAGAGGGCCAACAAGCGGCCGAACAATCAACGAGCCTCCCCAGTACCGAATGCTGACGTTGGAACTATGGATGACAATGACTGAGTGCCTGGTGATATCCCCTTTGTTTGTAATGCTTTATCCTGCTCTTATAGCCAATGGTTTCTAGTCTGGTTGCGGTACTTTCTAATGGCCCACTGGGGCCTTGTGGCGGGTGAGACATACCTGTCCACATGTTGCCCTAGTATATGTTATCTTCTCTGATTTGGAGTTTCTTATTAACATGCCCCTCTGTATACTAGTAGTGTGCGGTCTGGACATCGGCCGTTTCCTAGGGGACTTGCCTCCCTACTGATATCTTGCTTTCCCCAAAACAGAGTTGTTCTGCACGCTCCTTGTACTTACGTAATTATAGATAAGCTGTTGTAGGATTAGTACTTGCATGCGGTGTTTGAGCGGGGGTTGGCTCAGTTTGTGTACCCGGGCAACATCCGCCCCACTGCGTTAACCGCTGTTCTACTTTTTGTTGTCGGGTGTTTCATGGGAGAGATGGGTGGGATTCCCTCACATGTGATTTCTTTCTTAGTGAGGGTTGGGTGGGTGATGGCTTGCCTCTGCAGTGTTGGGGTATGCAGGGCGTGGGTGGGGGGTGGTGTGTGTTTATGAACTGTTTTATTTTATTGCTTAACATTTTACGCTTGGATCATCTTTTTTCGTTTACAGGATGTGGGGGGTGGCGGGCGAGGCTTACCTCTGTACAGTTGTTTTACACTCCTTTCACGTACGCCTTATGCCAAATATGCAACCCAAAGCTGAAGCGCCGCGGCGCCTAACCTTTTTAACTTGGAATGTGAGGGGCTTAAGCGATGGTCGCAAAGTGCGCAAAATCATCGCATACCTGAAGCGCAGGGAAATAGATATAGCGCTGCTGCAGGAGATGCACCTGCGTCTGGGCGGAGCTCTCCCTGCAAAGCACGGGCTAGCGAACACCTCCCATGCGGCTTACTTTACCTTACATGCAAGGGGTGTCCTGACATGGATCAATCCTAAAGCAGGCCTCCGACTCGGACCTTTGCATACAGACACGGCAGGCAGATACACAGTGTCACGGTGTTATGGCCCCCTATGGGAATTCTTACTAGTTAATACGTACGGCCCTAACTATGATGACCCCAGCTTCTATAGATCCCTGTTCACAATACTCCAGTCCCGCAGTCCAGGGTGGTGATTTTAACTGCATCATGGACACAACTCTTGATCGCTCACAAGGCCCTCCTCGCCCGCTCTCTGCTTCAGCCAAAGCTGTGCTAAACCCTACAATTACATGTGGTGAATGTGTGGAGGTCGCGTTCGCAGGTCCAGGGAGGGTATACACACTATTCAGCACCACATGAAGTTTATACCTGCATTGACTATTGGTTTATCCCACGCGACATGATTGCTAGGGTTTTAGACTGCTCCGTCCTTCCACGCACCTTCTCGGACCATTCCCCAGTTTTGTTTTCTCTTGCTGCCCCTCCCCGCACCCTTCCCCCATTTTTATGGCGATTTCCCCCCTACTCTTTATTGGACACTGTTTTCCGCTCTCACCTGCAAGAAGCAATCTCTGAATTCTTTACCAACAACGTGGGCACGGTCGACTCCTTTGCTACGTTATGGGAGGCGTTTAAGGTATATATCCAGGAGTAGCTATAAGTAAACATGCAGAAGTCCTTCGGGCTATCCGGGACCGCTTAACTTTACTGGAGTCCCGTCTGGCCGACCTTGAGGCGCGGCGGACCAGTGCTGATGACACGGTGCTTAATGAACAGTTTAAGTCCACTGTAGCTGAATTCCACGAGGAAGCTGATTGGGAAATCAAACATATGGGCAAGTACGCATCTGCCAGAGCCTATGGTGAATCTGATCGCCCGGGCTCGGTACTGGCGGCATTGGCGCGGCACCGGGCAGGATCTGGGGCAAACGTTGAGATTGAGGACAAGGATGGCTCCTTGCTGACGGAGAACGCTGCGATCAGTGCACGATTCCATTCCTATTATCAAGATCTGTACAGTTCTAAGCTCTCCCCTAGTGATGAGGACATAGCTGACTACCTGGAATATATACAACTCCCATGGGTGCAGAACTGGCATCGTGAATTCTTTTTTTTTTTTTGAAACCGTTTATTGCAATCTCAAATATATACAGGTAGGGGCCTACAACCTTCTGGCCGGCCGCTAAAGTGACGATAACAAATGACATACATACAATGAGGCACTTAGCTTTACATAGACACTAAGGCAGGAGGTATCCACAACGCGGGCCATATGGCTCTGAGCCCACAATACGGTTTCATTTTATACAACACAACAACATAAATAAACACACACCCGCAAGGCAACCCACGATCGAAAGTGCAGCACGTGCTCCTCAAATGGGGGACCCCAAACCATCCACTGAGAACCCCCGAGAGGGGAAGGGAAACAGGTCTGGGACCGGGAGAATACTGTGCTCGGAACTGAGGGAGGGAGCAAACTAGGGGGATGGAGCTGGTGAAGCGGGAGGCAACAACGGCGGCTCGCAGATATCCCCGCGGTAGGCGTTCCAGGGGCCCCATATCTTCACCCATGCCCCAGGCTTACCCCGCGCCACATACACCACCTTTTCTCGGAACATGCACCAATCCATGTGTTCTTTCCAGGCCGACACCGCCGGGGACCTCTGGGATCCCCACAGCTGTGCAACGTCCCGTTTAGCCACCATATAGCCCAGAGTCACCCATCGCGTCTGCGGAACCGAGTAATCGGTCGGTTCCCACACATTCAGCAAACATCTCCTCGCTTCAGGCAACAGCGCGACATGCGTAACCGCTCGCAGGACCTCATGCACACCACGCCAGAATCGCTCCACCCTCGGGCATTCCCACAAAATGTGCAAAAAGGTCGCTGAAGCACCACACCCACGCTTACACAATCCGTCCTCGGCATAGCCCATACGCAGAAGCCTTGGCCCCGTCATGTACACCCGGTGGAGTATCTTAAGCTGGACGAAACGAAGGCGAGCCGGGATGGCCACCTCCTTCGGAGAGGCCACCGCGGAAATCCAGTCCTCGTCGTCCAACTCCAGCCCATCGGCAACCCAGGCCTCGCGGAGGCCAGTCAGTAAGCCCAAACGATCATTTATCAATTTCTTGTAAATGAGGGAGATCGTGCTGTCCGGAACATGGCCATCTAGCACTCGATCCTCCAGGGGGGAGGACTCCGGGATGGAGGCCACGTCTGGGAAGACGGAGCCCAGCGCGTGACGGACCTGCAGGTACCGAAAGTATTCACTGCCCCGCAGCTGAAACTCCGCCTGCAACGTCTCGAATGTTTTAAATCCTCCCCTCGTCCAGAGATCCCCCACTGTACTGATGCCTATAGTGTCCCACTGCTCAAAGCCCTTCGAGGTCCACAGAGAGCCCAACCTCTCAGACGCATACAGCGGTGACGCCCGGGTCAAACGGTCCTTCCAGCCCATAGCTGCATTAGCCGCGTGCCATACTCGCACCATGACACGCGTGGGTCCCGTCAAGCGGGAATCGGGCACACTAGCGTAGAGCGCTCGATTGTAGTCGCCACCGGGTAGGAGCATCTTGTCCATTTCAAATGCCGGGTTTAGGGCGGGCCCATAGAGGCCCTGATTAATTGCAGCTAACTGGGAGGCCCAGTAATACCGTTTAATATCCGGGAGGGCAATCCCTCCGTCGTACCACGGGAGCGTCAACTTTGCCAAGGCTATACGCGGCCTCCCATCCCAGAACAGGCGGCGCTGTAAACCTTCCACTTCACGGAAGTAGCGCGCTGGGACCAAGTCCATAGTGTTCTGGAGAGCGTACAGGAAGCGCGGCAGTGACATCATCTTGAACAACGCCGCCCGGCCGAGCGGCGAAAGTGGCAAGCGCCTCCAGCGCGCGACATCCTCCTTCAAGCGCTGGAGGGGGGGAAGCAAATTTCGCTCGTAGCGGGCCACCGGGTCCAGCGTAATGTAGACACCCAAGTATCGAAATCCCTCCGAGGCAATCTGGATCGGACAGCCCCGCGGGAGGACAGGAGCCTCCCCGGAAAGCACATAGACACAGGATTTGGCCCAGTTGATGACAAGGCCTGAATTGCGGCCAAAAGAGTGCAGAACATCAACCAGGACAATCAGTGATTTGCGCGGGGAGGCTAAGTACAAAAGGATGTCGTCTGCATAGAGAGACACTCGGTCCTCATACTCAGGGGTCCAACGGAGACCTCGGATAGAAGGGTGCCACCGCAGCCACTCTGCCAGGGGTTCCAAGGCCAGTGCGAACAGGAGCGGCGACAGGGGGCAACCCTGTCGCGTGCCCCGTCCCAGCCCGAACGGGGCCGAGACTCGACCATTCACCACCACCTGTGCAAGTGGGTCCGAGTACAACAATTTGACCCAGCTGATGAAACCCGGCCCAAAGCCAAATTTCGCCAGCATCGCCCAGATGTACGGCCACTCGAGTGTGTCGAACGCCATAGTGGCGTCCAAAGACGCCAAGATGGCCGGCTCCCGCACGAACGGAACACGCGCTAGCACGCCGTGCAGGCGTCGCAGATTAAGAGCCGTATTGCGGTGGGGGATAAAGCCGGACTGGTCTTGGTGGACCAGGTCACCCACCACGCCGACCAGCCGGTTGGCGAGCACCTTGGCGAGGATTTTAGGTTCCGCATTCAAGAGCGAGATAGGCCGATAGGATGTGACCCGATCTCGAGGTCTCCCCTCCTTGTGGATGACCACGATGGTAGCCAGACGCTGGTCCGGCGGGAGGGAGCCCCGCGAGTGGGCCGCAAGGAACATTGCGCGGAGGTGGGGTGCCAGTACATCCGGTCGCAGCTTGTATAACTCGATGGGAATGCCGTTCGGGCCCATGGCCTTGCCAGAAGCGACCGAGCGGATGGCGAGGGCGATTTCGTCCGAGGTGGGGGCGGCATCCAGCAACTCCCTGTCCTCCACAGAAAGGGAGGGGAGCGCGATGTCACGCAGCAGGGCATGGGAATCCTCCTCCGAGCAGGGAGAAACCGGGGAATATACCTCGCGGAAATAATCCGCGAAGCAAGAAACAATGCCTTCCGGCTCAATGACACGCACACCATCCGTCCTCTCAATCAGCGGGACCACACGACTCGCTCTCTCCTTCTTATCCAGCCACGCAATCAACTTGCCCGCCTTATCACCCACATCATACAATCGCCCCTGTTGCTCTCTGCTGAGGCCCCTGGCCGCCTCCGTGACGAGGGCCCTATAGGCCGCCTGCTTAAGGTGCAGAACGTGGAGCGCAGCGTCAGTCACCCCACTCCCCAAATCACCCTCCAATTCAGTAATTTCGGCCTCCATCCGGGTCACCTCCTCCTGTGCGCGCCTCCGGGCATGGGAAATAAAGGAGAGGGCCTCCCCTCTCAGCACTGTCTTGAAAGCCTCCCACAGGGAGATAGCCGACAGGACTGACCCCACATTCTCCTCGAAATACCGTTGCAAGGATTTAATCAAGTCAGCGCGAATAGTGGGGTCGCGCAGGTACCAAGCGTTGATTGGAGCTACCCTGCCCTCCCCCCTCGGGAAGACATCAAAGTGCAACAGGAGCGGGGAGTGATCTGAAATGCCCCTCGCCAAATGGCGCACCTCCCCCACCCTCCCGGCATAGGCCGCAGGGACAAGGATATGATCAAGCCGCGAAAGGCTACCATGGGCACCCGAATGGAAGGTGTACTGCAGCTGAGTGGGATGCTTTAAACGCCAGCAGTCCACCAATCCCAGTGTGTCCAAAAGGCCCGACAGCCACGCCTGTGCCCGGGGGAGGTCCCTAGGGGGATAACGGTCCATAGTCCCAGAAACCACCGCGTTGAAGTCCCCCCCAACCACCAGAAGCCCCCCCGGAAGGTCAAGAAGGAGGCGTCCCAGGTCCGCAAAGGTGGTGGACTGTAACCCCGGTGGGACGTACACTGAGACAAAGACGACTACTTTGCCCTCCATTCTCCCCACCAAAACAGTGTAGCGTCCCCTCTCATCATGGCGCACCTCGTCTATTTCTAGCGGGAGCGAGGTCTTGACCATAATGCCCACCCCTCGTGAGCCTGACGTAAAGCCCGAGTGGGCCACCAAACGATAACCACGTCGATTCATGGCACAAAAGGAGTTACCAATAAGGTGTGTCTCCTGCAGAAAGACCACATCAGGCGAAATCCGTTTCAGATATTGCAGGACCACACCCCGCTTAATCCTATCCCCCAGCCCGTTAACGTTCCAGGACAACAAAGTCAGGTCCCTACCCCCCATCACATACAGAAGCCATCATTTGTCCCCCCGAGAGCAACTCAAAAACACCAGTACAATAAAGGGCTTGCCTTGCGGTAGAAACGAACCACACCCCACCCCAACCCACCCATCCCAACAGAACTCCCCCCACCCTGCACCCCTGCATGAGCCCAAACAGCCCCCCCAAAGTGCAGTGTGCCTGTCGCCCCATAGAAGAAAACTAACTAGTCCCCCAGAGGAGGAGGGAGATCCCCCAAGAGACCCCGCACGACCCCCACAGGAGGGGAACTTACCCTAGCAGTCAATGGTGACAATGGTGACAATAACACAGCCCGGAGCAAGGCCTACCATTAGTCCCTTAGGCCTGACCCGGCGGGTCCTCCCCACCAACCGCACCCCCCCCCGCCCCCCCGGCCCCGATCTCCGGGCAAAGTGTCCAGCCAGTCCCCGGCCGCCTCGGGACGATCAAAAAAGTGCGTGCGGCCATCTACCTCCACCCTCAGCTTAGCTGGAAAAAGCATCGAATATTTGAGATTCAGGTCTCGTAGGCGACGTTTGACACCCAGAAAGCTTAGTCTCTGCTTTTGGACCGCCGGGGTAAAGTCAGGATAGAAATTAATATCCATGTTGTCAAGTCTGACTGGCCCTTGGAGCCTAGAAGTCTGCAGGATAGCGTCTCTGTCCCTAAAATTGAAGATCCGGGCGATGAGAGGCCTCGGAGGGGCGCCGATCTTAGGCCTACCCCCGGGGACCCTATGGGCCCGCTCCACTGCAAAGAATTTGCTCAGCCCCCGAGGCTGTAGGTGGGTGAGGACCAGGTCCTCCACGAACAGATCCGCTGCCTCCGCCTCTCGTCCCTCCGGCACCCCGATAATGCGGACGTTGTTTCTCCGGGCCCGACCCTCGGAATCCTCCAGTCGACGATCCATCAGGGCGCTCGCCTGGCCAAGCCTGCGCACCTCCTGTTGGAGGGCCGCCACGTCAGTTGTGAGGCCCGAGGTAGAGTGGGCCAAAGAATCGACCCGGTCATTCGTTTTAGACAGATCGGCTCTCACGAGGCCCACGTCCACGAGGACCGAGTCGATCTTCTGCGCCAGAGTGTCAAAGCGCTGGTCCACCGAGGCCTTCATCTCGGCGATGGCGCCCATGACGTCCCGGAGGGTCAGGTCCGTGGGCGGAACAGGAGCATCAGTCGGGCCCGTGGGGGACCTACGCAGCACCTCTGGAGATCCCTTCTGGAGGGTGTAGCGGTCCATGTTATTGGATTGTTGGGCCGTGCCACGACGGGTCGACTTCACCTTGGCCCGGTCGCCATCTTGTTTTGTGGCCATGGTCGCAATCCCCAAATCGAGCCAATCTCCTCAGAAAGGGGGCAGACAATCCCGTTCAAGGGCTCCGGGGGGGGGCGACCACCGCTCCTCAGGACGGTTCGCAGCCGGCGGGCCGGCAGGGCAGCCCAACGAGGCCACAGCACCGCACACCGCCCCGCAACCCAACCCCGCCTGGCAGCGAGGAGGGCGCAAAAGCGAAAGTGAAAGTGCGGGGCACGCGAGCCACCCAGCCTCGCCCGCCGCTGTGGTTCACTTTGTGTCCGGATCGCCCCACAACTCCAATACGGGGGGCCGGCGTGGAGAAGGCCGCAAACCTCAATCGATGCTCCTGCCGGTGTCCGAGGTCCGATTTAAAAACGGAAAACGGGCGTCACCTCTGCTCGGGCTCACAAATACAGTCCCCTCATCTGGGACAGGATTCTGTCAGGATTTATGCAGGAGGTCGCGGAGGTCCTCGGGAGCCTCGCACCTACGCGGCCATCTTGGTTGCGCGCTAGGCTCCTCCCCGGCATCGTGAATTCTTGATGCGACCAATTGAGGTTGCAGAGGCCCGTCTTGCGTTGGGTTCCAATGCGAGAAGGGAGTGCCCCAGGTATGGACGGCTTAACGGTCGCATTTTATAAAAGCTTCAGCGACCTTCTTATCCCCATCCTATCACTTTATTTTCTGACATTGCCACTGATAGTTCTATGCCTCCTACCATGTGCGAGGCTCTAATTATTACTCTCTTAAAACCCAATAAAGATCCACACAAATGCTCGTCCTACCGCCCCCTGTCACTCCTCAACGTCGACGCCAAATTATACGCCAAAATTCTTGCGAACCGACTATCCCCGCTTCTCCCTCAACTGATTGGTTCTGAGCAAGCCGGTTTTATTCCTGGTCGTACACTCACGCAGAATATCCGTACTGTCTTTGGTGCCCTGCAGCACGTGAGGCCGGAGGTCAAGGCCGCGGCAGTCTTTCTCGATGCCGAAAATTTCCCGGGGCACCCGTCAGGGATGCCCGCTGTCTCCGCTATTATACGCGGTTGCAGCTGAACCACTGCTGCAGGCTTTACGAGAATACCACAGTCACAGGGGACTACGTTTCCCCTGATACAATCTCATAACGACGGCGTATGCTGATGACACCCTCGTATATGTTAGGGACCCCGAAGTCAATTTGTCTCCTGTAATCCGAGAAGTCCTACGCTTTGGTGGCCTTTAAGATCTGTCGATTAACTGGGATAAGTCTCTCAAATTCCCCTTGACACCTGCGATGCAGCAATTCACGTCAGAATACCCACTGCAGTGGACTACGGAGCCTGTGCGATACCTGGCCATCCAAATCCACTCTGATGCGGATGTGATCTTGAGGGCCAACTACGGTACAGCGATAGGGAAACTCACAGACAACACCGATCGTTGGATACGTCTTCCTCTCTCTTTAACGGGCCGTGTTGCACGGATGAAAATGGTTGTCCTCCCCCACCTACTTTTCCTCTTTGGTAATATACCTATAGTCCTCCCGCAGCCAATGTTTCGTAATCTCCGCTCATTAATGACTAAACTAGCATGGGCGGGTGGGACTCCGAGGGTGGGGTTGGACACGCTAATGCTCCCATATTCCTCTGGGGGATTAAACGCTCCGAATCTGGAATAGTATTACAGAGCTGCTCATGCCTCGCATGCTTATAACTGGATACACGGGCCCCAGGAGCTGCCCCATCTTCAGGTGGAGGGGGTTGTGGCTGCCCCGCACCCTCTGCCACGTTTGATAGCGCAGACCCCCTCTCGTAGATGTGGAATACTTGACTCCATCAACTCCGTCTCTCATGCATGGAATGCGCTCCTTGATATGTACAATGGCGCGCAGCTTTATTCCCCCCGACTATGGGTTGAGTGGTGCCAATGGTTTGGACCTAGCTCGGACAGGGGCACCCTTGACTCGCTTTACAAGCTACATATACAGACTATGGGGGATCTATTTCGAGGTGGGCGGGCACTAATGACGAACACTCTTCACTGACTAAATTTCATTTGTTTAGAACTCGTCACGCCTTGCAGGCAGTCCTCGGTGGGGAACTTCAGGAGCCCTTGGACATTCCCCCTCTAACTCTGCTTTTGGGTGCCCAGGGCCTGAACAAGCTGATCTCCAACTTGTACACCTCGGCCCTTGCCACAAAGACACCCCCCTTAACAAAGCACGACAAGCGTGGCAATCTGACATTGACGCCCCTATCACTGACGATGTCTGGTTCCACTGTTGCACGGTAACTTGCCAAATTTCTATAAACGGTCGACATCGACTTGCCCATTTTAAGTTCCTGAACAGGGTGTATCATTCCCCATTGCGCCTGTGCCGGTTCAGACAACGGGATACTGACAGCTGTGAGCGATGTGATGCCCCCCAGGTGGGTTTTTACCATCTGGCTTGGCTCTGCCCCCCGGTGGCGCAGTATTGGGCGGTGATCTTTCACAAACTCAGTGATATCGTTGGATCACCCTTATCCCCGGACCCACTGTTAGCCTTGCTAGGATACACTAAACCTCTTAAAAAGGGAATGCGTAAATTGGTTGCTTTAGGCCTCCTCTTAGCCAAGTGCAGGCTGGCAATGAGATGGATGAGAGGACCACTGCCCACCCTGGTGGAATGGGAGCAAGTTATATTATATTGTCATACTCAATCAGAGGTTTACAATGAGATGAGTCCACCATGTAATCGTCCGAAGAGTTTCTGGGGTCTATGTGCTCAATACTGTGCACGTCAAATGTCTAGTCCTGATGCTTCTGGTGCCTAATTACTGCTAAGGGTTGTTTTCGTTCCAAGCATACTCTGATGTGTGTTGGCCGTTGTTGCTGATCCCCCTTTTCTTGCTGTAGGGGTCTACACGATAGTCTGGCACCCTGCTAACAAATATTTGCTATATTGCCTTCTCACCCCCTGAGCCGCTTCATCACCTAAGGCGCTTTACCTTGCCTGCCTTCTCTTTGCCCCCCAATCCCCTCCTTGTCAGTATTTTTTATTTGATCCAAGAATTGTGATACTAGCGATATGCATTTGTTCTCTATTTTTTATTGTCTTGTCTATTCTTTTCAGATATGTATTGATTTGTGTCTATACTTTTATGTTTTGTATTTGAAAATTCAATAAAAACAAACTAAAAAAACAACAAACAAAAAAACAATATAAGTACAGCACCACATCATTACAATTACAACACTAAAACAAGAGCACCGCAACTGAAAGTCTACAAATGCAACATCGTAACCATAGGTAGAACACTAGAAGAAGAATACTACAACTACAATGCTACATAACACCACAAAGGCTATTACAACTGCTATAGGTACACTAGTAAGACTACAACACTAAAGCTAAAACAATACATCATTACACCTACAGCAATGCATGACTCTGACTTTACTGATACATCTACCCCACGACAACTACAGCAATACTGCACTATAACAGCTAAAACACTGCAATAATTCATTGTGATTTGTGATGCTGTCTTTTCGCTGTTATTAGAGTAAAAATTCTTGCATCACACTGCCCAGTTTGCTTCATCAGAAATAATAGGATTGTATAGTAATATGAATTGGAAAATGTTATACAAGTGAAGTGATTGTGGTAATATTTTGATATACTTTGTGTATTGATTGATGAATTGGTTTTTATTTGATTGTTGCTGTTTCTAATATCTACATGGTTTTTCTCACCCTTACACAAGAGATATACATAGTGATAAAAAACAACAAACCTTGTGTTTGCAGGCTGTGGACTTCAAAAGCTGCAGTCTAGTCACAGTTGGCTACTTTTTGTGTTATTATGACATATGTCCATATAAAGACCAGGGGGTATATTCACAAGAACGTGTGCTAAACATCTCCAAAAAATGTTAACGCAACTTTACACATCGCAGCCTATCACGGGAAAATAACCCTGTGTCAACGTGGAATTCACAACACGGCGGTACCATCCGATAGTCCGCCGAAAAAGCAGCCAATGTCCGCGATACAACCACCTCGACGGAGATAAAAACACAAACCTCAACGCAAAAATAATGCGATGTGCCCAAACGTGATAAGAAAACAGTGACAACCAGCACGAGGCCAGCAATACCCACGCGTAATGCGGGAAAAAGCACAAGAACAGCATACGGAAAATGCCACTAAAAAATGACATCAACTGCGGAGTACCACGGATGCACCCTGACTGACTGCAGAGGACAACATGAACCCCACAATCCCCATGGAGGAACACCCAGGAATACAGGGCCTGTGGAAGGCCAATGAGAAGAGGAAGTGGAAGACTGGGTACAGTCGCCAGGAAAACCCGATTATCGCCACGGATGATCCAGAACACCACCACCAACTGCACGTCAATTCCAACTTGTCATTGGCAACAAAGAGGCAAAGATGGCACACAACCTCATATCATGTGAATGCCGTTGCATGGCACAAGAGGCCCTGGACTGATGTGAATGGCAAAACCAAGCAGAACAAACTGACAATGCAAGAGCCACCACACGACAAGTAGCATGGCTGCAGTCAATCACCATGATAATGTACACGGCACAACAATGAGGTGGCTGAGTGCGGACCACAACCTGAAAGGAGTAGGTCACACTCGGACACAACCACCTGCACAAACAACCCCTGACGTCAATGATGATCACAACTCGACAAAGAGCACAAGTTAGCCAAGTCTGGAACACCTCAGCACCGTGGAAGCACAGAACTGGCAGGCACACCCCTTGAAAGAGACCAGTGGCAGACAAATCAGAGCCGCGGGAGCGAATCACCCACTGTGCAGAATACGCACATAAGTATAAGTGCACTTCGACATTGACAACATCCTGGTACAAACAGCAACACCTCCACAACGGAACACAGGACACAACTGGTGCTGCAAATGTGCACAACATGGCAAATCACATCTGGCAGAGCAGAAAACTGTGACATGACAATGTACAAGTACAACCTGTAACCTGCAAATATGTTTTATGCACACATGCTGTGCTTATGGACATTTAGTACTGTCCCATAATTGCCAGGGACGGCCACATAGTCATGTGCTCATGAGAAGTAATTGTCAATGATGGCGTTCCTACGGGCCATTCCTGCCGCAGCTGCAGTGGGAAGTGGGCCACCTGCCCCATCGTCCCCATCATCATCCGGTACTTCTGGAACTGGGATCCATGGGGGCATTGGTGCGTACACAGATGTTGTGCAACACACAACATGCAACGATCATCTTGCACACGATGTCTGGGCTGTACAGGAGCTTTCCACCCGTGCCATCCAGGCACCTGAAACGTGACTTCAACACGCCAAGTGTGCGTTCAACTATGCCCCTTGTGCGTGTGTGGGCCGCATTGTACTGCCTCTGGGCGTGTGTGTTCGGGTCTCGGAGGGGTGTCATCATCCAAGGGCAGAGTGCATATCCTTAAACACCTGTGACAGTGCAGGGAGAAAAGAGTAAATACTTGGTTCGGCAGGATGTGATGGCAGGCCCACTAATCCAGTGACGCCTGTGCTGGCTGTGTGTGGGGTGAGTGTAAGCCAGCCCTCAGGGGGTAGCTGGTGCTGCCAACTACTCCAACAGTCATCAGGCACACAGAAATGCAATGTCAGAACAGCAAGGGGGGATGACATGAGTGGCACTTGGTTAGTGGCCCCGGATGCACAGCGGCTGACACGGTCCACCGCCACGGGACACTGACCTGTGGGAGACTGGAGTAGGGTCATGAGGGCAGAGTAGCGTCTTATATGTGTCATAGGTGCCTTCTGCGGAGTGTCACGGGGAGAATGGGAGTTCTACCCCCAGGGCATGATGCAGAGGGCACATGCTAGCTGTGTCCGGCAACATGGCGGATATGAATGCCACAGACTCATGCCAGACACCAAGTCCGTACCTGCCCGTTTCTGATGACAACCCACAGGCCACAGGCTCAGACACCAACGATGTTCCGCTGGAGGCTGACGGTCACTCACGGTGCACAGGGTTAGTGGCACCACATGGTGCAGGCTTGCGTTGAACAGGGTTAGTGGCACCATGTGTCGGAGGCTTGCGTTGAAGAGGGTTAGTGGCACCACGTGTCTCAGGCTTGTGACATGGAATCATGCCTCACTGATCAAAGGGAGTCTAGTGCTGTGGCCGCTGCCACGGACTTGGGGTCACTGCCATTCAGGACTCAGGACACAGTTCCACATGTGAGACCTACTGGTACGAAGAGGATGCTGGTGGAGTATGTCAATGAGAAAGGAGCGATGTGGCCCAGCGTCGTGGTGCCAGCGCTGGTCTGCAGAGGGTGCAGAGGTCACGGGACTAAGGCTTGGAGCTTTCCCCGGCACATGGTGGGCCCTCTTTGACACACAACGTTGTCAGCAGGTGAGCAGTGCAGCCTTGGGGCGCTGGGGCGGGCAGGCCTCGTCTGGGTATCAGTGTCCTGGGGTGAAGCAGGCGCACAGGGTTGCAAGCCCCGCTGCTCACAGCGTCGGCCTCGGCCTCATGGCGGACTGCGAGGCGCCGCCCTGTCAGTGACGTTGGCCTTTATGGGAGAGAACCACGCTCTGCGCCACGGGGTTTTTGTCCGCACCCCTGCGCAGCCCTGGCGTACTCAGGACCAACCCACTACGCTCACGCACATGGGGGGGACACAGCGAGCGACATTTCCGCTATCTGACCCACGGCCTGAGGTGACATGGTTGTGTCCTCTGTTCACTACTCTCCAGTCACCAGCAGTTGTGGTCTGCATGGACATATCTGTGGTTTGCATACCCATGTCTGTCCTGCACATCCATGCCTCACTGGTCGTTGTTTCCATTCCCATTCACGGGTCACTTGCATCCTTCGCACATGGCTGCATTCCACATCTACACACGTTCAGCTGTTGTGTGGCTGTGGTGCCATGATATAGCTGTATTGTGTGCAGGGATAGCCCAGGATCACCATGGAGTAGTGTTGTCATATCTGGTAGGTGGGCATGTTGATTGACATGTTGTATGTGGTTTGGTCACGTGTACATTCCCACAGTTGTGCGTTGTGTGATGGCGACTTTGATCTGTGTGGTGTGTTGATTTGGCACTTACCAACGAGCAGTCCAGTTCCATATGTGCCATCCTGGAAGCGCTGGTTGATGATGGACTGTCGGAAGATGTAGGAATCGTGCACACTGCCGGGGCAGTTTGCAACGACATTGGTGAACATTCCCTAGTGGTCAACTATTGCCTGCACATTGATTGAATGCGTGTGCTTTCTGTTGCGGTAGCGGTGTGCAGTATCCGCAGGGGGCACAAGTGGGACATGTGTGCAGTCTATTGCCCCCAACACGGCTGGGAATCCAGCTATGGCATAGAAGCCTTGCTTTGTCTCCTGCTGTTCCTGCGCAGTGTGGGGGAAGGGAAGGTACTGGGGTATGAAGCTGAGGATTGCATCCAGGACAGGTGTGATGAACTTTGATAAGGCTGGCTGTGAGACCCCTCCGTCTTTGGCAGTTGTTGGTTGGAAGGTACCAGAGACAAGAGGTGCAGCACAGCCAGCAGCTTTGTCTGTGGAGGGATGTTGTTTCTCCGCTGTGTTGGGACCGTCAACCTGTCGCCGATGTGGGTCATGATGCGGATGATGGTTGTCCTTTTGACCCTGTAGTGGGCAATGACTTCCTCAGGCGTTAGGTCTGTGAGACTGGTGAGTTTTTGGTAGGTCTGCTGTCTTACTCTGCGCTGCCTCTGTGGTGGTCTGGGGGTGGGGGGGGCGGGTCCGAGTCCTGGGGGTGGTGGCAGTGGGTGTTGTGGCCCAGTTGGGGCTCTGAGCTGCATGATGAGTAGCTCCATGGCGTTGTTTGTTCTTCGGGTGTGGCTGTGTGCGGGGCTCCGTTGCCTACTGCAGGTAGTCGTCCGGCTTTACACCTGCAGGAGGCAGGTGATAAATACCTGCTGCTACCGCAGCTTATCGCGTGGTTTTGACTCACATCGCGAGTTGTGGTTTTATGGTGTGTTTTTGCACGGGAACGCCTACTCTGCATCTCATTAGGGTTAGTTGGTGGTGTCCACCGGGGAGATAAATTTTGGGGTAGTTATCGCGGGAATACTGGCGTTGTGAATGGGGTGTTAAATCTGTCTCCACTTTTGATGCGTTAAGGTGGTGATAAATCGGAGATAAGTCCTTGTGAATATCCCCCCTAGGAGTTGCAATGCCAGCATATTGCAAAAGCAAATGAAATGGAATGCTGGAATGGCGGTTTGCTGTCTCATCCAGTCCTCCATCCCAGCATTAGCTAACTGCTTGCAATTAAGCAACAAACCTTTTTTCATTAATATTAATGAGGTGGGAGTTTGCACCTCAGTGTGAACGGCGACTTTGAACTGCAAAGGTTTAGCCAGTTCCATGCAGCACAGAGATTGATGGTGCTTGCAGCTCAGTTCAGAGCAACCCGTTTGTTCATCAGGGCCACAACAACATGCGTTTTTGATCTTCACAGTGAGCACATTTCTAGTCTTAAGTGTTCTTTTTCTGGGACAGACACATACAAAGCCAATCCTAATGTGTTTGTCAATGTTTTGTTCTCTTTATCTGTCTTTTCGTTGCTCGTCCCATAACTCTTCAAATATTTACTAGGTTAAGTGCTTTTAAGGGCCTCCTCAGGGCCGTGTCCTCCTTTTAGACCCAGCTACTCATTTTTCTCTCTTTTAATGAGCGTTCTCTGCGTTTCCATTTCTTTTCTTCAGCTGTGTAACTTCCTATCACGAGACTATGCGATTTTGAGGGTAGTTAATTTTAACATAATGCAGTCTTAAGAGATGTAAATGGGCAACGTAAAAGGGCAGAAAAAGAGGAGGTAGTTTTCTGAGATTGTTTGAACTCTGGGTTCTAGGACAGTGGGTAACAGGCAAGGGGAGGATATTCTTTTATGAGATGGAATTAGCTACCCACATACCTTCCATTCTCTACTCTTATGCCCATTCCCCCCTCTATTACTCTTGGAATGCTAGCTGTGTCTGTGAATATAAAAGTCCTAAAAGGCACATCAGTTCTTTTACTCTGTTTGGATGGCTGATGACAGCTACAGCACAGCAGCACTCAGGGTGCCGATCTCCAACATATGGTTATAGCCGAAGAGGCACACACCGCAACCCATTGCTCATCCTAGAACCACTGTGGCGCTCTGCCCTGAATTATTCCCCGGACCTTTGTCCAGCCGCGGCCCATGTTGGGTGGAGGGGGGTTTGACAGACGACCACGAGGACAAATTAAATAACTAATTAATTTTCCCTCATGGTCGTATGTCGAAATTGTCCCCGCCCACCACGGTCTTACCGCCCTACTGCTCTAGCTTGCAAGGGCCGTGGCTGCCTTTGTACAGCACTGCCCGGCCCCCATCTAGGTATGTGCCATACACTTAACATATTCATTAATATGCACATACTGACTAATGACAGCATGAGTCAGAAAAACGATAGACATCTTTTTGGTTGCACTTGCGTAACTGAAGCTATACTGAAGCCTAAGAAGATAACATTCATTACTGGGCCTGGAAGAGATCTTCTGGTCACCACAACAAAATTCTCTTGGAGCAATGCTCTAGACTGCAACTGAAGTTCAGTTGTAGTCTAGAGCATTGCTCCAAGAGAATTTTGTTGTGGTGACCAGAAGATCTCTTCCAGGCCCAGTAATGAATGTTATCTACTCAGGCTTCAGTATAGCATCTGGTATTGTTCTGCCCAAAAGACCTGTAAACAAGTTACATTTTCCTGGTCTGCGATCCGTTTTGGTGATCTAGTATGGCTCCAGGGTTTAGTCTGATGGGTGAGTTAAATAATACATCCTTTGCAGGAATCTGTGTTTGACGACATGACTCAGGATTGAATACCACACACAAAAGGGGATGCGAGGAATGCTTGCAATAAGTCTAACCACTGGCAATCGCTCAGGGTACCATTTCAAACTATCATTCTTTTGCCTACAATGCCACCTCCGTTTGTACCCAGCTATATGCAAATTAGTCCTGGTCCTGCGCCAATGGCAACTCTCCTGCCCGAACAGCTAGACCGGGTCTTCACTGAATCCGAACACAAGCAACCCAGAACTGGTTGCACCCTGATTGTGGCTCTTTAGTCCATTGTTGCTTGGTTCCAGTGACTGAGTGAGCCTGGAACCCACATCTGGGCATAACCTTGACCCCTTAGAGCACAATAGCTGATGGGAAGAATGGTTGCAATAAGTCCAACCACTGGCAATCTCTTCACCTTCCAATTAAAATGAAATGCTTACTTATGAAGAGTGAGTTATCAGTAATGTTAAAAGTCTCAGTGACAGTCTAGTTCCCTTATTGTGAGGAGCACACTAGTAGTGAGAACTACAGTGAAAAGCAAAAAACATAATTTGAGCACGTGAGACCGTGACTTGTGTGCAGACCGTCACATTCTTTTTATTCCACCCCTTAATGATTTATCGTTGCATTTGTTAACTGAAATTCAAATTCAAATCTATCACGCCAAATGCTAGTAAAACAGCCGAACTTTGAGAGCGAAAAAATTAGAGGTTTGATTGAGATTGTTCTCATAAATAGATCAGAAAGGCAAAAATGGGAGCAACTGGTAAATAATAAGCATTGGCAAAGCCAGCCAGTCTTCCTGTAATAAACCGGTACAGTCCTATTCGCATAGCCAATCCTTGTTGTCTTTGCAGTCGTGCAATGTGTTAAAAAAAAAAAGATCCAAAATGACAACTGGTGCATCAGGATTTATATTCATGTATGGGTACACATATTGGATTTTTTTTTATATGGAAAAAAACTTCCAATATGACTGCCTATGCGTGCGTATGCTTGCTGACACACTGACAGCCAGCTTGGATTTTTTTTTTAATACCCTTTGTTATTTAATTAAATTATCATCCCAAGATGGTTAATGTCCATTTCCAAATGGTAGATTGAAAAATAACATGTATGAGATGCAGCTCAAGTCTAGAGAGGCTTGCGGCTTGGTGGCAGTGTGCTTTGAAACCCTCTCAAAAACAAGTTTAAAAAAATAGCGAATGAAAGTCGAAAGAAGATTGGTGGGAAGGATTTCAGACAAGGTGGAGGTGTGTGTGGATCAAATTGCAAAGATAAAGTTTTGAAAAAATGAGATGGAAGGCACGGAGAGGGAGATAATTGGACTAGCTGGTGGGTGTGATAGTGAGGGGGTTGGGAAGGGGGACTCAACACAGTGAGGAGGAGAGAGTAGGGAACAGGGCAAGGCACTTTCATGAAGTGCTAAAAAATACTTCCTTTACATCAGCAGTGCAAGAATAAAAGTCATCCAATCAGCGACCGTAATAGCTTTTTTGAATTGATAAAATGAGCCAAGCGAGGCAGTCGACCCTTGCTACACACCATTTGTGGAATATTCATGTGATCTGTTCTGACTCATATTTGATGTTGAGCACCTAAAAGATAATATCTCCATTTAAGGAAAGACTTGTTTACCGTAATGAGTTCTTTTATAATTGTGTTCTAGTGACAACCGCTCACATGAAAAAATGCTATGAAATATGCTTCACTCTAATTTTTAGACTGAATAACAATGGCTCCGATTGCTTTGTCTTGTCTGGTGCATTTCTCTCCACTCTAAAGGGTTTTGTACTGTCAGGTTGAATCAAGACTAGGGCAGTGGTTAATGTGCGCTTTTATTACCAAATACTAGGTCAGCACTGGAATTCCCTTCACATTTTGGACCTCTGATGCAAACTGATGACTATATAACAGTGCTTAATTTGTAAAATATTAAGTGCCAGGGCTCTGACCAGGAGGCCACTGCAGCGTGCACCCAAACAACTACTAACCTTCTCTCTTGCATGTAAATGAGACAGTTCAGATTATTTCAGGTCCCCAAAGCTAAAGGAATGGCTGGGGAGGCAGGTATTAGCAATTTTAATGAATATTGTATTCCTAAACCATTGTTCTGCTCATCTCTAATTCAGATGAGCAGCGCCACCATGTGGTAGATTGTCCTATGTATGGTGTTGACAATTAGGTGCAGGGGCCTCAAATTAAGCTTCTTTGTAAGTGTTCATGCTCCAGAATTTTGTCTTAATATTGCATAACACAGTGGTGTCATTAAACAGAAAATATTTATTTCCTCTGTCTCTGCAGGTGCACTGCAACAAATTGGCATTTCCCAATAATAAAAAAGACCTAAAGAAGAGCTAAAGGGGTTTTCCTTTTACCTCCAGCTCTAATTATTTAGAGATGATAGGCTGCCCATAAATCTCATAATGTAAAATGTGTAGTGCCTTGCAATGACTTTAGAACATCATATATTATGGTAAGAGGGTATCAATCCTTGGCGATACCTTGTTTCTAACCCTTTGAAATATATACAATGTCTCAAATATGAAGAGTTCTTTTAGGGGCAAAAAATAAAGATGTCCTGCTAGTGATCTGTTTGTTGTTTTAAGATTGATTTTCTGATATTCCTGTATTGCCCTCTTTTCTGGTATTTTCAGGGAATAGATCCATCCTGAAGGAATGACCTCATCGGAAAGGTGGTCGGTTTGGCAATCATAGTTCCTATGAGGACATAGTTCATTAACCCAATCTTTTGAAATATGTCCTTTAATTTGTGGAACTTCAGAGTTATATTAGCCATAGAAGCTATTATGGATGATGGGCATATTTCGACTGGACTAAAAGTTTGATTACTTTTTTTATGAGCCAGGATAAAGCAGGAACTCGAAAACTGGAGATGTTGCAGTTGTTAACAAAGTAGTCAAAAGGCAGCAACATGGTTTTAGCATCCAAGTTTATACAAAGGCTGTGTAAGGATAACCAAGAAATACTTAGTTACGAAAACGTGATCCAGGTGTACAGGTGACGGGATATTGGAAACCTGCTCCTTTTAATTACAAGGTGAGACATTTGCCATCTTTAAATTTAGTCACCAAATACCTTTATAACTAGGAAATCACGAAAATATTTCATTTACCTTACAGGGACCGAGGTATATTCCGGCCTTTTTAACATCTCAAATACAACAGTGATAACTAATTTGAACCTATAACTGAGGTGAGGATGTACATAAATGTATTGTATTTAGTGAACAACCACAGATAAAACACGGTTACAGCCCGTACTGCAAAAAAAATTGTACAGTAATAATATTATTGAACTTCGGGCAGTTGATTGGTGAAGTTAATATTTCATATAATCTCCTCTTTTAAATAGGAAATGATGACATTGAAGGAAGATCGAACATTCTACCTAGAACAATAAAAAATAGACATATATTTTTTTTAAATCAAACTACTACAAAATTCTACCTTCAACAAACAAGGTGATAATGATGGGATTTTAAATTAAGGATCTAGTATTTTATAACTAGAATCTAGCATAATTCAAACATGCTCTGTTTACTTTTCTAGCTTTTCTTGAAGCACCATTTATGTACCCCTATTGGCAGGAGATATATTCACCGCAGGCGGTTGCACCAGTGAGTTGAAACAATCAGTATATGAGTGAGGTTGATGGATGAATGTAGAGTTGACTTTGATTAAGAGGATGTGAGATGTATGCTCACGTGGTCTATCCGGAGTGAGTAAAGTACTTGTAGACTTGGCATAAATAATGTATATTGATAAAATCATGTTGGTCGTTATCCAATGGCTTTTGGGCATTAATCAGTTTATCTCTGTTCATGATGTAAATGAAGTTTGACTGAAATGTTTAGGGTGTAAATGAATTTGACTGAAATGTGATATATATTTCTCTCATTTCACAACAGTTGGGACTGTTGCTAAACAAAATACGTTTCTTAAGGAGAAAAAATCAAATTGTCCTGAAGAAGGTGGCCCTATTGTGAATGAGCTACCGAAACGCCCTTTTTTATGTTAAATTTGGTTTCAATTAGTAGTTAGCTTTAGACAGGGATTCGATACCCATGCTTTGTGCTGCTGAAATTGTGTCCAAATTAACTTATACATGACAAATTTATTGTCTTTTTGTATTCTCCTTTTTAGGTACATGATTTATTCCACATTGGAGTAACTGTAGGTTTTATCACTATAAAATAGTTTTTAAATTTGAATCCTCTTTGTGGGATTCTTATACCTGTACAGTTTTATATTTATTAAAATTATTTTGATTATATTAATTTGTTTTGACTATAAGTGCTTTAACATTCTGAGTGGAGTGTGGATGAAAGTGAGGATGTGGTGATACACCTGGCATGAATTGAGATTTTGAGAGTCTCTTCAAAGGGTATATTTATTTTTAACAACTCTTAATTAACAGAGCCACAAGACAGATGGGTTCCATTTACTAACTCTATGAACAATGGCTGCTCTTTGTTGTGAAAGACAATGTAATGTGTATGAAACTAGTGTTTTTCCATATAAATGTCAGTAAGTGGGGATGGCAGACTTGATTACCGCTTCGTAATGGATGAGTGTAGCAATACTCCAAGCCCACTCACACTGAGTTTCTTTTAAGGAAGTAAACGCTGGCTGCCAATCAGGAATATCAGGGTTGTCTGCACTGAGACTACGCATGTGCGAGAATGTGCTATGTGTCAGTGTTCCGACAGTTAACTAAAATTGTCTTGCATATTGTAGAGTGATGGAGGCTACCTTGGATATCTGGGTATAACTTCTATTGTGGCCCATGGCTCTTTGGCATGCAATTGTGATGTAATGTTGCTGCAGTTAGGATCTTGCTAGTTGGATCTTAGATTCTCTAGCCAAGATCTGTTACTTTTCTATGTATAAGTAGTGAAGGACGTTTAGAACACACAGTATGTATTCAGAGAATTGTGTTGTTGATGGAAACAAACTTGGAACACCTTATTGTGCACTTATACATACTGTTTTGGGGATGGGCGTTTTTACATTTGCTAAGGGTTTCCCTGTAATGGAACAAGAAATGTTTTTAGATTGGACTATGTTGGTCTTGCTATGAATGAATGTCAAGTATAGGATATTATAGTTCTAGTATAAACACAGAATTGCGATTAGTAACGAACAACACAGTATTAACATTGTTGATAACCTTACAATTCTTCAAGAGTCAGGTAGAAACCATAACTCCTTTTCCATAGCAAGTGCTTTGTGACCAAGTTTCAGGTAGTTATTTAGGTCATTGGGGAAAGTGTTAGTGGACATATGCATGAGGTACTCATCACTCATTCTTTGTGCATTTAGCATTCAGAAACTGTACATTCCACATAAAACTACAAAGAGTTGGTTAAAGAGAGATATTGCTAAGGTATATCCATTCACCATCACACTTAAGCATCAAACCTACTATGGCAAGTTACTTAAGATTTATCTTGCCTTAGATACACACTACTTTCTGCATACATGCTTGATCAACAGGAGTGTTGGGTGTTTTGCCACATGCATAATCACTACTTCCTCCAGGCATCCTTGATCAACAGAAGTGATTAACCAGAATGTTGAAGTTCAGTGTCTTTGTTTTCTCTCTTATCCCCTTGCCCTTTCGTGTTTCTACCAATGGTCCTCATATTTTTCTGTATGTGGTCATTGCTGGAGGTGGTGAGAGGCAGAAAGGTGTATTGCTTCCATCGGATTCCAAGCACAAAGTTAGTGTATCCTGACAATAAATACCAGATGCACCTGAATCAACCCAAGCCAGGGACTTAAAAGATATGATCTTCCAAGTATAAAATGAAATACAGTAGTATAAAGTTCCCTTAGGAAATAAGGTAAACAAGGTGTTACCTGGCAAGTTGATCTCCCTAGCTATAGCCCTTTTAATTAGTTACACATGACATTATATCTATAGTCATCCTGCTGAATTTCAAGGAATCCTACCTAAGTGGGGCTGTTCCCACCATTGGTAAATCATTTGTGTAAAAACTGTGAGGAAGGTCTTGTAATCATGAAGCAGAAAACTAGACTGAGTGGCCAACTGTGTGGCCCAGGATAAGATGTTTCCAACCATATTAGTAATAAGAAGTCTCCCCTGGGCTGTATTAGTGGGATATTGGTGTGGTTGGAAAGTATAATGAACAAAGTTGGTTTCTAGAAATTCTTGGTTTGCTGGGATTGTCATCAGATTTATTTTTTGCAAATCCAAATAAAGGGAGAGTCGGGAACAATGGAAGATTTGCTGAGTCTTTTCATTACAAAGCACAACATTTTCAGTCATTAATGTGTGCCCTTCAACTGTCAAGTCATTGGCTGCAGTCAGGAGAACCTTTGTTTGATCCATTATTTGTTCAGGCGGAACTTTCTGGCTTCACAACTTGTCATTAGCTGGTTACACAGTAGAAGTTAGGGTCTTTTGTTATAGATAGGGAATGCCATTTCCTTCTACGAGTCAGAAATCCAGGATTGGGCACAGGATTTTTTTGAGTGGGAGGTGAAACACAGACCAAATTTGAATCCAGCCCAGGAGAAAATCTGGAAAGCCAGGGACAAAAACGTCTGGACAGGTTAATATAACCCCGCAGCAATTCGGGCAATGTACCTGAAGAAAACTGCAACAGGCAGGAAGACGGAAGTCTAGTGAGGAGAACACAAAAGAGCGAGAAGAAAGGCGGCCAAGCAATCCAGAGCAAACAGCGAACTGAAGTTATCGGGAGCACAGCAATGCGCTGGCTGACCTGGCTGAGCCTCTTTCATACTCTAGCAGAAAATTGACTTGGGAAAGTAAAGTTAATTGACTTGGAAAGTAAAGATCCACCATTAAGAAATAGTAAAAACAAATAATATGAATCCCAGTGTGTGACCTGATTCCTAAGTAAATGCTGGAATTGGAACCCAAAAGCCAGAAGAATGGGGTACTTCCAGATTGTCAGGAAACAGAAACAATCCACAAACGCTGCAAAATAACTCAGATTAGTATAATGGGGTAAATGGAAAATCAAGAAAATAGAAGCGAAGAAGTGAGGGAATTGTAAGTTTCTGGAAGATAATGTGCAACTGAGATCCGGGCGATAGCCAGAGCAGGATGGCACTGGTGTCAAAACCAGCAATGCATCCACGCTCACCCACCTATAGTGATCAAGCAAGTGTTCAGGAAAGTGATTTATCACAGGCAGAATATGTCTCCCCATGTGCAAAGGTGAAAGTTAAACACTGAGAGCTTTAATAACTTGCAAAGGCTGTGGCTTTCAGGTGCTCCATAGTCTGGCGATTTCAGAAGATGATACAGGAAATTTTAATTTAGTTGGGGAATTGTATTGTGAGAATTTGATATGGCTTTTGATAAACAGAAATAAAAAAGGTGTTTTGCCTTATGTAGAAAATACAGCGCATCACTTGTCCGCAGAAGTATCATTGCATCCTATGCCGTTGTGTGAAAAAAGTCTATGCTATAATCAGACACATACATTTTTACTTACGGAAACATTCAGAGCTTATTTTCTTTTCACAAGTGAAGTCACAATGAGTATATCTTTAGTCAGCTAACTACTGGAAATACCTTAATTTTGATGGGTCCTTGTGATGTGATTAAATTTTCATGCCATAGTGGTTCACTCTGTCACTGTCAGGAAATTGGTTTGCTAGTAAAGAAGGATACCATTGATCTTAAGATGCACAGTTTTTTCCAGTAACTTGACCTACAAGCCACCACGAAGCAGAGATTTGTTTACAATGCCATCAGAAGCAGTTCTCCGGTATGGTGATACTATCCAAAGATGACACTAACATCCTCATATCAAAGCTTAGTTCAGCAAATGCTTTTGTCTCCTTTTAGTGTTTTTATCACTTGCCAGTTTCGATGGATGGGGAGTGATTACAGTTTGCAGAAGAAAATCCTCTTCCACTCATTTTGGCGGGAAAGCAGGCCATGGTCCTAGGGTGTATGTCAGGCAGAGTTTTTCTGCTTGTTCTCTTACCATTTCAGCCTCTTGGTATTCACGCGCCTCCCAGAAGCAGCCATAAATCAAAGCTATCCTAGAAAGCTATGGAACGGCACAGAAATGGGTTAAAATATTAATGGATAGGATAATTTACTGTTCTTTTTAAAGTATTTTTATTGGTCCTTTCATCATGGAACAAACAAACAACTTTTTTCCGTATCAATAGACTGCAACAGGTCAATACAATCTATTATTTCTTTCTTCCATTTTGTTACACTTTCCCACATTACACCATATCAAAAACCACAAACTGCAACCATCCCATCACACTTGCATCTTGTGTTTGTGCATAATATCATCGCTCATGTGGTGTGGCACTGAAAGGCAGGTAAGCTTCAATTGATAAATACCTATCTGGAGTACCAGCGCTCCAGGCGGATCCTATTCTGCATAGTGATTGGCCAACATCCCTATGCTTTGCAACCCTGCTACTAATCACACTGCCTAAAAAATCAGGGGCACTCCCTCTGCTCCCTGCAAATGAATTTCACTGGTGGAAATGATTACTTAGAAGCGTTCTTCACCAATGATATTCTCCAGTTTGCAGACATTTCCTGTCTTCGTCATTTACCATGGAATGAGCTTTCTGTATTGTTGTTTCTGCGGTAGGAAGACTGAAACACTTTTTGGAATGTCACCCCGGGAATTCTGATACTAAATTCAGCTGTACTCATTTTATTCCCAAAGTGCATAATAAAAGTTTAGTATACCTATTGGAGTTGAAACCTGTGGCCTGCAAGTAAATCTGTGATTTCTAAAAAATATTTTTTGCATTTTTACTGTTCTTGTAAAAGGGATGTAGCAAAACTTAGGCAACTATTGCGTCCACAATGACTGGCGAACTGCCGCGGGGTAGGAAAGCAAGGCAGTCCATAATAAAAGAAAGAACCTCCAAACCATGACGCCTACTGAGACTGTGGGAAGAGCAAAGAGTGGTGCTGTCTGTTTCATTCCCAGAACTCCACTACTGCCCCGCATCTGCGGTTCTCGGAAGCAGTGGCTTAATGATGTCGGAGAAAGGTAGGAGTGGTAAAGTGCTACTCCGCTGGAAGAGAGAAGAGCTTCTGGGTCTAATGGTGGAAAGGGCTGTTCTGATGTGGAAATAAGCTGCTGCTGGTCCACTAATGGAAACGTGTTTACAAATAAATATTTCATGAAAAATGAGATAATCTCAAAACTGCGATTAAGGGGACCTATTCAGAATCTGAATTTAGTGGTTTGTGAGTCGTGCTATAGTAATACTGGTTGTGTTCCGCAAAATGCTGGTCACCCACCTCTGCAAAAAGAACAGATGATGGACAGAATGCGGAATTAATCAAACATTCACCCCCAGGCACAGATATCGGATAAATCCATCTTTTTTTGCATGCCACGCCATTCCAGTTTAGACCCAGCCACATGCGAATCAGTCTTGACCCCGTTCCCCATGGGAACAGTTCAGCCAGAACTGCCAAGGCAGGTCTATAGTAGTACTAGTCGTGCACTGCAAAATGCTGGTCACCAACCTCTGGACTGCAAATCTGAGGGAAAATGGGAATGGGTGAAAGCCAATGATGCAGGTGGAGCGAGCTCCTTGCTCTGGATTTTGAGTGGCTCCTGTATTGTGAAGAGCAGGGAGAGCGACCTCACGTGGTGCAGTCAATGCCATCCATCCTGGCTTATAATCTCCTGCAATGAGAGTCACCCTGGGTGTCCAGCGCCTTAACAGGCACAGCACAAGGTAATGTTGCAGACCTACGCGTGTTTTCAATTTATATAGTCTATAAGGGACCTAGAAGTCAGACACGGGCAGTATTCCACAAATGTAGTTAACCTGTTAGATCTTTTTACATGGACTTTACGTTCACACGTCTCTGTAGTGGCATTGTTGATGTAGCTGTGATGATGTTGTGAAAAATGAGTTGTATTAAAATGCTACTTTTTATTGTGCTGCCATCCTTGTGCTGCTATAAAAACACACACGTAGGGAAAAACCATGTCTCTATCCTGTGCTGTGTTTCCTGTGTGCTGGGCCTTCTCAACAGATAAATAGTGCATGGAAGCCAATTGAGCCTGTATAAACTTTGGGGTCATTGGTGCTTCCAATTAACAACAAATGTATCAATATATGATTTTTCCAATTAAACACCTGAAACATATCTTTTGATCACTCACCTGTAATTGACATTGACTTGTCTGGCATATGAACACCTTAAATCGAGGTGCCCGTAAGGTCTTTCCAATGGAGAAAGAAAGTTGCTCTATATTCCCTGTGAAAAGGTCCCTAGGTTATCCAACCTTTTTGCCTCGAGCACCGACAGTTGTGCACAGCAATCTTTTAATACACTTTATTCTTTTTGATCATGGAGACCAGATCAGTGTATCGAAGGTGGTGCAGACCTCACTAGAGGATGTGTGCGGACCCATCCCCCTGCTAAAGTTTTCGCTCCAGGCAGCAAACTATGCACAAAAGTAAGCATATTTGCCAGGCTTGGCCAGCAAATAATATCTGACCACATGAACTTCCATCAAGCCAGTTATTTTCATAGACTTTTATCTTTTTCCCATTGACTTGTAGGGAGTTCCATAAGAGCCCATGTTTGCATTTGCTACTTTTAACTGTGGTTTCTATGGTTAACCCAATTTTTCTCCGACAGATTTTATTATTTTTCTTTAATTATTTTGTGGTAATCGGTTAATATGATTTTGGGTGGAAGTGGGCCACGTGGGCTGGATCTTGGAATAGATAGTGTTACAAAATAACCACAATAGGATCTTACCTTTCTTTATGTTGGAGAGGGCAGGGATACATTAAGCAGTTCCCTTTAGTGATTTAGGCATGCACATATTCCAGCCGGGTCGTTTAAAAGGTACAACATACAGATTTTTTTATTTTTCAAAATACAAATGGAACCACAAAAACCTAAATTTGGGGGAAAAGCAATGCACAATACTTAGTATTACATTTAAAAGGGATCAAGTAAATACTCTGTAGTGCCCTGAGTACAGTGGAAGTGTGTTGCTCATTCAAGTAGTGCCACACAAGAATGCCAGACCTCCCAAAGACATGGAAGGGTAGCTCCAATCGCCATTGGGTAACAATGTAGGAGTCCACCAGGCAGGGACATTTGAGTGGCTCCAGTTTACAATTCACCTTGTGTCACTCCCCACTGTTCCTAATGGCGTGGGCGTTAAACCATACTCTCATGCGAACTTAGTTGAAGGACTGTGGGTTGAGGGGCATGTCCAAGAGATACAAACTGAAACAATAATATTATTAGCAGAAGAATACTGAGAGTTGTCACTGCTCCTACTTAGCCAATATGTTAGGGATCCGTATCCTGTTACCACTAAAATGAAGCTCCTGATACGCATATTCTTAAGATGTTCTCACATTCTTCTATCTTCTAAATCGAGCCATAGACATGAATACATTGGTGATAGGCTCCCCTAAACACTGACAGACTTTTCAGGTCCTACTCCAAATCGGAATTTTCTTCAACAAGCTCTATTAATGTCTAACCTCCGATACTTCTCTTGTCTGACCCTGTGAATGCATTGCTGTGGATGCTTTGGTAGCACAATACATATGACGATTGGTAAGATTTGCAACCATCGCAATGTCCTGCTGCAGGGCCCATATGACTAGGTTTTGCTGGCCTGCAACCATGCCACTCTAATGCCTTTAGACCAGTCAGGAGTAAGGAATAGAAATGTAGTTTATGCAGAAAGAGAAGGGAAGAAGGATAAGGTAAAGGCTAAAGAAAGTGATCGGCTTTTCTCCATCTGCTAAATTGAAAGAAGCAATTCTGTTGGTGGTGATGAGGTAATAAGGATGCTTAGAGTCGGGAGCTGAGGGCTAGCAGTGCTTGGCCCCCACAACACTTTTTCCTGAATATGACGGTGAGAGCCAAGGTGGAAGTCAACTCTGAATCTGTGCAAGGCGTTCTGGAGGTAAGAGGGTTTGAATTTGTTGGTGGCTTTGTTAGTGTGGCAGAAATTCTTGAACTTGATAATTGTTTTTGGGCTGTCGGAGGATGGCCCTTAAGGCAGAGATGATGTGATCAATGCCACATCAGCTGGCAGATCTATTTGTTTTGGTGAGTAGTGGTGATCCGAGGGTCAGATGCTCTAGAAGAGCTGGATGCAATATGAGATAGACCGACAACTCTTTCAAGTCCTTTGTCCATGCTCCTTCACAATCACGTGACCTTCAGCTACCATCTCAGTGGTTAAGACTGAAAAAAATGTGTCCTTGATCAGCACCTGGAGTTAAAACAGTAGGGTGACTTGACGGGTAGGATTTTAGTCACTGTCTGCAGTGGTTGGCTAGAAGTAAGATGATCATTCCTTTCTTGAAAGTTTTTGATTCGGGCACTGTATTTATGTGGCCGCCACACTGGTGTGACATTAGCCCCCGCATCCCTGAGCTCCAGGGGGTCCCCTCCGGCACTATGCACGGGTGGCGGGCCCCTGGCCTGAGAGCTCCTGACTGTGTTCGGAGTGTGGGGGACCTCCACCATATATATGTACAGGGGTGCCCCCTCAAGTTTCATTACGCCACTGCCTAGCCAAGCATGACTACCTAAAAATTATTGATAAAGTGCAGCGGCTACTGTGGGGTCATCACTCCCCACTCCCCTGAAATGGGTGATTACCGATAAAACAAGCCTTACTCAGTTGTGACACATTATGGTTCGTTGGTGTTTATCTAGATGACTCTCTTACTGTGTGTCCTGCTCTATAATCGAATTTCGTTGTTATGTTTGTATAAAACAGGTAATATTAAAGTGGTGAAAGAATATTTTGACCAATAATTGCTGAAAAGCACGTAGGAGAAAATCAGATATGTACTGTAAAGCGTGCTGACCAACGCTCTGTAAATTGTGTTAAAATCTCCGCTGTAATGTTCATGGAAAAAGAGCTGCTTGACAAGCATGTTAAGCAATGATGAATTAGTGTGATATCAGTACCAGCGTTTTGATCTGAAAGTGCAGTGTGGAGAATACAATCAGTATGGCCATGATACATTGCCTGTCAGTGCTCAGATCTCACTGCCATTGTTTGTTCTAATATGTTTTTCTAATATGCTTCTAGTGCGGTTTATCTGAAAAGGGTGCTTTTTTGCATAACGTACGTATGCATTTACAGCTTATCTGTATGCTAGACTACATAAAGTCTGTGCAGAATATTGTTTCCAAGCAAAATAAATGTATCGGTCTATAAATATATAAATATAGAAGACATAGCTCTCCTTATATTTTAGTTTGAGTTTATTTAGAACAATGAACACCACTCAATAGATTACATAAACAAATATAAACAAATAAGGCAGGGATAATAGGTATACAAATACAATACTTAGCAAATGCAATGTTGTTGAAATATGTATATGAGTACAGAGATAAAAGACATGTTATGCTGTAAAACAACATGTAAATATATGAAGTGAATGAAGTGGGAGGAATAACGATACATACAACTATGCAATAAAAGTGACAACATTAATAACAATAGAAACTGGAGACATTATGAAGAAGAGAATAGTGAATATTACTTATACACATTTGTATCACTATACGATAAGTTAATAATATACAAATATAAAAAAGGCAGATGAATGAGTTCAAGGGGGCTTCCTTACTTCAGTAGACAAAGTGATAGTTTTGTTTACAAATGAACTGAGGTGAGATAAATAAGCAGTCATGGGAAGACATAACAAGTCTCTCTTTATAGTTAACGATAAAGGAGAAACATAGCTGGTATCTAATCAATGATGGAAATATTGAGCGTTCCACCATGTTATGATGCTTGTTTCTATTTGGAACTTATTAAATGGAAAGCAACAGCTAATAATAAATCTATCAGCTTATGACTTCGAGTTAAGAGAGGCCATTGAGGAGCTAAATTGTACAGGAAAATATTCATTAAGGAAAATTGAATATTAACCTTGAAAATCTTATTAATCTGGTGCCATACCAGTTTCCAAAACTGGAATATGCAAGGGCATTCGAACAGCAAATGTTTCAAATCATCATTTGAGCATGAACAGGACCAGCAACAGAAGAAAAGGATTTTAGGGTCATGGGAGTAAATAATGAAGGGTGGTAAGCAAAGAAAATAATTTGTGTACTATTTGTAGCTCGAGTGGATTTATGAAGTTTAAGCCATATCTTATCTCACAGAGCAGTTGGCCAACATTCCATCAAATCTTTTTCTCAAGATAACTCAATCTTTGTTTTGGTTCTATCATGGGTATCATGCAGTGACTTATAAATAATAGAAGCCAAGGGGTTGGTACCTATTAAAGGGAAAAGTATAGCTGATGTAGAGAGAAAGGAGGACATGTGAGGTAGCATGGAAATATAATGAGTGTGAGAGGTGCTTAGAAGATCATATTGTGTTCTAGCAGTGAATGGTAGGGAAAATTGAGCTTGGAGATCAAAAAAAGACAGAATTTGTTCGTCCTTAAAAATGTACGATAACCAGCAAAACCCTTCACTTCACCATGCTTTCCAATATATAAAATGATTGTTAATTTGTTGAGATTTATTATGCCAAATAGGTTGTTGTTGAAATGTAGCCACTGAGGGTAAGTAAAAGTTAGAAGAGGCGTTAAAATGTTACGAGAATGGGTAACAACTGGAGTACCTATTTGAAAGATATTAGTTGTGAAAGCGAGGACTTCCTTGAAGTAAAAAGGGGAAATGAGAGTCTTTTCTAGCAATATCCATAAGGAAGGATGTAAGGGGAAGTCTGAAGAAAGGCATTGATTGTATAGTTGTAAAGAAAAAGCATAATGATAATTCTTAACATTTCGAAATTCAAGGCCACCATCGGATATATCCCTTTTTAAAATTGATAGAGCTATATGAGTAGATTTGCCTTTCCAAAGTAATTTTGATGAAAAGGAATCAATTATTTAAAAATAGTAATCGTGAATTGGATTCATAGAGATAATATGTAAAATCAGGGAGTGAGCATCATTTTGATAGAATCGATCCTACCCCACCAAGAGAGAAATAATGAATGCCAACGGGTAATGCTATTGTTTAGTTTCTTAGTCATATAATCGAACTTCAAACTGAGGGTATATTTAATAGTCTGTGAAAACCATAGACCTAAATATTTTATTTCTGTGGGTTACCAAGCAAAGCCAGTATAAGCCAAAAGTTGCTTATTACATAAGACATTTAGAGGTGGTATTTCTGATTTATCAGTATGGAGCCGATAAACTGACAGTTGAGAGAAAGCATGGACGTGTTCAAGGAAAGGAGGGAGGGACTCAGTAGTATTTGAGAAATATAGGAGAATGACATCGGCATAGACTAACATCTTAATTTGTTGTGCCCCAATTTGAAAGCCAGAGATACTTGGGTCTTGTCTGATTTTAATTATAAAGTGTTTGAGTACGATAATAAACAAAAGAGGGATGTTGGGCATCCTTGACGTACACCTCTTAACAGGAGAAACTAATCAGATAGCATACCATTGACAAAAATTGCAGCCTTAGGATATGTATACGACATGGAGATCAAAGTATTTAGTTTGGGAGGAAATCTACCCACTTTAATGCATTAGACATAAAATCCCAACTGATCCTATCAAAAGCTATATCTGCCTCCAAAGCAACAGCAGCAATAGGATGGTCTGTAGAGGATGCTTTTCTTAATATGCTAAAAAAAAGACACAATCATTGTCAGAGGCCAGTCTGCTTTTAACAACTCCTGATTGTCCTGGACCTAGGAGATCAGGTAAGACAGGGTCAAAGCGCAATGCTAAACATTTTACACAGTGCGTGAGATCCTTATTATCTTTCGAAATTAAACAAATCATGGCATCCAGGAGCCTTGACAAAAACTGCTATTAATGAAAGAGTTAAACAAGAGTAGAAGTTTGGAAAGGAGGAATTTTGCAAAGTGACTATAAAATCCGTAAGTAAAACAGGGGCTTTCCCTCTATGTAAGATTGCTACTGCTGGGGTGATTTCTGACAATAGAATATCTGCACCTAACGCACCAAAATCAATATGCTAGATTTAGGGGAGGGGGGAGGGACTGAATATACATGGTAAGATCTGATTGTAATGGTTTTGTCTCTGGGGAGTATAGATTTGTGTAGAAATTAATGAATTAATTTAAAATATCCTTCTCTGTAAAAAGAGTTGTCCCCTCACTTCTCCTTGAAGACTCCATTCTTGTTCTATCCTTTCTAATATTTAAATAGTTCATCAGTAATTTTCCCATTGTATTCTGAACCCCGTAGCACTACTCTTCAATATATATGAAGAGGAGGCATTTGTGGTTAGTCTGTTAAAAGTGAGTTTAGCTTCAATAAGGTGCTTCAAGGAAACTTCCCTTTTTGAGTGATAGTAAGCATACTCTAGTTTTTAAAACTTTATCAAGTAATTGATTTGATTGAGCCTCTATGGATTTTGTCTTTTGTTAAACAAAATTTATTATGAAACCTGTGATGCTGCTTTAAAAGAATCCCAAACCATTACATAGGAGGAGTCAGGAGTGCTGTTGATAGCAAAGAATTCAGAGGCAAAGGCTTCAAATTGAGATGTGAACATAGGGCCTTATTACGATGCCGGTCGCACTGGCTTCGGCCGTCCTGTCAGAGGCAGTCACACCGCTGTGGTCTCATTGGAAGTAGTTGGTCCGACTGCTGGATGACGATGCATGCATCCTGTACTCCGACTGCCCGCTGAAAGACCACCAACTACAACACCTTTACTCTGACCGCTAAGATGGCAGTCAGAGAAAAATAGCATCCTTAGGGCAGTGCAGTGATCTCCTACTGCTGTCCGGATTACGATGAGGGTTTCCGATGACCCGACCATGGCGGTCCGACAGGCTGCCTAGACTCGTCGGAAACAAAGGATTTGGGGTGCATACTCACCCAAATCCGGATCTCTCCAGCAGTCTCCACCGTGGATCCTTTCCTCCAGGTCCCCCCTACACAGCTGGCAGCTGAACCCAATGACTATGATCCTGTGCGCGCTGGAATTCAGGTATGTCCTTATGCAGTATGTATCTCCATTGACTGGACTTTCCACATTCCGCCACACTCCAGCAATTGGGTACATGGTGCAAATACATAAGATTTACTTGCCTTTTTACATGTATGTTCTTTTACAGACACTTTATGGCTTTTGGGAAGTGCTTGATGGCCTCTTCAAAACCGTGAGTTAATTCGTTTTTTTTGCACCTGAGGTTAGGGTAAGCCTTAGCGAGCTTATACCGCCAAGGTGTCTGTTTTGTGGGTTCTGAAGAAAGCTTCGTGTAGTCATGCCTAGAAGCTGAAACATGTCGACAAAGGATTAGGATGTACCTGACCAAATTCAATCAGTGACTAACATCCGTTTTTCACCTGTTTTTATTCAGTGCCAGGCTTGCCACCATTAAAATTGTCTTAGTCTAATCCTGTGCACTTTTTAATTCGGCACTTTTCTCCCCTTTTTTTGACATTTACCACATAAAAAATAGTTTTTTGTCTGGTACAAGATCAATCCTGAGCTCCGCTATAAATAAGCGTTGAAGCACACCAGAGGTGTAGTAGGCATCTTTGGTGAAACCCTATGATGAAGCATGTCACTAACCAGGTTGGTGAGTGAGGGTTCTTTAACTAAACTCAAGTGATTTGTCATTTGCGCACTGATATATATCTATGTCCTATAGTATATATCTATTATTTTTTCCATTCTTTCTTGTCTATTGTGCACTCTTCCGTTGTTTAATGCGCATTGCTTAGGGGGATTAAGAGTGTGTCCTTACCCTCTCTCTCTTGTTGTTTTTCATATTTCAGGCAGCATGCAGCTGTGAGAGATTTTTGATTCTTTTAAACCCTTGACTACATACTTTTTGGCTTTGGCACCAACATGGAGAATACAGGGCTTTCGTACACTGATGATGAGGTTGATGCCCTTTTGGCAGATCCCTCTCTTTTTTCTGACCCTTCAATAGCGCAGACCATTTCTCAGACCACAGAATGGGACAAATTAACCGAACAAAAGCGCAATCGTATTCGTACAATTTTACATGGGACAATATTGACAGAATACTTGCGCAATAACATAGCCCCTAAAGGATTGTTGGTTTTTAATGCTCCTCGCATTTTTTTGGATGATCCAGTTTTTAGAAAGGAATGGGCCCAGATCGCGTGGCATTGCACCCGGGACTGGTTAGTTTTAATTATTAAAACAGCCCTGAGACTCTCAGAAGCACTTATGGTCTAAATACAACTTACAGAAACACATTTCAGAACTACTCTAACTGGCTATAAGAAAAAACTTGAGGAGCTGAATAAGGAAATCAATGAGTACAAAGACACACTGACTCAATCTAAGGCCCTTAAATTCCAGAAAGACTTGAAGCGCTTCTCTTTCACCAAAGTTTATCCTTATGCCCACCCCGATTACATCCCCCCAACTAAAAATGAAGATCAAATTGTAACTTCAGATGAGAATTACTCCTTTTCTAGTGGGTCTAGTGGAGAGAGTTTCAAGTTTAAACAGGGGGGTAGAGGCAGGAATAGACCCTACCATTATCAACCTAACTGGCAAGTTCATCCTCACCAAGGGGGCCTAGGCTATCCCAACCATTTCCAACATCCTCAGTTCCCTATGATGGGTTGGAACCCTGGCTTTATGCCAATTCCTCCTTTTCCTCAGAACACATTTAGCCTTCCTTTTTTAGACAGGGGTCGGCGAGGTCGAGGGAGGAGAAGAGGAACCAACCAAGTCCACTGGGAACAGGAGGAAGCAATAAGGAATCACACACGCAGCAAAGTCGGAACCAGCAATCAAAGAGTTTAGTCACCAATCTCTCTTCAGTAGTACTGACACAGACAGAAAGTGAGGAGCTTGAGAATGGACTAGGTTTTGTCCCTACTGCACGACTAGATAGTTTCCGTTTGCATTGTGAACTATCTGAATTTTTCAGAAAGTTGAAACTTACGTTTTTCTTGGAGAAACGTAAATCTGATGACCCTGTAGATCGTCCAAGTGACACTGGATTCCGTTTAAAGTCCACATTCACACCTCCCCCTCACACGATTCCAGCAGAAATAACTGCCTTTGAGCAAGCTGTTTTTAACGATGTCGAGTCTTTTGAGGACAAAGGAGTATTTAAGAATATGAGTTCTGTAGAATTTCAGGCCCTTCAGTCACTTCATCAGAATTCCTCGATTGTCATCAAACCAGCAGACAAGGGGGGAGGCATTGTGATTCAGGATGCAATTGATTATGATCATGAATGTAGGCGTCTTTTAAACGATCATAAAAACTATACCCCTTTACTTACAGATCCCTCTCCACTATTAAAGCCACTATTCTTAACCTTGTCAAACATGCTGAATCTAGTGGATACATTACTAAACATGAGGCCGATTTTTTGACTAAAGGAGAAGGTATCATTCCTTATTTCTACACCTTGCCAAAAACTCACAAAAACAAGTTACCCCCTCCGGGTCGCCCTATTGTTTCGGGCATAGGGTCTCTTTTAGAACCCCTTTCGACATATTGTGATTTTTTTCTTAAGCCTTTGATTTAAAACACACCCACTTATTTGAAAGACACCAAAAGTTTTTTGGCATCATTACAAGATGTGAGGGTGGATAATTATACAACCTTTCTCGTGTCGTTAGATATTGAGAGCCTCTACACGAGCATCCCCCAAGACGATACCATCAAAGTCCTTGGGGAGGCCTTGAGTTCCACTACGTGGGACTTCCACACACCCAAACAATTTGTCATTGAGTGTGCAACCTTGGCATTAAAAAATAATTTTTTTGATTATCAAGGTACCCTTTACCTTCAGCCCACAGGTACATCGATGGGCAGTACCTTTGCCCCTAGTGTGGCATGGTTATATGTTTATGATTTTGAATGTAAACATATTCTGAGTTCGTCTAATCCTTTCACTTCCAATCTGTTATTTTGGAAGAGGTATATAGACAATGTTTTTATCATCTGACAAGGTTCTGAAAATATCCTTCTCAATTTTTTCACTTGGATCAATACATGTGATCCAAATTTGACTTTTACTCACTCTTATAACAGGGATGGGATGGTGTTTCTGGATGTGGTAGTCACCAAGACAGAAGGGTCGTTATTGACAAAGACCTATTACAAACCTACAGCCAAAAACAACCTTTTCAAGTTTTCATCCAAGACCGTTACGAGAGAACCTCTCTTATGGGCAATTTTTGCGTATTCTACGCAATTGCAGTAAGGTGGAGGACTTTCGAAAACAGTCAAAGGATTTGACGCAAAAATTGAGGAACAGAGGTTACCCCGAAAGAATTTTGAGGAACAGTTGTAAGAGGGCTAGGAATCAACCTAGGGAGGCCCTTCTGGAGGATTTTTGTAAGCAAGTGGCTGACATTCCGCTTACTTGCGTAACCACATACAATGTTACATCTAATGCCATCTCTAACTCTATTAAGAAATACTGGTGGATTCTCAAAAGTAATAACATTAAGTGGGAGAAGCCACTTTTTTCATACAGAAAGGCAAAAAGTATTAGAGATTCCTTGGTGCACACTAGACCTAGGAGCCTAAATAATCCTGAAGAGACTTCCGTCCTTAATGCTTGGGGACTACCTCCCGTTTTGGGGCATTTTCCATGTGGCTCATGTAGTGTGTGCCACCTCACTTCGACTACCAAGGTATTGAATCTGGAAAATGGCAAAACGTGGATCCAACGTGGTCATACCAATTGTAATACCACTAATGTGGTGTACCTAATCACTTGTCCTTGTGAGATGTAATATGTTGGAATGACCACTCGCAAGGTCAAACAACGCATCTGCGAGCATCGTAGTAACATCCGCTGCAAGAAACACACTACGAAACTGACTGAACATTTTTTGCATCTCAATCACACTTCGGACGATATGCAGCCTCATTCATCAAGCCAAAATCCAGTCGGTAAAATACCGATTCGCTAATAACTCCCGGTATTGAGTTAAAAATACCCAATCCCAATGCATCAACCAAAAAGCAAAAATCGCTATTTAAGGAATCCTTAAATAGCGATTCCTTAAATAGCGATAGCATTTAAGGAATCCCAAATAGAGATTCCTTAATTTAAGGAATCTCTATTTGGGATTCCTTAAATGCAATGCATGAAAGTTAAAAAAATTGCGAATTCGCTAATAGGGGGAGCAAATTACCATGAAGATGAACTGCATGGTAATTTGCTAAAAGTTTGAAAAATGCACTTTTGTGCATTTTTCAAAGTTTCATGTTGCGCACACACATGCCCTTAGAGCATGTGTGTGTGCAACATATGTGCACATATCAATTTCAGGGGTGCAATAGAGTGTCATTTTGACACCCTTGCACCCTTGAAATTGCATGAGCAATTTGCGAGAACCTACTGGTACTCGCTATTTGCTCATGCAATCTCCAATTCATTCCTATGGGCCTGGAGGCCCATAGGAATGATTGGGATGGCATTCCTTAATTGCTACTCGCAATTTGCTAGTAGCAATTAAGGAAAGTTAAGGAATCGCTATTTGAATAGCGATTCCTACATGCATAGCCTTTTGCTATTCCTTATTAGCGATTCCTTATTTTTCGCTAATAAGGAATCGCAAATGGCATTGTTGATGCATGTGCCGCTTAGAGTGGACTATTATTGAGCACATTCAATCAGGGTTCAAGTCACCCAATTTACTATTCGAAAAAGAACAGCAATGGATTTATCTCTTGTCTACTCATTTGGTGGGGCTAAATGAAAATATTCCTTGGGGTACTGTGTTGGGGCGCATAGTTTAGTAGCGCGTACTGATCTTAGTTGAAATCACTTCTCTGTGTACACATAGATGCCCCTTACCTTTGATATTTCCTATGCCACCTTGCTGGCCTTCTTTTCTGCACCTGTGAGTCATAAGGATCTGTTTTGTTTTGTTTTTTGATTAAACTCATCAGACAACGTAGGACAATATCTATGAACAACAGTAAATCCTAGACCTAAGTTCTGTGACAGGTACTAATTCTACTAGTTTGGTGCAGTATACATACAAGATCACGGGTACTTTACTCCGGTTTTTTAGCTTAAGATACTTTACATCTTTGAGTCATTAGGATTTGTGTTTTTCTGATTCAGTCCATTAGATAACGTAGGACAATTTCTATGAACAACAGTCAACCCTATACCGAATTTCTATGAAAGGTATTAACTCTATCAACCTGGTGTAATACACGTTTAAAATCATGGGTACTGAAACCCCGATTTTTTATGTTCAAGATACTGTAATTGTGTCTGCGCTTCCGTTATATACCAATAACGTTTTTTCCTCTCCTTGCAGCAGTGAACGAGGTTGGCAGTCTAGTTTTTTTGCTCTGCCAGTCATGTCCTGTTCACGTTGAGATTCACGTGATCGACGCTTGGTCATGTGACAGGCGAACGCTTCTGCTCAATGCGAGCGAGATTTTGCGCCGTCTATTTATACACGGACATGACAACGCCTCCTCGTCTCAGGGCCCGGTGGGATTTAGTAGGTGTTTCTGTTGGGCGGTTGACTCGGAAGAAGTAAGTACCGTTTGCAAACAAGATCGACTATGGTAGCGGTATGATTTGACTATGTTAAGGGACGAGGGGTTTCTGTTTCACTAAGTCTCCCCTGATCCTTTTCCTTTGTAGTTGTTCTGGAGTCCCGCTACCCACCATTTGCCCAAGGAGCAAGATGACTTTTTCTTTAACGTAAGCCCTGTTTTCTCCCTTTTATTCAAAGTTTGTCACTTAACTGTTGGTTTGCCTAGCTATAGCCAGAACAATTATGTTTGGCCTTTGTAGTCATGTTCGTAGAATCACTTCTAACAGTTTATATAAAATTTTAAGAGATAAACTGTTTTAACAAGTAGAGTCACTCGTTTTTCTGACTATTCAGAAGAGTAGTATCTAGAGTTTGGGCTCTCCTCTGTTTTTGTCAAGTTAGGACGAAGACGCAGTAGTGTCAGTTTCCTATGTTAGAATAATGAGTTGAAAAAACTTTATTTGAACATTTGCCCTGTGACTATCTCATTCTTGGATGAAGTAGAAGAATATACTACAACATGTCGTGCAAATACATAAGATTTACTTGCCTTTTCACATGTATGTTCTTTTACAGACATTTTATGGCTTTTGGGAAGTGCTTGATGGCCTCTTCAAAACCGTGAGTTCATTCGTTTTTTTTGCACCTGAGGTTAGGGTAAGCCTTAGCGAGCTTATACCGCCAAGGTGTCTGTTTTGTGGGTCCTGAAGAAAGCTTCGTGTAGTCACGCCTAGAAGCTGAAACATGTGGACCAAGGATTAGGATGTACCTGACCAAATTCAATCAGTGACTAACATCCGTTTTTCACCTGTTTTTATTCAGTGCCAGACTTGCCGCCATTAAAATTGTCTTGGTCTAATCCTGTGCACTTTTTAATTCAGCACTTTTCTCCCCTTTTTTGACATTTACCACATATAAAATAGTTTTTTGTCTGGTACAAGATCAATCCTGAGCTCCGCTATAAATAAGCGTTGAAGCACACCAGAGGTGTAGTAGGCATCTCTGGTAGAACCCTATGATGAAGCATGTCACTAACCAGGTTGGTGAGTGAGGGTTCTTTAACTAAACTCGAGTGATTTGTCATTTGCACACTGATATATATCTATGTCCTATAGTATATATCTATTATTTTTTCCATTCTTTCTTGTCTATTGTGCACGCTTCCGTTGTTTAATGAGCATAAGGCATACCTCCACATATGTCATGCACGTGTGTACAACTCACATGTTTAATGTGAGTTTTGTACGCATTAGAAGCAACATATGTGGGGATATGTGCTCCATCGTAGATGTGACTGCCGCGGTAGCAGCGTAATATGGTGGGGCGAAGCTTCCCGGACTTGGTGGTCGGAAAGGGCTAGCGAGAACGGCCGTTGGTCTGACCAGCATTGAGGCCCTTAGTGTCTAAAAGTAGCGAGTTATTAAAACGCCATCCATCTGCATGTGGCGAAAAGGGTAGAAGGTCAAGATAAGTGCAACCTGGTGCATGGTCTGATATCAAAATCGATCCTATATCGAAGTGAAGGGCGTGTTGAGTCAAGAATTTATTAAGGAACAAATAATCTGTTTGAGATTGAGAATGGTGAGGTGCAGAGTAGAAGGTGTATTCCTGAATGTCTGGATGACATCATCTCCAAATATCACCCAATGTCTTTCACTGGATGGTAGGTTTAAATTGTGAATGCATTTTAGTGTGAATAAATTTGATTGCTGAGTTTCTGTCCAATATGGGATCGGGAATTTGATTACAATTGCCTTAGAATATGATATATTCATCAGCACTTTGAAGTAATTTGTCAGAAATTGTGGTCCAGAAAATGACGACGGAGACTAGGCCCTTGAAAATTGTTATAGGTATATTATCAACAAGGAGTATAACAATAATCTATCGACCTTCAGGATCATGATCTTGGTTAATAACTGTAATGTGTATTTTTTTATGACCGAATTAATACTCCATTATTCTTTCCTTTAGCAGGGGAAGCAAAAACATTTTCTGCCCAGCCTCTTTTTAGTTTGGCCTACTCTAGTTCTAAGAGATGTGAACTTCTGAAGAAGTGCCACATCAGATGAGTTTGGCAAGATGGGATAACATCCTCTGTCGTTTAATAGGGTTACCTAATCCCTTGCTATTCCATCTAGTAATTTGGAATTGAATACTAAAACATAAAGCATGCACATTAAACATGTCTACAATAACCAAATTAGTATAAAACTGAATCAAATATAGGGAAGAATATAAATTAGGTTTAGTAAAACAGAGAAAGGAGGAAGTGGTAGTGAAAAGATTCTTGAGGGCGAGTAGGGGACAGAATATAACCACTGACAGAAATGTGAGCAAGAAAGCACAAGACAAAGAACAAAAAGACAGTACAAGTCATACAAATGACGAATGAAAAACATACCAAATATAGACAGAACAAGAGGGAGGATGGAAACACCAGAAGACGACTGCGACAACACCTGAAACTTCATAAGTCGGCAGGGCAGTCTTGACGTGGGTGAAAACATCACATAATGGTGGGATCAACAGTAAACAAGACATGAGAAACAAAATACATGTATCATAAAAGAAGATATTATAGAATAAAAACTTTAATTATTTTATGAAAAAAAATATCATGTCAGTAAGATTAAGGGTGGGCGGAGCTGATGTAGTGCCTGCACGCGGATCTCCACGGAGTTTGGAAAAAACTCAGTGGAACTCTGCTCCCTCCCCCCTCCCAATTTATTTACACATTTAAAAAGAAGGCACTTACCTGCGTGTCTGCTGCCTCCCCTGCCTGGCCGCTCTCCTTCCTGCTCCTCGCATCCTTCTTCAACAAAAAAACTCCTAGGTTGTACATCTTGCGCGCCTTCTTTTTTAATTTTGAAAGAATTTGGGAGGGTGGAGGGGCTGGCTAACTCTACTCCGCCACCGGGTCGGAGTTTTGCCTACCTCCGTGTTCGCAACGGAGCGCGGAGTAGGCAAATCTGCGCAGACTCCCCTGGTGGAGCGGAGTTACCCGGGCAGGGTTAAGTAAGGCATGAACAAGTCAACTAGTTTAATAAATATAAAAGGAAAACATGCGAAAGAAAGAGATTAATAATCAGGTAATTCTTGAAGTGTCCATATCTTCTCCTCGGTGTTGTTGAATACATTTCTTAAGGCAGTAGGCTCCTTGTAAGTAGTAGTCTTATCTTTGTAAGTCAACTTAAACAGGCAGGGGTGCATTAAACCAAATCGAGCTTTCATGGCTCTCAGTTGAGGACGCATGTCTAGGAACTGCTTCCGATGATCCGCAGTGGCTTTGGCTTTGGCTAGTCTATTTCCAGCCCAGAGGATTTGCTTTTTAGTTTTAACCACAGACAATACTTGTAAGAGATTGGTGTATTGCAAGAAAATTAGTATAACTCCTCTCTGCTTTGTGGAGACTATGGGATCCAGTCTGTGTGCCCTTTGTATATTGGGAGGAGTAGTTGTAGACGAGTCAAGACGTTTTGCTGGAAAAGTTTGAAAGTAGACAGTCGGATTGGAAGCCCTCTGTGTTTTCAGGAAGCCATACATACAAAGATTATTTCTGTGATTTTGATTTTTAAGATCCTCTGTGTGCTTTTTAAGTAGACACATTTCTGACTCAAGATGGGAAATACTTGAAGCTGTAAGCTGAAGATTGTCTGTTTTTAGCTCCACCAGCCAAACTTGTGATTCCAAAGCAGACCATTTATCATCAAGATGTTGCAAAGTCTTGGTAGTCTCTTCCATAAAAGGTTTCAATGTACAGATTTCCTCAAGGATCATATCCATGGAAGCAGGGGCAGATTTTACTGGTGAGGGGGATCTTTTTTTGTCCTCTTAGTTACCCCTAGCGGCATTTTACCTAATGAGGATGTCTTTGGAATTGTGCCTGAGTGAAAGTCAAGTTTCTGAGAATCAGCATCATCCATGTCATTGTAAGTAGAATCAGTTGGATAATGTAACATTGCAGGAGGTACCAGATAACTTAAGGTTTCTTATTTTCCTCATATAAAAGTAATAGAAAAAAACAGTACTCTACTGGTTCCAGACAACCTCCTGAGATAAACAAGTAACCCAAGCACATTAGCGGTATTAAGCTCAGATTGAATATGACCAAAATGAACACGCAGGAGGAGAAATCGCAATGAGAACAACTATGAAAATTATGGTGGGCATCTTCCCTGTGCAGAAAAAAGATAATTATTGAATGAAAACATTAAACTGGGCTTCGGACATCCAAACCTAACAGAGAAATAGGCTCCACAAATTATGCCGGTCATTGTGAGGCATGCAGCCACACCACGTTTATAATTGCTGTTAAAAGTCCATAAAACCAACTGGATAAGTATGACAGGAGCACTGAGCAAACAAACACCTTGTCTGGAAAATAAAGAAACATGCTCTCACCTCCTGAATATAAAAGTGTACAATACTCATAAAATAAGGAGCAGATACCAGAGGACATGAGTCTGGAATGCCAGTCACTTGATGTAGTAGGAGCATAGCTGCTTCTGGAGGCTCAGCATGACGATGTTCACCCTCGCCACCTCACAAAATGGCAGGCACGACCTCAGATTTGAAACTGAGAAATCCCACAGGCCTGGCATGCACAAAAAAGAGGAGTCGATTCAAAACAAAGGGCCCCAACGACTTACCGGGTGCTCAGTAGAAGATACATTGCTGTCTCCTCCACCGGTGAGTGCTGTAGCCGCCTCTGGTCCTGAAAATGCTCCCCACGTCCACCGGAGCGCAAAGGCATGCCACCATGTTGAGCGGTGTCAAAACCATGCCAAGGCATAGCTCTCCTGAGCTTCATTGTACAAGCCATTTTCCTTCATTTTGAAAGCCGTTCACACATTCAGAACAATATGTGTGGAATAAGTGTCAATACATTTGACAAGATTGACAACTGGGACACAAATAAGAAACAGTCAAATGAGATTGACCAGGAATGGTGTGCAGTGGTCGGACTCCATGCTCCTCTGTTTTCTTGGTAAACCACAATAGACCTCATGACAAACAGAGTAAGTGCTGTCTAGTAGGCTTGACCGTAAAATAAATTGTAGAGGGATCAGGGATGCCTCATTGGTAGAATCTCCCATTAGAGATACAGTCAATCATACAACAAAAGTGTATCACTTAATGGTTGTTTTTTGAACAGCCAATGGGAGTAGACATAATTCTGTTTATAAAACAAGAGCCTACAATCCCAGTATAAAAGCTCATCTCCAATTTCCTTATTACAGGCAACTTCTGATGTCTCTAGTTGCCTGTAATAAAGAAATGACGCAGCTGGACAACTGTAATAATTTATTACAGTTGAGTTCTGATGTCACAGTGTCTGCTGCTGAAGCCAGCAATCAATGGCAAAGGCAGGTTACAGAGCATAAAGATGCACTTTAAAAAACACAAAAACGAAAAGGAAAAGACAGAATCTCTCTGCATGTTTCAACACATTCTGAGCTGAAGATTTTTTTTTGTTTTTGTATCTGACTTGTAATAAACTGATTGAAATAGCTTTTTGCAGCAGATATTTAACTGCTTTTTGGTGTTTCCAATTTTGAACTAGAGATTCTAATGTTATCCTTCATATTGACAAACATCCTATATCTTTCATATGAAATACAACACAAGGATTTAAGTACGTTGTGGGAAGAGTGATTGTGTGACCATTTATTATAAGGAATAAAGTATGCCCTGCTGTACATTATAAGGATATTGCAAGTCTCCTCAGAGTTCCCTGACCTTACAAGGAAACTCTGGCTTCGGCCTCATTCTTCTACATGGTCATGGAACTCCATGGAGACTTGCTATATCTCTTTAATACACAGCTTTGGGTACTTTATTGCATACACTCTTTGTGTATGCAGCTGGTGTTATTCACATGCAATGCATATATTGCATATATTGGTGGAAAATGTTTTTTCAAAGTCTTTGTTATTACGAGGTCCTCAGTAACCTCTGCAGTGAGCTGAGTTACCAGGAATTGCAATGGGACCTTGAGGTTCCCACTAGAAATCAGGATTTAACAGCTGAATCAGTAATTCCTGTACTGAGTACCCTGGTTACTCCTCATTTCGCATCAGGTATTTTACCTTGAGACTCTACTTGCCGTTAGCAAGTGGGATCCCTTGGCGACACACACTGGGTGAAAAACATTGGCCCCACAGTGTTCCACGAGTCTGATTGGTTCATAATTGCAATTATCAGCCCTAGCCGAATTAAAACAGGACTTGTAATCGAGCCTTGTTTTCAGTTTCAGCCATGCCTTAAATACCTTCTGATAACGTACCAAAACGCCCTCAATGTTATAAGACATAGACTGAACATAATTTTTTTTTTTTGCCATTGGATCCGGAACTGTATTTCCAAGCTCCTGGTTCAAGATATCTACGTCTTTTCAGTCTTGCACAACACATGGAAATCACTATCAGGTGGAATAGTTAAGGAGACTACCTTTTTTAAAGTTTAGCAATTCACAAGTCATAGTGACTCTTTTACTGGCCATATCTATTCTTCATCCATCCTCTAAGAGTCTACAACACATAAACAAGGAAAATATAGTAAGTTAAATTGGGAAATTGGGTTACTGGTTGAAGGGGTTGAAACCCTCCACAAGCATCAACCACAATTCCTGTTAGGGTGAAATCACAAGGACACCCCAAATTAACCTGTGCTTAACCCTCTTGTAGCTAGACACAAAATCATTCAGGCTTAACTTGGAGGTGATGTGTAAAGTATATGTACAGAGTAAACATTTATTAATTATTTGAGATGAAAACTACAAAAATCCAATCAACTGAATTGGAGATATGCAATTTTAAAGATTTCAGGTAAGTGTAGTGCTAAAAGCCACTCGCAGTTTTCTGGTCATGCCAGACAGGGTGAAAGTTCAGCTGACTATGACATGATGGTGTGCAGTCCGGATACAGGGACCAGGTTAGTTCAGTTGAAAAAGTTACCTTCATAGTCCAGCGCAAAAGCGTTCTGTTCGCGGTGGAAGGGGCCACGAGAAGCAAGGAGAGTGTCCCAGATGGTCATCGATGTAGCGCAAAGACAGGGCGGGCATCATGGACGTCATTGCTGTAGAACAAAGATCCTGTTGGGTCCCACGGATAGTCTTTGCTGGAGCTTTGCATTGGCGAGCTGTCAATGCTGTAGCGTCAAGTGCAGATCTCGCATTGCTGGGCTGTGGCACAATGAGTCGGGTTCACCAGACCTTTGCGTTGGCGAGCAGTGTGGGTAGCAAGATCTTGGCGTGATCTTGGCGTAACTAGTATTGCTACTGCGTGAATGTGAATGAAAAATAGAAAAAAAGTAGGTTTGGACTATTTACAACCTACCAACTTCTCGTGAGTTCTCTGCGACTTGTGGTGTAATGATGACACCTATAGTGCACAAGAGAACAGCCTTGCCTCCCCCAGTAAAAAACTCAGGAAATGAGGCCCCGCTCTGTCCGTCGGTTGTAAATAGTCCAAACCTTTTTCTCTATTTTTCATTCACGTTCACGCAGTAGCAATACTAGTTACAGGTCCTGAAGAAAGCCAAGATTACTTGTAATCATAATGGCTGAAACATGTTGACCTCGTTCCATACTGAGGCAGTTACTTTTTCAAACTGCCCTGTGCACTGATTTTAATCTGGTAATCAATAGATGATGAATAAAAGGTGTTCTCTATTGTTAACCATTTTAGCTTGCACTGCACTTTTCACACATTAGCACTGCGCCCATCACTCTATATACAAGCTTTTCAGTCTTTACATTTGGCAGATCTCACTTGATCCCAGAGATATTCTGATTGAAAACATCCGTGAGCTCCTCCTTCGTAGAGAGGGAGTTGTAGCCCTTATCTGTACCAGGAGATCCCAAATGATGAAGCATGTCACCACGGTGAGTGATGGGATTTCGTCCTCTTAAAAGGACTTTCCACAACCTACACGAGAGGGTTTGATTTCTTTTCTTTTTCTTTTCTCCTTGTCTAGTAGTCAATGCCAGTTGCTCTGCGAGTGATCCTTAGGCTCGCTTAGACCCATGGACACTTTTTGTGTTTGTTATATATAGCTTGGGGAATATGTCCATGATGTGGTCTTAAAAATTTCCCTTAGACCCTCCACTCCTCTGTTCGTTATTGTTGGGGAAAAGATATTGCCTGTTAGTTGCATGCAGTCTGTGTGATGCCTTGCCCGATGCGTTTAGGCAGCGCCATCGATTTTTACCTTTTCAGAAAGCGATAAAAACACATTGTTAACTACTTTGTTTTTCCTTGTGACACAGTACCTACATACCTTGTGGGTTTTCATTGCTGCATAAACTTGCTGTTGATAATAATAATAATTATATCTTGTGCCAGCTGAGACAAAAGCACAGTCACTGTGGTAGAGGGTCTTCGACTGTATATGCTGGGCGAAAGATCTTTGTCGTGAGATCCGAGCAATATAAAACATAGGTATAGCAATAATTCCTACTGCTTGCTCTAGGAGATGCTACCACTGGCTTAAGGATATTTGTACAACACAATGGAACCTAAGAGAGGCAGAAGTGAAGACTTGTGAACAGCCATACTTGAATCTTTGACCAAAACTTGAATGTATTTCTGATGTTGATTTCACTTGTGACCTGAGGGGTGCATGTCTTACAGATATAAAAAGGCCAGTGGTACACCAGGAAATGGTGCATCAGTGAAGCGGTGACTCCCATCTGTTTTCAATGTCCACAACAGTGGAAGGGTTGAAAGTCTTAAGATTTTTCACCTGAAATGGACCTTTCAACGCCACTATTTTTATTCTGAAAGAATGGTTTCCTTCTGCCTCTTGAACGTGGCTAGAGGAAAAGCTAAAAATGTTTATTTAATTTTAAATACTGTCAGCCATCACTTCAGAACTGGTCACCCACTCCGGCCTGAGCAATTGCATATTCTGGTTTGATTTAAAATCTGCTTGAAGAGGGGCGTGGCTTGGCCAGCTGCAAGATGGCCGCACTGTAAGTGGGCTCTGCTGGCCAAGCTTTAAATCGCCATCATCCTGCAGAAGAAGGCGCTAACATTGCTCGGCTCTGGCGCAGTTACACTGACATCAATTTGGGGAATCACCTGCTACCTTCTGCGGCCCCCTCCGGCGCACCAGGGTCGTATTCTGCTGCCTGGGCCTGCTCCTCAAGGCCGGTCCTGCGCGCCGGAGGGCCCTTCTTCTCCGCGGTGCTTGGTGTGCCGTCCCGTCTCTGCCCTCCTTTGATCTCCTGGAAACGCCGGTGAGTGCCACAATTGCTTGGGGCTCGACTGCCGTGCCGCCCGGCCTTGATCTGCTTCGTTGGATGGCACCGCTGAGCAGTGTTCCGGCGCCTGTTCGAGTCGCTACATCCCCACGCAGGCCGGGCGGAGGGGGCAGCACGCCCCCCGCACTTCCCCGCTGCCACTCGGCTCCCTGCGCTGCGGCTCCCAGCCTCACGGGGAGGTCGAGCCCCTCCTCGTGGCACTCACTGTCCTGTGCAGCACCGGACCTGGCTCCAGTCTTCCCGCAGTGGCTGTGTTCCCATACACCGGACAGCAGCGGGGGCCCTCTTTCCTGCGGCTTTATCCCTCAACGCTCCATATATTTACCTGACGCTTCACTTGCCAGCCTATGCCTCAACTCTCCAAGACACAGCACCCTCAGAGGGCGGTGGGTGCGGCTCGCTGTTGTGGGCCGCCGCGGCGGGGCTGATGGGCGTGCACCACATCGCGGGCCCCCCACATGGGAGCACGAACGCCTCCTCTGTCACATCACCATTGACCCCTGGCTCCTTGTGGCGGGACGCGCTCCCTCCGTGCGTCCCCGCCGCCCTGCCTCCGGCTGCCACGGCTACTGCGGAGGCTGTCTTCCATCTTGTGGCCTGGGCCGCTGCCTGCAGCTCACTCCTTTGGGGCTCTGTTTGCCCGTGGGGGACGCGCCCCACTGTGACTATCACCCGTCTCTTGGGGATCTCTGTTGTCGTCCTGTGATGTGGAGGACTTTTGGGTTTATCACCGCTTCCTTGCTACGGTCAACCCCCAGGCATTGCCATCTGCCTCTCCGCCACGTCCTCAACTGTCAGCTCTCTCCTACTAATGGGTTCTGCTGTGCCACCTTCCAGTTGTGCTCCCCGTCTACTCTTCCTACTGATGGTGCTTAATATTGATAAGGCTGACCCCAAGCAACCCCGGCTTACCTTCGACCAGCGCTGCCAGGCGCGCCAGGACGGTGCAGTCGTGGACGGTGGCGACACCACGGCCCCTGCGGAGATGGCCGCCTCCCGGGAGGACGACCTAAAGTCCATTATGCTGGAGGTCAAATCCGCAGTTTCTGGTATCGCTGCTCAACTGGAACAGTTGACTTCGCGCCTGGATGTTGTCAAGTCACGGGTGGACTCACACGACAATCGCCTGCTCCATGTTGAATTTAGGGTTTTGGATGTAGAGGACGCCGCCACACAGGATCGCCAGAAACTCCTTCAAATGGACAAAATACTGGACTTAATACGCACCAAAAATGAGGATATGGAAGCGGGCTCCCGTAGGAGCAACCTACGCATCACGGGGGTGCCTGAGTCTACCAACATCACGCGTATGGAAGATTGTGTGGAGAATTTACTACGTGAACTTTTCGGCGAGATACTGTCTCCGGTTTTTATCGTGGAGAGAGCCCACCGGTCTCTCGGCCTCCGCCCGGGCCACGGGCTGCCGGCTCGCCCAATAATCGCTAAAATCCTCCATTTCCGGGACCGGGATGCGATACTCCATGGGGCGAGGGACAAAGGCAAGAGCCGCCATCAGGGACACTCCTTGTCCTTCTACACCCTAGTGGTACAAGCTGCCCGCCGCGAATTCCTGCCAGCGAAGCGCATTCTTCAAAAACATGAGATCCCCTACTCGTTGGCATACCCAGCCAAGCTACGAGTCCGGCATGTTTCCAAGACTCTCATCTTCTGAGATTCAAAGGCTGCCCTCATGTTCGCCAAGAAGCTTGACCGCTCTCAGCGCTCCACCCCTGCGAACTCTCATGAATTTGCTCCTGGCGACCTGAGCAATAATGACTGACTCGATCTTCTGCAGTGGTACTGCTGATATGTCTTCACTTCTATAGTTTTCTACTCTCCACCCTTCCTTTGATTAAACTCACTTTGCTTGGCTCCCCCATTATAATGCTCCGGAGCTTACCACCACTGTATGTTTGTAAGACTTTAGCTCTCCTGCTGTCTGCCAATATGGTTTGCTTGGCCACCCTGCTTTGTTGGCAGGGGTGTACGCCGAGCTTCACCATGCCCCCGCGGGATAATTCCCACTTCAGAATCTGATTTTCCCCTTCCAAGTTGGGGTTCCCTGGGGTGGTTGTGGGTGGTTTCTCAACCTGTTTGGGGGGTTGGTGTGGGTGGGGGGAGGGTGGCTCTTTGGGATTTGTTGCCTCCTTCCGAGGCTTGGTTGTTTTTGTCAAGATGTATTGCTTTGCCCTTCAGTTTGTCTTGCAACATCATTCTGTACTTGCCCTGCTATGCTACGCCATACTGCTCTGTGCACCACTCCAAGATCTTGCTCCTGGGCATGACACTCAACGGCATCCCACCCCCAGGTTTTGACGCTTGTGGTTTCCTCTTGCAGCCCGGCTATCGGTCGCGGCAAATTCTAGGTTGTCCTTTTTTTTATTCCTCTTGTTGTTGCACTGTTCTTTGCCTTCACTGTTGGATTGCGCACTCACACACACCTGCACGTGGGCCCTTCATCACACTCCACATGGTTATCTTTCCCAATATGACGGTATGACAGACATTATTCTAGGGACATGGAACACTCGTGATCAAAATGACCACCGCAGGGCTCGGCTGGATGGGCAGGGTGTTCTTGTGGATCTGCCGCCTCCTTCTGAGGTGTGTTGGTTTTGGTTATTTTGCATTGCTTTTTACTTCAGCTTGCCTTGCGTTGCCAGTCTATATTGGCTCTGCTATGCCATATTGCGTTGTTCTGCACACTACCCCAAGACTCTGCTCCTGGGCTCGACACTCATCAGCATCCTCCTTTTGGGGTTTACGGTTTGCAGTTCCCCCTGCTGCCCCGCTACCTGTCATGGCAGGCTCTCGGCTATCCTTATTTATCCCCTTCGCTGCTGCATCACTCGTCACTTTTTCAGTTAGTTAGCACCACCATATGCACCCACACGAAGACCCAGGCCATACTCACCACACTCCGTATGATTATTCTTCACAGCAAGACTAAATGACTGATATGACTTGTTGGACATGGAACATTCAGGGCCTCAACGACCACCGCAAGGCTGGACTTGTCCATGCGCATCTGGTCCGGCACAAGGTAGACGTCTGTCTGCTACAGGAGACCCACCTGCTCCCTGCATCTGCCGCCAGACTACACTCCCGGCACTGGGGAGAATCGCACTCCTCTTTCTATTCCAACTACTCTCAGGGGGTCTCTATTCTCTTATGTAGGGGGCTCCCTTGGCAAACCTCCCGCGCTATACCCGACCTCGCAGGGCGCTTTATTATTCTGCATGACCCCCTTCAGGCCCAACCCTTCACAATAGCTGCAATTTACGGCCCTAATAATGATGACCCAGATTTTTTGGCGCTGGTATGGCACCATATTTCATCCCTTGGCCCTGCTGCGCTTCTCTGGGGTGGGGACTTTAATGTTACGCTATCCACCGTCCTGGATCGCTCTGGCCCCCACGCCTCCCACCCACGTGCTGCGGCATTCCTAAACTCCACCCTCGCCGAGAACTTACTGCACGACGCTTGGCGCCACACTCATCCTGATGCCCGCGAGGGCACTTGCGTCACCGGCACACGCGGCTGTTGGTCCCGGCTGGATCTCTGGATCTCCTCTCCTGATGTCCTTTCCTGGCTCACCTCCGTTGATCACATGGCGCGAACTCTTTCAGACCACGCGTCAGTTAAGCTTGGTTTCCGTCTACCTCTGTCCTCCCGACGTGCTTTCTCCTGGCGGCTACCATCTAACGCTCTGCATGAGTCCGTCTTTTGTGACGAGATCCAGACCGCGATCACTAACTATTTTGAGCTCAATGAAGGCTCTGTGGACACTCCTTCCACTCTTTGGGAGAGTTTCAAAGATGTCATTTGCGGCGCTTGTATCTCTAAACAGTCCGGGGTCCTATGCTCCATCTGCAACACTCTTAATAAGCTGGAATCCGAAATTAAATGCTTAGACTCCTCTCAAACTCTGGACACTAGCCCCGTTACACTTGCCCACCTTTGCGAGAAACATACAGAATTCACTGAGGAGGCTAACAAAGAGCTCTCGTTCCTTGGCAGAGTGACCCAGGCACGCCGCTTCGGCGAGGGCGACCGACCAGGTAAAATCCTGGTTAACCTTCTCCATCCGGCCCGTGCTGCATCCTACATCATGGCGCTCAAGGATGGTGGCCCAGCTCGTACCACCTCTCCCGAGGAGATCAAGGCGCGTTTCGCGGATTTTTATATGCAATTGTACACTGCAGGTTCCGCCCCCCAGCAGGAGGTCCTCAACCAGTATTTCGGTACTCTCGAGCTCTTATGGCTCAAACTATCACCGGGAATATCTGGACGAGCCCTTCTCTAAAGAGGAGATACTCGCCGCCATCAACAGAATACCTGGTGACAAAGCGCCCGGTCTGGACGGCTTGCCCGTCTCTTATTATAAGACGTTTGCTCCACTACTGGTGCCGCATCTGGCCGCCATGTATAATGAGTCCTAAGAGAGTGGACAATTTCCACCTTTGCTCCGTGAAACCATGCTGAGCCTTTTTCTCAAGCCGGACAAACCCCCCGAACTGCGCGACTCCTATCGCCCCCTGTCCCTCATTAATATTGATAACAAGATCTTCACCAAACTGTTAGCGTCGGGTCTTCTCCCTCTCATTCAGCTCATCGCTCGCCCAGATCAGTCTGGCTTTATACCGGGGCAGGCAACCTCCCACAATCTTCGGACCATCTTCTCCGTCCTTCACCAAATCATCCCAACACTTCCTGCGGTGGCTGTCCTCCTTGACGCCACCAAGGTCTTCAATACCCTGGAATGGCCCTTCCTATTCTCTATCCTCCCACGTCTCGGCTTTAGTTCGGTTTTTATTCGTAAAGTCTGATTATTGTACACTCTCCACAATGCTCGTCTACGGATCAATGGCATGGTATCTGATCCCATCCCCATCGGACGTGGCACCCGCCAGGGGTGTCTGCTCTCGCCTCTGCTATTCGCTATTGCGATGGAACCACTGGCTGCTAGACTTCGACAACACCACACACAGAGGGGAATCGGGTTTGCGGCACGCACCCTCTTGGTATCTATGTATGCAGACGACATCACTTTGTATGTTCGTCATCCCCAGGAAAATCTAAGTCCACTAGTACATGAGATAATACGATTTGGTGGCTATTCAGTCATACAGGTCAACTGGAACAAGTCGATCCTCTTCCCTCTCACGGACGCCACCACTCCTTTCACCTTGGACTATCCTTTTGTTTGGGCATCAGGTTCCACTCGCTATTTAGGTGTCTGGCTGAGCAGGGACGTGGACGAACTCTGGAGGGCTAATTTCGGTCGTGTGGTTGACTGGCTTGAGTCGAAGATCCCCCTTTGGAGCCGGCTACCCCTGTCGTTAGCTGGTCGAATTGCCATTGCCAAGATGGTCGTCCTCCCAAAATTCTTATATTTATTTCTGAACATACCTGTTCTTCTCACCGCCCATTTTTTTTGCAGGGTTCGCTCGTTGATCATCTCTCTTGCCTGGGCCGGCAGGCAACCCAGGATCGCGTACGACTTTCTCACTCTTCAAGCTCTATGCAATGTGTGCTCAGGCCTGCTTCTTGCACTTTTGGCTTCACCCCACTCCCTTCCAGCTGCACGTGGCGGTCGAGGCTGATCTTGCTGCCTCGTGGCCGCTCACCACTACCCTGTTGGCCCCGGCCAGATGGCCAAGTACTGAAATAGACACAGCGGAGACCTTGCGCTGGGCCTGGGAGGGTCTTCGTCCCTTGCTTTCGGCAAACTCAATGCCGATAGTTCGGCACCCGGCTTTTCCTCCTCTCCAACCATCCGGCATGGCTAAACACACCACCCGCCTGGGGCTGAATACGGTAGCGGATCTCTATCCAGGGAATACGTTTTATTCCCTGGCTGAGGACTCCGGCCCCATGGACACTCTGCTTTTTTATCAGCTACGGGCCATCTGTAAGGATTTACACCCTGTGTTTCCTCTGCCTCCCATCTCGATGACCGCCCTTGAGTTTCTGTATTCATCTTCCTCCCCTCGGAAGTTAGTAACCAAACTCTATGCCCTCACGCTAGCGGCCACCTCCATCTCCACTGATCACGCTCTTGTGGCGTGGGGCGAGGACCTTGGCATAGATATCTCTCAAGCTGATTGGCTATACTGTTGTAAGCAGACTAAGCGATTGTCTCCTAACTATCGCCTGCGCCTTATCCATTTCAAATACTTGCAGAGGCTCTACCGCACCCCCGTTCAGTTGCACAAGCTGGGACTTATTCCCAGTGATAGATGCCTGTGCTGTTCAGCTCCTGCAGCGGATTTTGCTCACCTTGCCTGGTTGTGCCCCAAGGTCTCCGATTACTGGTGCAAGATTTGTTCTGCTATATCCGAGATCACCTCCTCGCCGATTCAGCCTGAACCCCGCTCTGCCACCTCGGCTTTGTTAAATTCTGCCCGTACGCTTCCCGCCGTCTAATTGCCATGCTGCTTGTCCTCGCACGGCGCAGGGTTTCCATGTGTTGGGGACGCAAACCTGCACCTAAATTCGCTCAATGGCTCGAGGATGCATCGCGCTGCCAGACCCTACTGTCTGAATTCTGGGACCTTATGCCAGCTAGATCTCGCCCACTCGACATATGGGGGCCCCTTGTCTCATACCTCCTTGCTCGTTCCCCCCAGCACCCGGCTTCCTCTCCCGCACTCCCCACCGGCACTCCGCCCGCGGCGGTCACCGGGGTAGGATAGTAATTGGCCTCCCCCTTTTTCTTCTCAGCAGGGCCCGCCTCTCCTTCCGAGCCTTGTGCATCTCATACCAATGTCTGTTTCTGTTCCAAATGTGTCTGTGTAACATTTGCTCTGCTGTCGTTATATGATGTTCTGAGCTATTGGTCCCCTTTGTGATCTCTCACTTGTGCTCATATGCATGGTGCATTGATTCAGTGCAAGATTGTAATTTGTCTATGCAACTTTGTTAATAAAGGTTTTTGAAAAATTAAAAAAAGAAAAAGAAAAAAAAAGAAAATCTGCTTGAAGAAACACTAGGCCCTTTCTTACACAGTAACCATAGCAACGCATTTTCTCATTTTCTGGGTGAAGAAGACACTGAATAGGAAACCATTGCTAGAGGACTTGGTGCTGAACAGGCCAGTTTGCCAACTGTCAGCGTAGTCTTTATTAGAAAATCATGTTTGCTTCTCTGAGTTGGTTGTGTTAGCTTAGGAAGCCCCACGCATTCAACAACTACAATCCTTGTGAGGGTGGACCACTAAAAGTCACTAAATTAACCTGTGATTACCCCTCTGATAGCTTGGCACAAAGCAGTTTGGCTTAACTTAGAGTCAAAGGGTAAAGTATGTATGCAGCACACAACCAGTAATAAAGTGAAAACACAGCACAAGAAAAATCCCAAAGCAAATTAGAAGAGTAGAGTACATTTTAATACATAACATGATACCGGAAAAAACAAAAATCCAATCAGTAGAACTGGAGATAATGATTTTTTTTTGGGCTGAATAAAGTGCCAAAAAGCACAAAGTGCAACTTGCGGTTATCTGGTCAGGCTGAACTAGGGAAAAGTCACAAGTTCAGTCCGACCGCGATGGAGCGCAGGTCGGATACAGAAACCAGGTTAGTCCCACTGAAACCTTACCTTCTCAAGTCTGGCTCAGAGTTCCGTTCGCTTTGGAGGAGACCATGAGGAGGAGGATGAGCATCACAGATGGTTTTGTCTGTAGTGTAAAGAGCAGGTTGGGTGTTAAGGGCGGTCATCGCTGTTGTGCGAAGAACGGGTCGGGAATCGCGGACAGTTATTGCTGTACCGCGAAGTGCAGGTCTTGCACTGCCAGTCGTGGTCGACAGTCATCCCGCGACAAGGATGTTTCACCAGAGGTTTGCATTGGTGGTCATCGTGGATGGCAGAGTCTTGGCGCAAATGAGCCCGATTGCATTTGCAAGGAACCCAGACTACAGGATTTTCACCTTTTCTTCTTTGGACGAACCTAGTGTTAGTCAATGAGAAGATAGGCGTTACAACAATGAAAAAAACAACTTAAGGGGTTTTTACTACCAGAACATGAAAAATTAGGTACAGATGTCCTATTTATTTAAATTCAATGCACCCTTCCACAGGAACATTTTAGAACCTACGTTAGGGGTGATTTATCAGTATTAGAAAGCAGTGGTGGCTGGTGACATTTGAAAGTGGTGGGCGAAAAAATTCAGGGTGAGTGCCCTGTGGCAGGCAAGCTTACGTAGTCAACATAGTTACATCCCACGCAATTGTAGGAATGATGTGGAATAATTACATAAGACGACGGAGATAAAAACTGTTCTTGCAGCACTCACCTTGAAATTCCTTTTTTCTTTTTTAAATAATGGGGTTCCCATTTGATCCATTTTATACATTTTTCTATGGGTTTAAACTGAACAGTGCAAATTGCGTTTGAAAAATACATGCTGCTTCTAACTTCATATTCCAGACAGGAGGCAGCAGTCCAACAGAAGCAAAAGTCTTGCCAACTAGTTGTTGCCTCGAAACCACAGGGAATAAAAGTGGCAGACTGGCTACCTAACAAGTAAAAAGTAATAAAAAGGCAAAATAATATACAATTAATGTCCATGCGGTTGTCTTTCTAGAGTACCCCTCCTAAAGCCTGTAGCTTGTAAAGTATTTGCTATTTCATCTCTTTATAAATTCTTTTACGTCACTTTGCCTATAGGTTGTGCTATGCAACTTATTGTACAATATGTTATATGTTGGTGGGTTTCTAAAGGGCCATCACCGCCTAAGCAGTCTCTTGGCACTAGGAAGAGGGCTCTGAGTGGGTTAAAGAATCCAGTCATGTGCACAGGAACTATGAATGGGAATCGACTTGCGTAACTTTTACATCCGTGTGTTCTCCATCTCTCAAGTAGTGTAGGACTAAACTCGATGATGTAGTTGCAATGGCATGAAGAAAAAGATCATCCTCCTGTTTGGAAACACGGACACAATGTTCCAGCAGGATGTGTTCATTTTGCCACACAGACTTCTTGTGATCACTGCGGATAGCCTCTGCTTCATATGCTCAGAAAGAGAGGGCCAGAATCGTGATCAGTGAGCAGGCGCAACTTATTGAACCAGATATCAATCCTATACTTTTTTCAGGTGTTGTAATTCTGCCAGTATGTTCTTGGTAGTGACCAAAGACGTACTACGAGCGAAATCGAGACGGGATAGTTAGAACATAACATAACACATCCATTGTTAGTGTTCCTAATAAGGAAACAAGTAATTCAAAGGTATACTATAAGCAGACATTAAATGCTGTGGGCATCCCTACCTCTGAAGCCTTGAACACCGAGGATTAATACATGGGAGACAGACTTGGAAATGCAGCGCTAACAGGAAACCAGGCAGGATCATTGGGGAGCTTGTGGCAACACATTCTTAAATACATGCACACTTGAATGCCGCGCACAATCACGAGGCCACCTCCTAGTGCTATGGTGCTAAATGCTGTTAGAAAGTGGGAGAGCTCAGCTTGGTGTCAGTGAGGGCGCACTCAAGGTGCGGTGATACTAAGGCTACCTCAGCATCACCGAGTGTGGTGTCATCGAGAGTTCAGCCTCGTGTCAGTTAGTGGTATGAAAGCACAGAAGTCGCCATTTCTAGAGACTAGCAGTTCTATGAACTCTTGAATATGGGGCCCAGGCGCATATTACCAAATGGTTTGGCGCCGCGAGCCAGGTTTCTTTCATCAGAATCTAAATTGTCGGTCAAATTCATTCCCTGGTTTCCCATACAAACCCCATGATTGTGGCATTTAAAACCCCATATTTTTCAGGGTCACGGGTGATGGATATAGTTTCATATCACGAGAGGAGCCTTTCCCGTGAGGATAAATCCTGCTGCAAGAACCCATTTTTGAGAAGTACATTCCTGCTCTGGGAGCTTACAAATATGCCCCCAGTTGCCAAGCATATTCCCGCCCTCAGTCATCTCGAATAGAGATGGAATAACTGCCTAATACCTGAACACGCGTATCCATGCCGCACACACATTGTAGACTGAGAAACTTAAGTAAAAGAAAAACTGTAAGGTCCCTGCCGACTGATTCCTGAAGCGTCTCTTCCCATCTCGCGGATCACGGAAATCAAAGACTTCTGAAAAACAGCTGCCTCCTGCATGTGCATTTCATCGTTCCCCTCACTCCTGCCCCAGGTAAAAATACACAATGGACGCTTGTTTGTAAATAGGCTAGCACTGAACAATCATTAAAAAAGACAGAAGACAGGGTTCTGGATTGGCAAACTAAGTGTTCCTTCGAAACAGTCTTGGAAAGGAGCGACTGCCATATTGGAAACCGCAGTCCTCGCTGCCCTCCTTTGGGAGGGAGGGGTGGAGGGGGGAAGCAGGCCACTGACAAGATTATTGTGTGTAAAAGGCCGCTTTATTGGAAACAGGTGCACATTACAAATTAAAATCCTTGGCCGAAACGCCTTCCAAAACTAGGCCTCACTAAATATAACATGCCTAACCCCGCCCACCGCCCCCTCCCCTAAATACCTTCGAGCCCGCCCCCGCCCGTACATTACAACCTTACAACAATATAAAACATTATAAAACATTATAAAACATTACACTCCTGTATAACCCCCCAACAATCTCTAAATCCAAACCTTCTGTTAACCAAAACTCCCCTGCCTGCCCCTTTTCAGCTATCGGCCCCCAAACTGTGTAACCGAACTAAACTTACCAAACTAACCTTTCCCTGTCGATAACCCCAACTCAACCACAATAACTCCACCAACTTCCGGTCAAACTGACCAGAATTCACCATAACCCCCGCACAGCACCTGCTCCAAGCGACAACGAACAAACATAGCCGAAACCCCTTGCACACCTGTCCCCACAAAAACGCCTGAAAATACGCAAAAGGGGAAAAAACTGGAAAAAACTTACACTGAAAAACCCAGCCCCGAAACGAAAATAATCGAGGGGCCAAAAAACCCCAAAAACGTGTTTTTTGAGGGGGGGTAAGGGTGGGAACAAAAAACACGACACTATCCTAGCTCCCGGCCACCAGGTCACCAAACCTAAAATGGTGGCCGGGGGCGGGCGCCTAAGGTATTTATACCTGCGCAACATTCCGCTACTTTTGGGCTCTAATTGGGCTGCATTTGGGCTACATTTCCCCTACCAGCAAGCCCAAATTCAAAACGGCCGCGCAGGGCCAGCAAACCCCTCCCTCCACATGCCCCCTCCCAAACTGCCCGGGGGTGGGGACTCCCTGCGGTCGCCTCCCCCCCCAAGCCCCCCTTGGGAGGGAGGGGTGGAGGCGGGAAGCAGGCCACTGACAAGATTATTGTGTGTAAAAGGCCGCTTTATTGGAAACAGGTGCACATTACAAATTAAAATCCTTGGCCGAAACGCCTTCCAAAACTAGGCCTCACTAAATATAACATGCCTAACCCCGCCCACCGCCCCCTCCCCTAAATACCTTCGAGCCCGCCCCCGCCCGTACATTACAACCTTACAACAATATAAAACATTATAAAACATTATAAAACATTACACTCCTGTATAACCCCCCAACAATCTCTAAATCCAAACCTTCTGTTAACCAAAACTCCCCTGCCTGCCCCTTTTCAGCTATCGGCCCCCAAACTGTGTAACCGAACTAAACTTACCAAACTAACCTTTCCCTGTCGATAACCCCAACTCAACCACAATAACTCCACCAACTTCCGGTCAAACTGACCAGAATTCACCATAACCCCCGCCACCCAGAAAGAGGGGGGCGGTGCAACTACCCTCCCCTCTTTCTGCCCCCCAACAAAAAAGGGCTTTATACACCACGAGCCTGATTCTGCCCCCTCAAACACCGGGACAAGACCTCCCTGAGCTCCAACAAGTAAAGATCCATGCCCAACCTCGACAAATGTACCCCATCTCCCCGAAAAAACTCTACCGCTTCAAAGCGGATGTCTTTGTGGGTGACTCTCCCGAAGCCCAAATCTCGACAAAACCTGGAGATCTCCAAATTCACTTTCCTCCGAGACCTATCAACCGCCCTGGGCTTCAAAGCCCCTCTCCACACCCTCCGCGGGACCAATTCTGTCCAGAGAACATGACAACCCGACCAATGCTCTTTCAACAACTCCAAGTCTCTTTTCATGGCTCGCAACAATACCACCCCTTTCACACTACAAAGATCATTCTCCCCCAGGTGAATTAAGAGAATATCCGGGCATTGACCCTTCACCATGGCTTTATTCAGACAGGGAATCAGCTCCCTCCAAAGCATCCCCCCCTTACCCTTCCATACCAATCTAAAAAGGCTGCTATTCAAACCCAAACTTTCCCCAAAATAACTTTTGCACGCCTGAACGTGCGCCCACTTGACGAAGGAATGCCCCACAATCCACACCGTCAACTCCCTCGTGTGTGGCCCGGCCACCGAACCTGAAATGAAAAACACATATGAGACTCACACCAAAGCAGTAGACGCAGGCGCCGAAGGAGGATCCTCCCTTACATATTTGTGAAAGCAAGAAGAGGACCAACGCCCCAAGCGCATTATATCGCCCTGCGACCAACCCCGGTTATGTGCCTCAGTCGCTGCCCCAATCCTGAAAGAATGTGTCCCAAACTGAGCGCCATCCAACCCCAACCGCTGCAACCCTTTACGCAGGACCCTACGCAGCTGATAGTCAGAGACGCGCGCCCCGTCTATGTGTTGAAAAACTAACTGGCCCCCCTCCCCCCCTGAGAGCGTCTTCCACTGCCCGGCCAAGCGGAGCGGACATGTGCAACTAGGGGATCCTGCTTCCAACCAAACCCCTTTTCCAACCCCCTTCTGATCTGTTTTGGAACTGGCCAACCAAACGTGTACACCTGTGTCCGATAGGAAAACATCCTGCCAACAAATACCCCACTTCACCTTGGTTCCCAGGAGCTCCGACACCCTGAAAGCTCCAAAAAACATGAAAACCATAAGGGTAGAAAACAATGCAACTTCAAAATCATCAGTGCAAACTGCAGGCAACACAGCCAGCAAACGAGCCAGCGTCTGCCAGGAAATCGGCAAACGGGACACCCCGGAACCGCCCCGTTCTCTCGCCCAACCCTCCAGCATCCTGCGACCTATTTCCCCAGCAGACGGGGCATAACCCCAAAAAAGCTTACCCATGAAAGCAACCCCAGCCAGCTTCCCCGCAATAGTGACCCGTGACAGACCCTTCTCAATGAGGTCAAGGATAAAATGAACCACATCCTCCGAACTGCGCCCCGGCTCCGCCCTCCTACTAGCACCTGACGCCAAAAATTCCTTCCATGCCAGTGTGTACGCCGTACGCGTGGAAACCGACAAAGAACCTACCACCAGTTGAAACACCCTGCGTTGCCGACCGACCAGAGGTGCTCCGGCATCGGGGTCGGTGTCCTGTCCGCCTCTTTGGCCAGCCCATGGAATCTCCCCCACTGTGAACGAGACAAAGCATCCGCAATGTCATTGTCCACGCCTGGTACGTGCAAAGCCCTGAATGAAATGTCATAGCGCAAACAGCCGAGTACAAACACCCTCATTAATTTCAAGATCTGCTCATCCCTGGCCGATTGTCTATTGACTACTTGCACCACCGCCATGTTGTCCACACGGAAAAGCACCCTCTTGTGTTCCAGCTCCTTGCCCCAAATGGTCAAAGCCACCAAAAGTGGGAAAAGTTCCAAAAAAGCAATGCTCCGCCCACCATTCTTCCACTCCTGAGGCCACTGCTCTGCACACCAATGCCCCTGCCAGTAAATGCCAAAACCTTCACTGCCCGCTGCATCTGAAAAAAGCTGCACATCCCACTGTACATCCTCGTCCCTGGCCAAAGGCACCCCGTTAAATGAGTGCAAGAAAAAGGACCACATCCGCAGATCCTCCTTCACCCCTGCCGACAGGCGCACATGATGATGAGGCAAGTGCCGGCCTGCTAAGGCCCGGCCTAGGCGCCGACAGAAAGTCCGCCCCGCCCGAACCACCCTACAAGCAAAGTTCACATGGCCTAGCAACACCTGTATTTCCTTCACCGTCACCTTCGCCCGAGCCAACATCTCGTCCAGCAAAACCAACATTTTGGATTTCTTATCCGCGGGCAACCGAGCCTGCATCGCCACTGAGTCAAGTTCAATGCCCAGGAATGAAATGACAGTATCCGGCCCCATTGTTTTCTCCGGAGCTAAAGGCACCCCCAACTCCTCCATAAGCTCCTGAAACGATTCCAGCGCACGCCGGCACTCCGAAGAGCCCGAAGAGCCCACAAAAAAGAAATCATCCAAATAATGTGTGACCCATCTGTGACCAGTGCGATGTGTGAAAAACCACTGCAAAAAAGTGCTGAAGAGCTCAAAAAGAGCACATGACACCGAGCAACCCATGGGTAGCGCCTTATCCACATACCATTCACCCTCAAATTGTATGCCCAACAAAGGCCAGTCGTCCGGATGAACCGGGAGCAGCCGGAAAGCCGACTTAATATCGCACTTTGCCATCCCTGCAGCTGCGCCCGCGGCCACAACCAGTGACATAGCGACGTCAACTGAGGAGTATGACACCGAAGCAGCGTCTTCATCGATAAAATCATTGACTGACGACCCTTCAGGCCATGACAAATGCTGAATCAGACGAAACTGCCCTTCCTCCTTCTTGGGCACCACACCAATTGGGGAAATGATTAAATTAGGAACTGGCCACTCTCCAAACGGGCCTGCCATCCTCCCCTCATGCACTTCCTTACGCAATTTTTCCCTCACCACCAGCTTGTGCTCTGAGGCGGATTTCAAGTTATCCGCCCACCGTCTCTGCCGGGGCCCGTGGTACCCCAAATGAAAACCCCACCTGAAACCATCCAAAAGAGTCTGCCTTGCCACCAAGTCCCCGTAGCCACCCAATGCATCCTGTAGCCGATCCCACTTAATTGGTGTAGGAGCCCTTGGGCCCAGAACCCTGTGCGCCCCTACCCCCTCGCCCACCCTGTGACTGCTGCGCGCCGCTAGACGTTCCTGCACCTGCTTGCTGCCCTCCTGATGGCCTAACTCCCCAGCAGTTAACGAGGGAGTGCCGCTTGCCGCACTTAGAACACTCGTGCCTGAATTTACAATACTCCCGCGTGCACAGGCCCTTGTTGAAATCCCAACAAGCCCCGACCCCAGACTGTGATGCGGCTGAGCCTCCCACCCCACCCCGGGTGGGCTTTCCCTGAAAGGGCCGGTAAACCAGCGGCAAACCACTAGCCGTAAAAATCGTCTTACCCCCTGGCGCGGCCCCCATAGTATGTTGCCACAAGTCATTATCCAGCTCACCCCATTTAGCTTCAGAATCCCAAGCCATACGGGCCCGAAATTCCTCGTCATACTGAGCCCAAGCATACCCAGTACCAGTGAGTTGAGCCTTTCGTATAACGTCCATATACTTAAATATGGCTACGCAGCGCTCGGGAAACTTTTCGCAGTAGACACTAGCATAAATTAGGAAAGCCGCCGTCCAATTCTCTATCGTCAGCGGCACCTTAGGGCGCTTGGCCAACTCGTATTCCTCCTCTTTCGAACCCTCCTTGGACCTCACCTCCCTGTGCAACAGCTTCAGAATCTCCACATATTCACCCTTCCAAATACGCTCTTTTGTAGCCAGCATCAAATGCGCCCCCAGAGGCTTAGTCACCCCCATATACGGGAGCTTCTTGATCTTCAATTCCTTGCTCTGCGGCTTCTCCTTCCCATCGCCGGCCTCTACCTGAGACCCACCTTCCACCTTGGTCCCCGACAATGTTCCCTCCGTCCCCGTGCCAACCCCCGTGTCCTTCACATACTTGCCTCTATATAGTCTCCCCTCCGACACACCCCCACCCCCATCCTCCCCAGACCCCACAGACACCATAATAGGTTTGGCCTGTGTTTTCGCGCTCTCACCTGGCTCTAAGGAGGGTGTGCGGACCGACTCCGACCGCTTCACCGCCCGTGCCGAAGAATCCCTTGGAGGATGCGCCCTCGCTGACGGGCCGTGCTCTCCTGCCGACTTCACCACCACAGACTGTGCCATGGGTACCACACCCGGAACCTGAAACAGACTACGAGAAGCATGAGAGTGTCCCCCCACCTCATCACCCCGTATCTCCCCTTCCTCGGGGCTATCCTCATCATAGTCGAGCAGTAATGGCTCCTCCACCATCAGCGCATCCTCAGCAAAATCCACCATTCGGGCCTTACCGGACCCTACATTAGCACCAGCGGCCTCCATGGCCTTATAACCACCTTGCGGGGGAGCCGACTGTACTCGCCGGTCCTCCCCTCTACCACGCTTAACACAAGCATCCATATTATCAGAAAAGTCCATCCATCTTGAACGCCGTGACGTTGGGGCCAGCGAGGTCGCGCCTGACCTTCGTGAGCTGACCGCGACGGGATCCCCCGCCGGTACGGAATGTGCCGCGCAAGGCCTCATCCTCCCTTCTCCTCGGCGATAATGGGCCGCACCTCGCCCTACCGAGTCCGCTGCTCTGCCACTTGACCTAACCTGGAAAGAAAAAGTTTGGACTGGTGTACCAGGAGCAACAAAACCACTAGCTGCCCGCGATCCACTACCCCTCAGAAAACCCGAACTTGCCACACCACTACCTGACGGCCTCACTCGTCCCGCTCCCGCATTCAGCGGCGCCACCCTCTCCTCCTCATCCTCGCTCCATTCCAACCGAGCATGACCCAACGCCGACGCCACAACCTCGCTATAACCTCTCCCCCCAGACAGCGACCGAACTGACCTGGCACGGGCACGACCGCTCGCCCCATACACTGCCCTCGTCCTGTCGCCACCTACCGCTACCTGCCCCAGGGCACCTGACCACCCTGCCGCTCCCTCCCCACCCAGGCCCCTGACCCCTTCTGCCCAGGAGGGAAAAATGTCCAGGCCCTCGCTCGCAACACCCCCCCCAATTGCCTCCCCGTCCCCTACAAACCAACCTTCTTCCCTAAACTCCCCTTCTCCAGCCCCCCCCACAAGATCCTCATCTACGGCATGCCAGCCCACCCCTCCTTGAACCTGCCGTTGCTCTGCACTCCCCCGCTCCAAAAACCCCTGCTCCCCAAACCCCTGCTCCCCCTGCCTCCTCAATTCCTGTGCCGGACACCAACCCTCCACCTGCGCCCATTCTCCCTCCCCCAACGAACTCGCCCCCACCGAAAAAACCGCGCCCCCTATGGATGAACCCGGCGAAAACAATAAGGGGCTGACAGGCGCTGCTTCGCCATGCCCCCCGCAGCGCTCGTCCACCACACCCCCCCCTGCATACCCCCCCAGGCCCCTCAACTCTGTCACTGAGCCACGTGACAGCTCCGGACCCGTATTTAACCCCCCCGCCCTCCCCGCGACAAACGAGCAATCTCCGAAGTCAAAACCGGCAGAACCGGCCGCCAGTGCCGACCCCCGCGCCCAACCCGCCCCTTGCTCTCCAACCGCCGGCCCGCCCACACTCAGCAAAACCTCCTCCTCCCGCGCGCTACCTAACACCACCTCCGGCCCAGACGACGAACGACGCTTCGTGCCGCGCCCGCCCCCGCGTTTACCCACCATCGCAGGCGATGACACGGAGCGCGCTGACAAACCCGCCCCAGGCCCCGTCGCAGACACCACACCTGCCTCCCCCGGCACCGTTACCCGACCCGACTGGCCATGACGAGCGGGGACCGCCCTTCTCACACGCGGGCGCCCCCTCTCACTCACCGCAACCTGCCTCGAACGCTTCGGCGAAGTACACGCCGCAACCGCAGCCGCCACTCCGGCCGAGGCCTGCCGCGGAGGCCGCGACGGCCCCGCGACGTCCCCGATCACCAAGTCCATCCTGCCTGCCTCCGATAACAGCCGAAGAGCCTCCAGCACTCGGTAATCCTGGGACGACATCACGACCAACCTACACACAATTAATAGACACCTCACAAAAAACACGACACTATCCTAGCTCCCGGCCACCAGGTCACCAAACCTAAAATGGTGGCCGGGGGCGGGCGCCTAAGGTATTTATACCTGCGCAACATTCCGCTACTTTTGGGCTCTAATTGGGCTGCATTTGGGCTACATTTCCCCTACCAGCAAGCCCAAATTCAAAACGGTCGCGCAGGGCCAGCAAACCCCTCCCTCCACACGCCCCCTCCCAAACTGCCCGGGGGTGGGGACTCCCTGCGGTCGCCTCCCCCCCCAAGCCCCCCTTACGCAGGTTTGCAAAATGTCTGTAAAACCTGGTTTCCGCGCAGATCTAGGCATGGCCCTTAACGCCCTGGAATTAGCAAATCTATGTTAATCGATTTCAGAAGTGTTCTCAACTGGGCCTTCCGATGTGACTACACACTGCACTGCAGTTATACTTTGCACGCCAGTGCTGCTTTCCCTCTCTGAACGATAAACAGCCAACACGAACACCTGCTGTATGCTCATTATCACGGAAATGAAATCGGAGCTGCAAAGACAAACCCTTCTACAGCCCACTCCCCCAGCTTCTGTTGTCCAATAGGAGGCTTAAACAGTGGGGCAAACATGACGGGGGTCCTTCAGTTGTTGCCACCCACTTCACTTTGTCGATGTACGCCAGGCCTGCCCCTTACCATTTAGTTCAATGGCGCTCTGTTGAAAACGCCTGGGCTACAGCGTAAGCGCCCCATTTAAAAGTTAATAATTGTCGCTTCCTCCGGCCACTCCCATCATGCGACATCACTCTCCTTGTGTGTGCCTCGAGGGCGATTAATAGCCCTCGCCCCCGGCTGGCACATGCGCAGGAGGACTCGTCTCAGTCTGACCTCACCCCTTCCTTAAAAATAAAAAGCAAAATAGAATTTGCACGAAGCAGTGAGCGGAGCGCTTTATTTAAAGCTGCTGCTCCACATGGTGTACATTCTCTCTTCTTCTCCCGGCCACTGGTAGGGCAACACCCCTTTCGCCCATTATAACCAGCCGCCACTGTTAGAAAGAAAGGTTTAAGCTTGGCAAAAGGTTTATTTTACAGGTCAAAAACTTCACACACAGGCTACAGTATAGGATGTGTATAAGTAAATTAAATATAGTGGATGCCAATTGTACCATATTTTAGGGAGAAAGCACAAGCACCTTACCACTGGTTAGCAGGGAAAAATTACACAGAGTCCTATCGTCAACAATAATGAGTTCCGCAACAGAAGGCAAAAATATGGGGGTGACCCTGCAAAAAAGTCCAGGTCCACCAATAGGCAAATGGCTCCCTGAGCCGATCCATCAGTCACTACAGGATCTGTAGCTTTGTTACACATTTTCACTTTATAGCATGCAAAGTGTGATCAAAGGGCCAGTTATCTTGAGCTATTCATATTGAGAAGTGCATGCACTGAATCTATCACCTTTTTGGGATCCTTGGAATAGTGTTTAAGGAAAGAAACTGTGTTCAGATAAAACACTGGTCTGGCTGTGGTCCTACCCTCTATAGAAGCTTAAAGGCATTCTCCCCTCAGTCAGGGCCATCTGTGGCGTAGTGAAAACAACCTTTAAGTCAAGGACATTCTTGGGTGCCTGTTTATGTGATTTTGAAATAAGAAAGGATTCCAGCTCTGATATATACATTATTCGGGTTTCTAAAGTGCTGTCACCTTCAGATTAGATGGTAATCATTTTTGTTGACTTTTTTGCATCCAACCCTGTTTATCAACCTTAACTTTCAGCATCATTTATGTGATGTCTTGTGACAGCGCACCAAATTATGGAAAGAGGATTCAGTGCAGAAGTTGCACACTAAACAGCTGCATTTCTTTTTAAACTGGATATGAAATAGCAGGGGATCTTCTCAGGAGTCTTCCCCTTCATCTAACAAAAAATAGTCTCATACTGCTGATCATATTCCACCTTTGATTGACTTAGGAAATTGTTAGCTTTTTTTTAGGGAGCTCTGATCACTTTGTCAGCGTGGGGTAGTGAGAGTAGGAAACATAACAGAGAACAGTCTTTCTGGGAACTAAAAGAAAAGAAAACAGTGTTTTGATGCATAGGCCTTTTGAGATCTTTTGGAAGGTCTTTTATTGTCTCTGACTGCTTCAGCCACAGAATGTCTGAATTTAACGGTGGTATGGACAGATGTGCCTATAAAAGGTTTGTTCTACTGCATTAAATTTCTCTTCAGCCATTCCTGGAAAATGTGATACATTGGTCATTTGGCCCATAATCAAGGAAGACTTGTAAAGATAAAATAAGCTGCCCAAGTGTTAATGCAGAGGCTACTTACAGGGAAGATCCTGTTTCACAATTTAAAATCACCACAGGTTATTTTATGTATGTATGCAGTTATGAGGAACCCACCAAGCCACAAAAAAAAAGAAAACTTCTCAGAACATCACCACATTTCCACGCCGCACTCAGCTGAGACGGCATTTACAAATCCAACATTTTGGGAGCACTTGTGTAGTAATAGTAAGTAAGGTAGCATGGTGTTTCATTTTGTGTAAGCTTGGTTTTGAAATATTCTGTAATAGTTTTTTAAAGTCATCCTCAAATCGCCTATCTGTTTGAAGGATGGAATGTAAGATAGCACAATTATTAGCCTGTGTTACTGGAAGATAATGTGTCTTTGTTTTTATTAAAGAGTGTTTGAGAACATGCTAAATTTCAAATGTTAGACTTCTATTGGGCATCCATTACATGAAAAATATAACCTTTATCTCACAGCACAGATGAGACTTCACTTGAACCTGGCATTAGATGACATTGGATAACATGGACCCAGGAGTCAGTTCAATGTGGTGTAGAATATGCTCTCTGCAATGAAACAGGCTGCATCAGGACCTGAAGCAAGGTAACATGTTTCCCCAGTTTCCAGCATTTGCCAACAAACTGGGTGTGAAAGGTAGTACCAAAAATATTGGATTATTTTTTACGGCACCCAGATTCACCCTTGGCATTCATTCATTTTCAGATAATGACAGACATTTACCTTCATGAATTGATTAGAGGTGGCTTTGCTAGGGAACAGAGCTCTGCTCCCCACTCTCCGGGAAGCGCGTATCCTACCCTCGCCACAGTGTACAAGACCCATGAGATATAGCACAGTGTCGGTGTGCATACTTTGCATGCAGGGGGCGCTGCATAACAGCTGGCAGCTCAGCGCCATATTTAGGTCTCGCCTACGGAGCGCGCATGAGCTGCTTAGGAAATAGACCTTTAGCAATCGAGATGGTTTTGAGGCCAAAAACGTGCACGCGTTGCATTGCTTTCAATGGCAACGCGTGCACGTTTGGCGATTCCCTTGTGGGAGCGAGCAGCGGCGCCATATGTTATCAATTATCGCGCTTTGCTGCTTGCTCCCACAAGGGAATCGTGCAGGCCCCCTCCTCTACCCCCTCCCCCTGCTGCCGCACAAGGCGCGCGTGCTTGTGCTTGTTTGTACGGGCGTCGTGATGTCACACGGGTTTCTTAGTAAAGCATCTCCCGCTGATGCAAAACCCTTTGGTTTGACGTGTTTGCAGGAGCAGTGCGTTCAAGTGTCCAGAGCTTCAGTGAGACCAGGCACAGCCCTTGTAGTGTTGCAAGCGACCCCCCATCCCACAGTGGGGCTGCAGGCTGGGCAGTGCACATTGTGGCAGACCCAGGGCTGATTTTCATGTGGCCGGGTCTGAACTGGGGTGGCATAGTGGGTGAAAAAAGATGGATTGGGATGTGGCCCAAATGATTTCTAGCAGCTTAGACTAATCCAAGTTTTCCTGGGCAGCACCGTTGTCGCTACAGTGAGGAAAGAGTGGAGATGTGTCAATGACAGCAGAGATTGCACCCCCCCCCCATGCTGCTGCCCTCAACTGCCAGTGAGCCTATGTGCCTGTGTTTCCGGTTGTCTGCCTCTGTTGGAGTAAGTGTGAGGCAGGTCCTGGGTGGTGGGTGGCTACAAATGATAAGGGCACTGGAAGGGAGTGGTTGGCCCGTCTGCTGCCCAACCTTTGTTGCCAGTAAGAGATATGTTGAAATATATTTATAGCCCACCCCAAGGCATCAACTGTTGCGTGTGTGGGCCAAGTGCAGATTCTGGCTACACAATTGATTATTGCAAATCTACAGTGAGTTATGTTCTGTTGGGAGACGTGATTTTCTTTACAAGATATTGAGGTGCTTTAACACAAACACCTTCGTACAGACCAATGGATGATCAATGCCACAATATGTAAATCTGAGAAATGCTTTTCCTGTTCTGAATCGGAGTTAGAAATGAAAGATTGAAGGGAACACACACAGACAATTGAAGGAACTCCATGAGGCTTCGCCCTCAGCATGTGTGTAGCATTGTCTAATTAAGATCCCATGCATAATAAGACAAATTTCCCTGCATTTCAGAGATTTTTGAAGATTTAATGCAAACAAGGTTCTGGCAGGTTTATGAGAAGAAGTTTAAAATTCCAGCAAGAACTTTTTCTGTATGTCAGTATATGGATTGTCATCCTGACCAAAGAGTATCCATGTGTTCTGAGTCCAAAGGAGAACCCACAAGCCTTTCCGGGTTCGAAACACTTCGACAAGGGCATGACCCAAAGAGCATGGTCTAAAAGACATTTTGGGCACACAGGGATAATGAGGTTCATGGTGTAAAGAAAACACCCCTCTACCCCTCTTCTACCCCTCTACCCCTCCACTACTCCTCTACTCCTCTTCTACCCCTCTACCCCTCTACACCTCTACCCCTCTTCTACCCCTCTACTACCCCTCTACCCTACTACCTCTTTACTCCTCTATTACCCCTCTACATCCCCTCTACCCCTCTTCTACTCTTCTACCCCTCTTCTACCCCTCTACTACCCCTCTACCACCCCTCTACCCCTCTACTACCCCTCCACCCTTCTACCACCCCTCTACTACCCTTCTACCACCCCTCTACCCTTCTACCACCCCTCTACCCTTCTACTACCCCTCAACCCCTCTTCTACCTCTCTTCTAGCCTTCTACCCCTCTACCCCTCTTCTACCCCTCTTCTAACCACTGTAACTAGCAAAGACACTGTGTCACGGCAGCATCACTCAGCACCACCACAGCATCACTCTGCATTACCACAGCATCACTCAGCACCACCACAGCATCACTCAGCGCAACAGCAGCATCTCTCAGCGCCACCACAGAATCACTCAACACCACCACAGCATCACTCAGCGCCACCACAGCACCACCACAGTATCACTTAACGCCACCACAGCATCACTCAGGGCCAACAGAGCATCACTCGTGGCCAACACAGCATCACTCAGCACCACCATAGCATCACTCAGCACCACCACAGCATCAGTCAGCACCACCACAGCATCAGTCAGCGCCACCACAGCATCACTCAGGGCAACCACAGTATCACTCAGGGCCACCACAGCATCACTCAGTGCTACCACAGCATCACTCAGGGCCAGTACAGCATAACTCAACGCCACCACAGCATCACTCAGCGCCACCACATCACTCATGGCCACCACAGCAACACTCAGCACCACCGCAGCATCACTCAGCAACACCACAGCATCACTCAGCACCACCAAAGCATCACTCACGGCCAACACAGCATCACTCAACACCAACACAGCATCACTCAGCACCGACACAGCATCACTCTGCTCCACCACAGCATCACTAAGCACCACCACAGCATCACTCAGCACCACCACAGCATCACTCAGCACCACCACAGCATCACTCAGCACCACCACAGCATCACTCAGCACCACCACAGGATCACTCAGCACCACCACAGCATCACTTAGCACCACCACAGCATCACTCAGCAGCATCACTCAGCACCACCACAGCATCACTCAGCACCACCACATCACACAACACCACATCAGTATCACTCAGCATCCCCTTTGCAATAGAGCACCACCACATCATCATCACTCAGCAAGACCTAAGTATCATTCAGCATCACCTCAGCATCGTCTCAGCACCAGTCACCACCACAACCACCATTACCACCTCAACATCACTCAACACCACCTCAGCCTGCTCTCGGAATCTGCCATCTGTTGATTCTCCCCTAGCGTCTGGCCGCTGCTAGTGTTATAATACAGGTACTAGTTCACAACCTTCAACCTCTAATTGTTTATACCCCCTCAAAAAAAAACTTTAACAAACAACCATTTGAATAGGCAAAAGCAAGTTGCCAGCATTGCAAGAACAAAAGAATAATGAGGAAAAATTTTTATTGTACATAAATGTTTTAATATGGTCATTCTGTTGGACATAATGCCTTCTTGGTCATATATAAGGTAACAAAAATGCTACGCGCACTTTTTTATTACAACTTTTCAGCATGTTGCACAGCAGCCACACTTCTCTACAGCACAGCTTAAACACATTGGCAAAGTCAATAGCTCTGCCTAAACACTTAGATGGCGTCAAAGGCGAGACCTATTGGCTATGCCAATGCTTGTTATTAAATAGCAGGAAGTATGATTTAAAAGGTTCCCTTCATAAATTCCATGTGTGTGCTATTCATCGTGGTAAGAGCTTGTTTTCAGGGCAACAGAGCTCAGCTCCCAGCACTCCCCAGCAGTGTCATTTAAAGCTCCTTTCCCATAAGAGGACGCTAATGATTCACAGAAACACCAAGAGTGAAGCAGCGAGCCGCAGAAGTGGAGCACTTGATTTGCCTGTGTGCAGACCCAGTTTGATTGACACCATTTCTTATTTAAAAATGTTTTTAAACTTTCATAGATTGTGTGAAAAATCTTATATAGAATTTCGGAAGCAGCAAAACGCGCTTTGGAGGTTTCAACATACACTGAAAAGTGTCTGAATAGATACGGTTATGTATGTGGTGAGGCCATGTTATTCCTTACAGTCCACCATCTCAAGTCCCCCTAACTCTCAGTGAGTTTCTCCTCAGCTATTTATTAATGGGAGTGTCAGCCCTTGTTGTGTAAGTTTGGCCTGTCTCTATAGTGCTTTAAAATCTGTTTGTAACTTTTGGGTGCTATGTTTATTAGCTCTCCTCATCTCTAGACAAGATTATTGGACAAGTGTAATTCAGAGTCTCCAGAATGCTCCTTTCAGTTTAATAAATACTTCTTGAAATCCGATGATTTTACAAATTTGATTTATTTTTTGTTATCTTCATGATAGATGTGAAAGACAAATCGTGACTCACTTAATGTGAGTTCCTGGATGTATTTTAGCCGTCAAGTGTTTCACTTTGGCCTTGTTGTCCCTTGAGCTTTTCGAGGCATAATTTAGGTTTTGGATCTAGAATGCCTTATTCATGGCCGCATTTGGCCTTCTTGACGATCAAAAAAGGACATGAACCTTAGACACTACAAATGTGATACTCGGTGATTCTGAGTGCGTTGTTGCTTGGGATGATGATGAAAAACTATGTGTGGTATTGTGGGATTTACCTCTGCTTAGTGTTTATTCTTAAGCAGCACCATGGAGATGGAACCTGGTGTAAGGGAATGTTGGCCGTCTGGGTCAGTTAGCCAAACTGAGCCTTGTTGGATGGATGGGACTTTTCTACTTGGATTAAATCTTCTTTTCCACCTAATGCTGGACTCTTCATTATTTGAATTTTAACTATTTCACACTGGCGACAAGGATGGGATCCTAGAAAAAGAACTAACCAGTTGTAATGGAATGTTGGGTGTCTGGGTCAGTTAGCCTTGTTACCAATACATAGAACGGTGTATTGATGGTATTAAAGTCCAAGGTTGTTTATTAAAACTCCTAGTGGGTTCAATTTACAGATATAAGAGGCTGCGTTCATGTTTTGAGTCATGTGAGACTCAAACACAAGTTCTTATAGTCAGTGAGAAGTTAATTTTTACCACTTTGTTTGTTCCTTTAGACACAATCTATAGTAATGTTCTCCCAGTACTGAAGCATAAGGACCTGGTGATCAGTAGGACGTTATCGACAACTGTATCACACACCACTGACAACTTGTAGGAAAAGGGGTATTAGGCAGTGAGTCTGGTTAGGCTTCACTATGCAATAACTTCACGTTCCCCCAAATAGGTCCTTTGGATTCATACTAATAAATCCCTAGCTCAGTCCTGGTAGTGTGGCACAGAGCAGTCATGCTTTACTAGAGGAACATGTGTTAAGCATTTCAGAGTACCAACATGGAAGATAAGATAAGTCATTGATATGATTCAAAAGAAATCCTACACCAATTGATAAAACTAAAGCAGCTTTTCATCTAAAATTAGACACCAAACTGAAGATAATTGGATGAATATAACCAGAGTTATGGACTTTTAAATGAGAAATAAATCTGTGCATCTAACTCTTGCAAAACAATAATGTTGCGGTCAATGGGAAAACACACATTTTTCTTTTAAATCTCTTTTATTGATTTTGTTTTATTGCAATAGTAACAACAGCCATCAGCATTACATCTACTGCATTTATAGTTCTTAGGTAACACCTAATAGATACATTCGGGCAATAATAGCATTACAATCACATATACCATAGACATGTAGATACGATAGCTCCATATAAATTGTGCTAAACCAGTGTCTCTGTTTAGTGGCCAGTCTTTATAGATAATTTACGTGAGTATCGATTTCAGTGGGCAACACCAGGAGCCCGGAGATGCCTGGAGAACCATTGTAAGCTGTGGTTTTGGTAACAAGGCAGAGTAGAGGGCGCGGAACTTGGAGTGGAGCACCTCTACTTGCCAGTGTGTATTTGTGAGTTGTTGCTTGTTGTGCCTATTCCCTTAATGGGAAAACACACTAATGACAATTGGTCACTTGCAGGTCGAGTCCAGTGAAAACCACTGGGGGATAAGGTGATGTGGGTCCAAGGACCAGGCTCCGACAGTTAGTTGACTTTTTCCTGGCTCGTAGGGCCCAGGTGCCGAGTGGTCCTGGTTGTCCCTGGTGCTGAACCCAAGAGACTTGGGTTCTGGTTTTGCTGCTTGGACGGAGCTGATGAGGAAAGGGGTGTAAATTCTCAACAACATGGCCACTGGGGCGGCGGGTTGAAGATGCTGTGGGATTCCCTCGAGACACAGCGTCGAACAAAGGTAGTGGTAGCCGGACTGGCCACCAACAAGCCTTGTTAGTAGCAAACACAGCTTTTGGCTACTTTGACGTCCTGGAGACTTAGGGAAAACAGTAGTTGCCTGAAACTTGCTGGAGGTCAGGACTACATTTCCCACAATGCACTACACCATTCACTTCTGGGCGATCCCTCGGCAGACCTGATGGTCAGTGATTCTTTGGTTCTGGGAGTGTGATTTGCCTGTTGGCTGCAGGGGACTAGTACCTCTAGACCAAGGGAGCTCTGGAGTTGCCTATGGCTTGCAGAGAGGTTCCTCTTTCCTTTAGGGCAGATCTCTAGTCCAGGACGAGTCGTGGTCGTGCAGTTGTAGGGTGATGCCACAGGTGCAGATTTTCACACCTTTGTTTGTGCAGGTCCTGAAGTCGCAGTCACAGGTCTCTTCTTTGTCCATGGTAGAAATGCAAGCAGATCTGAGGTTCTGGTGACAAGGAAGCCCCTTTAATCCAGGATGTAGGGGCATTAGGGGTGTGGAAGCTACTAGCCCCAGCAGCTAATGACCACTTCCTGTGGAGTGTGGCACCTTTTCTGCTCAGGAGGCTCCATTCTGCCACTTTTAAAAATGGCAGAACTCTTCTTCCACTGTACAGACCAGGTAGCCCACCTTAGAGGTGTGGGTAGCCTTCTGGGAGTGTACGCCTCTTGACTACCTAGTTTTCCTGGCTCCCTGGGTTGCAAATTTGCTTGGGGCAGGGGGTTGGCTTTTTCCTCCTCTGGGAGGAAGCCTGGCTGCATATCAGAGGTGGTGAGGGTTTTGAAGCTCACCGCATTGATGTGCCACTTCACTAGCCATCCTGCCAGGAAGAGTGGTGACACTTGCCTACCAGGCAGGCCTTTGTTTATGCCTCCTGAGAAAGGTCACACCTCTTGGCAGGGGGTCATATCACTGTCTTGGTGGCAGAAGCCGCATGCTGTCTGCCAGGGCACAGGAAAGGGTGGGGCAACCAGGTAGGCAGCATTTAAGGTAGCCACCTGGGTACATGTCACATTAAATCCAACTTTAGAAAAAGGTTGTGTTTGATTAGACAAGTTGTTTGATACCAAACATGACACTTTTCAGTGGGACCATAATTGAGCTGGTAACCTGGGGGTGCCCGGGTGCTAGCCCATATTATCCTATGGACACTGAACACTTATAATAGCCCTTTATTGAAGGAAGCTATTATAGGGACTCATAAGCTTGCACTTATAGCTCCACACCTTTAATACAATGCACCCTGCTTCCTAGGCTCAGGAGGCCTGCCTTAGGGGTGAATGACATATATTAAAAACTGTGCTTTGACCTTGCCACCCATGGTGAGGGCAAAGTCGAGTTCGAGCAGTTTGCACTGCTCATTAAGTCTGCAATGGCAGGGTTGCTGTAATCTATTTACTTGGGTCACTCAAGGTGGCACAATCGCTGCTTCAGACCCTGGTGACCTCTTTAGCTCCCATGGCCTGGGCTCCACTGGTGCCACTTACAGGGACTTTGAAGGGGTTAGAGTCCTTGCCAATAGGGTTACCAATTCACATTCATCATGTTTTAGAAAGAGAGCACTGCCACCTGGTTAGCAGGCTCCACTGCCGTTTCAGAGTCATTACCATCAGCACTGGAGAAATAAAGTGTGAGGCTGACCATAGAAACAGGGCACTTTCCTACATAACTCCATTAGGGTCAGAAGACACCTGTAGTATCCCTTTAATACAGCATTTGACATGTTGTCAACAATTGCGAGCATAGCCATTTAAGTGTTGTGCCCTGCCCGGAAACCGGACTGAAAACGGCTTAGTCCATTTGTCAAGATTGGTTAGTTGTTTTGCTAGTCATTTTCCCATTATTTCATAGGTTCTTTACCCAGACCAAATTGTGAGTTTCTGCAGAAGTATCAAAACAATGCAAAGATATTAAAGCTTCAGCACATGCATGTGAAACAACATGATTTGTGTGTTTGCTTGTTGCCAGACTTATTTGTTGCTTTTCATGTATCATAAGGTATGGTTCTACAGTTTTCAGCCTTGGCAGTAGTATTGGCAAGTTCAACACACAGTCATGTACTCAGGTATTGTCAGAGTGACCTTGTGTTGACATTGTTGTTTTGTCTCCTGTACTTTTAATGATTTTTGTGTTGATGTGCCGTAAATTGAACGTGTGTATGTGATTCATGACATGACATGACAATGTGCTTCAATGATATAGAGATATCATGAGCATCAATTCACAAAAGCCAAGTCTCACAGACGTGATACTACACACCCTTTATCCCACAAAGTTATCGCAGGTGAGACCCTTTCATCCAAAGCCTTGCCCTTCAAAATCGAATGTCTTTCCTCCTGAGAAGCTAGGGGAAGTGCAAGCAATCGAACCCACATAAATTAAACATGCCTCTTAAACTACATTTTACTGTCGCTTCCTTCTTGCCACCTGATACCAAGACACCAAGGTCAGTGCCTGGGGCACCAAATGAAAAGTCATGAGTGGCAGCTGCTACCCCTTGCTATCTCTAATTGACTTCCACAGGAGTGACTTGTGACATGGTTTCTGTCCCGACATCATTAATGCATCATGCTGTGGTGTGTTTTCTTTGTGATTTTTTTGATATTATATAGTGGGACCTGTCCTACACTTTCTTTTATCCTTCCTTTTAATTTAATGGCTGTGATATTGTGACGTTCGCATCAGATCGCATCATAGCTTTGCATTAGTTATATGTGTCTGAATTGGAAGCTGCTAGGGCAGATCATGTGTGTGTGTGTGTGTGTGTGTGTACACACACGTGTGTGTGTGATCATACCATGCCTGATGGTTAAAACATATCTACAAGCCTTGTATTACAAAGCGTGATTTGTCACAATGGTGTAAATTGCCAGCCTTTTCCTAATGAAGATGGCTGGGCCTGCGGCATCAGTCGGAGGAATGAGACATGCAGAGATTCTCGTCACAGGACATATGGATGTTCAAGAGTACTACCTGTTGCAATTGCGGTGTGACTGTTGCCAGGACCTCTTAGGGAGTTCTTGTGGAAAGTGGGTGCTGTTGATGGCCACTAATATGATGGATCAACCCACAATTGTGTTAAATTGTGTATGTGTACAGTCTTACTTTTAGTGGAGAATGTGATCTGCTGCTCAGCAATACCTCAATAATCATCCAAGAGATTTAGAGAAAGTCTGTTAGATAAACCATGGTCCGTGGTCCCTATATTCTTGAATGCCCTCTCTGAGTTGGTTATCTTAGTCCTGTGTAATAGACAAATGACTATCCAAGCCGACCCCTCGATCACTACTGGATCTACAATCTTGTTAAAAATCCTCACTTTTTATAGCTTGCAAAATCTGATCAAAGAGTCAGTTTTGCACAACACTTGCACAGAAATGTAGCATGATTATTGTAGATAATTGGGTTACTGGTTGAAGGGGGTGAGACCCTACTCAAGCAGAAACCACAATTCCTGCCAGGGTTAAGTCACAAACTACCCCATATTGACCCACTGGTAGCTTGGTACAAAGCAGTCAGGCTTAACTTAGAAGCAATGTGTAAAGTATTTATGCAGAACACCAACAGGAATAAAGGGAAAACACAAAACAAGAAAAATCCCAAACCACTTGAGAAAAATGGAGTAAAATGTAATAAATTATTTTAGATCAAAGCAACAAAAATCCAATCAGTGGAACCGGACATTTTCAATTTTAAATATTTAGGTAAAAAAAAGACAACATTAGGCCCACTGAACTAAGTACCTTTAATCCTGGTTGCGGAGTCCTGTGTTGATGATGCGTCCCGCAGCGGCGGTTCCGATGATCTCTGATCAGCAATGCGAGGTCCTGCGTCGAGGATGTGTCACGCAGTGGTGGATCTGATGGAGCCATAGATGAGGCTTGTGATGTGCGGTCCTGCTTCATCGCTGAGGATACAATCGACAGAGGATTCAGGTTCAAAGTTCTGTGTCGGGGATGCATAGCGGCGGTTCAGAGGAGCTGCAGGCTGCGATGCAGTGTCCTGCATCAGAGATGCATCAGCCAACAGTGGTTCCGATACAGTGCTGCGAGGAAATGTGTTGCACTGCCCCGGTTCTGCCTATAAGACCCCAGCTGGGCTGAGAGCCTTTGAACTCACTTCCAAGGGTCCGAGACTGGGGTGGACTCGCAGCAGACAGAGTCCAGGTGATGGGTTCAATGTAGTTTGAGCCTTTTCTGTCCCTGAGGCTCTGGTCAGGAGGCCAGCCAACTTGGAGTCACTCTGGTGGTCCTGGGTTCAAGATGCAGGTTCAGTCCTTCTCACAAAGGCAGCAGGGAAGCAGAGTAGCAGTCTTTCTTGCAGCAGCATAGTAGTTTTTCTGAGTCTTCTACAGGGCCACAGGTGTACTGAAAAGTTGGGGTTGAGGGGCCAATATTTATACTTGGTGCCAGCTTTGAAGTAGAAGAAGATCCTTGAGGTTTCCACCCTTAGAAGTATTTGGAATTTTCTGCCTTCCTGTCCTGGCCCGACTTGTCTGGGGGTACAACATTGCTGAGGCAGGGCCTTTGTGATGTGCAAGTGTGGGAGGTAACAGTTCCGCCCCCTATCATGTCAGAGATGGCTCCATCCGCCCAACACCTAGCCCCCTTTGTCCACTGTCTGGGAGCAAAACACAAAGATCAACTGCCAGGTATAATTAGTCATGTGACCCAGGATACAGGCTGCAGGCACTAAATGGTTGAGACAAGAGAATACCAACTTTCTCAAAAAGGCATTTTTCTGAATTGTGACTTAAAATCCAACTTTACAATTAAACAGGGTTTTAAATTACAATTCTTTAGACACCAAATTCAACATCACTACCGGCGGCTTTCAATTGAAAGTTAGCACGTAGTAAATGCAATAAGGTAACCCAATGTTATCCTATGAGAGGGGTAGACTGTGCTGTACTGAAAAGCAAATGTAAGAGTTTTTCACTACCAGGACATGTTAAAGTTAAAAGTCCATGCCCAACATTTTAAATACACTGCACTCTCCCCTGTGGGCTGTTTACGACCTACCCTGGAAGTGACATATGAATTAAAAAGGAAGGTTTGGGACTGGCAAAAGGTTTATTTTCCCAGGTCTCAATGGAAGTTTAAAACTGCACACACAGGCAGCAATGGCAGGCTTGAGACATATTTAAAGGGCTACACAAGTGGGTGGCACAATGAGTGCTGCAGGCCCACTAGCAGCAGTTAATTTACAAGCCCTGGATACAGGTAGTACCACTTTACTAGGGACATATACGTAAATTAAATGTGCTAATTGGGGGTAAGCCAATTTCACCATGTTTAAAGGAGAGAGCACAAGCACTTTCGCACCGTGCTCAGGTGCGCAGAACCCTAAAGCCAAGAAAAACAAATTCATCAAAAACAGGAGGAGTAAGGCAAAACGGTGACAGGTCTAACAGTTATCAAGTTCACCACTGGTGCAAGGGCAGTACGAAGTGAACATTTAGACTCTATGTCTTGTCCAAATAGTATCACGATAGCATAGTTGGACCACGATTAGTCAGTACATTCTGAGGTCTTGGATGTCCATCATGTTGATGGAGAGGATGCTTACTGGTCCTACTGGTCCTATGCATCTTCTTCATCCACCTTCTACAAAATATGGCTTTTTGCAGTGACATTCTATATGTTTCTTTTATAACGTGTTGGTGCCAGTGCCTAATCAGAAAAAATATATATTAGTGCAGAGACCCAAAGTTTTTATGTTTTTTTCTAGGTGTCCGCTGCTAGGGCTGTTTAGTGTCTATTACCAGGTTTACCGAATATCAAGGATGCCTACTCTCGATTCCATCTCATGCATCTTTCTTACACTAGCCTGCATCTTGTCTCTCTTTATCTCACTCTCAGTTTCTTTTTCGCACCAGTTTTTTCCCCTTTGATACTGTTTTTTAATGTTTCTCTTCATCCATCTTCCTCTGTTTGCCTTTCTCTCTATTACTGTGAGTCTTAGTTTGACGATGAAAAATAAGTACCGACCGCTAATAATGAGTACCGGTGTCCAACGCCTGCAGCCACCTGCACAAATGAAGCTGTGATTGGAGCTGCATTTGTTTGCATTGCACCAGTGTGCTGCGCCAGATTACAAAAGGTATCAATTTGGGTGCGCATCATACTGATATTAAATGTGTGATTGTTATGTTATGTCAGGTATGCTTATAAAGTGCTCACACGCCCAAAAAGGTGTCTTGGCGCTAACGGAGTGCTGAGAAAATGGAATAGGTAAAACAATTGTTTCGCGAGTGGAAAAGAGCCAAGTTTTTAGCACCTTTCTAAAAGCCAGATGTTTGGGGCTTTAATATGTAAAGGAAGGGCATTCCAAACTTTGGAGGCCCCAAGTTCAAAGCTTCTGCCACCCAGTTAGCATATCTAAGTCTGGGAACTATCAACAATGTGGCTGCTGCTGAATGCAGACATTGACCTGGTGGGTACCAAGTGAAACTTCTCCTCAGGAAGTCAGGGCATATCCCATGCAGAGCGTTTAACACTGTGTACATGGCCTTAAAAGTCACCCTCTGTCTGACAGGGAACCAGTGAAGTTAGGATATGGATTTAGAAGACGGATTGATGTTTGAGAATTTTTGCACAGCAGCCGAGCAGCTGCATTCTGTAAGGTTTGTCACTTGTTAATTACCTGCTGGTGGGCATTGAGATAAAGCCCATTGCAATAATCGACATTTGAGAGAACAAGAGAGGTGACAACTGTTTTCTGGAGATGACCCGGTAAAAAAGGAAAGATTTTCTTAATCATTTTTAGGATGAAAAATGCTCCAGATGTTACAGCATTAGCTTGATCAATGTTAGAGAGTTTATTATTTATTAAAACTCCCAGGTTCTAAACACATCTTATTTATTTTTTTATTGACTTGTAAAGCACCTGAATCACCCCCAAAGGGGTTTCTCCGCGCTACGGGGGTGCAGCAGTCAGGGCATATTAGAAGCAGGTATTTTAGAAAAGCTCGGTTTTGAGGAGCTTTGTAAATGAAACGTAATCTGGGCATTTTTGGAGATGAAGTGGGAACTGATTCCAGTTATAGGAGCTAGGTGGGAGAAGGCTTTCCCACCCAAACTAGATTTCTTAAAACGTGGAACGAGGGGCGAGGATTTTGCTCTTGAGCGAAAAGGTCTGGGAGGCTGGTATTGAGTAAATTTTTCTGCTAGATAACCAGAGCCTCTACCGTTTAGTGCTTTGTGCACAATACAACGTATCTTAAATCTAACCCGCTTACGTATTGGAAGCCATTGTAGACTTTATAATAGTGGGGGAAAGGCTGTTCTGGCAGGAGAGTTCGAGACATCTGACAGGTAAAGGATGGACCAAGCTCTAAAGACCACCAGTCGGGGACCAAAAAACAGAGCTGAGTTCCAAACACCAGTACTTCAGTTTTCACAGAATTCAATTTGAGACAATTCCTTGCCATCCGGTGTCCCACCACTTTCATACAGTCGCAGAATATCAACCCACTCCCCTGTCCTCTGTAGCCAGTGACACAGCAATTTGTGTGTCATCAGCATATGACGTCACTGCAAATCCAAATGATCCTATGAGATCAGCAAAGGAAGTGACTTAGATGTTAAAAAGAATAGGCTGGTAGATGACTCTGGGGGAACCCCACAAGGAAGAGAGAACTGTGGAGAGGAGGGCCCACCTAGACTGACCGATTGCACCCGGCCTGAAAGAAATCAATTCAGTAGCTCCGTTGCTGTTCCAATTACCCCGATCCCACTCAACTGCTTCCTCAGCAGCCCATGATGCACAGTATCTCAGGCTGCTGCTAGATCAAGCAGGATCAGTGCAGCCCGGCCACCCTGGTCAAGAGTTGACCTAATCTCCTCTGTAGCCTTAATAAGAGAGGACTCCATGCTGTGGCCAGCCTGCAACCCAAATTGTGTAGTGTCCAGGAGATTGTTGGTGTTAATATAATCCCCCAGTTGTGCATTCAGCACCTTTTCAGAAATCTTAGCCGGCAGCGGAGACAAGAAATGGGCCAATAACTGTTAGCATCATTAGGGCCGAGAGAAGGTTTTTTAATGAGGGGCAACACTACTGCCTTATTCCAAGAAGAAGGGAAAGAACCCGAAAGGTACATAAGCTGAAATATATCAGAATGCCTGGTTCCAATAGTTTCAGCGGCTAGGCTAGCCACTGAAGGGGGACATCTTGAGAACCTGATCTAGAGGCCTTGAGCAGCTTAATAACTTCAATGGTGGCAGGTGGAGAAAAATAGCTTCATTCAGTGCCTAGATTAGTTGACAACAGAGAAGATGTGTCCAACTGAGGAACAGATGAGAGTGAAGAAAAGGTATTGAAGACATCCTCTGCCTTGATGCGGAAGGCACTTGCCACTGAATTGCAAAAAGATTGCATTTTTTGGGCAGAGCAGCAGTGGCAGAAGTATGTTTTTTAACTGTAGAGAACAATTCCTTAAAAGAATTTGTTGCAAGCTCTATCTTTTTGGTAACGTATTCAGATTTTGCCTTATGAATCGAGGCATTCTAACTAGACAGGCAGATCTTATATTTGTCCTTTTAGCTGCTGCAATAGTTTAAGCGCCAACATGTTTCTTGCCTCCTGCAGGCGCGTTTCAGGATCCTTAACTCCTCGGAAACCCAGGGGCGGTAATACCATGCCTCTTGGTCTTAGCCTTTTTAACCGGTGCTCAGGTGATGGGATCGGCCTCTGGTCAGTGTGTGTAATTATAGACATGACCCTTAGGGCCAGGCGCGGTTTCAATAAGCAATTGAGAGAACTCGTGTCCTTGAAGCCTGTGGCAAGCACGAGAGGAGGTCCAGGGTGGACCAGCCGGGGATACAGGACCTCGATAGATATTTTTTTTAAACGGCGCTGTGATCGGACCAAGGGAGGGGTTGTATTTAAATTACCCAGAGAAGATTTGTTACACAAAATACCGTAACGTGTATGCCCCCAGGATGCGTGGGACTGTCCACCCATTGAGACAATCCCAAAGAGCGCATTGTTTGTAATAGAGCCGCAGGGTGTGGGTCGTCGTGGGCCTCAAGATGAAAATTGAAGTCCCCAAGGGCCGTAAAGTCCTTCCATACAATTTTGCCCTCGAGAAGACGGTTTTGCTTCGTTCTCTATCTTGTGTTGCGAGAGAGAGAGAGAGAGAGAGAGAGCGCGCGCGAGAGAGAGAGAGGTTTGTGTGTGACGGGTGATCTAATTTTAATGTACGCAGATGCCAAGATACTGTGCGTTACTATTTTTAGGTGTTATTTTGGTAGTGTAAGCTTTGGGAAGTGCTGTGCGCTCCAGAATTAAGGCTTTAGTTTATGCAGTCATCACATGCACAGCAGAAAATGACTTTTGCCGTCTAGGTTACACCAATGTCATTAGCGGCGTGGATTGCCTTCACGAAGAAAGCCTATATCTGATTCCAAACTTGCTGGGCACTGCCGCCACCTAGCGGCCAGGTGCTGTCCATACTCGATTCTTCACACTATCCACCCGAACTTCTAGTTTAGCCTTTTTCTGCTGCTGTGATCACTGTTGTAAAACGAGGAAGTGTGCGGCACAGGGAATGCATTTCTGACTCTGACAGCTGCTGTATGCTCTCCATTTTGATCCATTAGGAAATAGATAATTGACAGTCAGTTCCCATTAAATAGCAGAGTATCTGTTTTACTCTGTTATCTCGGTAATTATCGCCACCGTTTGGCGCGCATTTCTGTTGATTGCATTTGAGCCTATTCCCTCGTGAGCCAGAACTTGTTGGTGCGGCTGTCTGTGCGCCTCCTCGGTGGGTCTGTGCGCCTCCTCGGTGGGTCTGTGCAATGTCTGATGACTGCAGGGCAGAAGAGTAAACTCGAAGGGCATTACTTATGCAGCACAGAGCCCAGTGGAGGTAATGAACGTGCTGCTAATGAGTCGAGAGGAGCCACCGACGCCCTGCAGGGAGTTCAGAGTGTGGCTACTTACTCTTCGGGCAAGAAACTAAATTGATGTAAAAGTCTAGGAATGCCATTCCATGTGATTTGTCATGTTTGCATTTGTATACGTTTATTGTTTCTCTAGAAATGTGGAAGCAGGCCCGGCTCCAGGAGTTTTTATTTGGGTGGGCCAATGGCAGAGGCGCAACTAGAACCAAATTTCGGGGGTGGCTTAGAAAGAATTTCGGGGGGGGGGGGGGGGCTGAATCTTTAAGCAGTAGGCAGAGTGGAGCTGATTTCGGGGGAGGGGGGCTGAATCTTTAAGCAAAAGGAGGAGTGGAGCTGCAGGGGCTCTCAGAAGGGGTGAAACAACAGCGAGGCCTCATTAACATGCAAATGGTCTTTTAAAGACCTGTGAAGTGCTCGGGTGCGGCTGTGTGTGCGCCGGGAAGCTGTCTCATCCCGGGCTGACACACACGATGGGGGGGGGGGGGGGGGCTGAAGCCCTTTGAGTCCAATGGGTGTTGCACGCCTGGCCAATGGTGCATTCGGGTGGGCCACTGCGGCAGTCACGGTCGGCATGACTCGCGGGGGGAGAGGGAGGGGGCAGGGGGTTCACGCAGGGCGGGGTCACGCGGGAGGGTTAATTTTATAATATGAATTTTAAAAAATGTAGCTTACCTTTCCGCCAGGAACAGGATGCAGGCAGCCAGGCTCCCTCCCCAAAGCCAATCCAAACGCTGCAAGCAGTGGTGTGATTGGTTGGGACGCCGCCCAGCCAGGGGCTTATGTGGAGGCCATGTTCTCCATGCAGGCTGCATTGCAGACAATGCAGCCTGCATGGAGAAGGGCAGAGTGGTCATGACTAGTTTGGGCGGCCCCAGAGTGCCGACCAAACAGTCTTTGTGCACTCATGACCTGACTGCTAAATAAATAAACAAAAAACAGAAAGGGCATGACAGGGTCGACTTTAGCACTAGTGCAAAGTCTTGACTGGCGCCCCACCAATGACCTCTTTATCCGTAGATACCATTACTACCACCCTCCAACAGTGCCCTTCATCTCTCTATAGCCCCTCTCTCATATGCATTTCATTTGTTGTATAGCGCTACTCATATCAGTGTAGGGTGTCACAGTACTTTACATCACGCACACATTATACAGAGATAATGAATCATACAAGTAGGTAAATCAGTCTATAGGGAATGTCACATAAGCCAATGAGGATTATAAGGTGTAGGACTCACGTCATCCATACTGGCGGGCAGTATATTTTAAGAGGGTGTGGTCTGGAGAAGCACAAACTCAGGATTTAAAGCATACCCCAATGGTTGGTGGGTTGGCTTTACTAATAAAAATATATACCTGCCCAAGCGAACTCTTTTTAGCAACAATAGAATAATGAAAGACTGAGAAAGTTCTAACTATATCGCTAAACACAAAATAATGTGAATTTCTAACTAAACCATTCAGGTTTGTATGCAACTCTTTGATGACAGTTCATAGGTCACTGTCCTATGTTAGGATTGTAACTTCTGAACTGCAAGTAACACAAGAATCACTGTGACAAAGACAGTAACCCACTGAGCTATCCACATAAAATACAGTTTAACTGCATTTCAAAACTACCAACAAAGGATTGCTCTCCAGCAGGATCATTAGTCACCAGTTAACTGGACATTTTTATTGTTGCCTTGCATCCATGGTCACGATAATGATAAAAACGATTTAAATGAAGCATACACAAAGTATGTGCCTTGCTGGGCCTTTGCAGATTTTAAAAATAAGAACAAATTGTCACACATTTTCTTTCCGACTTGGTACGTAGCGGTTTGGCCAAAATAGAAAACCAATTTATGAGAAAGCTTTTGGGCTTACTGTCTAGCACTCCCCTCATCCCACTGTGCCTGGATCTAGGAGTCAAACCCATTGCAGAAGAGATTGGTCTAAGACCACTGACGTTCTGGCACAGACTGTGGGCGACCCCTGAACTAGCATCCTACCAAACTGAACTCAAGGGGGTCCTGGGTCTACCAGGAGTGGGAAAATTGCCATGGTTTAAGTACATCAAAGAAACTTGTGCCAGAATAGGTATGCCCAACCTGTGGATTAATCCCGAGGTAGTGTCTCCAACAATATCTCAACAACAACTTGTTAGAGCTTATAGGGCACTCAAACTAGTTGATCTGCAGGTGAACACTAAAGTTGGGCATTTAACGGCTGAGTTTTTTAACATAAAAACCATGTATCTCTTTGAGTCTTTTCTGGATGACATACAGCCCCCCATGGCAAGGAAGCTGTATATCCAGTTTAGATTAGGAACCCTCCCCGTCAATGCTTTCACAAATAAATGGTTTAAAGATCCCCCTGTTGGTTGCCCTGCCTGCAACAGCCCTGATTAGACCGACAAACATGTTCTCTTTTTCTGCCCTGGCTATAAATCTGCCAGACGGCGTTGGCTCTTACCATTATGTAGAAACATGGGCTGCATGCACACAGTGTCTGGAGTTGTATAGAATTTTAAGATCTGACCCCCCCCCCCCCATAGTCTTTGCCGTGTCCCGCTTTCTTAATTCAAAGTGGCACAGGCGTAGGGCCTTTGTAAACACATCTCTGCAACTGTAAAAAATGTTCTCCGCACTCTTGTCGTTTTCAGACTCAAAATTTTAACAGCTTTTATCTGGTTTTAATCACTCCTGTTTTTATTTGGTGTAAAGATATTGGACAAACTAAAATGTTCTTTTGGATATACTATGAAATATGCAATCAATGAATTATCAAATATTGTCTATTAATGCTATACTTGCATATGAATTTCTACTTTTTATGGCCTTTCATGACCGAAATACAGTTTGTTGAAATGGAAATGGTACATAGAACTCTGCCTCACAGTCCGATCTGATAAGCAGCTGCAGGGGTCACGAAATGTGAATTAGGATAAACAAACTTCTTTTCTCCAGCACAGAATAGAAAAGGAAATATCCAGGCAGCCAGTTTCAAAGAAAGAATTTGTCCCCTTCACCATGCCCATATTGTACCTGCACGACACAGCCCACCTTACTAAAAGGAGATGTGTGATTGGGGGTGTGTTAGACCTGGCACCATTGGCGTGGGTCACCCTTCCATTTTTGTCTGTGCCTCAATGTGTTTTTGTGTTGGTGTTAGCTGCTCAGGGCACTGTGCCACTGCCATCCAGTGCCACAGTGCAAGTGCTCCCTATGGTAAAATGTATTATGTGAATTGACTTCCACGTTTGGTTTATTTGGTTTACTATCAGTCCCTAGTAGAGTGCACCAGGGGTGCCAAGGGCTCGTATATCCAAATGCTGCTAGTGGGCTTGCAGCACTGGTTGTGCCACCCACCGAAGCAGCGGGGTAAAATGTGTCTAGGGTCTGCCACTGCAGAACCTGCGCGCGGTCTGGTACCGTCGCGCTGACTGAGCAAGTGTCCCCACTTACCAGTCCCTAAACCTTCCCTTAACTACATGTTAGTCACCCCTCTGGTAGGCCTAAGCGCAGGGTGCATTGTAGGTATAAGGTAGGACATGCCCTGATGTGTGTGGCATGTCTTAGTAGTGAATTACAGCCATTTTCGTTTTTCACTATTGAAGGCTACCTGCTCTCCAAAGGCCAGAATGGGCTGCTGGGATCGCTACACGCTGTGACCCTTAGTGGACTCAGAGAGCATGGTAGAACGTCATGTTTAGTATGCCTGAACTCGGGATAATAAAATACATCTTTTAGTAAAGGTTATTTTAATATCCTGGGTTTGCAAATGCTACTTTTAGAAAGTTAACCTTTGCGTGCCTGACCATCTCAGTCCGCCTCTGCTGTGTGTGTGTGTTCTGCCTAGCAACAGTACAGGAGCAGGGCTGGGGGGATTCCAGGAGACAGGTTGGCTGCCAGGTGGTGGGTAGAGAGATTACACCAGGATGGGTGGGAGGAGTGCACCCTGACTCTTGAATAGACCTGTGCTCTGCCACCACAAAGCCGGCGCCGCCCCCTGTGGAGCGGCTGATGTCTCTGCCCTGCTGCTGAAAGGAACAAGCCGAGTCACCACAACAGAGTGCTCCAAAACTGGACTGAGCCAGGCCCAGGCCCCCTGGCGCTAAAGAACAAAAGAATCCCTGTATAAAAGTAGGAGCCTGGCTCCTAAGAGATCAGATCCAGATTGAACCACAAAGGAACTCTGCCCGACTAGAAGGACCTGGAAGAAGCTGAAGGAGGAGTAACTTTCCCTGACCTGAGGGACTGGCCTGCAGTAGGTGCCTTGCTGAGGAAGGAGAGGAAAAAGACTGAAAGAGACTTTTGCACTTTGTTCTTCAACTATCTCCAAGGGCTTGGAAGAAGAGCTTGCCCCCTGAACTGAACCCCAGGACCAGTGGGTTCACCGTGTCTCCGCTCGTCTGAGAATTCGAGCCGTGTGCTTTCTCCCGCCAGAGTGCCCTGCGCACCTTCGCATCCCTCCTAGGGCCGTGACACCCAGAAGCCTGGCCGCCTCCACTCGCCGAGAGCCCCGCTCTACCTGAGTCGCTCTGGACCCATCGAGTCTGGCCATCCCGCTTCCCTGTCACCTGCCTGCTACTGGAGCGCGCTTGGTGCCCTCTCGCCCTCCCGCCGGATTTCTAGTGGGGAAGTGAAATCCAGCCTCGGACGGCCGCCCGTACGTCGTAACGTATCCGGCCGCCCCGCTTCACCTCCCAGCCTGAGTCTGACCGTGCCGCCCTCCGCAGTGACCTCCCGCACAGTCCGTGTCGGAGGCCCTGGGCCGCACCTGTCTACCGAGAGCCGCCCTCTGAATTCTTGATCCGGAAGACCCACGAGGTGCAGAACCTGCATCTCCCCCGAAGACTCGTCCAAGCACATCGCACGTTCCCAGGTACAGTGAACTCTCTATCGGACTCGGGGTCCGCAACGTTCTGATTTCCCCGTATCACTGTACCCCGGGTGCACTGCGCATCATCGTGACTGGACCGACTCAACCGAGCCCTGTGAAGCGCTCGTGATCGAATAAGTTACCAAAGAAAAGAACAGTGCCTAATTATCATCTTGTGGCTTCCATTTCGCAACCGTTATTGATGGTCTTGTACATGCCTGCGTAACCAAGAATCTTTTATATAAAGCATCCGTATTTTTTATACAACTTACGCCTGGTGTCCATTTGTGGGGGATCGTTGTGGTTTACTGTGTGTGATCATAAATGCTTAACTGACTAGCGCCCTGAAGTTTAGCCCTGACTGCTCGCGCCACACTACCTATAGGGTGAGCAGGGGTTGTTCTGAAGGGGTAATTCTCTCGCCCTGAATAGAAGAAGGGACCACTGCTTGTCACAAGTACCTACCTGTGCCAACCAGGGGTTCCCCATTCTAACATTGGTGGCAGCGGTGGGATTTCGAATTTGCATTTATGATTTACATACAGTGAATTATTGATCACCACGTAGAGCAGACCTATAACGCAGCCACAGATTAATTGACAGTTGTTGCTAAAGAAGAATCTCCACCTTAAGAAACCATGCCTAGCTCAGTCGGTGGAGGCGGAGCATCCTCTGTATTCTCTGGAGTGGATGACATCGATTGGGAGCCCGAGGCACTGAGGAAGTGCACAAATGATGTCCTGAAAGGATATCTCTCCAAGTACAGAATTAAGCAAAGTGGACTAACGACCAAGGATCAGTACGTGAAGGCGCTGAGAGCCTGGCACGAATCAAAGTTTCCAGAGAATGCACGAGAGGTGATACCCCCAGAAGGTGCTTTTGAGCCTAGCAGAGGCCTGTCGCCCGAGGAGATGGCCGACAGGAGTGCTGCACGAGCACATGAGGTGGAGATGGCAAAACTGCAAATGGAGATGGAAAGGCAGAAACTGGCCATGGAGCATGAGGTAAAAATGAGGGAGTTGGATCTCAAGGCCAGGAGTTTAGACAACTCACCCTCTGGTGGCAGCAATTCAACAGAGTCAAGGGTGCACATTCCTAAAGATGTAGTCAAAGAATATTATAAGCAGGATGATATTGGGCAGTGGTTCAGGGCCTATGAAGTAGCCATGTCCTCCCACCGGGTCCCTGAGAAGGATTGGGGAGCGGGGTTGTGGGGAAGGTTCCTGAGTGAGGGGCGGGACACACTGCTAGACCTCCCCTCTGATGTCCACACATCCTATCCACACATGAAGGAGGCTCTTATGACAAGGTATGGGTTAACTCCTGAATTGTACAGACAGAGATTTAGGGATTGCACCAAGAAACCTGGTACCACTTATGTAGAATATGTGACCTTTTTTTGCAGAGCGCTGGATGGTTGGGTGAAGGGTAGCAAAGTGAACGATTACCAAGGGCTGTTTGATTTAATTGCATGGGAGCACTTGTCGGATAATTGTTTTCCTGAGCTACGCCAGCACCTGATCGATAGCAAGCTGTCCAACCCGAGGAAGCTTGCTGAGGAGGCGGACCGCTGGATCAGCACCAGGGTCCACAAGGGTCCCGTGGGAGGCCCCGCCAAGGGTGTTCAGGGTCCCCAGCAGAAGAGTGGGGGGGACAAGGGTAAACAGAGGGAGTTCTACAGAGGGCCCCAAAGTAATTCCCAAGGGAACCAAGGGAAAGGTTCTCAGCCACCCCCACCCCCGAAGCAGACCGGGGCCCGACAGGTAACCCTGTTCAAAGAGGGCCCCTCAGATGTTACAAGTGTAACAACCTGGGGCACATTTCCGTGGATCCCAAGTGCCCCCTGTATGGTAAACCAGCACCCTCTGGTGCTCCACCCCCCAAGCAGGTGAATAGTGTAGCCTTGGGGAGGGAGATAGATGTCCAAGGGGCGGGGGATCCCGTACAGATGACCCTAGTCTCATTAGGAGTCAGTGAGATGGTCGCTGAGGCCCAGCTGCCCCCCAATACTCAAAAGTATGGGCAGTGGGTGACCATAAATGGCAAGAGGGTGGGGGCTCTTAGAGATACAGGAGCCAGTGTGACTGCTGTCAAGCAACACCTGGTGTCTCAAGAGCAGGTTGTCCCACACGCATTCTGCCGTGTTGTCAACGCCGACAACACAGAGAGTCAGTGTCCAATGGCTCAGGTTCCCTTTGAGTGGGGGGGGGGTCTCTGGTACTCTGCAAGTGGCTGTGAGAGAGGCCATGCCTGTTGATTGTCTCCTAGGTAACGATTTGGAGAGCTCCCCTTGGGAAAAGGTGGAGAAGACAACTCACCTGCGGATGGTGGGCTTGCCTGATTGGGCGTGCGTGACCACCCGGTCGATGGCAGCCGGTAGGGGTGTTGAAGGAACCCTGGAGCCTGAGGGAGAGGCCCAGGAACCGGCCTTAGAGAGAGGGCAAGGGAGGCACGGGAATCCGGCTCCTGAAGTTCCCACGGCCCAGGAGGAAGCAGACCTTGAGGGGGATGCCCTGGAGCCTACCGGGGAACAGATAGCCAAACTGGGGGACCTGCCTGAGCTGACCCATTGGCAGCAAGAAGGAGGCCCCACCAGGGAGGAATTCTGCAGGGAGCAGAAAGAGTGCCCCTCTCTAGAGGGTATGCGGCAGCAGGCTGCAGCCCAGGCCAATGGTGATCAGTCCGGAACTCACTTGATCTACTGGGAGAACGACCTCCTATACTCGGAGCCTAAGGTTGCTGAACCTGGGTCAGCCCGTGCGCTGGTGGTACCCCAGAAGTTCAGAGCCTTCCTACTGGGGCTGGCTCACGACGTACCGTTAGCAGGACATTTGGGGCAGGACAAGACCTTTGAAAGGCTTGTCACCCACTTTTATTGGCCCCAAATGCGCAGGAGTTCTGACACTCACTGCAGGACATGCCAGACTTGCCAGGCAAGTGGCAAGAGTGGAAGGAAGCTGAGGGCTCCACTCCAACCTTTCCCTGTGGTCAGTACCCCATTCCAGCGGGTGGGGATTGACATTGTGGGGCCACTGGACCCCAAGACCGCCATGGGCAACAGGTTTATCCTGGTCTTGGTGGACCATGCCACCCGGTACCCTGAAGCCATCCCTCTGAGGACAGTGACGGCCCCCGTGGTGGGACGGGCACTGATGGGAATTTTCTCACGAGTAGGATTCCCTCTAGAGGTGGTGTCTGACAGGGGGACCAACTTCATATCGAAATATATGAAGTCCCTTTGGCAAGAGTGTGGTGTAACCTACAAGTTCACCACACCTTACCATCCCCAAGGAAACGGGTTGGTTGAGCGCTTCAACCGAACCCTGAAGGGCATGATTATGGGTCTCGAGGAACCCATGAGGCGTAAGTGGGACGTCCTCTTACCATGCCTTCTCTTTGCGTACCGCGAGGTGCCACAAAAGTCTCTAGGGTTCAGTCCCTTTGAGCTTTTGTATGGCCACCCAGTACGAGGACCTCTTAGTCTGGTCAAGGAAGGCTGGGAGCAATCTCCCAGGAAACCTCCTCAGAATGTATACAGTTACATGCTGGCTTTCCGGAACCAGACTAGGCGTTTCAGGCAACTTGCTGAGGCAAACCTGGAAGCCAGCCAGGAGGAAATGAAGCGGTGGTACGACCAGAAAGCCACTCTGGTTGAGCTTCAACCTGGCCAAAAAGTGTGGGTCCTGGCCCCTGTGGAGCCTTGTGCACTCCAGGACAAGTGGACCGGACCCTTTGAGATTGTGGAGCGCAAGAGTTCTGTCACCTACTTGGTGAATTTGCGGTCTCCTAGGAACCCCTTAAGGGTCCTACATGTCAATCAACTGAAGCCCCACTTGGAGAGGTCCGAAGTGGGCATGCTCTTGGCCACCGATGATGGGACGGAAGAGGAGTCCGAGCCTCTTCCTGACCTCTTGGTAGCCTCAGAGCGAGACGGGTCAGTGGATGGAGTTAACCTCTCACCCACCCTGACCCCTGAGCAACAGGGTGACTGTCGCCAGCTGCTGGGGCAGTTCCCTGACCTGTTCTCCCTGGTTCCTGGTATCACAAATTGGTGCGTCCATGATGTAGATACAGGAGACAGCTTACCTGTGAAGCACAAGGCCTACCGGGTAACTGACAGGGTCAGAGCCTGCATCAAAGAGGAGGTCTCGAAGATGCTTGCCCTAGGGGTGGTTGAGTCCTCCAGCAGTCCTTGGGCCAGCCCAGTGGTCTTGGTCCCAAAGGCTGCAGCGCCGGGTGCCACGCCCGAACTCCGGTTCTGTGTGGACTACCGAGGACTCAACTCAGTCACGAAGACTGACGCGCACCCCATCCCCAGAGCTGATGAGCTCATCGATCGGTTAGGGGCTGCACGGTACCTCAGCACGTTTGATTTAACGTCTGGGTACTGGCAGATCGCCTTAACTGAGGGGGCCAAAGAGAGGTCCGCATTCTCTACACCAGATGGGCATTACCAGTTCCGGGTGATGCCCTTTGGGATGAAGAATGCCCCTGCCACCTTCCAGAGGTTGGTCAACCAGGTGTTGGCTGGGCTGACCGAGTTCAGCGCCGCCTACCTGGATGACATCGCAGTGTTCAGCGGCACATGGGAAGAACACCTGCAACATCTCTGGGAAGTGTTGATGGCGCTGCGCAAGGCAGGCCTCACGATCAAGGCAAGCAAGTGTCAGATCGGGCAGGGTTCAGTGGTGTACTTGGGACACCAAGTGGGGAGCGGCCAGGTGGCGCCCCTCCAGCCCAAAGTTGAAACCATCCTGGCTTGGGAGCCCCCAAAGACCCAGACGGAGGTGAGGGCCTTTTTAGGACTCACCGGGTACTACAGGAGGTTTGTCAAGGGGTATGGCAGCATCGTTGCCCCCTTGACAGAGCTGACTTTGAAGAAGCAGCCCAGAAAAGTGATATGGACTGACACCTGTCAGAAAGCCTTCGACACCCTGAAAACTGCCATGTGCACGGCGCCCGTGCTCTTGGCTCCTGACTTCTCCAAAGAGTTCCTGGTGCAGACGGATGCATCAGAGCATGGTGTAGGGGCTGTTCTCTCACAGATCACTGAGGAGGGCTTTGACCAACCCGTAGCCTTTATTAGCAGGAGGCTACTTCCCCGGGAACAAAGGTGGAGTGCGATAGAACGAGAAGCATTTGCTGTGGTCTGGGCGCTGAAGAAGCTAAGACCCTACTTGTTTGGGTCTCACTTCCGGGTTCAGACCGACCACAGGCCCCTCAGATGGTTGATGCAAATGAGGGGTGAGAACCCAAAACTGTTGAGGTGGTCCATCTCCCTACAGGGTATGGACTTTACGGTGGAGCATCGCCCTGGCACAGATCACGCCAATGCTGACGGTCTGTCCAGGTTTTTCCGCCTTAGTGATGAAGAACTCCCTGGGGTAGGGTAGTTCTCCCCACTTTTCAGCTGGAGGGGACACGTGTTAGACCTGGCACCATTGGCGTGGGTCACCCTTCCATTTCTGTCTGTGCCTCAATGTGTTTTTGTGTTGGTGTTAGCTGCTCAGGGCACTGTGCCACTGCCATCCAGTGCCACAGTGCAAGTGCTCCCTATGGTAAAATGTATTATGTGAATTGACTTCCACGTTTGGTTTATTTGGTTTACTATCAGTCCCTAGTAGAGTGCACCAGGGGTGCCAAGGGCTCGTATATCCAAATGCTGCTAGTGGGCTTGCAGCACTGGTTGTGCCACCCACCGAAGCAGCGGGGTAAAATGTGTCTAGGGTCTGCCACTGCAGAACCTGCGCGCGGTCTGGTACCGTCGCGCTGACTGAGCAAGTGTCCCCACTTACCAGTCCCTAAACCTTCCCTTAACTACATGTTAGTCACCCCTCTGGTAGGCCTAAGCGCAGGGTGCATTGTAGGTATAAGGTAGGACATGCCCTGATGTGTGTGGCATGTCTTAGTAGTGAATTACAGCCATTTTCGTTTTTCACTATTGAAGGCTACCTGCTCTCCATACGCCAGAATGGGCTGCTGGGATCGCTACACGCTGTGACCCCAGTGGACTCAGAGAGCATGGTAGAACGTCATGTTTAGTATGCCTGAACTCGGGATAATAAAATACATCTTTTAGTAAAGGTTATTTTAATATCCTGGGTTTGCAAATGCTACTTTTAGAAAGTTAGCCTTTGCGTGCCTGACCATCTCAGTCCGCCTCTGCTGTGTGTGTGTGTTCTGCCTAGCAACAGTACAGGAGCAGGGCTGGGGGGATTCCAGGAGACAGGTTGGCTGCCAGGTGGTGGGTAGAGAGATTACACCAGGATGGGTGGGAGGAGTGCACCCTGACTCTTGAATAGACCTGTGCTCTGCCACCACAAAGCCGGCGCCGCCCCCTGTGGAGCGGCTGATGTCTCTGCCCTGCTGCTGAAAGGAACAAGCCGAGTCACCACAACAGAGTGCTCCAAAACTGGACTGAGCCAGGCCCAGGCCCCCTGGCGCTAAAGAACAAAAGAATCCCTGTATAAAAGTAGGAGCCTGGCTCCTAAGAGATCAGATCCAGATTGAACCACGAAGGAACTCTGCCCGACTAGAAGGACCTGGAAGAAGCTGAAGGAGGAGTAACTTTCCCTGACCTGAGGGACTGGCCTGCAGTAGGTGCCTTGCTGAGGAAGGAGAGGAAAAAGACTGAAAGAGACTTTTGCACTTTGTTCTTCAACTATCTCCAAGGGCTTGGAAGAAGAGCTTGCCCCCTGAACTGAACCCCAGGACCAGTGGGTTCACCGTGTCTCCGCTCGTCTGAGAATTCGAGCCGTGTGCTTTCTCCCGCCGGAGTGCCCTGCGCACCTTCGCATCCCTCCTAGGGCCGTGACACCCAGAAGCCTGGCCGCCTCCACTCGCCGAGAGCCCCGCTCTACCTGAGTCGCTCTGGACCCATCGAGTCTGGCCGTCCCGCTTCCCTGTCACCTGCCTGCTACTGGAGCGCGCTTGGTGCCCTCTCGCCCTCCCGCCGGATTTCTAGTGGGGAAGTGAAATCCAGCCTCGGACGGCCGCCCGTACGTCGTAACGTATCCGGCCGCCCCGCTTCACCTCCCAGCCTGAGTCTGACCGTGCCGCCCTCCGCAGTGACCTCCCGCACAGTCCGTGTCGGAGGCCCTGGGCCGCACCTGTCTACCGAGAGCCGCCCGCTGAATTCTTGATCCGGAAGACCCACGAGGTGCAGAACCTGCATCTCCCCCGAAGACTCGTCCAAGCACATCGCACGTTCCCAGGTACAGTTAACTCTCTATCGGACTAGGGGTCCGCAACGTTCTCATTTCCCCGTATCACTGTACCCCGGGTGCACTGCGCATCATCGTGACTGGACCGACTCAACCGAGCCCTGTGAAGCGCTCGTGATCGAATAAGTTACCAAAGAAAAGAACAGTGCCTAATTATCATCTTGTGGCTTCCATTTCGCAACCGTTATTGATGGTCTTGTACATGCCTGCGTAACCAAGAATCTTTTATATAAAGCATCCGTATTTTTGATACAACTTACGCCTGGTGTCCATTTGTGGGGGATCGTTGTGGTTTACTGTGTGTGATCATAAATGCTTAACTGACTAGCGCCCTGAAGTTTAGCCCTGACTGCTCGCGCCACACTACCTATAGGGTGAGCAGGGGTTGTTCTGAAGGGGTAATTCTCTCGCCCTGAATAGAAGAAGGGACCACTGCTTGTCACAAGTACCTACCTGTGCCAACCAGGGGTTCCCCATTCTAACAGGGTGCCTGTGAGAAAGAGCCCAGGCCCAATCACACAACTTCCAGAACAGGAAGAAATGAACATGGCCATTTTCTATTGGCCTTCAAGCCGTCACTGCGAGGGCCAAGAGTCGGATTGGGACCTGATATAGGCCCGGGCACCCAATAAATTAGTGGCCCACATTTGCGAATTTCAACCTTTTGAGAAGCATTGACTTTTTAGTATGAGGGGGTTAATTTTATGAGACTGTTATGGTAAAGAAAGCCTTCTATTGCTTATGTGGCCAGTGACATTGGTGAGGACTGAAAAGTCCAATATTCCACTGAAACTCTCTCACTCTTCTCCTGACGCTCATCTTGAGGTGCATGAATCACCCGTATCCCATGCTCCCCTTCATATCTCTAATGGCCATTATCCATATACAACCTGATGAAGGCAACAGATGATGAGCCAAAACGTTGTGTACAAGTTGATAATTGTTGAAAAAGTGTCTGGAAAGGAGAGGGAACTGCTGGATCAAATTCAAATTGCTTGGTGTTTTTGTCTCCCCTTATCAGGACTTATTCAGTAGATATGTGTGATTGAGAAGAGGTGTCTGGAATAGTATTTTACTTATTTAAATATTTTCATAGATATGCTGTGTACTAAATGGCATTTGATAGAAAAAGATTATGAAAATGTAAATAGCCAATAACTATTTAAAATTTGAATGGAATGTATTTGTTATTATAGGGCAATAAAGATGCAGTGATATCAATGATTCTCTTCCATTTAATAATGGGGGAAAGGTAGATATTTATATAGCTGAAATTGTGGGCAAGAAATCATCGGTTGCGAAGTAATGATCAGAGTGTTATCACTATTGAAATACGATTTGAAGAAGAGTGACTAGATACTCTCTAGATCATAGGTCTTCAAACTGTGGGGCGCGCCCCCCTGGGGGGGGTGCGCAGCACACCTTCAGGAAGGGCGCGCACTTCACCCCACCACTTCACCTTCTATTGTTGCTTCCAGGCGCGAGTCGTGCCTCTCAGCCCGGGCTGCTGGGGAATCGGCTGAGAGTGTCTGGAGTCACAGGTCTTTAAAGGCCAGAGGCGCAACAGTTTCGGGGGGGGGGGGACTAATTCTTCCAGCAATAGGAAGAGTGGAGATGCAGGGGCTCTAAGAAGGGGTGAAAAAACAACGAAGGCTCGTTAACGCGTAAATGGTCTTTTAAAGACCTGTGAAGTACTCGGGTGCGGCTGGCAGCTCCAAAACTGTCTGTGTGTGTGCCCAGGAAGCTGACTTAACCCATGCTGACACACACAACAGGGGGAGGGGGTGAGGGCGCTGAAGCCCTTTGAGCCCAATGGGCGTTGCACACCTGCCTGATGTGAAGGCATTTGTATCCCCCAGGTCTTAGTCAAAAGCCCCTTTTTTGGGCGGCACCCTTATCAGGTCAAAATACACCACTGGGCCCAGCTGCTACCTGATCCCTCTGGTCTTCGCAACTGCAACTTGTCAAAAGAGTATGCCTTTGTTCCGGATTTCTCTTATCTCTGATCCACACTTTGGGGACCCTCCTGCACCCATAGGGTGTGTCTGAACTGCGACCCTTTGCAAGTCAAAACTGGTCAGACAGGAGTCCTGTATGTTTTTTAAGGCCTTTGACATGGCTGCCGCCACCGATTCAGATACAGTCAATTCTCACATGATGATAAAATCCACGTCCATAACATATCTGACTGTTGTGCCCTGCCCCGCATACCCATGCTCCTCAGCCATGTCTGCGTGGAGATGAGTGACAAAGGGGGACTACGGACTATCAGTATTCAGCAATGCAATCATACCCCACGGCCCTAGCTGCTGTTGAAACATGCAGGGAGGGCAGAGATTGAAATGGGACAGCTCACAGGGGAGACTGCCCACTGGAGCTCTCCTCGATCCATGTGACGTCTATAACCGGAAGCGTGGCCTTCTGCTGCAGCGTGCTGAGGCAGTGGCGCCTGGCACCTGTCGCAGCATCACTGTAGCAAACCACAGTTGCACCCACACAGGCACCACGTCAAAGCGGGTGTTGCACACTGCCCAGAATGAGATGCCAACAAATGTTATTCCAGAATCAAAGATACTTCTTTTACTGATATCTTGTTTAGGGCCAAGGATGTGGCACAACAGCCAGAGCTGATGACTGAAGAGCTGGGAAACCAGGTTCAATTCTTGATGTCTGCTCAACATCCTGTGATTCTGGGCAAATCACTTAATCTCCCTGTGCTTACAAAAAATGAATGTGTGCTTGTGTAATGTAAAAGATGCTCCTGTAAAGTGCTCCAATACCTTTGGGTCATGTTCGCGCTATATAAAACAGCAAAAAATATATTACAAAATTTTATGAGCACTCCTGTTTCCAGGCACTGCTCAAGACTAGAAGTGGAGCACAACCTAAGGATGGCAGAAGCAAGAATCCATCCAAACATTGTCTCTGTGGAGAAAAACATGCACTCCCACACCTGTGTTTTGGGAGTGTTTTTGCTAATCTATCCTAAATTTTGTGTTTTATGTGAAAAATAAAGCACCAATGTAATTTTTTGTGCTAATGTTTTTCTTGGAGACTTTTCATTTGAACTTTAGAATAAGCACATGCACTACAAAAACTTCAGTTTACTAAACACTTTTACTTTATTTAATATTATTTGCTCTATACCACCTGGGCTCTGCAGGAGAGAATGGCCATCAATGATTCAGAATTCCAGCTTCCAGAACTTTTTTGTCAGGTGGTGGTGGCAGTGGGAGGGGGGGTTCGAATTGTAAAAAGGTTTAGATGGGGAGGCTCGACCGACAAAAGTTTGAAAACCTCTGCTCTAGATGCAAATACATACCCAATTTTAATGTAAAAAGAGCAAAGACTCTTACCATGGACAAAAAGATAGAAAAGACAAACTCTGCTCATGGCCTTTGGAATTCAAGAGAAAGATTTTCATTGTGAGTGCTCTGTGGAAGAGACATCATGGACAAAAGTCTGGAAGTAGGCCCTCGCCATTAGCTCTGTAGTAGATGAGGCAAACCTCTAACACAAACAAAATGTCTTGTTTTATACACACACACTTTATATGTGTGTAGGGGCTCAGATTTTCTTTAAGGAGCTCTTGGTCGGAGCTGTTGAATGCAGGGCTGCTCAATACCAAGGCAACCAACCAAAATTTGCTTTCACCTTATCCCGCTTCCTTCCACCATCCTACTCTTCCTGTCTCTTTATTTCACTCTTGTAGGTTCATTTTCCTCTCATTTCTTCCTTTGTCAGTAGTTTCCTATGACTGTTTTCCCCTCATTTTCTGCCTTTCTCTCTATTACACTGGTCAAACTCTCATGTTAAAATGAGGGCTTGTGCCAACCGCTACCAACTACGATCTGCACAAATTAAGCACTGTAGTATTGATGTTGTGATAAAAAAACAGTGATGTGTTCAGTGAGGACAAATAAAGTGAGCTACAGACATTGGTGGAACAGAGTCAAAAGGCAGAGCATTGCTGAAAGAGGCAGAAAAGGAAAGGTGCATACAATTTGAGTTGTTACATAGTGCATTCCATTGAATTTTCTGCCATTCTGTAGCACTCTACTCAACAGGTGTTTTTAATACAACAATCCATTTTTCTAAGAAAGAGGAATAGTTGGGTTGGAACTATCCAGATTGAAGGCTGCAGGTTAGATAAATGCCTACTGGAATTATGTGATTTTGTAGCTGCAGCATTTTTTCCATATAGATTTGTCGCATTTGCCACATAATCCATCATCTGCCACATAATCTGCAGTTTTAACAAAAAAAGTTTGTTCCCAGCTCAAATGGTTAAAAATGTATCCAAGCCGCATATGCACGTTTGACTGCGCAGTAGAAGGCCCTTTGCAAAACTGGACTGGTCACCTTTCTTTTGCTTATTTTTATATTTGAGTGTTAAACTGGTGCTAATGATGTGCAACCAATGCCCAGACACCACTAACAAGTGTAAAATTGAGAAAATATTGAAGTAATAATATAATTAAATTTGCAGCATTACACTGCATAATTTTCCTTTTCTTGCAGTATAATTCACGCAACCCTGCTACATAACTTTGCCCTCTAATGCTGCATAATTCCAGTGGCTCTGGTTATATCAATATACCCCAGCAGGCAGCAGTTAATGACTGTACTGTCTGAACACATAAACTACAGGCGTAAACATTTTCAGTTTCGCTGGTTTTGATTGAAAGGGCTTTATTTTTTTCCAAGGAAGGTGTACTTGATCAAACATTTGGTCTCTCAGAAAAACCATAACAGTTTCTGTGGTGGCCCTCCTTTGACTGAGGTAATTTAAAAGCTGCACTGCGGTGGCACTAGGGCCCAGGAAACTCGATGCCAAGGGCATCTGCTGACAAAGCCTCTAAATTAAGTGCCACATCTGAAAGAGACAGGTAAGGCGGGGGTTGGTTTCTGGGTGAATTCTGAGTTTGTGATTGGAGGTTGGTAGAGCAGTGAGGATGCCTTGCCTGGCCAGCATGAATTGGAGTCAGGCCAGCAATCCACTGCGAGGAGGGAGGGAGCAACACCCTTGTTATTGCCCCCATCACGTCCTGTTCCAAGGGGAGTGAAAACTCTGGCCCGCAGTAGCAGCATCTCCCGTGGTGAGGCCTCACTGTCATACCCTAATGCCAGTGCGGGCGCTCCCACCACCTGCTGTGACTACTGGGTTTGGCCCATTGTCATTCTATATGTGAGAATGGGCCGCAATAATCTGTGCTGGGCTGCACAGAGGCTGCAGCAGCCTCTTGAATTCGGATCAGGAGAGCCAGCCCGAACACTGATGGGGGGAAAAAATCGTCTCGCATCAAGCTTCGGGCACTGGGCCTCAGGTACCGGCCGAATGCCCGCCTTGCCAATCCGACGCCCAAGGCTCATGTTTGGGCGGGCCTGGCTCATGTTTGGGTGGGCCTGGCCCACCCGGCGCACCCGCTAGAGGCAGGCCTGTGTGGAAGGCTTGTTTTGGGGACTATATTAGATCTGTCGTGATCTTGTGTGTGCGTGTTGCGGGGGGCAGGGGGGTAAGTGTGAGTAGCAGAAAAATATCTGGTGGTCGGGTTGTCTGAGAAAATTTACATTCTACAAGACTGCACTTATCTTTGGTAAAAGGAGATGTAAAACCAGGGGAGGGCCCGATGATACCGAGCATCATCAGAGTTGTCAGGTAACGTACCACAGTGTCGCGGTGAGAAGAATATCTTCTGACATAAATATCCTTCACAAAAATATTTCCCCATTACAATGAATAACAGAAAGTCTACGCACAGTGGGAGGCTATTTTTGTAAACTACGTGTAGTCCATGGTATCTATGACAGACAATATTTCAGTCCACAATATTCTGATATTCAACCCTAGAATTGCTTTTTTTCTGCTAGAGAAAGGGTGCAGTAAATAGTCCACTTTTTGTGTTCTGCGCCCATCTTCCTTTCCAGCTGATAAAATCTGCCAAAGCCATCTTCATTAGTTACTGCTGGATGCACAATTTACTCTTGCATCGCCTGGTATTAAGGTTGCATCTCCCAGTAACTATAGAGAATGTATTTAATACTGAGGGTCGGGAAAAGTATATGGTAAACCAATTACTGTACATTTTTCTGCCCTTCTTCTTTACCACTCAGTTTGTTGTAAAGATCCAGTTAATAGTTCTCCGTTGATATAACCCCCTCGTTTTAAACTTGCCGGATATGCTCCAGAAATTAGAAAAATGCCTGAAAATTAGGGCATGACACTATTTTCAATTTCAGAGCCTTGTAATCATTTACATCTGACACCAGGTGGTGTGTCGATTTTGCTGCATACCTCCTATTTGTTTCCGAAAGGGCGTCTGGTATCTCTGACTTCGCTCTGCTGCAGAAGAGTTTTGTGTTAATAATCTTTTAAACAATGATTCATCCATCTGTACATTCAGTCATTCTTTTAAGCCCTTTAGTAACTTTAATCCCTGTATCTTTGCCTTATTATCTCTTTGATTCAGTTCCTAAAATTCCCAAAAGTTTTTTTAGTCTTTTTAAAAAAACACGTTTGCACAAACTTTCAATCTTTTTGTAGTTGTTACAAATTGTATGAAGTTGTTGGTGTGTTTTGATTCTAATAAAATTATCAGCCCTAAATGGGTTTCAAAATGGGGTTCACAATTACATTTTTCCTTGTACCCTTTTCAGTTGGCGGTAAGCATACTCCATCGCAACAGAGTGTGCTTACTGCCACCATAATGGTCTTCCCTCCAAATTTAGATCCCAGCAGACCTTTTGGTTTCACGGCGGAGACTACTCCCTCGCCACCGTGAATAAACCCATCCAACGAGCCTGTGGAATAAAGGCCGTCAATCAATCATTTGTAGATCGCACTACTCACCCGTGAGGGTCTCAAGGTGCTGGGGCAGGGGGTGGGGGGGAGGGGTACTGCTACTGCTCAAACAGCCAGGTCTTGAGGAGTCTCCCGAAGGTCAGTAGGTCCTGTGACTGCCGCAGGTGGATGGGGAGGGTGTTCCAGGTCTTGGTGGCGAGGTGGGAGAGTGATCTGCTGCAGGCGGTCGTTCTGCCGATGCGTGGAACGGTGGCGAGGGCGAGGTCGGCAGAGCGGAGCTGGCGGTTCGGGGTGTAGAAGGTGAGTCGGTTGTTGAGGTATGCTGGTCCGGTGTTGTGGAGTACCTTGTGAGTGTGGGTGAGGAGCTTGAAGATGATCCTCTTGTTGACGGGGAGCCAGTGCAGGTCTCTCAGGTGGGCTGTGATGTGGCTGTGGCGGGGGACGTCGAGGATGAGGCATGCAGAGGCGTTCTGTATGCGTTGGAGTCATTTCTGGAGTTTGGCCGTGGTTCCCGCGTAGAGGGCATTGTCGTAGTCCAGTCTGCTGCTGGCGAGGGCCTGAGTGACTGTTTTTCTGGTTCCGGTGGGGATCCATCTGTAGATCTTGCGGAGCATGCGGAGGGTGTTGAAGGATGAGATGACGTTGACTTGCTGGGTCATTGATAGCGATGAATCTAGGATGAACCCCAGGTTGCGTACGTGGTCGGTGGGTGTCGGTGCAACTCCCAGGGTGGTCGGCCACCAGGAGTCATCCCTGGCGGAGGGGGTGGAGCCGAGGATGAGGACCTCCGTCTTGTCTGAGTTCAGTTTCAGGCGGCTGTTCTTCATCCAATGGGCCACGGCCTTCTTTCCTTCGTGGAGGTTGGTTTTGGTAGTGGTGGGGGCCTTGCTGAGAGAGAGGATCAGCTTGGTGTCGTCGGCATATTGGATGATGTTAAGGTCGTGCGATCGGACGATGTCGGGGAGCGGTGCCATGTAGACATTGAAGAGTGTCGGGCTGAGGGATGATACTTGGGGAACATCGCAGATGATCTCGGTGACTTCCGATCGGAACGGGGGGAGGCGGACACTCTGGGTTCTGTCGGTGAGGAAGGAGGTGGTCCAGTCCAGGGCTTTGTTGCGGATCCCTGCGTTGTGGAGGCGTGTGCGCACGGTGTGGTGGCAGACGATGTCGAAGGTGGCCGAAAGGTCCAGGAGGATGAGGGCTGCGGTTTCGTCGTTGTCCAGCATGGTCCTGATGTCGTCGGTGGTGGCAATTAGGGCAGTTTTGGTGCCGTCAGAGTCAGGCCTCTAATTTAGCCCACTTATTTTAGATCGCCAATTTAAAGGTCAGTGTTCACTGCCCGTCACCTCCAGGAAAACCCTGGCAGTAAGGCGTAGTGAAAACTGCTAAATGCTACCCTTACCATGGGAGCGGACTCCAATTGCATTTGTAAAAGTATTTACTTACACAAGATTTTCAGGCGAGTAAATCTACAAGCATGGTAGGGTGTGCGAATGGTTTAACATTACCTAATTTGCGACCAAGGGTGCCCTGGGGCCTAAGGCCCCCTAAGGCACCCGAATAAAAAGATGTGTGCATGTAAAGCACTCACATGCCCTAGGGGCATGTGTGCGCTTCATGGTATTTTGAAAAATGCATTTTTTGTGAATTTTCAAAAATTGCACATGGTTACCATCAGCTTGGAGTCGATGGTAATAGCATTTCCTAAATGCACAATTTGCATTTAGAAAATGCTTGCTACATGTGCTTAGAGAAACACAAATTACGATTCCCTCTTTGTAGTGGCACATTTAGGTAATCTCTAATGACTCATGTGGCCCCAAGCCTTGCTTGCTAAAGATAAGTACCTTCAAGGTGATGCAATAACGATCTGTGTTTAAATTACTTTCAATGTGACAGGTTCATAAACTGTAGCATAAAAAATGTACATTAATATCATACAGTTTGCCTGATAACCAGCAATCACTTGTCCAACTAAAGCAGTACCTTAGTACAAAATACCTCTACGAAAGGTCAAGGAAGTCTGCACAAGGTGAGGCTGCTTTTTTGCTCCTCTTGTATGCCAATATAGGAATTCATAAATCTTAAGGAATGACTCAAGAAAATAATATTCAATTGCAAAATCTATATCCTTAAACATGATCTGGGCTAGAATACTTCTCTGAGTTTAGTTCAATCTTTTGTAGACTTTCAACCTACGGTCTGCAAAGATTCTGACATTCTGACAACAGAGTCCCTGCTACAGCAATTATATTTCTCCATTGCCCAGCAAGGATGCTTTAGACCACTATAAACTTGTACGCAAAGCACTCAAGATGACCATCACTATTGGAAAGTCTCATGACAGCCCTGTGTCTCCACAGGGCATGTAGTCCTTCTTGTTTTCACTCATGTGTTTAGCGCAGAGAATCATTCAGAAACTTTTGTTTTATTGAATTCAAGCCATGTTTAAATAGAAGTTATGTTATGTTATGTTATAACAATTTATATAGCGCAACAGCTGCCCCAGCAAAGGGGCGTCCCGGCGCTCCTGACAAGGACTAAGCCCTCAAGACACCTTCCAACACAGATTAGACTTTGGGGAAGTGTTAGAAAAACACTCCCACACCGGAAGGGTGGTGGTGTTCTCCCAGACATACACTGTGGTAGCTTGGCTCGAGTGGTCAGGGGTCAAGCACCGTGCTAAGCATACGTCATACCCACACAATAACCATGCGTGCATCCGTTCCAAAAACGACACTACACCTTAAAAATTATACTGAAAATATATCTCTTTATCTTCTTTTCTCTTAGTTGCTGATTAAATAAATAATAATACAATCACAGTACACAAGGCTTTTCCTGTGGAAGGGTAAGTCAGATAAATAATACTTCAACGATTCAATAAATAAGGTCGATCATAAATAATCAAGGCATAAATATAAGTGCATTACATAAAAGGCAATTAAATATTATGGGGCAATAAATACTGCGAGACAATAAATACTGTGCGACAATAAATACTGTGAAACAATAAATACTGTGAGGCAATAAATAGGATGAATACAATAAATACAGTGCTCTCAATAAATAATAAAAGCCAACAGTGACACTTGAAAATCAGTTCACATTCCTGAGGTACTATGGGATGATTTGGCCCAATCCCAGCTTGTAGAGTTTTGGATGACCTGCGGGGTGTACTACCTGGCTTGGACAAGGCTGAGGCCTAAACTGAGGTAGATCAAGGGGGAATCTAGAGTTCTGGCTCTCCCCCACTACACAACCCCTCTGTATTAGTCTCAGCTCACCCCTGGCACTATCAAGCTGGTTCCAGCACCTCTCTAGCCCCTAGGATGGTCTCTTAGGGCTCCACAGGGCCTTAGGCGCCCTCTATTCCACTTACTGCCCTTTTTATGAAGCTCCGATGCCGCTGGAGTCGTGTCGACGCCGTGAGGCGGCTCCGGTTCGATGTCGGCGGCCTCGGCGCAATGACAGTTCTTGACGACGCCGGTAGGCGGTTCCGGTTCGATGTCGGCGGCCTCGGCTCGATGTCGACCTCCGGTTCGATGACGTCGGGCAGTCTTGGCTTGATGTCGGCTTCGGGCGGCTCCGGTTCGATGTCGGCGGCCTCGGCTCGATGTCGACCTCCGGTTCGATGACGTAGGGCAGTCTTGGCTCGATGTCGACTTCGGGCGGCTCCGGTTCGATGTCGGCGGCCTCGGCTCGATGTCGACCTCCGGTTCGATGACGTCGGGCAATCTTGGCTCGATGTCGACTTCGGGCGGCTCCGGAGTGCGATCTCCACTCCCGACCTCCGGTGCTCCTTTCCTCGGGTTCCGGCGACTCCGGAGTGCGACCTCCACTCCCGACCTCCGGCACGCTTCACCTCGGTCTCCGGCGACTCCGGAGGGCGGACTTCACTCCCCCGTCGACGCCGCACACTCGACCTCGGGTGACTTCCTCCTCGAACTCTGGTACTCTCCACGACCTCCGTCGGCGCCCTCTCTCGACCTCTGGCGGCTCCGGGTACGACGTCTGCTTTCCAGTCAGCGCTGCTTCTCCACCTCGGGCTCCAGGTCTCCAGGCTTCTCGACGTCAGACTTCAAGAAGTTACCAGTAACCAGGTCAGGAACTTGCTGTTCTTTACTTTTAAGGCCTGTTCCTGCTGTCCAGGTCCTTAAGATGGTTTCTCTTGCTTTCTCCCACACAGGGCTCCAGGCTGGGCTCAGTCAGTAGGGACTAGTATCAAGGGTGGGTTTATGGACCCCACTCCAGGCACAAGTTTCCACCCCTGCTGCCTCACTCCTTCCTCCTTCAGGTTTCTGCTGCTCTCTCTTCACCAGTCAGGTGCCAACTGCCCACTCCAACTGTCAACTCTGACTTAGCTTCCCAACATTCTAAACCGCCTCCAACTGTCACAGGGTTCCCAGAATGTTGCAGAAGGTTCTAGTAGGTTCCAGTGATGTCACAGGTGACAATGGGTGGCCACCATTTTGTGCTCCAGGCCCTCAGACAGAAGTTCCAGGGGTAGATAAAATGGCTCCCTGAATCTGCATCAATACTAAAAAGTCTGGTGGTTCCCAAAAAGGAAAAATTCTAACAGGGTTTGAGGCAAAAGTGGGACAAAATAAATAATGATGAGGAGGGACCACCCAAAGGGCTGACAGGTCTAACAGGAAGAGATAGGTCTTAAGGGCCTTCCTGAAAGGCAGTTAATCCCTTAGATCACGAATAAATGCTGGGAGAAAATTCCACAACCTGGCTGCCTTATACCTGAAGTAGCAGCTAGGGCAGAGTGGCGGGCGGGGTGGGGGCAAAGGGGGTGAGAAAGGAAGAAGAAAAAAAAGAACTTACCTTCCGCCTGCAGCTCGCCGTACGGCCGGTCTTCCGCTCCTCTCGTGGCTCCACTGCAGGGAGAGGCTCCCAGCCTCCCCTGCGGCCAATCCTGAAGCTGCTCTCATAAATGAGAGCAGCTTCAGGACTGGCCTGAGTACCGATGATTTGCGCTCCCAGGGAGACTGGGAGCCTATGCCTACTGTCTCCAACCCAGCAACACAGCTGGGTTGAGGCAGCTCAGTGCGCATGTGGGTTTGGCTGGCCTGAGCCCCACCCCCAGGATGCAGCACGTAGACGTTGAAAAATACAACAATAATAAACTTGTTTTATTATTGTTGTATTTTTCAACTTTTATAGCTGCTGGCAGGTGGGCGACTCTCCTCCACCATAGCGGAGGCTGCTGCTAAATAGATTGACACTTGTAAAGTGATATACTACTCTGTTGAATATTTCAATCACATTATCCTGTTTCTGTCTCCCTTCTTTGATGTCTACTTTTAATAGTTTGTGGAAACTTTCAAAATTATGAGTAGGCGTTGACTACTCTGATATTTCAAAAACACACTTACAAAGGTGAATATGCCAAATATATTTGAATACATTGTTATTTAAATATATCCCCCTTTGTTATTTAATTTTATTTGTGATATAAGGTCTTGTTTCTGGAAATCAGCACGGGGGCCTCCATTAGTACTGGTGGCACCCGTTTCAACAGTCTTATTTGGCGCACCCCCTATGACCTCTTTCTCCACAAATCACCTCACTCCTACTATTCACCAGTGCCCCTCATCTCTCCATAGACCCTCTCTGACATGCACTTCATTTATTTTATAGCGCTACCCATAGTTCACTCACACTCAGTTTTGTGACCTGCATGGTACACAGTCTTAGCAGCAGGCACATTAACCCTCGGTGCTATTTTATGATGAGTCAAAACTGCCACTAGACAAAACTCAGATCTCTTTCAAGCAGGAGCATTAATCCTAGCGTTATCTCGACATTTTTATTGCTGCCTGAAAAGTGATGGACACACAAGGAACTCTGCAGCACGTGCTATTTAACCCATGAGTTATTTTTTAAACACACTGCCTCCTGAGATTAGTGCCAGGCGCAGCTGCACCAATTGCACCACCCTAAAGCCAGCCATGATCAGCACCATCTTCAGCACTTTGTGCATTGCACTTGTGAAAGCTGCACTTTACAATAACTCAATAACAATCTTGGGCTTATTTACAAGCCCCTTGCGCCATCCGTACGTCACTGTTTCCCATGTTAAAAATGACGCAAAAGAGGCGCAAGAGACTTGTAAATCTGCCCCCTGGTGTCCAAGAAAGAGCTGCAGTTCTAGTTCAGGTTAAAGTAAAGAAGAGGCCGGATGCTCCTCTTAGCTCCACACTGCATCAGATTCCGTGTTTCTTTGTCGACCGCCTCTTTAATCTGTTAGCTCCTCTACTTGTAAATCACATCATTTCTTCATCAAAAGGCCTATGGATTAGTGAAAGTAGGTCGGGGTTAATTGTGAGGTTGCCTTCTACTAGCCGTGGTTGTTAATTTGCAAGGAAAAGAGTGAAGGAAAGTTTGAGGTTCCATTTTTCAAGAGCTGAAAGAGAGGGCAGCTTCACACTAAAACAACAGCCAGAAACGGTGACGTATAACTAAACTGTGTAAGACCTGAAAGCTCCCAGGCACGTGTGCATGTTAGAGGGATTTAAATCGCCTTCGAGTTATCACCACAAATCTCCCTTTAAAGAGATTCTCTTGCTCGCTTCCTCTTTTCGCCATCCCACAATGCCTCTCTCTTGCTTTTCCTTTTGTGATTTTTTGATGTTGTTGAATTTTACTGTATTCTTAACAATTTAAGAAACAACATCCGGATTAGTAAAAGACCCCCCAGCCTGCCCCTTGTTCTTCCTTGTCCCTGCGAGGTGAAAGGGGCTCTGCATTCACAAATCAATGCACTTTGCCCTGGTTAGGAAAGTGCACTTGTGATGTGTGCCTGTTTTGGAAGTGTCTCTGAGTGTTTAGGCAGTGCTATCTGCATTCCATAGTCTGTTTTCATGATAGCTAATTGTTTCAGTAGCTGTTGTCAAAGAATGCCCAAGGTTGCCCGACAGACAGGAGATTAAAGTTACAAGTGGCAAGCGAGGAAAATGTAGCACTCTGGCTTGCCCCTTGCCTGTTATTCACCGGAAGTGTGTGTTTTGAAGATTTGTATTTTGTGGTTTGGCAATAGCCTAGGTTGCTTGCAGCTTATTTACAACTGTAAGCACATTTAAAATGAAAACTGGGTCGCCATATGCCATACCAGGTGCAGTACCAAAAAGTAAACTGCAATCACTTGCAGAAGTCTTCATATACTACTTTTAGTAAAGGAAAAATACACCCAAAGAAGTTATTTTACAAGATGCAAATGAATCATTAATAAATGCTTATATAAAGTATATTTTTTAATTGATTAAATATTATGGGGAAACAATTAAAAAATGTATGGTGTTAGATTGTCGAACCTTTGTGTTGAGATCTCTCTCTGACCTAAATGTGAAGTGTTGTGAATATCACGTCTGTGACATATTACGTGCACTCCCTATATTGATAGATGCATTAACAGTCTTTGCTGCTGTGGACTTTGTTTTGGTATGGGCTGGTGTTGTGATCCCCCATTTGTGTAAGAGTTGGTCTTATAGAGTGTGACTTTAATGTCTTTGCCAAGTGTTTGTTGCCTTCTGATTGTTATGCATCAGTACAGAGACACAGTATAGTTTGCATCTCTGCCTCATTTATATTTTCCTCTGTTATCTTACCTTGCTCTGTGGAGGTGTGCTTTTCTGTGGAACTGTTGCATATAATTATGCGATGAATTATGATCAGCTTGTTAACTTTGGCTATGTGGTTGTGCGTATGTAGCACATTTTGTTCTCTGTGTAATTGTCTTGCATTAGATGTTGGGTTTTAAAAGGAAGGAAGTGTGTTGTATCTTCTTGCTCCTGCTGTCCTTGTAGGTCTGTATTTGTCTGAAGTGGGCGTGTTATGCCCTGTATTAGCTATGATGAGTGTTCATGCTGTAAACTCGGATGCAATGGAATGGGGTCTAGGTGAATGTACTTGGTCCCATACGCTGTGGCCAGAGAGAACGGGATGCAGGCTCTTGGTGGGTCGCGTTAGTGGTAACTCCTGTGTCACCATCTGCTGTATGTTTTCTTATCCCCTATTTTTTGTTCATGGAGTATCAGGGGTGCTGGCTGTTTCACATGTTTGAGAAAGATGTAGGGACTTATGCTCTGTTACATATTGCACGTCACATATTATGAGATTCAGAAGTAATTTAGTGGCGTATCAGGAAGAAGCCAAGTGAAAATTTGAGCTGCTCTTGGCATCTTCCAGTAAACCATCATCTAAGATGCTGGGCTGGATTATCAACAGATTCCTGCGACCAAATCTTTGAAAATCCACCAAATTCACTTCAACAGAATCCGGAAAATACGTTTCATGGTGCAGCATAGCGATGATGAGAGGCAAAACCCTTTAATGCTATGACTGTGCTATTTTATAGAATATTTACCAGACTCTATTTCTGATATTTCTACACAAAATAAATACATTGTCTCACTTTGCAAGTAACTTACAGGTATGTCCTCTTGGTTTCCTAGGTTGCTCAGGATTTCCCATCATGTTTGGAAAGAAGAAGAAGAAGATAGAGATTTCTGGTCCTTCAAACTTCGAACACAGGGTTCATACTGGATTTGATCCCAGGGAGCAAAAGTTCACAGGACTTCCCCAACAATGGCAGAGTTTGCTGGCAGACACGGCCAACAGGCCCAAGCCCGTGGTGGACCCGTCGTGTATCACCCCGATACAACTTGCTCCTATGAAGGTATTGCCGTATCCTGTTTCCAAGCCCTTCCTCTTTTACTTTTAGATAGTAGTACACAATGATGAGAAGGATGTGTGTTTTAAATTCATATGTATCCAACACTGGTGCATTCCACAGTGATCTACTGTAAAATGGATTAGTCGCCTACATACATATTTATCTTTCCTAAGTTATGGAGTCTCGTTTTGAGTGATGCAGCACATGAAAATATTCAGTAATCATTAGATAAATGTTCTGGACCAATATTCCGCCTGAGAAAATATATGCAACGTTCCAAAGTTAACATTTCTGTACTTTGCAATCACCCACAGAAAACAATGTTGTGCCGTCTGTGAGCATTTACCCGAAAAAAGTTTAAAAGTCGGATTAGCATTTTCTATCCTTATAAATGCTCCACCTGTCATTTATGTGAGGAGCAGTGCTTTTAACCAACAAAAGCCAAAGGTGGTGAGAGAGTGGTCCCCTAAGCTCATCTGGTGCTCGACTTGCTCTACTTAACTTTTTTACTGTAATTATTGTGTTTATTATTGGTAAAAGCAGAGTATGTATGCGCACATTGATGAAGCATTCTCATTACAGGTGACTGATGCCGTCAAAACCCCACATGGTAGTGAAATGACAGAAGGTGGGAAACACAGGATAGGGAGCTAAGGATAAGGCATTGAGCCACACAACAGTGCTAAAACACCCCAGTCTAGGTTGTAAAGTCGAAGGTTTTGCAGGTAGTAGGAGGAAGATCTCTATTGGGTGACATGCAGCATGGTGTAAAACGTCAACGGAGAATATATTGTACCACATAATATTTGCCATGGAGCTGAAGCTGACGATGCATGGAGTAAAGAGGTTTCAGTGGGCTGACCATATTGCAATGCCATCCCTGCGAGAAGAGGTCTGGCTGAATTTGGACTACAGATGGACAAATCTGGATGGGAACTTGGGGAAGGGGAGGACTAGGTGTGTGAAGGACTGGCATCATCTGACTTTTAAAGAGGGCAGTAGGGTTGGTTGTGTTCCTTTGATCTACACTTCTGGCATATGGTAAAGTAATTTCTCTAAATAGCTTTTACAAAAACATATTTTCTAAAACATACAATGCACACATGGTTGCATATTGAACAGCCTTGCCAACCGAGTAAAGACCCTGTTCTCCCAAATGTTTTGTCTCTGATCCCCTGACTTGCAGTGAGAATCCACATACCACCACCCCACCCTTGTGTGACCATCTATCATGCCAAACGCTCGTCCTTTCACACACACATCATTTCTAAGCAACATATTTTAAACATATTAAAATTGCAGAAATGACTTTCTATGTTTGAATTACTTTTTTTTTCATATCCGTTTTTTAAATTGCAAAGATATGTGGTTACACATTTTAAAATCACAGGGGCTCGGAGAGAACATGCCATTCAGATGGTCAATGCAATAGTGTGGTATAGATAGGTCTCATCCTTTTTGTCTAAATTTACTTTGGCCTTGATCCACTGTTTTTCTGTCTTTAGGTGCATTTCACTCTTCACTTTGATGTCATGTAGTCTTGCATTTCCACAGTAAGGCACACTTAGTCACGGAGAGAGAAGAAAAAAAAACGTTTTGTGAATCAGGCACTGTGTGTTTATGTTTGTTTCTCTGTATCATGTGAGGGCGGTGGCCTCTGGGCTTCTGTAGCCTTTCACAGCGGCTGCAGCTCCTGGTTCCTTTGCCTTTCCTCCCTTTCACACTGAACGCATTGTTTGTCCTTTCCGGGTTTATCCTTTGCTCACTGCTTAGAGGAAGAAGGACAGGAGAATGTTTGCCGACAAGCTTGTATTTCAACATTTCCAATAGCTATGTGGGTTTGACTCAGAGAGGATCACTGCCCAAAAATGGGGTCCTGGCTCTCACAGGATGGACTGGAATGGAGAAAAAACACAGGTGAGAAGAACCAGGTCTTAAGTGAAGGCAGAAGATAGGAAGGTTTGAGTCGGTATGCAGGGGAAAGGAGAGTGAGTTCAAGTGTTCTGATTCAACGATAATGAAACATTTCCTAGCTTTTATGACAGGGTCGGTTCTATTCAGGACACAGATGTATAGATCCTGTATTTCACTTTGTCCATTTTTTCTTTGTAGACAATAAAAAAAATCTCAGTCTCACGCTTTAAACTCAAGTTCCCTAAGTGGTCCTGAACCGTGTACAGTGTGCACCAACCAAGCATCATTGATCACCAGGCACTAGTCATGCACCAACCAGACCAATTCAGCATGTAATCTTGCACGGGAAGAAAGATCACCTTAACCTGGAATTCCTCCTGTGCATCTGTAGTTGTTTCTGAAAAAATATCCTCTTGACTGGTGCTGAACGGGGAAGAAAGGCCCCTCGGCACCATTGATCTTGGCCCTTCCCTCCCCTGTGGGAAGCTCCTGGAGCCTCTTTTATTGAAGCACCCAGACAGTCACCTCCAACCACGTTGAGCCCACCACAAGCCTCTAGAGTTGCACACTTTGTTAGTTGTGTCTTGGCCATGGAGCATGTTTGAGTCAGATTTTCTGAGGTCCTTCACAAAAGGATCCTCAAAAAGCCAGCCGTGGGCAACCCAACATGTTCCTGAGTTAGCAGTTCCCACACCTTTGAGTCTACTCTTAAGAAAATGGACCTGCACCTCTGGCCGAAATGCTGCAGTTCGCTTTGCTGAAAGGTTAGATGGCCCTTTGCTTCCATCCATATAAAAGATTTGGGTTCACCTGGCCAATGCTTTTTGTGGCCACACTGGTAAGCTTCGTTTGGTAGGGGGCCCAACTAGTACAGAAATTTATTTTGGTATGATGTCCAAAATCTAGCAAACCCCTTCTTGGCTCCCTTATGAAATCACCCATAAATGGGTTTATCGTTGGTTTGATTTTCAAGGTTTTAGATATCTTTAGGTCCACTGAAGGCCTAAGACTCCTATAAAGAGGTTTTCTGAGTTGTGCCTGCACATATTAGGTCACTTTCAGGGCAGGTGTCCCCTGGAAGGCCTCAGATAGTGGAGATAATCAGGGTCACACTTCCTCTCCTCTTCAGGGTAAGTGGCCTGATCTTGGTCCGACTAAAGTTTCCTTTCTTCTTTCAGTTCTGACAGATGCTTCCTCTTCCTGGCTACCGTGCCCAGCCGTCAGTTTCTGCCCCTGTCATGTCCCTCTTCAAAGCCTGAAGACTCCTGCTCCTCAGAATTTTTATCCTCTTAATAGGACAATTCAGAAATGCCTTTATTGGATGCTCTTGGTTTCTCCTTGAACTGACCTGTTTGGTATTCCACGATCCATGAATGCCCGTCTCTAACGTGGCACAACTCTCAATGAATGCTCCTTTCAGTTTTCAAAAACATCTGTTTGCAGAGAAGAGATAGGCTTGCATCCTACCTTCGAATGTGTTTTCTGCATAACCTTTCTCAAAGGTTTTTTGGGTACCTGTAAGTCTTCTTCTATCCAGATGAGGAGTACCACAGGTCTAGTCAGTCACCCATTTTATATGTTGTTTTCCAGTAGGTGCCACCACAGGCGTAACTGCTCTCTGAATCAACTAATGAACTGCTTCATGTGTGGACCCTGTGAGCTCAACACCCAGGACAGCAAAGACCTTCTTTTACTTGACAATTATGTCTCTGAAGGCCCCTTCACCTTCTTTGCCACTCATTGTGTGAATCGACAATTGTGTGCACCACCAACATATGTATCTGTGAATTAGACTACCATCTAGTATCACAGGCGGGGCAGGCAAGAGAAAATTAATCTAAATTTAAATTATTGGTATCAGTGGTCACATCACCTTGATCGCCTAAAGCTAGTTTCAGTAGTTTAAGAAAGAGGCAGGCTCCGCCGCTAACTGAGCCGAGCGGTCTGCGCCTGCACCTCTTCAGGACATGAAAGCCCACTGGCAAACCGGGCATCTGCAGTAGTAAGACAGAGAGTGGGGTAGGACCTAAAGAAAAATACATTTATTAGTCCAGTAGAAAAACCTTAAGACGTTAAAACATAAATTCTACATCGTCAGTCAGTACAATAACTTTAGTACGATTAAATCCAAAGAGAGAGAGAGAGAAAGGAAGGCACTTATCTCAGTCGTTGAGTAGCAAAGAAAGAGCCCAGCAGGGCTTTAAGTGGGATGAAAAAACTGGGAGGTCTCTCATAGGTGCGTGGCTAATGCAATTAAGGGCATGGCTAAAAACACTTAAGCTATCTGTACTTAGCGTAGTGTGCTGCTCCACTGGTATTTTGCTCCTTCTGTCCAATTATCCAGATATCTAACACAACAAACAATATTACACCCACAACCAGTCAGAGCTATTGGCTATGTTAATGTTTTTTAGTTGTATAACATAAATAAGCAACAACTATAGCTTTGTTGTATAGAAAATTGAAAATGCCTCCGTTCTTGATGGCGAGGTTGTGGCGTAAGGCTAGAGCTGCCGACTTTCAAGCTGCGAAAGCAGGCTCGACCTCACTGTAATGAGTCAACATTGTAGTGTTTTGGCCTCAGCGTGGGCTGGATGTGTTGGACCCATGCGCTCGGACCGGCGTGGTCCGGGTGTGGAAATAAAGTGAGGCGTGGTCGCACGAGGCCAGTCTCCATCCAACTATCATACTGTGTGGGTGTGATAATTTATACTCCATTGCGGGCAATGTGATGTGGGCACCCCGCAGTGCTCACATCACATTGGCCTCGAGTGCCAAGCTGGGCTCACGCTCCTGCACAGATTATTGCGGCGCCGGCAGCGCTCCTTTGACACTGGGCGCATGGCTGAAACACGACGAAGAGTGGGCGTTGCCGCCTATATCTGCTGGCCTGCGCTGCATTGAACATCTGCGGAGGGGGTGCCCGCGCGACTGGCAACGCTCCCTGAAGATTGGCAGACAGTCGGTAAGTGCGCACCCCCTGCAGTGACTGGAGGCCCGCCCCTGCATGTGCACGACGCACGGCCGAGCCCGAGGATCATTGGAGTCCCTATCACGCTGTGCAACACGTGGATGACTTGCGCGAGGACTTACCTCCCAAGAGCAGGGAGAAATACCACTTCTGGTATCTGGAGGCTGAAAAACAAAATTTAAAGGGACAAAGATAAGACAGGAGATGCCCCAGCTGAGTACAACCTGCAACACAAGCCTCAAGGGGGACACTAAAGAAACCATGCCATTAAAGGATCTTTTCTGGCTCCCCACGTGTAACCACGCACATACGCGCTACCAGCCACCACCCACAACGCCAAGCAGGTCACCACTACGAGACAGGCGCACCACTCCAGGAAGAGGAAATGGGAGACCCCGAGCCAAATGCAGACCAGCAACCCACACGCGTGATCACACAACACGCTCCAACAGGGTTCCTACCCCCATTCAGCAAAGCAGCCGACCCCACCACTGTGTCCCCACAATGCAAGACCTGGATAGGGTGGCTTGAGAATTATTTTGTAGCGACAAGGGAGACGGACAGAGCTGTAAAGCGGTCATCATTGCTCCACTATGCAGGAGAAGAGGTGTACCTCCTGTTTAAACACCTCCCGAACACTGGTGCACCCACGGACTATGACACTGCGGTAGCGGCGCTCAACTTGCATTTTGACCCACAGCTGAACCCCGATTTTGAACGATTCAAGCTGCGGCAGGTCTAACAGAGGGAAGGGGAGTCAATGGATGCGTTCTACGCACAACTGAGAGAGCTAGCTGGCACCTATATCGCGGATGACCGGGCCACTGAAGAAATTTGCGCCCAAATCATCCAGGGCGTCCGCAGCAAGACACAGCATGGGCTGATACTGAGGCAGCCGAATATACCCCTCAACGACATACTGGTCCAGGCCAGGACACACGACCTCTCGGCTGCCAGAGCCGATGAGATGGATTTAGCCTTGACACGGCCGCTAGAGAAACACACGTCTGTCAATATGGAAAAAGTCAACGCCCTGAGGGCACGAGACCGAGGGAACAAGCTGCAAGGCCATCAAACCCCAACCCGAAAGCCCAGTGTAGGTATTGCAGACGCGGGGAATACCCACCCCACGCATTCCCCGCCCAGGGTCGAACATGCTCAAACTGCGGCATCCCCAAAATTTTGCGTCAGTCTGTCGGAAGAGAAGCCAATGCCAGGACAACAGAGGAGGGAAGCCAATACAGAAGTTGGTACGCCAACCATCGAGCGCCTCATTGGTGACGTCAAGCAGTGCCAAACAAACCGAACAAGCAAACAACCAAGTGGAAGACACATCAACTGAGGATGATGAAGCAGAGACTTACCTGGTGTCCTTCACCAAACAACTGAAAAGGCGGAAAAGACCACAGCACATGTGCACCATAAAGATAGCCAGATCGGAGGTGAAGGCAGTCATCTACATGGTTATACAGCAATACCACAAACTGCGACCCAAGCCAGAACTGACACCATCAAAGACGAAGATCTTTGCATATGAGAGTGACTCACCCTTACCGGTGAGAGGGAAGATGACCATACCACTCTGGTCGGAAGAAAATGAGATCCTCACAGTTGTCCATGTCATCGACCAAGAAGCCGATACACTGGTGACTTTTGCGAGGAGTGTACAAGCGAATCAGATGGCGGAGCTGCTGGACCAGTTCGCAAACCTGTTCAGAGGCCTTAGATGCATCAAGAGAGCACCAGTAACGCTCCACATCGACCAAGCAGTTGCCCCAACAGTCTTACGCTACAGACGAATCCCGTTCCATCTATGACCACTCGTTGAGCAAGAACTCCAAAAGCTTGAAGACCAAGGGGTCATCGAGAAGGTGTTAGGACCAACCCCGTCATAGTCATAGCAGAGAAACCACGGCAACCAGGGAAAATTCGATTATGTATAGACATGCGCCTCCCCAACAAGGCGATTCGGCGGGAAAGCCATATCACACCAACAATGGACGACATAGTGGCCGACGTGAATGGGTCCAGGTGGTTTTCGAAATTGGATTTGAATGCCACCAACTGGTTCTGAATAAGGCAAGCAGATACATCACTACATTCAGCACCCACCTGGGGCTACGTCGATATAAGCGCCTCAATTTCGGGATATCCTCAGCAGCAGAAGTGTTTCAGGATGCGGTGAGAGAGATCCTGACAGGCCTACCTTGAGTGCTGAATGTAAGTGATGATATCCTCATCCACTCAGCCACCACAGATGAACACTATCAGCACTTGAGAGCCACGTTGGAACGACTCCAGGAGCACGGCGTCACTCTACACAGAGAAAAATGTCTCTTTTTTCAGAGAAAAACTTGAATTCTTCGGCTACCTTTTCAATCAGGAGGGAATACAGGAGGACCCGCGGAAATCCCAAGCCATTAAAGAAGCACTTCCCCCTTCAACAGTATCGGAGGTCCGAAGTTTCCTTGGGATGGCCACATACTGTGGCCGATTTATTCCAGATCTGGCCACCATAGGAGAACCCCTCCGGAACCTCACTCGAGCTGACGCCACGTGGAAGTGGGAACATCAAGAAGAAGAGGCGTTCCAGTGGGTCAAGGGTGCCCTCCTCGACCACACCACGTTGGTATACTTTGACCCTGCCAAGCGCACGGAGCTCATTTTGGATGCAAGCCCGGTTGAGCAGTAACCGGGAAGGTGGGCCACATTAGCCTACACCAGCAAGTCCCTCTCGCCCACAGAGAAATGCTATGCACAAATCGAGCGGGAGGTTCTGGCTATCCGATGGGCGTGCCGGTATTTCCAGTTGTATGTCTGCGGCCAACCATTGTCATCATTGACCACCAGCCGTTGGTGCCTCTGTTCAAGGGATCGGTGCCTCACCCACCCCACGGATCGAACGGTGGGCCATCAGACTTCAACAGTACGAGATGGAGGTAGTGTACATGCCTGGTGCCAAAAATCCAGCGGATTTTCTCTCCCGGCAACCACCTCTAAGAGACACTCCAAAAGAAGAGAAGGAAGTTGAAGCACTGTAAGCCCATCCGAATATGATCTCTACATTCACCTGTTCAAAAGCATTGACACTGGCAGAGATCATGGCGGCTGTCAAACTAGACGCAAGCCTTACCAAAGTACGCTGTGCAGTACAAGGGGGCAGCTGCAATCGATTCCTTCAGACGGTCAACAACTGATTGGGGCGGGACAGAGAATACCTCACAAATATGTGGAGGATCCGGCATGAGCTGAGTGCTGCGAGGGTCCCACATCATCATCCCCACCGTACTACAACATCAAGCAACTCAGTTAGCCCACGGGAGACACCAGGAGATGGAAAAAATGAAGGCCAGGATGCGGGAGAAGGTCTGGTTCCCAGGACTCGAAGGCAGGGTGGAGGAAATGTTGAGGAAGTGACTGACGTGCCAGCTGGCCAGTGCGCCAGAACGATCCGTGCCTGTCCAGATGGGAAAACCCGGATGGACGGGCAACCCTAGTCATGTTGGACAGCTTCTCAAAATATCCAGTTGTCGAGGTTGTCAACTCCACGGTGTTTGCAGGGATCACCCCAATACTAGAAAAGATATTCGCGATGTTTGGATGTCCCAACAAGATCAAAAGAGACAATGGACCCCCATTTCAGGGAGGAGATTTCCGCGACTTCATGCAGCATCATGGGATACAACACCGCTGCATCACTCCTCAATGGCCACATGCTAACGGAGAGGTTGAGAGGTTCATGAGGACTCTCGAAAAAGCCTTGCGCATCACCGTGGCTGAAAACGTAGACCCTGAACGCCACCTACAGCTGTTCCTGTGGGAGTACAGAAGCACTAATGTTTAATGGACCCCGCCAGGACACTATCCCTACTTGCCCTGGTTGGACCCCACCTCCGTATAACGAGAACCAAGTTCTAGGGAGAAGGAAACAGCAGAACCTAAGGGCCAGCCACCGAAGGAGGGCCCGACCCTGTGATTTGAATCAAGGAGATCGAGTAACAGTGCGAGACCGTGGGCAAGGAGGAAAGTTCCGGACCCCATATGAACGAGGATACTGGACTGTGGTTGCTGTCAAGGGGACAATGATCACTGCAGAGAAGAACGGAGAGGAAATAACCAGTAATATTCGAGGTTCAAGACAGTGAACGAAACCACACGTGAAGAAGGGGAAGCGGCCGCAGGAGGGGCAGAAGATTAATATTCTTGACCAGAGGACCTGAGCAACCCGCCAAGCGACGACCCAAGGGGATCAAGAGAAACCCATCAGGAAACCTCCGTGGTCTCCCCTGATTCAGGAGGGCAAGCAAGACCGTCGGCGACGCCAGCTGTCTGGACCCCGGTGAGGGGCTCCCACCCCCAGTACGAGCTAAGAGAATTTTGCCAGAGCTCCCGGCTAAAGGATTTTTGCATGTTGAGTGAGCCGGCCAGCCAAGTTGAAGAAGAAAAATAGAACTGAGTTAAGATGGGAAGTAATGAGTCAGCATTGTAGTATTTTGGCCCCAGCGTGGGCCTGATGTGTCGAACCCACGCGCTCGGACCAGATGTGGTCCGGGCGTGGTAATAAAGGGAGGTGTGGTTGCACGAGGCCAGTCTCCATCCGACTATCATACTGTGTGGGTGTGATAATTTATTCTCCGTTGCGGGTTTATTATTAGTGTGAACCAGGTCCCAAGCGCCCCGCAGTGCCCACATCACACTCACGTCAGCTCAACATCCTATGATTCAAACATGAATATTTCCTTGTGTAATGTGGTTGCTCCAAGTTTGCGGAATATAAAACTGAAAAATAAGTCTCTTTGAAGTTGCATCAAAAGCAGTGACAGATGGTACTATTGCAGTTAAGCTTATTTTTTTCTTCCTCACCCTGAAAGTAAAAATGGAGAGCCCAATAGGTACCCGTCTCAGCAGTGGCGTAACGAAACCTGAGGGGGCCCCCCTGCAAAGTACATGGAGGGGCCCCCCCACCCACCGCCCACCACTTTGCCCCACCGCCCAAAAATCTGGTACATTTTGAATTGAAACCTTTAATTAAATGCCTCTATATTCACATACTCAAAGTTCGAATAAGAAAGTAAGAAACACTCTTAACATATAAGCTACGCCATTTGCAATATTATTGTCAAGAGCAGATTATTTAGCTGAGACAGGAATCAGAGCAATGCCAAGGAGCGGTGCTATTGTTTGAGGAACTGCCAATCGCTGAAGAACAACTGCATAGGGTCTGAATTAGAATTGACATTGATGGTAAATAACTTGAAACTCTGAAAGATAAACCCAAATCTGCCATTTAACAGACTCGACTGACAATATACATGAGCGCTACACAGGATATAACCCAGTATCCTGCCAGCTCCAAGAGAAATAAATGAATATGTGATGTTACAACGCGATCAAAATGATTGCGGTATGTTACATCGCAGTTTTTACAACGCCAGTTGTTACAACGACTTGCGCTGGAGGGCGCTGGACTTAGGAATAATGTGATTTACTATTCCAACACCAGTTTACGTACAGTAGGGAAGGTGATGGAATCGTAAATCATACTATTCCTTAGGTTAGAGCGCCATCCAGCGCATGTCGTTGTAACACATTGCGTTGTAATACCCGTGATGTAAAGGCATTGCGATGCAATGCCTGCGTGGTAATGGATGTCTCCCAAAATAAACTGGTGTGAATTATCTGCATGCCACACACTTGCGTCTGTCTGGGATTGTGTATGATATTAACCACTCTATAGTATTTAAAGTGAACTGAGGATGCAATTTCAATAGCTACCATCAGGGCTTTAGTAGTAAGCAGGGCATAAACAGGCTGGCACATAAGGCTGAGGATGAAAACTGCTTGGATGCTTCAGAACATTGATGCAGATGTGTGTCTGTATTTATCATTTCTGTATTGTAAACAAAGCTAATTACACAATTTCAAGTGCACATTGATAGACAAGTGCAAACAACACCATCAATAAAGCATCATGTAGGATAAAAACAAACCATATTAGCAAATACCTAATGACAGAATCTATACTAACTCTAGCTGCTGAAGCAAAGGAAAAAGTGCAAATACTTTCAAAGTGCATATTAAAAGAATCAGCAATCCAGCAATATACAAAACTCAAGCATGTTTTGTAAAGCAATCCCCCTTTCTTCTTGCATCAAGGTGAAAACACTTTCAAAGTACGTGATGTAAACAAATCCAGCATTGTGCAGAAATGAAGCCAGGTTGGTCAAACAATCCTCCCTTTGGTTTGTGTATGAAGGCGTAAATATTTCAAAGTGACTGGTCAAACAATAACAGGCACAGCAGCATACACAAATCAAATCTAACCAGTTTAATCAGACTATGGCCCTTTGGTTTGTGCATGAAGGTGCAGCTATTTCAAAGTCACAGTTAAAACAGTAATAAGTACAGCAGGCAGCAGCATACAAAAATCAAACCAGTTTGGTCAACCAATGCCCCCTTGGTTTGTGCATGAAGGTGCAGATATGTCAAAGTCCCTGTTAAAACAATAACAAGTCCAGCAGGCAGCAGCATACAAAAATCAAACCAGTTTGGTCAACAAATGCCCCTTTGGTTTGTGCATGAAGGTGCAGCTATTCAAAGTCACTGTTAAAACAATAATAAGTTCAGCAGGCAGCAGCATACACAAATCAAACCAGTTTGGTCAACCAATGCCCCCTTGGTTTGTGCATGAAGGTGCAGATATGTCAAAGTCCCTGTTAAAACAATAACAAGTCCAGCAGGCAGCAGCATACAAAAATCAAACCAGTTTGGTCAACAAATGCCCCTATGGTTTGTGCATGAAGGTGCAGATATTTCAAAGTCTCTGTTAAAACAATAATACGTCCAGCAGGCAGCAGCATACACAAATCAAACCAGTTTAGTCAACAAATGCCCCTTTGGTTTGTGTATGAAGGTGCAGATATTTCAAAATCACTGGTAAAACAATAATAAGTCCAGAAAGCAGCAGCACACAAAAATCAAACCAGTTTAGTCACCAATGCCCCTTTGGTTTGTGCATGAAGGTGAAGATATTTCAAAGTCACTGTTAAAACAATAATAAGTACAACAGGCAGCAGCATATAAAAATCCCTGTACTGTACCCATCCCAGGCACACACATATCTAGCGAGAGTCACTGCTACTGCGCAGCACTGAACATCTACCTGAAGTAGGCCAAGGGTGAGTCAGCACATAGCAGTGGAACTTTAAAGTGAGTGAGCCTGTTGGGCTCACTCCAGTGACAGGGTAAAAACTATGGGCCCGATTCACAGAACTAACTTAAGACAAAATCCTAAACTTACTACCATTTTGGTATTCACAGAAGGCACTTACTCATTTTGGTATTCACAGAAGGCACTTACTCATTTCGGTATTCACAGAAGTTAGGAGTCCTAACTGTAGGACTCCTAAATGCCTTCTGTGAATACCGAAAGTCTTAAAATTAGGATTTTTCTCAGTTTAGTAGTAGTATAGTTAGGACTCCTAACTTTAGGACTCCTAAATGCCTTCTGTGAATACCGAAAGTCTTAAAATTAGGATTTTTCTCAATTTAGTAGTCCTAAATTTAGGACTCCTAACTTTAGGACTCCTAAATGCCTTCTGTGAATACCGAAAGTCTTAAAATTAGGATTTTTCTCAGTTTAGTAGTAGTATAGTTAGGACTCCTAACTTTAGGACTCCTAAATGCCTTCTGTGAATACCGAAAGTCTTAAAATTAGGATTTTTCTCAATTTAGTAGTCCTAAGTTTAGGACTCCTAAATGCTTTCTGTGAATACCGAAAGCCTTAAAATTAGGATTTTTCTCAGTTTAGTAGTTGTAAAGTTAGGAGTCCTAACCTTAGGACTCCTAAACTGAGAAAAATCCTAATTTTAAGGCTTTCGGTATTCACAGAAGGCATTTAGGAGACCTAAAGTTAGGAGTCCTAAACTTAGGACTACTAAATTGAGAAACATCCTAATTTTAAGACTTTCGGTATTCACAGAAGGCATTTAGGAGTCCTAAAGTTAGGAGTCCTAACTATACTACTACTAAACTGAGAAAAATCCTAATTTTAAGACTTTCGGTATTCACAGAAGGCATTTAGGAGTCCTAAAGTTAGGACTCCTAACTTCTGTGAATACCGAAATGAGTAAGTGCCTTCTGTGAATACCAAAATGAGTAAGTGCCTTCTGTGAATACCAAAATGGTAGTAAGTTTAGGATTTTGTCTTAAGTTAGTTCTGTGAATCGGGCCCTATCTGTTCACTACTACTGATCACCGTACAGTATGCTGCCACCAGCGCGCTTGTGCTGCTTAACACCTGGCGAAGGCTGTAGCCTTCCACCACTATAAGGATAGCACTTTGGGTGCCCCTCCTGGTCCAACAAGACCGCATACCGTGAAACAGACCTGTGTCATGGAGTACCCACATGATCTGTGCTCACCTATGAGAAAAAAATCAGCATTAGGGATCCAGACAACAGTACAGTAGAGCCATCAGGGCAGGAGTACACGTCTTTAGACATGCAGAGGAATTTTCAGATAGATAGATAGATAGATTCTTTAAGAGGGCAAAAGTTATTTGTATGCAATTATAAAGGCATTTCAAGCCAGGATCAAAATCATGAGTGTAGGCTTCGAAAACCTCTCTGAAATCATAATAGTATAGGTAAAAAGCTTGTTACTCTTCTCTTCAAGACTGAAGGGGGGCATGGTACCATAAATTGAGGTAACACTTCATCCCCTCTTACTTTGTCTATTTTGAGTTCCTGCTTAAAAAGAGCCACAGTAGGAGAGCACTAATATTTCTCTTCAAGATTAAAATATTTAGCAATCTCTTCTGAAAGCTAAAGTGGTATTTCTCACTATGGTTATAAAAGCAGAATATGCAGCAGTCATGGGTCGTCGGGTAGGCACTCAGGGTAAGCCAATTCAAGGTGTCCCCAATACTGGTGCAGAGAAAATTAACGGGTTTAAATTAAAGGAAACATTAAGCTCCCTTACAGGTGGTCTGGATTGAGATGTCAGGATACTATCCAGCCAGAAAGAGAGATTCCAGACAGTATATCCAGACCTGAGTCCTGCTGTTCTGAGTACTGGCCTCTAGAATGGGAATTAACATGTGAACTGGGAATAACCTGGACCAAAACGGCATCTGGAGCCTCCCTTCTGTGGACAAATCTGCTTCGATTCAGCATCAGCTATTAGGAGGTGAGTGCAGGACCAGGTCAGCCTTTGTATGGTGGGTAGGGCTTTAGGGGTATTAGAGGCAATGGGTTCTGATGGTGTAAGAGGGCACCAGAGAATGGGGTGTATTCTTGGGACTGAATTCCAGAAGTAAGCCAAGAGTTTTCCTGGTTTATTAATGAAACTTGGAAGTAAGCCAGGAGTGCTGCAAGAATACATCATACCTACCAATAGCAAACCTTTTGTGAATCAGGCCATATGTGAGTTGAGCTCCATGAGCCAATTCACAAAAGATTTGCTGTGAGTAGGTGAGACTTACACATATAGAACTCCTATCTTACTTATGAATTGTAGAATTAAGGAAGACTGTTCCTAACTGACTCCTGCCTCCCTCACAGAATTCAAGCATTAGCCAGGAGTACTACAAAATTAAGTCATAGCAAAAACCTTTGGAGATTGTGGCCTGTATCTTTCCCTTTGCAATGTCATTACACATAGAAAAACTCTGCAAAAGGTAAACTCGCAGACACATTTTTCATCCTGGCTAGCCTTGTTGAAAGTGAAAAAATATATTGCTATGCAGTAGAAATTATCACACTATGCAGAGACAAACTTTGTTGGATTGCAATGGGAAACTTTGCAAGCTTCGCAAATGGAAATAATTGGGCACTATGTAAATCTTTGCAAGTTAAAAACAGCACCCTTCTACAATCTAACCCTTAAACCTGTTGTGCATCAAATGTCCTCTTTTGGCTGGCGCTATTACCCTACTCGTTCCTTTTTTGTATGTTTTGTAAAATCAATATTAATGCACTCAGAAATGAGAAAAATCAGTGGCATGAGTGTCCCAAACATACTTTCAATGCACATTAAGTAATTTAACTTAAATAAAAAGAGTCAGTACATACAAAAATAAAGTAAAATGAAACTGAAAGCTACAACTGACCACAAAAAAGAAACACTGCACGGTCAAGCAATCCCTAAAGAATACACTCTCTCGATATTCAGAATTTGTATGCATCAAATCTTAAAGGACCTTTAGTACGCCTCATATAATCCAGCCTATTGAAAGACGTTTACATTTTTTTCCAAGCAAAGGTTACCTGACCATTTCATGCTGTTCACAGTGCAGCCAAAATTACCCCGATGAATGGACGATTACCCAGACACTAAGGAAAACAACAGTGCGTAATAAACATCTGGAAATTTCCATAGCACTGTCCATCTTTGCCTTTAGCAACACCTAGATCAAGCCTGGATTTCGAGCCAACATTTACCAAGGCAGTTGATAGGTCTTAAAGGACAATCTTTCTGTGTAGGGTTAGTTAAAGATTCAAATTGTTTTTTATTCAACATGTAAATAGGGGGTTGCTTTCAGTGAGCGCAAGGTGCGACGCGGAGCTGCATGCCGGACTGACATGATGCTTGCATTATGAATGGGTTCAAACTGGAATGGCATGGGGAGCAAAAATACGATGGATTTAGGCCCCGATCTCTGTACTGGGGTGAATGTATGACATTGTACTGCATTCTGTGGATCAATTGTTCTTTTGCATTTGTCACCCCGAGTGGGACGGGTATGCCCATACGTGGGTCCCGTGCTCTCCATGCCACTGGAATCAAGCTATCCTGGCTGAAGAGGGGTGAAACCCCAAAACCGGTCCTAGGATGCTTGTTTCCAGTCCAGGGAGGACCTGGCTTGGCAGTTCGGGCTGGAATGTTCCCATGAGGCACAGGGTCAAGACTGATTTGCATATGGCTGGGTTCAAACTTGAATGGCATGGTGAGCAATGGATTTAGGCCCAGATCTCTGTACTGGGGTGAATGTATGACATCGTTCTGCATTCTGTCCATCAACTGTTGTTTTTGCACATGCATTATGAATGAAGCACTAACGAGTGTAGCTCTATATTCCGGCATTTTTCAAAAATACATATTGTGTCAAATTGTGTAATACAACAGAAAGAGATAACTATATTCATGTGCTGTTTAGAAATATATACATTAACGTCTTTTATTTGTGGTGTTTTTTCTCAAAGCATTTTTTTTAAATATGCAATTCTATTCGGTCACAATTTTCAAAGTATACGATTTGTACGTTTACTTGCATATCAGTAATATGTGCCTTAGCACCAAATTTGAATTTCTGACTATGTGGCTCCGGTGTAATGGAAATATTTTAATGACTAGAGAAAGGATTTTTACCTGAGGAAATGGAAGGAGACGTGACCTAACAGTTGCTTGAAGGCTGCTTCGGTAGTGTCCACGGGAGCAGGCGCAGATGACTGTTGCTGACATGCGTAGTTTACTCTACGTATATGACCCACACTGCAGAGCAATGCGTGGTGGCGCGCAGGCGGCGCACTAAATGTGAACGTGCGGCACTGCAGCCGCGTGAGCCCAGCCTCTGTCTCTGAGGCCGAGGGGCTGTTTTAATAATGGCCTGCTGCCCGTGCATAGAGCCAGAATGCTAGCAAGAGTGTTCTTGCCGCGAGATGCTGTGATATCACCTAACAACAACTGTTTGGGTTTTTGACAAGGCTCGATGGTGCCAGGTGAGCATATCGCCATATAGGCCCGGCTTTTTATGACGTACAATTTCACTGCATTCTTGAGACACTTGGACTGATAATGGCTTTTCAGTAGCTCTGTATGAAAAGGAGGCTTGCACTGCTATACAGGAGGTAGAGGCAAAAAGTGTGTGTGTGTGCGTGCGTGCGTGCGTGCGTGTGCGTGTGTGTGTGTGTGTGTGTGTGTGTGTGTGCATGCGTATGCGCATTTCACTGCCGCTGTCTATTTTGCTTTACTGTATGGGACTAGGAATGAAGCTTACTCCACCTCCTACTTTTGCTGCTCTTCTGTGTTTGTGAAGCTTGGGCTGCCTATTCCGTGTGTCTTTTGTATGCATATGTTGCTATCACTGCCATCCCAGAAGGCCTTTGTGCCCTTCGGGCAGGTCAGGGCCTGGTGCAGAGTGTCAGGCCCAGATCGGTACCGGAGAAGCCTCGGGCTGCCGTCAAGAATAGCGTCAAGGGCTGGGTCATGGTGACAGAAAGATAAGAGGGGCTTTCATTTGCACAGCTCGAGGTCCTGAGGTCGTCGCTCAGTGACACGTAGACAGTACAGTATACATGAGAGTATGGAAGTGTTGTGAGTTCACCACCACTGAAGCACAGAATCCACGTTAAGTAAACTATTAGTGATTGGAAGCATCTCATCAGTCATGCCCTCCGTACAACACTATTCTCTACACGGGTCTCTCACTGCAAAACATTAGACAAGCTGCACTATAAACCATTCTTTCCAAAGATGCAGATAGAACAGGCCTCGGTGTGCTCATGTGAGACATGTTTTGCCACAGATGCACCTTACGGGAAAGAGCTCAGTCAGCCTCTCACACAAACCAGCTGAGCTACTTCAGTTGTTGTAGCTTTAAAGTGACCATCGTCTTTTCATACTTTGTTTTAGCCAGTAGTATCAATAGTCCCAAAATGCAACATCATGTAGGTTAATAAATTAGAACTGTAACAAGGTGTTACACAGGATAAAGAGTAATGTAGGAAGTAAACAATAAATAAGAGTCTTTCAGACTAAAAGAGTCAGTAGCTCTAAATTTGAACAGGAGTCATCAAGACTTGGGAGAGTGAAGGAGAGAGATAGATAAGGGTAAAATGGCGCAACCGGAGGAAGTGCGGAGAAAAGGGAGAGGGTGAAATGAGTGGAGAGAAAGGAGTAATACAAGAGACACAGGGTGATGGGTGGAGAGAGACTGTTTCCCTAGTCTTCATTGCTTGATTTTGCTCGTGATAAAGAGTCACGTTGAAATATCACTCATAATTCCAATGAAATTATGGAAATGTCACACATAGCAATCTGAAACCTTGGCAGCTATGATTAGATAGATCATGATTGTAGGACAGTATTGACACGCAGCAGGACAGAAAGTATAGACCTCTCATGTTTGTTCTGGCACAATAGAAACTTCTCGGAAAGGCGAAATTAAATACTTGAAAAAAGTTTCTCAGAGCACGAAGCAAGTAAATGTGATAAGGATCAGCAAACAAGTGTGAGGCGAGAGGAACCTTAATGAAAAGGAAAAATGGAATACAGAAAATGAAAAAAATGAAAAACCTCAAGAAGCTGCAGTGTCTAGGATGGGAGGTGTTAGGAAAAGGGAGTTCGACCACCTCTGCACCTGTGATTATTCAGTGATCACACGTCAAGGGCGCACTCCTTGACTTCACAATCAGGCCAGATAATTACAGCTGAGTTTGCCACGCGCTGCCGCCCGCATCTACAGTCTGCCTCCTGAAACTGTTATCATGAAATAAATACCTGGGAACGGCTGGCAAGATGTCGAGAGGCCTACTTCGGTAGTGTCCACGGGAGCAGGCGCAGATGGCTCTTGCTGATGTGCGCAGTTTACTCTGCGCAGTGCGCACGTGACCCACACTGCCCCACCCTGCAGAGCAATGGTTGATGGCGCGCTGGCGGCGCACTAAATGTGAAAGTGAGTGTGGAACCAACCTCTGTTTCTGAGGGCCTGTTTTAAAAATTGCCTGCAGCCCATGCACAGAGCCAGCCTTTGTGGTGCATGGGCTGCAGGTCATTATCATGATTAAAATGCTCCTCAGCCTCGGAGACTCTTCCGAGGCGAACCGTGCGAGTTCATATTTATTTGGTCCCGGTGTCAAGCCAGTCTGTATTGTGCTGAGGGGGCCCACTAGACGTGGGGGCCCCCGCACCGCGGGGGCTGCGGGGGCCTTTGTTACGCCCCTGCGTCTCAGCACCTGCTTTTAAGAACTGCCGGTGCTGAGCACCGGTGGAACCTGGCCCACTTAAAGCCCTGAAGCCCAGGTTGGACATGTTGAAAAGGCATCAGATTGGTCCATAGGTGTCACATGAATAGCAAGTTTTTATACTTTACTTAGTGTCTGAAGGTTGGTGGAATATGTAGTGATTTGTTAATTCAGTGTTTTTTAACCTGCAGGGTGAAAGCAAAGGGACTGACATGCACAATCCTCGCCCCGGTTCTGACATAGGAGGATGTAGTTGGTCTAGCAGAAATTGTATGAAATAACCAGTGTTCCCCTCAAATACACAACTGATGATGCTAAGTCTGAAGCTCACAGCTTTGAAATGGGTTGATTAATATGCTTCTTTTCACCAAATCGCTACAAAATATTCCGTATAAGTCCTTTATCCTAGATCTACACTGGCATTCTAATGATTAGGCAGTATATGTCAAAATAATATAATTCTGATGTGTCAATTTGTTCTTTTTTGTATATTGTACTTTTGATCATATGCTCACTGGGAGCGGCTGTGGCAGCCCCTAGTTTTAAGATTCTCCTTTTCAGTGAAACCTAGTGAGCCACTGTTCCTAGTACACCGCTGGCTCTTGTGTTAGGTTTATGGGGATGGCTCTGTTGTATGTTTTTCTCATGTAGGGGCATATCAGCAAGGAACAGCGATGAATAACGCAAAGTGTGTTTAGCTCTTTGTCATTCATCGTCGGCTATCTCTGGAATTTATCGCCCTGGTAGCGCGTTATTAACAACGCGTTACTCCGGGGCAATACAAATTCCAGATATAGCAAGGGAAAGTGCCGTTTTGCAGGGAACATCTCCTGTTTTCCAGCGCTGTTCCCTGCAAAAGGGCGATAACCTTGCTGATACGACCCTGTGGTTGTAGCAGCATAATCCACCCCCTATGTTAGGGATGGGTAAGTCAGGATTTTAGCAGACGTTAGTTTTTGGAGAAAACAGCGTTTTTCTCCCAAAACTAACGTCTGTTAAAATGCTGGGGCAGCCTTGTAAATATCGCGATGTGCACACCAGCGATATTTGATATTTGCAAGGCTGTACTGCCCAGTGACGCCCACTTTGCAGCTCATTAGAGATGCAAAGGGAGGTGTCAGGAAAAAGGGTGGTAACATGCGATTATGCATGTTAGCACCCTCTTGTAAATAGGGCGATAGTTTTATCTCCGCTTTTTTGGCTTTTAAAGCCAAAAATGCAGAGATAAATCCCTTGTTAATATGCCCCGTAATCCTTTGGCATACATTTTCTAAGAGTGACAAATGGTGTCCTTTGTTTTTCGCTTCTCCCCCAAGATTTACTCTGTGTATTAAAGTGCTAATTACGAGAGTGTAGGTACATTCAACAATATTCAAAAAGATGTGTGTGGTGTTAAATGTCTGTTGCTATCTGCAGTGTTTTTCCACAGGCCATTTTCTCTGTAAACGTTGTCAGACCAAAGCAAATATGAACCTTGGCTGACATCTAGAGGCTGGTGTGAGTACACCAGCCAGTTAGACAAAGATGAATGGATGAAGGGAAAACCTTTATTACATTTGCATTTCCTTTAAGCTATTTAAAACATTGGGCCAATTCCCAAAATACTCCTGTTTTATACTGTTTCACGTACACATCAGTGCCTCTGCGGATTTGCTCCATAGTTTATCCTGAGAGCATTTTTGATTTGCAAACAAGACTAGTTGCCTCGAGAGAACGTTCTGCTGGTTTCCCTCCTACATTTCTTAAGGTATAATATTCATTATTTCGCCGAAGAAAGACAATGCAAATGTGCCATCTAGTGTTCATACTGTGCTTAGGCAAGACATGCACATCTAAGGAGCTTGAAGATCACATTCGGGTTTATTTAGCAAACAAATAGGCTTTGTGGAAATCCATCCCCCTCCTCTGCCACTGCCGAAGATACATTTTGGATCTTTTTTAAATGATATAGGTGTTAGAAAATGGTATTCCTATACTAGTGATACAAGTTATATAATAAAGTAAATTATAATATGGTGCGTCGGCTCATGAAAGACTTCTACATAATCATGTAATAACTATACCGTCATTAAATGTGATGCTTTATTTTTTTATTTGTAAGCTACATCACAATAAGGTCCCCCCTCCACAAGGAGGTCCTAATCCAGTGCTTCAACAATGTGTCTATGTCGTCTTTTTTTTTTTTTTAATGTTGCATTATGTATAACAAAATGAATGTCTTCCAGGAACATTAATTCGCCTAATTTGTAATATTAACTCTGCCGCATCTGGGGGTTCTTCGGACTTCCATTTATGAGTACTAATTTTTTTGCGTTTGCAGTTTCCAACAGGTTCTCCTTTAGTTATATACTGATTAAAAATACAATACAACTCACCTAGCTCCACCAGAGATCACCGAGACTGTGTCCATTCGTTTCCCATTGTTACCGCCAGTCATTCAAGGTTATCCAAGATTTTGCAAAACATTTGGAGGTACCCACTCCCATTACATATTTGTTTCCAAACTTAAACATTTTCCCAAAAACCGATCACAAACAAATCAGAGACATTGCATGTGTTAACAACATGTAACCACTTGCTAACTTCCTCAAACCAAAATAAGGCAATCCATATTCTCCCTTGGTTAGGTGGTGCTGGGGCCCAATTTTCTTGTTTACCATTTATCTCCAAGAACCCACTCTGGTCGATTGAACCTTTTTACTTGCCCAATAGCGTGGAGGGAGCAAACACAATTATCAGAGAATACTTTCCGCAATTTGACATAATTAAGGACTCGAAACTCAATCTCTATTGCTCTCGGGATTTTATTATCAACATAAACATCTGCAGATACAAGCATCTTAGCACAAGGCACAACAGGTAAATGGGCACTAACACAAATGCTACTCTACGAAGAATCCGCATTCGACTAAATATAAACAAAAGTACAGCTTCTAAAAGCATGAGGTAGATAACTACCAAGCTAATGTCGATATTAGGAATCATTAAATCAAAGCATCTCTGTCCCTACTCTATGCTAGATGACATCCCTGCTTACCATTCCCTTAAGACCCAAGAAATCGTGAAAAGGTGTCAGAAGTGAGACTCCCTAAGAAGTCCTCACTTAGAGAGATTGATCTAACTTGATCCTTCTAGCCCCTCGCCTACCTCTTCTCTGCTCAACCCACGGGGCGCTGTCCCTAATACAAAACCCCAAATCACCGAACACGCCCTCCGGCACACCTCCTCGACCAGGTCTTCTTCCAGTAATTTTCCATCCAGCTCTGTCCATCTTCCGTCATCCATCAGCTTGGCCTTGAGTCCCAGACACCGTCCGCACTAGGAGTTGCGATTGGCACATTCCAATGCACTCCCATGTCTGGCTTTCCCCATAATTCAACTCTTAGACAAAGACCTTTTCTACTAATGAACCAACTGTCCTTGCACCTGCGGTGAGATCATGGGATGGAGAAATACTTCGCATCTTTTAACTTTACGATTTACTGCAGCCCAAAACCTCTACTAGAATAAATCAATTGCGGCCTACCGCATTCAGCTAACATAAGAAATACCAGGCCTTTCTCCTCGACGATATATGTATATTCGGGCCTCTACTAGGTTAAACACGCTATTAAATCACCTTCTAAACATTAGTGCTTTTACTTTCATATACATGAATAACCGACATACATGAGTAAATTCAATCAGGTTACACATTTAGCCTGATACATTACATTGAACGGGAACTGATCATTATGCATTTTACTAAATACGTTCACAATATGTTTTCACATCTCTAACACTTCAACATTGCGATCTAATCGGTACATTTCTTAATACATTTCGCACGACACATCTAAATATACATTGATTATATGCGGGTGCCAACTAACGGTGAATATGATGCACCCCTACAAATTTCAAACCTTTAGGCGCTACATCAGTTCCCCCCTTTGATGACAACTGTCATGACACCATCATATTCTCATTTCTCCTGGAATAAGAAGCTGATCTAAACTGCAGTTGCTACCATTCTACCATGTCGGATCCCTTCCATCCTTTTAAGATTCTGATATTGACGGTCCTGCAATCTCGCCATTCTCTGCTCATTCGCTCTGAGGGCTCTTTCGACCCTATTCCCTCTGTACCATTTCCAGGCTCTTACGAGTCCCCACAGGCAAATCACACAAACCACAGCAATTATGTTTGGTTTCAACACAGATCCCAGGAATCCCATTCCCAAATTCGCAAACCAAGTCCCCACTCGACCAAAGCCTTGACCAATCTTTTCCCACACATTCTCTTCCGTCAAATCTACTATTTCCTTATGGATTGTGGTAATGTTGTCTATGTATTTCTCCAGGTCCTTACTATTGTCTGGAATATACGTGCAACATTCTTGGACCTTCAACAATTTACAGACTCCGCCCTCTTTTGCCAATAATACGTCTAACGCAAGTCGATTCTGCAAAACCATATTCCGTATCGACAACATTTCTCCATTCAGCAACAGCAATGACTTCGCCGAATTCATTGACAATTCATCCACCACAGTCGCCAATCTTCTTATTTTCACATCATTCAGGACCACACCCAAACTAGGTATTGTCACTCCGAATATATCACCAATCACCATTCCGGCATTTGCAGCTCTACGCACTTTAGAATGACGTCCCGTCTCTAGTAGCTTCAAATCTTCAGTATGATAAATCTTGGGGAAGATAATTGCCAAATAACACGTACCATACCAATTCGCAGGCAATATCACATATGCATTTCTCCCACACACATAATACACACTTGTGCCAGACCTTGCAAGAAGTTCTTAGCAGAGTCCTCCATGGTAAAGGTATGTTCACACGTACTATGCCCCACTGCAACCTTCTCCTTAGGAGTTTGAGGACGGGCAACACACAATTTCCCCTTCTGTACCTCATCTAATGCAATCGGTCCATAACTTCCCTTAGATTTGTGCAGTCTTTCCTCATCCGTCCAATCCACTGGACTACCCCCTGTATTTCGTGTCTGGGTCAATTTTCTATACCTATCCTCTATCTGACCTATGAACTTCTTTTCCGTTTCGGACAACCAACATGTCAAATTATGTCTATGAGCATAAGCTGTATCTAGCTTCACAGTCGGTCTGAAATACTTCCGAACTCTATCCTCTGACTTGTAATAATCGTACTTATTCAAATGCTTGTATGCCGGAACTTCAGGAAGTACTGTATCATAATTTGAAACGAAATACTCAAACTGTCTCCTATTGTTAGATCTGGGGGTCTCTAGTTGGCAGAGGTATACACCTTAGACCAAATAGGGACCCTTGCTTCTAGTCAGGGTACAGGGACACACACGGTAGATAACCCCTGCTCACCCTCTAGGTAGCTTGGCTCGAGCAGACAGGCTTATCCCCAAGGCAATGTGTACGGTATTTGCACGTAGACACCACAATGATCCCCCCTCCGCACACCACAGACTTAGACCACACAGGTGAGTTATATCAAAAATAATATATCTTTATCTAGTTTCCGCAGTTGAAATCAAGCATCACAGGTTTACACCATATTCGTTTTCTTGGTTGGTCGGGATCGTAAGACGATAGTCTCTAGTCTCTTGCGTGATTCGATACTCACTGAGAATGAGTCAGCTTGTAGGCTCTTGATGTTTAGGCAGCTACGTTGCTCCGGTGGTGTCGCTGCGCTCGTTGTAAAAGCGCTCCTCTCGCTGTTCGGTGCAAGGTTCCCACAACTCCCTCGATGAGCCCCCAGTGACGATGTCGATGTCACCGGAGTCAGCCACTCACAGTGCGGCTTCGTAGAGCAGGGAAGTACGACTCTCGATCTGCTTCAGGCCTCCGGGTCGCGGCAAGGCACGTGCCGATGAGCACGTCAGTCTTCTTGATGCGGCAACCGGTGTCAGGCCCGGGTCAGTGCGGCACTCTCCAGCAAGGCAGAGAGTAGCCAGCCCACTTCACAGGCAGATGTTGAGAAGCTTGGTAGAACAGCTCCCGGTCCCTGCAGCACACAGCAGCGCAGGGGGGACACAGCAGAGTCTTGAGTTCTTGGCAACCTTTCTATCCCTGGGTTGCAAAACAGGAGGCCAGCTCTTCTCAGGCCCTTGGAGATTCGGTTTAAGACACAGCACACAGCAAAGTCTTGTTTGGTCAAGTGGGTAAGGTCAGCACACAGCAAGACCCCTTCTCCTCCTCAGCTTCAGTTGTACAGCCGAACAGGTCAGCCCTTCGAGCACACAGCAATGCAATCTTCCTTTAGTTCTTCGGCGGTCCGTCTTTCAGCAGAGGTTCCTCTTGATGGTAGAATCTAAAAATCTGTTGTCAGGGTTCCTTTACTTATACCCCTAAAAGTCTTTGAAGTCTTTGTGCAAGTGGGTCCTGAGCCCGGTCTGATCCAGTTCTGGGTGTTGCTGGAGCACTTTGTTTTCCTGGCTTCTACTTTCTTTTCAGAGTGAGGGGCAGAGTCGTCAGCCACCCAGCAGGGGGTGGAGCCAGCACCGTGGCAGGCAGGCACAGCCCTATTCACTCCGAGGTGCTATCTCCTCCCTCCACTCAGCCAACCTCCCGGGGGATCCCCAGCCCCTGTCACTCTCAAGCCAGACAGTCAACCCACAAGCATGCCCAGGCACACGGAAGGGTCAGACAAGAGAACAGCTACTCTCTAAAAAGTACTATTCTCCAACTCAGGATTTAAAAACAACCTCTCCTAAAAGATGTGTTATTAAATGCTGAGCTCAGGGATATCAAACACTCATATCTTATCTTGTTCCTATGAGAAGATAGGCGGATAGCCATTGGCACCAGCCTCCCCCATGTTAGCCTATGGAGCAAGATAACCTTGCAGCAGTGAGCACACAAAATGGCCATTGTTCACTACCAGAACATGTTACCTGCACTAGTACATGCTCTACCTTTTGCATACACTGCACCCTGCCCAGGGGGGTACCTTCGGCCTTCCATAGGGATGACTGACGTGTATAAAAAGGGAAGGGTTAGGCCCGGTCAGTTTGGACACTGGCCAGGAGGACATGGCAGTCCGGGGACTGCAGGCAGGCCTGCGGTGGCAGGCCTGAGACACAGTTTTAGGGCTACACAGGTGGGTGGCGCAATCAGCGCTGCAGACCCACTAGTAGCATCTGTCATCACCAGCCCTGGCACACACAGTGCACTTTACTAGGGACTTCATGGTGATACAGATATGCCAATCAGGTATATCCAATCAATATTATATTTTACACAGGGAGCACTTACACTCTGGCACTGATTAGCAGTGGCAGAGTGTCCAAAGCATATAAACCAGCAAAAACGAAATCCAGCACAGCATCAAAAATCCAGGTAGTAGAGGCAAAAGATAGGGGAAAAACCCACGCCAAGGATGTCAGGTCTAACACGTGTCCCCTCCAGCTGAAAGTGGGGAGAACTACCCACCCTCTTGGGAGTTCTCATCACTAAGGCGGAAAAACCTGGACAGACCATCAGCATTGGCGTGTTCTGTACCGGGACGGTGTTCCACCGTGAAGTCCATTCCCTGTAGGGAGATGGACCACCTCAACAGTTTTGGATTCTCACCCCTCATCTGCATTAACCATCTGAGGGGCCTGTGGTCGGTCTGAACACGGAAGTGAGTCCCAAACAGGTAGGGCCTCAGCTTCTTCAGGGCCCAGACCACAGCAAATGCTTCCCTTTCAATAGCGCTCCACCTCTGTTCCCTGGGGAGTAGCCTCCTACTAATGAAAGCTACAGGTTGGTCCCCGCCCTCGTCGTCCATCTGTGAGAGTACTGCTCCCACACCTTGCTCTGAAGCGTCTGTTTGCACTACGAACTCACTCGAAAAGTCAGGCGCCTCAAGCACCGGTGCTGTGCACATTGCAGTTTTCAGGGCATCAAAAGCAGTTTGACAGGCCTCGAACCAATTCACTTTCCTGGGCTGATTTCTAGAGGTTAGTTCTGTCAAGGGGGCAACAATGGTGCCGTATCCCTTGATGAACCGTCTGTAATACCCGGTGAGCCCTAGAAAGGCTCTCACCTCTGTCTGCGTCTTGGGGGGTTCCCAAGCCAGAATGGTATCAATCTTCGCCTGTAGGGGCGCCACCTGGCCGCTCCCCACCTGGTGTCCCAAATACACCACCGATCCCTGCCCTATCTGGCACTTACTGGCCTTGATAGTGAGGCCTGCCTTCTGCAGCGCCCTCAACACTTCACAGAGGTGTTGCAAGTGTTCCTCCCAAGTGGAGCTGAACACAGCAATGTCATCCAGGTACGCGGCGCTGAATTGCTCCAGCCCGGTCAGTACCCGGTTGACCAGTCTCTGGAAGGTGGCGGGGGCATTTTTCAATCCAAAGGGCATGACGCAAAACTGGAAGTGCCCCTCTGGTGTTGAAAATGCCGACCTCTCCTTTGCCCCTTCAGTTAAGGCAATCTGCCAGTACCCCGAAGTCAAATCGAAGGTGCCGAGGTACCTGGCAGCTCCCAACCGATCCACGAGCTCATCAGCTCTGGGGATGGGGTGCGCGTTAGTCTTGGTGACCGCATTGAGCCCACGGTAGTCCACGCAAAACCGAAGTTCTGACGGGCCACCGGGTGTAGCAGACTTCTTGGGAGCGAGGACCACTGGGCTAGCCCAGGGACTGCTAGAGGGCTCAATTACCCCTAACGCCAACATCTTGGAAACTTCTTCCTTGATGCTGGCCCTGACTTTGTCAGCTACTCTGTAAAACTTCTGTTTCACAGGCAGACTATCTCCAGTGTCCACATCATGGACGCACCAATTGGTGATACCTGGGGTCAGGGAGAACAGGAAGGCAAACTGACCCAACACCTGGCGACAGTCCCTCTGCTGTTCTGGAGTCAGGGTGGGCGAGAGGACCACACCATCCACTTACCCGTCTTGCTCCTTGGTTGCCAGGAGGTCAGGGAGAGGATCACTATCCTCCTCCCCACCGTCATCGGTAGCCATGAGCATCGTCACTTCAGACCTCTCGAAGTGGGGTTTGAGGCGGTTCACATGCAAGACTCTAAGGGGCTGCCTAGGAGTCTTCATGTTGATCAGGTAGGTCACCTCACTCTTGCGCTCTACCACCTCGTATGGCCCGGTCCACTTGTCACGGAGCGCACAAGGCTCCACCGGTGCCATTACCCACACTTTCTGCCCAGGATGAAATTCTACCAGAGTGGTATTCTGGTCGTACCATTTTTTCATCTCCTCCTGGCTGGCTTCTAGGTTCTCCTGAGCGAGCTTCCTGAAGCGCTGCGTTTGGTTGCGGATGGCCAGCACATAGCTGAACACATCCTGGGGGGTTTTCCCACGGGATTTCTCCCACCCCTCCTTCACCAGTGTGAGAGGTCCTCTAACAGGGTGGCCATACAGCAGTTCAAAGGGGCTGAACCCTAAGGACTTCTGAGGCACCTCCCTGTAGGCAAACAACAGGCATGGTAATAAGACGTCCCACTTCCGTCTCATGGGCTCCGCTAGGCCCATAATCATACCTTTCAGGGTGCGGTTGAACCTTTCAACCAACCCATTTCCTTGAGGGTGGTAAGGAGTGGTGAACTTATAAGTTACCCCACACTCCTCCCACAGAGACTTCATATACCTAGAGATGAAGTTGGTACCCCGGTCGGAGACCACCTCTCGGGGGAACCCCACACGGGAAAAGATCCCCATCAATGCACGGCCCACCACGGGTGCTGTGATTGTCCTGAGAGGGACTGCTTCCGGGTACCGAGTGGCGTAATCCACCAAGACCAGGATAAACCTGTTGCCTAAGGCGGTCTGGTGATCCAGGGGCCCTACGATATCAATGCCCACCCGCTCGAAAGGGGTGCTCACTACAGGAAACGGCTGGAGGGGCGCCACACACTTCCCTCCGCTCTTACCACTGGCTTGACAGGTTTGGCAAGACTTACAAAAGGTACCGACGTGCTTCTTCATCTGGGGCCAGTAGAAGTGGGTGACAAGCCTGTGATAGGTCTTGTCTTGCCCCAGATGTCCTGCGAGAGGCACGTCATGAGCCAGACCCAGTAAGAAGTTCCTGAAGCGCTCGGGTACCACCAGCACACGGGCTGCACCGGGCTCAGCAAACTTAGGCTCACTATAAAGTAAGTCATCCTCCCAGTAAATCAAATGTTCCTTGGACCCTAGGCCCGCTGCCTGGTCTGCAGCCTGCTGCCGCACACCAATGAGAGAAGGGCACTCCTTCTGAGCCTGGCAGAATTCCTCCCTGGAGGGACCACCCTCTTGCTGCCAATGGGTCAGCTCAGGAAATTCCCCCAGTTCAGCCACCCGTTCCCCTGTAGGTTCCAGGGCATCCCCCTCAGGTTCTGCTTCCTCCTGGACCGTGGGAACAGTGGGGGCCGGTTTCCCGCGCCCTCTGCCCCTTCCTCTCTTGACAGGTCCCTGGGCCATTGTTCCAGGCTCCGGTTCTACTAATCCACCCTTACTGGCTGTCATGGCACGTGTGGATACACAGATCCACGCTGGCAGTCCTAACATCTCCAAGTGAGTTCTATGCTCTACGTCCTTCCATGGAGAACTCTCCAGGTCGTTACCCAACAGACAATCTACTGGCAAGGCATCACTGACACAGACTTCCAAGGTACCAGAGACTCCCCCCCATGTGAAGGGAACACGCGCCATCTTGCAGAGGCGCACTGAAGTGTCAGCTGCCACTACTGGGCGGAGCACATTGGGAAAGCTCTTCAGACACCCACTGACACCTGACAGATGTCACACTAGCCCCGGTGTCTCTCAGAGCCTCTATCTCCCTCCCATTTATGGTCACCTTTTGCCCGTATTTCTTAGTGTTAGCGGGTATCAAGGTATCCTGGACCATCTCTTGGTCTCCTAAAGAGACAAGGGTCATCATAGCTAATCCCTCCTCCCCACTGGAAATCAAATCCCCTCCCAAAGCTACACTAGCTAACCCTGGGACGGGAGCAGCAGCTGGTGCTGGGGGTTTCTTGGGACAGTTAGGGGCTATGTGGCCCACTTCCCTACAAGCATAGCAAGTAGGCGGTGGTCTGTTGCCCTTAGGGGGCCAAGACCTCTTAGGCTTGGGGGCTTGGGACTCCTTCTCCTGGGAACTGTTTTGGGGCCCTTTAGAGAACTCCTTACTGTTACCCTTGTCCTCCCCACTTTTCTGCTGGAGACCCTGACCACCCTTGGCTGGCATACTTACCACCCCTTTGTTGACCCTGGTGCTAGTCCAGCGGTCTGCCTCTTTAGCAAGCTCACTGGGATCAGTTAACTTGCTGTCTAAAAGATGCTGGCGCAGCTCTGGAACACATAGACTACTCAAGTGCTCCCAACTAATCAAGTGACACAACCCCACATAATCAGTAACTTTGCTGCCCTTTATCCAACCTTCCAGTGCACGCGTGTACATACTCACACACTCCACCCAAGTACTCGAATCAAGTTTCTTGAAGTTCCTGAACTTCTGGCGGTACTGTTCTGGTGTAAGCCCATACCTGAGGCATAAGGCCTCCTTCATCGTGGGGTCGATTAAGGTCCCTGCTGCTTCTAAGGGTGCTAAGACATCCCTCCCAGAGGCCTCAAAATGTTTCCACAACCCTGCTCCCCAACTCTTCTCAGGCACTTCATTCATCTTCAAGGCAAGCTCATAGGATCTAAACCATGCATAGATATCCTCACCCCTTTGATAATTCTGTACCAAATCTTTCGGTATGTATACTTTACCCGCCTGTACTGGCTGTGCGCTGCCACCATTCGTACTGGACTCCACTTGTTTGGCTTTAATGTCCAGCTCCCTCATGCTCAACTCATGAGCCAACTGGAGTTTTCTCTCTTCCAAAGCAAGAGCATTCCTCCTCTCCTCCGCCTCTTTCTCGCTGTCAAGGCGCAGTTTCCTTTCTTCCGCTTGAGCTTTGAGCTTAAAAAGTTCAATCTCATGGGCCCTAATCCTCTGATTCTCCTCCAGCTCCTCTGGAGAAAGGCTCCTACTGGAATGGGTGCTGCCAGCCCTAGACGCTGGCCTATTCACTGGCAGATCATCGGATCCAAATCCGTGCTCCGGTGTGCCATCCCCTTCAGTAGTTTCCTCGGTTGCGCCATTCTTGGCCTCCCACCAGGCCCTTAGAGCTTTCTGTAGCTCCGTCTTGTTGGCGCTGCCCTTCACTGGGCATCCAAGCTGCTTGCAGAATTGCTTTAGTTGCTCCTTCTTATATTCGAGCAACTTTTTCACTTCGAATTGCAATTCCGACTCCTCACCTACTCCATTCAGAGACATGATGCTTCGTCGATCCTCCAAGAATAGTCTTCGCAAAAACTTCGTGCAATGCAACTGCTTACTAGATTAGTGATGTACGAAGAATCACTGCAGGTCAAGTGCAAATACTGGTTCTAATCCGCACCGCTGACCACCAATGTTAGATCTGGGGGTCTCTAGTTGGCAGAGGTATACACCTTAGACCAAATAGGGACCCTTGCTTCTAGTCAGGGTACAGGGACACACACGGTAGATAACCCCTGCTCACCCTCTAGGTAGCTTGGCTCGAGCAGACAGGCTTATCCCCAAGGCAATGTGTAAGGTATTTGCACGTAGACACCACAATGATCCCCCCTCCGCACACCACAGACTTAGACCACACAGGTGAGTTATATCAAAAATAATATATCTTTATCTAGTTTCCGCAGTTGAAATCAAGCATCACAGGTTTACACCATATTTGTTTTCTTGGTTGGTCGGGATCGTAAGACGATAGTCTCTAGTCTCTTGCGTGATTCGATACTCACTGAGAATGAGTCAGCTTGTAGGCTCTTGATGTTTAGGCAGCTACGTTGCTCCGGCTGTGTCGCTGCGCTCGTTGTAAAAGCGCTCCTCTCGCTGTTCGGTGCAAGGTTTCCACAACTCCCTCGACGAGCCCCCAGTGACGATGTCGACGTCACCGGAGTCAGCCACTCACAGTGCAGCTTCGTAGAGCAGGGAAGTACGACTCTCGATCTGCTTCAGGCCTCCGGGTCGCGGCAAGGCACGTGCCGATGAGCACGTCGGTCTTCTTGATGCGGCAACCGGTGTCAGGCCCGGGTCAGTGCGGCACTCTCCAGCAAGGCAGAGAGTAGCCAGCCCACTTCACAGGCAGAAGTTGAGAAGCTTAGTAGAACAGCCCCCGGTCCCTGCAGCACACAGCAGCGCAGGGGGCACACAGCAGAGTCTTGAGTTCTTGGCAACCTTTCTATCCCTGGGTTGCAAAACAGGAGGCCAGCTCTTCTCAGGCCCTTGGAGATTCGGTTTAAGACACAGCACACAGCAAAGTCTTGTTTGGTCAAGTGGGTAAGGTCAGCACACAGCAAGACCCCTTCTCCTCCTCAGCTTCAGTTGTACAGCAGAACTGGTCAGCCCTTCGAGCACACAGCAAGGCAATCTTCCTTTAGTTCTTCGGCGGTCCGTCTTTCAGCAGAGGTTCCTCTTGATGGTAGAATCTAAAAATCTGTTGTCAGGGGTCCTTTACTTATACCCCTAAAAGTCTTTGAAGTCTTTGTGCAAGTGGGTCCTGAGCCCGGTCTGATCCAGTTCTGGGTGTTGCTGGAGCACTTTGTTTTCCTGGCTTCTACTTTCTTTTCAGAGTGAGGGGCAGAGTCGTCAGCCGCCCAGCAGGGGGTGGAGCCAGCACCGTGGCAGGCAGGCACAGCCCTATTCACTCCCAGTTGCTATCTCCTCCCTCCACTCTCCTTGCAAATGTCACCATTCAGCAGAGGGCTGACTCAGCCAACCTCCCGGGGGATCCCCAGCCCCTGTCACTCTCAAGCCAGACAGTCAATCCACAAGCATGCCCAGGCACACGGAAGGGTCAGACAAGAGAACAGCTACTCTCTAAAAAGTACTATTCTCCAACTCAGGATTTAAAAACAACCTCTCCTAAAAGATGTGTTATTAAATGCTGAGCTCAGGGATATCAAACACTCATGTCTTATCTTGTTCCTATGAGAAGATAGGCGGATAGCCATTGGCACCAGCCTCCCCCATGTTAGCCTATGGAGCAAGATAACCTTGCAGCAGTGAGCACACAAAATGGCCGTTGTTCACTACCAGAACATGTTACCTGCACTAGTACATGCTCTACCTTTTGCATACACTGCACCCTGCCCAGGGGGGTACCTTGGGCCTTCCATAGGGATGACTGACGTGTATAAAAAGGGAAGGGTTAGGCCCGGTCAGTGTGGACACTGGCCAGGAGGACATGGCAGTCCGGGGACTGCAGGCAGGCCTGCGGTGGCAGGCCTGAGACACCGTTTTAGGGCTACACAGGTGGGTGGCGCAATCAGCGCTGCAGACCCACTAGTAGCATCTGTCATCACCAGCCCTGGCACACACAGTGCACTTTACTAGGGACTTCATGGTGATACAGATATGCCAATCAGGTATATCCAATCAATATGATATTTTACACAGGGAGCACTTACACTCTGGCACTGATTAGCAGTGGCAGAGTGTCCAAAGCATATAAACCAGCAAAAACGAAATCCAGCACAGCATCAAAAATCCAGGTAGTCGAGGCAAAAGATAGGGGAAAAACCCACGCCAAGGATGTCAGGTCTAACACCTATCATAAAACAAACTAAGCAGTAAGCTACAAGAAATCCCATATGTCAATGGGAGGTGATGGTATCTAATACCTTTGTCTACTGAAGCAGGCAACTGCATGCACATATAACAATTTTTCGCATCCATCGCATCAACATACTCATACAACAGCTTCGCATAAGCATTAAGTTTAAAATCAGCTCTAGACAAATCTATATGAAACATACGTTTCTCCTCAAGCGTCTGAGCTCTCTGATCTCTAATAGTGACCCCTCCCTGTCCTAGAGTGGTAGGTGTGGGTGTTCCCTGAACCTCCCCCTCCAGTCTATGGGCCACCATGTATGAAGTTACTACTACTGCAAATATAATGGCCATCACTACCCCTAACAGTGTGCCTATCACTATTTTGGCTCTACGGTGTGTATTTACAGGTTCCGCCATCTCTGAATTGTTCTCAATGTTCAGTACAGTCTCTGCTGACACAAGTCTCTTTCTCATCCAGCAAGTTCAGTTCAGCTGCTCTCCTCAACCGGGGAAACCTTTAACAGAGTTCAATTTCTCGTCTCTTTTGATCAGGCAGACTTCCCTAGTTCTTCTTCACCTTCTAACGGAAAAATCCCTAAATTTATTCTTCTTCCTCTCGGGCCTAGGTTATCTTCTTTTCAACCTTTATATACAGCACCGTTTATAATCAGTCCAGAATAACTGCCGGTCCCCACAGCTCTAGGACTGCCTGCAAAATCTCAAGCTTAAGGGTTGTCAGTTCTTGGGGAGCTGGTATGACTGCAAAGGTTGGGAAGTCCAGTGTTTCCAAAATCAGACCACGGATGATACTCAAGAATGGTGGAGTCGGAATATTGATGGTCAATATTCCTTCGATCTCCAATCCTGGAATCTTCAACAACACTTCCACTCTCGGAAACGGGAAACTGTTGACCAGTGTGTTCGATCTCAACCTTCCCGTATTCAGTAAACTTGGCATCAGTCACTGAGTATGCCCACTCTGGTGAGGCGTACTTCTGGCACGGCACTCTTGTTCTCTTTGATCTTCTCAGAGCACCTTGGGGTCGATCTTCGTCACTTTGCTCTGCTTCTGATTCTTCGGAAACTGGGGCGAGATCTGTTCTGGGTGCCGCTCTCGAGTTTACCCGTCTCTGACTCCCGGGCCAAACCCTTTCTGCTTCTGTGGCACCTCCACGCTCCCTACTAATACCCTGTGCACTGCTTCCTTCTTCAGCAGAATTCGACTCGGTATTGCCCACTGCAGCTCTTTCTTCTTCTTCCGAGTCCGTTTCAGTGTTACTTTCACGTTCCCTTTCGGCTTGGTTTAGTGCACAACCAGCTGCGTCAGCAACCCCTACAGCTTGACTTGCCCTCTCAGGTGGCTCTGCCACCTCAGCTGGGTTCTCGTTCTTGAGAGGGGCTGTTTCTTCCAAGGGTGCTGGAACTCTAGGGGTATGGGAGGCGTGTATCCAGTTCGGCAATCCTCCACACTTCACTGCTGTGTTCGTAACTAAAATGATTTGATATGGCCCACGCCACCGAGCATCCAGGCAACTCTTCCTCACGTGTTTGCGCACCAATACCCAGTCCCCTGGGCACAAGTCGTGGCACAGGTCGCTTGCGGCTGGAACCGTTGCTGTCTGCACCTGCTGAGACACAGAACGGACCACGTCAGCCAAGCCTTTACAATAGTCCAAATCATATCATCAGTGATGTTAATCAAAGCAGTGGCAGGTATTGCTGGCAAGCGCATCGCCCGCCCCATAAGGATTTCGTGGGGTGACAATCCAGTCCTCCTATCAGGGACACTACGGAGACTCATGAGAACTAAAGGTAATGCGTCTGGCCACTACAAGGATGTCGAAGAACACACTTTCGCCATTCGGGCTTTCAAAGTTCCATTAACTTGCTCCACAATCCCAGAAGCCTCTGGTCGGTAACTGCAGTGCAATCTTTGGTCTACATTTAAGGCAGCACAGAGCAGCTTCATGATTTCACTGTGGAAATGCTTTCCTCTATCTGATTCAAAAGAGGTCGGAAAACCGTACCTCGGGATTAGTTCTCTCAATGGTAACTTAGCTACGGTGAGTGTGTCACACCTACGTGTTGGGTAAGCCTCCACCCACCTGGAAAAGACACATGGCGGCCAGGTGTTGCAATGGTTCCGCTCCTTTTTAGATGACCGCTCCTTCTGTGTTGCCATCCCTCCCTTCAAGTCCAACTACCAACCACTGGCCATGGGGGTTCCGCAAGGGTCCTCGCTGAGTCCCACGTTGTTTAATCTTTACGTGAGACCGCTGGCGGATGTCGCTAGGCAGTGGGGCCTTACTTTGGTCTCATATGCTGACGACACTCAGCTGGCGGTTACTCTCAGTGGGGATGCGGAGATTGAGGCCCCCAGGTTTCAGTCCGAACTGAAGGCGGTGGCTAATTGGCTGACAGGCAACTGCCTTCAGCTAAACGCCACTAAAACAGAGGTGATGGTCGTCGGGAAGGGAGTGGAGCTGTGGGGTGACCACTGGTGGCCCTCAGAGTTGGGACCTACTCCGATCCCGGTATCGGAAGTGAAAAATCTGGGGGTATGGCTGGATGCGGGCCTCTCCTTTGTAGGCCATACTAAAAGAACCGCGGCCTGTTGTTTCGGTCTCCTGAGGGGCTTGAGACCTGTTCTCAAGTTCTTTGACGCCCCGACCAGGCAGCTGGTGATCCAGGCTACTATTATCTCTCGCCTGGATTACGCCAGCTCTCTCCTGGCTGGGGCTAACCAGGCTGAACTAACCCGCTTACAACGGGTTCAGAATGCTGCGGCGAGGGCGATCGTTGGCTTGCCCAGATTCTGCTCAGTTACAGGTGTTCTTCGCTCCCTACACTGGCTTCCGGTTAGGAAGCGTATCCTCTTCAAGGTATTGTGCCTTGCTTTTAAAATCTTGCGAGGTACAGGCCCGGAAATCCTGTCGAGTTGTCTGTCTTTCTATGTCCCTGCCCGTAGCCTTCGCTCTCAGGGTCTGGCCCTTGCGGTGGTTCCCAGATTCAGGCTTAGCCGCATGGGAGGCCGCTCGTTTAGGGTAGTGGCTGCGTCAGCATGGAACTCCTTGCCTGTTGAAATCCGTTTGCTGGAGGACCTTCTGACCTTTCGGAGGGCTATAAAAACCTTCTTGTTTTAGCTGTCTCTTAGTATCTGTTTTTAGCCTGTGGTTGTGTTACGTGCTACCTTGTCTCTGCGCCAGGACGCTCCTTGGCTGGAGTATCTGTGCGCACAATAAATAGTCGTAACATAACATAACATAACTATAACTAAAATGTACCTCAACCCATTACACTTCGGCATTTCAATAAAATCCAGCTGCATTCTATTGAAAGGTCCACCTGACCTACCTATGTGACTCAACGTCACAGCGGTCCTCTTTCCTACATTCATCTGTTGACATGTAACACACCTCTGGCACACAGCCTCAGCTACCGTCCGAAACTTCGGATTATACCACGTCTGGCGAAACACTCGCATCATTGCATCTCTACCAAGATGTACAGCACCATGTATCAACCTCGCCATAGGATTCAACAAACATTCCGGTAACACTGCTCATCCATCATTCGAAACCCATATATCCGCATCTCCCTTCTCGCATCCCGCTCGTATCCAGCTATCCCGTTCCTGATCAGAGTCTGCCATAGCTAACATCACATTGTAATCTGTTTTTTCTTCGCTTTCCACAACATGGTTCTCAGTATAATTACATCCCTGTTCTGCACAATATCGAGCAACTTCATTTGCATAATTATTTCTCAATGACACAAAATCTTTTCCCTTAGTGTGTGCAGAACATTTAACAACCGCAATTTCGTCTGGGCTTTGCAATGCTTCCAACAATTGTCGTACATAATCCCCATTTCTGATGGGTGAACCAGAAGATGTCATAAACCCTCTCTGGGACCATAGCTGTCCGAAATCATAACCCACACCAAACCCATATTGACTATCCGTGTAAATTGTTACACGGATCTTATCAGCGGCCAAACAGGCACGGGTCAAGGCAATAAGCTCAGCCACCTGTGCGGAGTGGACTCCTTCTAGACAAGCGGCTTCAACCACCCCTGTGATGATACACACAGCAAACGCTGCTCTCAGTCGACCGACACTGTCTCTTAAACATGAACCGTCCACAAAGAAAATCTCATCTGAAACTGGGAGCGGTTCATCGACAATGTCAGGTCTTGGTTTGGTGCATAGTTCCGTCACATCATGGTCCTCACAATCTTCATCATCGTCTACCTTTGGAATAGGCAACAGTGTAGCAGGATTTAAAACAGAACACCTCTTCAGTGTCACATTATCTGCAGCAAGGATGACTTGTTCATAACGAGTCAACCTATTATTTGTGAGGTGCTGTGTTTTAGTCCTAGTCATCAACAATTCAACAGAATGTGGCACATGGACAGTAAGCGGATGACCCATCACAATGCTCTCACATCTTTCGATACTGACACCTGTTGCAGCAACGGATCTGAGACATCCGGGCAACGCCGAAGCTACTGGATCTAAAGTATCTGAGAAATATTCAACTGGTCTACGGACACCTCCGTGACTCTGGGTCAGCACTGCTAATGCACAACCTTCCTTTTCGCAACAGAATAAGGCGAATGCCTTGTTATAATCTGGCATTCCCAAAGCTGGAGCGCTGCATAAAGCCTCTCTCAGCCTCTGAAATGACCTTAAACAGTCGTCATCCCATGGTACCGGATCACTCACATCCTTTCACGTCAGCCGCTGTAAAGGCTTCGCTTCAAAGGAAAAGTTTGGGATCCACTGGCGGCAATAGCCCACCATTCCCAGAAACATTCTGACTTCCCTCTGTGTCGAGGGAATCGGCATTCTCAAAATCGCATCGATACGATCTGGAGACACATTTCTCTTGCCTTTCTCAATTCGGTGCCCCAAATACTGTACCTCGCTCAAACAGTATTGCAGCTTGTTTGGAGACACCTTGTGACCATTCTCTCCCAAGTAATTCAACAGAGCAACCGTATCAATTCTGCAGGCGTCTTCCGTCTCCGACGCAACAAGCAGATCATCAATGTATTGCCCTAAAACAGAGTTTTGTGGCAACACAAGACCTTCGAGATTTTTCTTCAAGATCTGATTAAAGATAGATGGGCTTTCTGTATACCCCTGTGGGATACAACACCATGTTAACACACGATTTTCCAGCCGAAATGCAAAAAGAAATCGGCTGTCCTTATGTAGAGGAATCGAGAAAAAAGCTTGACACAAGTCAATCACCGTGAACCATTCAGCTTCACATGGGACCTGAAATAGGATCACAGATGGATTCGGTAACATCGGACAACATGGAACAACTATTTTGTTTATCTTTCGCAAATCTTGCACAATCCTAAATTTCCCACTTGGTTTCTGTAGTCCCATGATGGGCGAATTACATGGGCTACCCATAATCTCCATCAGTATTCCCTGCTTGATCATGGACTCAATCACAGGTTTAATCCCTGTAATAGTTTCAGGAGATAACTTGTACTGGGGTGTCCTCGGGAACTCTACGTTTGGTTTAATCTGGATTTTCACTGGGTCTACTCCCTTGACTAAACCAATCTCCTCACCACTAAGGTCCCATACGTCAATAGACACTGAGTCCCTCAGATCAAGTGGAAGCTCCTCCACCGTCAAGGCTGGGTACATTTCCACACACACACGCTGATTTGCGACCTTAAATGCCGCGTCATCGTCTCTCGTCTGTACCTCCACTCCCTTCGGGGTACAGTAGATCATGCAGTTGAGCTTGCACAATAGATCTCTTCCTAACAGGCAAACCGGACTAGAATCGCACACCACGAACTGGTGTCGATCACTGAAATTTCCTATCCTGATTGGAATTGGCTCCGTCAGTGGACTAATCAGTTTCTTATTTGCCACACCAACAACCTGGATACTTTGTCCAGAAAGAGCTAGACCTGGAACCACTGTCGATCTTATAGTCGATCTGGTAGCTCCCGTATCAACCAAAAAGGTTGTAGGGTGACCGTCAAGATCTGCATCCACAAAGGGTCCTTTCTGATCTACCTCTAGAATTGCTCTAAGCATGCAATCCTTATCTCCCTTTGACCCTAATCGTGCCAACAGGCTGGTATTGTTTTCCTCACTCACTTCAAACATTGGCATCTGCAAATAAGTTCGAGCTCCCTGCTGTACATTCTGTATTCTGTGTGGCTGGGGAACCTGCACCTGCGGAACACCAGTCCCCCCTTTTATTGTTCTGGGTCTAGTCACTGTTGGTACCGCCTCCGCCCCAGGGACCTGAACTACTTCTCCCTCCGGCTGTATCTGATTCCATGGGTTCAGGGGACACTCGCATCTCCAGTGTCCAACCTGGTGACACTGATGACATGCTGTAGTCTTTTTCAATGTCGCCACATCCATACCTGTTCTAGGGTCTATTGGTCTTGGCCTTCCCTGCCCCTGAACATTTTGATTTCCCGCCCGATAATTTCCCTGTCTCCTTACTAACGCTCCCCCATTAGGCTGTCCCTGAGCGGTTTGCATCTGGACGAGCATCAGGTTATCCTTCAGCTTACTGTTTGGATTCAATCTCATCTGTGCAATATCTGGCGTACCGTAAAATCTCATCAACAGGCTTGTTCTGCCAACAAATCAAATGCTGCTGTATCATGAGACTAACCTCTGGCCTCAGTCCCAACACAAACTTTGAAACAAACTGTCCCATATCTTTCGTGTCCAACGCATCTAGGCCACTGTACTGCTTAAAAGCCTGCAAGAGTCTCTCATAGAATTCATGTACCGTCTCCTTAGGTTCCTGCACTGTCCTATCTATCTTCACCCAATCGATGTCTTGTGGTGAAACCTTCGACTTCAACCAGGCAATCACTTGCTCGTACTTCCTCATCACTATCATTGCCGGACCATTCGTGATCGTGTTCCTATCAGGCTCGTAAGTCGGCCAATCAACGGCAATCTTGCATGCTGCCCACAAATCTCCCGGAACTACAATATCAAATAAGGTATTCAGATCGATCCACAATACCTTCGAAATCTTTACAAAGCGGTCGACCTGCTTATACCACTCTGCGGGCTTTTCCCTAAGCCGGGGAAAATCATTGGTAAACGCCACCAAATCACCCCTGCTCCAGGGCACATGCACGTATCCTCCATTCTGCACTTCCCTCAAAGGGAAATTCCTTATCTCCAATGCCCCTCCACCCGGAGGTGGGGTCTCTCCTGTCGTTCCCCTAGAGCTTTTCTTCTTGGCCCACCTTTCTTCCCACTTATCAAGCATCATCCATGCACGCATGGATGTGATCAGATCTCTACTGTGGGATCTCAATCCAGCAACCCTTTTCTCCTCCAGTTCCTGGTCACTGTACTGCAACCTGTGACCTCCTTGCAATGTTTTCGTTTTGGACAAATCCACCTCATATCGCCTAGCCAATTCTGACAATTTCTCATGCGCAACTCGTGCCTTCCGAGTCACATCCTTCGCTACGAAGAGTAATTCATCTGGTCCATATATTAATATTCTCTCTAGGGGTAAGCTTCCACCTACTATCTCATCCACTTCCGCTTTTAACCTTACTACATCTATCATCATCCCCCCTTTCAGGGCTCCTCTCAGTATTTCTCGGCAGACTGCCCCTTCCCTACCGCTGTCCTCACATTCTTGGTCCTGCGACCTATTCTCTTCTGGTATACCCATTGGAGCGGACCGATCCCTGAAAACGACCCGTTCTCTCTCTGCTGTCATCACTCTTGGGCTTTGGTTCCTCACTGGTGGTACCCATGATCGTAAATCTGATCTTGACTCCATCAGAGACCTCGGCCTCTCTGGTCTCTGCTCTCTTTGTTCCCCAGATGAGTCTGACATGGCTGGCAAGGGTGTACTCCATTCTATAGGGTCCGGAGTTCTAGCCCTTGCACCCACTAGGTCGCTCCCTGCGACCTCTCTCCTTACCCCCTCTGCTGTCCGCTCTGGGTTTGCAACTTCCTCTGACTCTGGGTGGTAAATCGAAACAATAGGTCCGATAGTGACCGGTACCTTGAAAGCGTCCGGTAACCTCACATCTCTCTCAACTTTTACGCTAGCCTCAGACGGGCTCCTTGTACTCTCTGTTCCTATCGAGATCCTTCCTTCTAATCTCATCTCTGGGTGGATTGTTACTCCTCTAGTCTCTTCTATCTGAACCAATGTCCCTTCTGGGACCTCTGGATTATACGGAGGTGGTCTCTCTGACAACAACCTCTCCAATAGGCTATCATCGGTATCACTATCATCCTCGTCTTTTAACTTTACGTTCTTTACCCCCTCCGAAGTGATCAATAAGGGATATAGTCTATCTCCCTCTATCGCCTGTACTCTCCACCTTTTCTCCGCTGCATCCCATCTGGCATCCTGAAATGCCCTGATCGACTTTTTCACCCTTTACTGATTCCTTCCTCTTTCCCTATCATGTGCTGCTCTAATCCACGCATGTAGTGCTTCAAATTGTGTTGGCCTTGGCAAAGGTCGTAAACCCGCCATCACAGATTTCAACTGGCACAACACTGCTAACCTGAACGAGCCATACCTCGGGAATGCTAATTCGATCTCACACCCTGTTTACCTCTTGATGTCGAACCCTCCAATAACAGCGCGACTAACACCAACCAGCCTATCACAGCGCGACACTCTCTGACATCACCTTCCTTCGTTCGCAGCAGTTCCCTTTCCTTACTGTTTACGTCTCACGCCTGCACTCGTCCCATTCATACACTGAAATAACCGTTTGTCCCAAACAAGTTACTTCTCTGGCTGTCCGTCCACAGCCTCTGACTGTTCGTCCACAGTCTCTCGAAATTGTTGACCTCGGTTGGCAACTGTCTGTCCCCGTCCGGCCAGACAGTTCGCCTCTGATAGGTTACAAATACTCAAATCCACATACAGCAACCCACGACCAGCGTCGAGTTGTCATGCACTCACACGTTCGCTCCCCCTATCTCGGTCCAGGTGATCGATGGTACCTCACGATCTCCTTTGGGTGGTCAACAAAATCTACCACGAGTGTCTTCTACACCACAATTCCCGGGCTGCGCGCGCTCACAGCCTGATCTCACAATCACTCAACATTCACTCCAACTCCGCAAGACATCACACAACAAATCAACACCGCAATCTACAACTTCTCATCCTATTCATACTCACTCCACGAACTGCTGCTTCCTGCCGCACTGCTACTCGCCGTCAATGTTCATCATCTGCCGTCGTCTGCTGCTCACCGTCTGATGATTCACCATCACTTATCGTCTATGGGTCTCAAGGATCACTTATCCTATTCTAATCGTCGCCTCGCTATCGAAAGTAACCATCCGACTCTGCTACCAACTGCTGGGGCCCAATTTTCTTGTTTACCATTTATCTCCAAGAACCCACTCTGGTCGATTGAACCTTTTTACTTGCCCAATAGCGTGGAGGGAGCAAACACAATTATCAGAGAATACTTTCCGCAATTTGACATAATTAAGGACTCGAAACTCAATCTCTATTGCTCTCGGGGTTTTATTATCAACATAAACATCTGCAGATACAAACACCTTAGCACAAGGCACAACAGGTAAATGGGCACTAACACAAATGCTACTCTACGAAGAATCCGCATTCGACTAAATATAAACAAAAGTACAGCTTCTAAAAGCATGAGGTAGATAACTACCAAGCTAATGTCGATATTAGGAATCATTAAATCAAAGCATCTCTGTCCCTACTCTATGCTAGATGACATCCCTGCTTACCATTCCCTTAAGACCCAAGAAATCGTGAAAAGGTGTCAGAAGTGAGACTCCCTAAGAAGTCCTCACTTAGAGAGCTTGATCTAACTTGCTCCTTCTAGCTCCTCGCCTACCTCTTCTCTACTCAACCCATGGGGCGCTGTCCCTAATACAAAACCCCAAATCACCGAACACGCCCTCCGGCACACCTCCTCGACCAGGTCTTCTTCCAGTAGTTTTCCATCCAGCTCTGTCCAGCTTCCGTCGTCCATCAGCTTGGCCTTGAGTCCCAGAACCGTCCGCACTAGGAGATGCGATTGGAACATTCCAATGCACTCCCATGTCTGGCTTTCCCCATAATTCAACTCTTAGACAAAGACCTTTTCTACTAACGAACCAACTGCCCTTGCACCTGCGGTGAGATCATGGGATGGAGAAATACTTCGCATCTTTTAACTTTACGATTTACTGCAGCCCAAAACCTCTACTAGAATAAATCAATTGCGGCCTACCGCATTCAGCTAACATAAGAAATACCAGGCCTTTCTCCTCGACGATATATGTATATTCGGGCCTCTACTAGGTTAAACACGCTATTAAATCACCTTCTAAACATTAGTGCTTTTACTTTCATATACATGAATAACAGACATACATGAGTAAATTCAATCAGGTTACACATTTAGCCTAATACATTACATTGAACGGGAACTGATCATTATGCATTTTACTAAATACGTTCACAATATGTTTTCACATCTCTAACACTTCTACATTGCGATCTAATCGGTACATTTCTTAATATATTTTGCACGACACATCTAAATATACATTGATTATATGCGGGTGCCAACTAACGGTGAATATGATGCACCCCTACAAATTTCAAACCTTTAGGCGCTACATCAGTAGTCCATATCTTTGTTGTCCCTTATACACCTCCACCTTATTTTACTATACTACCTCGTGTTCCATTAGTTGTCCCTTCATCTTTTATGGAATGTTGTGTTCTGTGTCAGATGATGAACTGTTTGGAGTTGATCTAGCGTCAAATATATCAGATATATCAGAAACACTGTAGACATTTGTTCTGAGCGCCATCTGAGACACCCTAACCCTCTCCAATTGAGTCATCCTGTCACAGATAACTGCCATCAATTTCTCATCCCTTAAATGAACCACAAATTTGGTCATCGCATGGTCAAGGGGTGAGAGGAAGGAAACGTCCCTCAATGAGCAATAGAGAACTTCGCAGCTAGGATCATATGATTTAGGTACATGGTAGGATGATATTCAGAAGCATCACCCATGTCTCTCAGCACAACATATGGTATATGTTTAATTTGATTTATTATCTCTTTCCAAAATATTGGTACCTTGTTGCAGGACCACCACATATGTCCCTTTGTCGATTTTTCACGGCTTCCTCTCCAGCATAGATCAGAGTGTAGACATGCTGGCACTAAGTACCATATCACCAGGACCCTAAAGATATTTTCTTTTTATTGGCTACTGATGGAGGATTTAGCTATCCTTGACAAAGCATTAATCCAAGTTTCCTCATCTATTTCCACTCTCAGTTCTGTTTCCCATTTTAATGTGTATGTTGGCTTAGGCGTTTCCAAGAAATTACTTAGGTGTGTGTATTTGGTAAGGTTTCGGTGACTGTCACATCTCTAGTAGCTGCTTGTTTGTTGTCTTTCTGATTTGTCCAGTGAATCATTTGTTGATATCTGTATACTTCTTGATGACCAACTTCTCATTTTTTCATGCAAGAGCGCAACAAAATGGGGCAACCTTTTCAAAAAGATGTCCCACTGTTGCTACTGTATGCCCAAACCATCTTATGAATCCTGTGTCTTGGACACCAGGAAAACAATCAGGATTATTCAATATTGGAGACATTGCTGAGGGATATATCATCACTCTTCCCCTTCCCACTAATGCTTTCCAGTAGGATAATGTAATGCGGTGGAGTATAGTAAAATCTGTTCAGCACAGGCTATCGGGTGGGGGCAGCAATGCAGAAGGTGTAATGGCTTAGTTTTCTTTGCTTGTTCCATCTTTTCTCAAGGTATTGGTTGTAGTTAGGTTTATAATCGGTCTGAGTTGGGAGGCATGGATGTTATTCCACACACGGAAGGGCCAATCCTCCCTCATATTTACTTTCAAGTTAACTTAGATATTCAAGGGGATTTTCCTGCCCACAGGAAGGCTGGTAATTTAGGGGCATATCATCAACAACTGTTTTATCGCAGAGATAGCGCGCTATCAGCGACGCATATCTCCAGAGCGATAAAAATAACCGAGTTAACTGCCAAATGTGCCATTATTGCTGGGAGTCCAGTGATAATCGCACAAAGTTTGGCGCTACGTTGTTGATAGGGTAGGGCATACATAACCATGATATCCACCTTCCATTGGATATCATGGCTAAGTCAAACTAAAAGCAGGCGTAAGGACAGTAGCGATAACCTCGGTTAGCGCTACTTTTCTTATCGCTATGCTTGTTAGCATGCCCATTGATAATTGGAGATATGTCGGTTAGCGACATTTCTTCAGTTATTTTGGGAAGGAACGCCCACTTTGCCTCTCATTAGAGATGCAAAGGGAGGCGTAGGGAAAAAGCGTGTTAACATGCAATTATGCATGTTAGCACCCTCTTGTTAATAGGGCGAAAACATTATCTCCGCTTTGCTGGCTTTTAAAGCAAAAAAAGCGGAGATAAGGCCCTTGATGATATGCCCCTTAGTTTGTATCACTGTGATAATATCAGAGTCAAATTTCAGTGGTAATGTTTGGGAATAACAGAGTAATCCAGGTATGAAGTTCATCTACACACGCCAAACAGCCGAACGAGGAACTCTCCAATCTTCCTCAACCGTATACTTCCTGGTATACGGTGCCTGGTAGTGGTGAAGGTGGAATATTGACATCATAAAGTTGATCTAGAGTCACTGGGATTTTAATTCCTGGGTATTCAAGGAGCTCGGAGCAGTGGGTGAAGATGCATGACTGAATTCTTGGAGGAATTTCCAATCCACCCTGTCGAATGCCTTCTCCGCTTCTAGTGAGAAAAGGTCTATTTGTTTGTTTTACTACTGTGTCACTGAAATGTAATGCCAATAGAATATTGCCCATTGCTTGCCAATTCTTTGTAAATCCAAATTGGGCTCGGTGGCTTGATAAGGCCATATATTTCCCAAGTGATTTGTAAATATTTCAGCGGGTATTTTGGCATCTATATTAAACAGGGCTCTGGGCCTATAAGACCCACATATATTTAGATTTTTCTGGGGTTTTAAAATCAAGGGGGATTCGGATTCCTTCATAGTACTTGTAACTTCTCGTGTTTTACAGAATTATTGTAACAGTTGGTCAAGGGGTTTCCCTAGGGCATTCTTAAAGCATTTGTAAACGGAAGGTGTAAACCCGCCTGCGCCTGAAGCCTTGTTGTTTGGGAGCTTTGTTATTGCGTTTATTATCTCTCCTCTTTATCCTCCTTGATTCAAGTGGTGCGTTTGGGAAGGTAATGTTGAATAAATATTTCCTCTGAGTTATGTCTTATTCAAGCTGGTGCAATAATCGTTAAACCTTGTGCTATTTACGGTAATGACTGTTAATTTCTCCTCCTTTCTTTTATTTTGCTTAATGTTGTCGTGTTTTTGTGTTATCTTAAGTTTGTAAGCTAGGAGACTCCTCAGCTTTGTAACCCTATCCATAATATAATTGTTTAGTCCCAGCATTTTCCTCGCTCTTTCGCTCTATAATATTTGTTTAATTCCTCGTGCAATAGTGGGTTGCCCCATAAAGGTATGCAGCTTCTTTATTTCTAAGTTCTAATCAATCAATTAATCAATGAGGGGCTTATAAAGCACGCTACTCACCCGTGAGGGTCTCAAGGCTCTAGGGGGGGAGGGGTGCACCTCCGGATCAGTCGAATAGCCAGGTCTTGAGGCACTTCCTGAAGGTGTGCAGAGTGGGGGAGCATCTGATGTGAACTGGGAGCTCGTTCAAGGTCTTTTCTGTGACCTAGGAGAAGGCTCTTCCGCCTGCTCTGGTTTTTGCAGATGCGTGGGGTCTCTGCAAGGGGAGGCCGGCGGAGGTTCCTTTTGGGTACGTGGAAGGAGACCCTTTCGTTGAGTTATTTGGGTCCGATGTTGTGGACAGATTTGTAGGAGTGGGTGAGTAGCTTGAAGGTCACTCTCTTCTCGATGGGGAGCCAGTGGAGGTCTCGTAGGTGCTGGGTCATGTGCTCGTGTCGTGGGGTTCCGAGGACAAGTCTGACTGCGGTGTTCAGTATGGTTTGTAGCTTGTGTAGCAGGGTTTTGTTGATTCCAGCTTAGAGGGTGTTGCCGTAGTTCAATCTGCTGGTTATGAGTGTGTGAGTGATGGTCTTTCTGCGTTCAGGGGGATCCACTTGAAAGTCTTCCGGATGATGCGTAGGGAGTTGAAACAGGCAGAGACGATTGCGTTGATCTGGTGGGTCAAGGTGAGGGAGGAGTCTAGGATGATGCCGAAGTTCCGGGTGTGGTCCGTCAGGGTGGGTGGGTGTCCGAGGGCAGGGGGCCACCAGGAGCTGTCCCACGCAGTGGGGGTGGGCCCGAAGGACAAGTACCTCTGTCTTCTCAGAGTTCAGTTTAAGGCAGCTGTTGCTCATCCAGGCTACAACATCTTTCATTCATTCTTGGAAGCTGAGTCTGGTGTGTTTGGGGTTCTTTGTGAGAGAGAGGATGAGCTGGGTGTCATCGGCGTAGGATACTATGCTGAGCCCATGTTGTCTGACGATGGCGGTGAGGTGGGCCATGTAGATGTGGAAGAGCGTGGGGCTGAGTGAGGATCCTTGGGGTACCCTGCACTTTTTAGTCATAGTGAGTAGCCCATGAATAAAGCACTGAGTGTCTCGAATTTTTGTTTTTAAAGCATTTTGTGCTGCTAAAGTTGGAGGGTGTTCCAAGGGTCCAGCTCACCTTTAACTGGGATGGTGAGAATAGTTATTATTATTATTATTATGATGATTAAATTTATATGGCGTGCAGCTACCCTAACAGGGTTTCCCGGCGCAGGTGTGTCCACAATATAGACTAAGTAACTGAGCTGATTACTGAGTGAAGAGCCAGGTCTTAAGGTCTCGTCGAAACTTAAGGTAAGAAGATTCCTGTTTCATGAGGTTGGGGAGGGAGTTCCAAAGTCTAGGTCCAAGACACGCAAAGGAACGCCCACCCATTCTGGTCAATTTGAATCTAGGAAGTACTAAGTTACCCAGAGTGGAGGAACGCAGAGCTCGATGAAGAGTATAAGGGCGAATAAGTTCCTGCAAGTATGCCGGAGATGAACCTTGCTTGATTTTGAAAATGTGACATAGGGTCTTAAATTTAATGCGGCTTTCAATACGAAGCCAATGCAGGTTGTGAAGAAAAGGAGAGATGGAAGCTTTTCTGGGAACGTGGCAGAGAAGGCGCGCCGCAGAATTTTGAACCACCTGAAGCTTATTCAAAAGTTCCTTACTGCTTCCCAAATAGAGTACATTACCGTAGTCCAGGCGAGAGATGACAAGAGCCTGGACCACAGTTCTTTGAGTGGAAGCAGGAAGCATCCAGATGATCTTCCGTAACCATCTGAGTATAGAAAAACAGGTGCCGGCGGTGCTAACCGCTTGTTGCCGCATGGATAATTGACTGTCAATGATAAACCCTAAGTTGCGGACCTGAGCAACAGGCTGGCGGAACGGACCCATTTCCTGGGGCCAATGGAGAGGACTCCAAAGATGTTTATCTTTGCCCAGGATAATGACCTCCGTTTTGTCCCCGTTCAATTAGAAAAAATTGGCATTCATCCACTCCGATACTTGACGTAATCCACTCCGCAGAGAGGATACAGGAGCATCTTTAGAAGAAGATAAAGAAAAGATAATTTTTTTTTTTTTTAATTTAATTTAATTTCTTTATTGAATAGAGACCACGGGAACAACAACAAAAAAATAATAATAATAATAATTAAGCAATGCAGGGTCAATTCACAGAGTTTAAATTACAGTAGTATTCGGCATATTTCAGACTAAAAGACAACTTATAATACTGATACATGAAACAGTTCCCTTGTATCATTCATTGCTAACATTGACGTGATCTAGTCAAAAAAACCAACATCAAAACACCTCCATTAGGTCCTACCAGATCACAAACAGATATCTGACTAATCAGTTTATATTAAGTTGTGCTTAAATATTAATGAAGAAGGAAGAAAAAAGAAAGAAAAGATAATTTGTGTGTCATCAGCGTAGGAGTACAAAGAGAGGCCTGCGTCCTCGACGATGGTCGCGAGGGGTCTCACATAGATGTTAAAGAGCAATGGGCTCAAGGTGGACCCCTGGGGAACTCCATACGCAGATGAACGAGAAGTGGATGAAGAACCAGAAGAGAAAACCTGAAAGGTGCGATCACTGAGAAAGGAGGTCAGCCACAAAAGGGCTGAGCCTTCCACTCCTGCTGACTGAAGAGATTTTAACAAAATAGAGTGAGATACAGTGTCAAATGCTGCACTCAGGTCTAATAAAATGAGTGCCATAGTCTCACCATGGTCAAGGCAGGAGCACAGTTTTTCAGTTACCCCCAGTAAGGTGGTTTCTGTTGAAAAATGTGTCCTAAAACCTGATTGGGATGGATGTAAAAAACCAGAATTTTCAATATGAGCGGTGAGCTGAAAGTTAACATGTTTTTCCAGAATTTTAGAAAACACGGGCAGAAGTGAAATAGGGCGGTAGTTGGATAGGACAGATGGATCAGCGTTGGGCTTTTTTAACAGAGGAACTACCATTGCATGTTTCCAGTCTGAAGGAACAAAGGACTCCCGTAAAGAAGAATTAAGGAGCACCTTAAAGATTCCTAAAACAGCTGGAGAAAGTTGTTTCAAAATACTGGCCGGTAAAGGATCAAGAGGAGAACCTGATTTTACCCTAGCTAAGCAGTCAAGGAAGGGAGCATCTTCAAGGAGGGGCCACTGTGAAATTTTTGATATGGCAGTGGGTAAGTCCATATAGATAATATCTGAACAAGATTTATCAGAGTTAGAGGGAACAGAGGAAATTAAGTTGCTATATATTGTCTTCACCTTGGTGATAAATAAGTTAGCAATGTTATTGCATTTAGTAGAGTCGAGAACAGGGGGTAAGGGAAGAGTATTAGCACCTGCCAACTTTTTGACCATAGAAAATAGAACTTGGGGGCAGTTCAATGAATTGTTAATAATGTTAGAGACATAAGTGACCCTTGCAGCCTTGCAGGCAGAGTGATATGTATGAAGGGCGGCCTTATAATCGGCTTTTCAGCTGGGAGCATATAATTTACGCCATTTTCATTCCAAAAACTTGCATTTGGACTTCAAGATCTTCAGGTCATCATTGAAACAGGGGGACGGTGGAAAAAACTGGCTTTCGATGTGAGAGGCAGACAAAGATTAATAGATGAAGATAGCCAATTGGAAACCGCCATATTTAAAGAACGGCGCGGAAGGTTCAAATCTGGGGAATTTGCCTCAAGGAGGCTGTTTAGCAAGTCTAAGTTTAATTCGTGCCATGGTCTCCTGTTCCTGCTACTATGTGTAGGAGAAGGCGAGGTATCTTCTGGGACAGTGAGTTGGAAGTGAATAGCAAAATGGTCTGACCAGCTTAGGGGAAGAGCGGGGGAGTTACAATCTAAGAGAAGATTAGACAGAATAGGGTCCAGTAGATGCCCTGCCTGGTGTGTTGTCCCCTTATTATGGAGTATCAGATCAAGAGCTTCAAGATCAGCTAAAAAGGTAGTACTTTCAGAGTTCAAAGGGTCTTCTAGGTGAAGATTCAAGTCACCCAAAACCGTAAAGTTAGCAGCTTGTAGAATAAAAGGGGCAATTAAATCCGGGAAAGAGGATGACCATTGTCTCGCAGAGCCAGGAGGACGGTAGATGAGCATTCCGGATAGGGTCATTTGAGGAGATATAGCAAGTTTAAACAAGGCAGCCTCACAATCAGGGAAAGATTGAGGTTCTAACTTGCAGGAGTACTTTGATTTAAAGATAATCGCTATCCCGCCTCCCCTTCCAGTGCCTCTGTCGCTCCTGACAATAACATAGCTAGGGGGGAGAGCGCAAGCAATATCCGGGCCAGAGCTAGTGTGAAGCCAAGTTTTGGTAACAAACAAACCATCAGGTTTTTCTGACTGTAGGAAATCGAAAATATGAGCTTTGTTTTTAGGAAGGGAATGACAGTTGAGACTCCAGAAATGTAAGTGGTCGCCTACCTTAGAGGGTGAGTTTTCCTTTAAAGTAGAGGGGGCAGTGGCCCTCAGGGTAGCCGTCGACCGCTTTTTAAGACCACGGCCCAGTGCAAATCTACAATTAGAACAAACAAATCTCTGTGACTGATGTTAGTCTGGAATAACAACTTCTTGGAGATATTGAGTTGAATCAGCAAAATAATACAGCTGAAATCCTAATGTCTACCTATCAACTCGCAGTAAAACAAACATTCGTCATCTTACAAGACAGGGATTGTACTTGTCCATGTTAAAGAGATAAATAATCTATTTAGCTTAGTAGAAACATTTTTTTCTAAACAACAAAGAAGACATTGGAACTAAAATAAACAACGAGGGAGTGTTATAATGTTGACTAGAGTTACTCGTCCAACCAGGTAGAGTGAAGTATGCTGCCTGGTCTGAAAGTCTTTTTATACTTTTAACATCGGAGTGCCATGACTTAATTTGTGCATATTATAAATCTGCCCTCACACCTTGAGCCTGGGATATCGTACTGCCCGCGTTGTAAAAATGTGTTGCTTCTCTTCTGTTGATTTGGATTTTGGATCGTTAATATCAAGTAACTGAAAACTTTTTTGTTACCCTAAATGCTTTTGCCAAATTACCAGGACATTATTTATTTATCATTCCAAAATAGGAACTTGAGTGTAAGGATAGAGATATTTTATTTGTGTTTTTAATTATCCGTTTACGAGTTTACACAACAGAAGTACAAATAAGTTTAAAACACTGGAAAAAGAAGACCTGTCACATTTAGAGGCAGCCGCCAAGGCTATTGGAGATTCTGCAACAAGATGTTTACTGTCATAGTAGGGCCCGGCCGCCTCAAGCGATGTACAAATGTCCATGAAATACTATGAGGTCCTATGAGATTTCTCCCAGCACTTCTAGGACACCTGCAAGAGGTTTTGAAAAAGACCACCATGCACAGTATGGCAGACTTTATAAAGGCTGACAAAAGTCAGCACAGGCACATGGTGCACTCCACATCTCAGCAGTTGAAGGTTCAACCATAGGGCCTGTCACCTGCTTTCTACCACCCTCAGTGGAACATTTTGGCAGAGGTCCCTGTACCTTGCCCTTATAAATGAGGCTTTTAATCTTCCATTGCACCAAATATGTCACAAGGACCTTACCATCTCTTAGTGAATAGCAACAAACCACATCAATCGTTTGTGACAGCTCCTGTGATTGCACAGAATTGAATAGTTATCGACAAAAAAGGGCATGCTGTAATCATTTGCAAAATGGAAGTTTTCCATGACAGCTTCCGTTGTGCGTTTCACAGTTGCCAGTACTGGGAACAGCAGAAGAATATATTTAACTGCTGCATGCTCTCTCCAACTTCTGCCTCAGTCAGCACCACTGTGACATTGTGAACCCTAGATCTTGAAAGTTACTGGGGTTGCAGCGGTGCCAGGTGGCAAAAAAGCTAAAGAGGGTAGAGAGGTCTGCTGTCCCTTGTACACTGACATCCCAGCTGTTATAAATAGGGTCTCTAGTTGGCAGTGGCTTGCTTCCTGTCCAAGTAGGGACCCACCCTCTAGTTAGGGTAAGTGTAGTACACACTAAGTTAACCTGTGCTCACCCTCTGGTAGCTTTGCTCAGAGCATTCAGGCTAAATTAAAGAGGCAATGTGTTAAATATGTTTTGCTCAATCACACAGTAACACAATGAAAACACCACAAAAGTAATCCACACCAGTTTAGAAAAATAGCCAATATTTATCTGCATAAAAGAAGACCAAAACGACAAAAATCCAACATGCACAAATCAAAAATGAATTCTTCAAGATTTAATGCAGTTCCAGAGCTTAGAAACACATTAGCTCCGGCTGGAGCTATAACGACGTGCTTGTCGAAGTTGAATCTCAAAGTTCAGGGCTGACCGAGATGGAGCGCGGTCTGGCTACGGAGTCATACAGACCCCAGTTACAGTACCTTGGAAACTATGATGAAACAAAGCGTTGTGAGACGCCGGGGAGGTGAGGTGTTGCAGAGTCCGGTGTGGCGTTGGTTCCTTAATGTTGATGCAGGTCATTGGCATGTCGGTACTCTGGACCACATGTTGCACAACGGGGCTGAGGTGTCACTGAAGCAACTGAGGCATTGGTTCCTAAAGGCATTGCAGGCTCGTTGAGCTGTTGAAAGCCAGGATGTTGCGAAGTACAGGTGAGATGATGCAGCGTTGGCAGTAAGGCAGGCAGTGCGGGATCAATGAAGCGTCGAGGGTCAGGCCACAAGGCGTCAACTTCACTGTATGATGTCACACCACAGGCCCACAGGTGGTGCGGCGGAGTCGGGTGTCACAGACTTTGGTGACGCGGTGCTTGAGACTCACACTGTGGCGAATCTTCACAGGCGCTGCAATGGCGTCGGGACATGCGTTGCATGTCATGGTCATTGCGTTGAACGTCATGGTCATTGTGTTGAACAGGGACCACGGCTCTGGTGGAGGCAGCGGCGTGTTGTCGGAGAGCAGAGCCCTCTCCAAAGTCACACTCAAAGTCTTGGTACTGGCTTCTTCTTGTTTATCACAGCAAACTCACTTCCAAGGGCCCAGGAATTGGGTTTGGCACCCCTTGGCAGAGTAGGGCTCACAGCAGAAAAGCCCAGGTGCTGCAGGTGAAGTCTTTGATGGCTCTGAGACTTCCTACAGGAGTCAGTCTCAACTCAAGCCCTTAGAGAACTGTAGAAAGCAGGATGCAGAGAGCAAAGTCCAGTACTCTCACTCCCAAGACAGAAGCAGCAGGCAGCAGGCCAGCACAGCAAAGCAATTAGCAAAGTAGCAGTCCTTCCTGGCAGCACACAGCTCTTCTTCTTGGCAGAATGTCCTCCGTCCTAAAGTGTTCTGAGTATATGGTGTCAGAGGTCCAGTGCTTATACTCATTTCAGCCTTTGAAGATATGAGTCTTCAAAGAAAGGTCTCTGTAGTGCACTAGACCCTACCCTTGCTGGCCCTAGCTCCAGACACACTACAAGGGGATAGCCAGATCTTCGTGAGGGGACAGACACAGTCCTATTCAGGTGGAAGTGTCAACTACTCCCACCACTTTAGCTCAAGATGGCCCATCAGCCGTGGGATAAGCCATCAGGCTATGCAGGGCACACCTCAGCTCTCTCTGTGTGTGACTGTCTAGAGTGAATTCACAAAGCCCAAACCAGACGTGTATTTCAGGGACAGTCAAAGGCATAGATTAGTTAAGAAAAAGAAGCCAACTTCCCAAAAGTCCACCCACTTAAGGAGTTGGGCCTTTCAATCAGCTGGGTTGGGCCACTTATTATTGTTTGAAACAGAATTACCCCAGTTGATATTTATGTAGGAGATGATACTTTTCAGTCTGTTAGGTGATTTAATTAAACTCAACACCCTTCAATTTTGAAGTAATACATTTGAACATTAAACACTTACACTAAGCATCATCTTGAAACCACATTCAAACATTTTACACATTATTTTTCAGCCCTTGAAGAATGTTTCTTCCAAGGAGCAGAGGTTGGCTACCTTCATCAGTATTCATCAGTCACTATATCCAATGAGTCTGAGTAACATTTAAAGCCTTGCTTGATATGTATTCATGCATAATGGTAACTAATTATGGAGTAATATTACATCAATATTTACCATTATATTAATCAATCAATCAATCAATCAATATTTCTTTGTTCCATTATTAATTAATAATCATAAAAGTGCAGACTAAAACCATTAACGATACATCTTTCATCATACAAACAACTGTAAATAAATATACAATTATAAAAAAGGAAAAAAGTTTCATATAGCATTATCATTAAAACTACAGTATACAAGGTGTATCATACTTTGGTGCTGTGGTAAAAACAGTTATACATACATAGCAGCATTCAGTTTTAAAGCACATTTTATAGAATACACAACAGCTAAGATAACAGTTGGATCTAACAGTAATTTTGAGTGCAAAAAAGCATGCCTATATTGATAAAAACCTCTAGTCTTTAAAATGGGGAGCAGATATCTTTTTCACGGGAAGTTATCCATCGGGCAGAATAGTACCAAATGGTTCAGAGTTTGTAGGGTAATTCCATCACTTGGGCATATTAAAATGAAATTACTGTTTATTGCCCAGGAGGGAAGCAGAGACTACAGCGTATTGAGGCCATTCTAAACCTAGTGTGCAGGGATCTCTCCCATGGATTTTTAGCCAAGGTGAGAAAAGGCGCAAGACCTGTATTTGTTTCTATTATCTTAAAGGCTGTCATTGTCATTTTTTCCAAGGCCCTTGATTCCTTCGTTTCCACAGTTTATCTAAAATATTTCTCTTTTATCCGCTTCCCATCCTCTTTGACAATAGACTGGGGAGTGTAATACAATTTGGGATGCTCCAATTAATAGCCAAGTTTTCTAAATATTTACCAACCACGGTATCTTATGCCCCTGATCACAGCCAAGACAGTCCTGAATTACTTCCCTATTAAAGGCTGTGTGGTCCCTACACCAAAACAGAAATCAATAAAAGTAATGGGGCTATTTTTACAGAGTCTTACACAAACCCCAACCCCAGTTCATTATGAAAAAAGTGCTCGGCCTTGTGGGACCAACCTCAAGCACTTTTTGGCAAAATCGATTCTCTATTTTTAAATAGTTTTGATATCCCCAAATGGCTGCAAAATACGTGAGTACTGGCAGACATTTCATCCTATAGATTTGGAGAAGAGGAATTATGGGTTTATTGCCTATTGATGCAGAAAACTTAAAGAGGGCACCACAAGCTTGATTAAAACGTTGACCTCTAACAGCCATACATGGGCTCCAGTTGCGATTTTGGTCAAAAGTGACTCCCACGTATGAAAAAGAACTAACCCGTGAGATTACACTGCCCTTAATAGATAGGGGCCTAACTTTAGAAGTAATCTTCCGGCAGATCATTAGATGAGCTTTAGGGATATTAGTGTCCAGGTCAAGATCATTCATAAAGATTACAAACAAGTCCACCAATCCCCTTGGGCTATTGGCTGTGCAAGATAATAAAACTGCATCGTCTGCATACAGCAGAGACGGTATGAAAGCAGAGTTTAACCTAAGCATATCCTTTCCATTATCTATTAAAAACTTATTCAATCCATTGATATGCAATAAAAATAGAAGAGGTGCCAACAGCCGCGGCCCGTGGAGGGAGTTCCGTGGGGCGGTAAGGCGGGGCAGCGGAGGGGCAGGGTGGGGGGGTTCTAAAAACCGGAATATGGATAATTGCAGGTAAGTAAACAATTAAATAAATAAAACGAATTTCGTAGCGCGCGCTGCATCACGGAACTCCCTCCACGGGCCGCGGCTGGGTGCCAATACACATCCCTGCCGAACACCTCTTGGGAGAGTAAGAGAGTCCGTGCATTTCCTTTCTGACCATACCTAACAGTTGCAGCTATCTCCGAATGCATGGCTCATACAAAATCCAAAAGGGTTCTAGGCAATCCCATATCAGCTAATATGGACCACAGCTTTGACCTATCATCTCGGTCAAAGGCACTGCTTAGGTCCATGGACGTTAAATGGATAGTGCTTTCCTTTGCCACCACACATTTACCTATCAACAGCTCTAAGGTTAGGCATTGCTCCATAATTCCCTCCCCTTCCCTAAAACCATACTGAACTGGACTTAACATATTTCTGGTTTGGAACCATTCCTCCAACCTCCCCAGAATAACCCGTCCAGGCACCTTTAGGATTGAATTTAACAAAGAGATTGGTCTGTAACAGCTAGGATTCAGATTGTCTGTTTTTTAAAAAATTGGCACAATTGTGGCACACTTCCATTCCTTTGGCATTTCTCTAGCTGCAGCTGCATTGAGAATTTAAGTTATCAACGGGGCCCAAAATTAAATATTTAATATATATAGATCCATTGGGATCCCATCGGGGCAAGGAGCCTTATTGACTGGGCTGATCCTAATCACCTCTCTTACTTCCTCTAATTTGAATATTAGTGGTATGGGAAACTCAGTTACATCCCCATCGCCTTCATTATGCCTGCTTAGGTCACGCGAGAAAATATCAGAAAAGTGTTTTAACCAGTGTTCTGATGAGATATTATTACTTATATCATTGTCCGCGACTCGAAACATATCCTTACCCTTAACTATTTGCCAAAAGCCCCTAGAATCCCTCTTAGCACAGGCAGTCATTAGTCTATCCCATGTTTCTTCCTTTGGTGTTTACTTCCTATGTTTTATGGTCAGCTTGTATCTTTTTCTTGCCCGAAGAACATCTGCTTTAATTATTGGCCTAGTATTAGGAGTCTCCCTTAGCCTCTCATTTGCAAGTCTGCAGTCTTGATCAAACCACCCAGATTTCTTTGCTTTACTGGGGCAGACAGGCTCTTCATGATCTCCTTAGTGGATTTGTTAAGGGACCTAAAAGCTTCCAAGACCTCACCTGGAGAAGGATCAATCCTAAGCAATGGATTCATAAGTAAATCCATATTTGCGGCAACTAGGGACTTGAATAGCTTGGGAGTATGTATATTGCACCACCTGATTCTACACCCATTATCTACAGTTTTCAGCCCAATTCTGGGCTGGGTTGCTAATTCTTTCTTCTCCTGAGACTATTAATAGTTCAAACACTCTGGGGTTATGATCACTATAACTGGTGGATATAACGTCGCCTGATCTAACCCGTTCTCCCGTTGACCTTAATAAGAAAATTAAATCAATGGTTGTTCCCTTGCCCCACCCTATAAAGGTTGGTTTGCCACTAAAGCCTTGCCCCACTAGCGAGCCTGAATCTATGAGGTCAGTGGGACCTAAAGCTCACATCAGCCGCTGCTCTCTGTCGTCAGCCCCAACTAAATGGCTGTATTGCACTTCCTTCGCAAAAGGATTCTCGTTTAAGATAAGTTGGGCTATCTTAGCATTAAAATCACCCGAGTACTAAGTTAAAGCTCTGCAACCATTGAAGGGCCCTGTTTTCTAGGACGTGCAATACCTTAAATAGTGCAGAAATTTGGCAGACCATATTAACCACTGGGTTATAAAAGTTAACCAAAAGAACATTTTTATTCCGAATTGCCACCACCCATATCACTTGGATCCCCTTATGCTTGACAGGGATAACTGTGTTTTTAAATAAATTTGTTACACAGATCAAGAAAACTAAGCCACCTTGTGCTCTCCGTCCACCCCCACCTATTGCAGGAATGTGGAAGAATTCATATCCATTCACAAAAAAGGGTTCACATGCCCAAGTTTCCTGGAGTAAGATCACATCATATGGGTTAACCAAATTCAGCTGTTCCGTGTCCGTCACTTTTGTAACAACTCCCACAATATTCCAGGAAGCAAACTTAAATATTGAAGGCCTATTTACCAGTGGTTCCAGGATATTATTCTTGTTCATTAGAGTTAGTGTTTGTGGCAATTCCCCTTATTACTTTCGTTTTGCGGAGCGTGGATTTCATGTAGTCAGTCATTACTGTCCAGGCCTGCCAGCGGAAGATGTCAGTTGGCAGTAGGAACAAAATAAATTTTCTCAGTGCTTCTCTGGTAGCTCTGGATATGAATATTTGTTGGCCTCAGGTGACCCTCGAAAAAGCCCAGGGTTTCAAGGCTAATTCCCTCATCTGTCAACCGCTGGGAGTGGAAACTAAGGATTAGCCTCTTTGCCAATGATGGGTCTGTGCAGTTGACCACAATACAGTACCCTTTTCGCTGTTTTCTTCCTGATCCAACCTACCGTACCCTTCAGGCAAAAAGAATATCCTTGTACTCCCTTACCTTACAGGAATCATTTTTACCAAACCAATGGCAAACTTTGTTACATATCCTCACGGTGGTTTCCTTAGAAGATGAAGGTAACTCAGGTACCCCTGTCATTACCAGTACATATGGGCCACATTCAGGAGGGAGGTTTAGTGTAGACAGGTTACCCTTCTGATGTGAATAGGTACCCAAACCTTCCCTGTCATCACTATTATACCTTACTGCATCAGCTGAGCCCCCTTCTGCCTGGACTGGATCCCTATTTATCAACCGGGCGGGGTTTAGTGCTGGATCTGTAACATTACCGATCCCTCCATTCTGCACTTGGGTACTTGGGTTGGTGTTTGGGCGGGGTTAGCCTCATCGCTTAAGACCCTTGTGTAAGTGACCTCAGACCCCATTTTGTGTATATTACTACATCGGACACTTGGTATTTGGTCTAGTTTAGAAGTTAAGACATCCACTATTAGTTCTATCTTACGTATCTTCTCGTACAAGGGAGAAACCAATACATGTATCTATTGATTGCTTAAGATTGACATTGTTCAGTTCCCAGTTGGTATAATCCAAGACCTTGTCAAATCAGTGGCCTTAGGCAGCTTCTTTTTCTTTGCACCCCGTGTGCTTAGTTTTGCTATTATTGGACGTTTGTTTTTGCACTTCCTTTTGACCACTGGTGCACACACACTATCTTTTACACGATCTACCCCACCAATAGTCATTGGATCAACTTTAGATGTGTCAGATACTGAGGGGGAGAGTGATAGCACTGCAGTAGATACACAAGTGTTGCTCTGCTTGTTTAGGAGCTGTGTAGGTGGCTCAGGTGGCCCCCTCCCTCACCCACATTCAGGCGTCTTTCAGCTATGTCTATTTCCTCCGATAATTCCCTCACCACTCTCACCAAATAATTATCCAGTGTAGTCGTAGTCTGGGGCTTGCCGGGGCTTCCCTTGCCCTTACTCTGATCTGGTTTTCTCTTACCCATTTTGTTATCTTCTTAGGCTGTGAACAGATAAAATAGAACAGAAAACCACGTGGGATTGACCCACCCAGCCTCTTCCAGGCTCTGATTGGCATGGACGGGCCCGCTCTTGGCCCGGTCTTGGCTGTGGAGCGGGAGCCCCAGACCAAAGAAATAAGTGCCTCTGGGTGCGAGAGCAACATCGTGGGCAGCGGCAGCCGCAGGTGCCTCTGGGGCTTATGGTTTCCCCTCCAGCTGAGTTCACGGGCACCCCGGCTTAATAATGTGAGACGCTGTGTCCATTCAATAAACCATCATGGTAGTTATCTGTCAGCTACCAGTCTAACCCCTGCAAGCACTGACAGTACACAGTCTATTATTGTCCAGCATGTGGACTTACTGTTCGTTGTGGTGGCTGCCCCTCTACAGGTTTAGTACATCAAGTGGGCCTCAGGAGGCCCCTTATACGCTAAGGATCCAAACCAAGGCCCAGCACCCACTGTCTGCAGGGCAGATATAAAGACAGCCTGATCGAGGGCCCTAACAGCTTGGCGAAATCTGTCCGCTGTGATATAGAGAAGGGGCAGGTTCCAGGGTGGCCTGCAGGATGTGTGCGAGGGCTTCTGCGGTATCCTCAAAGCAGAAGTCTTCTGTAATTGGAGCCCAGCAGTGAGTCAAGGCCAGGCTTCAACTTGCGTTTCTATTTGCAAGCCAGTCATTTTGATCTTGTTTTGGTCATAAAAATATAAGGTATTTTTTTTACCTGGTGTTGAGTCTTTTTGTGATGTTTTTACTGTTACTGTTTGAAGTGTTGCACAACTAATTTACAAATTGCCTCTTAAGTTAAGCCTGCCACCTACTGCCTGTAAATTAAATTCTACAAGTGGGCTGCAGCCCTCATTGTGCCACCCACTAAAGTAGCACAGTAGAACATGTCCTAGGCCTGTCGCTACTGCCCGTAGAGCAGTTTTAAACTGCCATTTCAACCTGGCAAAATAAATCTTGTGCCATGGCTAAACCTTGTGTGGCCTAAACTTTCCTTTTTAATACTTATAAATCACCCAAAGGTAGGCACAAAAGGCAGGCTACATTGTATTTAAAGAGTAGAACAAGTGTACTTAATTTTGACATGTCCTGGCAGTGAAAACCTCCCAAAGTTGTTTTTCACTGTAGCAAGGCAAGTTCTCCCAGAGGCTAACACTGGGTTACCTCATTACAATTAATAATTGATAACATCAGTTTGGAAGCAGATAGAGAAGTAATTCTTCAACTCATTTGAATTGTAATCTAAAATCCTCCTTAATGGTAAAGTTGACTTTTAGATCACTATTCTGAAAATGCCACTTTTAGAAAGTTGGCATTTTTCTGCCTAAAGCAAATGTGCCTTTCTGCCATTGTCCAGTGTCACATGACTGTTAATGACACTGCTGTGGTACGATGTGTATTCCTTCCAGACAGGACACAAAAGGGCCTTTACTGTGGCGGAAGGCTGTTCTTCTTTTGAGCAGGATGGCCTGGGGGTTTGTACACTTTGCCTGAGGTTTAGAGGGTAACCTGAGGGTTGTGCCCACCCCTTCCTAACTTCTGAAGCTACCTCCCCTGTCACTGGCAAATGCAGCCCACATGTTAGCTTGCTTGCCCTTTGTTATCGTAGACAGATTAAAGTCAGACCCAGGGGCAGAGGAAGAACTGTCCAGAACCACTTTGGGGTTAGACAAAGCAGGTAACCCCCACACAGAGACTGGCACTGGGTATAACATTGGCATTCTCAGACACTCTCATCAGAACACTCTTGGACCTGAGAAGATTCAGAAGAACAACTGCCCTGCTGTCTGAGGAAGGACGTCTGGGCTCTGTTTTCTTTTTGCCCAGGATAATAGAAGTGACTCCAAGGGTCAGTTGGCTGGCCTCCTGTTTGAGCTACAGGACACAACAAGCTATCAGAAGCCTTTTCTGCAACTGCCCAGCTGACCAGTGCCAACTAGACTTGCCTTGACCCTGATACTGGCCTCTTCTGGAGTGAGTCCTTGCCCCAAGAGTTGTCTGCCCATGTCCTGGACCCCTGGCTGGTGTCAGATTGTATTCCTGCAATCTGCAAACAGCACACACTTGAGTCCAGGTGAAATTCCAGAGGTCCTGGGCTTTTTGTTAAAAAAACAACTGTCCAGAGTCTTCTCTGGAGCACCAGCAACCAACACCAAGGCTGACGGAAGACCTAATGCCAAATGTAAATACGACCTCCCAAGCTGCAATGTCTGGACTTCACCTACATGATGCTCTTAATTTCAGCAATCACCTCCTGCATTTTCTACTAATGTAATGCTCTGACAGTTGACCAGCTCTTTGTGCCAACAATCATCTCCTTGCAGTCAAATGCCAACCAATAACCAGGTCTTCGAGCCAACAACAATCTCCTTGCGGCCCCGGCAACTCAAAAGTTCAACTGAGGCGCCTCACATGGAAATGGACTGAGGTAGAAGGTAAACTTTCCACCGGACTGTACCTGATCCCTGTATCCAACCCGCGCACCTTCGTGGCCAGCCTAAACTTTTTACTTTGATCCAGTCCAGCACGACCAGAAAACCACGAATGGCGCTTGGATTTTAAGTCATAATTTAAAAGATGCTACTTTTAGAAAATTGGTGTTTTTCTGCCCTCTTTGGTGCCTGGAGCCTGCTCCTGGGTCACATGACTTGGTGTAGTTGGCAATTGAACTTTGTTTATTCCTCTCAGACAGCCACATAATAAATGGATTAGGTGTGCCTGGATAGGCCATCACTGTTAGGATGGGGGACAGGAGCTGGGTACAGCCCCACTAACAAATCAATAAGACTTCACACCACTTCATTGTTCATGCATTCAGACTGGAGCCAGGGCAAGAGAGTCAGGAAACTCCAAGCATTAAAAGGAATTCTCTAGAAACTTCTACTTTCTTCTAAGGCTGAAGGTAAGTGCTTACCGGGTCCAATTCAGTTCTTGTTTCCCGCCTGTGCTTCATTGCCATCAGACACATTTCTCTACATTGACCCAGTCTTGCGTGACTAGATTTCCACGGTTGGTGCTTTGAACTATTAGATGCTAGTTTTTACTACTGCATGCTATTTGCAATTACCCAACACCAAAGATCTGTACTTGTATTCCTTTTCCTTTTTAGGTCCTGCCTATGGACTGTTTTAGTTGACAGGCGTGAGCTTTTCTCATCACACTGGGACATACTCTCAGACACATACACAGAAAAGGACTTTTAAACTGTCTTTTTCAACCGTTGACTACTCTGGTTCAGTCGACTTTGGTCCTAAGCTAATAGTCTTGTCCATTACTGCTGGTTTGAGCTCACAGCATTTCCTTTGCTTATCAGCAGTGCAATGCAGCACTGTGATTGGCCTGAGAGCCGTGGATCGGCGCTCAGCCAGGGAATGGGGGCCTATGCATGTTCTCCATGCCGGCTGCAATGTAGCCTGCATGGAGAACATGCGAAGTGCGCATGACTTTTTGGCACGCCAGAGAGGGCTGGCCAATCAGTCATTGCGCACTTGGAGTGGGCCAACCACTCCTCCCCTCCTCCAAGAGCAGAGCAGACCCCTCCGCCCCGCAAAGCTGCGCAGCAGGAACACATACAATGATAATACCAAGTTATTTTTATTTTATTTGTTCTTTCTTTCACTGCTTTGCAGCAGGAGCCGCAACTGCTTTTCAGTTTCACTCTCTGTGCATTTTCTTGATTTGCATTACTTCTCTGGCACCTTTCTATCTGTCTTCTCTTTTTATCCTATGTTCAGTCTCCTAGGCATTTCTTTACTCTGCCTCTTCTTCTCCTTGTCCTGCATCTACATTGTATGCAATTGCTGTTGTTGCACCTAACTTGTGGGATATTCTTCATGTCCCTACTTATGTCATCTTCTTTGATCATCTTTTCAGAAGATAATTCATGAAATTCTTTACCTAAGTAGTTTCAACACTAGTCACTGTAGATAATGAATGTCTGACCAACAACATAAAACTGTCGTTTTTGACCATTAGCTTCTTGAAACCTTCTGCTAAGTTCACCCATTAAGGCAGTGGAAATGTCCGCTGGTTGTCAGAGAATCTTGCTAACCTGTTTCTGAAATTCTATCTCATCTCTTCCTTCAGATACCATGAATTTCACAGGAGATGCCTTCAAAATTGTCAACACCTGTAGTAAGGAACTTTGATTGGGGCTAAATAGCTCCTCAGTATAACAATTCCCAAAGCTGACCTTGGTGAATTGTATTCTTTGATTAGTACATTTAAGGCTACCACAGTGTTCCAGAACAGTGGACGAACCAGCTTATGACCAGTGGTGTAGGTTAATCAGTGATACATCGGGGGTGAAAAAAAGCAGCGGGCTGCAGGAGTGAGGGTGAGATGACCAAAGCTGATTATCAGGTCACATGAACAACATGGTGAGTACTGATTTGCATTAGGTTGGTCCCTGGTGCTGATTTGGAGTTTGGCGGACAGGGCACTCTGTTGCAACAGCAATGGGGTACCCAGCTTGCCAAACTCAAGGTCCACCTGCCTGATTTTGAGCCAGGTGCACTGCAAATTTGATACCAACGGTGTAAAATGTACCCCATTGTTGTAAAACTTCCTCTAGCAGTTCCAAGGAGAAGGAGCAGTTGAAGGAAAGCTATCCAACTTTCTTTCTTATGTAGAGTGGATGGTTGGATGGCTTCTTTCTATCTGTACGTCACCACCAGATGTATCCTGGTGGTGAGGAACAGTAAAAAAGGAGAAACGTGATCCCCACACCATGGGGAAAACACACATGGTGTGAGGGTCATTAGTGTTTTACTTTTCAAAAACAAACTCCCACTTTAGAAGTTTGTTTATGGAAAATAAAAACTTTTGGAAAAGTTTAATGGACAGCAGTCATGTTTGACGAGTCTGTTCGTTAAACTTTTCCTACATTGAAAGGCATCGCCATAACAGCAGTTACTGCCAATGTATAGAGATGTGCACGGAGCTTACAGACAGCTCTAAATTTGGCATGTGGAGTAATGGCAGGGGGGATAATGTAAAGCTCTCCACCACCCTATCAGCCTTTACTCCGTCTGCCAAACACTGAATCAGGCTCTATCCCTGGAGAGGCACAATTACATTAAATAAATTAGTTGGAATGCAATCCCGAATGATTGCCAGCGGTTAGACCTTTTGGAGGTTTGTTTGCTGGTAGTATGCATGGTAACTTGAGAATGGTGCAGCTGGCCAATGTTTGTGAATTCCAAAAAGTAATACATTTGCTTCCATTAAAGGAGAGCATATATAGGTATAGATTAATGATTGTTTTACAAAACTATATACTCTTATCTTCCTGATTCAAAAAACTTATTTGTGAAATTAGGACGAAGAGAAATACCAACACAGACATAGCAGACGCGACTGAGGGCTCCCAGACCCACCTAGAATTCAATTATATATAGAGGGTATCACACCACAAACACCCACCTGAAGTAACACCAGTTTTTGTGAAATCTATCAACTTCAGCATCATGTGGCTTGTTTTAGTGGCACAATGTATTTGGAGGTCTGCCTTTGGTGTGTGCCAGAGTATGCAATGAATGAAATGACCATGTCTCAGGTGGCGCATATCTGTAACATACGTATGCACCACTTAACAAACTTATACCTCCAGATCATTCACCTATGTGATTGGCATTGCCAATTCCTCCAGATAGTATGTTGGGGTTATGGAAGATCATAACAATTGAGCCATCCACTTCCAATATTAACATTTCAGAAAGAAGTATTTTTGACTACTTTCTACTGTGAAATGGCATACCAATTATAAATCATAATGTCTTTCACTGACTAGTAGTCCTGATTCTCAAATAATGAAGAATGTTAGAGGCGCATTGTAGCAGAGTGCCTGCCTGTACTATCTCACCCATTATAGCAAAGAAAAGACTTCAGATTTAGCCCAGATTCGGAGGCCGTAAACTTAACCAAATTGGTCAGAATTATCCACTATGGGTTATATATATCAGTGTTATAGGTCTTGACTGTGTTCCACATAAGGGACTTTAACAGAAACATATAACATCTCCATTTCTTTTCCCAGCATAGCAGTTCTAACCATCTGTGCCAGCCTTGTTCCATGACTAGTTCAAAGTGGAGTTAAGACAAACAACTAATTTGGTAAAATATGCCTCTAAGAAATTGGGTTGTTGGTTGATCAGGGTATAAGCCCTGGTCAAGCAGCAACCACAATTCTTGTCAGTGGCACAAACAAACCTCAAATTAACCTGTGCTCACCCCCTTGGTAGCTTGTCACAGAGCAGTCAGGCTTAACTTAGAGGCAATGTCCAAAGAAGTTTGTGCAACACTTCAAACAGTAAAACAGTGAAAACACACTGCAAAAGGAGCCCACAATAGATTAAAAACTTAGAGCACATTTTAATAAATGAAGCAAAACCAAAACGACAAAGATCCAATTAGTAGAACTGGGGATATTGAATTGCAAATTGTGCAGTGAAAATAGCGCAAAAAAGCACAAGGTGCCAGATTGGGACAAAGTCACATGTTTAGGCCGACCGCAATGGCATACGAGGCAGCTACGGGGACTCAGTTAGGCCCCCTGAACAGAGTACCTTTATTCCGGGTTGCAGAGCATTGCATGGATCAATGTTGAAGATGCGTCGTGCAGCCGGAGCGATGCAGCAGATCCCAGATGCGGCAAGGCTGCAGGGCGAGGTCATGTTGCTTCATTGTTGAGGGTCCCGTCAACGGGGATTGCAATACGAAGTTCTTTATAGGGAATATGGCACACCAGTGGCAATGTGGTTGTTCAGAGAAGCTGCAAGGCTGCGATGGAGAGTTTGTCATCATCATAGAGGTTGCTGTCAATCAGAGGTGTGAGGACCTGGGCTGTAAATGTGCAGCACCGCCAGGGCGATGCGTCTGTTCCAAGGACTGTGGTGGGCGATGTGCATCTATGCGAAAACTCCAGTCTACGCTGCAGTGGCGATGCGTCGGTTCTTCTCGGGGCTGTGTTGCTCCATCAAGGATATGCGTCAGTTCTGCTCGGGGATGCATTGCTCAGCAGAGAAGATGCATTGGTTTCACTGGCCCACTTCCAAGGGTCCAGGACAGAGGTGGCACCACTTGGCAGGGTAGACTCAGAGATGGTAGAATCCAGTTGCGGTAAGTTGAAAAGCTGTTATGTCCCTGAGGCTTTAGTTCAGGAAGGCAGCCAACTAGCGCTTGGAGTAACTGTGGGTTCAAGAGGTGTAGGTCCAGTCCTTCTCAACCAGGCAAGAGGGTAACAAACAGCAGGACACCACCGCAAAGCAAGAGTCCAACAGAATGCAGTCCAGCAACGTGGCGGTCCTTCGGCAGCACAGCTGTCCTTCTGCTCAGAGTATCCACAGGTCCAGAATTGTACTAAAGTGGTGGTGTCTGAGGTTCTTCTTTTAAACACAGTTGTGCCTTTCAAGTGGGGAGATGCCTCTAAAGGCAAGCCTGTGAAGTGCACAGATGCCTTGCCTGTCCTGGCTCCAAACTAACTACATGGGATATGCAGCCCTTTGTGTGGGACAGGACAGCCTATTTAGGTGTAAGTAGGGCTGGGACCAGCTCCTCACTCTCATCCTGCCAGTGACACCCACTCAGTCACACCTAAGCTCCCATTGTGTGTGGCTATCTAGGAGGAATACACAAAGCTCAACTGCCAACCACACCCAGTCATGTGACCAGAGGCAGGCTGCAGGCGCCAATTGGCTAAGGCAAGATAATGCTTACTTTCTAAAAGCGGCATTTGCAGAATTGTAATTTAAAATCTGGTTTCATCTTAAATTAAGGTTTTAAATTAGGATTCCAGAGATAACAAACTGGAAACAGTATATCTTCTCATTTGGAAATGACACTTATAAAATGTAATAAAGTAATCCCAATGCTATCCTGTGGGAGATATAGGCCTTGCAGTAGTGAAAACAGATTTAAGAGTTTTTCCACTACTGGGACATGTAAAACTTAAAAGTACAAGTCCTGCTGTTTAAATACATTGCACCTTGCCCTCAGGGCTGTCCAGGGCCTACCTACTGACATGTGTATTAAAAAGGGAAATTTGGTCATGGCAGAAAGATGTATTTTGCCAGGTTGAAAGGGCAGTTTAAAAATGCACACACAGGCTCTGCAATGGCATACCTGAGCCATGTTTAAAGGTTGCACCTAAGTGAGTGGCACTATCAGTGCTTCAGGCCCACTAGTAGCATTCAATATACAGACCCTGGACAGATACAGTGCACTTTACTGGAGATTAAGTTAATTTGCCCAGAATCACAGGATGTTCAGCGTCATTACCAACCCAGTTCTCCAGGTCCGAGGTCGAGCGCCCTAGCCGTTAGGCCAACTCCTCTCCCCAATCTCTTATCCATTCTGCTACAGCAACTCTTTTGAAATAAGTGCCAGTCTTGTCTCAGCTTTTTAGAATGACGTATGGTTAGAGATTTTTCTAAACCGCTCTGAATGAAGCTCAGAAATATTCGTCTACAAGAGCTTGCGAGCTGTCTTTTCTCAATAGCCCACGGGTGCTCAATATAGGTCAAGGAAGACATGGTCCATGCAAGATAACACCTGACTATGCAAATGAGATATGTTTACTTATTTCAAGATATTTTTTATGTCCCTGTTCAAAGTTGCCATTGTTCTCCATTGGACACATGTGCAGTAAAATATCAGTTTACGAACCTTCTTACCCTGAACCAACCATTCTTGTGCTTGTCCTGGCCTTACCCCGGAAGCGCATGACGTGACACTCGGTTCTCTGCATAGAACTTAACCTCACATGACTGCAGCTTATCAAGTGTCTCGTGTATGCAGTGAATTTAAGCCAGCGTGGCTCTTTCCTGTGTGTGCATCACAGTGCATTTTCAAGTCCATTCAGAGCATCCCTAGATTTAAGTACTTCAAGCCTGATTGCCTTAATCCTGCTCATCGTGGACGAATATACTCCTCTGATTTAATGCTTAAATGCCTTCCATATTATCCCAACGCTATTTGCTTATCCCTCTTTCCTGCTAAAAAAGCTGTCTAGGTAATCTGTTAATTGTGTCTTAAAAACGACATTAGTCAAGGCGCCTCTCCTAAACATCTATATTCGAGGGCAAGAAGAGCTCCCCAGGAGTTTGCCAAACTTCTTAATAGGAATTTAAAAAGTGTGTTTGAGAGGAAGTATCGTAAACACTTCAATAGTGTAAAAAGTGCTTTTGACTGGAGTTAATGATGTGCTTGCATCAGTCAAATGAAAAAAAAAATGCAAACAGTTCAAAATGTTGTTTGCTACTTTTGTGACCTCGCCACTGTGGACCTGCTCAGGGTATTATCCAGGATATTGTTCATGTACTGATCCAGGTTTGCCAGCCTAGTCAGTACCTGACCTGAATAGCTTTTTAAGGGTCTCAGGAGTCAGTGTTAGGGCAACAGACACTCATAATAAACACCTTTGCATTATCTCCACAGGATCCCTTTTGCTATGATGTGCCTACCATGCGCATCTGTTATAAAGAAACAAGTCAGACACTTCCTGTGCGTTCCGCAAAGTACACCAACCTTCTTGGTGCATGAAGAAATGGGAGTGACCTATTTAATAGACAATTCCGCCTTCCGTCCTCTCTCCCTCTGGATGAATATTTGGACCAGGCCTGGGTTCCAACTGAGTAAAGATAGTATAAAGAATAGTCTATCCCTGGATCACTCCCTTAACATCCCCTGGCTTAAATATATAAGGGACTGGTTTTTGAATTTGGGCATGGGAGATCTTTTTAGGAAAAACCAAAGGAAATGATGGACGGAGTGTTGAACATTGCAAGCACTCACCCCCAGTCAACTGATCTGGGTTTAATCCATCACCGTTCTTTAGCCCACTCTGCCACCCCAGTTCAGACATGGCCATATGCAAATCAGTCTGACCCTGTGCCTCATGGGAACAGTCCAGCCCGAACTGCCAAGCCATGTCTTCCCTGGACCGGAAACAAGCTTCCTAGGACTGGTTTCTGGCATTTCAGCCGTCTACAGCCAGGCTTGCTTGAATCCAGTGGCAAAGTGAGCAAGGGACTCACGTCTGAGCATACCCTGCCAACTTATGGCGAACAAAGCAAAAACCAAAGGAAATGATGGACGGAGTGTTGAACATTGCAAGCACTCACCCCCAGTCAACTGATCTGGGTTTAATCCATCACCGTTCTTTAGCCCACTCTGCCACCCCAGTTCAGACATGGCCATATGCAAATCAGTCTGACCCTGTGCCTCATGGGAACAGTCCAGCCCGAACTGCCAAGCCATGTCTTTCCTGGACCGGAAACAAGCTTTCCTGTTAGCCTACCCTTGTGGGGGGAATAGGGGTGTCAATTTTCCATCCTGCGGCTGCGACAGTAAATATCCGCAGTACAGGTTACATTTTACTATGTTTTGTAGTTTTACACTGCATCTAGGAAACAATTAATCCTCCCAGTACTGAAAAGGGCCAAATTTATCCAGGTTCGACCCGCTCTGATATATCTGCAAATGCTTCCCGTAGACATTATTTTTAATGTTCTCAGTTTAAAAACAAATTGCTGTTAGACTGAGAAATAGTTGAGATTAAACCTCTGGGAAGGGCAGGATAGTTTCTATTGTCTTAGATTTTCATTTACGTCTTTTTTTAGGTCACTTATTTTTATTGTCTTTTAATGTGATTTTATTGAGGATGAATTATATGTGATGTTTTTATTATGGTTTGTACTACTTTTATGGTTTTTATGTCAAAGACTGAATAAAGTTTACATTGAATTGAATTAATTGAGTCAAACTCTATAATTAGCGAAGCAGTCTCCTTACTCTAAATGGGCTGGAGGAGTATGAGGAGCATTACCTGGAGCTTGGCACAGAGGAACTGTGATAGACTATATACATTAGACCTCCTCATCCCTCCAACTGTACTTAGCTCTCAGTTTGCAACCATATGAATTTCCCATCCCCGAACCCCAAACATAAATCATAAATAGCTTTGGAGTGATTTACACACTGGTCATACCTACCAGCTGTTGTTGTGTAGCACCTCATCCCAGTCTCAGGGTTAGAGTGTTGTTCTTCACCCACACCTCCAATTGAGAGTATGATCTTACCCATCCTGGTACCCTTTCTAAACCAACTGTACTATAGATGGGAAATGCTATCATAAGTCTTTGCTGTATGAAAGTTTATTGCCTGATTCTTGTTGCATGTATGATCTGCTTCCCTACATCTAACGTACATTTTCCTCCTCCTATGTTTATTGTTGACTGCCTCCACACCTTCAATGCTTTTCGGTGTCATATCGTATAGACTTAAAGGATCTGGGTAGACCCAACCACTACACAAAAGGCAAACTCAACAATTCTCTCATGGACAGGAGAGCATTATTATAATTCTCCCCGAGTATACTTCTTGTGTTGCAGGAGTTCAGGTAACCGTCCCATACAATGTTAGCTGCCATCAGAACCCTTCCTCAGACATTCCCCCAAATGGAAGTCTAGAAAATGCCGCCCTACGAAGGGATCTTTCTGCAATCTAAGTAGGCCGGGAGTTTTGCTAGTGCCATGTACCAGCCAGGCAGATATCTGCCAAATCAGGCTTCATCAGCCTGCTTAAAACTCCATTCCATTTCTAACTTCACGGTAGGGTAGATTACTCTGGGCATTCCAGTGCACATTACTAGCCAGTGTGCTGCATTTATCATTGTCTCGTCCACCCAAGTGTAATCTCTTAGTCGACACCAACCTATATCACAGGGCTCAGGACTGCTGCCGCCATAGAAGGAACGATCTTCACCACTCATTGGTGAAGGGCAATGAGAACCAGGGTCTCCTCTGCCTACTCTACAGTATTTCAGTTTTTTAACCGGAAGCTCCTCCAACATCTTTACCAGCATTCAGGAGGGTGCTCTATAGATTCTAGACGCATTCAGTGATATATTCAGTGTAGCCTCGCCGCTCACCACAGCAACATTCCGCTCTGATCCCCATCGTGGTCCCAGGCCAACCATTCACTCTTTTGGATCCTTCCTGTGAGGTTGATCACAATACAAGAGCCGCATCAAACTTTGTGGTGTGGCAAACCCACATTTTTCATGCCAGGCTTTCTGCCGCATGTACTTTGTGTTTGCACATACCGTTCCATACAGGCTGTCTTTCAAACTACAGTCCACTCTGCCACATCTAAAGATTATGTTGGAGACACATTTTCCCAATTAGCTCACCAGTCTAGCTAGTGGATTCCTGTGACACCTTTGCATCTTTATCATCTCCATTCAGCACTCTCAGTATTTCACTCCAGTCTCTCAGATCTAAGGTCTGTTGACCATTCTCACTTCAGTCATACGGATTTACTCTGCCACTAACCATTCCCTTACATCTTGTTTCCATGAATCAAAGGGAGGGCTAGACAGACACAGCCAATGTATCACCGGGAAGCTTTTAGCCAAAGAAGCATAAATTGATGTCAGCAAAATCCCTCTTTCAGTCTGGGGTATAGTCCTAAGGGAGTGAGTAATTATGGTTTCCGCTGGACTCCTCAGGGCATTTGTCACCTGCTTCTAAAACTCTACTACTGTTGGACATGACTACATCGTATGGAGAAAATCAATGTAATCCCATTGACATCACTGTCAAGATGCACCCTGGAAATGCCACTGCCAGTGGCCTTCAGCCATTCCCTCTGCAATAATATGCCCGGTTGTAGGCCCCAGGAAGAGGTTGCTGAAATGGTCCAGATATCAGTATCACTCAACCTTGACCCTCGTAAGGGTCATTTTTACGGGGTTGTCATATTAGGTCATGACGTTCTAGCAGAGCTGAAGTTCTTGTGAACCTCATACCCACATTGTTATTCTTTCCAGGTAACTCTCACAATAATTCACTCGCTGTTAATGAAACAACCCCTAATATCCTATTTTCCCTTGGATACTGGTTTCCTTGTTGCTCCAGGTTAACTCTTAGTGCATTAGTTGTCTCATGTATCCATACATGCTATCAACCAAGTGTGCAGAGGACAGAGCTACCTTTCTTCTCCCATCAACAATAAAGGTCCACATCATAATTCGACCTACCTCACAGATTCCTGAGGTCTTCCCTGATGAGGGTAATTCTGTGTCTATCTTGTATTCTAGCACTAATCGAGAATTTTTAACAATTTTCAGTAGTTCACCCGTCGAATGCCCAGCTTTATTTACCACGGGGAGGGTGCAGTCCATCATTGCTTGCAGCAGCATGTCCAGGTGTGTACTAGGCAAATTTGTTTGACTTTGTGACCTTGCATTTTTGTCTTTCGCCATGTTTGCAGTCATATCACAGAATATGGCTGCGCAGTCAGTTGCAGGCATCTGTATTTTAATTGCTTCTAGGTACTCAGTACCCCTTCAAGATGTCACTCAGCTGCAGCCAGGCTCTGCATTCGGCAGTAGCAGATGAGAAGTCCTCCTGGAATAGTCTCAATCGCATGTGTGTTCAGACCTGTCTCCACTAGGCCGTATTGGCTGCTTCTATCTAGCCAGACTCTGGTGGCACTTGGATCCACTCTTTCAGACTCAGTGTGGTGGAGTCAGTAGGCGGCCTTTCATCACAGCTTCACCCATAGCTCCTGAAGCAGGCTGCGGTGACCAGCAAAACCTCCAGTGCCACAACCAGGCTCAGATTGTAGCAAACCCTAGTGAACAGGTCTCCATAGTCAGTGGAGTTCTTATGTCTCTGTGCCCCTGTACCAGACACAACACTGTCCTGGAGTCCCAGAATTGCCTACTCTGCCCTGCTAACAAGCACCTCTGTCACAACTCAGTGTGCATGATGCTGCCGGCTCCACGTGGGTTGTGGTTCCAGTGCACCAACATGAACGTCGCGTGTTTCTGGCATCAGGATCAGCCACCGGGAAGATGGTATATCAGTGGTACTTTACCTGTTATTTCTTACATTTGCTGGATCCAGATGGGGTCGCCATTGCAGTGTCTTTGCGGGATTGTTTTCAGCATTTTACATCTGTTCAGCCAAGTACATGTATAATATTATAATGTTTTTCTTTATTAATAATGAGTCGGTGAACCTGCAGTACCTTAGCTTGCACCAAGAACAGCCAACACAGGTTTTGCCAGTGGGACTTTTTCAAAGCTATGTTTGCAGATTTGAACTGTGAATAATGTTTGAAGGAGTCGTTTTTATGGTAAGTTAGATGCTGTCGCTGGAGTGTAGCTGAAAAGGGGTAGTTGTCAAAAAGGTATGTAACGCCCACTTAATATGAGTATTTGAGGTGAGAGGGTGTCACCAAATGTCTCTCTGGATACTATAACATCACAGACGTAGACTAAGAGAAGAAATTAATCGGTCTATCATAAACCAGAAGGAAGAGGCATTTTCCTGTTCCTGTAGTGTGAATACACAGGATTATCTTTAAGACAGAAAACATAATAAAGTTATACATGCTTTTGAAATATTTATCCTAAGTGGGACAATCTCATTGAATGAATGTTTGTGCGCTCCCATTGCTGTGTTTCCATACGCTGACCCTTATAGACTAAACATAATCCTAAATCTAACCCTGACCATAGTCAAACCCAATGTCTTACCTTAATGTTAACCCTCAACCTATCCCAAAATCTAATTCTTAAGCTAAACTTAACATATCCCTAACCCTTACACTGACATTAACCAAACCGTGCTCAAATTCTTTACCCAGTCCTAACTACACTGATAGAAACCAGTTAACATCAGTGCTAGAGAAAAAAATGAATTGGAATGAGTTACTTCCACTTTTTTTTGTAATCTTTTGATTGTGGGAAAGTCTGTGTAATTGTTTTTCATAATTTCATTTTCCGGATCATGACATTTGTATATAAAAAAGACTGCGGCCCATATCTGGTCTTGATTCAGAGTGTATATGTGTTCCATTCTATTTCACAAAGGATTGCGATACTATCAAGTACTTTCTTCAAACCTGGGTAAGAGACATTCCCCGAAAAGGAAAGTCAAAAAGGTACTCTCGACAGAAAACAGCCTACATGGGGATGATGTCCAAGGGTCCTTGACTCGCCTTCGGTTGTTAGGCCTAAACCGAAATTAAAACCTCAAGGAAATTGTGTGACGTGTTATGGAACATGAAGATCTACAAGAAGTTTAAATAACAAGGAAGCCTTTAAAAAGACAAGAGTAAGCCATAAATGAGACGTTCAATGGGAAATGTGGAAAAAGCCTTAAAAACAAATAGGGATAAAAAAGGAATAGAGTATGTCAAGGAAGCCCTCCAGAAACACCAACTCCAAGCAGCAAATATCATGGGTACAGGCCACCAGGAGGCAAACGAGGTTTCTTAGCTTCTGACTTGGAGTTTCTCTCAGATAGATTCAAACTCCTGTTAATAGATTATGTCATGATAGTGTAAAATCTAGGTGGCATGAAGTTTTGTTGGCACAGGCTCACAGGTGGTTGCAGCTCAGGCTTGAAAATGCGGAAATCTAACTCAAAGAATTTGAGGGTTGAGTGGGTAAGAGCAGATGTGACTGTGGGTCCTGCTTCTTGAACTGCAACGCCGTTCAAGATGAAATTTGAACCAGATGTGGATCAAGCAATCAGCTTGAATTCAAGTTTGTATAAGTCAAACCTGGAGGCGGCCATTATGGATGTAATCGGCCAACTCAGACAGGATGAAGGAGCCTATCTGAGACCATGGCTCAATGCTGATGGAATGGCAGGCATTTCAAATCGATCTTCAGTACAGGACAGTTAATGATATTTAAGATTTGAAAGGGTTTAAGGCAGTTCTACCCCAATCCAGTTCTACTCCAGTTATTCAGGAATGGTTCTAGTGAACCCAGACCACTTACTTCCACCTGCCTGTGATCAGCACCTTCAACCGGCTCCAGGCACTTTTCAGCTTCCACACACAGCTCCTTCCACAGGTTTGTCAAGCGGGTCGTCTTCAAAATCAGATCTAGTTCCAAATGTCCCTGCGGGCCGGATCACACAACTATCACTGGTAAATAAATACCCCTCCACCGGCGCCTTTTTAGCATTGGCCTCTTTTCTGAGTAGCATTTGTTGACATTACCTGTCTCGGTGGCACGCATTTAGGAAGGCTGACTCAACTCCCCTGATATTAAAAACCCTACTATCTCCCTCCACGAACCCCCTAACGTCCTCGCAAAAGGCTAGAATTCCATTGCAATGCTGCTGCAACCCCCTTACCCCAACCCCCCCCCCCCCCCCACACACACACACACACTTCTGCAGTACTGGTCCAGTCAATTGGGCGCTTCTTTTTTCCTTCTCCCTGAAGTCAGTAAGAGACGCCTTCACGTTTATTGAGACTGCATTTTTTTCCTGATATTATTAGAAACCTCCAGCCATTCTGTGAGGTGTGAACTATGCAAGGGTTAACGGTTTCCATTGGACATCTGACAGGCTTGCCTTCTCGTATGACAACACTCAGTAATGTGTTTCATCCGCTTGTGGACTCGGATTTCTAGGTTTGTCTTGAAAACCAGCAGGTGGAGCCAGAGGAAAATCGTTGATACTCAGTCGTTTCCGTCGGTTTATTCCCGCGAGGGAAATCCACAATTCAAGACGTTTAAACATCAACGGGAACCCATTAACTGACACAGAATGCCATTCCTTCTATAGTTGAGAGATGCCCAAGGTTACGCACCAAGTCCTAACTGCATCAAAGATCATTAATAACGGTTATTTTGTGAAAATATTGTAGTTTTCATCTTTTTTGACCTAGTCTCGTGCTTTATGAATATGTGTATTACAGTGTAATAGCGATTGAAAACGTGAGCGCGTTGTAGTTGCGTATGACGTCTTCATACTCGGCGTTAGGTTATCAGAGTTATGCAAACGTCGGTCAAGTGCTCTTTTTCGTACAAACTTTGCTCATTTTAAGTATGTGCCATATTTCCCGTCGGGGTGTCGGCTGCTGTATTCGACCCCCCTTTTCAGGCTTTAATCTTGTTCGGCCCTGAGTGCAGTGACTTCACCAACAGCCCCGCGGTTTGTGGGGGGATGTAGGAGCAGAGACACTGACCAGGACCATGGGTGCAAAGATAGAAAGTCTTTTTCTTTCCTTTTCGCACATCTTAGCCTCTATTCTGATGGTGTCCTGGCTACGGATGTCCTGGCAGCCAAGCAGGGGTGCTGCTGGTCATTATAGCTTTGTAAATGATGCAGTTGGTTGTCAAGATGGTGGGTGGGGCTGGCAAGGGGAGCTGATGGAGGTCAACAGGATGGGGTGATGCCATTATTCTATAGCCTCTGAATAAGAGATACTGCAGTATGTAGGATGCCATTAAGTGGTGCCAATGTAGATTCGGGGAGGCAATGGAGCAGAGCATGGGCACCATCCAGATGTGTCCATATGTATATGTGCTGTGACACCGGGATGTGCCCGAATATCAATAAGCTCTGTAGTTCCTTTGCGTTATCAGAGCACATAGACATTTAGAAGTTTGATGGGTCTGAGCAGAGGTCAGCTCACTGTGTCCACATTTTATGGCCTCCATTTTGGCTACTGCTAACTCATTAGATTCTTCTCCACCTGAGACTTTTTTTGTTATTTGGTTACACAGTGTAGTTCAACAAATACCCTAAGAATCTATACATCTATCCTGGCGGAGATTTAAGCATTCAGTCTCAATAAATGGGGCCGCAAAAGGAGACGTAGACCTATTCTAACTATATATGAGTTAACAAACCCTCCTGTATCTTTAATTAAAACATGCCTTCCTCCAAACCTTAATGCTGGAGCACCAGTTAGAATGACACCAGATGTCGAAAATGAAGCAAGTAGTGTCATAGCAATCTTTAAAAAACATAGAGACGATCTCATCATTGCATAGCTTCATTCAGTGTCATAAGCAAGTCAAACATCTTGCAGTGCACCTCTGTCAATAAATCAATCAATCAGGGGAATTGTAAGCGCGCTATACACCCGTGAGGGTCTCAAAGAGCTGAGTGAGGGGGGGTCCGCAGATCTGTTAGCCAAAGAGCCAGGTCTTGAGAGTCTTCCCGAAGGTGTTCAGGTAGGGGGTGCATCTGATGTCTGCCGGTAGCTCATTCCAGGTCTTTCCTGCAATGTGAGAGAAGGATCTTCCCCCTGTTCTGGCTCTGTGGATGCACAGGGTTACAGCCAGTGCGAGGTTGGAAGATCGGAGGTTTCTTTTGGGTACGTGGAAGTTAATTCTGCCGTTGAGGTATATGGGTCAGTTGTTGTGTTGTGCATTTGTAGGTGTGGGTGAGGATTTTGAAGGTGACTATTTTCTCCACGGGGAGCCAGTGGAGTCTTTGTAGGTGTTGGCTGATGTGTGCGTGCCGGGGGATGCCAAGGACAAGTCTGGTGGCGGTGTTCTGTATTGTCTGGAGTTTGCGGAGTATGGACTTGTTGATGCCGGCGTAGAGTGTGTTTCCATAGTCCAGTCTGCTGGTGATGAGTGCATGGGTGACTGTCTTCCTTGACTCAGGGGGGATCCATTTGAAGGTCTTGCGAAGGATGCAGAGGGTTTTGAAGCAGCTGGAGGTGACGGCGTTGACCTGTCGGTTCATGGTGAGTGATGAGTCGTGTACGATGCCAAGGTTTTTGGCATGGTCTGAGGGGTAGGTGGGCTTCCGAGGGCGGTCAATCACCAGGTGTTGTCATATGCTGAAGGGGTGGTTCAAAGGATGAGGACTTCTGTCTTCTCCGCGTTGAGCTGCAGACAGCTGTTGGTCATCCAGACTGCGACGTCTTGCATTCCTTTCTGGAAGTTGAGTTTGGTGATGTTGGGGTTTCTGGTGAGGATGAGCTGGGTGTCGTCGGCGTAGGATACGATGTTTAGGCCGTGTTGTCGGACTATGGCTGCAAGTGGGGCCATGTAGATGTTGAAAAGGGTCGGGCTCAGTGATGACCCCTGTGGGACTCCGCAGGTGATTTTCGTGAAATCGGAGAGGAACAGTGGTAGTCTGATTCTTTGGCTTCTTCTGATGAGGAATGATTGGATCCAGTCCAGGGTTGTTCCTTGTATGCCGGCGTCGTGCAGTCTGGCGACTAGTGTGCGATGAGAGACGATGTCGAAGGCCACTGACAGGTCAAGCAGAATGAGGGTTGCCGAGTGGCCTTGGTCCATGAGGGTGAGGATGTCGTCTGTGGCGGTGAGTAGGGCAGTCTCGGTGCTGTGGTTCCTTTGGAATCCGGATTGGGACAGGTCGAGGATAGTGTTCTCTTCGATGAATCGTGTCAGTTCCCTGTTGACTGTTTTCTCTACAACTTTGGCTGCAAAGGGAATGAGCGAGATGGGCCAGTAGTTCTTGAGGTCGGTGGGGTCAGCTGTGAGCTTCTTGAGCAGGGGCCTGACTTCTGCCCGCTTCCAGTCATCTGGGAAGGTGCCTGTTTTGAAGGTGGTGTTGATGATGTGTTAAAGTTCGGGTGCCATGACGGCCGTGGCTCTGTGGTAGATGTGAGGAGGGCATGGGTCGGTGTGGGCCCCCAAATGGATGCCTTTCATGGTTGAGGCGGTTTCTTCGGTCGTGATCAGTGTCCAGTTGGAGATGGTGGGATGGCTGGTGTATTTGGGGGCGGGGAGTCGGCTGTGGCGTCTGGTGGATGGTCGATGAAGTTGTCGTAGAGGGGTTTGATCTTGAGGTGGAAGTAGGTTCCGAGCTTGTCGCAGAGGTCTTAGGACGGGGTGATGTCTGTGGCTTCGCTGCGTGGGTTGGTGAATACCTAAATGACACTGAAGAGTTCCTTGGAGTTGGTGTCGTTGGCGAGTATTTTGTTGTGGATGAAGTCCCTTTTGGTGTTTCGGATTTGGTTGTGGTAGTCCGTCATGCGTCCTTGTAGGTGGAGTAGTTTTCAGTTGTCTTGGTGTTTCTCCAGTTCTTCTCCAGGCATCTGCAGGTGCGTCTGGCCTCTTGGAGATCGGTGGTGAACCAGGCGGCTCTCCTGGGGCGCTGTCTGTCGGGGTTGTGTAGCGGGGTGAGCTCGTCTGCGCAGTTGGAGATCCAGGTGTGGAGTCCTCTGGCTGTGATATTTGCGTCGGATGCCCAGGTGTGGTTGTCTCGGGTGAGGGTGGAGTTAAGCTGCTCATCGGTAACCTTGCTCCAGTTCCTTCGTGTTGGGCATGGGGCTGGTTTGGGTGCCTTGGGTTTGCCAATGGCGAAGTGTATGCAGTGGTGGTCGGTCCATGGCGGTTGCATTGTGTGGCTGAGGTGAACGCTGTTTCCTGCAGCGAAGATGGGGTCGAGGGTGGGTCCTGCTCTGTGGGTCGGTGAGGTGACAAGTTGTTTAAGTCTCATGTTGGCAAGGTTGTCACAAAGAATGGTGGAGTTGGGGTTGCTGGGGTTGTCGAGGTGGAAGTTCAGGTCTCCAAGGAGTATGTAGTTCATTGATGTGATGGTGTGGGGTGCGATGAAGTTGGTGATGGTGGTGGTGAAGGATGTCCGGGTGTTGGGGGGTCTGTTGACGAGGGTTCCTCGCAGTGTGGCGTTGGGGCTGGTCTGGAAGTGCAGGTGTTCGGCGGAGGGGAAGGTTTCGCTAGAGGTGGTGAGGCGGAGGGTGCTCTTGTGGGCGATGGCGAGGCCCCCTCCTGGGTGGTTGGGGCGGTCCTTCCTCTGGATCTTGTATCCATCCAGGATGGAGGTGTTGATGTCAGGGGCAGAGGAGGCGTTGGTCCAGGTCTCTGTGAAGAAGGCGATGTCAGCGAGAGAGAGTTGAGTAGGTTCCAGATTTCCAAGGCGTGGAGCAGAGTTGTTGGGAGAGTGTAGGCCTGAGACCAGGTTCAGAGGTCTTACTATCGCTCCCCTGCAAGGGCCGCCATTAAGTAGGGGAGGGACGGCAGCTGGGAGGCAGGGAACAGGCGTGTACATGGGGGCGGGCCACAGGGGCAGCAGTGGCGGGAAGGGAGTGGGGAGAGACGGGCATGAGAATGGGAAACAACGCTGAATGGAAACAACGCTGAACAAAGAGACTGACAATGAGGCTGAACTAACAACCTGGGCCAGCAGAGTGAGGGGTAGGACGTCCGCCGATTATCGGAGTTCACTACGACACTACACTTATAGTGTCTGCACCTGCCGGTATACGTTGATACGCATAGTTGACCCAAATAGGGCTATGTTGTAGATCTACAGGTTCCACTTTTTAGGGTGCTATATGGGTGGTCACGACTATCTTTTACTAAATTCAGACCACCACCAAAAAGTGTAGGTAGATCTCACTCGAGTCCTGAGTAATTGCCATCTAATTGACAATAATTAAGAAACATGTTGACCTAAATCACAAGCGCATAATCCCGCAACATTAGAGCAGGTGTGCGCGCCTCTTCATTTTTAATTAGGTTAGTGGCCAGATTTAATTAAAGTTGTTTTGAGTGGACCACTAATTCCTGTTTTAATCTCACACCCTTTCACATTGATACACCTACACTGACTAAGGACCCTCACATGCACTACACCCTATGGCAATAGGAAAAAAGATCTCCGCCAAGAAAGCCCCATCTTGGGTGCCCATCGGGTATTGCAGCGCCGACCCGATTAGGAGCAGACCCAATGACGGAGCAAGACACCTAGCTGGCTGGGTGTGTGAGGGTCTTTTCCCGAAAGGAGGAAACCTTTCTCCTGTTTTGATTGAGCGCCCCTATGTGTTCTCTCAATATATACAATTACTTGAAACACACCATAGGAACGGCATACTACTTTGGGTTATTCTAAGTTCCGGGCCTGTATGCTGGACCTAGATTAATTGGCCCTCGGTTCCCCTCCTTTGGAAATACTGCTGAACTAACAATGACACTGACAATGAGGCAAAGACACTGAGAGAAAAATAAAATAAAAACAAAGACAGTACCAGTGAATTACGGGCGTAGCAAGGAGGCAGAATCAGGCAGAGTGCACACGGAGGAAGTGCCGATAGCGGTCTCGAAGGAGGGCTCAGTGGTCGACGCCGGTGGAGCGGAGCTGTGGGGAGAGCGTAGGTCTGAGACCAGGGTCAGAGGTCTTACTAGTTCTCCCCCGCAGCGGCCGCCATTAAGTAGGGGAGGGATGGCAGCTGGGAGGCAGGTAGCGGCCGTGTACAGGGGCGGGGCCGCAGGGCAATAAAAGCAGGCCCAGGCCAGCAAAGCTAAATCATGCCCCAACATAGAGCAAACACTGATATTCCATCAAGCACCTCCTGCTGACAAATTCTTTTATCAGAATTGTGGATATAAGTTGCTACTGTTTCGCTGTTAAGGACAGAATTCTGGACTTCGCTTTTGTTGAATTTCGAGTTTCTCAGGGAGGTATTGATCCAGCGGCGCACCAATAACATATACTCCAATATCATATATGCACCTTGGCCCATCAATGACTCTTACTCTCAAATTTCCTTGGTTAACCGCTGGGGTTTATTGCTGACCACTGATCAATAAGTTCTTTCCATTTGGTCGATGAACCAAATTAGTTGAAACTAGTTGATGGTGATGATGCACATTACCTTTCTCACAAATAATTTATCTATATTTAATGATCACAGACTCGGGAAGTTTTCAAAACCTTCATCTAAAGTTTAAATTGTGAGTGAACCATTCAAATACACCACGGACACCATCAATCATTAGGAAGGAAGAATCAGTCAATTCATATATTCTTGCAATTTTAAATAGATTGACGTTGCTTAGAAAGGAAAGGATATAGACAGCAGTACATTAGGATATACACAAATTTATAGTTACCACAGATGGTGTGAAGACCAACCCTCTGGCCAAAGGGCTGGTAAGGGTCCCCTGGGAAAGATCGGACGACAAAGACTTCAGGACAGCTATTAGGACAGGATAGTGGACCTCTCTAGAACCGACGACTCGCCGCATCCCTCGCTGACACTCTCTTCCTCCTCGAGATTCTTTCGCGATCTTCTTCTAATTATTTGCTTAAGAAAAGTAATTCTCTATTTGAATCTTCTTCAGCATCTCACAGCATCAGCATCATCAATAACTCTGACAGCATCTCCCCTCTCAGCATTCTCTCAGGATCACACACACCACACTAACTAAACTACCTTAGTTATACCTTTTGGGATTCATGTACCACCCCTTAAAGTTACAATATCGCAAAATTACGATTTCTTATTGGACAGGCAAGGGCGTTTGGTCATCACACCATGATGGCATAGCACTTTCTTTGTTCCCACACCCACCCCTTTATTAATATTCATTTTATTTTATTCCCACCGAGTTTATTCACAATCGTAACAATTCTATCAATAATGTTAATATGACTTCAGCAACTGCATTCTCATTATCTGTGTTTCACAGGGTTTAGCGGTCGATGGCCTTGGATGTGGTCCAATCATGGGATCATTCTTCCAGGGGAAGTAGAGGTCACTCATGCGCAGTCAGGTTTGCTCATTTACTCTGATTGCGGCAAGAAGGCTCAAGATACGAGCTAATAAAAGGTCAAAAGAATTAATATTAATTCAAGAAATGAATGATTTCACTGTATACCACCTACATCTTCTCTATTCCCCTTTATTTATTTAATACTTCCCTGCATTAGCTCTTAGTAAATAAAGCGTTTTCTAGATAGCAAAACAGGTGCAAGGCATGTGGGTCTTGAAGACGCCATGTTAGTGCGTTCTGCTCATGCGCAGGAATTTCCCTCCAAAGCTTATTAGTCATCACACTACGTAGGTGCAGTCAACGCATGCGCAGTAAGGTTTCTCCCTGTTAGAGCCGCGCTTTAAGTCCGCTATCAGTATTAATGGTTAGTAAACACGTTGGCAAGCTTCACTATCTTATTCATGTAATTGTATTGAGCAAGAATTAATCACAAGACATAATTAATAATTTCATATTAATAAGTGAATAAGTTAAATGAGTGAATTGAATCAGAGCAAGTCTCGCAAAAATGAGTCAGTATCATTTCTTTAGGAAAGCATTAAAGACCTCTATTTTTCTTAACAATTCGTATAGTAGGCAGGACCCAGGGTCCAATTCACCTCCTTTTTAATTTATTTATGAGTCATTAAGGTAGTTTGGTTTATAGCACACAACAATGTAATATGCCTCTGAGAGGACAGTCCGCCGATTAGCCACATGTAGTGTATTGGTTGCAACCATGGATGTTCCCTTCTTGAGAACCCTTTAGGATTGGATCTTTCGAAAGGACCTGGCTGGGACCAAATCATCAATCTAGTGACATGAATTCTGGTACTCAGGGATAGTTGGCCAATTGCCACCTCTGCATTATCATGATACTCGAAAGTGGCTTTGAACATGGACATGACTAGGGAAGTGAGACATGGCCCACCACACGGTTCTGCTCTGCCCCCTCTGTCCCTATCCTCTTTGGACCCTCGTCGTGCCTGATTCAACTTTTCTTATGGCTTTGATTATGAGGACCCTCCCAATACCCACACAGTTATTTTATAGTACCTATTTTTGTCCTTGGCAAAAACTCTTATCCTGCACCCTCATTAGATTTGGGGATTGCCTGTGACAGAAACGCATGCCGCAGAGCACCCAGGGAGGGGGTGTTCATTTAATAATAAGAAAAAAAACAACTTACCTTTCCACCGGCCAGGTCCCGCGTCTTCTCGACTGCCACAGGAGGAAGACAGCCAGGCTCCCTCCCCATAGCCAATCACAATGCTGCAATGGCAGCGCTGTGATTCGTGGGGCTGCCGCCCAGCCAGGGGCTTACAGGGAGGCCATGTTCTCCCTGCAGGCTGCATTGCAGCCTGCATGGAGAAAGGGCAAAATGTGCATAACTCGTTTGGGGGGCCCCAGAGGTCAACCAAACTGTAATTGCGCCCTGAGGAGTGGGCACACCACTCTTTCCCTGTCCTGGTTGCTTGCAGGTCAGCCCCAAGCAACCAAACATAAAATGGTAATAATGGAAAATGATTACCATTTTATGTTTATGCTTCTCACACTGGAGAAAGCAGTGGGGTGACGCTCCTCCGCCATAGTGGAGGAGCCACCCCTGCGAATCGGTGAAAGTGCTTTTAAGGCCCCAGTTGTGCACTTGGAAGGGCCTGCTGTCATGTACTTGCTTCAGTGTTTGGACATCTTACTAGCTTTCTATCTATCTTGTAGCCTGTACTGCTGCGACTGCATCCAGCTTGGATGCCTGTTTTTAAAATGGGATGCTTCTGGTTGTTGTTTGACCTGCCTGGAGTTAAGTGCCTGAAACCACTCAGCTTCAGTTTTCCAAAGGAGTCAGACATATCAGCAATGTTATATCCATCTATCTAGGCTTTTCCTACATTTCTATCCCTGAGTCCCCACCCAACTTTCTGACTTGAAACTGAAGAGATGGCTGTGGAGCAGGGATGTCGCAGAATGTAAAATGTTTCTGGAAATAACACAGAATCATTGAACAAGCAGTCGATGGTTTAATCACAATGCTCCCTTGATGGCCAAAGAATAATATTCACATAGTAAAATAATCACAGCTCACACTATTTCCATAGAACCATCTTTCAGACTTGAAAATCTCCAAATCCCTCGACCTCATTGGTGCCTACTCCCCCTGTTCAAGTGGTCAGTAATTAGATCTCTTACTTCTTTTAAACTAAGTTTCCTAATATAATAGGCAAAAATGGTGTGACTCTGCAATTTGATGTTATCCTAATAGAGCCACCCACCTCTGTTGGGGTGTGAGGGGGCAGGGGCAGGACCAGACTGGGAACTCAAAGCAGCCTGACAATTTTCTCGGACCAGCCCCTGGGGAAGCACTGCCTGGCCTCGGGAGGCTGTCAACGCTTGCTTGCTGCTTTTGTTTCAGGGGGCTGATATTTCAGCACTGCTGCAAAACCTGCCCCTAGTAACACAACCGTCCCCCACAGCTGCAAAAACAGCCCCCACCCTTCCAGCCTCCCGGGGAAATACCTGATGCTCAGTACAGCCAGACCGGCCCTGGCCTGGGGATTGAACCTCCCAAACATGGTCTAAATTCTGATTCCGGACTTTCCTGCATCATTTACAGATGTCACTAATTTAGTTAGGTTTGTAAATTCCACAGATTGCTCCATACATGGTGGCATGGTGACTGACTGACACTCTAAACAAGCATTGGCAAAGTTAAGAGATCTAGCATTGGCTACCAGCCTTTTGGCTTTGTCACTCCTTATATTGTTTTGTCATGTTTTTTGCAAAACTTTATTGTTAAGGAACTACTGGGCCCTCTCTTATATAATAAACAAACATTTGCTAAATGTGCTCTTTGTGAAAGAGCAGAATGTGATCACTCACTGTGTAGGTAGCCAATGACTGAAATGGACTGACCCATTGCTCCATGCTGTAGTGGGTAGAAGAAAAATGTAAAAAACACAAGCCAATAGAGAAAGAGTGCTGACTGGAAGTCCCTGTTAGTATGGATATTATGTACATGATTTTAGTAAAATCAAAAAGTCTTGACTAACGCCAGACCTAAAAGAGAAATAGTGCCGTATTGACTCTTCTCAAGAATTTGGAGTTGAGTCCTGAAGTGTCCGAACTTTTATGAGTTTACCTATGTGGCTAAGTTTCTGAGTTGACTACAGATTAACAAAACTATACCACAGGTGTCCTCTTTGGCCAACATGAATGGTTTGAAGGCACCCTGCCCACTTTTATGTCAGAATATCTTCCATACGTATTAACTTAGTATTGCAAGCATCTTTTTAGATGACGTTTTTGACATTGCTTCAGCAGTTTATGGTTGTTGTTGTATTGTGCTGTTTATTTTTTCCAGTGCTCAAACCAAAGCAAGGGACTTAGCTTCTAGGTGCAGTCAGAATAGGATATACATAAATCAATTACCAAAAATAAATTGTAATTTAAATGAACAAAGAGTAACCTCGAAATAAAAGAATCTTGGTATAGTGAGACTGCAATAAGTGATAAAAAAGATATCAAAGTTATGTACATCATCATTCCATAGAATGGAAATAAATCAGATAATGAACAAGGTTGAAACGTTTACATTGGGGCATAGTGCTTAGAGTTGAAATATTAATCTAATGTATAGAAAGCATGTTTTGAGGTTTGGGGAGTAAGTAACAAGATACAGGAAATTAGATTAGGAGGAATGCGGACAGAGGAAAATGCATGTAGTAGGCATTGAAAAAGGTACCATGCTACTCATTTTTCTTACTTAAGTAGGAGTTTTGTAATTAGTACTTAATAGATTCCTGACCTAATCTAATGCATACTTTGTACAAAAAAAGATGGAATCAATTTGAGGCTTAATAGAGTATGTACTCAGTTCTGGTCAAAAGAGCGCTTGATGAGTTTGAACAACTAGCTCTAGAGAGACATCAGAAAACATTAATTCACAATCTAGCTGCTGCCCATTACAGTAGTTTTATATAAGATTGATGCTATTGCCTTTTCTTAAAGCACCGTCAGTAGCGGGTTGAAGGAATGTCCTCCATAAAGAGCATTAACTCTGCAAAGCATAGTACAAAGCTAATTACCTGACCATGTTTGACTCTCTACACGTATCTCCGTTCAGGGTAGAGGTGAATTCACCATCCAAGTAGGTTTTTTGTAATTGAATTATACGAAATGTGCCTTTGCTGGGTGCTCTCCCCTGATCTTTCACCTTTTGCTGGACTCTATATTGGACTCTATACTTTTGTTGGTTTTGGAACTCTGCACACTTTACCCTTGCTAACCCTGAGTAGATTGCCTGTGCTTACCCTGTAATGTGGTTGAATGAATGAATGAATGCGGATTTATAGAGCGCATAGTTACCCGAAAGCATCCAAGCGCTAAGCCGAAACAGAGAGACCAGAGGGGGTATCAGGGAAAAGGAAGGGGTCAAGGGAAGAGGTAGGTTTTTAGGAGTTTCCGAAATCGCAGATGGCAGGGTTCGATCCTGAGTTTGAAGGGAAGGGAATTCCATAGTTTGGCTGTGTTGACCGAGAATCGCCGTCCTCCTGTACGTGTTTTTTTTACTCTGGGCACTGTGGCTAGGCGTTCATGATCTGAGCGGAGTGGTCTGTTGGCTTTGTAGGGCACAACTATGTTCTTTAGGATGGGGGGGCCCTTATCCTGCAACAATTTGTGTGCCAAACATAGGGATTTAAACTTTACCCTTTCACGTATTGGGAGCCAATGCAAAAGTTTAAGTGCTGGTTTGGCTGATGTTCTGGCTGGGGTGCCCGTGAGAAGCCGTGCTGCAGCGTTCTGGATCTGTTGGAGTTTGTTAAACATGGTTTCCGGTGCCCCAAGGAAGATGGCATTGCTGTAATCCAATCTGGACAGGATAAGTCCTTGGATAAGCAGCTTCCGAGAGGGCTGTGGGAGGAGAGGCAGGACTTTCCGAGCCGATCGAAGGAGGCCGAAGCAGGTTCCCGCCATTTTTTTTGCTTGGGTCTTAAATTAAATGAGAGGTCCTGTTCCATCCAGATCCCCAGACTTTTGATCTCATTTTTTGGGGAGGGGGGCTCCCCCAAACAGGTGGGCCAGATGTATGGAGGGAGGGTGGGTCCTTTATGCCCTAGTAGCATAATCTCGGTCTTAGACCCGTTCAGTTTCAGGGAGGATTCACACATCCAGGTAAATATTTTTGATAGGCAGGTGTGGAGGGAGCCCGGTCCGTGGTCGGGTTGGGATAGAGAGACGACCAGTTGGGTGTCGTCAGCGTAGCTCACGATTTTAACACCAAACGGGGCGACTACCTCCTCCAGTGGGGCCATGTACACATTAAATAATGTGGGGCTTAGGGAGGAGCCTTGTGGTACCCCACACTGGAGGGGGATTGCCGCTGATCGTGAGTTATTTTCCCAAACCTGAAAGGTGTGGTTTCTCAAAAATGACGTGATCCAGGACAAGGCTGTCCCTGTTACCCCTATGTCTGTCAGTCGCTGAATGAGGACCTGGTGGTTAACCGTATCGAAGGCCGCGCTTAGATCCAGGAGGATCACTGCCACTGATCCTCCTGAATCCAAAATGCATCTGGCCTCCTCAACGACTGCCAGAAGGGCGGTGTCCGTGCCCTGTCCCGGGCGAAAGGCAGTTTGCGATTTCCGGAGAAGGCCGCTAGACTCCAGGAAATGGGAGAGTTTTTTATTGACTATCCTTTCCGTGACTTTGCTAAGTCCGGGGAGTAGGGAGATTGGCCTATAATTGGCCAGATCCGCTGGATCTAGGAGCGGCTTTTTAAGAAGGGCTTTGACAATGGCTCTCTTCCAGCCAGGAGGGACTACTCCTTGCAGAAGCGAGGCGTTAATTAGGTCGGTGACAGGTGTGGCGATGGTGGGTGCAATCATTTTTAGGATCCGTATGGGTACCGGGTCGCTAGGAGAGCCACTTTTGATGATGGCCAAAGTTTTGAGTACCTCGTCCACTGACACTGGACCAAAGGTATCCAGCTGAATGGCTGGTTTTGCTGGATGGCAGCTTAAGTCTATTCCATGATTGACTTGGGGCAGGGTAGTTAAGATATTCTGAATTTTGGCATCAAAGTAGTTTGCCAATTTGATGCGTTTGGCCTCAGAGGTGTCTTGAGCCAAAGGGGGGTCCGGCACCTTGAGCAATTCCTTAACGATGAGGAAAGTTTCTCTAGAGGAGTTGGAAGAGTTTTTAATTCTTTCATTGAAGAAATGCCTCTTAGTATTGCGCAGGGCCGTCTTGTATGTTCTCATGGCGGTGCGATATTCATCTTTCCTGGATCTCGCCCAGTCTTTCCTCCAGGAGCGCTACAGTTTTTTACATCCTTTCCTTAGTAATTTCAGCTCGGGAGTATACCAAGGGGCAGAGTCAGCTCTCTTCTCCTTTTTCTGGGTGCTTCTCTTGTGAAGAATAGAGTCGAGTGAATTGGTGAGCCAGTTAGCAAGGTTCGAGTCTGCAGTCACAGGGTCAAAAACAAGGGGGGGTAGGACTGTTCTAGTATGGAGGTCCAGTCTTCAACAGAGAGTTTGGACCAGGCTCTGTCTATAACACGCGTCTTGGGGGGTTGGGGTGGCATGGCTCTAATTTGCCAGAAGAAGGGTACCAAAAAGTGGTCAGTCCATGGGAGAGGGTGGGGAGGTGTGGCTTTAAGCGCATGGATGTTGGTGAAAATCGGGTCAAGCAGATGACCTTTGTTGTGTGTCGCCTCAGAATTGACAAGTCTCAAGTCATAGGAGGTGAGGTCAAGGTGGAGATCAGTCGCCACCGAGTCCTGGGGGTCAGTGAAATGGAGATTGAGATCTCCCAGAATCGCGAAGTTGGGGGTAGAGGCTGCTAGTACAGTGACGGTTTCTATCAGGGCACTAACGAAGCGATTGGGGCATCCCGGTGGGCGGTATACGAGTAGACCAGAGAGGGAGACTGTGGGTGATATTTGTATAGAAAAATGACAGCTCTCGCAGTCTTCTGTGCCGCTATCTTTTGCCCTGCATAAAAATGTATCCCTATATAATATAGCAAGACCGCCTCCTCTACCAAGGGGCCTGTTCTGGAAGTGGATAAGGAATCCTTGGGGGAGGGCACTTACGATATCGGCTTCAGAATTGAGTGTCAGCCACGTTTCCGTAAGGAACAGGATATCTAGCTTGTGGTCCTGGATTAGTAGATTAATCTCTAGGGAGTGTTTCGGGAGGGATCTACAGTTCAGGAGGGCCATTTGAAGGGAGTAGTGCTTATCGGTAGGAGGGGGTGAACTGCATAGGTCGCAGTTGAGGAAGACCTTTTCCCCTTTATGAATATAGTGACAGTTAGAATTTTTAGAGGGTCTGAGTGACATGAGGTCTCTTTGAGTATAGCTGTATCGATCCGATGTGGAATCGGGCATAGGTTCTGGGCCTAGGGCCGGCTGGGCCCGGACGGGCCCAGACGGGCTTATCTTTGGCGCACCTTCGGCGCGCTGCGGCGCGCCCGCAGCGCGCCTCCGCTGCGCGTCCGGTGCAGGCACATTCTATAGGTGGGAAGGGGGGGCGTGGCCTCAGGACGGTGGGCGTGGCCTCACTTCCCTCGGTAATGGCGGCAGAAGGTTTGATAAGACCCGCGGCAGCGTTAATATCGACTGCGCGGTAGAAAGTCGGCGATTTAAGAGGAGGGGTAGTGCTCTAGGCAAAGTGAAAAAAACACAGGTAAGATCACAGTTTTTAAAATTACAGTGCTTTGGATTGTCGAGCGTGACTCCCGGCTTCCGCCTCAGGAGCTGTCTGTGTGGCTAATGCGTGCTGGATCAATAGCGCGTCTTAAGTAGCAGTCGGGGGGCGTGGCCTCAGGACAGTGGGCGTGGCCTCACTTTCCTCGGTAATGGTGGCAGAAGGTTTGATAAGACCCGCGGCAGCGTTAATATCGGCTGCGCGGTAGAAAGTCGGCGATTTCAGAGGAGGGGGAGTGCTCTAGGCAAAGTGAAAAAAACACAGGTAAGATCACAGTTTTTAAAATTACAGTGCTTTGGTTTGTCGAGCGTGACTCCCGGCTTCCGCCTCAGGAGCTGTCTGTGTGGCTAATGCGTGCTGGATCAATAGCGCGTCTTAAGTAGCAGTCAGGGGGGGCGTGGCCTCAGGACGGTGGGCGTGGCCTCACTTCCCTCAGTAATGGCGGCAGAAGGTTTGATAAGACCCGCGGCAGCGTTAATATCGGCTGCGCGGTAGAAAGTCGGCGAGTTAAGAGGAGGGGGAGTGCTCTAGGCAAAGTGAAAAAAACACAGGTAAGATCACAGTTTTTAAAATTACAGTGCTTTGGTTTGTCAAGCGTGACTCCCGGCTTCCGCCTCAGGAGCTGTCTGTGTGGCTAATGGTTGAACTGGCTTGTTCTTAATTGGCACATTTAACTTACCTATCAGTCCCTAGACTATGATGTAGAAAGTGCACCCAAAGCCTGGAAGTTAAATGCCTCTAGTGGGCTGCAGCACCTATTGTGCCACTACAGTGGCAGGGAAAACATGACTTCAGGTTTATCCTGTGACTCCTGACTACTACAGCATTAACCCTGCAGTGCGGCATGTCAAAATAACCCTTTTTGGCAGGAGAAAACATCATTTTACTATTATTAAGTTACCCTTATGTATGCCTTGCAGCCCCTAATGTAAGGTGAACGGTATAAAAGTAGGACATGTATAAAATTAATGTCGCTTGAGACAGTACTGCCACATACTGTCTACTGTGCCATACTGTGATTGTTGCAGGAGAGAGAGATCTGACCAAACGCCAGGAGCTTGTCATGGCTCACCAGTGTCTCCCTAACAGCCCAAGTTTTTTTTTTCATTTGTTGTCCTCTTTTCTGTTAAGACTCTTTTTGTTGGTTTGTAACACTGACCTTTAGACTCTATGTAGTTGGTTGACCATGTTGATCGTTAAAAACAAGAAAACTTCCTGGAAAAATGTTGAAAAAAAGTTATTTTCAGAACTAACCAAACATCTGAAACCATAAAGAGATTGTCTGAAAAATAACCATATTTTCTCAGGTATTAGAAATGCAACATAATTAATATAGAGATAAAAGGTAAGTGGCAGGTAAGTTAAGCATGTGCATTACAGTGACTTCATACCAGATGGTAAATTATTATAGACTACTACTAGAGCAATATCTGATGTTATTATAGTAGAGTGGAGTATAACAGAGTGGAGTTGAGTGTTGTAGAGTGTAGTGGCTTAGAGTAGAGTGGAGGAGAGCGTCACAGAGTAGAGTGTTGTACAGTGGAGTGTCTTAGAGTAGGGTGGCAAAGAGTGGAGTAGAGTGTTGTAGAGTGGAGTGGGGTACAGAGTAGTAGAGTGTGGTACAGTGGAGTGGCATACAGTGGAGTGGCATACAGTGGTGTATAGTGGAGTGGCATACAGTGGAGTGGCACAGAATGGAGTAGTGGAGTACAGTGGAGTAGGGTGGAGTAGTGTGTCATAGAGTGGACTAAAGTGGCTTGGAGTGGCGTACATGGAGCAGCTTAGAGTGCAGTAGATGGCATAGAGTGGAGTAGAGTGGCATACAGTGGAGTAGAGTGGTGTAGAGTGGAGGAACAAAGAGTGCCATAGCCTGGTACAGAGTGGCATACAGTGGAGTGTCATAGAGTGTCATACAGAGGAGATTCATAGAGTGAAGAACTGCAGAATGGAGTGCCGAAGAGTGTAGAAGAGTGGAGTGGCGTAGAATGGAGTAGAGTGATGTAGAGTCAAGTGGCTAACAGTGGAGTAGTGTGTAGTACAGTGAAGTGGTATAGAGTGTCATACAATGTAGTGTCATAAAATAGCATACAGTGGAGTGGTGGAGAAGAGTAATAGAGTACAGTGGAGTAAATAGGAGTACTGTGTCATAGATTAGAGTGGAGTAAAGTGACATTTGGTAGAGTAGAGGGAGTTGCGGAGAGTGTCATGGAGAGGCATAGCGTGGATTAGAGTAGCTCAAAGGGGAGTGGAGTGGAGGAGCATAGAGTGAACAAGACCTGGCTGTTTGAATGAACAGATCACCATGAAGCAGTTAGCAACCACAGCGCCTTGAGACACTCATGGGTGATTTGCCACACTTTACAAATCCCTGATTGATTGGTTGAAGAGGCATAGAGTAGAATACAGTGTTGTAGAGTGGAGTAGTGTATAGTTGAGTTGCGTTTCATAAGGTAGAGTCGAGTGACATGTCATAGAGTGGCATGTTGTACAGTATCTTAGAGTGGAGGAGCATAGAGTGGAGTGGCATGTTGTAAAATTAGAGAAGAGTGGCGTGTCGTAGAGTGGAGTGGCATGGCATGGCGTTCCATACAGCTGAGGGGCATGTCATACAGGTGAGTGAAGGGGTGTGTCATGGAGCGGCATGTTGAACAGTGACTTCAAGCGGAGTAGAATAGAGTTGAGTGGAGTGGCATGTCATAGAGTGGAGTGGCGTGTTGTAGAGTGTTGTGGTGTGCAGTGTCATAGAGTAAAGTGTCATAGAGTGGAGTGGCGTGCCATACAGGGCAGTGGTGTGTTGTACAGTGGAGTGAAGTGGTCTTTCGTAGCGTGGAGTAGAGTGGTGTAGATTGGAGGGGCATAAAATGAAGTAGAGTGTTGGAGATTGGTGTGTCGTTCAGTAGAGTGGAGTGGCATATTATAGAGGGGCATGTCATACAGTGTCTTAGAGTGGAGTGGCATGTCCTACTGTGGATTGGCATCTGGCGGAGTGGAGTAGCGTGTCTTAGAGTAAAGTGGTGTGCAGTATTGTGGAGTGGGGTTTCATGCAGTGCAGTGGCGTCTCAGAGTGGAGTGAAGTGGCATCTCGTAGAGTGCCATAGATTGGAGTAGAGTGGCGTACAGTGGAGGGACATAGAATGGTGTAGAGTATTGTGGAGTGTCGTAGAGTGGAGTGGCATATCATACAACAGAGTGGAGTGGTGTGTCATAGAGTGGCATGTAGTACAGTGTCTTAAAGTGGAGGGGCATAGAGTGGAGTCTTGTAGAGGCGAGTGATGTGTCGTAGAGTGGAGTGAAGAAGAGTGTCATAGAGTGAGTGGAGTGTCGTAGAGTGGAGTGCCATACAATGAAGTGGCATAGAGTAGAGTGTTGTAGAGTGGAGTGGGGTACTGTGTAGTAGAGTGGCGTAGAGTGGAGTGGCATAGAGTTGCATACAGTGGAGTGGCGTAGAGTGGGGTAGTGGAGTACAGGGTAGTAGAGTGGAGTGGCATGTCATACAGGGCAGTGGTGTGTCGTACAGTGGAGTGAAGTGGCATATTATATAGTGGTTTGTTGTACAGTGTCTTAGAGTGGATGGTCGTAGTGTGGAGTGGCATGTCCTACAGTGGATCGGCATCTGAAGGTGGGGAGTAGCGTGTCTTAGAGTAGAGTGGCGGGCAGCGTTGTGGAGTGGCATACAATAGAGTGGCATGTCAGAGTGGAATGAAGTGGCCTCTCGTAGAGTGTCATATATTGGAGTAGAGTGGTGTAGAGTGGAGGGGCCTAGAATAGAATAGAGTGTTGTGGAATGGCATGTCGTACAGTAGAGTGGAGTCAGGTGTCATAGAGTAGCTTACCATGTCTTAGAGTGGAGAGGCATAGTGTGGAGTCTTGTAGAGGCAAGTACCGTGTCGTAGAGTGGAGTGAAGGAAAGTGTCGTGGAGTGTCATAGAGTAAAGTGTCACAGAATGGAGTGTACAAAGGCAAATAGGGAATCGCAAAATGTGATTACTATCTAGTAGAAATCTCAATTTACAATTCCCTAAATAGGAAATCGCAAATCGGGATTTCCTATTTGCGATTTCCGAAGCACATGTACAAATCATTTCCTAATAGGATATGCTATTACTGTCGACTCCAAGTCGATGCTATCCATGTGCAATTTCAAAAAGGCCCCCCAAAATGTTTTTTTTACAATACCATAAAGCGCAAATTTGCCCCTAGGACATTTGTGCGCTTTGCATGTGCAACACTTTTCTTGGAGGTGCGTCGAGGGGGGCCTTACGCCCATAGGCACTGTTGGTTTTGCATTTCCAAATGTGTGATTTCCTATTAAGAAATCGCACATTTAGAAATGCAAAACCATTTAGGAAAACTCTATTTTTGTGCATTCCAGTTTGCATTTCTTAAATAGCCATTTCTTAGGATTCGCTATTTAGGAAATGCAAACTGACCCATAGAGTGTTATACAGTGGAGTGACATAAAGTGGCATACAGAGGAGTGTGGTAGAGTGGAGTAGTGGAGTACAATGGAATAGAAAGGAGTAGTGTGTCACAGAGTAGAGTGGAGTAAAGTGGCATGGGGTGGCATAGAGGGAGCTGCGTAGTGTCGTTGAGTGGGAAAGAGTGACACAGAGCGTAGTAGAGAGCCATAGAGTGGAGGAGCGTAGAGTTAAGAGGCAGAGAGTGGAGTACAGTGTTGTAGAGTGGAGTGGCGTATAGTGGAGTTGTTTGTCATACAGTAGAGGGGAGTGAAGTCTTATAGTGACATTCCGTACAGTGTGTTAGAGTGGAGGACCATATAGTGGAGTGTCATAGAGTGGAATGGTATGTTGTAGAGTGGAGTGGCCTTTCGTAGAGTGGAGTTGCAAAGAGAGGAGTTTCCTTCAGTGGCATGTTGTAGAGGGGAGTGGCATGTCACAGAGTAGAGTGGAGTGGCGTGTGGTGCAGTTGAGTGAGTTGTGTGACGTAGAGTGTCTTACAGTGGAGGTGCATAGAGTGGAGTGGCCAGTCGTAGACTGGAGTGGCGTGTCATACAGTGGAGTAGAGTAGCGTATCATATAAAATTGTAGAGTGCCATAGAGTGGAGGGCCATAGGGGGAGGTAGAGTTTTGTATAGTAGGCTGGCCTGGAGTTGAATGGCAGGTAGCACAGAGTCTTAAAGTGGAGGGGCATAGAGTGACATGATGTAGATTGAAGTGGTGTGGAGTGCCGTAGAGTGGAGTGGAGTCTTGTAGAGGCGAGTGGTGTGTCATATAGTCATGGAGTAGGGGTCATAGAGTTGAGTGTTGCAGAGGGGAGTGCCGTAAAGTGGAGTCTCGTAGAGTGGAGCGGCATAGAGTAGAGTGGAGTGACATAGAGTGTTGTTGAGTTAAGTGGGACAAAGTGGCGTAGAGTGGAGTGAAGTATAGTGGCATGGTGTGTCAATGAATACAGCGGAGAAACGTGGGGTGGAGTAGCATGAAGGGAGTTGCATAGAATGTTTTAGAGTTGAATAGAGTGGAGTAGAGTGCTGTGGAGTGGCATAGAGTGAAGTAGAGTGTTCTAGAGTGGAGGGGAATAGAGAGTCGTATAGCAGAGTAGAGTGGAGTGCTCTAGACTGTTGTGGCATGGAGTGGAGTGGCACGTCGTACAGTAGAGTGGCGTGTCATAGAGTAGAGTGCAGTGGCGTGTCGTAGTGGCGTGTCATACAGTGTCATGGAGTGGAGTGGTGTAAGTGGAATGGCATGTTGTGGAGTGTAGTGGCCTTTCGTAGAGTGGAGTGGCCTGCCATGGAGTAGAGTGGAGTGGCATACACTGGCGTTTCGTAGGGTGGAGTGGCATGTCGTAGAGTAGAGTGGAGTGGCGTGTCATACAATGGCATGTGGTACAGTGTCTTTCAGTGGAGGGGCGGAGGGTAGATTGGCGTAGATTGGAGTGGCCTGTCGTAGACTGGAATGCTGTGTTTTACAGTGGAGAGGAGGAGTGTATCGTAAACTTTCATAGAGTGGAAGGCCATAGAGCGAAGTAGACTCTTGTAGAGTGTACTGGTGTAGAGTAGAGTGTCATGGAGTGTAGTGGCGTAGGGTGGAATGGCATGTTGTAGAGTGTAGTGGCCTGTCGTAGAGTGGAGTGGCCTGCCATGGAGTAGAGTGGAGGGGCATTCAGTGGCATGTCTTAGGGTCGAATGGCATGTCATAGAGTAGAGTGGAGTGGGTTAAAGTGAAGTGGAGTGGCATGTCATAGAGTGACGTTTCATAGACTTAGAGTGGAGGGGCATGGAGTGGCATGTCATAGAGCAGGTGTCTCCAGCCAGTCAATTACGAGTTACCAGTAGCTCACAGACACCTTCAGAGTAGCTCACAGCCTTGAGTTCTTTTTCAAATAAGCACCGGGTCACATGTTCCTTTTATTGTTAAGGGAAGGTTGAGTTTATTTTACATTATTATCTTCAGGCTGCAGATAGCAGGGCCTGATAATGAGCAGTGCTGGAGTCAGATTTATGGCCCAGGGCACAGAGGTGAAGAACTGAAGCAGCAAGATATTTAAAACTTACATAGAAGTCCTTGTCAACTCAATATTGGAGCATGAGAGTTAATGACTAAGTTAACTCTTCATTTTAATTTTATCCATTTCAAAGTGTTGCAGGCCAGCAGGACTCTTGCTCACAGTGGCTAATAGAAACTGTGCCATATTTATCACTGAAAGATACTGTCATTTTTTTCAAATGGGAGAAATTTAAAGGGGATGAAAATATTTTTATTGAGTCAATGTTTTTCTCTACTTTCAATTAAGACAATTACGTCTTAATATTTTAGGGAGCTTATTTATTCACTTTAAATTCATTAGCGATCTGAAGATCACTACACAAAAGGTTGGAGACCCCTTCATAGAGTGGATTGGCATGTTGTAGAGAGAAGTGGAGTAGCAAATTGTAGAGTGCCTTTTGTCATATTTATTTTTTTATTTACGTATGTACCATGGTACTTTCTAGATACTGTCAGGAAAGTACAGCTGTACTCTGTAAACCTTTTAAACAATAAAAATATACATCAACAAAAATTATTTTTCTACCTCTACTGAGTTTCCCAAACTGCCTCATTTCTTCCTATATGTTTCACAAACATTGTTAATCTAGATTTCACATTAAACCCAGAACATAGACAAAGTGTGGTCTAAACAATATGGCTGCCTTTTCATTTTGTGAGGGCTTTCACTACCCAATTATATTGTGCTTCGTCATCACCATGTACCGCGGTATACCGCAGCCCATTAGATCATTAATTTTTGTCCCTTATATCTTAAAAACTACTGTACCAATTCACATTACATAACAAGATAGGGCCCTTTCCACACCATAACCTATATTCCTATCAAATTTCATAAAAATCCTTTCAGCCATTTTGCCGCTACATCTGTGTAAAGAGTCTATGGAGAGAGAGAGAGAAAGACAGAGAATGCATGTTTTTTGAAATTTTTTAAATCTGACTTTGAGTTGATATAAACATGTTAGTAAAATTTAGCCTTGTGTATTGCCAAATCTGACAGAGAACAGATTTAAACATGTTATGAACAACTGTATGACCGAATCGCTAATGATTCTGGGCACTCCGATTTCTACTAACCTACAAGCGAGTAGAGGGAGAGAACTGGGAGAGGGGGGAGGGAGGGGTATTGTCAAAACCTTTGTCTTTGTTGAGTTATACCCTGATGTTCTCCATTTGGGGCTTGTCAATGCATGAAGTCAGCATATCTGTCTCTTGTTTGGAAGTAAACCAATAAAAACAAATTTGCAACATAAACATATTAGTAGTATGTATACTTGTGTATTGCCTCAAACAAACACTGCATTGCAGTGAAATCTAGATGGACAAATAAATGTGTGTGGCAAGTTGAAGTATCATTTTTAGGTTTCACCTGCAAAATCTATTGTATTTATTGTAAATCTTAAAAGGGGCTTACACCCCGCCCCCTTGCTTTCCTTGCTTTTCATTGACTTCTATGCTCGCCACTTATTTTTCCTCTGTTCCAATTGGCTGTAGCATACTGTTTCCTGTTGCTTCCTCGTGCTGTTCCTTCTGTACTTCTCTTATCAGTTTCCCAGCACCGAAGTACTGTTTCCATTCACTTTTGTAGCACTATTTTGTTAAAGTTTTGCCTGCAACAGCACTTGCATTGTGCTTGTTTTTATTTTTAAAGTGCAAGCATTTCTGTGTAATCCTAACTGTTCTCTAAAACAGCACTGTTTGTTTGCCTTTATCTTCCCCAGCTCATGTCTCTGCCCCTCCCCCTGTAAACCCATGCATTGTGGGCAAATTACAGGACACTACTGTAATCAGTAAACAGCTACCAACAGTGTCCGCAATTAGGTGTGCAAATCAACATTCGGATACAATCTTTCAAGTGAACAAGCCGATATTCCAACTGTCCGCCAACATTGAGCTTTTCCCAGAGTATGTCAATGCTATACGCGCAGACATGCACTGGATTCCTTCTACAATGACCGCGAAAATCTCCGCCACATTGGAGATTACACTCTAGACTTCCAAGTGATTGTGATGTGCATGCTTTATGCCGAAATCTCCACCGCTTTGAATTTACACTCCAGACTCTAGGAGATTGTGGCACACTTTCTCTAAGACGCTGCACGGCTTCAGGATCGCATCTTCCACAGAACGTGCAATCTGCCTCGTATGCCTGCCCCCAGCATGTATTCACCACAGCATGAGCACCTGCTGCTGCGAGCCAAAGAAACTAACTGCCAGTCAGCTAAGCTCACTTTTAATGGCTGATTCTGTGCTTATAATCTGTGCACACGTTTGCTCATCAGTTATGATCTGTGTTCATGTTTGTTCCCAACTGGCTTTGTTGTTGCAAACCTGATGCTATAGTCCTCCATCTTGTTCTTCATGGGGCCTACTATATACTTTACATTTTTTATCCTTTCATGAAGTAACAGAGACTGATAAGACATACTCATTTCTTCATGCTGCTTCCAGGGCTGACGATCCTGTTTTTCCTCTCACACATTTTTCTGTCCTTTTATAGGGTTCCTCAGGTTAACACAAATTCTACTACAGTGAATCAACCTTTGCTTGTGCGTTCTCTCTGAACTAAGCGGTAGCGCCCAGGAGTTTTCAGGACTCAGGGTTGTGTACCTCGCCTGTAGTGAACAGAATAGGCCACAGTGCATCTCAGAATCCAGGTCACGTGATGCCTGATGCAGCAGTCATGTCTGCTCTGTGTCCTTATTAAGTACTATGTGTGTTAGAGCCACACCCCTGTATCACATCATTTCACTTCAGTCTTGAACAGACTAGTTCTTTTCAAGGAGCAATACGTTTGACAATCTGGGAAGTGGTGTGGGATTTAGAAATCCACATGTTAGAATTTTTATGTATCGCTGTACAGAGAGGGGTGACGCTAGTAATAAGGGAGCTTAATAAAAAAAAATCACCTGGCTCCATATCCACCCTAAAGCCCATATACATTTAGGAAAGAGTTATTCCTGAGCCCAGCTACTAACTAGTTGTAAGTCTCCTTTTCCAGGGATCACCCGCAGCGAGGCGCACTGACGCCAGAGCAAACTTCAGCTGCATAATTAATATCAGCCTTCCACCGAGCTAAAATGGGATTTGGTCCGCAGCCTGCTACCTCTGAAAAATTTAAATTAGATTGTCTCACTCCACCATAAAATGGCAAATCACCACACAACACAGGTGATCTCAGTGTTTACAGTCATGCCACGCCGTCCTGGTCAACCTGGAGCCCAGCCTCTTAAATGCAATAGGTGGCCAGGGCCGGACTGGGAACTTAAAACAGCCCTGGCAAAAAATTAATGAAGCCCCCATTTGCACCGAGTGAGTGACCCCGACACATTCCTCAGTATGATTTTCCCAGGATAATTTTGGAAGAATAAAACTGAAAGGTGCATGTTAACTGCTCAATTTTTCAATTATATATGCTAGTTTTGTTGGTTGTTCAGAAGGGGATTTAATTAAATATTCAACTACATAAGAGTTTAGCCCAGTACCTCGTAGCGCTATTTCTACACAGTTTCTAACCATGCATGCACCTGTGCCAAAATAGTGTGCCTGACGAGAAAAAGAACATGTTGGTAGCGTTATGGGAGGTTTTCTCCTAATTCATCCATATAGTAGTCTTTCAAACGGGCCTAAGAATCTTATGAAGGGCGCTGGGATCGCGTAACGTGCATCACAACTCCTGGGTGCGCAACCGGCCTCCAGTTGTCAAAACCGGCCTTCAGGGACTCCAGCCTCCAGGGGGATTGCCCGCTTGCCCGGCTGGCCAGTCTGGCTGTGTAGGTGGCCTTGGACCACGTGGTCTCTGTCCCAGCAACCTGTTGAAACTGAACATAAATAATGAACAACGCAGACCACCCGATGAACTGCAGCACACCTTGCTTTCTTACCTTGCCTTGTTGTTTTCCTTGCCAAAGTCATTGCTGCCGGGGGCTCACCTGCCAGCCCCCCCGGATGAAAGGAAATAACTCATTTTCTTACCTACTCCTCAAATGTGTTTGTTGTGAGGGCCATGTGTACACAGTGTCCTGTCCTGGCACACAAAGTAGTACTTGACCCCTTCCCTGCTCATGACGGAACCACTCCGTCATGAGCCACGGTCGCGCTGTGCTCATGACGGAGTGGTTCCGTCATGCTGCGGCCGTGATGGAACCACTCCGTCATGAGCACTGCTCAACCGTGACTCATGACGGAGTGGCTCCGTCATGAGCACAGCGCCACCGCGCTGCCCCCAAACCCCCCCCCAGCGCTGCGGCGGAATTCCTGCCGCAGCCAAGGGGTTAAAAGCGACCTCACCAGCCCACACCAGTCCAGCCACTGTCAACAGCCCTTTGTCCTCCGACGGTAGGAGTTGGTAATCTAATCCAGATACCACATGCTGGTAGTTTAAGCAGTAACTATAAGAGGGAAGCACTGTAAAATGTGTTCTAGAGCTGCATTATTGATCCATGGATGATAATGAAAGTAAACACAGGTGGAAGGGCTATGATAAAAGTGAAGAAAGAGGATTTTATATAAAGTTCAATTTAAGGATAATGTCAGGGCCTTTGCAGAATGGTAAAACATTGACATATGGCCGTTATTTTTATCTGGGAAAGGTGGCAGCCCAAAGTGCAATACAATGAAGATTTGCTGTTTTGCCTCTCATATTTATTCTTTCTAATTGCTCATGATAAAGTGTCACGCAAAACGTCGTCTCATATGCAAAGTGAATACAGGAATGCCACTCAAATGCATGCTGAAAACTTGGCAGCTATGAGACAGTCAGATCTGACCAGTGGCCATTTATGCCTTTTGTAAATTAGCTGCCTTTCATAAGTTGTTCACAGCACGCACACATACACATATCTTACCTTGACCATAGGATAGTGTTTTTTTCCCATTGGATATATGTTTACTTTAGAGTGTGAATATATATATCAGTATTTGGGGACATGTATATCTCCTCACATTTGTGCAGTGTGTTCTGGTGCTCCCTCATGGCACATGCACCATACAAAAGTCAAACTACTTGTCTCTTAATACATTGCAAACTTTCATTTGATCAGTGTGAATAATGCATACAAAAGTGCAGTTAAATTAAGCCAGACGTTGGTGCTAAACATAACTTCTGAAACTAAATGTGCCGTTTCAGTTCGTGGAACTATCACTTTTAATAGATGCCTTTCAATGCAGAGCAAAAGGTAATGACAGGGCCAATAGTCTCAAAGGCAAAACCTATTGGTTTTGCCAATGCTTGTTTTTTTTATGTGTTGCCTCTTGGCACATTCAAGCTCAAGTGGGGCGCAAGGAGAAGGAGCAGGGAAAAACGGCTGGGGCACGGGCCCCATCTGGACCCCGTTCTACAGACGCCACTGGGTTCTTACATGTAGCTTTTCCCTTTAATTGTAAAACTTGTCCCACTGTGTGTAATATTGAAACTTGTGACTAGTTTAATTAAATGCGCTTTTAGCACATATTTCAACTTGTGACTAGTTTAATTAAATGCGCTTTTAGCAAATATTTCAATAACGCTACACCTTCTTCATTTATAGTTCTTTTGTTTTTATCTTGCAACTCCTGACTTCTTTTTAAATGGGAGATAAAGACAAAGCGGCAGCCGTGGCCGGCCTGCTCGCTGCAGGCAGTTTCATTTATCATGGCTGTCAGAGCCAAAGCACAGCTGATAACAGTGGAATCGAAAGCGGATCGCTCCAGTATCTAACCAGTTATCCAAATGGCTGCAGAAGTAGTTCAGCAGATTCATGCAAATTAAAACAGTCAGTAGAACACCGGAAGTGCAGCTGTCGGCGCAGTTGTGCCCAGTTAGGATTTTAAATCCCAATCGTTGTTTCCATGAAGATAAATAAACAGGCTTAGTAAATTTGTAAAGAAGGAAATATCACAAGTGGACATTTATTTTACGAACATTTGGTGGATGTGTGGTACACTCCTTCACATGCACGTGTCAAAACATAATGATACTTGATTTGATTTCAGAAATTGCCGTTTCTAATTTACTAATAATACGTAAATAATTAACTTGTTTTTATATAACGATAAAAATCTGCACGTGTGTCTGTGTAAATAACACAGATGTTTATGTAAATAACATATGTCACTATTACCCAATGTATGATACTTTATTTACCCACCTTGGAAGGATGAAAGGCTGAGTAGTCCTCGCGCCATTCAAACACATGAATTTGAGCATACCGCACTCGTTAGCGACCTGTGTTCAGCTCACTGTTGTATTACTAAACTATCCTCATATATTGCATTTGTTCAGACATGTTGATCAAATGAGTTCATGGTGAGGTTGCTCTAGCTGATACATTTCTCCAGTGGCAGCACTTCACACAGGGAGGCTGGGCTTGCACAGCACCGGATACACATGTATTCAACACCTTTTTTGAAGACGTTGCAACCTGTTGTCTTTCTACAGCATAGTAAAGTTATGTTAAAAAATGTTGTAAAGCGCACGTACACCGGATTGGTTTCATGGCGCTACTCTAAGAGGTACCGGAGCTCTGGGGACTTACTCATAGGCTTGTCTAAACAACCAAGTCTTGAGGAGCTTCCTGAAGCTCAGGAGGTCTGTGTGTGCAGGATCGGATTTCAAAGGGGTGGGAATTCCAGTATCTTGGAGCTAGAACGGCAAACCTAGTGCCGCACAGACGCTTCAGTTTGAAGGAGGGAGTTGACAAAAGGTGCTTCTGTGCTGAGCGCAAGTTGCGCATAGTTGGATGCCTTTGAATAAGGCTATCCACAAATTTAGGGCTCTTTCCGTTCAGAGATTTGAAGATGAGACAGCATACCTTGAAGGCGCATCGCTGTGTGATAGGGAGCCTGTGCAGCTTCCTCGTGAGGGAGGTGACATGTTGTTGCCTGGGTTGCTGAAAAATCAGTCTCGCTGCCTGGTTCTCTACCAGTTGCAGACGTTTGATTAAGTATAGTGGAATGCCAAAGTATAGGAAATTAGCATAATCAATATGGGACATAACCATGGCAAGAACCACCTGGATCAGGGTTTCCTGGGTGAGAAATCTTCTGATCTTTCTTATTTTCCTCAACTGGTAGAAGCAAGTTGATATGATTGTCCCAATTTGGGACTTCATGGTAAGGTCACAGTTTATTGTTACCCCAAGACATTTGGCTGAGGCAGATGGGGAGGGGGATTGGCCCAATTCCCTTGGCCAAAAGTATGGGCTCCATGGGTTATGGGTACCCCCTGTTAGGACTAGCTCAGTCTTGTCCGGATTGAGTTTCAAGTGATTGCTGTTCATACACCCGCTAATGAATATGCTATTCTGAATACATGGACCGAATCGGGGAAGTTGCTGATGGGGAATATTAAAACCTTTTTTGAAGACGTTACAACCTGTTGTCTTTCTACAGCATAGTTACTTAGTCTATGCCTGGGCTGCTCCAAATAACATGGCTTTTTTGGTTTCGGCTTCTTATTTATTTGTTGAAAATCAAGGTATTAGCATAATATTCAGCAATACATAATGGCCCCAGACATTTCTTTGGCTACATTTTCACATCTACGTTTCATCATAAAATCATCGCTATGTTGATTAAATAGGATGTTCTCTGTAGGCTTCATCGACAAGGCCTCTCGGTCTTTTTTTCCTAATTGTGTAGCACAAATTTGTTTTCGCCAGCTTCATTTTCAAAAAGTGATCATTAAACATTTGCACTGGTGATCGAGGAACACAAGAAACACATATATTCTTGAGTGAGGACATTAAGGGCCTTATTATGACATGGGTGGTGCATGGGACCGCGGTAGTCGTGGTGGCGGTCCGACCACCGCCACACTGTGAAACAACCCATCACTGAACTGCCACTGAACCACTGCTACCGCCACAGATCAAGGATCCTGCAGCAGTCTAGCAGCGATTCGAGCCCAAAATATGCTGGTGGTGCTGCAGCGACACCGCCAAGCATATTTTGAGTTGCCTCACCGCAACTCTTTTTATGGCGGTTACACCGGCATGAAAAAGGTGGCTGTGAGTCAACAAAGGAGGCTCCTACAGGACCCCTTGTTTCTCTGTGCACGGAGGTGCATTTAGGAGGGCACATGTTGTGCCCCCCTGTATTTTTGCACCCCCTGTTCCTGCACGGGAAGGAATGCATGTCATGGTGTATTTCTTCTCGTACAGGAAGGTGCACTGGTGGTCCTGTGGCGGTGCTGTTTAAGGCTCACAATGAGCCTTAAAACAGCACCGCCACGGAACCGAAATGCTGCCCGCCTCGCCCCCATGGCCACATTACTTGTAATCTGGCGACCGTGCGGCAGGGAGTTTTGGCATTCTTGAAGCAGAGCGGTGATGTGTCGCCCACTCCAGGACTGCTGAAACTCGTAATAAGGCCCTTAATAAGGAAGAAAGCCTGAAAGAGGGAAAGTGCTTGCGAGAAACAGGAGGTGAGAAAGAGAAGGATATGAGCAAGCGAATATGAGCAAGCGAAGGTGTGGTGTTGTGTAAGGGAGGTTGCGTGTGAAGGGCAAGTAAGAGAGGTTTGCCTGGTAAAGTAGGATTTGAAAGAGGGATGGTAATGTGTGCATCTATGTTTGTGAGAAGAGCATTTAATTGAGAGGTGAGAGTGTGAGTGCCGTCAAGCTAGAATGGGATGTGCTAGAATGGGATGTGCGAGACAGAAAAGGGTATCTTTCAGAGAACGGTGTAAGAAGAAGGTGAGGCTAGAAGATATGTGAAAGGAAGATGTGATACGGAATGTAGGAAATATGATAGTGAGATGACCGTCAAGAATAGTAGTGTGTGAGGGGAAGCTTGAGGAAAGTGAGAGGGTAAGAAAGAGCAGAGTATCAAAGGATGGAAAAATGAGTATGTGTCATATTTCCAGTACATGCAGGAAATATGATATTATTCCTAGAATCGTTGGTACAGAAACATGTACCTTGAACTAGGATGGCAACAATTATTTTGCTGTCCCTATGTGGTGCTTTAGGAGATAGAACTAGTAACGATGACGAAGTAATAGAGAGGGAGGTTAGAGCTAAAATGGGTGAGAGAATGAGAAAAATGAGAAGAGTGTTACAGAAGGTATGTGTAATAGATTCATTTAGGATAGAAGAAGGTGTGACATGAAAATCAGGAGAGATAGAAATGTAAACCAAGATAAGGAGTGAAGGGGAGAAAAGGGAGAGTATGGATGGTAATAGAGACTGGATAGCGAGTGTGAAAGAGAGAAAGAGGCAATATATAATAGATGGAAAGGGGAGGTAGAGCTAGAAAGGGTGATGGATGGAGCAAACGAGAGAGCAGGCTAGAAGCACGTTTTCACCTACTTGTACATGTCTCTATCTCCATCCCTTTGGACACCACAAGTAATGAAGGTCTCTCTATTGGTCTAGCAAGTGCCGGCCTTTGAGATCTAGGTTTCTATTTGGAAGTGTAAATAACAGCAGCTGGATCTATAGGAAGGGATAGCAGCAATTCTGCAGGACTGCCGAAGAGTTACCACAGTGACGGCTGGTCTCCGAGTGACATTTGCATGACTTTCTGGATGCTGACGTGGAATACCACCTAAAACAGATTGGTGCCAATACTTGCATAGTCACTCACTCATCCACTTTTAGATTCCCCTCTGAGTTAAATTCCTGCTCCAGAGATCTGTCTGTCACTCATTCCTGAAGTTTACATGTGCTGCAAACAATGAAAGCTTGTACTGATCTGCCCTGCTGAATCTGGTCTGCAGGGAATTGATGAGTGCACTTGTTGCCTTCTGTGAGAGAGGGAAGCTTCATTTGCTGCTGTCATGCTGTACCTGTTCTGTGAGGAGGCAGATTAGTACATGTCCTATGACAGTCAAAACCTGTGTTGCTGCTGCCCGAGGCTACCTGTTCTATGAAGAAGGGGTGTTTCCACTACTGTTGAACCATCTGATGAAAAAGCAAAGGATTTATTGAATGCACTTGCATAACATGTCCTATGAACCAGGGACAGTTTCTCATTATTTCATGTCTGATACTTGGATCTGTAGTCCTGAGGAAGGCACCCGGTCCCATAGGTGCAATATTGAAGCACCAACATGTGTTGACGGAAATGAAAAGTTGTGCTAGTTACTCAACCCTCCTGTATTTAAACTTGTAGTAGGGAGACACCAGAAAAAAACATTTCTAGATAACCCACTCACAATTCTAAAATATATCTAACAGTATAATAAAGGGAGAACATAAATGCTGACATAAGACACATAAATTCACCCAAACTAGGGAATCAATAACCAGGAAAATATGCAACCAGTGAGCAGTTGCCCTCTAGAAAGCTTTCCAGGGGTACATGTAGAACACATTGGTAAAGCATAACACACTAGCTGAGTTAGGGCACTTCATACTATACAAAATACAGGAACGTATGTTGAGTCCATAATTCCATAAGGGCTGCCTGTGTCATTCAGGGGTGTTGTGCTTCTTGCATGTTATGTCTGCTTTTTGACGGCAAACAACAGTCCTGTAAATCCTCTTACTCATTCTTTAGTATATTGTGTACTTGTGTAGTACCTGTTCTGCATGTGTGAGAGAATTCTTTGATGTTGCTCCTGCTACTGGCACCTGTCCTTTACTCAGTCTTTGTCTTATGGAATGCTAAACTGATGACGCGGGCTAGAGGATTTGCTCCATTTTAAAACATAGCTGACGTGGCTCAATGTCATGTATGTCACCTTCAGCCATTTCTGGCCTTTTAGTCAGAGGCACTTTGCACGCTGAGGTTTTGAGCCGATAAGACAGTGTCAAACACACAATAGGCCTCACAATGCAGCATGCTGATGTCTGATGTCATCTGTCATAGTGCTGCTGTGCAAACTTGTGAAATGCAAAATACAACTGAGTTCCTGCCTCCCTAATATTTGCTTCATGTAGGCCATCAAGGTTTGAACAGCCCAATGAGTGAGAGGGCAAACATAGCTTTCCAATGCAGATATAAGTCTTTTAATTGCTAATAGGTTAAGGACTCCTTGGAAAAACAAACCGTCAAGCTAAAAGCTAGTATTTACCAGGACAATGCCAATAGCAGCAGAGGAACTTGTCTGAAGATACACAGAGAAAGGAAAAGGAGTGTCCTTCCTCCCTCTTACGAATCCCATCCACGGCCTAGAGGTCAGTGTGATATTGGTGGAATGCCTGCAACACCTCTGTGATGATGCACTGCCTTGCAAGGGCAGGACGTGCTGATGCGCTGCGCCGCGAGCGTTGCCAGTGCCCTTATAGTATGTGCTGCAATCTTCCATGGGCACCAGTCGTTACTTTTCATTATTTTCCAATTGATACGCCTCTGGGCGAAAAGTTGTTTGGCTTGGAATAACGATCCTATGCTAAATGTCTACCACTTTGCACACACAAGCACTGGCAGAACCAATTGGTCTGCCTTGAATTGCACATTCTAGGAAGGTTAAAACACATTATAAATGCTTTGCCTTATTATTATTGAATTCTCTCTTGGTTATGCTTGTACCTTTCTAATGTTTCTGTTATGTTACCTTATAAAATGTAAATATTTGAATTGTAATTCTAATTCTAGATTTGTTTGTGGATCGACTTGAACCGAAATAAACAATTTTGACTTGACTTTGAGTCCCAACTAAATCATTAACAAGCATTTGCTAAGCCAGTAGGTCTGGCTTCAGTGTGTTGACACCTGTATTCACTGCCATTTACAAATGCTGTTTGCATCACAATCTGTTTAGTACACAACAAAGCACATTGAAGACAAAGAATGGAATGCAACAAGATGATGATGGAGAGTATTTTCTGATATAAAATCGCCCCCTCCTTGAATCCCAGTGGAAGCATTTTCTAGAAGGCACAATGATACACATAGCAGCCAACAGCACGAGGTGAGAGAGACTTGCTTGTCTAGGGTGGTCAAAGCAAACTCTGGGTATAATTTAAAGAACTGAAAAAAACAATAGGTCAATCCAGACCTCAAAACTGGCTGCTGCAGTAGCAGCTTTGCCATCAAACAGTGGCGTCGTGAACCCCCGCTCCACCAGCTTAAGCGGGGGTACAGGCTGCTACCAGCCCCCAAGGCATCGAGAAATCAACCGAGTGGAGCTTGTCAGAGTGAGAGACAGCCCCAGCTCAGATCCCTCCTTGCGTTGACTAATCTTTATGGGGCCTGTAGTAGACAGGTCTCTTAATAGCGGCCTGCCTGGTTAAAACTACAACCCCCAGTGGGCACTAAGAGCTTGCTTCATCTCCTGCAAAAGTAAGTGACATGGAGTTCCGCCCAGTCAGACCCATTCCCAGTGCCCATCACCCGGTACGACGCCTTTATTCTCTTCAGACAGAAGCTGCATCTAACAGCAGAGCAAGCATGAGATACCTCTGCTGAGAGTGTTTCACCTGCGTTTTCTGTAAGCTCACAACAGCGCTATTAAAATAAAAAGTACCTTTCTGTAATTCAAAAATAAGAACTAGGGATAAGAACCAAAAATATAATTCCATAAGAATTTGAAGACAGCAGGAGGCATGTAAACCATTTTTTTATTATCCAGAATATATTTAGCTTGGTGCAGAGAGCGATGAACGCCATTTATAATTGTAATTTTTTTTTTTAAACCAGGTCACTTTATATTGGCATTTATGAATGTAAAAACAGCAAACATACTGTTTTTGACTGATACTTTTCTTTTGTTAAACGTTTTGATTTTTGGTCCATTTTTGTAATATTTCTGGCACACATCTGGGTAATGTTGACCCCAAAAATGTATTTTGTTTGCCCTAACTAATCTTAACTAAAACCAGTTTATTCTTGTTATGGCAACTGTCCAGGAGACAGAAAAGAAGCGACAGAGAGGGAAAAGAGAGAGGGAGAAAAAAAGGAAAGGAATGAGAGGGAAAGAATAGGGTCTCCAGCCTTTTCACTAATGAGAGCTACTTTTTTTCAACAAAAATTATCCCGAGCTGCCAACAATATCAGTGCTGTATGCATCAGACAAGAGTAGGTTAGTGGCCAACCTATGCAAGGTTACCAGCCATGATTACCCTAGTGCAGGATTGCAAGCAATAATGTAAAAAGGCTTAGTCAGTTTAGAATACCTCTACAAGAGTAATACATAACAGCAACAGCTGCAATGCATCCAAGCACAAAGGGAATAATGTTAGTAATAAGTCTCCCAAAACTGCATGATTTCTCATTCAAATGCCAGCTTTAAATAAATATATTTGTGAAATAATGGGTTTTGAAAATACACCCATTTCCCCCTCAAATACTCACATTTCAATTGTGGTATACATATATTAATTCAGCCAAGCAGAAGCCTCTGGATTTATTATACTGGGCTGCACACAGGGGAGCTACCAGTAGCTCATGAGGCACTTGTTGGAAAAGCCTGGAATAGACAGTAGAAAAAGTGAGGGAGAGAGAAAGGACAAATGGGCAGGAGAGTTAGAAGGGCAAAAGTGATGGAGAGATAAATGGAATAGGGAGAAGATGAGTCATGCCATGATAGAAACAAAGAGAACGTGTGTGTTAGGAGGAGAACGAAAAGACAAGGCTCTGGGGAGACAAGAGAAGAGGGAGGGGAAGTAGGAAAATGGGCAAACAAAGTAAGGAGACGAGAGAGGTGAGGACAGAAGGCAATAAGAGGAGGAAGGGGAGGGTTTTGGAGGAGAGAGAGACAAAGGGAGAAGCGAGACACAGGAGAGAGGAAAGGAGAGAAAAAGGGGCAGAGCAGAGCAAGTGATAGGTTGAAGTTGGGAGAGAATAGAGGAAAGTTAGAGGTGAGATGTAAGGATAGCCCTTAGAGAGAAAAAAGGGCCGCTAGTTCACCACCATTCTGGATGTACATCCAAGTAGGCGGTATTTATTTTTTCTGGTTACTCCTCCACCACCAAACCACACCTTTCACCAACCTTATTGCAACCATACCCTCAAAACACACTACCAATCTGTAATGAACAATCATATTATGAATAATTGTCTTATGTGATTTTAATACAGGGCTTTTCTAAGCTGTCTGTCTTGGTCACATAGAGTAGTTCACCAACATCAAATGACTTCCCTTTGTTAGGCAACAAAATATCGACTCGATGGTAAGTTTCTCATTAGTTCGACCTGAAATTTCTGCCCTGATGCTCTGTTTCATTTGCTCAGTGGATCTCTCCTTGATAGTTTTCCTGAACGCAGCTGCCCTGGTGACGCTTTCCTATTGGCAGACACTAGCCTCTCGGTTGATATTTTAGAGCAGCCGTGGATGCATTCTTCTACTTCTTGTGTTGGCCATACTGTGTATTTTTTCCTGAGAGCTTATATAAATTTGCAAATGGTTCTTTAATACCAGGAAATTGAAATGTCACAGGAAGTATATCACAGTTCACAGTCAGGTCTTTAAAGATCTCAGGAAGTATATTAGTCTTTAATGATGTCAGAGATTTCCAAAAATAGACTTGGCAGTTGAGTCCATTTTGATCAGCTGGTTAGTGTTGCCAAAAATGCAGTGAATGTCAATGAACGGTAGCAAAGCAGACACAGTTTTTAGGCGGTTTCACTGCAAAATGTGCTCCTTCGTCTCATCACTGGTGTCTCTGTGCAGTGCCGCAGCCTTCTGCTAATTGGTAGGGCAACAGTTTCAATTAACTGCACTTTTACCAACTTCGAACCATTGGCACATGTTTATGGTCTTTGCTGTTTTTGACCTAGGGTTTCTCTCTGAGTGTATGTCCCAGAGAATGTGTAGTAACTGTATGCATGCCCCACAACCTAGAGTGGGAAGGGAGATGATAGAAGTAGATCCTGCAGAAAATGTCTCTCCAAGGACATTTACCCTGTGGTTTTCACAAAAAGTGAAGGATGGGGAACAGCACAGGAGCACACAGTTCTCACAATGTTCTGACTTTTCCTGATTGCACCATGATTTGGCTTCATTTAATATAGAAATCATGTCTTTACACAGTACCATGGCAAGTTGTGTACCCCATCCCAAATACACATTCTTTTTATCGTGTGCAGATGCTCATACAATTTCCGCAAATAAAACACCAATCCTGCAATCCTTGTATTGCACCTGGGTATGTCCCGTATCAGCGCATGGAATGCACTGCAGAGGCATAACCACATCTTAGGCATGCACAGGCAAAAGATTTTGAGACAGATTCAGCAAAGGCATTTTGGAAACGGTAAAGTAGTTCTACTTCAGGAAGTACAAAGTTCAATACACAAATCTATGCCTAGAGATGAGATCTCCACCTCCTCCTTCTCGCCTTTCTTTTCCAGAAAGAGATCTACGCTGTTTTTTTCTGTATCACTTTCCAAAATTACTTACCGGAATTAACTTGTGAAAATGACGTTTTGGGATCCCCTTTTTTCTTGGGTCCTCTTGACGGACCACCCCAAAACTTTCTAGAAAGGAGCTGAGAAGGATGAACTTTGTTGTGGGAAAGTTTCGTAAAGGGATGTCAAGCGGAGCAAAAATGTATTATTTTTTAATTTAGTAATAGACTGAAATTTAAAATTATTTTAAACTAAATTTTAACTTAAAATTATTAAAATGAATTACAAATGTAACTTAGAGTCATGTTTGTAACACATTAAATAAAAAGAACATTTTTATTGAGGGTGGTTTATGATAATTTTAAAGTCGAAAATAATGTTTCAAAAGAATTAATTTATATTTCATCATTTTATTCAAAGTCAAGTGTGCTATATCTTTTTCTTTAATGTGACGTAGGTTAAAATTATTTGTTTGAATTATTTTACATTTTTATTTTACAGTCGATTGATTTTATTCAGTTCAATGGAAAAATGAACTTTATTACACTTCCTCGTTTCCCTATTGTATGTATTTTTTATGGTTTACTCAATCTAGTCATGTCAAGTGTATTTCTTTGCCAGTTTACAGTGGGCTAGATATTATAAGAAAACATGAAAATACAGAGAAACACATAGCCTTGCTTTTATCATAGGTTTTGGATGACCTGTAGTGGACAGAATAGTCAGTGTTTGTCATCTCATTCTCTAAGCCTCATATCGGTGATCTATGAATCTTTTTACTTTTCTAGACCCCATATAGTTAAAAAGCAGATGTTAGTCATAAATAAGTGGCTAGATGACTACTTTATAGGAAAGAACGCAGCACATGTACAGTGCTGTTAAGTGAATTGTAAATAAACATTGGAAAATCTAGAAATATACCAAAAGATTATGTCAAGGCAACTATGCTGGACGTTAATTTTGTACAAGCCACATTTGGCTATTACACGTAATGTTACATTGTTTTATTATAATTATTTTTTTATTTGTTTGAACTATTTATTATGATAGGGAATCCTCACAAATGTAGGAGATATGATTGTGTTGTATACATTACATATGTTACATTTGTGGTAGCATTGTTATGGAAAGTACCATAGTAGGAAAGAAAATAATATCGCAATGATATATAGAGGTAGGAATATTTGTTCTTTACTTCATTTTGATTGGATGTCTTGTGCGCTTCTACTCTTTGAATTCAGTGAACAATTTCTTTTCTTTTAGCACACCATGGGAATCCTTGTATTATTTGCTCTTTCTCTCCCACATGTTATGGTATGTTATGCATATCTGTAAAGCGCACTATCACCTGCTAGGCTATCCTGGCACTGAGCAGGTGTGTGTGCCTGGCCCTGCCTAGGGTAGGTTGGTTAATTGAAAAGTAGGTGTTGACGTCTTGCAGAATTCATGAAAAGAATAGGAGGCTCTGACTTGGCATGGGAGGTTGTTCCACATTTTAAGAGTGATGTAAGAAAATGCCTGTTCTCCTGATCTGCTTCTGTGTATGCGTCCAATGTGTACGAGTAGGAGTCTTGCGGAGGGAAAGCTGGTTGGTGGAAGGAAAAGTGTTTGTTCAGGTAGAGACTAAGGTGTGTAGTACGATGAATGTGTCTGTGAGGAGTTTTAAATGAGCATGTTTATGTATCGGTAGCCAGTAGAGCTCCCTAAGGTGATGTGTGATGGGATTTCTGTGTGGGAGGTTGAGGATTAGTCTGGCTAGGTTGTAGTTTTTCCTGGTGAGTTGCTGGGTGATCCCAGCATTTAGGGTGTTCCCGGAGCCCATTTTGCTGGTTGTATCCAAGAGCAGCCTTGGGAGAGGGAGGAGTTAAGCGTATGCGCCCCAGCAAGGAGCCAGATACTGTTCTGTATTCTCTTTAGCCTAAGGAAAAAATCCACTGTCTGAAGCATTTCTGGGGCACAGGCACACACAGTTGTTTCCCAGCAAGTATTCAGAAGTTTGGGGATTTTTTCTTATCTAAGAAAATATCCACATTGACTGGCACTTTGTAGAGGAGCAGACACACAGTTCGGTGCCTCACAGAGGAGTCGGATATTGTTTGGATTTTTTTTTAGCTCCTGAAAAAAAAAACAGAATCCATCACCTTGTTGGAGTGCATACTCACACCTTTGCAACACAGCAAGGAATCTGGGTGCTGTTTGGATTCTTTCTTAGCTTAAGAAAAAGTCCATATAAAACCCAGCCCAATGCTGAGGTGTAAATGCAAAGAGCTGGGCCTGGGGACATCTGGCAACAAGGAAAACCTACCATCTCTCTTTTGCCATTTGCCTGATGTTCTCGACTTTTCTGTCACACAAAAGGGAAGAAAGTATGATTTCTTCTACCCATACTTTGACATTTTCAGGGATTCCGGCTAATAAACCATGTTGGGATTCATGCATGCCACATTACAGTGGATTTCCCTCTTCTTCTAATTTCTTATCTATGTCTTGGAGTGTTGGTGCCTGCTGACCTTGGGCCCAAATATTCCAGACATTCCTCATTGAGTCTCCCCTATCAAAAACATACCCTGGTGTCTAGTGTGTGGCTCCCTGATCAAACCTGTGTGAAACCCACACATGTCTGCTAACTCCACATAAAACGTAGGGGAACACATATTTGGGTCTGTATGAGAAAATCTGAAGGAGTCTAACCATGCTTTGGGAACAAATACAAAAAATATGCCCAATATGCCAAATGTCATATTAATCATAAGTTCTTGGCCGGTCATTCAGTGTGAGGGAGGCCTGGAACCTAGTGATGGACACCTTAAGATATCTCAACATCAAAATATATGTTTGAGGTATGTTTCCATACAGTCCAAGGGTGATATCTGTGACCAAAAGACAAGTATCTTATACTGCAATTTCACTTGCAGCTGGTTTCCAAATTTCCAAAATGCCCTGTCACCTCTGGGCACCCAGAACCCACAGAAAGTCCATATATTTATCATATATTTATCATACCACCACGTTCAGGAGACCAAAAGGAACAAAGTTAGTGGAAAATGAAGGTTTATGTTCCTGCATGAGAAAGGCTGGAGGGAATTACAATAGTTTAGATAGAAATGCTAAAAATTTGACTAATGTCATGTTGAGTTCAATCTTCAAGCCAGTCAATCAGAGAGAGCGAGGAATGACACCTAGCAATAGAAACCTTAGTATGTTTAGATATAAAAAATATATGGTTATTGCAGGGTTCCATACAGCCTATTGGTTGAATCAATTAATAAAAACAGGCACCCTAAACAAGCATTTCTCTTGTAGCTGCTTTCCAGAATGCACAACACCTAATTTAGTGCCAATGGACACTCTGAACATACATAAAACCCATACATTTCGGGTACCACCACAATAAAAAAAAACATAGAAGCAAAGTTGGGGTTCAAGCCTTCGCAAGGGTATGTTCCTGCGCGAGGGAGGCTAGAAAGAACTTCCATGTTTTGAAAACGAAATTATTAAAAAGCTGACAATGGTCATGATCAGAGTGTTCTTCCGGTCAGTCAGAGAGGGCAAAAAAGGTCTGGTGTCCACCAATGTATTAGAGAAATTGCACATAATGCAACAGTTATTGTTTTTATGTGATTCATATTTTCTAGAGTTTCACATTTGTCATCAAATAAACAGTGCACCATAAACAGTGATTCTGTTGTAATTTTGTGATCTGTAATAATATGATTTCATTGATTGTGCAAACTACATTCCTTAGGAAACCCCACAAAAATTGCTATTCCTGGAACATTCAGCCCAACATTTCCCTGCTCAGAATGTCATGTTTATCCAATAGGGAAATTCAGCAAAATATCAAGCAAATGTGATAAAAAAAAGGAAAACATCTCCACCTTTTTAATGAGATCTGCAGGCTACAATCAGCGAGTGGTGCTTGGTGTGTACCAACATACAGCGCTGAATATGCCACAAAATGTATATAGTTTGTATGGGTGGACAAAGAGGCTAAAGAGGTACATGTTCTGGCGCAGAGGTGTATAAAACACACCCTGCCATTGAAAGGGTTAAAGACGTGATACTATGGCTAGTCAGGTATGGAAATGATGAGCTAGGATCACCTACGCTTATAAAGGTGCTGGCCATTTCTCTGTGGTTACGATTCTGATCCGTGAATAAAGTATAGTTGTGTAAACTATTTCAGGGTTGATTATCAAAAATCTTTGGAAATTTCACCAAAGTAAGATTTTAATAGATTGCCTAATGAAACTGAGGCCAGAAGTACGTTTAAATTAGCTGTGAGGGCTCATGATAGCAGTGGCGGCCAGCATAGGGCGTGCTATGGGGCGGCGGGGCGAGGGAGGGGCAGCGTGGGGGGTAGTAAACTCAGACATATGACAGAACGGAGGAACGTAATAATTACTTTCCTCTGTTCCGTCGTATGTCTGAGTTTACTACCCCCCACCCTGCCGCTCCCCCGCCTCACCGCCCGCAGCACGCCCTATGTGAGCTACCACTGAATAATAGAATAGATTTTTTGACCCTTAATGCCTAGCTATATCATGAATGGCAGTGCCCTTCACTACAAAATAATATTCTTAGAAGCACTCGGAAGTCCACAGATCCCTGCAGCAGTCAATCATGCTAAATACTCTTAAAGACGTCATTTGAAGATTTGCATGTTTGAAAGCCTGCAGTGCTGTCTTAGTGTTATTCGAACATTCGTCTCTATAAGATGGCAGATGAAAGGTACTGCTTCTCAGATGGATTAAGGGGGCAGCTCTGCCATCTTTCAGTGTCTTCCTGAGAGCTCAGTCAAATGAGGACCTTAAATCCTTTCCTTAGTTTGGAAACTTGAACTCTATCAGGATTAGAAGTGTTAAGTCACAGGGTTTCTTCAGAATGAGGTCCTCGTGTTAATAAGAAGCACATTATCCGTGGTCTTAACTAAAATAGATGTTTAATTTATACGCACTTGTCCTTGTAACTTGGATCCCCTTAAAAAATGCAGTGTCGTGGCCAAGCAAGTATTTAGCTCTAAGGAGTATGTTGCTATTTTTAAAGCCCTCATAACTGTAAGTAACTTTTTGTAACTTTATGTAGCAAAGGACAGAAAATGCCAATGTAAGTTCCCCGTCTTTCTTTTCTCATTATGACAAAACCGTTAAATCCAAAATTGGGTGGAAACTGAATTGGGGTTATGAGTTGTACGGGAATGCCACACTCCAGAGTTGTTTTCCCCTTGCACAGTCCATCAGTAAAACTTCTAGGGATGCATGTGAGGAAGAGTCCAGAAGGATGGACCAACATGCATGAATCGATGTTCAAGCCTCAGTTCCTGTGATTAGTTCCAATCGCTCAGGGTAAAACTCACACTAGTACTGTAATTCCGCACCCAGTCATTATGATGCCTCGCTGTCTTGGTAATTTAGGTTGCAGTATTACTGAACTTTTTAACCTCAATGTGTAGAATTATAGATGAATTACGGGGATGTTTTTCACCGAGGGGTTCTGAGTAAAGCTCAAGTTGTCTATTATGTCACTTAGAACCCTGAGGTGAAAAAATCCCCGTAATGCACTATTTACCCATCTGTTATGTATAGACCTGCTTTAAACTGCCACACAGTGGCAGAGGAGTGATGGGCGAGCCATACATAACATTTGCTCTGGTGTGTATCCCGGTCCCAAAAGTAAAAACAAAATCCGTAGCTGCCATCGTTGAGCAGCCTGCACCACCGTCCCTGCCTTCCTTCCTCTTGCTTCAGCTGTGCTTTCTGCTTTCAGTCAAAGCAGGCAATCAGCGTTGGGTTAACAGGCTTTCTGACAACCCTGTTAGCCTGCCCTGGAAGGCCTTTACGACATTACAACAGTAGGTAAACAGTTTTGTTATCAACTGTTGCTTTGTCATAGCATTGAGTTATGACATTTATAAAGTGAAATACATTATAGAGGCTCTCTGAGAAATGTCATATTTAGCACTTAATAATGTTCCATGTCTTTTCTTTTTTACGAGAAATGTGTTCTTATGGTTACAGTTACAAACTACATGATGTATAGGTAACTTGTTTCTGAAAGTCAACTCTTTTCACATCGCACAATGAAGAAAACCGCAGATAAACCAAGATCAAGTTCTACTTTTATTGTGCCTGCCAAAAAAAGTCCTGGCTTCTTGTTTTCTTCTTGTTAAGTTTTGACTGCAATTTATTGGGCTATTCTTGACAGCTCTTCAAATCAATCCTGTTGCCTTTCAGTTTAATTGTTTCTGAAGTTGGAAGAATCTTTCTCTTTTTCACTCATCCAAACTGACCCCTAAAGTTCCTGACTTTTGTAATTGGCATCTGTCTGAATGTCTGTCAGTTATGGGACAAGGGATGCCAGAAACAGAATATGAGGTTACAGAAATGTGTGATCCTTGGAATTTTTGAGGTCGTCTCCAGTTTCTGAGCACTGGAAAGGCCTTCCTTCTAATGAGAATCCGGGAAAGATGCTTCTTTGGTGTATGTTTCCTTGTTTGGTTTTTTTTCAATAACACCTGCCAAGCCCAGAGCTTCAGGAGATGGCTGACTGCTATATCCGTGCTGAGACCAGTTTTAACATTTACAGAAGATCATGCACACCCAAGAAGGGAAGCAGGCAGCGAGCTCCTCACACTGCCGGCTATTGTGGTCCAGGACTCAGAGCCCCACTGTCTCCATGCTATGGTCACTTGCAGGGCTGTTCTGCTAGCGCTCTGGAGTGCCAAGCATATAATGTGCTGGGTATGTTTGCTGATGGATATTTTTTGCCTTTAAGGGTTACTCATACCATTAATTTGATGGAGGACCTCAGTATCTTTCATGTTTTTGGGGAGCTCTGTGTAGTTGTGGCTGATTTGAGTCTTAAGTATGAAGTAACCCAGTACATCTTGCTAACAAGTATGATGTTTATTCTTTGTACTTAATTTAGCAGAGAGTTGTTGCAGTATTTGAGTAGCACCATAAAGATCCTCATTCAGGATTTTTTTAGTTTTTTTGTTTCCCAGATTTCTTTCTCCTGATTGAGGTATTATATTACAGTCTGTCTCTGTCTTTTGGTATGTTCTGGGAAAGGTTTAGCTATGGATCTTCCTCTCCTCCCAGCCTAATTGTAGTAGAGTGGGGTTTTCTCCTTTATGGGTTTAATAGTGCTTGTCGAATCAGGTCCTATTTTTCCATCTTTCTAAGGTTCGTTCAGAGGTATGGACCACTTAGGGAAGTCAGGGGCCTGGAAGAAAAAGGGAGCAAGTCCATCCTCTTTCTGTAGGTCCAGGATTACCTCTCCTTTTCTAGTTCTACCTCCACTACACTAGTGTTACCAATTAGGGCCCTTCACATTTCCTTCCTGGCTTTCCTGGAAGAAAAAGGGTACTCCTCCTGTCAGTCCTGGGCCATGTTATGTTATGTTATGTTAAGTGGCATTCGTATAGCGCACAATCACCAACGTTCTCTTAGCGCTTATGAGAGAATTGCAGAACCCTACCAGGAGATACCTATCAGCGCGCCCACCCAGTCAGAGCACATTTTGTCCCCAAGCCTGTGCGAACAACAACGTCTTTGGCTTTTTCCTGAATGGAAGGAGAGAGGCTTCTCTACGCATATGGTCCGGCAACTTATTCTACAGTTGGGGGATCAGAACTGAGAAAACTCGTCCGCCCATGATGGCTGTGTCAAACCGTGGGCAGGACAACAGGCCTGCCTCGGACGAGCAAAGGTCACGTCCTGGCAGGTATCTGCTTAGGCGGTCCTTGATGTATTCCGGTGCCTGCCCAAAGAGAGATTTGTGTGCCCTTAAACCTGGCCCTCTGCTTAATTGGGAGCCAGTGAAGCTGCTGCAGTAGTGGTGTGGCATGTGAACCCCTTGGGAGCTTAAAGATTAATCTCGCTACGTCATTCATTACTACTTGCAGCTTACCTAACAGCTTGTCTGGTAGCCCAATATATAATCCATTGCCGTATTCCAATCGCGACACAATCAGTGCCGTCACCACAGTGCGCAGAGTTGAGAGTGATAGGAGGGATCCAGTTTCCTGAGTTGCCTCAGAAGGCCCACACAGGTCCCTACCATGTGGTCACTTGGTTTGACAAAAATGTCAGGTGAGAGCCATTGTCACAACTCCTACCCATTTCCCACTGTCTCTGTTGGGTTAATTTCTGTTTGGCAGTGATGGAAATATGGATTGGGGAAGGTCTTCTTTTAAATAGTGGAATCCTGTCACCTCTAAGGAATAATATCACATTTTACACACCCTCTTGCTATTTGCCTGTCTAGGTACATCCAGGTAAGGAAAGGGTTTGAGATCTGATTGGAAAGACTGGGGTTGGCTCTTTGCTTTACCCATTTATGCTGCTAACCCTACCCTGCAAGCTAAGATTGTTGGAAGGCCACGCTCCTCTTGTGAAAGACCACCGTTTATCCATCTCTAAGATGGCAGCCGTTGTTATGCATTTTGTAAGCAAGATTATGACCGGCATAGACCAAGGCAATGTGTACTATTAGACCACCTCTCCAAACCATCATGCTGGCCTAACAGTTGTAATTCCACTGTCTCATTGGCTTGTACTCATGACAATGAGCATTTAGCAATTGAACAAGCTCTTTCTTCTGGATATCATCATCAGTCAAATGGTTACGCGGAGCAAGCTTTGCAATGCTTGTAAACATCTGTGATGCGATTGTAACAAAGACAACTTGTTTCTGAAAGTCTAAGCCATTCCAATATTAAGGTGGCGGAGCAAACTGATAAGTTGTGATTACATTATTTTCCTTTTGTTCCTGGAGTTAGTTTTGCTATTGCCTCATTTTCTTCATGTCCATACATTGCCAATCAAATGTCAACCACAACTTTTTATCCCATTTGTTATTAATCATTACATTAATCCTATGGCTTTTCAATTGAACTTGCTCTGCACAAGAAAGATTCATTATGACTTTCACCATTCTCAACTGAAACAATGCTTTCCTTATCCTCATCATTAGCTTCCATCTGAACTTCCATCAATCATGGTGCAAGGACAACCAGCATTGAAGCCTCAAGAAGTTTTTGACTCCTGGATTTGTCCTTGAATGTCTTCTATTCTTGATTCACTGAATTATCCATTTAGTGAGCATTGTTCGAAAGATGCTGCTTTTGTTTAAGCTCCTTTTCTTGTTTGATATTTCTCTCAATGACATCCTGATAAAACCAAAGCTTCAGAAGGCGGGCATACTCTCTCATCTGTGCTGCTAGTTTGCTAGGAGCTGTCCGTAGGGAGAGGGAAACTATGCATTTATCATACACGCAGGTTGCATGTTGAGCGACTGCGCACTCAGCAGCTACCTAGGTGTCTGTGCCCCTTGGACCACAATAAGAATTCCCGAGTACTTAGTGCAAACATACTACTTACATTGCGCATACTTAACCCCAACTGGTTGCTCAATGCAGGACTCCTGGCCAGCCCCGCATGTTTCCGCTGCTCACATGTCCCAGCAGACTTTTTTCACATGACGTGGCCCTGTCCCATCTTAACACGATATCGGGAAACAGTGGCTGCTGAGCATTCCGAAAATATCCCCATTACTGATCCTCTTGGGAGTGATCAATGGTGTCGGGAGTTCCCGTGCGAATAGGGCACTCCTGGGGACAGCCCTGCTGGCTGCTAAGTGTGACATCGGAGCACACTGGAAGGCCTCCATGCCCCCAAGAATATCTAGATGAAGATGGGGTGGACTGGTGCCCCCAGCATGAAAAGCCTGTATATGAGGCACATGGATGGTCTGCTTAATATGCCAAAATATAGAGCAAGTGCTTTGTATGGGGTAATGATATTGTTTCTATTGTATGAGATGTCGACTGCTGTACACACCCATGATGTATTTGATGGCTTTCAATGTGACCTGTATTACTTCAAATAAAACAATAAAAATGTGTTTATATCAAAAATAATTACTGAGTGCTATTCTTCAGTCAGCTCAAATCCTTAGTCAGGTAATGCGGTGTCAAAGCCTCACATTCATTGCAACAGACAGTGATTGGCATACATGGGCTTCTTTGCATGTCAAGCCCACCACATGATTCTGAGAAAAGTGGCATATTTGAGCTTATGAACAGCCCTTTCCAACATTATGATCTGTTCTGAGAACTCTATCAGAGGTTTCCTTTAGAAGATGAAGTTTGAGTAATTCCTCTGATGTCAGTTCTTCATACATGAAGAAGGCAGTCACAAGTGAAAGATGTGCTGATACACATTGGTTTCCTGTTTTTCTTCATTTTCTTTGCTCACTTCCTTCTACTCTTGTCCTGAATTTTGTTCCTCGCAGTTGGATTTCTTTTTAGAATTTGTTGTAGATGACTTGGCTTGGTTCTTTTCTCCTCTTTGATGTCAGGGAGAGTTTACTGCCTGTCTTATCTATTGCTGCATTATTCGTCATCCTCTATGAAGAACTGCCAGATTGCAAAAGAGGATTTATACCCTCCTCCTTTTGGAGATTCTATTAAGGAGACTCATGACACCTTTCTCTTTGTTATTAAGTAGAGGGTAGCCCTGTGGTTACTGGAAGTAGTCTCTCTTTCCTCGGTCAACCAAGAAGGAATCCTAATAGACCTTTATCACATCCAGTTAACATTGAGCCTCAAGGTGATTCTATATACAATGTGGGAGGTACAAAGTCTAGATTCATTTTAATAGATACATTTTTTCAGTAGAGATACTTTAATAGTGACCAGCTTGCATTTTAATACAAACAAAAGTAGATACTCAAGATCAATTAATGTTTTAGCAAAGAAACAATGATTGACTTTAAAGAGCATTGTTACGTATGAAAAGTGCAGTATTTTTGATATTACAACATAGGGTTTGTGGCACATATTCAGAAAAAAATATGGCTTTACCAGCTGTAGTGTAAGCCTCCGATTAGTGGAATGTCTTCCTTAGCCAGGTCTAATAAATACGTAATTTTCCAAATGTGGACAATGCAGAATACTTCACCTAATTTGGAGGTAAATGTTAATGTTGTTAAAAATGCAATGAAAATATCTGTCACAAACATGAAAAAAGAGAATATCAAGAAAAACATCTCAGTTTCACAAGAACCACCAACTAGTAATCTGATGTAATTTGAATCCAGCTACATAGTCTTCACCTCTTCCTACGATTTAAAATCTGTCAAAGTAAACTACTTGAAATTGTAGCATGCAAAGTGCTGGAAGAATAAATTGTGCAGACTTTAAAATAATATTTGGAGCCAGATGTTCAAAGCCATTTTGCAAATTCAAACCCTGCGGTTTGCAAAACCATAAACTTTGCAAACACAAAATGGCTTTGAGGTATGTATTAAAGTGATTTTGCAAGTTGGAAAACGCCTTTCGAATTCATAAAATGGCTTTAGAGTCCCGTACTGATTCACATTTAGGAAGGGCCATGAAATTGGCATCCCCTCCTACTTGTGATTTGTTATGGCATAAATTACTGGTTTATGACCACAGTTGCTGTCGCAAACCATTGATCAGTTTCAGAAACCTCAAAGGAGGTAGTAACTGATTCGCAAAGGGTAATGGTGAATAGTGACCTCAGGAGCAGGCGCGATGCATCCATTGGGGCGTTGGGGCGTTGCCCCCCCCCGCCCACGCCCGAGCTCCCTCGGCGTCTCTGAACTTAGTTTACTTAAGTTCAGAGACGCCCAGGGAGAACTGACAAGGCACGTCAGTCAGCATGACGTCAGACCGTGGGCGGTCCGGTGTCATGTTGACTGACATGCATTGTCAGATCAGGCAGGGACAGGCAGCACTGCAGCACAAGTGCGCATGAGTGGGGACGGTGCGCGAATTTTTCGCCTGTGCCCAGTCATGTGCACTTGTGTTTTCACTGACTTGCGCATGCCCATTAGGAGCCCCTCGGGCTCCTAATGGGCAGGCGGCGGGCGAAGAGTAAGCTGTGCCCTCAGCCAATCCTGGCGCTGCAGCAGCGCCAGGATTGGCTGAGGGGTTGCCACTCCAGTGCTGTTGAACTCAAGAGGCACCATTGCCAACGCGGAGAAGAGGCGGTCAGGTAAGTTTTTGTCTTAATTTTATTCTCCCTGGCCCCCCGCGCGACCCCCCCGCGAGATGTGCTCTTTCGTAAGTCACTGCTTGAGTGCGTTCCCCTACTTTCTTAAACATGCCTTCCCCACGGCAGAATTTGCCATGGGGCAAGGCCGATGGTTAAGGCTCGGCCTTTGGGGACAGGCAAAACGGGCAGAGAAGGAAAAGACCTCTGTCTTTTCCTTCGTGCCCAAAGAAGACAAGGACAGTGTCCAGTTCTCCCGCTGCTGGCAGCTGGCCCCCCCCTCCTTTGTTCCCCCTCTTCCCTCTCTGTCTCACTCCTCCTCATGTAGTAAAAACTGGTCCGAGACTTCAAGAAACAGGTATTACCTTCTCTTTCCTCCTTTCGTTTATTTGCTTCCTTGTGAAATGGATCCAAAAAAGAAAAACACTTGCTGGAAGCGTAGTCTTTTGCTGACATTTTTCAATTTCTAAGTGCAGCCTCAGGGTAGAGAGAAATAAAACATTAAAATTATGAAAAATAACTAACTAACTAAAGCAAGGTGGCCATATTGATTTATTCACACCTAAACACATTAGCACCACATTACAATGTTTGCCAGTGAAGCCCTACTTTTGTCGCCTCCTCGCTCTTTGAACAACCATGTTTTCTCTGGGTGGGTATTCCTGGAGCTACTGAAATACCTGCTTGTTCGGTGCGTGCATTGGAAAACAAAATGCATACTGCTGCTCTGTCTTCACAAACGTGGTCTTTTGAAACCATTCTGCTTTCGTTTTGTAATGATATAAGCAATGGGCATTAGGTCAGCTCCGTTACACTCACAAGTTCCTTTCTGCACCCTCGTTCCCTTATGTCACTGTTTCCTTCTCTTTCTATTCCCCGGTTAACTGACTTTTCTCTCTTGCTCTGGGGGTGAAGGTCGATGATGAGAAATACGCCCGGGACCGGACACCGGACCTTGAAAGAGTGGCAGCGCTAAGCGCCCACCACCTGCAATCACCGGTACATATTAGGCGCTATAGCAGAGTCTAGAGATAGTTCATCCGATTCTTGTGTGAGATGTGCTCTGTCGTAACTACTTGTCATTTGCTATGACGGGGAAATGGAGGTGCGGAGACAGAGAAAGAGACGAGGGAGGAAGGGATACTGAGATGTAGGGAGGGATAGCAAGAAACACAGCATCCAAAGTAGGTTACCTAACCCCTAAGCCCCGAGTTGTTAAATGACCCATAGAAGAGAGTCTTTTAAAGTTGAGCAAATGTGTCCAAATGTAGTTTTGGTAGTGCCATGGAATGATCAGCCAATGAGGTACTCGTTGAGCAGTTTTTTAACTACACGTTCAAAACATACGGTATTGTGGCTGTTGTTTGTTTGGACCCAACCACCTCTTTGAATGTGTTTATTAACACAGAGGTTCATCTACCAGACAGTGCTCACAGAGGGGCAACTAAATCACAGAACAAAATGTATTCATTTATCCTAAGTGTGAAGGCACCCGAAAGGCTTAGGTGCCCGCCCGGAGAGGCTAGGTATCCTAGCGCTTCTACAGACTCTGCCGTGCTCCTCTGCACCAGCATGGCACAGCTCAGAATCTGCCGCTTCTGCTAAGAATAGGTGAGGGGGATGAGGTTGGGGCATGCAGGAGTTGCTGGCAGATTTCCATGTTATTGAAAGTGATGATTCTGACGTGAGACAATGGAGACTGACTTTGTCTGTTTGTCTTCACCAGTCTATTTTTCTACCACCTACCGGGCTCACTGTCATGTATCCATTCATCTCTCTTTGTTAGAGGTGCGCATGCCAATATACTAATTAGCAGGTAGAGCCAGCCGGAGAAGAGCCAAGCGTATACGAGCCAGTGGGCGAGACGTGAAAATGATCGGTATGTTAATCATACAGTAAACATGATGTAAATGTGCGATAATGTCTCTTCAGAATTCAAAAAAGTGCATTTCTTTAGCGCGTCACCTAAGTACACAAGATTATAGCACTGAATTGAGAGGAAGTTATTAAAAGTGCTTGTTTCAAGCATGAGTTAAAACACTGCCGCTCCTCCTGCCCGACAACAATGCCATTTGTGAACTAAGAGGCGTCAGTTGCCATGCATACCCCGAATGTTGCCTAGAGTCTTATTATATTTAGAGTAACATTAAAATCTAGATCATTAAACAAGAGATGTTTTTGTACAGCACGCATCTTCAACCCGCATATTTCAAGGTGGCAATAATAAAGATAAAAACGGAAGTGCCGGCAGGCAAGAAAACATGAACGAGAGTGGGGGGGGGGGGGAGCGGCAGGGGAGGTTGAAAAGTCACAGACTGAGGGAGGGGGTGATGGGGTGCGGAGACAGGAAAGAAAATAGTGTTAGGAGTAAGGGGGCCAATAGCCATGGAAGGATACAAATGATGAATGAGGAGGGACTAAAAAGCCTCAAACCAATCAGAAGGCCGCATTTAAGACAAAAGCCAATGGGCAGAGAGTGGGAGGAGCTTCCACGAAGCTTCCACACCACAGTATATACTACATGCTTTGCAAAGTGATGTCAGCGCATGCGCGCTGCAATGCTAGACGAGACCTAAAAGAAATTAGTGATAGGAGTAAAGGGGCCAATAGCCATGGAAGGATACAAATGATGAATGAGAAGGGACTAACAAGCCTCAAACCAATCAGAAGGCAGTTTTTAAGACAAAAGCCAAGGGGCAGAGAGTGGGTGGAGCTTCCACGAAGCTTCCACACTACAGTATAAACTGCATGCCTCGCAAAGTGATGGCAGCGCATTCGCGCTGCAACGCTAGGAGAGACCTAAAAAGATTACCATATTGAAATACAACCACAGGGATGGTTGTCTGCTGTTCCTTGCTGACGATCATCCCTCTGTTTGTAGCTAGTCATAGAGGATTATGAATAATGGCCTGCCTAATTAATATACATTAGGCGAGTTGTTCTGTGACCCCCTGTGACTGGCGATATTGCTATGTGTCCTATTAGTATATAGATCGCATTGCAAAATTATAGACAAATTGCATAAAGTAGGTGCGAAATTTAGGACCACTTTTTGAGGCCTGTGTCAGAACATCTTTCCCAAACTTCTTTCTACTAGGCAGGAAAATGACAAGGTCACTATATTCCTCCATTCACAGGGATAGCTCTTGGTTCAGTTACAATAACAAAACAAACACACAACTTTCAAATAGTGAGTCGATAAAACAATTAAGCGAAACCCACAAAACTAGTTCTAACACTCACATTCCTTCATATATTTCAGAAAACCAGCATTTTATGGCATGCCTGGTGGATCATATTGTGCACATTTGAAGCATATTGATCACCATGTTCCAACTTTCGGTTTCCAGTTTGAAGAAAACATCTTGGAAATTACTCCCTTGCCACTTTTAAGATGTCTACCATTCTGGGACTTGTGAGAAAGGAGTTGAAGATTATTGTTTCCCTGACTCATGCACTCCAAAGCAAATAAATAAATTCTTGCTTGTTGCATTTTCCTCCTTACTTAGTGGACCGAAGCAGTAGATGTTGTAAATGTATGAGGTTTCTTAGTAGAAATTAATTACTGGATCTAGTTAAACTTGATTAAATTAGAAAAATGAAACAGTCTTCTAAACATATCTGATTACCCACTTTATTTCGGAATAGATACTAAGGGCCCGATTTGGATATCGGGCAGAAAGCCATCCGACAGACTGTCGGAGGCTTTCTGCCCAACATTGGGGGTTCCCTCCAACCGCTGATTACGATGACGGTGGTCGGAGTGAAACCCCCCAGGGGACTCCCCTCCTCTTCTGACGGGCTCACAGAGCCCATCAGAAGAGGAACGGAATTGTAATCCCTTGAATGATAGCGGAGCCAGCCTCGGCTCCGCCTTCGGGATTACAATGTCGGTTTCCGACAACCTTTCCATGTCGGCCTTGGAAAGGCTGTCAGAAAGTGACTTTGGTGGCCCCTAGCAGGGCCCCTTTCCCCCTGGCCGTCCTCTATGGGGCTTGGGGGCAAGGGGGTGAGGTGCCTGCCACACGGTGCAGGGATGGCTACAAACATCCATTTTCCAATGGCAGCTTGTGCTGCGGGCCCTTTCCGCCTGCCGCACAAGCTGCCACTGCAAAATGGATGTTTCCGACATCAAATTATGAGGTCAAAACATCCCACCTATGGTCGGGTGGTTCTAGATCGCTAAGGTCCTCAGGACATCATAATGAGGCCCTTAGATTTTAGAAGTTGCAACATATCGGAGTCAGTGGTCTAGTTTGACAAATCATTTTCAATAAGTTGAATAATCAAGGATGCTCTTCAACTACATCACTGCAAAGCTACTAAACTGGGCAACATCTGTATGTTAACTGACATGCACTACTTATTGGTCTGAGACAGCTCTGATTAAAACATCTTAAAATATAAAAACTTGTCAATTGCAGGGGAACATTAGACCATAAATGTGCTATACTTGGATTAAGAAAACCTGATTGTTGGAAGCCGGAGTCCCAGTCCCGCAATACTGTCACCAAATGCACGACACGCGACTCCCCACTCAAAGTTAGGCCAAGTGTGGACACCGTTTGAGATAGCCCTGCTCACCCCCTTAGTAGCTTGGCATGAGCAGCCAGGCCTATCTCCAAGGCACGAGTGTACAGTATGTCCACCCACGCCCACAGCAACCAACTGGTGACACCACAAATGGACTCCACACGAGTTTGATAAAACGAGTATAAACTTTATTTAAAAAGATATACGATCAGATCACACAATACAAGAATCAACATATAACAAGGGGTATTATTTGTCCCGGCTAGCTGGTAGGTTCAAATCCCCAACACCTCTTTCAAAATGCTATGCTGGTCGTAATGCTAGAATCACACACGTTTCAATGGACAGACAATAGTGCACTGCGTAATGATACAATCCTGTACTGAGCAAAGGAGAAATAATACAATGCGTAATGATACACCCTGGTACCTTGCAATGGGAGAAATAATGCAATGCGTACTGCTACAAACATGTACTGCGAAATGAAGGAATAATGCAATGCGTCACACCCTAATCACGTACTTTGCAATGAAGAACTAATGCAATGCGCACCGCTACAATCATGTACTTTGCAATTAAGGAATAATGCAATGCATAGCTACAATCATGTACTTTGCAATGAAGAAATATTGCAATGTGGGCCGCTGCAATCCTATACTTTGCAAGGGAGAAATAATGCAATGCATAGCGCTACAATCATGTACTTCGTTATGCAGAAATACTGTGTCGTAAGACAGTCCGGCAGTTTGTTAGCAGCAATATTGGCAATGTGTATTACGACAGTCAGCCTCTTCAATAACAGTTGCCCCCACAAGGATCAATAATGACATAAATCACAGATTCTCACTCTGGCACCAGTACTGCCCCTCCTTTGGTCAGTACGGGCCCCGCTCTGAGCCAAAGCAAAGGCTCACATCGCCAGAAGGACTGAGAGGCCAAGGGAGTGTCCCTCCAAGCCCACACCCCGCCGAGGCAGTGTTCCACAATACCTGGGGGCACGACCCCACTCTCCTCTCCTCCTTCCACGGACTGGGCCTTCCATGTAGAACTTCCTCAATGGGCCTCAGTGGCTTGGCCGGGCAGCTCAGCTCCTCCGGGGCTGCTGGTCCGGGCCCCCACTGTTAGGAAGGTCTCAGGCGGCCACAGGGCATACTTACCCCACGCCCCTAAGACTACGTGACTCTGGGTGTACGTTCACCACAGCACCCTCCGGGTAAACAAAAAAGGCAGGGGGGTTACACTAGATACAGACCCAGGAGAGGAAATGATGACCCCCGCCCCATGTCCGGCGTCGAAGGAGGCCATGTGGCAGAGATTAGAAACCCTGGTCTCCACCATGCTAAATCCCATTACTTTGAGATTGAGCCGGATTGAAGGAAAAATAAGCGGCCTGGAATCATAGGCTAAAAACAACTTTCATGCTTTGGAGGCATTACTAGTAAGGAACAGGCCAACTTCAGATGGAGAAACCCAAACTACCCAAGTCACCCAAGAGGCAAGCAAAATAGCCAGAACTGTAAAACCCTCAAAATCTATAATGATGTTGACTGCACCCCAAAATTTGACACCCCTTATAGATATTAACCCCGCTATTACCATTGATGAGACTAACATTCTTATAGCCGACACATCCAGTGAATTTGCGCAAAGCTACCCAAGTCCTCCCTGCACCAAAGAATTGGATAAAGTGGCTGAAAAAACCAATTCACCATCGTATAATCTTAATGGTGCAAAAGTTGGGCAAAGCAGAGCATATCCAGGGAAGGGCAGTCCAGGAGCCAACAAGAAGAATGAAAGATTGGCCCGTGGATTATTGACAGCTGGAACCCAGTCCTTACATTTGCCCCCAGCGGCTGCCTCCCTGGTGGTGGTCTTGGGGAATCTGCCACCTCTGCGGGAGGGTCTGGCAGAATCAACATCGCAACTAATGTCTAAAGCCATGCATTGGGTGGTCCAAAAATTGGAGGGGGAGGGGGTGCTGGGGCGGGAACCTAAAAAAAAAATGATTATGGCTAGAAGAGTTACCTGGGTAGAGCCTACTAGGGAAGAAATGTGGGGAGACTGTGTGGTTTTAAATTTTAATAATGGTTTTATTGTTAGATTCCTTTTGGACACCTTGGGTAACGTCGCTGATAGAAACTCCAATATTATGGTGTTATCATTGGGTTACTTTTATAGACCAAACCCCCGACAAACAACAGGGAGCCGCCCCCAACGGATGGAGAGACAGACACGGGGGGCCTTGTGGGGGATCCCCAGGCTGACAGATTTTGAGACTTGAAAACAGATTTGCTCCCCTCTCTGACCTAGAAGCCTGCAACTGACTACAGTCAGTGAAATTGAGTCATAGAGAGAGCAGTGAGAGTAGTGAAAGCCTCCCCATGTTGCCCCCCGCAATTGGCTATACACAACAGATACCAACAAGACTACAGGGGAAACAAAAAGTGGCCTTAAAATTAGCTTCCTGGAATGTAGCCGGTATTGTTTCCAAACTGAGTGATAATAATTGGCTAAGTGTATGGCAAGAGCATGAAATAGTATGTTTTCAGGAAACGTGGGCTGTGGGGCCAGTGTATATTAATGGCTACCGCTCCTTCCAGACTAAAGCTATACCATCAATTTCCGAGAGGGCAAAAGGAGGCATTTTGACACTAATCAAAAATGATCTAAATATCAACGTGAAAAAGTGTGATTGTACAAATCCAAATTTCCACATCCTGACGTTAGAGATACAACAGGAAGGGACATGGTTACTAGTAAATTTCTACAATAATAGATTTGGCCCAAACATGCATCTAATCGTGGGAGAGTTTCTCAAAGCAATAGAAAACATTACCCATAACCTTAAGGATGTGAATGTCAATATTATTTGGATGGGTGATTTTAACATTCACCCATGTGGTTACAACGCACTCCCGGTTTGCGGATTAGATGATACGGGGGGGTAACCCCATATATCATTTTACTCATAATGAGTATGGTAACTCCCTAAACAGGTTATTAGCCTCTCTGAATATGGATGTAGTCTGTGATATTGATCCTGCCATAGAAAACTTTGGGATGAACTTTCCACTGAAACGGGCAGGAGTCAACGATTGATTATATACTCTTAACGACCCCTCTCAGATTAAGGGTTTCCAGGGTAGGAAACTGTTTTACAACCTTTAGTGATCACTCTATTTTATCTATTGAGATGAAAGTATCTATATGGGACACACATAATCACAAGCAAGCCAGAACCCCAATAGTGGCAAGGAAAAACGGAGTCCAACTGAAATGGGCACATAGTGATAGATTAAAGATATCCTCAGATGTTATAACAAAAACACAAGATAATATATTATTGTGCCTAGATCTAGAGGCTGATGCAGACGGAGTGGTACGGGCTTTTGGTGATATTTTAGAGAAGGTAAAATTGGCCCTTACACGAAAAAAAACAGTCAAAGTAAAGGATAGGGGTTGGTTTGATTCACCATGCTCTAAAGCATGGAAGGCATTAACCCTAGCTTTGAAAACCAGGCCCAGAGCTCCGGAAGAGATAAAAACATTACGTGCCTCATACAAACTGGCACGGAAAAATCGAGAAAGGACCATCAAGGAGGATGTATGGGCAGATCTTCATAAGGCAGCTAGCACAGGAAATAGCCAAGATTTTTGGAAATTGGTAAATGCACCATATTTTAAAAATCATAGTGACCCCACAACAGATACAAATGTGGATGAGGAAACATCGGTCTCACATTTTGAAAACATCTTTGCTTTAAAATCTAATTCTCCAAACCGCTCCACGACTGTAGAGCAAAAGTCTTATGCCCCCTCGCATTTTCACTCAATGAAGTTAAAGTCGGATTAGAATCCTGTAGCAAGGGAAAGGCCCCAGGCCCAGACGGTGTCCCAATCGATTTCTTCCAGAAAAACCTGGACCTATGGGCACCCCTCCTGACAAATGTAATGAACAGCATAGCTATGGTAGGCCCCCCACCATCATGGTCAATAGGTGTGATTGTTCAAATTCACAAAAAAGGAAACAGGAACAATCCAAAGAATTATAGACCGATCTCCTTATTGGACACACCATCTAAATTGGTGGGACGTCTCCTCCTCTCCAGGTTAGAGGGGTGGGCAAAGGAAAATAACATCTTGATCCAGGCCCAGTATGGGTTTCAGCAGGGAAGGGGCACCGTGGATCAGTGCTTAAACTTAGCACTGACCATTGAAAAATATACTAGAATGAAGAGTGAAAAGATTTACATGGCTTTCATGGACCTGACGGCCGCATTCGACTGTGTGATCCATGCTAAGCTTTGGAATATAATGGAGGCGATGGGGGTCGAACAATCAATACTAGACTTCATTAGACAATTGTATATAAATGCTGAGGCAACAGTCCGCTTTACCAAGGATGGAGACTGTACACGCCCCTTTCAAATTGCAGGAGGAGTGAGGCAGGGCTGTATCCTTGCCCCACTCCTCTTCTCCTTATACACTAATGGAGTCGAGAAAGCACTTACTATGGTCTCCCAAGATGTCCCTCTTTTTGACTCCAAACCGCTACCAATATTGGCCTATGCGGATGATGCGGTGTTAATCGCCCGAACTGGACTTGGTCTACAACGTTTGATAAATGCATATGTCTCCTTCATGGATTCACTTAAGTTGAAGGTAAATCAAACCAAGTCCTTTGTAATAATAGCGGGGGTGAAAAACAGGGATAAAACACCCTACCTGCACGCGGATGCCAAGAGAATAGAGGTGGTGGATTCTTTCCCCTATCTGGAGGTCATCTTTGACAAAGGCCTCTCATGGTCTAAATTGATAGAAGGATGGAAGTTGGCAATGGATAGAGGCATCGCTGCTGTTAAATCCTTCGCTCGGAAACTGGGCGCTAAACCTATCCTACCTATGACAAACATCTACCAGGCCAAGGTAAAGGCAGCAGCAACATATGGGGCGGGTATCTGGGGTAAGGTAACACCGACATCACTCCAATCCATTGAAAACGGTTTCTTTAAATCCATAGTGGGACTTCCTCCCTCAACTTCAAATTGCATCCTCCACTCAGAATTGGCTACATCTTATATTTCAGATTCTATACAGCTAGGCCCGATTCTCCTCTGGCACTCAATCTGGCGGAGAGATACAGTGACACTCACCCACACAATAATAAAGAGTTGTCTAAGCATGGATAAGTGGAAAACTTCCAGATGGTTAAATTATGTGGAATCTTCCTTAAAGGAGATCGGCCTCCCTGACTTGTTTTATAATCCACTGGCTTGCCAAAAGGTCTCTAAACAAAAGGTTACAAACATGTTTTTATTAAGGTCTGAATACAAACTAAAGGAGCACCATAAAGAGAAACAAGCGGTCTGCTTATATCGCCAAAATCCCCCATTATTAGAAGAGGGGTTTTTACATTTATTAAATGTTACTTGGCCACAGCACAGATTTATACTGCTGAGATTCTTCTTGAACATGATTCCTCTGATGTTAGGGTACCCAGAAAAAATATACAATCACTCAGACTTAAGCATATGCCCTTGTGATAACCTTTCATCACAGACAGAGTTACAAGTAGTTCTTTTCTGCAGGCTCTGTAAGAAAGAAAGGAATCCATACCTCATTCCAATTTTAAAATAAAGGAATTTTAAACAGTGCCGCGTGGCACTATATTTTTTTTAATCATTATCCGATCCATTGATCTGTTGTTCGGTAGCGACATTCCTATGGGCCTGCATAGGAAAGAGGAAGGGTGGTTTGCCAAGCCAAGTATTGTGAACTTACCTCATGATTTATTCAGCTGTATAGTATTTTTTTAACATATGAAATAATTTTATTGTATTAGGTTTTGTCTTTTTTATTCGAGAATTTATGATGAATTAGAGGGCAGATTCTTTCTCTCCCTTTTATGAAATTATGTTTTTTTTATCTGTGCTTTTATGATCATTTAAACTTGATCGAATAAAGATTGGAATTGAATTAACTAGGCACTCTTCACCAACGCCTCCTGTGCACCATGACACGCACCCAGCGTGTCCGAGTCTCACTTTTCTTCCGTGTGTCCAAGATCACAGGCACACCTTTCGAGGGTCTCAAGCTGCCACAACACGCGCCCACCGCGTTGCTTGAAACTTCTCCGGAAACTTTTATGTTCCTGTATTTCCAAACAGGGAGCCAACTCACCTCGGGCCCTTGGTGTTACAAGACACAGCACAAAGCACAGTCTTCTTCAAGCAGGGGGACACAACCCCCTGCTAGCCAAAAGCCAGGGTAGACCAATCATTACCTTGATAGACTTCCCGGCTTCGGGCGATAGAACCAGGACGCAGGCCCTCTACCACAGGGACACCCTCCTGTTCCACACCTTCCTGACCCCAGGGGGACTTCTTGATCACTACTCCCTGAGCCAACAATGCTGCTCCATGGATCCCTCCCGGCCAGGGGGACCCCTCCAGAGGTGCTGATCGCACGTCAACCCCACCTTGGAGTGATGCCCTGGGAAGGCCCATCGGTCAGGATACTACCTCCAGTCATCCTGCCCTCTAAGTTAAGTGTGAGTCTACCATGGTCATTCCTAGGGGACCCAGCCCGACTGGCTGGACAATGTCCCATTGGTGTCCCCACCGGGGAACACAACCCTCTCTTAATCTTCCATTTAGTCTTCTGGGCCTGCCACTTAGGAATGGCACCCACAAACTTCAGGACTGCAGGAGCTCTGACTACAGACTCCCCACGCCCTCCTGACGCTAGGTGTCCTTCCTCATCCCTCTGACAAGTAGGCACTAGGCCTCCACCCGGGGGCTTTCCTACGGCCCCCCAGTTTCCTGGGTGGTACTGCTGATCCCTGGGGGTGCTGCTTACTGTTCCTCCCCCTCTCTGGAGACAAGGGGCTTACCAGCAACCCCTCCTCCCTACTCTGGGATCTCCTTGCGCCACTTGGCCCCTCTTCCCTCTCTGGGGCCCTTTCAGGCCCCTGGAACCATGACCAGGGGTCCGGTTCTCGTGCAGGCTCCTGGGAATCAAGGAGCCCACACCTTAACCCTGGGTGGTGCAATCCTGGAAAATAATTTCTGAGCCTAGGATCCCTTGGGGCCAGATTGGATAACCCCTCAAAATATTTTACCATGCTAACCACTACCCAATCTTCCAGTGCACACTTGTACTCATCCACACTTGGCTCTGGCTGTGGGCTGCCACCAATCACACTGGACTCTATTTGTTTACCCTTAATGTCCAGTTCCCTCATGCTTAACTCATGAGCGAAGAGAATCCATTTCTCTTCCAACGCGAAAGCGTTCCTGCTCTCCTCTGCTTGAGTTTTAAGTTTTAACACCTCCAACTCATGCTGTCTGACCCTTCTGGTTTTCCTCCAACTCCACTGGTGAAAAACTCTTCCCTAAATGGCTACTACCAGCCCCTGCTGCTGGTCCCTCCCCTGGCAAATACTGTGGACCAAATCCATTCCCTGGGTCATCCTCATCCACCTCAATATCCCCCGTCTACTGAGCCTCTTTGGCTTACCACCAGGCCCTCAAGGCCACTTGCAACTCCTCCTTCTTGGCGCTACCCTTCATAGGACATCCCAAAGCTCTGCAGAATTTCCTCAACTGATCAACCTTTTAGGTAAGCAATGCCTCAATGTTGAACCCTGATTCTGCAGCCTCACCGGCTATCTGGCTCCCCTCCTGAGACATGATGTGTGGTTTAAAGGTTACTCAACAATAGAACCAACAATTCAAAACAATATGTTGTTACGTCGTGGACTGCGATCAATTTATGATGTACACCAATTACTGTGAGTGGTTTTTCACATACGTGTTTCAATCACGTTAGGATCATATCCCACAGCTCTGCCGCCAAATGTTGGAAGCCGGAGTCCCAGTCCCACATTACTATCAGCAAATACGCGACACGGGACTCCCCACTCAACGTTAGGCCAAGTAAGGACACCGTTTAAGATAACCCTACTCTCCCCCTTAGTAGCTTGGCACGAGCAGCCAGGCCTATATCCAAGGCACGAGTGTATACTATGTGCAACCACTCCCACAGCAACCCACTGGTGGCACCACAAATGGACTCCACACGAGTTTGATAAAAACGAGTATAAACTTTATATAAAAAGATATACGATCAGACCACACTGTGTTGCTTTAAACATCTTCGGAAACTTTTATGTTCCCTTGTTTCCAAACAGGGAGCCAGCTCACCTCGGGCCCTTGGGGTTACAAGACACAGCACAAAGCACAGTCTTCTTCAAGCAGGGGGACCCAGCACACACAGCACAGTCCCAACAGCCTCTTCCTTGTTTAAACAGAAAACTGCAGACCAGCCCCAGTTCACGAAGCAAGGATTGGTCCATCCCAGCGGTCTCTTCAGTTGTTCCTTCCTTAGCGGAGGTTCCTCTTGACCACAAAATGGGTCTAAGCCTTTTCAGTCTCAATCCATTTCTATTCCAACGTTCATGGGCCACAGCTCTCATAGTTATACCCCTAAATGTCTTTGAAGTCTGTTGTGCTCAAGGGTCCCTGATCCCTGCCTAAATCAGTTCTGGATGTCCGCCTCCCAGTGTCACCTTTCTCCCTTTGATACTGGGGGTCTGGATCCTTAATCACTCAGAAGGGGATGGGTCAATTGGTTTATAGCACCAGCCCAGGCCTTTTCACTTCCCGGGCTTCTCCTCCCCCTACTCTCCAGATGCAGGGCAGCCTAGTGCCATCTCAACCCCTCCCTGGGTCAAGACCTTCTCCCAGCTCCTTGCACCTCTCAGATCCAGACAGTCAATCCCCATTCAGCAGAGACACACAGAAATGCTTAAAGTACAAAACTCAGCCACTTTCTAAAAGAGTGGTTTCTGAACACACAGTGACAAAACCACTTTTATAGAAAGATGTGTTATGACACTGTAAGTTCATACATACTAAACTTCACCTCTCCATTTTAAACGTATAGGAAACTAGGCTTACAAACACAATACCCAGCCTCCCCAATTCAGTCCTATGGGCAGAATGGCCTTTCACCAGTGAAAAACGAAATGGAGTGTTTTTCACTGTCAGGACATAGCACACACCTCACTATATGTCCTTACTTTTACTTACACTGCTCCCTGCCCAGGGGTTACCCGGGATCTACCACAGGGGTGCCCACTTTGTACGCAAAAGGGAAAGTAAGGCCTGACAAGTGGTTGCGCTTGTCAGGACAACATGCTAACTTAGCACTCTGCGCGCAGGCCCTACATTGAAGGCCTGAGTTCCCTTCTCTGTGCGCCTCTGCATTACTAGCCCTTGCACACAGAGTGCACATCACTAGGGACTTTACTAGTAAGGCAAACATACCAATCATGGCCAACCAATTACCATTACAAATTACACAGGGAACAGTTGTACTTTGACACTGATCAGCAGTGGCAAAGTACCCAAAGCATCTAAATTGGCAACTCTATGTCTAGGGGGAAAGCAAAAGGTTTAGGGAACTTTAGCCAAAAAGTGCAAGTCCTACACTGATTAAATTTGAAGAAACCCAAAACTATAGTTTATCTATCTGATATAGATTTTTATAACACAATATTATTGTCTGGCTACTTACATTGTAGAGATAGCAGTTTCTGGGTGGCAGTGGCCTGGTTTGACAAATCCAATTCAACAACTTATATACTGAATGATCTTCTTCCATCTTAGCACTGGGAACCAGTTATTGGCTTGTTCAATCAACAGAACTGCTTATGTTGACTGAGGGCAACTTCGACAATACCAGCAAGCCCAAAATGGCCAGACTGATCCAGAATTCTTTATCATGTCTAGCTAGCAGGATTCTGAAAGAAGAAAGAAGACTCAAACTAAAGTGCTGCAGTCCATTAGGGAGAGCTGATAGACTCCATCTTACCAAAGATAGGGTCTAAATCAGAGTAAGAGATGAGTGGTCTACAGTGAGTCTCACAATGATATCAATGTTTGTTTGGGAACTTCCATATACAATTTAGTTGAAATTTACAGAAAGCATACTTGAGAATGCCAGAAAAGTGTCAAGTCTGTCAATGCTGTCCAGTGTGGAGAACTGCGTGATATTAAGCACTACACTACATATAATCTTTGCATTGATAATTGTAATATGTGATCATGCCATTTGTATAACCATAATTTTTAAATAACCTGCCTTTTCAAAGCTTTTCAGTAACATCTAGAATTTCACAAAAGAATCTATATTGTGCAGATACAGCCATGTATCAATCATGACAACCTACAAAGACACAATGTAGCAGCTGTAATAGACTTTAGAAGGACTCTGCTCATGTGCACCAATAAACAATTACATATAAATCATTCTCAGATCTTAACCTAATTATAAAATCTGTTGGGTCTAACGAAAATATCTGTTTTTAAGTTAATCTTACTTTATAACTGCAATTAAGATGATTTGAGCTTCCCTCATCCAAACCACAGTCCCCTCTTCTTTCACTTCATCTTCTCCTTCACATCTGGAGTTCTTCTAGCTTCCACTTCCTTGTATCCCAGATTCTTAGGCAAAAGCCAATTTCACTTTTTTTTCTGATACTGAAATTGAAACTCTTGGATGATCTGCTTGTCTTACTGCCACCTTTTCTGATTGTATATAAGTTCCTTTGTTAAATTCATGTATCTGTTATGTTATAATATGCAGATTTGTAGAGCGCACTACCATCCAGGAGGGTATCTTGGGGCTGGGTAGGTGTGAGTCTAGGCACACCGAAAGCCTAGTGTAACTACTTGAAAAGCCAAGTCTTCAACTTCTTGCAGAATTCTAGAAGTGAGGAGGATCTGTAGCGGCATGCTGTTCCACGCTTTAGGAGAATTGTAGGAGAAAGTATGACTGGGATTTGTGCAAGTAGAACTCCAGACAAGCGGAGCTGCCTGCAAGGTTTGAGAAACCAGAAGCAATTGTTCAGGTATGCTGTGCTAGTGTTATATACTGCCTTGAAAGTGTTGGTGAGGAGTTTGAATTCTGCTCATTTGCAAATGGTGAGCCAGTAGAGCTCCTTCAGCTGTGGTGTGATGTGAGTGCTGCATGTGAGATTGAGTGTAGTTATGGCTGCCGAGTTCTGAATGGTCTGCAGCCTTCTGGTGGTTTTTATTTTTGTTGATCCGGCATAGAGGGTTTTGGACTTGATCCTGTCTGCAGGGTCATCTCCAAACCTTTTGCCTTCACCCTCCTGTTTTCTGAACCCATTTTGTTGGCTAACCAGTGCTAAAGTGCTTGTGCTTTCTCTCATAAACATGGTAAAATTGGATTATACCCTATTCACACATTGGATTTACTTGTAAGTCTCTAGCAAGGTGGCATTACAGGACCTGTCAAATTAAAAGCTACTAGTGAGTCTGCAGCACATATTGCGCCACCCACGTAAGTAGCCTTTTAAACATCTCAGGTATGCCATTGCAACCTGTGTGTGCAGTTTTTAAACTGCCATTTCGACCTGGCAAGATAATCATTTTGCCAGGCCTAAGTCTTCCTCCTGAATACCTGTGTCATCTCTAGAGTAGGCCCTAAAAAGCCCATTGGGCAGGGTGCTGTGTATTCAAAAACTTGGATGTGTACTTTTAGGTTTTGCATGTCCTGGTTGTGAAAAACTCTTAAAATTGAATTTCACTACTGTAAGATCTACCTTTCCCATAGGATAACATTGGGTTATCTTATTACATTTTATAATTGATAACTTTCAATTGGGAGCAGGTAGGAATGTCAAGTTTTGTGTCTAAAGAATTGTAATTTAAAACTCTCTTCAATGGTAAAGTTGGATTTTAAGTCACAATGCACAAACTGCCCCTTTTAGAAATTTGGTATTTTCTTGTCCTAACTATTTACTGCCTGCAGCCTGCATCCTGGGTCACATGACTAGGTGTGGCTGGCAGTTGGTATTTTTGTATTGCTCCCTGACAATGAGACAAAGGGGGAATAGGTGTTGTCAGGCTGGGCCATCTCTGACTTGATAGGGGGGCATAGCTGTCACCTATCACACTTACACATCACAAAGCCTCTGCCTCAGCACAGTCTCAAAGGGTTTGACACTAGTCTTTTGTGTCCCTAGACATGCTGGGGCCAGGGCAGGCAGGCAGGAAATTCAAGCATCTCTTTGGGTGCAACCCTCTAGAAACCTCTCCTACTTTAAAGCTGGCACCAAGGATAAGTAGAGAACCCTCAGACCTAACTCTTCAGTACACCTCTGGACCTGGACTACAGAAGGACTGCTGTGCTGCCAGAAGAACTGCTACTCTGCTGTCCGGCTACTTTGCTGCCATGCTGCCTGCTGCCCTACTTGCTGAGAAGGAAGACTTGACCTGGGCCCTTCATCCCAGGCTGAGGTGACTCAAAGGATCAGCTGACTGACCTTCTGTTCTGAGCTACAGGGACATAACAAGCTTTGAAAGGCCTCCCTCCATCTGCCCTGCTGACACGCAACTGCAAACCAGCCTGCTTACGCCAAGATCTTGTGTCACGTGCCGGCCCTTAACGCAAAGCTCTGGCGAACACGACTCTTTGCACTGCAGCGACCTCCCGCGACGACCGGCAATGCAAGATCTGCACTTCATGCTATAGCATCGACGGCCCATCGCAATGCCTAGGCAATGCCCCAGCAACGACTGTCCATGAGAGCCAACAGAATCTTCGTGCTACAGCAACAGCTGTCTGCGATGTCCGGCCTGCAGTTCATGCTACAGTGGCTGTGACATCCGCAACTCATCTCTGCTCCTTGCAGCCCCCTCTACTGTGAACAGAACTCTTTGCGCTGGACTTTACAAGGTAACTTCTTCAGCTGGACTGGCCTGGTTCCTGTATCCGGCCCGCACTCCATCGCGGTGGCCTGAACTTGTGACTTTCGTCCAGTCTCGCACGACCAGAAAACTACAAGTTGTGCTTTCAGGAGCTATATTTAGCTTAAATCTTTGAACGCGCATATCTCTGTGTACACAGATAACCTTGAGCCTCAAGTCATGCAATAACGAATATATTTGCTGTTTTTCTCTAAGAATGTTTGTAAAATGTGTTTCGGATGCGATAACAATGGAATAACTCCAGGTGTTCTGGCCTGTGGTGCTTGTAGTGGCCCTGAATGCTAGTGGTGACATTTTGCAAAAGTAGAGGATAAACAAAAAATGTGTTTATAGTCGTCTGGTCCACTGTCCTAGCAAGAAACTCTACACGGAAGTGCTATGGATAAAAAACACGTACCATGTATTCTTTTTCTAAATATGTACATTATTACATTTCCAAACATGCAATTAAATCCTATCGTTTAGCAAAAAATTAAAATGTCAATATTCTTGAACCGCGTTCAGCTTACATGAAAGGCAATGTCAAATATTTTAAGAAAGTTCTTGCATTTGTATACGCCACAAGAATCATAGGAGGGCCTAATTGTAATAAAATCCTTTTTGCATGTTGTTATGTCTACTGACAATTTAACACTGCACTGACGGACAGAAATTTGGAAATTGCATTTTTGGCAGGTTTTCTGGTTTCAAGTAAACCGGATAATTTCCCTTTTAGCCCCTACTAATTACTTTGTCCAGTGCTAAATAACAGCTTCTTGCGGGAAGTGGAGAGTAGGAAGGTAGGTACCTTGCGGATTACAGTTCAAGCATGAAAACAAAGCCTGGCCAGACAGAACATCTCGCGATACACTTGCCGCCAGAACATCTCGCGATACACTTGCCGCCCGCCGCGTGCACTAGGTTGAGGTTAACGGTTAAGAACCAGTTTCTTTGGCTTTCGTTTCTCCTTTGTTTTTTTTTATTACAGGATTATTATTCGGTGCTTGTCTCTGCCGGCAGCATTCAGCAGTCACCATAAATAAAGCTAGACATCCGCCGCCCAAATGATAAATGTAGATCGCATGTAGATGCTGGTGTGATGACATTGTTTTAACCTGTGCTCAGTTAACACTTTAAAACCGCGCGTGGAACGCGGTATTTGCATCTTCGTATAATACCAGAACGCATTCCAAAACGTGTAAAGTAGAGGCGTTAAAAATGCATGGCGGGGCCTTTTGAAGCCACAACAGTTAATTACTCACTTCATTATTGTCAAGGTTAATATGGTGTTTGAGCGCAGAATCAGTTCTTCGCTTACTCCTAGGAACATGGGGAGGCAGCTGTTCTTACAGACAGATCCATTATAGCTTATCACCGGAGGACAGACCGCGAAAGGAACCAAAGGAACGCGGTGAAATATTGCCACTGTCACCGGAGCCCGGAGCAAACGCGGCAAATGGTCAGAAAGCAAGAGAAAGAAAATGGAGGGACGCGCAAGAAAGTCCGGGCTTTAATTCAAATAGATTGGGTTTCATCGATTTTAATGCGACAGTTACTACAAAACACTCACCAATGCTCTAATTTATCGTCATATTGATCCATCTGTAACTGGGCAGTGTTTTGCATTGATCAATGTGTGCTCTAATAATCGTCTGCTGTTGGTAGCAACATATAATGAGCCAGATCACACAAAGTTAGCCCTAGAAGAGCTAATTTAAGATAGATTTCTGCCACAGTTTTGGACTTTTGCAAAAACCGCAATTGATGGACAGACTGCAGAACAATGTCAAACCTTCACCCCAGTACAGAGATCTGGGCCTAAATCCATCGTTTTTTTTGCTCACCCTGCCATTCCAGTTTGGACCCTGCCATATGCAAATCAGTCTTGACCCTGCGCCCAATGGGAACAGTCCAGCCCGAACTGCCAAACCATTTGTTTGCTGTAACACAGTTTTGGACTGGCATCTGTCTTAAATAGTCAAAGGAATGGAGAAGCAGTATTTCATCACTGTAGAGACTGAAAGTTTAAAGGAATTGGTCCAAAATGTATCAGCATGTCTTGACATCTCTAAAGTACACGACATAACATAGCACACATCAACATAACAACACAACTAAAACATAACAGTGCAAAATACAACAGAACAGTCATAATAGAACACAACATAAAAATCACAGTAGAACCCTACACAATGTAACAATGTTACTTAAAATTTAAATACAAAAATGTAACACAACACATAACAACCACAGCAAAATGTAACATAACAAATATGTTTAAACATACTTATCTCAGGTAACACCTCCAAAAGTCTGCTTTCATATTATTGTGGCATATTTTTGTTTAGATATTTTCACCAAACACTGCCTTACTTAACGCCAGCAAACCAAACATACCATTCTTTTTAAAGTTATCTTAAAGGAAGTCACACCATTTTGGTTTTAATTTTGTACTCAACAAATTTTCTTTTTAAATTTATTTGGATAGGGGCAGAAAGGAAGCAAAGGCACTAATTGTATGGTAAATTTGAATAACATGCATCCCGTGTGATTCTTTTATAGCCGTAGGGCACTCTTCGCCCAAAGCTATTCTGTTCTTGAGTGCAGCATCCAATCATCATAAGACAATAGTTAGTGGCTGTAATAAATTGGGTTGTAGGTCGACTAGGGTGTGAGCCCAGATTAAGCACCGACGACAATCATTGTCAGGGCGAGGCACAAGCCAACCACTATGGCAGCTTGGCATGGAGCAGTCAGTGTGTAAAGATTTACGCAACACTTCAACCACTTCAAACAGTAATAAAGTGAAAATACTACAATAAAAGGATCCCACACCAAGTTTGAAAAATAGAACTTTCTTTAATAAATAAAACAAGATCAAAACAACAAAAATCCAGTCATCGGAACCAGGAATATTCTAGTTTAATGACTTTAGTGAGAATGGTGCCAAAAAGCACACAGTGCCAATTGTTGAGGTCTGGTCGTGCTGGACCAGGACAAATTCACAAGTTCAGGTCAACCGCAATGTAGCCGGTTAGGCCTGCTGAATATAGTACATTAAATCCCGGTTTGCAGAGCATTGCGAGGATGTGCGTCAAAGATGCGCAGCCAAAGTGATGTGTTGTTTCCAAGATGCCGTGAGGCTGCAATGCGAGGATCTCATTGATGGAGCTTGCAGTGCGAAGACCAGCATTTTTTTTTCTTTTTTTTTTTTTCTTTTTAATCCTCATTCGCCTCAGATCAGTTGACAGAATAGGGCGTCACTACCATTACTCAGTGTTAAGGAGACGTAGGCTGTCGAAAGGTGACCAAGAGGCTACGCCCCGCCTACCGGTAGACAACAGCCCTAAACAAGTCACTGGCCCCATGTTGGGAAGGGTTGGTCGCACTCTCCTGCCGTTGAGTATAACCGATGACTGTTGATGTTGGCCTACAGGAAAATGGAACTGGGAGGGTGGGGGGGGGGGGCAAACCAGTCAAAGAGTTTCAAAGAGGCCTAATCATAGGATCCATATTTTAAGTGTGACATCTTAAACCCCTTCATTATAATTCCCAAACACTAACGCTTAGACCAAACTTAAACAATCCCATAGAGCTTTCTTCTTGCTATCCTGCAGTCTATCCCGATCTATCCTGGATGTTTTGAATAAAGAGGAAAGCCACTCTGAGTGTGTAAGGGGTACAACGTCAACCCATCCCTTACAAATTCCTCTCCTAGCCAGCAGGATTACATAGAAAAGGAACCCCCTAGCAGGGCCCGTTATTTCCCTAGATATGCCAAAAATTATCAAAGCTAGAGTAATTTGGACTGGAAATCCCAAAATGTCAGCAATGGTTGCCCCTACTTTTTCCCAATATTCTATTATTGCTGGGCAATCTTTAAACAGATGGATGCCAGAAGCACTTTGACGATCACATTTCTTACATCTGACCGGATGTCTCTTCGATATTTTAGACAATCTTGACGGAGATACGTAGGCCCTGTGGGTGGTAAACAGGTGGTTTCCTCTAAGCCAAGCTGGTTTTACAGCAGCAAACAGAATGTTAAAGGAAGTTTGCCACAGGTCTTCCCACTGTTCATCTGGCATGGAGGGCCCCCACAATTCTTCAGATAATTTGAAGTCTCCATCAATAGCTTCCTCTATAGACCAATAGAGGGAAGAAACCTCTCTTTTCCCCACTGGTCTTGTCAATAACTGCTCTTCGAGAGTGTTTCCTATACCTAGTGGTTTTTTCAAGTTCTGGGCCCAACTCTGCAGCTGTAAATATTTGAACCTGGACATGCCCTCTCCCAACCTATTATGTAATGACAACCATGATGTGAGTGAGCCATCGGATGTAAAGTCCCCCCACACCTTTAATCCCGCTGTTCTGAGTGGTGTAGCTAGTTTGTCTTTCAGACAATCTGGCATCCCTGGGGAGTCCCAAAGGGGGGCCCGACTAGAAAAATAGTTGAGACCGGTACGCTGTTTGATTCTAGCCCAAACTCGAGCCATCCCCAGCAGGACTGTCAGCCTGACCTTTTTAAAAAACTTCTGTTCTCCATATTTGAAAAGAAAGCCCTCTTGTGACAAACCCACACCCTTCAGCATAGCGGAGAACATAGCCTCCACCCCGTATGGTCTGGAGTTTTTAGCAGCATTCTTGAGTGGAACAACTGAAACACCCATGCGTAATACTGCAGGTCAGGAAGAGCAAGACCCCCCTTCTCCCTCCTACGCCTCAGCTTCTTCCAGGCGATCCTTGTGGCTCTATAGGCCCAAACAAATGAATTATTAATTTGCTGGAGCTTATCTATCACTGATTGTTCGAAATGTAAAGGGATATTGTTGAAAAAGAAAGTGATTTTTGGTAATACTGCCATCTTAATCAAATTGGTCCTCCCCAGAATGGTCAATGGGAGATGGGCCCATGATTTCATTAATTTCTGACATTCCCTAGAGACATTTGCCAAGTTGGTCCCCGAGATCTTATCTATGTCTTGGACAATCCTGATCCCCAAGTACCTCATGTTACGCCTCGTCTTGTGTTGGCACTCCGGTAGATTCCAAGACATGACCTCTGTCTTTTCTGCATTGACCTCATAACCGGAAATCTGCCCAAATTCCTGTGCCAACCTGATGACCTGAGGAAAAGACCTCTCTAGATCAGAAGAAAGAATCAAGACGTCATCGGCATACAGAGCTGCCTTCCTCTCCCAAGCCCCAAATTTAAATGGTAGAATACCAGGCTCCTCTCTAAGACGCTGAACAAAGGGCTCAATATATAGATCGAAAAGGAGCGGGGCGAGGGTGCAGCCCTGTCTTGTGCCTCTGGTGATCCTAAAGGGGTTGGTCAATCTACCATTTACCAGGAGTCTCGCCGAAGGATCCCGAAATATAAGCTGAATAACTCAGCAGAATTTTTGGCCAAAAGAAAGAAGACCAGCATTGATCATGTGATGCGCAGTCAGGGTGATATGTCGGTTTCCGGGAGCTGCAATACAGAGTACGGCATGGTTGTTGAGGCTGCCGTTGACGCGGGGTGTTAGGGCTTGTGCCGAGGATTCTTTGTGCAATGGCAGTTCCGATGGGACTGTGGCAGTGATGCAGCCTTCGCAATGGGTCCAATCCACACAGCATCGACAATGTGTCCATTCTGCTCAGGTTTGCACTGTGCAGCAGAGCAGATGGGGATACACAGAGGCTGGCAGAGCACCTTAAGTTCTGCTTCTAAGGGTCCAGGAATGAAGTGGCACCACTTGGGTGGACTCACTGATGGCAGAATCCGTGTGCAGGTGCAAGGTTGTTGGAAGTTTGCTGTGTCCCTGAGGCTTCACATCAGGAGGCCGGTCAGTTAGCCCTGGGAGTCACTCTAAGTTCAAGAGATGCAGGTCCAGTCCTTCTCATTCAGGCAAGAGGGTAGATAGCAGCAGCTCAGCACAGCAGAGCAGCAGTCCTTCAAAGTAGCAGTCCAGCAGAGTGGCAGTCCTTTTAGCAGGACACCAGTCCTTCTTCCTCTACCCAGTTGTACCTTTGAAGTGGGTAGAAGCTTAGAGGCATTCCTTTGAAGTGCACAGGTGCCTTGCCTCTACAGGGGGAATCTAGCCCTTTGCGTGGAGACAGATATAGCTTATTCAAATGTAAGTGTAGCGAGGCCTTGCTCTCCCTCCCATCCAACCAGTGGTGGCCCATCCACTCACACCTAAGCTTCCCATAGTGTGTGGCTGTCTAAAAGGAATACAATTAATCAGGTGAGGGGAGAAGGAAGAGGTTGAGATCCATTCAGCTTCCTTGAAGTAATGTTCAATATCAAATAGGGAATGGATCAATTGACCTGGGTTTGCAATGTGTTCAGATAAAAACCCTCATTCACGTATATAGGTCAGTGGCGGTATATCTTGGTCCTCCGCCAAGTTTAAAAACGTGACAGCGTCATCATAGGGCTTGTTTTTGTATGCTTATGTCCGTCCGGAGGATAAACCACTGGTTATTGCAGTAGTGATCAGAAACAAGTGAATTTCTGGTGCTCTGGTGAAGTGCATTAAAAACACCTCATATGTCCTAGACAATATTTTTAATTGGTCCGGAATAGAGGTGAGTAAAAACAGTGTGGTGCGTGAGTAGACGGATTAGTAGTCTAACACACTCTTAGTGTCCAAAGTAGGTCGACATGTTTCAGCCCTTACTGTTGCCCTTATGGGTCAGTGGGGGCTTTCTTCAGGACCTTGAAAACGTAATGGTAGCTATGTCAATTAGTATAGCTGCCTAAGTAAACGATTTGTAGTTCACTCTTCTTTGGAAAGGTCATATAATACCTGTTAAGTTGAGAGAAGTGGGGAAAAAAATCATAAAGGTTCACAATTGGTATTCATTTTGTATACCTGTTGATTTTCTGATGATCGTGCATGCTGTCTTTAGAAAAAATGCATAAATATGTAATGCACTATAAGGAGGAAGGAAGAAAAAGTAACTACAAAATGGCAATTCTTTATCATTGGTAGGAAGGGGGGGAAGGGAAGGGAGGTGGGGGGCTATTTGTCCAACTTGGGCTGATCTTGTTTGGACCGTCTCTACAACACATAGTGATGTGGCATCAATAGGTATCTTATGGAAGTAGGCACAGGTCAGTTGTACATATCGTGGATTAGGTGAGCGTCTAGTTACAAAAAAGTGTAATTAATTTGCTCCTTATGAGGTTTCATGACCTCGAGGGCACATAGCTATATGGCATATATTAACAGTAGTTGCAAAACTCCGCATACATCACATTCAATATGTGGGTGTGTTTTGTGTGGAGAAGTGTGGCTCAATGATTAGAGCGGCAGACCCGGATGCAGAGGTCTAGCCCGGGACCAGGGTTCAATTCCCCGCCTCGGCGGATCTTGTGCTCAAAAATTCCACGGACCTGATATTTCTCGCCTCGGTGCTTATTCCAATCATGGAGTCCCACTCTCCAACTCTGGGCAATAGCTTGCTTAATATCCGCAACGGCCCCCACAACGCTAAGGATGCCTGGCCTCCACCTTGGGGGTGCCCAGGAGTGGACACCTCACAGGGAAAGCCAGGATGGGTTCCGCAGCGGTATTCGTACAAGCGCCTTGAGACCCTTGTGGGTGAGTAGTGCGCTATACAAGTATCAAATTTAAATTTATTTTGTTCGAACTGAGTCATGGCAGGAAATAAAACAAGAACCGTCAAATATCCGATTGGTGTATTTTTGCCAGATTAAATAACGCAGTAGAGCGCGGCATAATTAATATACAAAGTGGTGCCCTCTTAAAGGATGCAACTGTGGTGCTGAGTTTATCGAGTGAGCAGAGTGATTGATACCAAGCATAGCGCACAAAAACTGAAGTGCACCCACGGTGTAAGGATTTCCAATTCGACATGTTCATAACTGGAGGGGATTTAAACAAAACTTAGCACGCTCTTAGTGTTACGCTGAATGTCTCTTTTACTGGAGCGTTTGTGAATAGTGTTTATACAATTGAGAGATTACAGTCGTATTGCATTTTTTCTAAAGACAGCACGCACGATCATCAGAAAATCAACAGGTATACAAAATGAATACCAATTGTGAACCTTTATGATTTTGCTCCCCACTTCTCTCAACTTAACAGGTACCTTATGACCTTTCCAAAGAAGAGTGAACTACAAATCGTTTACTTAGGCAGGTATACTAATCGACATAGCTACCATCACTTTTTCAAGGTCCTGAAGAAAGCCCCCACTGACCCATGAGGGCGACAGTAAGGGCTGAAACATGTCGACCTACCTTGGACACTAAGAGTGCGTTATACTACTAATCCGTCTACTCACGAACCACACTGTTTTTACTCACCTCTATTCCGGACCAATTAAAAATATTGTCTAGGACATATGAGGCCTTTTTAATTCACTTCACCAGAGCACCAGAAATTCACTTGTTTCTGATCACTAATGCAATAACCAGTGGTTTATCCTCCGGGCGGACATAAGCATACAAAAACAAGCCCTATGATGATGCTGTCACGTTTTTAGGTCTCGCCTGACCCAGCGCATGCGCTGGTCTGGCGAGACTTATTGAGAGGGCTCCAAAAAGTGCTACCAGGCCAGCCTAGAGCTACAGTGCATGTGCGCTGGCACGCGCGCTGCGTTTTACCTCGATTACTTTCACTTTCGGCCACACGGCCGCTTTGATGTTTGATCGCGATCACTTTCACTTTCGCGGCCGCAGGGCCGCTTTGCATAGCCAATAGGTCTCGCTTTTGGGACCTTATAAGTATTTAGTTACGCAACTGTTGCATGGCTAAACACTTATAAGGTCCCAAAGGCGAGACCTATTGGCTATGCCAATGCTTGTTAAACTTGGTGGAGAACCAAGATATACCACCACTGACCTATATACGTGAATGAGGGTTTTTATCTGAACACATTGCAAACCCTGGTTACTCAGGTCAAGTGATCCATTCTCTATTTGATATTGTCTAAAAGGAATAGACAAAGCTCAACTGTCAACTAAACCCAGTCATGTGACTCAGAGACAGGCTGCAGGCACCAAGTGGCAAGCTCCCGGAAGGCTGGAAAAAAGCAGGAAAGCTGGAAACACGCAGAGATCAACGCCCTGCTCAAAAAACCCAAAGCAGACCCAAAGGACCTCAAGAACTTCCGGCCCATCTCCCTGCTCCCTTTCCCGGTGAAGGTCGTCGAGAAGATCGTCAACAGACAACTGACACAATTCCTTGAAGAGAACAACACCCTGGACTCGTCCCAATTCGGATTCCGCAGCAACCACATCACCAAAACCGCCCTCATCGCCGCCACCGACGACTTAGGAGCCCTGCTGGACAACGGCGAAACCGCGGCTCTCATCCTCCTGGACATCTCAGCCGTCTTCGACACGTCTGCAACCGCATCCTGCGCACGCGACTCTACAACGCGGAGATCCGCGACAAAGCCCTGGACTGGATCACCTCCTTCCTCACCGACAGAACCCAGAGAGTCCGCCTCCCTCCATTCCGACCTGAAGCCACCAAGATCACCTGCGACGTACCCCAAGGATCATCCCTTAGCCCGACTCTCTTCAACGTATACATGACACCGCTCGCCAACATCGTACGATCACACGATCTCAATATAGTCTCATACGCCGACGACACCCAGCTGATCCTCTCCCTCACCAAAGACCCCGCCACCGCCAAAACCAGCTTCCACACAGAGATGAAGGCCGTCGCCGAATGGATGAAGAACAGTCGCCTGAAAGTGAACTTGGACAAGACGGAGGTCCTCATCCTCGGTTCCACCCCATCCACCTGCGACGACTCCTGGGAACTGCGCCGACCCCTACCGACCACGCACAGAACCTGGGGTTCATCCTGGACTCAACCCTCTCAATGACCCAACAAGTCAACGCCGTCTCCTCCTCCTGCTTTAACATCCTCTGCATGCTTCGCAAGATCTGCAAATGGTTCCCCAACGAAACCAGAAGGATGGTCAGCGAGGCCCTCGTCACCAGCAGGTTGGACTGCGGCAACCCCCTCTACGCGGGAACCATGGCCAAACTCCAGAAGAGACTCCAACGCATACAAAACGCCTGCATACGTCTCATCCATGACATTCCCGACCCCATCCACATCACCACCCACCTGAAGGACCTGCACTGGCTACCTGTCAACAAGAGGATCACCTTCAAGCTCCTCACCCACGCTCACAAAGCACTCCACAACGCAGGACCAGCATACCTCTACAAGTGACTCACCTTCTAGACCCCCAACTGCCAGCTCTGCAACGCTGACCTCGCCCTCGCCACCGTTCCCCGCATCCACCGAACAACCACCGGCGGCAGATCCTTCTCCCACCTCGCCGCCAAGACATGGAACTCCCTCCCCATCCACCTAAAACAGACCCAGGACCTGCTGACCTTCAGGAGACGAGACTCCTCAAGTCCTGGCTGTTTGATCAGTAGCTGCTCCCTCCCCCCCAGCTCCTTGAGACACTCATGAGTGAGTAGCGCGCTTCACAGATGTTTGATTGATTGATTGATGTAAGTGGCTAAGGCAAATAAATCTCATCATTCTAAAAGTGGCATTTTCAGAATTGTAATTTAAAATCTGACTTTACTATAAGTTAGGATTTTTCATTGCAATTCCAGGGACACTGAACATGAACTAGTTACCTGGTCCCATTGGGAAATTACACATATAAAATGCAATAAGGCAACACCAATGTTATCAAATTGGGGAGGTAGGCCTTGCAGAAGGGAAAATTGAATTTAAGAGTTTTTCACTACCAGGACATGTAAAGCTTAAAAGTGCATGTCCTCCTGTTTTTTTAATACAGTGCACCCTCCCCTCTGAACTGTCCAGGGCTTACCTACGAGTGACTTAAATGCATTTAAAAGGAAGGTTTAGGCCTAGCACAAGATTTCCTTTATATATAAAAAGTGGTATAATGCCCTCTAAATTGCAATAGTCTTCGATAAAGTTCTGTGCAGCTCAAAAGGCAGTATTTACACATGCAACCCTGGAGCATATTAAATTCAGAGTGGAAGCTGGAGCCTCGTCAGGTCCAATGCATTTCAAGCAAACTGCAGTTTGCCTGAAATGCATTGGGTATATATCATCTATGTTGCATTATAAGGAATGGTGAATCTCCATGCATTCTGGAGAAAATCCTGCGAAGGCACTTGTAGTGGAAATATGGAAACATGAAAACATATGGTTTAAAAATGATTAATTCTTGGAATAAACTGGACTAAAATTCAAAGAAACTGTCTAAACGTTATTGGTTTGTCAATTTTCAGTTTTACTTTGCCAGGTTGAAATGGTAGTATAAAACTGCACACACCAGCTGCAATGGCAGTCCTGAGACATTTTTAATGTGCTACTTAAGTGGGTGGCAATATCTGTGTTGCAGGTCCAATATTTACTTTACAGGCCCTGGGCACAGGTTGTGTCACTCTACTAGGGAAGTAAACTAAATATGCCAATTGGGTATATTCCAATCTAACATGCTTTAAGGAGAGGACACAAGCACTTTAGCATGGGTTAGCAGTGGTAAAGTGAGCAGAGTCTTAAAGCCAGCAAAAACAAAGTGATCAAAAACAGGAAGTCTGCTAGGCAAAAAGTTAAGGGACAACCACACCAAGGATGCTAGGTCTAACAGTGGGGAATGCTGATAAAAAGGAAAAGTCAGAATACAACTGATCATAAATTTCCAAAGCGAAATGCTGGTCATAGGACTTTGTAGATAAGGTAATTTATTTAGTCTCCACAGTTTAGTAAAATGTGTGCTTTTGATTCCTTTATTTAATCTCCAAACAAGGAAGAGAATTTCCTCAGCATATTGTATAGTGCTGGTGCCAAGGAAAAGTTTTGTGGTCAAGCACCTGTTGGGCAGTTCCTCAGTAGCACGCCCTAAGGGCTACACATGCACTGGACCTTATGAGAAATTGAGTTGTTGGTTGACTGGGATTGGGGTGATGTAAATTGATAGTATTGACAATAGGACAGAAATGAAAAGACCCACACAATGCTATTGTCATTGATGGATTAGACATTCCCTTGTTGCTTTATTCAGGAGCAAGGATTACCATTATAGCTGTAGATACGTACAAGGAGAAATGGGCTCACAAAGCGTTATTACCCCTGATGTTATTACCACTGCTTTTGAAGGCAATATAATTGACCTACTTGGATCTACATTTGTTTTCAGGATAGGAAAATTAAAGTTATGGTTCCTAAAATCCAGAAGTAGATTAACGTCCTGGGATAGTAGCATCAGGCACATTTTTGCATGGGGATCAGTTCTGGAAGGGAATGTCCATTATCTTTAGAAGACAGTTGTAAGATTTCAGAGCTTGCTTCCGCATACATCATCAGCGGATGTCAAGGATTAATGATGTTTTCAAAGTGGAAATTGGATTGATAAAAAAATGTTCACGTCATCAAAGTGAAAGAATATAATGTCCCTATTAAGCGTAAGTTATGCAATAGTTTGCTCAGTGTGAGGGGGGAAATTTACTGAAATTCTCAGAAAGATGGAGGCTTGGCTTTCCCCAGTGGTTTTAGTTAAAAAGAAAACAGGCAAGTTGTGCCTATGCATCAATCTCAGTTCCTTAATAACAATATTTTGGTTGGAGTAGTTTCCCTTCTGTCACATTGAGGATTTAATAATGTCAGGAGGCCAGTCCAAATGGTTTACTAAGCTTGATCGACATGCAGCCTATTATAAGGTGGAATAACATAATGTTTCATGTCCCCTCGCTGTTTTTTATAACATCTGATGGTACATTTCAGTTTTGCAGAATGCCATTTGGAGTGGCCTCGGCAGCATCTGTAGTTCAGAAGGTAATGTCCAAAATATTAAAAGGAATTCACAATGGTGTGTTTCAAATGAACATATTCATTTTTGCAGAAACATTGGCAAAGCATAATATTGATTTGAATAATGTCGTCAATGTATTATTGGAAAATAGGGTCGCACTGAGAAAGGATAAATGCATATCTGAAGTCAGTAAGTGGAGTACTTTGGGCATATTGTACCTGCTGATGCTGTCAAACTTAAACCTGGACGTGTTGATGGCATAGTAAAGGTTCCACACTCATGTGAGAGAGAACATCTTTGTTCCTTTTTAGGAATGCGTGAGTTCTTTTCTAAGTTCATGAGGGATTACGCCAGTCTAACCGAGTGTTATAGGATTTATCGAAGCACAATACTTATTGTGTATGATCATAGGTATGACAGGACAATGTCAAGCTGATCAAACAAAATGTTGTGTCTGCTTCTTCTCTGCAGCCCTATTTTGAAAGCTGTAAATGTTTGTGATTGTAGACGTTGGTGCATATGGTATGGGGAATGTATTATCTCAGTGGGATTGTTAAAAGGAGGTGACAGTTGGGTTTCTGTCCAGGCGTTTAAAAGAAGTGGAGTCCACATATTATAAGGAGGAGATGCTTGCTTGTACTTGGTGTGTGTAAAAATCCAAACCGTGTCCTTGAGGAAGAGCTTTCTGTCCTTTGGTTGACATGTTGTCTGGTGGAAAAATCCAGAAGTCCACTGCTCTGTTATCTAGATTGTCAACAAAATGTAAGGAATACACTTTTGAGATTGTGTATATTACAGGTGGTAAGAATGTCAAAGCAGATTTCCTGTCAAAGCTACCTGTTGGCGATCAATGTGTTTCTGTTGATGATGAGGTTGAAGAATGTATTAATGTGGAAGCTGAATATCTAGTTGTGGTTGCCAATATAGAGGATAGGTGCACAGAACTGGAATTTAATTAGGCATTGAAGGAGGAGGTCTCTTTCATCATAATAGCCTGCCCTAAAGAAAAATTTCTAAAAGTCAGTCTGCTGTTTTTTTGCAAAGTGTAGGATGAGCTTTCGTTAGAAAGTGATCTTTTGGTAAGAGTTGATAAACTAATTCCACCACTGTGATTTTGACAGTGCATTCTGAAAACTGCACATTCTGCACATCCATGTATGAGTGCAACCAAACGCAGGGTACTTTGTAATTAGGGCTCCCGGTTTTCCGTTTAAATGGATTTTTACATATAAAAACAGGCGGAAAACAATTTTTCCTTTGTCTGTATTTATATGTAAAAACGACAAAAGACGCAAATTTTGCCGCGCTGCCGTATTCGAATCCAGAGTTATCTCGCCATGCCTCCTTCCTGCTGCTGGAAATTCCTTCTAATCCTTCCAACCAGGGTCTTTTAGTGACAAACAAAGATGAGGCGGGGAGGCGCGGCCCATAATTCCTTGTCGATTTCCCAATACCTGCTTTGTGTGCTTTAGGACTGTATGTGGGACTCCGAGGAAGCTGGGGGCACAACATACCGTAAACATGCTTTGAATCACTCCCTGCTGGTGTCACAGTCATCTCTCCTGTCCCTAAAGAAGCAGACAATAAACAACAAAGTGTACACACGACCTGTCAAATGGTACACCACGTTTTTTTAAGAGCACAGAAACCCATCTCCCACTGATATTTAAAGTCTTCGGTTACTATGTGCCAACAGCCATATAACCTGTTTGCACGTTACACGATGACTATGTAGCAGGCACACAACGCCCATAGGGCTCAAAGGGCTTTTGCACCCCCCCCCATCGTGTGTGTCAGCCCGGCTGAGACAGCTTCCCAGGCACACACAACATAGCCGCACCCGAGTACTTCACAGGTCTTTAAAAGACCATTTTTCTTGTTAACGAGGCTTTGTTGTGTTTTCACCCTTTCTTGGAGCCCCTACATCTCTCCACTCTGCTTATTGCTGGAATAATCAGCCCCCCCACAAAATGTTTTGTAGCCCCCACGCCCCCGAAATTTGGCTGTAGTTGCACCTGATACCATCAATCTTATGCGAGGACATTCTGCAACGGAGGTTGCTTCGTAATTCCCCATTGTCTACAAAGGTTCTAACCCGCAATATGAAGGTAATTGTGTTAAAAGGCTATCTGTCTGCTGAAGGGTATTCATTAGCATTCTGAATCACCCCGGGAAGGCAATAGATCACGTTTCGTGCCAAGGAGGATATTTTACTGAGCGAATGAAAAGCAGGCACCTTTTCTATTTCAGGCATTTTGAGATCGGTAATATGGTTTTGCCCACTTGTCCCTAAAGTTTGAGAATGGAAATGCTCCAGAGACCCATGCACAATAGGAGCTTTCTGATAAGCAGTTCTCATTAATTTAGCCACCCAAGCATTACAAACTCTAAAATTCTTAATATAAAACAGCGGGCTATTAATTCTCCTCGTAGAACTGCCTATCCACTAAAAAGTATACATTAGAGCATGGGTACTCACACACTTTCTCTCGGGGGCCGAATTTACAGTGTGGTTTGTGGCCGAGGGCTGCACCGGTGGGGGCGGAGTCAGAGGGGGAGGGGGAGGGGCGGGGCTAAAGCAAAACAAAATTGTGACCATGAGGTTGAACACAGGTCCCTGCAGCAGACGCCTTCGTCCACTGAGCCACCAGACCCAGCATACACACATCTCTCTCTCTCTCCCTCTCCCCCTCGATCCCCCTCCCTCCCCCTCTCTCCCCCCTCCCCCTCTCTCCCCCTGTCTCTCCCCCTGTCTCTCTCCCTCCGTCGCCCTCCCTCCGTCACCCTCCCTCCGTCGCCCTCCTCCCTCTGTCGCCCTCCTCCCTCTGTCGCCCTCCCTCTGTCGCCCTCCCTCTGTCTCCCTCCCTCTGTCTCCCTCCCTCTGTCTCCCTCTCCCTCTCCCTCCCTCTCCATTAATCTCCCTCCCTCTGTCTCCCTCCCTCTCCCTCCCTCGTCTCCCTCCTGCCGTCTCCCTCCCTCCCTCTCCCTCCCTCCCTCTGTCTCCCTTCCTCCCTCTGTCTCCCTCCGTCTCCTCCCTCCCTCCCTCCCTCCCTCCGTCTCCCTCCCTCCCTCTGTCTCGCAACATCTCCCTCCCTCCGTCTCCCTCCCTCCATCTCCCTCCGTCTCCCTCCCTCCATCTCCCTCCATGTCTCTCTCCCTCCCTCTCCCTCCATCTCTCTCCCTCCGTCTCCCTCTCCGTCCCCCCCCTCCGTCTCCCTCCCTGTCTCTCTCCCTCCCTCTCTCTCCCTCCCTCTCCCTCTGTCTCTCTCCCTCTGTCTCCCTCCTTCTGTCTCCCTCTGTCTCTCTCCCTCTGTCTCCCTCCCTCTCTCTCCCTCTGTTTCCCTCTCCCTCCCTCTCCCTCCATCTCCATCCCTCCCTCTGTCTCCCTCTGTCTCCCTCCCTCCCTCTGTCTCCCTCCCTCCCTCTGCCTCTCTTCTCCCTCTGTCTCCCTCTGTCTCCCTACCTCCCTCTGTCTCCCTCCATCTCCCTCCCTCCCTGTCTCCCTCCCTCCCTGTCTCCCTCCCTCCCTGTCTTCCTCCCTCCCTCTGTCTCCCTCCGTCTCCCTCCCTCCCTCTGTCTCCCTCCCTGTCTCTCTCCCTCCCTCTGTCTCCCTCCCTGTCTCTCTCCCTCCCTCTGTCTCCCACCCTCTGTCTCTCTCCCTCTGTCTCCCTCCCTCTGTCTCCCTCCCTCTGTCTCCCTCCCTGTCTCTCTCCCTCCCTCTGTCTCCCTCCCTCTCCCTCCATCTCCCTACCTCCCTGTCTCCCTCCCTCCCTGTCTCCCTCCCTCCCTGTCTCCCTCCCTCCCTCTGTCTCCCTCCGTCTCCCTCCCTCCCTCTGTCTCCCTCCCTGTCTCTCTCCCTCCCTCTGTCTCCCACCCTCTGTCTCCCTCCCTCTGTCTCCCTCCCTCTGTCTCCCTCCCTCTGTCTCCCTCCCTCCCTCCCTGTCTCTCTCTCTCTCTCTGTCTCCCTCCCTCTCCCCCTCTGTCTTCCTCCCTCTGTCTCCCTCCCTCTGTCTCTCTCCCTCTCTCTCTCTCCCTTTGTCTCCCTCCCTCTCCCTCTGTATCTCTCCCTCTGTCTCCCTCTCCCTCCCTCACTCCGTCTCCCTCCCTCACTCCGTCTCCCTCCCTCCGTCTCCCTCCCTCTGTCTCCCTCCGTCTCTCTCCCTCCCTGTCTTTCTCCGTCTCTCTCCCTCCCCCTCCCTCCCTCTCCCTCCGTATCCACCCCTCCCTCTGTCTCCCTCCCTGTCTCTCTCCCTCCCTCTCCCTCTGTCTCCCTCCCTCTGTCTCTCTCCCTCTCCCTATGTCTCTCTCTCTCTCTGTCTCCCTCTCCCTCCCTCTCCCTCTGTCCCCCTCCCTCTGTCTCCCTCCCTGTCTCTCTCCCTCCCTGTCTCTCTCCCTCCCTGTCTCCCTCCCTCCCTCCCTCCCTCCCTCCCTCCCTCCCTGTCTCCCTCCGTCTTCCTCCCTCCCTGTCTCCCTCCCTCCGTCTCCCTGCCTCCCTCTGTCTCCCTCCGTCTCCCTCCCTCCCTCTGTCTCCCTCCCTGCCTCTCTCCCTCCCTCTGTCTCCCTCCCTCTGTCTCTCTCCCTCTGTCTCCCTCCCTCTGTCTCCCTCTGTCTCTCTCCCTCTGTCTCCCTCCCTCCGTGTCCCTCCGTCTCCCTCTCTGTCTCCCTCTGTCTCCCTCCCTCCCTGTCTCCCTCCGTCTCCCTCCCTCCATCTCCCTCCCTCTCTCTCTCCCTCCCTCTGTCTCCCTCCCTCTGTCTCCCTCCCTCTCCGTCTCTCCCTCTGTCTCCCTCCCTTTCCCTCCCTCCCTCTGTCTCCCTCCCTCTCCCTCCCTCCCTCTGTCTCCCTCCATCTCCCTCCCTCCGTCTCCCTCCCTCCCTCTGTCACCCTCCGTCTCCCTCGCTCTCCCTCTGTCTCCCTTTGTCTCCCTCCGTCTCCCTCCCTCCCTGTCTCCCTCCGTCTCCCTCCGTCTCCCTCCCTCTCCCTCCCTCCCTCTCCCTCCTTCCGTCCCCCTCCATCTCCCTCCCTCCATCTCCTTCTCTCTGTCTCCCTCCCTCCGTCTCGCTCTTTCTCCCTCCCTCTATCTCTCCCTGTCTCTCTCCCTCCCTCTGTCTCCCTCCCTCTCCCTCTGTCTCCCTATCCCTCCCTCCGTCACCCTCTGTCATCTCACCCATGTATGTGTCAGCCCTCAGCCTGGCCTGAGACAGCTTCCCAGCGCGCACACACAGCCGCCCTGAGACAGCTTCCCAGCGCACATACACAGCCGCCCTGAGACAGCTTCCCAGCACTCACACACCCGCACCCGAGTACTTCACAGGTCTTTAAAAGACCATTTACATGTTAATAAAGCTTTGTTGTATTTCACCTCTTAGGCCCCTGCATCTCCACTTTGACAATCACTGGAATCCCCCGGCCCCCACAGAGCAGAGTCTCAGATTCCAGGCTGCTGCAACCGGCAGTGTTTGCTAACACTATTGAATTTTTTTTAAAAACACATGTAGGATGTCTGCAAGGTCCGCGGGCCGCCGAGGAAGGCTTGCTGGGCCGCTGGCGGCCCGCGGGCCGTACTATGAGTAACCCTGCATTAGAGCATAGCTTAAAGTTGCAAAAGAGGTAATTTGGGTAGAAATTGATTCTTATTATCCAAGAGAACTCCGAACTATGCTGTTTCTTATACAGTTCTGAGTTTGTGCTTCTCCACACCCAGCACTCCTACAATGTACTGCCTACGAGTATGGACGATGTGCAACTCCAACGGTCTGGAGTCTGTCTTATTGCACCAACACCCGAGTACTTCGCAGGTATTTAAAAGACCATTTACTCTTTAACGAGGCTTTATTGTTCTTTTACCCCTTCTTAGAGCCCCTGTATCTTCACTCTGCCGATTGCTGGAAGAATTAGCCCCCCCAGGCGCCCTGAATTCCACGCATCGCAACCAACCTCCACCCCAGGGCTTTAGATGGAAATACAGAAGCGCTGGCACGTTTGCTCCTGATAAGTGCTTGCTCTCTATCCTAAAGTGTTTTATAGCAGAACTGAGAAGCACAGGTACTCTCCTTTTCAAATTACTCAGTGCCGGACCATTTAAAGCACTGCTAAAGCCACAACAAATCGCTAGTTTAAGTGAGCACATGTGTGCATTGTCAATTTAAATAAATGTGGAAAAATACTAGCTGTAGAGTCTTCTTTTGCTTGTGGCAAAAATAAATATGGATAAATACAGACGGAAATGGCAAGAAAATAAATACCATAAAACCGGGAGCCCTAATTGTAATTTTGGTGACTTGGCTGGATTGTGATGTGAAAGATTGATAAGAAACTGTGTGCAGGGTTCCTGTAGTGACAAACATCTTGACACAGCTGTTCTTGCACTATTGGTATCCCCCTTGTCCTTCAAAGGTATGACAGAAAGTTGCTGTTGGTTTTCTTGGTCCTTTCCAGGTTTTAGCCAACCAGCTGAGGTATTTTCATGTTTTCTGTTGGGGAGAAGTGAAGGGAGTATCTGAATCCACAACTAGCAGTGTTATAGGTTTCTTTAAAGCAGTGTTTGCTAAAGAAGGTGTGCCATGTGAAACGTTAACAGACAGTGGTGTTCAGTTGTCTTCTGCGGTTTTGAAAAACATTCTTCATGAGTGTGGTATTAAACATTCTTACTCTCAATTTAATGATAAATTGGTAAGATTTAATAAAACGTTAGTTGAGTGTGTTCACTGTGCCCTTAGATCAAGAAAGGATGGTTCAGATGCCATTAGGGAATTGTTCTGGCTTATCGTACAACACCAAATTCTGTTACTTGAAAAGTTCAATTTGAAAGGATGAGGGGTAAAGTGGTATCTGATCTTTCAAGGTTTGGATGGGAAATGTCGGGTTTCAAGAAGTAGTGTGAAGTTGAATAATGATGAGCGAAGTGTGACACAGTATGTTCATGAAAGTGTGTCAAGCAAGCAGAAGAGTGCTAAGTTAAATGTTAGTGATTGGGTGTGCATGAAGGATCCTTTGCTGTTAGGAAAAGAGTTGTGCAAATTCATGGAACCTGTACACGTTATTTACGTGTGGGGAAATGCAATGCGTATCTCTAATGGTCAGTGGTAGAATTCTTTGTTGGTTGCCAAAATTGGCAAATGCAGTTTGGCTATTGACTGGAAGAAATGTGATGGGAGAAGCATTGTAGAAATGGAGTAGACTTGGTCGCTCCACATAAGGAAACTTTTCGTCATGATCAGGCTCAACAATTTCTACAGCCTCGTAGGAGGCTTCAAACAAAATATGTTCCTCATAGCTTATTGGCCTGGTGTTCTTGTACTCCATAGCCCTCTGGTAAATGTTAATGAATTGTTCTCCTTTTGTATGTTCATTAGTGTTTGTGGTCTGTGTTTGTAACATAGTTATTGTGTCTGTGTTATGTGGGTAATGTGTGGGTGTTTTGTGCTTTTTGTTGTTTTGTGTGGAAAGGGGAGAAGGGTGGCATTCTGACATTTGTAATGCCTGTCTGTCATTCCTATGTGTATTATCGCACTGGTTATGGTAATATTATTTTTATAGAATATAGAATGTATATGTTTGAGTATGGAGAGCTGTTGATGCGGAGCTCCTGTGCCTCATGTGCATTTACTCTTCTGTATTTAATAGAGTAAACTCGTATTTTCATAAGACTTGATGTAGATTTTTTCAATTCACAGGTCATTATCAGGGAGGGAGGAAGGGATGTAGATACTAGGATTGAGAAGGATAATCGGAAAATTAAGATTACCTGTAAATAATCTGCACAGTACCTCCTCAATCGTACCTCATCCCAGTCCTTTCTATTATGAAGCTGTTGGAACGCTGAATACATAAGGACCTTAAATCAAAAGAAGCTCTCAAGATAATGCAAACACCTCTACATTTTAGGCAGAAATATAGCCGCACAGAAGAAAATAATTGCAATGTGGAATTCAAATTTCTGGTCGCAAAGTAAAAGTCCTTTTGATTCATCAAGTCTAAATGATAGTGTTTTGCAAAGGTCAAAGGAACTGTCCAAGTAGCTACTTAACAAATGTCCTAAATGATGGCCCATTCAGCTTCTGCCCAAGAGGGCACCATACCACAAGTGGAACAGCTCTGAATTGGCTCAGCAATAGAAACCGTCTTCGATCGATAGGTTGTAGAGATGGTTTAATTGACCCACCTACTGAGGGAAAAGATTTAGGTTCCAAGCTTACAACCCTGCTTGAAGGGATCAAAGTTAATAAAAGGATTGTCACAAAGCCTGAATTCAGCTGTGCAAGAAAGATAAATTCAGATGAGGGAGTGTGAAAAAAGGAATAAAACCAATTTCGTGATCCATGTGAAAAGAAGAAGCAACCTTAGGTCAAAAATCTGGACTCAAGCAAAGAACCAGCCTGTCTGGGAAAATCCTGAGCTAGGGAGCTTTCACAGACAAGCATCTCAAATTGTAATAACGGCCACTAAGAAAACCTTAAAGTTTAAAATCTTTAAAGCAACCTTTTCAAGGAACTTAAATGGTGGCAGCTGTGATTCTCTGAAGACTAAAAGAAGATACCAAGAGAAAAACCACTAACCTGCTAAGGGAACTTTGAAGAGAAAAAATCCCCTTACAAATGACTTCCCAACTATTTCATCTCTGAAAGGCCACTCGAAGGACTATGACCACCTTAATTGCTGCCTCTTTACACTAGGGGTGGAACCTGATAGCCTTAAATGGAAATCATCTTCAGGAAATTAAAGAATCCATTTAGGCAAGCATGTACAGGGATCAAAAACATCCTCAGACAAAAAAGAAAAGGATTTCCAATCATGGTCAAACGATTTCCTAGTAGATGGCAGTGAGGCAGCTGACCAGCAGCCTCATTAGAAGACCGAACTAGATGCTGTAAGCCCGTTTACTCACAAATAGACAGGCACAGATAGAGATAATTTACCAGGGACTAGAGCTAATTTTAACATGAGAAACCAACTCATCCGGGGCCAGAAGGGAACTGCTCGAATTATGTCAACTTCTGGAGATGTACTAAATGCCTGGGAATTAGAGGTATCATGAGGGAAGGGCCAGGGAGAAATGAACACATCCACACACCATGCCTTTGGCTCGAAACCCTTGAGATATACAAGGAAGATGAGCAATTCTGCTTTTTTACTTTGTTTGTGACAACACTCCTCTGCTGTTCTATTTCAAACTTTCTCTCTTTACTGACTTTAATTTTCATTTTTCATATTTATATCTCTCCTTTCATATTTTCTCTACGTTTTTACTTATTCTTTTTTCTTGACACTATCCCAAAACTATGCTAATATAGGGGACTTTCACTACCTATCTTGTACTACCTGGTATGTTTTTATGATGTCATTTATGATGTTTAGAAAGTATTACATATGATATCTTACATGACATTTAGTGCACTATGTGCACACATTACCTGTTGTAAGTTGTTCACTGATTTGGAATATGTGTTTTTTTCCATTCGGTTTTTGTGTTTTATGTTTGTTTTTGATTATCATGTATGTTAATCCTTCATTTTCTACTCGCGAGTGTGGTTAAGATGTAATACAACCTGTCTTTTTAACATAGCAACCACATGCTCTGTTTGCTTAATATTATTTCTTACTGTTTGCAGTAACCATCTGATATTTGTATCCATTAATTGTAGCCAATATAAATATTATTTATCTTTTGCTTTACTTTATGTGTTTAATTTTCTAGTTTGTAGCTATGTACTATATTTAAAGATTACGTTTGTTATGTGTGTATTCTTCCCCCTTGTTTGTGTAATATGTGTGTCTCATATGTTGTATGTATTTATTCTATTAACAGCCCTGAAGAAGATGGACGAAATGCATTGGCTGTCATTTCTGTGTATACGTGAAACTTTATTATATATAAAAAGAATTAAGAAAAAAGACAAGAATCATAATTGTGACTGTTGATTATTGGTTTGGTGCATCTCTACGCTTGTTATAGTAATTTGTAACCATTTTTTGGTGGCTGCACCTAGACAGCAGGTGCTTGTGGTGTGTGCACACATTTGTATTTATGCACGTTTAGAGATATTAGTTGGAACAACGGGTCTGGTGTAGTTGGTCTTTTGGTTCACTGTCTTTGTTTTATTTGGTATTTGGATGAGCATTGTCTAGACTGGCAAAGAGGTCCACTCTTGGAGTGCCAGTAGATTTACTTCTGCCCAAAAATAAATGTGGACAACAAATAGAGCAAGTGATGTTGAACCTGTTCCGGATTGATTGAATACATAAGACTTAGCCACTGTATTGTGTGAATGAATATGAACTTACTGACCTTGCATTAGCGGTGATAAATAAAGAACAGCCCTGTGAATTTCTGCTAGTTCGTTCCAGTTGTAGATGTGCTCCAGAGCTGACTGAGATCACTGTATCTGTGCTATAAGAGACCCCAGTCGACTCAGAGATTATATGCAACCTGGAGGTAGCTTGGTATACTGTCGGAGCGTCATTAGGTATGAAAATACAACTTGACCCGATCAATTTGCACACTCCACCACGATCTGCAAGAACAAAATCTAAGGCAACTCGATTTTGTAAGGTTATAAGACGGTCCGCCTGTAGTTCTGCCATGATATTACTTAAGGCTCCTACAGTGATGTCTATTGTGGTCTCTACGACACGGACCAGTTGCCTTATATTTCTGCTGTTGGCCATTGGACCCCAAAAAGGAAGAAATCCTTTGAGGAAATCTCCTCCCTCTTGTCCTGCTGTGTCTTTCGAATCAATAATCCCTCTGCCATATCTGTTCCGATGATAGTTTGCAGAAGCGGTGAATGTAGGGGGAAGAAGGAAAGCTATATAGCAGGTACCAGAAAAACCCGTTGGCAACCACGTGTAAGCCCTATTGTGGCAGATAAAATACGTGCCTTGAGATGGCACTAGAGGAGGCGAGTTCTGAGAGGAGTAAACGTATGTGTGGGAACAGTTGTTTCTTTGTATGGTGTCAGAAGACCGATCATTTATTTGCAGACAGAAATTTCCCTGATGAGGAATAGTCCAAATTGGTGGAGATTTTCTTTGTTTGACCTTATCACTAAGGCTAGTGACATAATGGGTGACGTTCCAGTTTGTATACGCTTTCTTTTCGTCAATGGAAATCTTACTATTTTCCATGATTTTAGCCATAGCTACCATTCCCTTAATTAATGAGCTATGACTAAAATCTGGACCACCAATATAGGAACTAACGGATCGTTTGAACTTGCTTTGGCAGGCATTGGAGAAAATGACAAAATAAGCCCAAGCAGAACCCTCATAAGAAAACGGGAGAACTAAATATGGCATTCCTTTCTCTGTGGTATGTGGCATAAGTCCACACACCCAACAGTCAGTCATATTGACCACTAACTGGTGTTGATGTAATAACTGGACAAATGAATTGTTGTAATATTCGGTTCTTCTAATGAGTTCATGTTGAGGAAGGGTATGAAATAGATGTGGAGAGACAGTAGAAGAAGACGAAGAGGAAGAAGGAGAGACAACTTTTTGCTGCAGAGCATAAATAATCCAACCTATAAACGCCAAAACAATACACAATAATATAATAACACATAAGGTTATATTAAAACGACTGTACATTATTTTACAGGATTCTTTCTTCATTTCATCCTTTCTCTCTCTTTTGCCTAGTGTAGTTTCCATCTTTCTAATGGATGCTCACGGCAATCTTCCTCGATCACTCAATTATGATTATCTGCCATCCTATGACACTGCAAGTCCTGCAGGCCTATTGCCACTACTCAGGTCACAATCAAGACTCCTACCGTGACCCTGAAACCGGGACAGAATACTACACAAGAGAGAAAAAAATCTTAAGTGTTCTTTGATCTAGGTCTCAAATTATAATGTTCTTTATTTGGTACAGTCTGGTCTTGGAACAATGTTCGTGGATTTGTCGTATCCAAGCGACGATGTGGTGTTATCGCTTTCTGCAGAATGTCGTCGTCCTCTTTCTCAGACAGTGTCCCATTCAGGCGTGCATCACTAAAGGGCACAAATCGTGGAACCTTCTCACTCTCAGAGTCACCAATGCCCCTACGCACCCATTGATCGTAAGGTAAAGGCAAAAGCACTTTCTTACAATGCACGCCGTGAATCCAATTTTTCTTTCCTTCGACTTTGACTGCTGTTCTCGTAGTTAAAAGTACTAACCGAGGCTCCTTCCACCTGGGCTCCAAATTTTTCGTCCTTTGGAAATTCTTGGTGCAGACCCAGTCACCTGGTCGGATGGAATGACCTGGATCTGTGGAAGCCTCCGGTAAAGCACTCTGAACCTGTTGATGGAGAACACGCAATTTAGTCGTAAGATCATGCAAGTAGTCGATCAACATTGGATATGGCAAGTCTGAGTATTTCTTAGGGCGAGGGACTCCCCATACATTAGCCGGGCATCCAAAAACCACTTCGTAAGGGCTAAGTCCCAAACGAGAGTGTACTGCAGTTCTGGTGGACAGCAGAGCCAATGGTAAAGCATCGGGCCAATTGAGTCCTGTACTAGCCTGAATTTTCGCTAGTTTTAACTTCAGTGTACCGTTGTAGCATTCTACTAAACCCGCTGACTGTGGATGATTTGCCGCATGGAACTTTTGCTTGATATCAAGACCCGCACAAACTTTTTGCATGACTTGGCCCACAAATTCGCTCCCATTGTCACTCCAGACAATGCGCGGCAAACCAAACCTGGGGAAAAATTCTTTTAGTAAAGCTTTAGCTGTGGATAAGGCTGTGTTGTCTTTTACAGGGTATGCTTCTATCCATCTTGAAAAGGCGCATACTACCACCAGAACGTATTTGAGATTGTTGCATCGTTCCATGTGTATGTAATCGATCTGCAACACCTCAAATGGATATGTTGGAGGAGCAAAGTGACCCGCTGGAGTTGGGGTTCCCTTTCCTGGATTGTACATTAAAGAAATAATACAATGTTTCACCACATTGTCTGCACACTTTGGGATACCTTCATTTTGCCACACTGGAGCCAGAAGTTTGCATATACCTTTTGCACTTAAGTGGGCTGGACCATGCGCCATAGTAACCACTGGGAGTACATAGGCATCTGGTAACAGCCAACGTTGGTGTTCAGATAATTCTACCCAACAACCCATCTCATATAACATTCCCGTACTTTCCTTCCACCTACTTAATTCCTTCTCTGTAGCCTCTTTCTGAATCAATTTTACACTTTCTACTGTATTCTCATACATTCCTCTCTCTCTGACCCAATTCGCAGGACCCGCCACATACATTCGACTTGTAACATCTCTCGGTGTATTTTTCGCTACTTCATCTGCAAATGCATTTCCTCGGCCAACATCATCTGTAATCTTTTTGTGTGCACTACACTTCACGATCGCTATTTGGGCAGGCAAAGAAAGTGACTTAAGAAGATCAGTCACTAATTGACCAAGTTGTATTTTAGTGCCATGAGAAGTAAAGAAACCCCTTTCTTTCCAAAGACGTCCAAAATTGAACGCTACACCAAAGGCGTATTGGCTGTCGGTGTACACGTTCACTCTCTTTCCTTTTGACAACACACATACTCTCGTCAAAGCTATCAATTCTGCTGCTTGAGCTGATTTATGTCTGATACGTGCGGTTTCCACAACTGTATGTAGGTAGTAACAGCATAGGCTGCAACTGTATCTCCATTAGGAAGCTTGAAACAAGAACCATCCACCCATAAAATTCCATCCGGATTTTCTAGCGGTGTATCTTTCAAGTCAATTCTTCCTTTTGTCTCTTCCTCGGTACGGAGGAAACAATCATGTTGTTCTTGGTCATCTTTGTCTACTGGAAGAGGCAACAAAGTAGCTGGATTTAGAGTATTACATCGTTCGATGTGAACGTGACTAGCCAAAAGCGTCAACTCATATCCAGACAAACGAGCACTCGTAAGATGCTGCGTTTTTGTTCGGTTTAGTAAGGTATGCACTGCATGCGGCACCATAACAATAAGTGTGTTATCTTGCACTATTCCAGCAGACTGTCGAATAGAAATGGCTGCTGCTGCTGTCGCTTTGAGACAACTAGGCAATGCTTTAGCTACTGGGTCTAACGTAGCCGAAAAATATGCACATGGCCGCTGTTTGTCTCCAAATCGTTGCGTTAAAGGGCACGCTGTTCTTGAGTCAACACACCTCGACCTCTACCTCTGTTTGCTGACTGGAGGCCAGCACGACCTCGTGGAGCAGATAATGCTCCATTGCGCTGCAATAAAACCGGACAACTACTTTTAAAATGACCTTCCTCTCTACAATAGGCACATTGATTAGGTTCTAACAAAGGTCGCGGAATGTATGGCTCAGGTTTTTGATACAACCTCTGAAACTGCGGAGGCTGTTGAAATTGAGGCTGAGCATGACGAGGAGGATAAGCTTGTTGCAAGAGAACCTTCGTTTTTAATTCTTTCGTCTTTTTCTCTTGCTTTTCTTTTTCTTCTTTATCTCTGTTTTCGTAATATTGTGCAGTAGCCAATATCTGGGCAGAAGAAGAGACAGCCCATGAGCTTTCAGAATCTTTCAATTTGTGTGACAGCTCGGGAAGCAAATTAAATACGAATTTGTCCACAAATAATCGCTGACCACCCTCTGTAGCCATATCTTGACCACTGTGATCAATAAATGTCTCCTCGAAACGAGTGAAGAAATCAGAGACACTCTCATCTTTCTTCTGTTTGCATGCTACTAATTTATCCCAATTAACTCTCAATGCAGGCATCATGGTTTTCATTAATGTAATAATCCTACCAGGGAGTTCCGAAATCAAAGCCTCAGGCTTTGCACCACCCACTTGGTCTCTATCTGTGGCAGTTATAACATCCCAATTAGCACCTAATTCCTGTGCGTGATTCTCTTTACGAATCTTAGCCCATATTGTCTGTGGAATTACATTTCCCATCAACATATCGATATCAGCTAGGTTCATGATGCAAGCATCAACTGTCTGTGATAATTCTTTATAATAACCTGCAGGTTTTTTACGAGGATCCGGTAGAGTCTGTTTAAGGGCCAAAACTTCAGATCTCTTCCAGGGTACATGTACCCATATACGTTGAAAATGAGCGGGAATAACTGGATTATTACCTACTGCTGCAACCTCTTCCTTCCATACTGGAGGAACCTCTCTCATGGGATCATTTTTCAGTGTCAGTTTAACCGACGGATCAGAATCAAGGAAAGTCTGAGAGGATAATAAGTTTCTAAAGGAAATAAGTGTCCTTACAGCATTTTCAGCTTTGGAGCCCACAATAAGTCCCTTATCAAAGTCGGCCTGAACATCTAACAGACCCTGTGGAATCGGACTCGAATTCACATCCTCCCATTCTTTAATGAAAGTATCACACATTACATCGAAAACATATCTTTGCGTGGGCGCATTCCATTGTGAGAAGGTAGGCATAATATCGGGCATACTATACTGAGGACCCTTCTTGATCCATTTACGTGCGAGAGAGTCCAACCTTTCTCGTTCTTCAAAATCTGGGAACTGACTACGGGATTGTCTTCGAGCAAAAGGCGCAGACATATTAAAAGCTTCAAAGAAAGGAGATAGAATACCAGTGACGGTGTCCGTGAGACGCTTACGCACAGACGGAGAATTGGACATAAGAATAGGGGACAAGGTATTAGGCGAACTAGTGGAAGGAGAACCGGTAATTGCAGGAGGAGCAGAAGGCAAAGGAGATCGAAGATCAGGAGATGAGGGCAAAGAAGTTGAAGTTAAAGGCAAAACTGGCAGAGGCGGTAATACTGGAGGAGACAAATGCGGAAGAGCCGGAACAGGCGGAGGTACCACTGGCAGTTGAACAGGCTGTAACAACTGGGGTGCATTAGTACCTAGTACATAGGGCGGAGGCAACCTCAATAAATGGGACATTAGGGGATCTTCTTCTAAATCTTTCTTGTTATCGGAAGGGGAAACAGGCAATACCGGATAACGTTTATCTATCGCCATACGATGCTGTCTTTCTGAAATTTCCATCGCATTATTAATTTCTTCATCTTTGAATTGTTGGGAAGCCTGTATAATTGTCATACCCTGTGCTCTTCTATCTCGTTTTGCTTGCTTAATTTCTTTCTGTTTGGCTTCCTTACGCCAAAGGCGGAAAGAGTCAAACATTGCCGGCCGGGCTTTTCCTTTGAATAGAACTGCTTCTAAATTATCTAGCACATCAGGCTCAAAGCTACCATTTTCTGGCCATTTTAGAACACCATCTTTCTTCGTGTATTGGGTCCATGCCTCGTTAAAGGCAATGGGGCCAACACCATGTTTTGAATAGAGCTCATATGTGGGAGTTCCAACCGAAGGAATCGGACAAGAGTCCTCAAGCCGGGAATCCCTATTACAACCAAAGCAACAAAGTTTTCCAAACTTAGTCAGACCAGGCATCTCGTGATTTCACCTGACTGTTCACAAACTTCAAGGGGGTAAAACTCAGTTTACGCAGCACAAATGCACTTACCCTCGGCTTCGGCTATTGCAATAGTCGAATCTAAGAACCAGAGGTACTACGGAACAAAGGACAAAAATTGTGGGCGCGACCCACGAAAATACTTAACTAAGGACGTCTACTTACACCAACAGAGGCCCGTCTATCGTCTCGCCTTACCATACATCATCAAAGGAAGGGCCAAGGCAGGGCTGCAGTCAGGGCAGCAGTCGTCAGTAGCCGTCAGGAAGGAGTAACTGCGCTGAAAAAGACCTTCGGACCACTTTCGACATACAAGGGTCGCTTGACGTGGCTCGCGATTCCTCCAGAATTTTCTTGCGGGGTTCCTCACGACCTTCGGGCAGAATCGGTACCACTGAAGCCGCCCAACATTGGGCGCCAGTTGAAGAACCAGAACCTTTTGGGCCTGGCGGGGCAGGGTACGCCTTAATCTCCTGGGTTCTCCTGCTCAGCTACACAGAGACACAGGACACTCTGTCGGCGTAAAAGATCAGATTTATTAGCTGCAGCTAGTACAGTTGTCCCAGAAGTACACAAGGTAGGTTGTCAGGAGACTGCCACTTCACTCCGTGGCGCACAATCTTTTATACCATATGGGTAACATATACATTAACCAAATACACACCCAAAATATACAAGAAAGAGCCAATAAGAAAAGTTGAAAAACAGGACAGAACCAATAGGAAAGGTTTGAAAACAAAGTGACAGATGACTCGAAGAAACCTCTCCTCCAACTATGTTTGTCACCCCTCCCTTAAACTAATTCATTAACGGATTCGTAAGTAACTTGCATGTGGCGAGATACGTTTGTGTGTGTTGGAGGACAGTTGTGAAACGAGAGAATGCTAGCAGAGGACAGTGAAGGCCAGAAGATAAGATAAAGTCAGAAAAGAATAGTGTGAACCAACAGATAGTTGAGACGGGGATTAGGAAAACCAGACAGGGATTAGTGTACTCGGCCAGACCTAACACCAGCTTTGCAAATAGAGGCAGAAGGCTAATTTTGACACGAAGCTGCAGAAAAAGCAGAAAAAGACTTCGATCGTCATGCTGCCTGAGTGAGGGCAACACAAGATGGCGGCGGAGCACAAAATGGCGGGTCGATACGATCACAATTGAAAATCGAAGTTCCTCAGTATCACTCCTACCTATTTCACTTGCATCTATAGTAATTATTATAAGGGGTGGGGTGGAGATTGGGGATCTTCTCTTTTAAGTTTTAAAGGGCTTGACCACTAATGACAATTCTGCTTTATTGATGAAGATACGAGAATTGGAAGTTTGGTATTCTGGGAAGAAGGAGGCCAAACCTGAAGCAGATGCCTGACACAATATCCTGTGTGGTAGGTAAGTCACAAACATGTAGGATGCCTACAGAAACAAGTATTACAATATCAAACCCAAACATTAGTGCCAAATAAAATAAAACACCTTTTGGAATAAGTTCCCCTACCAATGGACTTCCGAAATCTCCATGCATTTGTAACCAAAAGGGACTTCCCATGTCTCCTTGTATTTTGAACCAGTCGCTGGCTTGAGCACTGGGTCTTGACAGGAGATTGGATAACTAGAGCCTAAACTTCTCTTTCCCTGCTTCGGGTAGATAGACAATTCCTTTTGCAGTCTGATATCTGGCTCCAATGAAGTTTAGATCTTGAGAAGGAATGCAATGTGACTTTTTTGATGTTGATCAGGAAGCCATGATTGACAAGAAGCTGACCGACCTTGGTTGTGTCCTGACACATCCCTGTTGAAGATCGAGCGTGGATTACCCAGTTGTCCAGGTAAAGGTGTAGCTTGTTTCCGGAATTGTGAACCAGTGCTATTAGTGGAGCCAATACATTTGTGAATATTCTTGGAGCTAAAGTCAGTCCGAAAGCCAACACCTGAAATTGCTAATGTCAATTTTGGGCAAAGAACCTTAGATATTTCTGGTGATTCAAGTTAAATGGAATATTAAGGTATGCATCCTAAAGATCTTTGGACATCATTCCACTCTGGGAGGAACTAATGGGCTACTTTTTTTTTTATCAAAGTCCCGATTCTGAAATGAAGCATATTTAGATTCTTGAGATTGATGAGCAGCCTAAAATCCCCTCAGGAGTTTGCACAAGAAAAATTAAAGAGTACACTCCTTTCCCCTGCTCTGTCTTGGCAGCTGGTACTCCGGCTTTCTTCTCCAGCATGTGTGAAATTCCTTTTAAAAGAGCCCATGCTTGGCTTGATCTCTGGGCCAAGCTGTTGCCACCCCTTCTGAATCTGGAAGCATCTGCAAAAATTCCAGACGGCAGTCAAGGTAAACTACTTCTAATGATCATACCTCTGAAATGTAACCTGCCAAGATCATATCGAATAGAGTGAGCCAAACTCATACAGGGGCATCGAGAAGGGGAGATGCACATTCAAGAATGCTGCCGCTTGGGTTTTGAAGAAAAGAAGGGTTTTGGATTTTTCACCTCTCTTGTTTTGAAAGGAGGATAAATGATACTTTCCTTCACTCATTTGCGGGTAAGAGCTTCTCATGCAAAATGTATTAAAGGAGTGCTTGGATGGTTGAGATTATTAAATTGAATCTTAAATGCCTGAGCATATTTCACATTCTTAAACTCCCTTCTAAGAAGGTCCTCCATCTTGTTACGAAAAAGGTGTGATCCAAGACATTGGAAGGTGTGATAGGCCAAATTCTTACTGCCTTCCGGCCTCTCAAATATGTTGCTTAAAACTCTATCTGTGCCAACACAGTGGAACAGTCTTTACCAGCCTGTGCAGCAGACGCAGCTGTCTGAAAATCATTACTGAGAAGCATACACTACATAAAAACCCTACTCTGGTTGCTAGATTGAAACTAGTAGCTCAATTTAAATGCTGCCTCCACTCTTCTGCCCTTTGCATTCCCCAAGGATGCAACCTCCAAAACCACAGATGATCTGGTGCCAGATTAGGCAATAGGAGGTCCACTTTTATTATTGCAGAAGATAAAGGTCCCCCATGGCCAAGTGATACATCCTGGGCAAGAACCCTGGCATATCTGCTTTAGAAGGACCCTTCCACTCCAGCAGAAGGGGATTCTTATGATAATGAACCTGGAACAAAGGTGAACTGGAAGTAGGCATTATCTCCTCATAACGCAAATGATTGTTCTCGTCCCTGTACTTAAACTGAAGGCACTCCGAACGACCTCACACAAATGGTCCTCTATACTTGAATACAGTACTGGCTCTGAATCAGGAGAGTCTACCTCAAGACAAAACTAACAAAGGAGAAGATGCTGAAGAACTGAAGAGCAGCTTTGAACATACCATGGCATATGGCCCTTCCCTGAAATATTTCCAGATTTCTTTAAATTATAAGAGAGGAAAGAGACTAGAGCCAGAAGGTGGTCAAAATGCACATATAAAGGATAACCAAGGTCTGCCTTGTGAAGTTTAGCAGAGGAGCGTGCCTTTTTGAAGTATGCTTTCTGTGCTCCACAGTGACTTTAAGCACTACACAACTATACTGGGGGGATTGCTTAAATGGATCAAGCCTCAGGAACCCCTAGCCAGCCAGAGTATTTCCTATGGTATAATTTCCATTTTTTTTGCCCATGACAGGCAGTCCAGGCTTGCCTAAATAAACTGGAAGCCACTGCAGCCCCAGGAGAATCCTCCCAGAACACAACAGGAATGATAACCTCTGTTAAATCCCACCCTGAGTACAATTTGGCAGGAAATAAGCTACTCATAGCACTTAATAAAAAGCAAATAGATATGCTACCTCGAGTAACTACTTACCTACTCTGGGTACCAACAGAGAGGATTTGTAACTAAAGATGTGTTTCCAAGGCTGGCACTCAGACTGGAAGCACTGCTTACTCCAGAACGCTGACTCGCAGGACCCCGGTTGCAAGATTACCCTCCTGAAACTTACACTGATACAATAGAGGTGGATTTAAAGATAATTCTATACCTGACTTAAAGAGCAAAAGGAAGCTCTGATCCCCATATATGTACCTTAGTTGTTTTTCTGTGGTAAGCCCAGCTAAACCACATAATGACATCCTTCTAAATACGAAAGAGAGCTTGGTTCCGCACAGTTCTGGTGTTGAAAGGAAGCAAACAAAAGGAGCACATTTTGCATATTTGTATTTATTCCTTAACAATCCACACAACCACACATAAAATTGCCAACAAGTGAAGACACACATATATTTCTTTTTAAAAAGTAAGACCTATCGCCTTTGCCAATGCTTGTTTCCAGGAGGCTGAAATAGGAAAATCATTTGTAAATAAATACCTCATTAAGGTGTCCTCAAGCAACTTCACCCTCTTCGTGTTGTTAAGTGTCTGTTTGAAAACTGTATTGCATTTGAATTCATCTTGCCTGTGTTAAGTGATTGTAGGTGCTTTGGTTGCACACATGGGGTTTACTTAGCTTTGCACATATCCACGAGGGCAGGTGTTTGGTTATTGTTTCTAAATATCGTTCATAGCATGTAACAGAAAGTATTTGTACTTTTGAGGTGTCAACAACTTTCCATCACATATACATGTTAGTTTTTCTTACCAAATGATAGAGGTATGCAGGCACTGGATAGGACATAATTAGGCTGTCATGTTTTAGGTTTAAACCTATAATAACTGATAATACCCCACCGAAAAGCAAATAGCCCTCATCAGTGTAAACATATAAACACTGAAAAAACACCTGCACAAACTAAATGCCATTCAAAGAAAGGAAAAGGAGAGTGAAAGAGTCATTTTTATTTCTTCCTGTAGGGGCCAATACAATGTAACTTTGTTATACAAGGTAGCAGCAATAAAGACTGGGCTAACATTATTCTGCTTGAGTTTTGTTTAGGAATGTCACAAAAATAATGTTTCTTCTTCCTTTTGCTTTTTTTTTGTTTTTTGGTCTTTTGTCTAAAGATGTAGGGTTTAGAAGCATGTTTTAGGTCTTGTTTAATTATTTTATAAACTACAGGAGAATCAGGAAATATCAAAATCATATTTGATATTTTGGCTACGTTTGATTCTTTCACTGATAGATAAAATGGCTGGTTTCATAAGAATATTTCCTTATATATACTATCACATTTACCCACAGAGAATGGCTAAAAACCCTTAATACATCAGCCCCCTTTTCTAGTGAGTCAGTATTGATAGTACGAGAATTGCCAAACACCCCACGCTTTAAACATTCAATGCAAGGTTTAGTGCCAGGTATATGTGAAAAGATTATTGTCACCAAGCATCTGGGATAGTGGTAAAAAAAATGACACCAGACTTTTGGAAAACATGGAATGCAGTGTCACATGGAATGCTGCTGAAAAAAGTTCTTACCAATTTCAAAAGAAATTGGAGGGATATTGCTTGTATTTGCAGTAATTCAGCTACATACATGAAAAAAAGTTTGATGAACTGTCAAATTGATATCGGAGCTGAAGTGCTTCCCTCTAAGAGATCCTTGCTACTTGTTTGATGGTATGCTGAAAGCATATTTACAATCTTCATAGTGATTATGCCAAAGGCAAGAAATGTGAGGATCTTCTGTCGCATATTGATAGTGATGTGAAAAAAGTACATCCTTCTGCATTCTTAGATTTTTACAGGAAAACTTGACTACTCTAGTGAACATAAAAAAAACTAGATTCTGAAAACACCCATGTCTACCAAGTGTTCAGCATAATTGGTGTAGATGTGAAACATCTCCTTCAGAGTAGGCTCCATGTTAGAGTGCTTGACACTTGTTAAGCAAAGACCTGTTAAGGAGCAATTCAGGAACTTTTATTTTGCAATGTATGAGAATGGCTTGCAATGATGCATAGAAATGATCCTTCACCAATCATGGCATTTGAAGTCAATGAAGCCTCACTGTGGTACTCTTCACAAGTTCTAGATCCCTTACGTTAAGGGTAATTTTCTCCGGAGTTTCAGAAGTGCTGCATCATTTTTGACCGCTTCAATAACTCTGAGAGCATATGTGCCCAGTTCAATGCATATGTTGCAGAACCTGTCTCAGAGAATCGCAATTTTCAGGTGCACCAGTATTGGCATGATAAGCTATGTCAGTGGTCAGAGTTAGCAAATTGCGCACTGGCTGTTTTGGCGTTGCCCGTCTCAAGTGCCAATGCTGAGAGGGCCTTTTCACAGATAAAAGTCTACATGGAAAGGAAAGAGCGAGCGTGCATGACCAAAGAGTCACTGAAGAAGTATTGTATGGTGTACTACAATAAGTTTGATTTGTAAAAACTCCCCTGTCTTTTTGCCTCTACCTCCTGTATTTTTGATGTTATGCTGGACTTTGTTTTTTCTGGTTTAGGTACTCTAGGTACTTTATCACTCCTGATTAATGCTAACGTGGAAGTGCTCCATTTAACATTGTGATTCTTATTGGTTATCCATGATTGGTTTATTTAAAGACCTAACATATTTACTCACAGGTTACTGACCATGAATGCAGCATGTTAAGAATATTCGTATTTAATCATTCTTCTGACAAAGAATTTGAGTACAACACCTGGCCTCAAACCTGCTTTTTGGGAAGGCAGTAGCAAGTAGGCTGTTGTGCAGAGTCTCTTTGTATTATGCTTCAGGAGATGCTTCCTACAGCTCAGATAACCAATCCACTTTGTCTACTGTTGATTGTTCTGGGTATAACAAAATATCTCCCATATTTCTAGTAAAATACATGTAGTCTTCCCAAGAGAGAAAGAATGTTACCATTTGTATTCTTGTTGAGAAGGTTTCTCATAAGGCAATAATCCAACACGAATGACCAATGAAGCCTAACTGCTGTGTAAAAGATTGCTTTAAATTCAAAGGGAAATATTTGAACATGACAAACATTTGTCTGTATAAACACACACAGTATTTATTTATTTAGTTAACACATTTGTATAGCGCATTAGGACCCACAAATATTGGGTCTCTTCCCGAGTATCACATTGCATGAAATAGAACAAGGATGATAGTGATGAACTGAAATGTCAAACTGATAGGGAAAATGGAAAAATGCTAGTCATTTTACCTAGTATTCGGGGTGCTAATTTGAATATAATCAGGAACAGAGTAGAAACAAAGGTTTAAAAATTACTTTGAAAGAAGTTTGAAAACTGCCAGACCAAGAGGGTTCTGAGACATTTCCAGTAGTTAGAAATGGAGGCAGCTTTTCTAGTGTGGAGGAGTAAAGTAGTCAGGCCTGGGGTAGCGGCTCCTGTGCTTCTGGGCTGTCATAGTTCTGATCTTGTCGACCTCCAGTTGGAGAGAGTGTCTAGTTTCTGAGCCTGAGGCCTCTCATGTCACCCAAGATTGTAAAATATATATTAAAAGTACTATTAAAAATAATATTCATCAATAATACTAATGAATGTATGTATCTATATGTGTGTGTGTATATATATATATATATGTATTCACTGAAAAAACCATAGGTTTCAGGTGCGTTGTAGCTAGTTGGACATTTCTCTCGTACAAAACCATTGAAATTCCCCCGTTATAGTTAGTTCAGCTAACTATAACTCGCGCTCCCGCAATGCACTGCTGATGACGTCACATATTACATCACTCATGACATGGTCAGTGACATCACTTATGACATCACTGATGACATCTCAAATGACATCACTGATGACATCACTGATGACATCATCCAGTGAATGTGTGTTTTTCTGAAAATCGAATATGCTTTATATATGTATATCTCAAGGTCGATAGAAGAATAAATGGGTATATAAGTGTCTAAATGGATGAATTTTTTGGGGGAATATTGATACAATAACTGACTGATTAAGTGTATCTTAGTGAATACATGGGTTAGTAAGTAATCTTTAAATATGTAAATATCTGTATCAGTCTCTCACTTTGCGTATAAGTGGCTGCATGGGTTGTTGAGTAGCTACATGAGTGTCTATCTAGGTTATTAGTTGGTTTTTTGAGTATCAGTATGAGTGTCTGAGTGTTTGTATGGTTTGGTGGGGGTAATACATAGTGCATAGATGCATGAATGAGTGACTCACTGTTTGTATGTGTTGACGACAGCATGTGTGCAGCACTGTATGAGTGGATGAGTGTGTGTATGGGTGTGTTAGTGAGTGAATGACTGTCTCAGTAGTGTCTTTATGAGTAACTACATATGTTTTAAACTAGTATCTGAGTATTGGTGTATATAAGTAAGTATATGTGAGAGTGAGAGATTGGAAGAGTTCCTGTATAAATTAGTCTGTGTTTCTATAAGTGATTGTTTAAGAGAGTAAGTATGTGTAAGTTTCTGTAGCAGTAAGTGTGGTGGTGTGTGTATATAACTGTATATATGCAATTTAATGGATGTTTGATACTTTGCATGTGTGACTATGTGTCTGAGTAACTCTATGGATGAGTGTCACTGTGTAACAGGATGTATAGGTGTATAAGTACATATGATGAGTGTGTACATGTATGAGTGACTGTATAGGACTGTTGGTGAATGAGTGGATATGTGTGTAGATCTTGGAATTACTGAATTGGTGTGTTGTAAGTAGTATTGCTATGTCCAGTCATTTGAAAATGTTAGTTTCTATTTTTGAATGTGTTTATCAAAGGTTCTATTATGGTGAGAGGAGGTCTGCCACTCTATCACAAGGATGATTTCATCAGTGATGTCATTTGAGATGTCATCAGTGATGTCATGAGTGATGTCACTGACCATGTCATGAGTGATGTAATATGTGATGTCATCAGCAGTGCATTGCGGGCGCGCGAGTTATAGTTAGCTGAACTAACTATAGCGGGGGAATTTCAATGGTTCTGTATGAGAGAAATGTCCAACTAACTATAACGCACCTGAAACCTATGTTTTTTTCAGTGAATTTCTAAGGTTTTTTAAATGCTAATTCCTAACTATAACGTGCCTGAAACCTATGGTTTTTTCAGTGAATTTCAAAGGTTTTGTAAATGACAATTTTTAAATGTATTAATTGTTATATTGATTTTTTTATACTGATTTCCTACATTTTTTAAAACTATTCATTTCTAGATATTTTATTTTTTAAATTACATTATAATTACATTATACATTACATTACAAAATATACTTTCTCAGAATGAATTACTTTAGTTTAAATACTTTGCAAATAAGCAATAGACTTTTAAGTACAGTAGTTACAGTTGTTGCAATGGGCAACACAATTTCAAACACAATGCACCATTGAGCTCAATGTGAATTTCTAGTTAAATGCAATTAGTTACTTTATGGATTACTTTTCTAACCACAGGACTGGATCCTAGATTCAGTCCTTGGACATCTCCTGTAAACAGTTGAGTAAAAGCGTTTTGGTTACAGTAGTGAATTTTAAGGAATATTATTGTATTTTAAAAGTTGACACTTCGAAATCTTTTCACATAGAATCACCATTGTTATCCTATGGCAGGAAATTCACTTAGCAGGTAAGTAGTGTTATCGTCACTTTTTCTTACTCAGTGGTGGATCCTGGATCCAGCACTGGTACATCTCCTGTAAACATTTGAAAGAATGCGTTTAAGTCATACAGGCGATTTTTAAGGAATATTTTTAGTTTGTGAAAATAGACACTTAGAAACTTTTATGCTGAAAACCAGACAATGGATTCCTATGGGAGGAAATACAAGTTACTGGTAAGTACGGATAGAATTACTTTTCAGGGTCAGTGCTGGGCTAAAAGATGCAGCACTGAGGTCTCTCCTGATAACAGGTGAGTAAATCGGAATTCGTAGATCTGCTGATTTTATAGGAATATTTTAAAGTTCCAAAACTCCACACTTAGAAGAATTTCCAAGTGAAACCAGTCAATGTTAGCCTATGGAAGGAAATTCAAGTTACTGGTAAGTTTGGTTAGAATTACTTTTCAGGCTCAGTACTGGGCTCAAAGATGCAGCACTGAGGTCTCTCCTGATAACAGGTGAGTAAATCGGAATTCCAGTAAGCGCCACAGAGCTCCGTAGCAGAGCGATGTCAAAAGGGGCACGGCCTGCACCACCTCTCTGCAACGCAGCGCAGTGGCGCTTCCTGGAAGCACCTGGTGGGCTATTTGGCCCCCATGGTCCCTCAGGTTTGAAGTGGAATTTTTTCCCTAACTTAAAACTCGCCACAGGGCGTGTTTGCACACATCACGTAAGTCCCCGTCCCCTCGCTTCACCACTGTGTAAATGCGCCCTGTCACTGTTCTAAGTTGAGAGATTAAGTCCCCTTCAATCCTAAGGGTCCCTAGGGTCAAACTAGCCCACTAGGTACCTCCAGTAAGCGCCACAGAGCTGTGTTGCAGAGAGGTGTAAAAAGGGGCAGGGCCTCTGAACACCTGTCTGCCATGCAGCTCCCTGGCGCATACTGGAGGTACCTGGTGGGCTAGTTGGCCCCCAGGGACCCCTCAAGATTGAAGAGGAATTAATTCCTCAACTTAAAACGCACCACAGGGCACGTTTGCACAATGGTAAAGGAAGGGAGCGGGGCCTCAGATGACGTGTACAAACACGCCCTGTGGCTCGTTTTAAAATGGGGAATTAATTCCTCTTCAATCCTGAGGTGCCCTGAGGGCCAACTAGCCCAGCAGGTACCTCCAGTATGCGCCAGGGAGCTGTGTTGCAGAGAGGTGTAAAAAGGGGCGTGGCCTCTGAACACCTGTCTGCAACGCAGCTCCCTGGCGCATACTGGAGATACCTGTTGGGCTATTTGGCCCTCAGGGACCCTCAGTATTGAAAAAGTATTAATTGGTGAAGGGAGGGGGTGGGGCCTGAGTTCACATGTGTGCAAACATGCCCTCTGGAGGTACCTGGTGGGCTAGTTGGCCCCAGGGACCCTCAGTATTGACAAGGAATGAATTCCCCAACTTAAACCACGCCATAGGGTGTGTTTGCACACATGCGAACTAAGGCCCCACCCCCTCCCTTCACCACTGTGCAAACGAGCCCCGTGGCGCGTTTTAAGTTGGGGGATTAACTCCCCTTGAATACCGAGGGTCCCTGGGGTGCAACTAGCCCACCAGCTACCTCCAGTAAGTGCAACAGAGCTGCGTTGCAGAGAAGTGTAAAAAGGGGCGTGGCCTCAGAACACCTCACTGCAATGCAGCTCCCTGGCGCATACTGGAGGTGCCTGGTGGGCTAGTTGGCCTACTCCGTTGGGGACCAGGGGGGGTCCCCAATCCCCCCACGGTCCTGCGGGAGCCGGCATTGCTTTTCCACATGGGGAGCAGCTAACATGTGGAAAAGCAATCTGCTTTGCTATTTGGAAGAGAGAGCAGGTTTCCTGCTCTCTCTTCCAAATAGCAAATCAGTTTGCAATGACAGGGTGGGAGCCGCGAGGCTCCCGCCCTGTCATTGCAAACGGCAGTGTCCCGGGGTGGGCAACCCGGGACACTGCAGGAGCCGACCCTGGGCAATCAAGGGCTCCAGGATGGGGGCCGTGCGGCCCCCCTCCCATCATTGTAAAAGCCCCGGGGGCATGTGGTGGGGGCTCAAGCCCCCCCACACAGGTATTTTTTATTTTTAAAAAAGCCCCAGGGGCTGGCGGTCCCCGGGGCCAGGGGGGCTATGAGCCCCCTGCACAATTTACAATAAAGCCCCGGGGGGTGGCATTCCCCGGGGCTGTGGGGCCCCTTTGGGCCCCCCACTTAAACTATTGTATTGCCCCCGGGATTTGGCCCCCCCGGTGTCTAATAAGTAAAATAGCGCGGGAGGCCGCGCTTCGTTTTTTTTTCATCAGCAAGATCCACGCACCCTGCGCGCATTTTGCCGATTTAAAAAAAAAAAAATGTTTAGGGGGGCCCTGGGGGTCCTTGTGGGACCCCCTGAGCAGGCATGGAGGGTCAGGGTGTTTCTACCCTGCCCCCTTTTCGCATTTTGCACGTTTGTTTTTTAGGTTTCTTGTGCCTCGGTTCCACCGATGCACAAGATGGCTGCCAACACTTCCTGATTTGGAGTGTTGACAGCCAATTAGAATACAGCTTGTGCACGGCAGGGTGCGCGCTGGGTACTCTTACGGTACGCGGATCCTCCGAGGCCATAGATATATATGTACTTTTAAATATCATTTTCTCAGGAACTACTGAACGGATTTACACCATTTAAGCAAAACGCACGAGTCTGAACTAAGGATTACCTCTTTGCCAAATTTGGCGTAATTCCGTTCAGCAGTTCAGGCTGTAGCTGCGGCTAAAGGTCCTATGGGAAATTGCATGGGGAAAACACGTTTTGGGACCCCCTTTTTTCTCGGCCCCCACTACACGAATCATCCCGAGACTTTCAGGATAGGAGCGGACCGGAGCTGGCCACAAGTTTTGAAAATTTCGCGAAGATTCGTCAATCGGAGAATGTTGCGGATTTCCTATGGAAAATAGGTCCTAACTATAACTACCTACTGGCGACCACCAGTAGGTAATATATATGTATGTATATATATTATCTATTGTCAAAAAAGTGCATTTTATGTTTACTTTAAGGACAAAATGTATGTTAACAGAGAATTATGTAAAATATGTTAACAAAGCATGTACCATTGTGAAAAGAAACTACACACACACACACATATATATATTATGCTATGTTATCCTGTTTTATAAAGTGCACAGCTGCCCCAGCAAAGAGGCGTCCCAGCGCTGAAAGTAGAAACATATAAGGCTGCTGTCAGAAGAAAAAACTAAAGCGGGGGTTAGAGGTGTGTTTTGATGGCCTTGCAGAATGCCAGGTAGTTATTCATGCCACGGGTGGATATTGGCAAAGCATTCCAAAGTTTGGGCACCAATAAATGGAAAAAGCGCCCACCAGCCCGAACCCTTCTCACCCGGGGAACAGCCGCCAGATGTCCCATTGAACGAAGTTGACGAGAGGGAGAGTAGGGAGACAGCAAGTTCGCCAGAATACCAGGAGAGGATAGGTTCAGGATTTTAAACGAGATACAGAGGGCCTTGAATTCCACGCGGTTGGCCACAGGCAGTCAGTGTAGCCGACGACTAGCGCTGGAGGTGGGGCAGGATCTAGGAAGGCCAAGAACAGATTATGTGAAAACAAAAGTGCATATGTAATTGTACTGTAATGCAGAAATACGATGCACATAAAGCTATGTGGAAAACATAAACTACATAAAGTTATTTGTTTCAATTGCTAAAAATGTGTATTAATAAAATATATCTTGAACACTTGAACAACTATTCAAAGCTACAAACATTTGGATTGGGTTATACATTAAATGATAAAATTAACTATTCCAATGTAAACTGTTTAAGAGTAGGTGTTGGACAGGTAAGATTTACTATCCCAACTCCAACTAAACTACACCACTTCAATTAAGCCATTTTGGGAATGGTGTTGGACATTAATGGGGAATCATTTAAAATTCCAACACCAAACCAAGCTTTTGTGGGGAAGGTGTTTGACATTCAAGGAGTCAGATTTATTAGTTCTAATAAATTCTAAGCCACTTTGGGGAAGGTGTTGGACATTAGGGACAACATTATTAAAAAAATAAAATAAATCAATAGTATAATTTTGAAAGGTCTACATTAAGAATTATAAATAAAAATTAACAATAATAAAAATATTAAATAGGTATGTGTGTTGTTTGCACTTCCAATTATATCAATAAAGATGTTCATAAAAACTATATTTAACATTTCCTTATTAAACACACACATTACCATTTCATTCATAAATGCAATGTAAAATATTAACGTATTTAAAATGTAATATTAGACTTTCTAAAATGGACATTTTAAAGTAAATAAAATTCCAAACATATTCTCAATTTCTATTGGAATTTAAATTTGTCAAGAAATAAAAAAAAAGAAACTATACAACATTACAGTTAAATTAAAAACAAATAATAAACATTTTAACATAACAATTTAAAAAATAAATAGGAACTGAACCATTGCAAAACTATTGGAAAACATATTACAACTATATCTTTCAGCATGAAGTTTTTAATGATATTAAAAACAACACTTAAAAATAATATACTTAACTGCAATATTCCTGTCAATGATATTTTTTACATCCCAATATTTCTTGTGATGATATTCTGGTATCACAATATTTAAAACTCTAATAAAAAATAGTTCCAAACTCCAGTCTTGAAATAATGAGGGTACACACATATTTTTAACTGGTCTGAGGATAGATGATGTCTTGTGTTTTTTCTTTTCTTTTAGGGCACGGAAGTAAAAGTGGGTCAACTTTGTAACCTATATAAAGTGTGTAAAAAGTGTGAAGGGAAGGATCAAGGGTGAAAAACAGGGACTTTACTATTTGGGATAGAGTAAGATAGAGTGGGAGAGAAGCCTGCCAGTTAAAATGAGTTCAGAAGGGCAAACATAGTTTTGATCCTGTGTGAAGAGGTGAAGAGTACAAGTTCATCTTTCTGGGGGTTCGGCATAAGACAGTTATCAGACATTCATCTTGGCAGTCTCTAGTGACTGTGAGGAAAGATGAGACCCAATCAAGGTTTGGGCCACAAAAGCCCATGTAATGCTCCAAGGTTTCTGTTAGCCTGTAGTGAGCAACCATGTGAAAGGACACCACCAAAGGATTAATGAAGCATATCCTCTTGCCAAGATTTGCTACATCTCATCCATTAACTTTAAGCACTCGATTTCCATTGTAAAACCGGACCAGAAAGTGGATTGGTAGTCTGATAACAAATATTCCCTCGCAATGATATTGTTCAGGTGCTTGGCGACATATCTTTCTAATGCTTTTCTGGGTCAAAGCAAGCTTGATGTGGTGGGAAAATTCATGGCTAAATTTGGCTCATGTTTTTTTGGGGGCGGGGTTATGAGTGATTGGGCAATTTTTAAGGAGTCCAGAAAGGATGAACTATGATGTGTAAGAATAGAAATGATACCATATTTGAGGGGGAAGTGATATGATCTTGTATGTATTTAGCTTTGGCCTATAGAATAGCATATTTATATTCATTTTTTGGGTTAGATGAGGGCTGAGAGTTAGTTAATAAACGGATTCTGACAACCTGCACTGACTTTGTCTTTGTCACTGTTCTCTTAATTTAAGTGGGGCAATGGAATAAGGATAAGAAGGCAGATAATTCCTACCCAGGGCAACTTTTACTATGTACTTTCCAGTCCATTAAACAGTTTTACATAATGGCATCATGATACAAACTGCCAGCCTTGTCTCATTTAACTGGATGCTGGACGACACGTTGCAGTACTATTTAGTGTAGAGGACACAATTGCTATAATGTTCAGAAGTCTTAAATCAGACCTTTTTTGATTAGTATCTAATAAAGCAGACTCAACGGTAAGACAGTTTTCAAGTGGGTTGATTTTGCAAACGTTATCTGTGAAGTGATCTCCTAATATCAATCAAGGTATTACATCTGAGGGAATTCTGGAACTGAACGTTTTTACCTATCAGCAAATCTGCAGGCATGTCCAGCCTACCACTGAATTGTATGCAACCTTCAGGTTTCAGTTAGTGTCAATGTTGAATGTTTTATTTGTTTCTATGTTTGTATGGGAGTCACACCCACTAGCTATTAGGATGTATCCATTGTTGTGTTCCCCAAACCAGGAAAGTACCTTATCACCCAATATTTTCAATACATGCAGCTTGTACCAAGTTTTCTAAAGTTCTGGCTACCTGCTTGACAAACGTCCCTCCTAGTAGTAGACAATTGAATTAACTGGTGTATGCTTGGAAAGGATTTATTCCCTCAGGCCAAGATCTTGAATACCATGATTGATATAGTCAAGCACAAGGGAGAGGATGGCAAATATCTATACTAAGCTGAGATGAAAAAACGCCATTTGACTGAGTAGAGTGGGTCTTCCTCTAGACTGGCATGCAGTATTTTGGCAGATATTTTTGATGGTATGTTTTGGTTTTCCTCAAGAGCCATAAAAATTGTGACTGACTAGCATGTTGCCCACTTTTGGATAGAAAGGGACACAAAGAAGGGGTGTCATCTCTTACTTTCTTATTTTTTATGGGGCCTTTAATATATAGTATTTGATCACATCCTCTGCTAAGGGGATTTATATTCAGGCAAAATATCTTCCATTTGCCTCTTTTTGCTGATGGACTAGTTTAGATTTCGTAGGACTATTGGATGTTTACTTTAACCTTTGAACCCTTAACCAAGAAGGACAGATTTCATGGTACTACATAGCTATAGAGAAATCACTGACAACAGCTTAAAGTAACTAGTGGTGCTACTAATATTAAGTACCTCAACATTAACATTTCAGAACCAGTGAGCAAGCAGAGGCAATTGATTCAGGCACCTCTGTGCACAAATAAAAGCAGGCCTACAGACAAGTCAGTTTTTAAACGTTAGTGGGGTAAGTCTTGTTAAAGCAACTGTACTTCCTCATATTCTGTTTTAATATCAGACAATTCCTCTTAAAATAATGTATGAAAATATTGATGAGATGAAAAGACTGATTAACTCATTGTTATAGAGGTTCAAGTTCTCACAACTCACCTAGGATATGTTTGTGAGACCAGCATCTCAGAATTGATGGAGGCTCTTGCACATAAGTTTTTATTCTGAGGAATTTGATAATTGTCGGAAATCTGAAATATATGACTAGCAGTATTTTGTAATTGCTTACAGTTATATTGCCTCCCACATAACTACACTGTTCTATATTTAGATTTGTTCCAGAAAAATAGTTCAGATAAGTGTGATACAAACTGTTGTTAGATGTATTCAAACATGACATGAGAGGACTACAGTTCATGAAATGGCAAAAAATATAGCTTCCATCTTTTGCCCTGACATGAGATAATTAATTATTACCTCTGGTTGTTTTCAAGAACAATTCTTTCTTGACTGTTTATTCTGAGGCACAAGTTTTTAGAGACTTACGGGTGGGAGTCTGGTCATTTGTTGGTCTGGACTTATTTAGGAATGTTATTAAATAGTCGATGCTTTATATGGAAACAATTTAATATAGAAAAAGAAATGCAAAATAATTCCTTATTCCAGCATCATTGTTAAACTGAGCTGAGCATTTATTGCAGTATTTTAAAGTTTAATTATTGACCAGGAATACAAATTGGTGGAGGGTGTAGTTATGTGGCGAATTCAGGTGGCATGTGTAAAGTTTAATCTGAATATGTGTGACCCTTCGTAACTGCAAATGATTCATATTGAAATTGACTCAATTATCATTCAAGCTCAGTAAGGAAGATTATTTTAGTTACATTATACACCAGTTCATGTTCAGCCATTTCTGCTAGCCTCGTGTTGCTATGTTCAAGCTGAAGAAATCTACACATATGTGAATGCAGCTTGTGCCTAGCTCTATGGATTTTAAAATAACTATTTGGGTAGATTCTCTCTGATTATCCTAGTGAACTTATACAGTGTACTTGATTTATTTATTAAGGCACGTCTTTTAGTGCTACAATTAGGAATGTGTTTTTGATTGCTACAATTATAGTTTATTATGGGTCATAAGAACATTCTCATGGGAGTGAGAACTCCTCCCTGTAATATAAGGTAGGTGAGAGGAATTGGTTAGGCTACAGCCGATAAAGAAACCTATGTACTGGCTGAAAGGTGGAACATATAATGATATTTGGACTTTGAAAGCTTTATCAACGGTCATAGATTTGCTTTAGATTAATCCAGTCCTGCTAAAATTTGTATTCTGTATATTTAAATGATACAAATTATTGACTAATTTGTATAGCTGACTTCAAAGATTTTGGTAGTCACACAGAGCTGGACTGTAGGGTAATAGGGCTTTTATTATATTAGTATTGCCTGTGAAAGTCGAGCTTCTTGATCTTATCAACAGGTCTCCTTGGCTCTTCCCAAGGAATAATATTTACAGATCTTCTTGTTCCTTCAGAAGGTATGTTTTCCACAGTCGTTCTTGTTCATTCACATGGCACATTTTTCTTTAGTTCTCCTCATTTCTTCCCAGAGGATGTTTTCTCTAGTCTTCTTTGCTCTTTTACAAGGTGTCGTTTCCTCTGATCTCCTTGTACCTCCACAAAGTCTGTTTTTGTCCCTTTCTATGTTATTCATCTTTGCTTCTACACAAGTGGTGATTTCAGTCATAGTGGTGCAATTGTTCATCCCTCCATTGTTTTTCCTATCCCAAGGGTGCTTCCGAGCTCACTGGTATGCGCGACGAAAGAGTGCCTGTTTTGTAATCCCACTGCTCTTTGCTGAAGGCTTTTGGGAATGTGGCTTTAATAGATGATTACTGGAACCTCCCTCTTCCTGTCATCTTCTAATAGGTTTGGGAAAGAGAGACCACACCTTGGTGTATCATATCCAAATAGGGAAAAGTTTAGTCTGTCTCCATTGGCTCCTGGCTCCTTTAAAAAGGAGACCACTATCCCTTTCTACACCATTCTCTGCACATCGCAGTTAGCATTTCGAGGATGATGTAGACTCTTCTGATTTAACCTTCCAGTTTACTAGAACTGTTCCCTTTAACCTACCGACTGCTTTGCCTTTCCTGCCATGAGAACTGGTACAATGGAGCATGGAACCACTGGTACACATTAGAACAATGTCTTTCTTGCGCAAGCAGCAGCTGGTTCCACCTTGTTCCTCTTTGTTGCACTCTAGGAGAAAAGAGGAATTAGTGCCCTACCCAACCATGCTGAACCATACTACCATCAGTTGGGGTAAAAAAAAGGAATGTAAGTTCTGGTTCAGAAACTCACATAGACTTTGAGTCACTAAGAGTGGTTCGTGCTCTTCGTATCCTACTGAAACTTCTTCACACGTCAATGTGTTATTATGTACTGCAATAAAATGAAATTCTATAACATATCGGAGGGTATATTTCTTAAATAACATATACATTTTGTTTCTAAGACTTGTAACATTTGATCAAATTATAATCAGAAAGACCATGGGCCTCTTGACGATAAACATGTGTATGCTCAAGATGCATTTCTCCAAAAATTAGTAGGAACAGAGCATCACTATGTAACTGGGAGCCAAACATATTTGCTAGGGACTCAGCAAGAGGCCTGTAAAATATTTGCTACTATTAAAGGCTCTTCCCTGGAGATAGCACATCTGACCAGTATGTTTTTTGAGCTTTAGAAAACTAGAGAACTCTGAACAGCTTATCAACATGAGTTTGTGAAAGCCAGCCCCCTTTGGTGGTGATATATTCATCCCACTTGGCAGACTGTTTGTCTATCCTGACTTTCACAAATCAATTTTAAATCCAATGATTACTCTGGCAAAATTAATTAAACTAATCCAGAATTAATAAGAGACCAATACCGGAAGAAATATCTAAGGCTGGAATAAGACAACCAGTATGAAACATCCCATAAACATCATAACTGCCAAAGAATCAGTCCCCCAAGGAAGAAAGATTTTGAGAACTACACCCATTGCACTCCCTCCCTAGGGAGAAGGAGCAATCCATTTTATTGAGCCATTAGGCCGCCTCTGTGGAAAACATAAATGACAGAGTATGGAAAATCACTGCCCCTCATAATGAGCAACACCTACACTGGATAGTTATTGACCAGGCTAGCCTTCGCAATCTAGGCTACGTAAGAACTTGATATTAAAGAAATGTTAGTTGGGATCCTTGGACTGCACTACAGAACAAGCTAAAATACAGTGGAAAACTAAAGCCCATTGAGACAAAATGAGCGTCTTTCTTTTGGACCTGCTTTTCAAGCTTGTGTAGATTTACTGCTACTAGGCAACCTCACCACTCGAGTGTGAGATCTGGAGGAAGTACTGGACAAGACATTGTTAGGGAGCATTCACCAGAGCTTGAAATATGGCTGAAATTATTTACATGCCTTTTTCAGATTGCACAGAAAGGAGAATGCTACTGCTAAATATCAAACCAAAAGTGGCTCTTTATTGCAGAAGGAAAAGAAGTGTCGGTTTTACCCACTTTCATGATTAAACATTTGGAAGGAGCCTTTCCACAGCTCCATGGGTGGGATCTTCCATCAGAAATACATTACAACATGTCCACCGACTGCCCATTCAATCAAACACAAAGTAAAAAACATGAAGAGCCAGGTTTACCCTCATTTGGAATTACTTATCAAGAGGGAAATTGGTTTGGTGTCTAGACCTAATTCGCCCCATCACACACATGGTCTTATATTGTATAGCAGAGCTCTGGCAGGGAAAGGAACACATTTGCAACCTCAGCAATGTTCTGTAACTTTAAAAATGATGGCACTAAAGTTTGTCTTGATGAGCATTTCAAACTCAAGGTACACTATAAATAACAAACATGTATTTGCTGTTATAGTGAGCACACTGGATCACTGCTTCTAGGACATTTGATCTTTCAACCTTTAATGTTAAATTGATGACTCATGCAGAGATAAAACATAAGGTACCATTGGAACTCGTTTATTGCTAATTAATCACGTTAATAGTTTGCTGGTTTCTGTTTTCTTTTATATACCATGCCTAGGGAATTATTTAAGAATCTTTCAGTTGCATCAATTTTTTAGCACTTTGTTTTGCCATGCGGTCATGTTATCCGTGAACTGAAGGGTTCTTACAGCTGCAGGAGGAATGTAGAGCAGCCTGGGAATGAGGGTCATCTCAAATCTTAGCAAGTGGAGCAGTACAGAGATAGACAACATTTGTGCAGCTCATTAGGTGATCAGCAACCCAATTTCCAATTCAATGTTAATAGGTATCTTCAAGGATCTAGCAAACTCTCCTAGCATAACAGAAATAGCAACACATTCTGCCTAAAAATATCAGCATTACATCTTGGAATGTTAACGGTTCGCACAATGCAAATAAGGGAAAGGGGAACATCTCTGCATATCATTTTTGGCAAGATCAGCATGCCTTATAGGGGGACTATCTATCTCTAAATAGTCTGGCTAGATCACAACGGGGCATGTTTACAGGAAGACTATTAGCCTGTGTTAGAAAGATATTGACATAACCCAAACCTCGGCACACAAAAAGGGAAATGTGGGTTTTACTCAAGCCCTATATAAAATCTGCTATATTTAAGCTCTGCCTGATGTATGCACCACAGAAGGATAATACTAATGGCTGTCATGATTGGAAGTTGGAATCGTCCACTTTCCCTCAATCGATGATACAAGACAGACACATTAATATTGTGCTGAATCCTCGTATGGAGTGAACTACTATGACATGAGCTAATAGGGGAGCAAAATGTGTAAAGTATAATTGAAAATGTAATTTAGACATACCATCTTTTAGACGTACAGTGGGTTCAGAATCAACAGGATAATCAATATAGACTTTATAAATCTATTCAACAACATTGTTCTTGTATCCACTTTTTTGTCTTTGAAGTTCCCATCAGTCTTATTTAGTCCTCTTTTATTCTTGTGAGGCTTGGTGTGTGGACTTCCATTAACCCTACAGCCCTTTAACATCTACTTGCAACATATACATTAATTTCTGGCAAAGACATGAATGGAGGTTAATAGCTATGCTGATAGCACTCAACTCAATTATGAACAAAATTCGATGTCCTTGACTAGCTACCACACTGTAATTAAGCAATGTATTGATGATAATGGACTGGCATTAAACATCAGTAAAATTGAGTTAAAAATGTATGGACCTCATTTTGAACCCATAAGTATTTGTAAAGCAGCAGATTAACATGACTACATTGCAAGCTTCAGTCCATGATTCCTGAAATCAATGGAGTTGCAACTTGTGGCTTGTCCTTTGTGTAGCTGTTGAGGAAACTCATTTATGATGCCAGGATTGTGGCAATTATAGTCAAATTTCAACTTAATATTCCCACGCTTCCACAGACTAGTTTGTTTACTGTGGTTGAAATGAATGCACAACAACGATTTTGGCTCTTGGTGAGGTTTTTATTGATGTGCACATTTTTGGATTATTAAGCACACAAATATTGTGCTTCCAAAATATTGTTAAAAGTATATTGACTGCCAAAACAGCATAAACATAATTGTATGTGAGTACATGCAGGCTTAGCATTCTGAACTCCACATCTATGTACCTTGAAATATATATTGTCATTGTTCGTTGACGTGGAGTTAAGTGTAGCGCATCTAGACTTACCTATATGTTCTTGCCTTAAAGATACTTGGGTAGTTGATATTCTTTCTACAATATTTTGGGATCACAATATTTAAAAGTCGATATTCAGATGCTATACCTTTAATTGGCACATAAATGTCACTATGTCCGCGTCTCTGCTTTAAAATTGCTCCCAAATGTCAATTCCATTCGAATTCTGCTTCTTTAAGAACTGCACTCCCTCATTTTTTTTGCCCTGTGAATGGTACCATGGAGTCTGTACTTGCAGTAATTTCTTCTCACTGTGCTGTTCTCTGAGAGTCCCCATTTTGTCAAGGGCCTCTATTTTTAGATTTAGCTTTTCTACTCTTGAGACCATTGGCAGTTCCCGGGTCTCTAGTCTTGCTTCTCCTGGTGCTATCTCCTGCATACGTCAATTGGCTCCACTCCTTTCCCATCCTTGTGTTAGTATTTTCTATTGTTTACTTGTTGAATTTCTCCTCAAAGATTTTGCATTGTCCCTGGTTTATGATAACCCTTTTCGCTAGACTCTGCACTCTTGTCCTGTGATAACCATTTTGTTGAATGTTTCATTTTTCATTGGTGTTTCTCCCTTCTCTCTATGCTCCCTAGGTTTCAGATCACTCCGCTGTGAGACAATAACCTTCTATATTTGTATTTCTTATTATAGGCACTGCCCTTAGTTCTGTAGGCCACACCTATTGTGCAAGTTTCTTAAACACTCTTCCTAGACTGCACCCCTTTTAGAGCATCTCCCTCATGTTTTTAATCCCACTAGAATCAATAGTGTGCTCACAACATACAAGTCGCTGAGAGATTGGCAGTAGCTGCAGTTCTATACCACCACACATACCAGGGCACCGCATAGCACTTTGTTCCTGCCGGAGTTCCTGTCACCAGGCAAATACCCCCAAAATGTTTTGCTCCAAGGATCCCGGGTAGGGCAGAAAGGTCCAGGACCACTGGCAGGTCAGTATCCCCTCCTGCCTGCCCAGTGCTCACAAAATTCAACACCCCTCCAAGGAGTCAGTTCAGTAAATCAGCCCCAATTTTCGGGTAGCCCCTTTACTCTGTCGTCACTAGGCAAATTGCCCAACATGTTTTACTCCAGGCATTTCACCCAAAATGGTAACCTTCAAGCATCCCGGGGTAGGTCAGATATGGCCCAGGACCACCTACAGGTCAGTCTCCCGTCCTGCTTGTCCAGTGCCTACACAACTCAACACCCTTCCAAGGGGTCAGTTCAGTAATTCAGCCTAAATTTTTGGGGTAGCCGCAATTTTCTGCTGCTAGAAATTCCGCCTTCCTCCAGGAGTGGGTGGGTGGATTGTGATCCGGTATGCAAGAGTGCGGTTGAGAGGAAAGAGGCCAATCTCTCGCCTCTCAATGCCCTAAATGTTCCCGTCCCAGGTGCCGGCAGATGACATCATGACTCTCCTCCGTAGCTAAACAAACAACGGACTCCTCGCCTTGGCTCTTGTCCATGGAGTGACAAATGGTGCCCCTCCTCCATTTGCAAGGGGCGCCTGGTTAATAACATTACTCCTTACCTGGGCAGCAGGTGTATAGGTTTGAGGTCAACTGGCCTGTTAGAAGATTGTTAATGAGTGCACAGAGCAGCTAGTGACATAACACCCATCCATGTAATTCATTATTTTTTGACATTCCGTACTTAGAAAGTAATTGCAAAATATGAGATGCTTTATAGCGTTTATCATAACAAAGGCAAACAATAATGACTGGAAAACAAAGTTAAGGTACATATTTATACACAGTATTACACTTGTTTGAATTTGTTGGCATCAGCTAATTTCAACTGTTCTTCTAAGGCTTGGAGAAGAAGCTTCCTAATGTTATTTATTATTGATTGTGAGTATCCCTAAATGAATACATTTTTTTCTTCACCACAATTGAATGTATGCATGTTTATAGCAATAAATATTGATCAATAAGACCCTGAGTCATGTAATATTATTGTGTACCATATAGCATACAGTGTGTGCTTACGGGGATATAAAATGTGCATATCTATGACCCTTTTAGCTAAGGTATTGCTAATAAATTGCATTTAATCGTTTGACTGAATTTGTGGTAATCCAACAGTTTACTTAAAGAGACATGACCAAACTCTGAAATTCACTGAGTTACTTTTATAAAACTACAGTTCAGTACGCCTCTTTTTTGAGTGAAAGAAAAAATAAAATATGAAGGAAATCCCATTTCATAAACTCATTTTCCTTTTCTTTCTCCAGACTATTGTTAGAGGAAATAAACCTCAAAAGGATACTTCCGTCAATGGCCTTCTAGAAGATTTTGACAATATTTCAGTTACACGTTCCAATTCCCTACGCAAAGAAAGTCCACCCACCCCGCGGCAAGGGAATTCCAACCACGCCCAAGGCCACCCAGAGGAAAATGGCTACATCTCTTATGCCCAGTATTCCCGTGAGTCAGACAGAGGTTATGCTTCTGAAAAATGCAGAGAAGGCATCCGCCAGGAAGAAGAGATAGACAGGTTTTGTAAAGGAGGCAAACCTACCAAGCAAAATGGCCATGCCATGAAAATGAAATCGTATGAGGCATATTATCCAGACATTAACCCCCTAAAATCAGATATCTCAAGGTTTTCTCCAGAGTATCGGCCACACACGGAGGATAAAGGCGCTTCATCAGAACGCGGTGGTCTGAAATGGGAGTTCCAAAGACCCAGCTCTGGATCGCCTCTAGTTTACGCAGAACCTTACAAGTGCACTCCTTCTAGAACTAGAATTCTCAGTGAAGGGTCGACAGAAAGACTTGAGCACAATGACTGGGGAGATGGACTTTCCAAGGACGATTATGAAAGGAGACCCAAGTCCTCTTATGTGAGCCAGACAAGCCCACAGCCAGCCATAAGACAGAGGTCGAGATCAGGGTCTGGCCTGCAGGAGCCAGTCATTCCATATGGAGCAAGTGCTTGTAAAATGAACCATCAAGGACACTCGTACAGCTCATATACCTACCCTCGCTTGTCCGAAACAGCAGCGTGCATTGCAAAGGTAAAGTTAACCTCCTGAAAACTAGTGTGCTACATTCGTGACATGAAAATATTGTTGACTGAAATAAAAGAATAAGCTTAACCTAATTTTATAAGTGTAGTTAAATATATCAGATTTGCTGTTGAAGTTAAAATAAAATCCTATAATTATTTTCTACAATGACTGAATTCAGTATACAATTAGAGAGCTGCATATTAAAGCTTCAATAGCTCTGACAACTTCAATTGGGTGCTTTCCAAATTAATAAACGTATATTATGTGCCTAAAAATGTTTCTTACGGTGTTCATGTGCCAGCATTTGGAAACAGCGTTCATGCCTAATTCTTCTTTTAATCTTTTTTCAAACTAAAAATAGTCACCCTTTGTGTTTTTCATGATATTTTGTTTCCTTTACCAATGTACTGAAGCCAAGTTGTATTTTCATGACATAATTACTGGTTATTATGCTAACATTCAGATTTTCATTTTGCATGCCTAAAGCATATTCGCTTATTGTTTTTGGTTTATTCATGTTATTGTTCAGGTTTTATTTCTATTGCTAATCATGGCAAACATCAACGTCAACCACATTTCACTTAACAAAGACCTGAAACCGCAAGAAAGACAGGATGAGCCTGGTCTATTAACTAGTATTAGTATATTAGCCACTTGCCAAGATAAATGTGAGATTCCCTTGTGTAACATTCTAAAAAGTGTTATTTTTCATTAAACAACAAACACATTTTCTATTCGACAACAAATGCAGAATGGAAAATATATTTGCACTTGAATAATGTGAAAGTTCTAGTGGCTGTCAATAATCATCCACCCTGCTAGTAATGGATTACAATGAGAGCAGCCGTCCAGTGCAGGGAAAAAAGTTCCCTTTAACCAGTTTGGCATCTCTAACAATCACCAATAGGCATTTCAGAATGTTCCTTGGTGCAATGATGTCTGCTTTGGTTTTGAGACCTACTGTAGCATCTTTTACTCGCCCACCCCTCTTAAGGGAGAGGAGCCACCTATATCGACCATCGGGTTTCTTTATTTACTACTTGCCCTAAGTGCTCATCTCACCGGTAGCCATCCAATGATATCGCCACCTACCTAACAGGCTAACCTAATGGAAGGCAGATATTCCAGGCTTACTTCTTTGATAAATTCTGAAGGAGGTTCAGCATTCTCCTAGGGATATCAACCGAAGGGCGTACTACAGTCTAAGCTGCAGTTGATCTTACCATGCTCCACAATGTAGTGGTTGTTCTTTAGGAGGATTGGCAGAATAAAACCTTCTCAAAAGAAGGTAGAATAGATTATTCATACAAAAGGACCTGATAAGGGCTGACCACTCTCCCCATTACCATATATCCATGGGATATCCATGTGTGTTAATGCCTTCATATGCAGAACGTCTTTTAAGACACTGGTGGAATGGCCTCAGGGAGTATTATCATGTGGTTGCTTGCCCATTCTGCAACAAACCAGCTGTAAGGTTGTCAAAATGGCTAATGAGTTTGCTTCGAAAAGATGTCCGTGGTCTCTTCGAGCAAGTGGTTTCCATTGTCATAAAGAGAACAAGAAAAGATAGTGGAATATGGCAAAGGCAAATACTCTTTAATACTTGGTCTTTGCCAACTCAAAATGTTGCGCTTAGGTCATTGGGCATTGCAGTATCTAAAATTACCATTTACCAACACCATTGAGAAAGTTAAGGTCCAACATTGTTTGAAGCATGTGATGTTATTTCTATCTCTTGGGCACACGACAAAGCAATACATTTTTGCAAACTGTAAGAAATTGGGCTACTGGTTGAGGGGGGTGAAAACCTTCTCAAGCAGCAACCACAATTCTTCTTAATTCTTCCTTAAATTAACCTGTTCTCAACCCTCAGGTAGCTTGACAGACAGCAGTCAGGCTTAACTCAGAGGCAATGTGTAAAGAATTTGTGCAACACTTCAAACAGTAGCACAGTGAAAACACACAGCAAAAGAGTCCCACAACAGAGTTAGAAAAATAGAATAATTTGTAATAAATAAAAAAGACCAACATGACAAAGATCCAATCAGTAGAGCTGGAGATATGCAATTTTAAAGATGTTATTGAAATTATCACCCCAAAATTGAAAGTGCCAACTGTGGATATGTGGTCGCGCTGGAACGGGACAAAGTCACAAGTTCAGGCTGACCGCAATGGATCGTGGGCCGGCTACAGGGACCCAGTTAGACCCGCTGGACAAAGTACCTTAAATCCTGGTTTGTAGAGCGTCGCGAGGATCCACATCGAAGGTGCGTCATGCAGCTGAAGTGATACATTGTTTGCGAGCTGCAGTGAGTCTGCATAGCGAGGTACTGAATTGTCGTCGAGGATCCTGTCGACGAGGGATTGGGACACAAAGCCCAAACTCGTCGAGGCATTGCGTATTCAAGGAGATGTGTTGCTCTGAGGAGCTGTGAGGCTTTGATGCAGATTCCGTCGTCATTGTCGAGACTGTCGGGGGCAAGGGATGCAAGTGCCTGCGCTGAGTATGCATTGCACAGTGGTGGGTCTGAAGGTGTTGTGGGCTGCCGTGGTGTTGCGGGTCTTTGCAATGGTCCAATCTAGCTGTGGGCAGAACTTGCGGAGTTTCACTTCGTGGAATTCCGCAGAGTTACAGAAAAACTCTGCGGGATTCTGCCGAATTGCACCAATGGGCAGTAAAATTGCAGCCCGCTCTATTTACGCTGCAATTTAGTGCTGGTTGCATGAACATCGCCAAAAATCAGTGTGAATGGCACAAGCGTTGCAAGAGTGCACAGCCATTCAAGTTGATTTTGCTGCCGCTTGAGTAGAAAGGGTACTCGAGTAACAGCTAATCTACATGAGCAGCAGGCCTCTGAGCACAACCGCTAGCGAATGCCGCTGACCCCCCACGTTAGAAAATCGTGGTAGGGAACAGCAAATCTCAGTCACCAGCTCAGTGAATGGTGGAATTTGGCCAGAACTCCACGTTAAGGAGTTACTCGGAGTGGACAAAATACTGCCAGTTCCACAGTTAGAACAGAACATTACACCCACGGCTAGTCCAATCCTCGCAGCAGCAATGATGCGTAAGTTCTGCTTGGGATTGTGCCACTCAGCATAGGAGATGCAATAGTCAATAACGCTGGTACCACCAAATTTGGAAAGGCACCTTAAGATCACTTCCAAAGATCCCAGACTGGGGTGGTACCACTTGGCAGGATAGAATCACAGATGGCAGAGTCCAGGTGCAGGTGCAAGGTTGTTGGAAGCCTGTTGTGTCCTTGAGGCTTCAAATCAGGAAGCCAGAAAACTAGCCCTTGAAGTCACTCTGGAGTTCAAGAGATGCAGGCCCAGAACTTCTCACCCAGGCAACGGGTCAGTCAGCACAGAAGGGCAGCAGTACTTCAGATCAGTAGTCCAGCAGAGTGGCAGTCCTTTCAGCAGTACAGTAGTTTTCCTTCCTGGCAGGGTATCCACAGGTCTAGAAGTATACTCAAGGGTTTGTATCTGAGGTCCAGTATTAATACCCAGTTGTGCCTTTTAAGTTGGGGAAAAGCTTCTGCAGGTTTCCCTATGAAGTCCCCAGGCATCCTGCCATTCCTTCCCTGGCTCCAAACTAACTACAGGGGCTATGCAGTCCATTATGTGGAGGCAGGACACAGCCTATTCAAGTGTAAGTAGGGCAGGATCCAGCTCCGCCCTCCCAGCCTGCCAGTGATGGAACACCTAAGCTTTATATTGTGTTGCTGTCTTGGAGGACTACACAAAACCCAGTTGTCAGCTACACCCAGTCATGTGACCCAGGACAGGCAATAGGCACTGAATGACTAAGGCAGAAAAATCCCAACTTTCTAAAAGTAGCATTTTCAAAATTGTAATTTAAAATCTGACTTTACCATAAGGTAGGATTTCTCATTACAATTTCGAAGACATCAAACATGAGCTGATTACCTGTTCCCATTTGGAAATGATAGCTTATTAAATGTAATAAGGTAACTCCAAAGTTATCAATTTTGCATGGTAGGCCTGGCAGTAGTGAAAAACTAATTTAATAAGACACTTAATAGTACATGTCCCACTTTTTAAATTCACTGCACCCTGCCCTCTGTGCTGTAAAGGGTCAACCCGAGGGATAACATATATGTATTAAAATGGAATGTTTAGGCTTGGCAAAAGACTTATTGTGCCAGGTCGAAATACCAGTTTACAACTGCATACACAGGCTGCAATGGCAGGCCTGAGACATGTTTAATGGGCTACTTAGGTTGGTGGCACAATCAGTGCTGCAGGCCCACTAGTAGAATTTTAATTTACAGGCCCTTGGCACATGAAGAGATTTATAAATAAACTGAATATGCCAATTGGGTATAAGCTAATCACCATGTTTTTAGGAGAGATCAGAATCATTTTAGCACTGGTTAATGGTGGTAAGGTGCACAGAGACCTAAGGCTAGGAAAAACAGAGTCAGCAAACAGTGGAGGGTAAAGGCAAAAGGTTTGAGGGTGACCCTGCATAGATGGCCAGGCCCAACACAAACCCAGAAAGGAACCCTCTGTGTACCTACTACAGCAGCACAACACAGTTAATAAATATGTTGCAGAAATAATCATTAGTAAATTCAGTGCATTTTTATATGACCTTTTCATTACCTGGATCGGAATGGATTTGGTCATTACAGGCAGTTGGTTGCTGTCCCCTGCTCCACTCAACGGGCACTGGGCAGCACAGAACTGACACCATGGTCTGAAGAATGGATGTGTCTAAAATCACTGTGACCTTCCAGTATCCACCTTTTCTCATCAAATTGCAAGAAATTGATGAATTAGACCCACAACTCAATCGAGTTGCTAGAAGTTGATTAATTAGACCCACACTACTCAATCATCATGTTAATTCTTCCAGTATTTATGATGTCATTACTTCACCAAATGAGGCACAGTTTATGATTTTATAATTGTATTGAATACTATGTGAGAATAATGTATGAAAAAATAACCAGTTCAGAAAGAATTGTACAATGAGCCAGGTTGGACAGCTGCCTAACCAAATCATTAAATATTGATTTAAAGATTTTTAAAATGCTCTATTACGCCAATTCCTGGATACTGGAACAAGGGATCGCTGTGCCTAGCTGAGTTGAAAGAAACATACTTCTCCAAAAGTAACTGGAATATATGTAGCCAGTGACATTAGGTATGTGAGCTGGGTAACCTATACAGTCCAAGGTTAACTGGATTATATATGGTCAGTTACATGAGCTTTCTAGTTTGGAGTTACAAGAATTGTATTTTATTAGTTAATTTACAATTGGTTCTTCTAGATGCCCGAGGCTCCTTAGGGGATCCAACAACTGGTCCTGTGTCATATAGTTGTTGTTTGTTTAAGTCTTGTGAGAAGTAAATAATGAAGAACCCACTTGGAGCCTGAAGCTGCTGTGGTGTAGGTTAATCAGCTTTTGTCAGCATGTTTACAGGTCCGTTCTGTTTCTTCCATTCTTACTTTCTGGGAGAAACTGAGTTGTTGGTTAAAGGGTGTGTGAGTCTTTCTCAAGCAACAGCCACAATCATTGTGAACCACAAAAAGTCACTAAATTAACATATACTCAACCCTCTGGTAGTGTGGCACAAAGGCAGTAAGGCTTAACTTAGATGCAATATGTAAAGTATTTGTGCAGGACACAAACAGTAATAAAGTGAAAACACAACACATGAAAATCCCACACAAATTTAGAAACATAGAGCAAAATGTAATACATTACTTAATATCAAAAGAACAAAACTCGAATCAGTAGAACCAGAGATATGCAATTTTAAAAATTTAAGGTAAGTACAGCGCCTAAAATCACAAAATGCCACTTGTGGTTACCAGGTCGGGTGAGACCGGTTGAAAGTCACAAGTTCAGGCCGACTGCAATGGAGCCCAGGTTAGTCCTACTGAAAAAGTTAACTTCTAAAGTCCAGCGCGAAGAGTTCTGTTCGCGGTAGAGGGAGCCACGAGGAGCAGGGAGAGTGCCGTGGATGGTTGTAGCTGTAGTGCAAAGAGCATGCCGGGGGTTGCAAATGGTCAGTCCTGTAGCGTAAGTATCCTGTTGGGCGCTGCGGATGGTTGTTGCTGGAGATTCGCTTTGGCAGTCACCACGAGCTGTCGATGCTGTAGCACAAAGTGCAGACCTCGTGTTGCCAGTCATTGTTGGTGGTCGACATACTATGAAGAGTAGAGTTCCCTGAGTTTCATGTTGACAGTCAGTGCAGGCAGCAAGATCTTGGTGTGAATGGGCCTGTTCGTGGTTGCGAAGAGCCCAAAACTTCAGGATTTCTTCCTTTCTTCAATGAGGAGCTCAACTGATACCATACCAAGGGTCCTGAACCTGAGTGGCGCCTCTTGAGGATCAGGAACTCACTCCAGCAGATGCCAGCAGAGCTCAGGCAGTTCCAGTTGTAGGTCCAGGCATCAGGTCAGCTGGACAGATGCAGAGAGGCCTCTGGAGCTTGTTATGTCCCTGCAGCAAAGAATAGATGGTCAGTCAGCAGACCCTTGGAGTCAGTTCAGCATGGAATAAAGGGTGCAGGTCCGTCCAGTCTTCCTTCTCAGCAAGTAGGACAAGACTCAAGCAGCATAGCAGCAGGGCAGACCTTCATCTGAGGTATCCACAGGTCCAGGAGTGTACTGAAGAGTGGGGCTGAGGGGTCCCATGTTTATTCCTGGTGCACACTGTGAAGTGGGAGAAGATTCTATGGTTTGTCCCTACCGAGGTGTCTGGAATTTCTTTCCTCCCTGCCCTGGTCCCAGTCTGTCTGGGGGCACAATAGGCTAGTGCGAAGTCCTTTGTGTGTGTGTGCTGAGGTATACCCATTGAAGTGCAAGTATGGTAGGTGACTTCCCCCCATTGGGTGGCTGTCTCTGAGGAATACACAAAGGCCAACTGCCAATTGCACCTTTTAAGGAACCTAGGGCCTGATTATGATGTCGGTTGGAATTGCCTTCGACCGACCTCGGGTTGGCGGCACAAAAGTGCCATAATGATGCGAGTGCAAATGGTTCAGTCACAAACTCCCATTTCCCTATGGGAACCTGTGCGCCGGTCAGAAACCAGCCGCAGCACAAGTTCTCATAGAGAAATGGGAGTTTCTGTAAATCGCTGCACTGTGTGGCAGGCACCAGGAGGTGTCTGCCACACATTGCAGGGATTTTCCGGTCCTCAACCGTAGGCTGCGGAGAAAAGGGGGCTCTGCTAGGGGCCCCCAAAGTCGCTTTCTGACAGGCTTTCCAAATTCAGAAAACCCGGCATGGAAAGCTTGTCGGAAACAGACGTCATAATCCTGACGGCAGAAAGGCCATTCGTAAGGGATTATGTGGCGGTTCTGGCTGGTCGACGGGGAACCCAGTTGGATTGGTCGGCCGATTTGGACTCCAACCGCCATCATCGTAATATAGCAGTCGCACTTCAACCAAGAATGTCGGTCGCTAAGCCTCCGACGAGCGGTCGGAGGCTTACAGACACACATCCTAATCAGGCCCCTAGTCAGGAACAGGTCGCAGGCACCAAATGGTTAGGACAGTAAAATGCCAGCTTGTTAAAAGTCGTATTTTCTGAATTGTGACTAAATAAAAGACTTTATCATTCAAGAGAGTTTTAACTTATGTTATGTTATGTTATGTAGTTTGTAAAGCGCATCTGTTACCCGTAGGTGTCCTGGCGCTACGGAATCGTCCTTTTTCAGCAGAGTCGGTTGTCGCAGATACCTACTTGTACGCAAATAAGCAGGTTTTTAGAGCCCTCCTAAAACTGAAATGGTTAGAGATTTCTCTAAGGTGACGTGGCAACGTGTTCCAGGCCTTTGTTGCTCCAACCAGAAAACTCCGGCCACCCCAATTCGTTTTTTTTACTGGGGCAATAGTGGCCAGTTTGGCCTCAGCCGAGCGTAATGCTCTTCTGGGTATATACCAGCGGATGTGCTTGGTCAGGTGAGAGGGTCCCTCACCATAAAGTGACTTATGCACAATGCACATGGCTTTAAACAGGATACGTTTTTTTACTGTGAGCCAGTGCAGTTTTTTGATTTCGGGTGATATGGCAGCGTACTTAGGAATCCCAGAAATGAGTCGGGCGGCTGCATTTTGAAGTAGCTGAAGTTTGTTCAATAGCCCTTCCCGAATATTTAGGTAAAGGCTATTGCAGTAGTCCAGTTTTGAGAGGGCAAGCGCTGAGACCACTGTTCTTAGTCTCTCTTTGGGAAGAAATGGCAGAATTTTTTTGCAGGGTTTTAAGGTAAATGAGGTGGCAGACACCACCGCATTAACTTGGTCTCTATAGGATAACTGATTATCTAATATTATCCCTAGATTTTTAACTTTCCTGTTCGGTATTGGAAGTGGTCCCAAAGAGTCTGGCCACCATTCTGGGGTCCAAAAGTTAAGATCGTTCCTGAAGAGAACCACCTCTGTCTTGTTGAAGTTCAACTTGAGGCAGTTTTGCGCCATCCATTTACCAACCTCAGTCATACAATCATTGAATCCAAAGGAGATGTTCTGCTGTCGTCCCGGAAGCAACGACACAACAATCTGGGTATCATCGGCGTAAGAGGTAAGGTGAAACCCAAATGATTCTACCAGAGGGGCTAACTGCTTGACATAAACGTTAAAGAGCGTTGGACTGATGGAGGAGCCCTGCGGTACACCACAGGGGAAGGAGAAAGGTTTGGCCGAATAGTTGCCTAGAGTAACCGTTTGTACTCTGTCCTTCAGGAAGGAATTAATCAGGTTCCAGGCCATGCCTCGGACTCCAATTTCGTCAAATCGGTCCATCAGCAACCCATGATGGGCCGTATCAAACGCTGCTGATAGGTCCAACATAATCAGTGCCGCTTTTCCTCCCTGATCAAGGGTGGCTCCGATCTCTTCTGTTGATTTAAGGAGTGCCGTTTCGGTACTGTGTCCCGCTCGGAAGCCATATTGAGTGGGATCCAGTGCCTGACTTGTCTCCAGATAATTACTGAGTTGTATATTCATAATTTTTTCCGTAATTTTAGCAGGAAACGGAAGCCTTGATATAGGCCTAAAGTTGTTCGGATCATTATTATCGAGTTGGGGTTTTTTTACAAGTGGGAGGATAGATGCTGTTTTCCAAATTAGTGGGAAATATCCTTTTGTAAACATGGCGTTAATTACAGATGCCAGAAATTTTGTGACTGGTTCGGGTGCAAGTTTCAGCACTGATGCAGGACATGGGTCCAGTGGAGATCCTGATCTAATTTTAGTCATGATATCCCCAATTTCAGGAGCTGTGACAGGGGCAAACTGGAGTAGCTGATCTGATAATAAAGTCTGATTATTTTGACCAGGCATACTCAGATGGGGATTTTTAGGTACTTGTGAGAAGTTGGAGAATATACTATTGACCTTATCAAAAAAATGATTGGCCATCTTGTCACAAAGCTCTTGAGAGAAATTTAGGGGAGGAGGGACAGGATGGGCCAACGCCATAACTGTTTTGAATAGTTCTTTAGATTAATTTTTGGCCTCATGTATCTTGAAGGCAAAGAAATCTTGTTTCGTTTTGAACAACAGATTTTTTTATTCTTTAAGACAATCTTTATATAATATTTTCTCTACTTCCTCGTACTTCTTTCCCCAGTTTCTTTCATACATTTTGCACTGAAGTTTTTTTCCCTGAGTCCCTGCGAATACCATGGAGACGTTGGTCGTTTCCTATTATTCCTACTTTTTTTTAGAGGAGCCAATTTGTTACTGGCGGCTTCCAACCACTTAGAGTAGCATTCAGCGGCCCCATCTAAATTGGTAGGAGGAGTAGGAAGGGTATCAAGTAGGAAATTGTTTAGATCCTGTCCTTTAACCTTATTCCAGGGGCGATATAGCCTATGTACTGTCTTACCCTGTATTGGATTAGAAGGAGGAGAGGAGACAGAGAATATCACTGCATTATGATCTGACCAAATAACAGGATACGTATCGATAAGGTTAAGTTGTTCATTATTAGAGAAGATTCCATCTAAGGTATGCCCTGCTTTGTGTGTGGGCCCCGGAACCAACTGTTTCAGATCAATTGAATTCATTATATCAATTAGTGTACTTGTGTCCGGGTCTCCCTCTTTTTCTAGGTGAAAATTAAAATCCCCCAGGATCGTAAATGAACTAGATCCTAGTTCGTTTTCAATCCAGCTACTAGCTTGGGTAAGGAACCGAGCTTTGGGGCCGGGAGGCCGATAAACTAAGGTCCCTTTAAAAGTATAGCGATGGGAAAGATAAAAGCAAAAATTCAGTGTTTCACATTCTGGCTTGAGGGCACCCTGAAACATGGCGTTCAAAGAATCGTGACAAATTACTGCGAGCCCCCCACCTTTCTTGTTGGCCCTGTTGAGAGAATGGCAGCTATACCCCGGAGGTGTGGCATTAACCAAGTCAGGGCCTGAGGCCTCGGTCATCCAAGTTTCAGTAAAGAAGGCTATCTTGATGTCTTCATTTTCCAGGAGCTGTGCACATTCTAAACTGTGTTTTACTAGAGATCTAGTGTTTAACAGGAGGCATTTAAACGTATTGGGCCCGATTCACAGAACAAACTTAAGACAAAATCCTAAACTTAGTACCATTTTGGTATTCACAGAATGCACATACTACTTCTGGTATTCACAGAATGAACTTACTACTTTTGCGATTCACAGAATAAACTTACTACTTTTGCTATTCACAGAATGGATTTAAGACTACTAACTTTACGTCCGCACTCGGGCCGGAAATTCCGGCCCGGAGGCGGGGCTTCCGGGCCGGAGGCGGAGCTTCCGGCCCGGAGGTGGGGATTCCGGCCCAGAGGTGGAGCTCCGCCACTGGCCGGAATCCCCACCTCCGGGCCGGAAGCTCCGCCTCTGGCCCGGAAGCCCCGCCTCCGGCCCGGAAGCTCCGCCTCCGGCCCGGAATTTCCGGCCCGAGTGCGGACGTAAAGTTAGTAGTCTTAAATCCATTCTGTGAATAGCAAAAGTAGTAAGTTTATTCTGTGAATCGCAAAAGTAGTAAGTTCATTCTGTGAATACCAAAATGGTACTAAGTTTAGGATTTTGTCTTAAGTTTGTTCTGTGAATCGGGCCCAGCATTTTCAGGCTCTCCCCTGATTGTTTTTTGCTGGAACTGTGTATTCAAAGATGCGTGAAAATGATATAATGATATTCTGGCATTACAATTGGGACAGATTATCTGGTCTAATCCTGGAAGTGTTTTCGAGAATAGACCGATACATCCGGAATTGTGAAGCTTACTATTTAGTGCGTGCAGCTGAAGGCTTGAATAAGATAGCTGCATCTCGGTGTTAGTTGTGGGGCCGATATTAGGGCTGGCGCTGGTTGCGGATCGGGCGCGGACGGGCGCAGACGGGCTTGCCTTTGGCGCGCCTTCGGCACGCCGTCGGCGCGCCCGCTGAGCGCGTCCGCTGCGCGTTCGCTCCAGCTTCCGGCCTTAAATAGCCTGATGGAGCGAACCACTAGACCGCTAACCGCTCTCCCTTCCTGTAATGGCAGTCAACCCGGTGCGTGGACCCCCAAGCAGCAGATCGGTAAGCACACAAGTAATCGCGCAATACAGAGGGTGCAAATGGTAATAAAAAGTATTTCTTAAAAGATGTTAAAAGAACTTAAAAACGATACTTTAAAATTGCCTGCAATGCTGTGATGGCGCTTTGGTATAGTCAACCCGGCTCAAGCCTCAGGTGACGTCCGGTCGCGTTCGCTCCAGCTTCCGGGTAAAATAGCCTGATGGAGCGAACCACTAGACCGCTAACCGCTCTCCCTTCCTGTAATGGCAGTCAACCCGGTGCGTGGACCCCCAAGCAGCAGATCGGTAAGCACACAAGTAATCGCGCAATACAGAGGGTGCAAATGGTAATAAAAAGTATTTCTTAAAAGATGTTAAAAGAACTTAAAAACGATATTTTAAAATTGCCTGCAATGCTGTGATGGCGCTTTGGTATAGTCAACCCGGCTCAAGCCTCAGGTGACGTCCGGTCGCGTTCGCTCCAGCTTCCGGGTAAAATAGCCTGATGGAGCGAACCACTAGACCGCTAACCGCTCTCCCTTCCTGTAATGGCAGTCAACCCGGTGCGTGGACCCCCAAGCAGCAGATCGGTAAGCACACAAGTAATCGTGCAATACAGAGGGTACAAATGGTAATAAAAAGGATTTCTTAAAAGATGTTAAAAGAACTTAAAAACGATATTTTAAAATTGCCTGCAATGCTGTGATGGCGCTTTGGTATAGTCAACCCGGCTCAAGCCTCAGGTGACGTCCGGTCGCGTTCGCTCCAGCTTCCGGCTAAAATAGCCTGATGGAGCGAACCACTAGACCGCTAACCGCTCTCCCTTCCTGTAATGGCAGTCAACCCGGTGCGTGGACCCCCAAGCAGCAGATCGGTAAGCACACAAGTAATCGCGCAATACAGAGGGTACAAATGGTAATAAAAAGGATTTCTTAACAGATGTTTAAAGAACTTAAAAACGATATTTTAAAATTGCCTGCAATGCTGTGATGGCGCTTTGGTATAATAATAATCAAACTGGAGGGAGAAGGAAGAACTTCTGATCCACTCAGCTTCCTTGTCACAAGTATACAATAAATCAAAAGGGAGTGGATCACTAGTCCCAAAGAACCAGGGTGTGCAAAAGCAGTAAAGGTACTGTTTTAAAAAACCCTCAATCACGTTATAAACGTTTCGGATGTTAGCGGTATATTTTCATTCTCCGCTTCGTTATTGGTAACGTGACAGCATCATCATTGGGCTTGTTGTAATGCTTTCTCCACCTGGAGATCGTACCACTGGTTTTGTTGGTAGTGATCGTAAATGAAAAAGAGTGAATTTGGTGAAGTGTTCAGTGGTGAAAAAATGGAAGTATTTAAAATCCAACAGAGCTAGTAAAAAATCTTTAATTGTACTAGATGTCGGAGAGTTTTATAGATTCCTCAGTGTGCACTCAGGGGTGAGTTAGGACCCTGTGCATTCTAAAAAAGTGTCATAAAAAAGGTCGACATGTTTTTGCTTCCCCACCTTACTAATTGGAACTACAACTACAGGTTCAAATGAACAGTTACCTTTGGGATTAATTAACCCAAAATCCTTTCACCCTAAAGATCCTGTGAACATTCAGGTCTTTATCTCACCTCCTAGGTCCTGAAGAAAGCCCGTGTGACCCTATGGGCACAACAAGGGCTGAAACATGTCGACCTTTTTTATGACACTTTTTTAGAATGCACAGGGTCCTAACTCACCCCTGAGTGCACACTGAGGAATCTATAAAACTCTCCGACATCTAGTACAATTAAAGATTTTTTACTAGCTCTGTTGGATTTTAAATACTTCCATTTTTTCACCACTGAACACTTCACCAAATTCACTCTTTTTCATTTACGATCACTACCAACAAAACCAGTGGTACGATCTCCAGGTGGAGAAAGCATTACAACAAGCCCAATGATGATGCTGTCACGTTACCAATAACGAAGCGGAGAATGAAAATATACCGCTAACATCCGAAACGTTTATAACGTGATTGAGGGTTTTTTAAAACAGTACCTTTACTGCTTTTGCACACCCTGGTTCTTTGGGACTAGTGATCCACTCCCTTTTGATTTATTGTATACTTGTGACAAGGAAGCTGAGTGGATCAGAAGTTCTTCCTTCTCCCTCCAGTTTGATTATTATAATACTTAGCAGCGTGCAGCTGTGGGAGTTTCCTTTCTCTTCCCCCCCCCCCAAGACATTGCCTGTGGTAGGCCATCATGTCCGAGAATCTAGGCCTGAGCTACTCCACGGAAGAAATTAATGCGATTCTGTCCCTTCCCTCGCTACTACATGACAGAGACATCACACAGACCCTAGCCCAGACTACCGACTGGGATGAGCTATCAGAAACAAAGAAAGAACAAGTACGCACAGCCATCCATGGCGTAATTATGACTGAGTACCTACGCGCCAACGCAGCACCAAGAGGACTTTGGGTAAACAATGCCCCACGTATCTTCCTTCAAGACCTAGTCTTTCGTAAGGACTGGTCTTCCATCTCTTGGAAGTGCACCCGAGACTACCTAGTCCTCATAATAAAAACTGCCACACGCCTCACAGAAGAACTGACGATCAAAATACAAATACTAGAAACGAAAATTAAGAGCATGGTACAATTAACTGTATACAAAAAAAGGTTGGAAGAAATCAATAAAGAAATGAACGAAACAAAAGACTACATTACACAGAACAAGATTCAGAAATTGGGGAAGGATCTGAAAAGATTCTCTATGGAAAAGATGCACCCCTACAGTGCAGAGGATTATAAAATCCCGGATGACACTTTCGACAATTCAAGCAATTCGAGCACAGGCTCGACAAATAATGGTTCTGACTGGAGCGGAGAGGAATCCTATACGCCGAGGAGGAACAGAGGTCAATACAGACGCCAAAACAGAAGAAGACCAAACACCTGGTTTAATCCTTACTTTGGCACACAGACACCCCAAATGCCCTTTACACCATTCAACCCCAACCTTCCAGGCTGGGCTAACCCTTTCTATCCAGGTCCTCCATCTATGGGCCCTCCAGTAATGTCTGACATTGGATCCAACTACACGCATAGACCGCCTTTTTTAGGGAGAGGCCAGACAACCAACAGGTCAAGGCGCAAAGGGGTTACCTGGTCAGACCAGCAACACCAAATCCACACGAGGAGCATGACGGGCGCAAAACCAGGGACCAGCACAACAACCTGATCTTCAACCTCACTAATGTAACACTCACCAAAGAACAAGAAGAAGTTCTTAATAAAGGTCTTAGTTACGTACCGACACCACCCTTAGACATCTTCAGACTCCAGTGTGAAATGGCGGAATTCTGCAGGAAGATCAAGCTGAAAGCCTTCTTCAATGGAAAAGAAGAAATAACAAAGGACGGCGACACGACGCTCCGCCGGAAATCCAACTTCTGTCCACTTAACCACCAAGTACCAGTAGAAGTACTAGCCTTTGAACAGGCCATAATGAAAGAAGTGGGGGATCTGAAAGACCAAACTAGAAGACCTTTCATGAATATATCTAACGCTGAACAAAGAGCACTAGACACATTACGACAAGACGAAGAACTAATAATCAAACCAGCGGATAAAGGAGGTGGTATTGTACTTCTCAGCAAAGAAGGGTACCATCAACAGTGCATTGAATTACTTTCTGACGAAAAGTTCTATGAAATCATCAGGATAGACCCAACCCAACGCTTACAGAACACCATCGCTATCATGGTTGATGAAGCAGAAACCAACAATTGGGTCTCCAAGACTGAAGCAGAATTCTTGATAACCAAGACACCAAGAATGCCTTACTTTTATTCTTTACCGAAAATCCACAAAGAACGACGCCCGCCACCCGGACGTCCGATTGTTCCTGGAATTGGTTCTATTTTAGAACCGCTGTCACAATTTGCTGACCACTACTTGAGACCATTGGTACAGAAAACTCCAACCTATTTAAAGGACACGAAAGACCTCCTGAACCTCCTACAGAATCTACAATACTCACAGAACAGTATGTTACTAGTGGGGCTTGATATCGAAAGTTTGTATACGAGCCTCCCACAACAGAAAACTCTGGAAACTTTAGAGACACTCCTCTTCGACCAACAATGGGAACACAGGACACCGAGACATTTCGTACTTGAGTGCTGTAGGTTAGCACTTACAGAAAACCACTTTGAATACAATAAGATCATGTTTAAACAGCGCCATGGTACTTCAATGGGCAGTACCTTTGCGCCGAGTGTAGCGGGGCTCTATGTCAGCAATTTTGAAACCACCTACATCCATGACCCCTCTAATCCCTTCCTGAGTCACATCGTCTTCTGGAAGCGCTATATAGATGACGTCCTCCTGATATGGGAAGGAGATAATGAAGATCTGTACGAATTCCACCAATGGCTCAATACCAGGGATGACTGTTTGAAGTTTACGTACACAGCAGATCCAAATAAACTGGATTTCCTAGATGTCACTATCTTCATCGAAGGGGACAAATTACAAACAAAGACCTATTTCAAACCTACAGCCAAAAACAGCCTGTTATCATATAAAAGCTTTCATCCACGCCCATTGAGGGAAAACCTCCCGTATGGACAGTTCCTTCGACTCAGACGAAATTGCAGTAACATCAGAGACTACAAAAGTCAAGCAATGAAACTAAGTGATAAACTACAAACCAGGGACTACCCCATGCACATCATTAAAAAATGTCAGAAAAGGGCAAGGAACCAACAAAGGGAGACCCTTCTAGACATCACAACGAAAGAACCCACTATGGATCTAATGACATGCGTGAGCACTTACAGTACTGTGACAAATGATATCAAGAAAATCGTCAACAAGAACTGGCGAATTCTAACTTCTGGAAACTTGAAATGGCCAAAACCCAGATTCTCAAATAAAAGGACCAGGAACCTTAAAGACATCCTCGTACACACGAGACCTTTGGATAAACCAGCTACGAAGACCCAACAGGGCCTTTGGCACAACACACCGGTTACAGGACATTTTCCATGCGGGTCATGCTCAGTCTGCCACCTGACAACGGCAACCAAAAACTTACAATTATCACCCAATCTGAATTGGACCATAAGAACGCACACTAACTGCAATACCACCCACGCTATCTACATGATCACATGCCCATGCGGTTTGCGCTACATCGGAATGACCTGTAGGAAGGTGAAACAGAGACTCTGCGAACATCGCAGTAACATCAAGTGCAAGAAAAGCACTACAAAGATGAGTAATCACTTCCTGGAACAAGGACATACTGTCAACGATCTACGTTGGGTAATCTTGGAAACCCTTACTATGAAGAACAACCACGCTGAGAAGGTATGGTTCGAAAAAGAACAAAGATGGGTCCATCGACTTTGTACGAATACCCAAGGTTTAAATGACAATATACCATGGTTGAGCGTCTTGAGAAAATGACAATCCGATTTTTTTGTTTAAACTTTATTGACAAAAAAACAGACACACCCTATATACAAAACCATGCCAAACATATACCACCCTCATTAATATTCAGGGGATGGTACACCCAATCATTGCACTACCGATGCATTCTGAGATTTTATGTTCCAACTACATACTGTCTTGTCAGAGGATACCTCCTTCTGACAATGAGATACAGGTCACTATCAGGCGTGATTATAGTCCTATTTAGCTTCATTAACTACTTTTTTGCATACATCTAAAGCAACCTGCCTCTATGTCACCATTTCCACTTTGTTGTTTCCATTGAATTGCTGAAGACGACTACATACCGTAAAGGTATTTTCGTTTAACATTTATCATCTCGTAGTGGTCCTTCCACTATTTCCATGCGCACTACATCGCATATAACGCGACCTCCCAGACTCTACCGGCAGTACCGGGTCAACTAGGGCAGAGTCAGCACAGAAGCTTCGTTCAGCGCCGAAGAGGTTAGCAAGATGGCGGACTCAACCTCACGGCAGAACCGTAATGTATTATTTGGTCAAAACTTTGACAATTCCTTTTTCCCTCTGTTTTTCTATTACTTCTGAAGAGCGCGAGCGACCGCCCTACTTTATACCCGCTGTTGCCCACAGAAACGGGAAACAGGTATGGAAGCTCTTTTACATCGCTTTTGGCGTCAGTAACTACTTTTTGCCCCATCCATTCGGCTTAAGCTTTTAACAACTACATTTCCACTTGTGTATCCTTTGTATTTAGAGCATTACGATACTACGCTTATGTAAATGGAGCATATTGTGCCGCTCCCCTTGTTTTAAGAGCCTATCTGCGTTTCTAAGCCACTCATAAACACATAAGCTCTACTGCTCTAAGTAAGAACATAACTGCTGCCATTGTTACGGAAAATACTGTGCCGCCCCCTTTGTTTCAAAAACCTATCTGCTAAAAACACGATGCGTTTTTAAGCCACTCGTAAACACATAAGCTCTACTGTTTCGAGTAAGAAAAAAACCACTGCCATTATTACGCGCTCCTTGCATCTTTTTATGCTAAGTCGTATTTACGCGCGTAAGCTATATTTGTACCTCACAGGCTATCTATTCCATTTAATATTGACACCATTAACATCTACAAACCAGCCTGTCACAATAATGATTATGTTGATACGTTCAGATGCATTTTGCTATTACAAACTGAAAATGGTGTTATTACATATGAGCGCTCAATACACCATATATGACAAGATGGAATGTGGATTCTCTTACTAGTATTTGAAGGAGGGACGAATTTTGCCATATGAGAGACGGGACGCTTCTTAGTGTCTTGACTCCAAACAAATAGAAATTGCCATTTTCCAGTTGCTGCAGACATCCTTATGGTCTGAGGAAAAATCAATAATTTCAGACTGTTTGCTGTCTGTTCTTAATTTAAAGAAAACTGTATTTTAACCTCACTAATAAGTTTTTTGTTCTAACAAGGTCTGTTTTTTTCCCCTTATTTTCCTTCCCCACCTTACTAATTGGAACTACAACTACAGGTTCAAATGAACAGTTACCTTTGGGATTAATTAACCCAAAATCCTTTCACCCTAAAGATCCTGTGAACATTCAGGTCTTTATCTCACCTCCTAGGTCCTGAAGAAAGCCCGTGTGACCCTATGGGCACAACAAGGGCTGAAACATGTCGACCTTTTTTATGACACTTTTTTAGAATGCACAGGGTCCTAACTCACCCCTGAGTGCACACTGAGGAATCTATAAAACTCTCCGACATCTAGTACAATTAAAGATTTTTTACTAGCTCTGTTGGATTTTAAATACTTCCATTTTTTCACCACTGAACACTTCACCAAATTCACTCTTTTTCATTTACGATCACTACCAACAAAACCAGTGGTACGATCTCCAGGTGGAGAAAGCATTACAACAAGCCCAATGATGATGCTGTCACGTTCCCCATAAACGAAGCGGAGAATGAAAATATACCGCTAACATCCGAAACGTTTATAACGTGATTGAGGGTTTTTTAAAACAGTACCTTTACTGCTTTTGCACACCCTGGTTCTTTGGGACCAGTGATCCACTCCCTTTTGATTTATTGTGGCGCTTTGGTATAGTCAACCCGGCTCAAGCCTCAGGTGACGTCCTAAGGCTTACAACTCCTCAGATACCAAACATGAGTTTCCTACCTGCTCCCAATCAAAAGTTCTCACTTATTAAATGTAATAAGGTAACCCTATGTTATCCTATGGGAAAGGTGAGCTTTGCAATAGTGAAAAATGAATTTAGGAGTTTTTCACTACCAGGACATGTCCAACTTTAAATGTACATGTCCAACTTTTTAAACACAATGTACCATGCCCCAATGGCTATTTAAGGCCTATCTTAGGGTTGACATATGTATTAAAAAGGAAGAGTTGGGTCTGGCCAAAGGTTATTTTGCCAGGTCGAAATTGCAGTTTAAAACTGCACACACAGGTTGCAATAGGAGGCCTAAGACATGACTAAAAAGGTTACGTCAGTGGGTGGCACATTGCGTGCTGCAGGCCAACTAGTAGCATTTAATTTACAGGCCACTGTACATGTAGTACCACTTTACTAGGGACTCACAAGTAAATTAAATGTGCCCATTGTGTGTAAGACAATTTTACCTTGTTTAAAGGAGGGAGCACAAGCACTTTAGCACTGGTTAGCAGTGGGAAAGTGCGCAGAGTCCTAGGCCAACAAAAACCAGTTCAGCAAAGATAGGAGGAGTAAGCTAAACATTATTTGGGGGGAGATCAGCCAAAGGCTGACTAGGCTAACAGCCACCCCTAAAGGCATTCTAAATTCTGCAGCGAGATGCATTAAACGTGTGCAGAAGTTCAATCATACCACCTTAGCCATGAAGGAATTGCACTGCCCCCCCCCCCCCCCTTCCAGGCCAGTTCCTTTTCAAGACCTTGTCCATCACATACAACACAAACAGAAGTTTCCATATTGGCACAGCTGGCCAATACAATAACTACACCAAGTTGACCACGCCACACTGAACACCACCTGTCAATATCAAAATTCCCCCAAACCTATAATTACAAAAGGATCTGAAGACTCATCTGTACAAAACATACATCTTCTAACATTGCAAAACACCATCTGCAATATTCTGTTTTGTGTAAGAATGTGATCTAAATAGATTCATGTTCCAATGATACCCATACATAGTTTTAGCATTGAAGACCCCATAATTACTAGCATTGGCGTCAACAGGATATATCAAGGTGGGGAGGGCAGAAACAAGTCCGTAAATAGTAATTGCAATGTAAGGACAGAAACAACTGGACTGCACAACTCATCTTGCGCAATTTTTTGGAAAGAGGTTTGGCATGTTGAGAGGGGGCAGATGCTTGCCTTATTCTACCCCAACCCTACAGCAGGACTTATGCATGTAAGCCATGTGGAGGAAAAGACGAACAACATGGAGTGGGCAGAACAGCAGAGAGGACCTATAAGGAAGAAGAACATTTTGATTTCATTTGAGCGTGTAGTTAACATCCATGTCTTGTGTACATAAGCTTTTCCAATCCTCCTCATTGCTTTTTTGTAATCAAGAAGTTATTGATTTACTAGTTGCATTGGAGTGGTTGGCAAAAACAAAAACAATGACGAAGGAGGAAAAAAGTACTCTTGGATACATCAGCATTAAAAGAGTTACTATAGCCTAACCTGCAGGTGATCATAACGCCAATTACAAAATGGTGGTCCTTCTGTGGTTAAAGATCACAAGAGGTGATAAAAGGATATGCAGGAACATGATTGCCTTTGGAGAGCTTTGCTTCTGTCATATGCACTAATGGTAAACTGGCTAGAATGTGATATGTGTAGGAGATGCAGTGGGTCTAAGTATAAGTTGTTCTGCCCTGTGTTAGTAAGATGACATCTGCTGGTTGATTGTCACTGAGCACGAAGATAGGTTTGTGTATTTCCTGACAAGGTTGGGAATTATGCATTTATCACGGAGTATCATTAGGGTAAGGTTGACCTCGTACCGGGCCAAAAGAATATGCAACACGACAGGAGATCTCCATTTTTCGCCTTCATATGGTGTTTCAAGTTGGAGCCCTGCCCTTGATTCCCGATATGGCTAGGAAGTCTCTGGTCCAGGCTGTTATCACCAGCCACCTGGATTATGGGAACACTTTGCTGACTCGGTAAATGCTAGCAAAACTGCAGGTGGTTCAGGATACTGCTGGCGCGAATAATCTGTAACCTCCCTTCACGCTTGCCTTCTGCTCCGCTCCTCAGAAAGCTGCATTGTCTGCCTGTTAGGAAGCGTGTCATCTTTAAGCTCTGTTGCTTGACACACAAAGCCCTTTTTAAGTCGAGGTCAGCTTACCTGTCATCCCTACTAAAGTCGAGGTCAGCTTACCTGTCATCCCTACTATACCCCTATTTCCCGTGTAGATGCTTGAGATCATCGGACAAAGAGTTTTTGGTGATTCATAGCATCCGTACCTCAAGATATGGGGGCAGATCGTTCTCCTTCATTGCTCCATGTCATTGGAACAAACTTCCTTTTGGCCTTCGCTCCTGCCCAGACTTCACTTCTTTCAATAAGGGGCTTAAGACCTGGCTATTTTAGATTGTCCTCTTTCCTCTTGTGCAGCACAGCGCCGAGATGCTTCTTCGGAAGCGATTCAGCCACGATACTAAGTGTCCAAATCATCAATAAATAAATAAAATAAACTTTGACTTAACTGGCAGAGTTGTTGAAAATTCTCAGCGTGCTACTCAGATGCAAGAGTATAGACTTGCAATCTCTCATTACAAAAGTGGCAATTCTGTCCAGCAAGTATGAACAGTTGTCCTGTTAGCGGCTCTCAATAATACACTCCATTTGAAAATTGTGACATACCGTAATTGCTATCTCTGTTAAGTGTCCTTATCTGAATATTTATGAATTCACCATAATTAAATTTCATTGCAAAAATACACCAAGTAATTGATTGCTCGGTTAAAACAACTTAAAGAAGGAAATGTGAAATAGTAGTTGTCAAGGAACTTAGGCCAGATGTACGACACATTTTACTGGTTGCAAATGGCCCATCAGGCCATTTGTGTCTGGTAACCTATTACCCACTCGCAAAATAGGTGTGCAATTCGCTATTAGGAAGGGGCGTGTAATGGGAGTCCCTTCATAATAGCGAGTAACACTGGTATGTATCAATGTTTTGGGACCATGAATGCAATCACAAAACATTAGCAGAATGCCACCAATTTCAAATTGGTGGTAAGCCATACGCAAAGAGGAAGGGGTCCCCAAGCGACCCCATCCCTTTTGGATATGGGGGCGGCAACATTTTTTCAGCGCAGGCAGTGGTACCACAGACTACTGCCCACTGTAAAAAAATTTAAAGAAAACTTTCAATCTTTTATTTTTTAAATTCATCCCGTTTTCGTTCGAAGAAAATGGGCTGCATTTATTTTTAAAAACTGCTATATTGAAAATGCAGTCACAGACATGGTGGTCTGCTGACCCCAGCAGGCAACCATCCCTGTGAGTGTCAGCCATTCCCAGTAGGTTACAAATTGCCACCTACATCATGAATATTAATGACGTAGGTCCCTTGCGAGCCATTTGGGAATTATAAAAAGTGCCAGAGACACTGTTGTACATCAGTTTTTGCGACTCACAAAATGTGAGTCGCTAAAAACTGCAATTTTCCAGTCGCAAAACCAGACGGTCGTACATATGGCCCTACGTGTCACATGGATTTGTTCATTGAAATGCTATCAAAATCTCTAAAAACATTTTAGGAGGACGGGGTCGCTGTTTCTTTTAAGTCATTACTTTCAGTGTTTTCCAATGATTTTGTGGCTTGTATTCACCTTGTCTGCCTCTCATTTTGGGAAGAGGAACTAATATGTGAGGGTTATATGACTACATCTAGTAGTAGCTAAAACAGTCAGAAGCAGCATCATAAACATGCACTGGAAGGCAAAACAGCGCTCCCCGAAGTATGGAGTGTATTTTCCAAATCTACTATTTGCTCATTCAAACTTCAGTCAAAGAGATGGACGAGGGGAGTGCCATGCTTCAAACTCCAGGTAACATCTACTGGAACAATTTAAAAGGTCTTGATTTTTTGTAGCGATTTTATTCTTTGTTCTCTGCGTGGAGGTGTGTACAAAAAATGTGAATACCCAGAATGGCAATTTGGTGCTTTCTGTTTACATACTAAGGGCAATACATATGGGCCCTGTTGCATCACACTTGCACCACAAAACGTGGTGCAAGCGCAAGACAAACAAAAAATCTGGTTTATGAAGCCACTCAAGGCCACCTTGCGTGGCCCAGAGTGGCTTCATAAATCTAGAGTAACGCAGCGCAAATCACTGCATTGTGTTACTCTGCCCTGGCATGGCGTTCCCATGGTTTTTGACGCATTTTCAGATTTACTAGAACTGGTAAACCTGGGAATGCGCAAAAAAGGTGCACCTTCCTGCACAAAAACAATCCTGCATGCAACTCAGGCAACCTTGCACCACGGTGCAAGGGTGCCTGTATTGGCGCTAGCCGGCCCATTGTGCACTTGGAAATAGACAGGAATGCACCGTATTGTATCAAATGATGTAGCGCAGCAAGGTGACTTATTGTGCCACAACACTCATAAATATTCCCCTAACAGTAATGCATAACAAAGGCACTGACAGAAAGCTTTTCTGTAGTGCTTGGTCGTAATACTTTATTATAGTTAATAAAAGAGTGAACTTTCACAAGACGGAGACTTGGAAATGTACTCTTGTTTCTTTACTTTTGAGACTTGCGGGAAATGCTCTTTGCTGCTAGGAGAATATTGCTTAGATTCGGGTGCCATTTGCAGACATTTACGGGTTTCTCACAGGTTAATTTGCGTTCCTCGTCATCTGGCATGGCTCATTGTTTGCTCATGTTTATGTCTCAGTATAATAAGTGGTCACACCACAAAGGTCTCTAGGCCGTTGCTCCTTCCCATTGGTTGTCTTGATTACTGCTTGAGGAAAGCTATACCTGATTACCCAAACCCCGTTGGTGACGAGTCCGTATCTGTCTCTGGCAGGAACTGCCTACCAACAAGAGACACTGCGCATCGAAACTTTAGTCAAAGGTCTGTGTCTCCTATTTATGGAAGTGTTCAAGCGAGGAGAGGATTACTAATGTGTAGTCCGACTTCTCTACGTATTTTCCACTCTGTGGACTAAAGCACTGCTGCCTTATCACATAGTGAATTAATTACTATAGGATTTAAAGCCCTTTGTAAGTTTAGTTAGCAGACTTGTTCCCGTTCCCCCAGAACATAAACTTTCTTAGGTCTAGATAATGCTACATCTAACAATATTTCTATGTGTTATTGGTTTTAGAACATGGGCGACATTTTCAAGAGTTACGTGTCCCAGTCGTGCCAGTCTTTCACAGTACATCACAGCATTCACAGTAGACTGCAGGGGATACTCCCTTTAATGTTCATTGGTTGGAAGCTTGAGTAATGCACAGCATTGTTGGGCTCAGTAGTATTTCAATTCAGTTTAAAGTGTGGAAGTTCTTGTTTTGTACTAATTGTGGTGGACAAGAAATTCACAGAAGAGTCACTTATATTTAAGGTAAACTCATGTCCATGTTGCATGTATAGCCCCTATGCCAATTGTGTGATTTCATGAAGTGTTGTTTACCACAACTAAAGGACTACAGCAGTATACCTGAAACAGATGTTAAATAAATCGTCCCTACTTATGACCCATAAGAGATCTTTCATTTTCCAATTTTTTATCACAGTTTTTACATACAGAAAGTTCATATTGGTCCCATCACCACAACATGTCTTTGTAAAACATATTTTGTTCCAAACTAGTAGCATTTGTAAGTATTGCATATTAAAGCAGTTTAGTCCAGGACCGATGATGCACATCAGGTCCATTTTCTGGCATCAGTTTGCATTAAAGAGAGATTGCTTTGGTGTGAGGATTTATGTAAGGCTCGCCACATCCCAGATGGCCAGACATATTTTCTTTGGCATCCATTGTGATTCTTCTAACATTCGTCTGCTGTCATGTGTCTTTTAGATATGTTTCACTTTCTGTCACACCCTACTTTAAAAAAGAGCTTTGGGACACCACATGCTTTTCAGATGTTGATGAGAGGCAGGTTACCTTACAAGCATCCTTAGCATGTTGGCTTATTATTGTTATGGCACTAATCATTGTTATGGACAGTGCAGTCTTAGGAATGACTTCCAAATTGTTTCTGAAAACTTAGCACAAGAACTACATGAAGATTCTATTATCTTGAAATTGATGGCCTGCTTTGACTTCTATTGGACTGCATCAATCATCACTAGGCTCATGCTTTTGTCAGCAGGATTGGGAACTTAAGTTGGAGCTTTCTTCAAGATGTTACACATTTCTAGTTAGGAGCTGGCAGATTGAGGTGCACTGGCTTAGAACTGAACGGCAGTTTTTCCCTTTGTTTGTCACCTCTTAGACAGATGTGTCAAAATGGTTCATGCTTCAGCAATGTCTATTCATGCTAAAGAGTAAGAACGAAAGTACTTAGTCACTGTAATCTACGTATTACTAATCATATTATCTGCCCTATACGTATCAAATTGACTTGTACTTGTACAGTCTCATTTCTAAGAGTTTCAGGACTGTGGTACCACTTAACATTTTATTGATTTGGAACAAATCCTCATAAACCTTTGACCAATAATGTGTGCAGCCAGCAAGCACACTTAAACTTGCCTATTGAGAGGCCCTTTCCATAAACACAAGAAACACCTTAAACGATCCTATGTTAATAATAAAAACAATTATTTTAGGATTTCATCATTTGGGTCACAATGTGGTTTGATGTCCAAGGTGGGAAGCCTTTATAGAGCCTTATCCTGATATTGTTCGATGATGATTGAATCCATATTGCTTTTGATGGATTTGTTCATTTGTGTTTTCACATCGTGCTGAAATTGAGTGAATGTCAAAGTGGGTGTCAAGTGATTTACAAAAAGGTGAACATATCATAAACTGTAAAAAGCTGTAAGATGTAATATGTGCATTCAAAATATTTAGATGAAAATTGCAATCAACTTTAAGAAAGATGTCATACTAATCATTGTGGGGATCAGAAAAGTTTGCTGGAGTGGTTGGGAACTTCTTTAAAGACGAGCTAGAAAGAGAAGAATCCAGAATGAAGGTGGGGGAAATAGGAGGGAAGGAGAAATGGAGGGAGTGCTTTAAGTGTTGCAAGCATAGTGGCAAAAGGTAATAGATAAGGTAGAGAAGCAACTTACTAGCCGACTATTTCATTAGAACATTTAATAGTAGTGCATTTAAAGATACTTCAAAAATAGGTGTCCTTTTATTTTGTTTTTGGCAGATGTAAGAAATAGCTGTGAATCTTGAGAAGAAATGGTCTAAGGTGGATGTTTCATATATGTGCATGACAGAAATCAAAGTGAGCAGGAATTACATTTCCTCTTTCTTCTTTCATATGTAATGCTGTTTTTATCTCAACTCAGATACTGGTCTGTCAGTCTTGCCAAAAATGATCCTGTTGAAATATTTAATCCTCAATAAAATCTTCATTAGACTGCTGCTATGCTACATTCGGATTGGTTCCGGTTGCAAGATATTTTGTGATGACTATGCAGATGCAATGGGAAACACACTGCAAGTAAAACAGCCTTCAAGAACATGCTCTGCCACAAATGAGGGTGCCAATAAATAGGCAGGCTACTGAGTGACAGAATTTAAAAACTTCCATATTAACGAATGCCATTAAATCCCATTGCGCAGAGCTGGGATACATTGCTCACTGCCTTACAGACCGTTACCTCCACAATAGTCGATACCGCCACAACAGTTCACCCTTCAGTCTCCCCCTTTCCCAGATAGGTGGAGTTAACATGTCCCAAAGTATGTAGAGCAAATATATGTCCCCCCCCTCTTGTTTGCCATGGATAGTCACCTACATCGCATCTATCCTCAGACACAAAGGCCCTCTTCGTTGGCAAATTACCACGCCTGATGTATGTACTACTTCAACTACCTATCTGATACATGGTTGTATAGAAATGCACCGATAATGCACCTTCATACTCAAACATGCACACTTGATATTGTTCGTATTTAATGGATGGCGGGATTTTCCTTTTTGTATTGTATCTTTTTTTTTAAATGAGACTTATTGGTACTCATTGATGGTCATTGTTTGCACTTTATTATCATTCAAACACCTTCTCCTATTATGCAGTGAACTGTCAAATAAGCTAGAACGGCAATGATTTGCATGTATATGGTATGCATATGCAAGACCCTGTCATAGCTGCACTGATAAGAAATGTTAAGAGTAAAAGGTGGATAGTAATGACACCAATCAACAAACAATGATCTAGTTAAACAGTGAGCAACGGCACGCAGAGGTGCTTGTGCATAAGTTCCTGACGGATTTAAATGTTTATAAGGGTGTACGGAACATTGGTGTTGATTATATATTCTCGCACTAGTTGATACTAGCTAATACATGGGATTTGGATCTCTGTCATGAACCTCTAAATATGTTTGTATGAATATGTGCGGTTAGTCATGTTAAAATAAAGAAAATACCAATAAAGAAATAAAAATAAAAAATCACAAATTCCATTACAAACCATAAAAGGCAAAGTGTATTAATTCTCATTAAGGGGGCAACCAAATACCATTCTCACAGGAATTATCATAACACATGCTGCAAAAAGGAATAAAATATTCAGCAAGCATACTGCAGCAGTGGCATGTGTCTAACCTGCTAGTTACAAATGAAGTTTCAAAGACAATGTGTCTTCTCTTAGTTGACCTTTTGTACTACGTAAGAAATACGATCACCTTTGTACTACATGTTCACCTGAAAGTGGTACAATCTATGATTTTGGATTGCTAACTCCATCTATCTATCTGTCTTGGAATGGTTAATGCAAAATTTGTGTTGACCTGTAAACTCCATCTATTACTGTGGTAATGTCCTCACTGTCCACTAACCAAGTCCCTGCAGACCATAAACCATGTTATTTCTGTTAACCACTTGTGTCCATGTTTAGTAAGCCCATCCAGCTTTGCCCAATTCTGACTTGGGTAAATCCCATGGGAAAACGGTTTATTTTGAGCAGAATGTGGTGTTCTAGCCTGGATAACATTAGTGCCGCTAAAATGTTGATGTAAAAACTGTTTTTCTGATTTCATCACAAGCACCAATGGTAATTTTTCACTCTGATACCAATAGATGTATGCTCTAGCTCAAATGAATTCCAGTATGACAGGATGATATGATTTTAGCAGGTACCTCGGTTTTTCCTTGTCTAAAGGTGATTCGTGCATAAAAGTCAATATTATGAAGCTCTCATATCTTCTCCAATGCATAGGGTAGATGCTTTTTCAATTAATAAAATCGGATTGAGACCATGTGTATATACAATTATATATATTCACTGAAAAAACCATAGGTTTCACACATGTTATAGTTAGCGGAAATTTTACTGATAAAAAACCAATGAAATTCCCCCGTTATAGTTAGTGCAGGCAACTATAACTCACGCGACCGCAATCCTCTGCTGATGCTAATACTGTATTTAGACACTTATTTACTCATGTCTTCTTCCATACATTTTTAGCTATACATATATTACAAATATTTTCTTTTCATAAAGACACATATGTCATCAGCAGAAGATTGCGGTCGCGTGAGTTATAGTTGCCTGCACTAACTATAACGGGGGAATTTCATTGGTTTTTTATCAGTAAAATTTCCGCTAACTATAACATGTGTGAAACCTATGGTTTTTTCAGTGAATTTGCAAGGTTTTTTAAATGCTAATTCCTAACTATAACGTGTGTGAAACCTATGGTTTTTTCAGTGAATTTGTACGGTTTTTTAAATGCTAAGTTACTTTACGCCATTCGTGGCGTGCGCGCCCACTTAACGCAGTTTGTTCCGTGCGCGCACGGTGCGCATGCGGTGCGCTTCGCGCACCGCGCGCCCACTTCACGCAGTTAGTGCCGTGCACGCACGGTGGGCACGCGGTGCGCTACGCGCACCGCCTGCCCACGTTACGCTAGATGGGCCATGTACGCACGATGCGCTTCGCGCACCGTGCGCACATGGAGGACATATGATGCACTTCGTTTTTAAAGGTAATATTTTAATTTTTCGCAGTAGTTATAAGCCATGCACAAATGGTGCCCTTCGGGCACCATTTGCACACGGGGTGGAGAGAGTGTGGATAATTTTTTTTTTAATATTTTTTTTTTTAATCTTTTCGTTTTTTACTTTGGTGATAAGCCATGCACAATTGGTGACCTTCGGTCACCAATTGCACACGGGGTGGGGTTAGTGTGGATATTTTTTTTTTTTTTATATTTTTTTACCGTACGCGTACGGTAAGCGTAATCGGCGAAATTAGCGAAAAAATAAAAATTCCATTTTGGGCCTTGGGGGATCTTTGGGGACTCCCTGTACATGGCTATGTGTGTGGGAGCTGTCAAAACAGCCCCTTTAAATGTTTTTGTGCTTTGTTTGTTAATCATCTCTCTCAGTGCGAGAGAGAAAATGGCGGACGCCGCTTCCTGGTTTCGGCCGATTCGAATGTTTACTAAGATCTAAGAGCCAATCATAATCGCGCTCGCGCACGCCACCGTACGCGTACGGTAAGCGTACCGTAAGCGCACCGTAAGCTGGCTCAGATATATATATTGATTTAAAGGCTATTTTCTCAGAATCTACTGAACAGATTTACACCAAACCTACAAAAGGCACTTCCTTGACCTGAGGACTACCTCTCTGCCAAATTTCTAGTAATTCTGTTCAGCCGTTCGGGCTGGAGCCCTGTCTAAAGGTCCTATGGAAAAATGCATGGGAAAAACGCGTTTTGGGACCCCCCTTTTATCTCAGCCCCCGCTTGACGAATCCCCCCGAGACTTTCAGGGTAGGAGAGGAGCGTAGCGCCCCACCTATTTTGAAAAATTCGCGAGGATTCGTCAACCGGCGCCAAAGTTATTCAAAATAGAATGTTGCGGATTTCCTATGGAAACGTGGTTCTAACTATAACTACCTACTGGCGACCGCCAGTAGGTAATTATATATATTATAAATATATATATATATATAGCTTCACCTTCGAGGTTCTTAAACTCTTGGAGACAACTAAATCTGGTTCCCCTATGGACCCTTGCCCTTTATCCGTACTTAAGCTAGCTCCAGAACCAGTTGCTGAAATCCTTACGTCAATCATTAATACTATATTTGCTAAGGGTTATTTCCCTATGATTTGGAAATCAGCATCCATCCTTCCGCTATTAAAAAAAACCCAGCTGGACCCCATGGACCCAAACAACTTCAGACCAATATCTAGGCTCCCTCTCCCTGCTAAAATAATTGAAAATCTTATGAATACACAACTCAGCAGATTCTTGGAAGATGCCCAGCTATTGGATCCCACACAGTATGGTTTTAGAGCTGGACATAGCACCGAATCCGCGCTAATTAAATCAACGGAGGAAATTAGAACTATTTTAGATCAGGGAGGAAAAGCTGCAATGATCATGTTGGATCTGTCTGCAGCCTTTGACACGGTCCATCATGGTTTATTGATGGACCGGTTACATGACATTGGTGTCAAAGGGAAAGCCTGGAGGTTGATTAAGTCCTTCCTAGCAGTCAGAATACAGGCTGTCACGTTGGGAGACTTTACTGCCAAGGCTTTCTCTTTACCATGTGGGATCCCACAGGGATCTTCCATCAGTCCCACGCTCTTTAATGTGTATGTGAAACATCTTGCACCCCTGGTAGAATCCTTTGGATTCGACCTTACCTCCTACGCAGACGATACTCAGATTGTGGTTTCTATTCTACCTGGAGGAATATCTAACGTAGCAGAAGATTTTAAAGAGTGTATGATGGCAGTAGGCAGATGGATGACCCATAACTGCCTCAAAATGAACTCCAACAAAACTGAGGTGGTCTTGTTTGGAAATGATCCAAGCTTTTGGACTCCTACTTGGTGGCCAGATTCACTAGGCCCTCTCCCTGTACCTTGTAGAAAAGTCAAGAACTTGGGTATTATTATCGACAATAAACTCCTGTTTAAGGACCAAGTCAATGCAGTAATTTCCTCTACATCATTTATCCTGAGATCATGCAAAAAGATACTGCCCCTTCTCCCCAAAGAGTCGCAAAGGATGGTCATTTCTGCCCTGGCCCTATCTAAACTTGACTATTGCAACAGTCTTTACCTTACCATCCAGGAGGGACTCCAGAAAAAACTGCAGCTACTGCAAAATGCTGCGGCAAGATTGATATCTGGTACTCCTAAATATGCCTCTATCTCGGCTGAGATAAAAAAAAACTGCACTGGCTACCAATAAACAAACGGGTACTGTTTAAAGCTCTGTGCATGACGCACAGAGCTTTACATAAAAATGGACCGCTTTATTTAATAAGGCTCTTTCAATGGTACTCACCTGGAAGAAACTTGCGGTCTTCTGAGGCCAGATTGATCTCTAGGGTAAAAAAAGTTAACTGGGAGTTTCCGGGCAAAAGCAACCAAGGCCTGGAACCTACTGCCGCCATGCCTTAGACACATATCTAACCATCTGGAATTCAGGAAGGCACTTAAGACCAGCCTTTTTACATCTTAACTCTGTTACGCCATTGCTCAGACTCAGGATGGATTTCTTCCTATAGCGCCAGGACACCCTCGGGTATTAGTCGCGCTTTACAAAACTGAATAACATAACATGGCAACAGTAAATAACAGGGATATTTTTCACTGAGAAGTTCTAAATGACATCAAATAGACAACAAGAGCGAAGTTTGAGTTGTCAATGATGTCACTCAAAACCAAGAGGTGAAAAGCATCCCCGTTATTGACGTTTTGCCCACTAGAGCAAATAGGTTGCACTCGCTTAATCCAACCAGATTTTTGAACTACTTGGTTTTTGGTTTTTACTGTGAATACATCTCAACAACTAAGTCTCACCCATCGGAAATTCTATGAAAATTGATTGAGAGTGCTATGCGCTAGAGTCTACCCCTTAAGTTATGGTCCTCTACTGCTTAGCTAGGGTTAGAGGCTCTGAACACACGTGAACACATAAGGCTACCTGTGAACACATAAGAATAGGAGTGTACAAATGTGTGGTGGCTAAACCTGTGAGACTACTTTCTAGCTTTGCCTGGTATCTGCACACAGGTAGTGTGTCATATCAGTTACCCTTTACCGATTGATGCTGACCTGGTGTAGGTCTTATAATGCAAGTGGGCATTATAGTGTACATCTGTAATGATTACTGAAAAGGCTGTGTGCCCACTGATTCATTAATTATAGGCAAAATATGCACAAACGCAGTTTCACTCTATATAGGCCTAGTGATACAAGTCCAGTACCAGTCATAGGGTACAAGTGTATCCTGAATGTGGATCCTTTGCCACTTTTGTGATTTCTGTACTCCTTATTGCACATAAAGAGTTGTCATATTTCCAGAGCTTTCTCATAGTCATAATTAGATTCCAGGCTCTTGACCATTCCCCCACTTACTGGGACAAGTTGCACCAGCAGGAGGAGCAAAGGTCTTCCCACACAAAATGCCCATTGGCCAGGTCTTGGTTCTGTTCATGGAAAAGGAAGGGTTGGGGAGGAAATCTGCATGTGCTAATTAGATCTTCACACGGCAACTAGCATGGACAAGCCAAAGCCCACATTAAAAAGGAGGATAGCCAGGCTCTTGAAGCCAATTAAAGGACAGGCCCCCCTTTGACGTTTTAGAGGGAAGGGATCAGGCAGCTGTGGCTGTTGGAGGCAGGGATGAGACTCTCAGGGAAGATTCTTTCACTGACCACTTTAAGCCACCATGATGAAATGTCCCAGAATACTGTGCAAGATGGTTGGGACAGGGATAGAGTGATGATGTCGCCATAGGACTGGCAGAGGTTCTACCTTCTAGATCTTCTCCGCCTCCACTTAAAATCACTGGCACAAGGGAGTTGGAGTGTTTCTTCAGAGCTGTTGGTGCTGGCCGCTGTATACCCTCTGGGGAGCAGTAGACAAATGGGCCTGTTTGGGGAGACCATCCCCTGTATCTCCTGTGAACTGGCCCTGCAGATGGGTAACCTCCATCAGGAAGGAGGGCAACTGACTCCGCTGCTGACACTGGTGCCCTGAAAAATAGCCAAACCATGGGGCCTGGGTAGTGTGACAGGGAAACTAACCTACTTGTGGGCTGCAGAGAGGCCATTGTGGAAGCCCGCAGGCAAAATCATGTGCCAGTAGCCCAGAGAAAAGACAGATCCAGCATCAGGAGCAGCAAAACCCAGCTACAGTAAGAAAAATAATATTTAGAGGCGAGTAGGTCTGAAGCTTGAGCACCAGGAGTAGAACAACACCTTCCCCTGGAAATCCACCCTCTCAGGCCATAGAAAAATAGCTCCAGAAGTTTAGTCCCTGCGGTGTCCGGGTAGAAAACTAGGCACATAGCGCTCCACCATAACCAGGGAAAATGCCCCCAGTGTGGGCCACGACTTTGGGCCAACAAAAGTATGCTTGGGTGGGGAGTGAACATGTGCTCTGGTGACCCTATTCCCTGGAGCCATACTCGGGTAAAAATTGTCCTAATGAACCCCATCCCCGAGGACCCAAGTCTGGGGAGAGCAGGAAGCACGCCACCAGCACCTTCATACTCTCTCAGATGTATGTGGGGAAAACAGAATCATGCCCTCCCCCGAGCCGGCATAGGAATAGTGTCGACTAGACTGGTAAGCCAGCTGAGCAGGGAAAGAGTGGGCTTCCCATGCTGATCAAATGTCAGCACATGCAGGGTGCCCCAAGGGAGTGGCAGGGGCACCCGATCTGAAAATGAAAAGGCAGGGTGAGGCCGCTTTTGATTTTAAAAAAACATTTTTTTTCAAATTTGGAAAACTTCTAAATTATTTAGTCATTGTATCAGGGAACAGAGCACTCCAGAATCCTCTGGGGCACTCAGAAAATGTGCTTATTGGCCAATGTGGTGCCCCAGGAAGGGAAGGGTCACCACCAACACATGTAAAATCATTTTTGGGGAGCCTCCAAAGGTGAACCAGGCACCCTAGAAAAGTTCCTTCAAAACTTGTCCTAGGTCTCCCACTGGATTACATTTAGGATCCTGGGGCAGGTGTTCAATGCCATCCAAGCTGTCTTAGAGTTAAGAGTTGGTGCTTTTTCACAAAGTCTATAGAGTGTCAGGACTTCTGTCCATAGGTGCTATAGCTGCACTTGCAGCATGTTGAGAGTAGTAAAGAAAATCATGTACACTTTTAATTGAACTTGTAAGTCTTCAATAACAATGGGACAATACAATTTTATATAATTTACTCAAGTCATGAAATGGTTTTATTGTCAGTGTAACATTGTTTATTTTATGAATAAACATTAATTGCCAAATGCAAAGTTAACAGCCAGTCATGCTTGGCCTTAATAAATGACTTTGTAAGATGGTACCATCCATAGTGATTTCATTGGTTTTGCATTACTTTTATACAAGTACTTCTGTGTTTTAATAATGTTGTAACACCCTGCCAAAGCCAGTATGCTTGCCTTATTGAAAATGAGACTCCATGATATTGTGTATAGGTGCGAGTATTGTAGTTTTAGAATTCAGGGCTCACTAGAGCTCTAAATAAGGTTGTCACCATAGGTATTTCCATCTGCCAACCTGTACATATATCTTAATGTAGAATTCAGTAGTGTGTGCATGATAAAGTACTTTTCCATTTTATAAGAAAGGGTTTGACTATGATTTATTAAATGTTGTTTATTGCTCACTGGTGAGCTGGAGTACTAGCCCATACCACCTCCCTTAAATAGGCCTTGGACTGCTCAGCTTCCCTATGCTGAGAGATCCAAGTGCTACAGTGGGCTATTTAGTTTTTAGTAAAGGGAATGTTGCAGACTTATTACTAGTGAAATACTTACATGTTTCACAACAAATAACCCACTTTCTTAGACCCCTCCAAAATTTTATGTTATAGGGACCACCCAACTCTTTTGACTCGTTTTCAGCTACTATGCAGGAGCGGAGGTGTATTGGGGGAGCCAAAGATAACCTGGCCTCTCCTTCCTGCCCTCAATGTAAAAAACATCCTACCCACCTGCTATCTGTGCCTTTCTCCCTGCTACACTCTTGAAGCTGTGCTCAGCTCTCCATGGGAGCATAGAGCCAGCGCTGCACTGACAGGCTCACAGAGAACCGCTGTCAGGGAGAGCCAAACATAAGAACAATCTCATTCACACTTTCTGTTTACCCAGTCAGTAGCTAATCAGTAAATTGAGTCCCATTCCACAAAGTATCCCATAGACTAAATGTTAGACAGCAGATTACTCCCTGAAAGTGAAAGGAAGCCAAATAACATTAAGGGGGAGGATGGAAATCAATACTATGACCGCTTCTCTATCATGAAGGCACTGTAACCAACATCCCTCAGCATACCTCTTGCCTGATCTATTAAAGCATACATTATGAAACATAAGGATATTCATCAGTCATTCATTTCAGGAAGGAAATATTATCTATGAGCCTTGACTGCCCTGGCACCTTGTTGTTCTGAAGGATGAAACATAATTTCCTTCTAGTTAAATTATATTTTTCTGAAATATGTGTGAAATGATTTATGTTTTTAATACAATAAGATTTTTTCTACTTTGGGCTTCATCTAGAGTTCATTTTGGGTTTACTGAAAATGCTGTTGTAAATACTGCAAAACACAGTCACCTGCGCAGTGCAATTTAAGCAATTTCTGATTGCACAATCTTGAATCGTTCCCTAAATACACCTCATCCTTTATCATTACGATTGCTCCTGGATTGTATATAGTATCTTTGTACTTCAAGATCAAATTTAGCTACATACCCTCTTACATTCATTATTGTTTACGCTGAGGTAAAAAAAGGAGGGAATTTAGTAATAACTAAGGGCCTGATTCTGATAGTAACAGTTGGACCCACAGCAAGACCTCCGCCAGGATCATAGATCCCGATGGTTCGGTGGTCGGAGTTGTATCACAGAATGAAGGCGGTGCCGAGGCAGGCACCGCTGTCTGGATTCCGATATCCCTTTCTGATAGCCTTTTCATGGCGGAAACCCTGCCATGAAAAGGTTGTCGAAACCGGTGCAAAGGTGCCCTAAACAGGGTTCCTGGGCATTGGAACCCAGAGAAAAATGTGTATGGGGCATGTGGTGCCTCCCTCTCCTGGCACAGTCATATGTGCACTGCATGCCATGCACGACATGGTGCAAGACACACAGTACACAGACGTGTCGGAGGCGCTGCATGGCGGCTGCATCTGCTGTAGCCCTTTACTATGGCTGCGGCATGTCTTCGCCGTGGTACCGCAGAATCCCAACTGCCAACCTGGCGGTCACATCAGAATATGGCAGTCAGACTTCCTACATGACTCCTGACCGTCACAATAGCGACCGGTGGTCTGAACGACCTCCATCGAAATCAGGAACTAAAATATTAACAATCTGTGTTTTTATTGATTCAGATTTATTGCATGCATAAATATCACATGCAGTTAACGCAACACGATGGGATAGCAGCTGAATTGCTAAACCTTCGGCCTATATACACTGCTTGGAAACTACAGGTCCTGTTCCTCAGGTACCACAATAGCTTAGTAGTTCTTCAACAGAGAAATAAGTAACTCTCTTATCTGCAGAGAGTCCAACTACACCCACCAACTCATAAATCATGGCTCCAAAGTTAATATTATGATAGGCTGGTCATCCTTAAGGATTTGGTCATTAAGAAGCTTAAACTGCTTTCTGGCAGTCTTTTGGCAAGTTCCCCATATACAGAAGTACATTTGTTGGAGGTAATCTTAGCAGCCTTCTTCAAGGTCTTTTCAATTGTTTGCAATTGCCCGATCAGGTTAAAAAGCACTAATGATCCCAGAATCCAAATGGGCCACAAAATATTCCAAATCGTGCAGAGCTATAATTTTGTCCACTACTAACAGGATTTACTGCATGATTTACTGCAAACTGATGCTTCAATCAACAAAAGACTAAGTGGAGAACTTGAAGATCTTGAGTTCTGATTAGGAAAATTGCCAGCCTGCCTTTATATACCCCTTGAACTGTATGGATTAAACATAGACAAATGAGACTCACCACTGGCTTACAGTCAAACACTACATGACATATGACAATAGCACAAGAAAGGAAGTATAGTCAACAGTTCCACACGACAAGAGAGTTTAAACTAATGTGTTTGCTAGTTCCTTTACTCTTTCTCTAAATATCAACAACCTGTACAATGAGTTGATGAAAGTAGTGCAAGACATTCCCAAAATGTAATGGATCTTGGTCTTCCTTTTAATATAAGTAGACAAGTCCACGTTGACACAAAACTTAACGTAATGCTGGAATACACCACAGATAAAAATGTATTACTTTGCATTGTCAAAAATAATGAATTCTGGATGAGCATCTACACAAAGGAAAATTGAGGGAGTTCGACCTGGGCAATGAGAAGTTGGAAGAAGTCCAGGTCTTCCATATCTCAGAAGAAAATACCAAAAAAGGTATTTAGGCAACTGCTAGTATCAGTATCTGTAGCAAAGTGAGATGCAGCACCCAATGACAATCTAGTATTTGTGAGAAGACACATAAAGAACTTCTCTCCTCAGAATGACAAAATTATGGAAAACTGCCACTTATCAATCTGCCTAAAAAGCAAAGATCTTTGGTGGTAGCATGCTGGGGCACAGTGACTTTTCACTGTGATGTTACTTGAAGCTTTTTTCACATTTCATTCAGAGAAAAGCAACTTCAGACAAAGATAATGTTTGTTAGTTTAACCTCTGTTCCTAGTCAGTGGGAGCAGCTCCTTTATTATTTCAGAGAGCTTAAGGTATAACTGAAGATGTCCACCCAGACTCAGTTTGAATTTTTCGCCCCGTTTAAATTATTGCTTTCTGTGCTCTCATTGTTTATTTGTCTGCTTCATGAGCTGTGCTTTTCTTTTCGCCTTGTTTGTCTCCATTCATTTCTTCAACTCTATCCACACATCCTGTAATGAAAATAATAAAAAATAGTTCGCTGTTTCGCTCAACCACCAAACTTCCTTTCGACCCCAAAAGCATTGAAGTATGTTTAATGCTTATGATATGTGAATCCCCAAATTAACCACAACCTTGATATCAGATTTCCATTCCTCCTCCTGGCTTCTTGGGGTCCTTTATTTCCTAAATTACTGGCCATTTATTTTGGCCATTTATTTAAGAGTATGTCTCAAAAACCACTCCCTCCCTTGTAATAAAAGGTCAGTCTTGAGGCTGGCCATATTAAATATTTACTCAGGCTTGTCTTGTGATCACTGTCATTTTCAGAGAAAGACCTAGATAAACTTCTTGTGTCAAAGTTATACGGCTCTATCTGTATCATGTGGATGGGCCCATTTCAGCAATGTATCTCATTTGAATGCTATTGGATTGCTACTAGGCCCGATCACCTTCCTGCGTGGGAAAAGGGGTTGCACACATTACCGGAGGTCACAAGTGATATGGACCAGAGAGGTTCACTAATTGATACAGTAGCGTGAGGATTAAACAATGTTTCCAAGACTGATCATTTTGGAATTATATTTTGTTATTTTCTCCAAAGGTGCAGGCTTGAGCTACTTTATTGCTTTTAGGACTTTTATGAAAGTTGTGAGATTGACTGCACTTGTTTAGTACTTTGCCTCCCTTCCATCCTTCCCTCTCTGGGCATCCCCATATCTCTTAAAGCTCACTCTCAATAACGAGTGTGTTGAATGAAGTTCTAGAATTGTAGTTGTGCTTTTGTCTGTTGCCGCAATAATGACCTGCACTTCATGAAGTCTCTCATTTCTTACTTTGAAATCTTAGCGTGCCTCCTGGTTGCTCTTCATACTGCATGAATTGAATCTCATTTTAGTTGCTCTTCATACTTTTTCAGGGTGCTCCTTTTCGAATCAGTGGATGTTCTTGCTGAATTTGTTTAGGGTTTTACTCCTTAGAATCTTGTTTCTTGGTCAGAAGAGCAATGATAGACTTTTTCATGTATGTCTGGATCCCTTGGTTTGTGTCCCCTACTCACTAATTGGGCTTGCTGAGCCGCACAGTCTTGTAAAGTTGGTTATATCTCCATAGGAAGAGAGAGAGGTATCCTGAAAAGCGGAAAGTGGAGAAGGTAGGATGTTACAATCCCAAGGCAAGCAAGATGTAGAGGAAGTTACAAATATTAGCCCTTTATTGTCCCTTTATATGCTCAGTGTGAGCACTGTATAGGTACAAATGCTATGCATCCGAGAGCCAGTATTGCTCCCGTGAGAGCATATGCAACATCTCTAAGTTTTGCTAGTAGTTTACTCTGGGCTTCAAGTATTGGGGTGGGGGGAGGCTTTTCATTGTTACTATGACCTATACAGCCCATACCAGTAGCAGGATACATATGTGGAAATTATACAAAAATGCAAATAGTTTGGCCACGGAACAATAGTGTGCCATGTAATGCGCTGAAGACTCCTACATGCCTAAATTCCACCCTCTTACAGAGTGCCAAATGACAGGTATCAGTTTGACTCTCAGTGCATCAGAGTTTGAAAAGTTTCAACACTCCGTCCATCATTTTATTTTGTGATGTTGCTATGTGCACCATAAGTGGCTAAGGGGATATCCAGGGGTGGGCCCCTTGCTCGCTGTACCACTGGATTCAAGCTAGCCTGGTTGATGAGGGGTGATCCCCCAAAACCGGTCCCACAATGCTTTTTTCTGGTCCAGCGAGGGCCTGGTTTAGCAGTTCAGGCTGGACTGTTCCCATTGAGAGCAGGGTCAAGACCGATTTGCATATGGCTGGGTCCAAACTGGGGTGACGTGGCGAGCAAAATAATAATGGATTAAACCCAGATCTGTGACTGGGGGTGAGTGTTTGAAAGGTTTCAATACTCTGTCCATCATTTTATTTTGTGGGGTAACTTTTTAAATAGACTTCACCCTGCTGTATGGACAGTTTAGGACCCACCCTAGACGGTCACTTATATGTATTTAAAAGGATGGTTTAGGCTTGGCAAAAGGTTTATTTGCAGTTTAAAATTGTACACAGGCTGCAGTGAAAGCCCTGAGGCATTTTTTAAAGGGCTACTTAAGTGGGTGGCACAATGAGGGCTGCAGGCCCACTAGTAGCATTTCATTTACAGGACCTGGATACATGCTGCCTCTCTTTACTAGGGACTTATAAGCAAATTACATGTACCAACTGGGTGTATACCAATTTTACCACATTTCAAGGAGAAAGCACAAACACTTTAGCAGTGGTGAGCAGCAGTAACGTGCACAGAGTCCTAACAAATCTGAGCAACGGGGTGAGTAGGCAAAAGGATTGGGGGAAGACGGCACCAAGGGTGGCTGCTGGGTCTAACAACGCTCATGAGGACCTAAAGTGCCAATACTGGTCTGATTTTGTCCTCTTAGTTCAGTTGTCCATCTTCAGCTGTATGAAGTAATATTAAGCAATAACAGTATGATTACAGGTATCAGGCTGAGGTGGCCACTTTTGTATTCGTATATACCCAGGCCTCCAATATAAAATGAATATGGAATACAGAATCAAATTAAATGTTGCTCTCACAATCCCAACAATCAAAGGAATAGCTAAAAAGGGATATCACAAATTAATAGTGGGGAAGACCAGTCTGTCAAAATGACATTAATTCCACTAATATGCAGCAATACCACAAAGAATGCCCTGATACTTTTTTAATTTAATGAACTACTAAAAGAGAAAAAAAACTGAATTGTGATTGCCAAACTACACTGTACCGATCAGGAGGACCGAGATTTGCATATTCCTATGCTTGCTAAATATCCCTCTTATTATCCAAGGAAACTCAATGGTTGATCTGAGAAAGCAAAAGTAAAGAAGAACCGAAATCCCTAGCCATATAGAGACATCTATTGGGTTTTGATATCCTAATGACTGTAATTCTCAGGCCGTAAAATAAAGCAGATGACTTTGGAAATCGTTAGAGACACAGCACAGATGTGCTTAGGTTGTTGGAAAATAGGTCTAAAATCAAACTAAGTAGCACAATGGTTTCATCCTTATACGGTAATAAAAAAATATGGGTGGGATTTAGTAAACTGGACTTCGTGGAGTGAAGCAGTAATAAATCTAGGTAAAGACTTAATGGCCAGAAATTTCTCCCAGGGTGACACCTCTCCCCAGATCATTAAGGAGACTGTTTCCAGTCCATGCCTTTCCAGTGATAACCCAATGCATTCAAGTAGTTGCAGTCTTGTTGTGGTCTCATGGAGCTAATTAGTCACCTGAAAACACTGGTTTTTGGTTAAAACTTCAGTACTGGAGACAGTGTCCGTAATAATCTATCTTTAGGGTTCCCTTTAAAAAGTTATCCCAAATGTTTGTTCATTTCCTTTAAAAAAAATCTTTTTATTTAAACCAAAAACCAAATTAACACATCACGTAGTGTCATTGTTATAAGTAGATATAGCTCCACAATTGTATTACACATTAGACAAGTGCCCACCCTTTGCCCACCCACCTTCAACTGTATAGGATTGGGGTATATAACCTATGGTGGGGCCGAAATCCATTTTCAAGTGAGGGTGAAACACACAATCCCCCAGGATGTTCATTCTATTTGCCCCATATTTTCTCCCATTTATTTTGACAGCCTCTATTTTTATAAACCACTCTCTCGGCTATCATATTGTTCTTCCAATCTCTCAGACGTGGCTCAATCTCAGCCCCCCAATGAAGGGTAATATTAAGTTTGGATATCGCCAGGCCCAGAGTCATCGAGGTCTGGTCTATACAGTTAAAATCTGATTCGTTCCAAATATTTTGCAAGCACCATTTAACCGTGAGAGGTACAGTCGCTCCACACAGGGTATTCATACAATTTACAACTGCTTCCCAATAGCAGTGTATGACAGGGCATTCCCATATAATATGAGAAATAGTACCTTTCTGACCACATTTTCTGCAACAGGTATCACCTGTTGCTTTGCCCATTTCCACTAATGTGGTACAAGTGAAATAGGTTCTGTGTAGTATTTTGAGCTGCACCAGGTGGAATCCAGCCTTAATTGCTATTTCCTTCGGGGAAGCCGGAGTCTCAGGTCATTCATCATCTTCTACTCCACCCAAATCTAAAACCTATTTTTCACACAAATGTATGATTGTGTCTGGAGTGTTATTCATCAATTTGTGCTATGTGAGGGATGTCGCCTAACGTGTCATATGGTCATCTAGTAGTCTATCCTCTAGTGGGGAGGACTCAGGCAGTTCTTCACCTCTAGGCAGTGCTGTTTGAAGAGTGTGTTGAACTTGGAAATAGCGGTATGTTTCGGTGGGAGCTAGTCAATAGTCCTGCTGCAAGTCGGTAAAGGGAGTGACTGCACCTCCTGGCCAGAGATCCTCCACCCCTTTGGACAGTCCAATGAGATCCCGTTTGTCAAATTCTGGTAGCGTGCCTAGAGTGCACAGCGCACCAGAATCCCACAGGGGAGTAGATTGGGTTAATCTACCTTTCCACCCCAGCGCTGCCAGTGCGGTGTGCCAAAGTGTGATTGTGACAGCTGTGGGACCTTGTATTGCAGATCGTGGGAAAGTGGAATATAAAGCAAGCAAGTACACCCCAGGTTGTATAATCAGGCGATCCATATGGAGCGGTGGTTCATCCTCTAATAGGTGCACCCATTGGTTAATATTGGCAAGCTGGGCTGCCCAATAATACTTCTGTATATCGGGTAATGCTATTCCACCATCGTACTGTCCCATTGTAAACTTACAAAGCACTATACATTCTGATCCCCCCATTTCATAGTTGTTGGTGTAGTGTTGAGTTTATGGTCCTAAAGTATGTCGTTGAAACAGGGTATTGAGAAGAATGTATAGGAAATGGGGCAGTGCCATTATTTTGAAGAGCGCTGCTCTCCCAAGTAGGGACAGGGGTAGCGATCTCCAATGTTGTACATCCTTCTTTAACGTTTCTGGGAGGTGGGGGTAATAGCTTTTTCTCATAGAAGAGATCTTGGTCAGTGGTGGCAAAAATTCCAAGACATTTGAAGCCTTTCATAACCACTCGGACCTCACAGTCTTGAGGTAGCATGGGCGTCGGGCCATGTAATACATAAATTTGTGATTTCACCCAATTTATCGAGTTTCCAGAATAACAGCCAAATAGGGTGAGTATATGCATTACTCTGTTCAAAGAGATTTTGGGGTTCGCCAAATACAACAGGACATCATCAGCATAAGGAGAAATTCTGTCCTCCACTGATCTTTCCAGCAGAGTCTCCGAAGCAGGGGTCCATTCGGATCCAAGCAGCCAGGGGCTTCAACATTAGGGCAAAGAAGAGGGGGGAAAGCGGGCAATCAAGCCTGGTACGACGCTGCAAGTGAAAGGCTCATGAGGTTCCACCATTTCCACAACCTGGGCCAATGGTTCGGTGTACAGAAGCCAGCCCCTGCCAAAAACTCTGGGACAAAGCCCATTTTAGCTAATACTTTGAAGAGGTATGGCCACTCGACAGTATCAAAGGCCATGCGGCCATTGAGAGAGAGGATGCAGGCATCTTCTTGAGTATAGCACGCATGGACCAGTACTCCATGTAATCTTCTCAAATTGAGCGCAGTACTGCGTCCCGGCTTAAGCCAGATTGATCCAGGTGGACCATTGTACTAATGACCTGTATTAACTGGAAAGCCAGGAGGCTGGGCAGAATTTGCTGCTTTGAGGAGTGAAATTGGCCTATATGAAGCACATTCATCTGGCCGTTTGCCCTCTTTGTGTATGACTACAATGGTAGTCACAAGTTAGTCTCTGGGGAGGATCCCCCGCTCCCTACTTTCTTTGAACATCCGTAGCATGTGCAGTGCAGGTCTCTGAGCAATAAATTTGTAAGGTTTGATGGGCATCCCAGTTGAATCATGTGCCTTACGAGAGTTTAATTCTTCAAGCATGCAGACTATTTCTTCTTCTGGAATATCACCTTCCAAGAGGGTATTGTCATTCTTTGCGAGGGTAGGAAGTATTATGTCTGCTAACAACTTACAGGATTCCTCCACTGTTGTGGCATGAGATGGAGAGTAAAGTTTAGAAAATTAGGAGGCAAAAGCTTATGCTATCACCAGTTTTTCAGTCGTCCATTCCCCCTATCCAGAATGAAACTTTAATACCCATCGGCTCGCCCTCTTCTTCTTGTCCAGTCAACCTACCCGCCCTGTCCCCCACCTCATAAACTTGGTTTAAGGTTGCCCTGTGTTTAACCCTGGCCACCTCTTTCTCCATGTCACAATACTCTTGGTTCTATATTGCCAGTTTATGATTGGTATCAGTTTGACTATGGTGCGTCAGTTGTTTCTCCCACTGTAAGATGTCACTTTGGATGGCCTCCATCACGAACACGAACTGAGAAGCAGACAAAGTGCTGCTCAACGAGCATGACCACTGGCCTACAAAGCAGTCCCTCTTGTGGGCTAAAATCAAGGAGAGGCCCTGTCCCCTTTGCATTCCGAAAAGTAATGTTGTCCCTCTCTCACCCTGGGAATTTTAAGTTATCAGGGTTGAGCATTATAGTTCGTCGGATCTCGAGATTATCAAGACTATAGAACGGGGAATGATCGGCGATGCCCCTGGCCAGGTGAAGAACTTCACGAAAGTGGGGGAGGCAATGAGCCAAGGCCAGCACATAATCGATTCTGGAGAGGGTACCATGTACCCCAGAGTGGAAAGTGAAGTGCTGCATCATGGGATTAAGAGAGCACCACATGTCTACAAGACCCATGGCATTGAGAAAGTCTGCCAATGAAGTATGATTTGATGGCACCTATTGCTACCATCTTTAAGTGTCAGGTTGAAGTGTCCTCCCATAAATAGCTCTCCATCCGGGAAACTGAGAAGCAATGAGCTCAAGTCAGGGAGTGTTGTATTGTGAAGTCCAGGTGGGATGTAAGCACTAAGGATATTAATAGTTGCCCCCTCCCATGTACCAGTAATGGCCACGTATCGCCCATACTTATCTGCCCGGGTGTTTTGGATTGTTAAGACCAATGATCTTTTAACTAATATGCCCACGCCCCTGGAGCCTCTCATGTATTCTGTGTGAGCTAACATTCTATAACTCCATCTGTCCATGGCTTTACACTTGGTGTCCACCAGGTGTGTCCCATGCAGTAGGAACACATCAGGAAAATGTCTCTTGATATATTGTAGCACCACTTCCCTCCTGATCTTGTCACCCAGATCGTTAACATTCCAGGACATTAGGCATAGATAGGCATGCCCTATCTGTATTTGCTGTCATGTGCGGTATCTGGGTGTGTATTTAGGGCTGCATTTTTTCAGCCTTGGTGAAACGATCGGGACAGGAGCACTTTCCAATGTTTAATGCTAGTGTGTACATTTGAACGTTGGGATGGAATTATAACCCAATTTTGCATATTGTGATGTTACCAAAACAGTAATATGTTCCCTACAAACCCCTTCTCCTCCCTGCACATCGGATCCAAAACTGCCCGCCCCCCAACATTGCGGAGCACCTGTCATCCCCCCAAAAAATCTGAACAACAATTATAGAGGGGCAAGGCCATCGCCCCTACTGTCTGTCCACATAAGTGTATCATCTTACTGTTCGCAACGATTCAATTATGGTGAGATAGTAAATGGTAGCTACATTCCAGCAGTAGCCTTGGGTCGATGGGACTCAGAGAATCCAGAGGTTGTCGGAAGGGCCTACTGCTTCGTAGGTCAGTGGTCATGTTTGCTCATTCTGAATACAATCTTATACATCGCACTCCATGGTCCCCTCAGAAACATTTGGGGTGGGCTTGGTAGCAAGGGAATTATGCTTGCATTGTGGTGGGAGTTACAGCTCATTGATCCATATATTCAGAAGTGCTAAGATCTCTTGATTTTGATTATCGGTAAACAAGGAATTAGTCTTTTGGTTCTCTGTGTCTTGTACTGGAAAGCTCTTTTCCAATCTGCAGTTCTTGATCCCTATCGTCTCCTAATTCTAGTAGTTCCAATTATCTATTTCGAGGAACATGTTCAACTTCTGCCAGTGTCCACACATTGCTATTTAAAGGCATATGTTAATACTTACAATAATAACTGGTGTTTAGTTTGCTAAAAACAAGGTACGGGGGGTGCAATCAGTGGCGGCTCGCCGAGAGAGTGCTGTAGGGCGGGGGAGTGTCAGGGTGGGGTGGTAGTTGAGTCCAACATACGACGGACAAGAGTAAGGTAAGTAATTAAATAAATACAACTATTTAACTTGCGCTCGCAGCATCGCCAACTCGGCGATGCTACGAGCGCGCGTTAGTTTTATTTATTTAATTACTTACCTTACTCCGTCGTATGTCGGACTAAACTACCCCCCCCACCCTGCCCCTCCCCGTCTCACCGCCCCACAGCACTCCCTCAGTGAGCCGCCACTAGGTGCAATGTTTTTCTAAGCAGTCTGTCTCTTTTCCTGCTGATTTACCGTGTGGCTGAATCACAAGGCTGCTTAGTGTTGATTTAAATGCATTCCTCTTTCTTTCATCACCATACCCTTCCCATCTCCTTATTCCAGTCTTGTGGCTCCTTTCTCACACCTAATTACTCGCATTGTCATTGTTTTTCTATCTTTCTCTTCCTTCTTCTTTCACCCTTTCCTTCCTTTTTCTTTCCTACTCTGGGTCAAAATCTGATTATGAAAAATTGGTCACAGTTCCCAAAAATGAGTGTTGATGCCCTCATCTTCAACCATCAGCACACATAAAGCACAGCATAAGTTAATGAACTCTTATTATTTTAGAGCCAGTGATAATGTTCTGCAATACGATACATGATACAAGATGGAGGTTATCTTAGATTCAGTCAGGAGTGTAAATGCATACAAATAAATAATTACACAGTCTTTAAAATTGGGACCCGAAATTAATATTTTTGGTAACGGGAATACTCAACCTATGGTTCACTATCTTTAATGCTTTATGTTTCTTTGCATAAAAATTCAGACTAAGATTTGAACTTACAAAAGGGCATTACTCCCACCGAATAATCAGACTTTTGGAACCCAGTATCGTTTGATGATATGGTAGAATTGTATGTGCTTTCATATGAAGTGTACCATCACAGTATATTTTGCAAAGGGTGGCAGAGGCGCTAAAACTGATCAAAACCTACAAACCGCTTTTTATTGTTATTTATATTGTTGATGTGGTAAGGTAATTTCTACTTAAAAAGTGTCAGTCTGACCGCACAAGGAATATAGTTAGGTTTACCTAGTTTTCAATATGCAATCCAAACGCTCCATTATGTGGAAGACAGGCTTGCTGTTTCGAGTATGTCAGCCTCTGAGCAACATTTTCCAGAGGGTAATGTGTGAGGTGTGTTTTTGCCTCTATCCCTATTCAGCTACAAATTCCTATGTATCGAAGACAATTTTAAGACTGATTGATTTGAATGTTAATGTATACCACATGTTATTTTTTTAATTGGAAGAATATATTGAAGTTTTTGATTTTTGTTTTAAATATGCCCCTTTTCTTTTCCACTTTGTTCTGGCTTGAGCAATTGTACGCTTTTAAAGATTTTCGAGAAATTGCTGGTTTAATATTTTGGTTTGTAAATGTATTTGTCCAAATTACTTTATTTGTAATAGAAATTCTTCTTTTGATTGTTGGTGCTTCAGTGTTCGTTGTTTGGCAAGCTATGGCAGAGTTTGGGTTTGTGCAAAGTGTTACGAGGCATCCTTTGTTCGCCTCACATTTTTGCTCACTAGCAAATTAGTATTTTTTATGAGGCGTCAGTTTGTTTGGAATATGTGGTCTTATTTTAGTCACATGCAACAAGCTGGTTTTATAACTCTTCAACGTAATAAAATATTTATTCGTAAGAAAGCATGGATGGAAACTAGGCTGTAGCTGCTTTTGTATAAAAGGTCAGTTAAAAAATGTGGAAGAAACTAAGCATGACCTTGCTGTTTTACGCTAAATTGTTTTCAATAGCAAACCTGTTTTGAGCAACTAATTTTAGGATCCTGATACCACGAAGAAACGTTGTACTCCTTGCTTGCAGGTAGATGCTAACCATAACGTTAAATACCATGTGAAACGGCTTAATGTATTTACAAGTCATTCTTTTCTGGAGTTTTGGTGGAATTATATTTTGGTAAAGGTTTGAGCCAATATGTGCAAAGTCATAATCCCCACCTAATGAACCAGGTAAAATGCAAGTCCCAAGAGGCCATAGAAAAAAATGCAGTTTTTTAAATGTACTTCACCTTTTATTGAGCATCCTCTGAATCAAGGTGAGTGGAATTAAACTCGACAGTTAGAATCACAGTGAGTGGTGGGTTACAAGAATCCTTGTCCTCTAGATACTGAGATAAATACTGCAATCAATCTTACTGCTGTTAGGTAGAAGCCCCACTCTGGAGACCGTGTTGTCATTGTGGTTGAAGGGCCTTTGCTAGCATTAGACCGTAAATGCAGATTGTTATGATGTCCTTTTGGGAAAACATGAGAAATGAGGACTATTTTCAGCAGTTAATTACAGCCGAGACCTTGAACACGCCGTTTTTCTATGCAAAGTTGCACCATCCTTGATCCATACATAGGCGAAGAGCAGCCGCTGCCTGTGCTGCTAAGTGCGTTGGGGCGGTGGGTCCGGGTTGGATGGGATTCGACAGATGACCACAAGGGAAAATTAAATAAATAATAAATTTTCCGTTATCTTCTGTCGAAATCGCCCACTACCTCCCGGCCCCACCGCACTTACCCGCACTGGCCGCGGCTGGCAAAGAGTCGCAAACCTCGTACTTTGAGACATTTTGATCACCTGCCGCTCACCAGATCAAAACCCTCTTAAAAATAAAGACTCTTTACCTTTTCCATGTATTAGTATGGTTATTAGTGAACGTTCATGACTTCTCTTCTGCCTCTGGTTCGGTTCCACTTGCCTCTCCATCTGCTTTCTCTCAGCCACTGTATCTGTGGTTATCGTGTTTGGACAAAATATCAGAATAAAAATATCTGGAGGTAGTCATATCAGAAAATAAATATCGGGATACACAAACATCATGATGCACAGATATCTTTGGCAAGTATATTTAGATTTCTTTCGTTAGGAATATATAGTTTTTAATAATATCAATGTGTTGAATATATTTGCTATAATACAGTGGTAAAAAATATAGTTTTTTTTATTATTTGAATGTGTTTTAGTTTATATATTATTGTTATGTGTGTCTATTTTTTTATTATTTTTTTTATAGTAATTGATAGTGGCATAGCAGGATGTTGAGTTTATAGGAGTATATGGTGGGAAGTTAATTGGTTAATTATAATTGTGAATTATTTAACACATTTATTTAATTATATGATTAATATTTATAATGTAAATTAAGTAATATTGATTTATTTTTGTGATATGTTATTTACAGGCTGTTGGGTTTGTAGAGGTATAGGATGAAAAGTAAATTAGGTAATAATTCATAAAAAATTAATTACTAATTGTTAATTAATTATTTAATTGTTTTTAGTTATATAATGTATGGAATACATATTTATTTTACTTATACACATAACACTATAGTTGTGAGATGCTAGGTTTGTACGAGTTTGGGGTGGGAGGTAACTCATAATTATTATTTGATAATAATTTGTAATTCATTTTCAATTATATAAAATATGTATTACGGATTTATAGTACTAATATTTTCATTGCAGGGTACTAGGTTTATAGGAGTATAGGAAGGGTGGTTAATTATTTATGTAATGTATTATTAATTATTCTTTGTGAATTAAATATTTAATTGAATTTAAAATATTTAAATTCTAAAATGCTTAATTATTTTAGTTATGTTTTAGTTGTTGGCTGCTAGGTTTGTAGGGGTCTAGGCAAGGAAGTTAATTAAGTAATAATTACCAGTTAATTATAACATATTTAATAGATTTTCAATGTGTAAATTATGGACTACTTTAAGGTGTGGGCTGTAGGTTTGTACGGGGTATACAGTGGGAAATGAATAAGTGAATATTTATTAATTGATAATTAACTTTTACTATTGGAAAGTAATCCTGTAAATGTATTACTGTTTTTCATTTATTATATATATGCACATATATATATATATATATATATATATATATATATATATATATATATATATATATATATATATATATTCACTAAAAAAACATAGGTTTCAGGGGCGTTATAGTTAGCTGGACATTTCCCTCATACAAAACCCTAGAAATTCCCCTGTTATAGTTAGTTCAGCTAACTATAACTCGCGCCCCCACAATGCACTGCTGATGATGTCACATATTACATCACTCATGACATGGTCAGTGATATCACTGATGACATCACTGATGACATCTCAAATGACATCATGCTATTCTCAGCAAAATACCACAAGATACAAATCACAGATATATAAAATGCTTACATTTTCTAAGTTTAACTTACAAAAACTGTAAATGTTGTCGCTTTAAAATATTCACCGAATCTAAGGATGAATGTTTTGAGGAGGCACCACGCCCACAACATTTTTCTTCAGTGTTGTGGAAATTTTTTACTTTTCCCGAGGGGCAAACAAAGATCAATGCCACCTTGGTCACGTGCAAGATTTGCAAAAGAGTTCTGTTGCGAGGGGATCCAAACAAGAAATACTCGTACGGCACGGCAAGTATGATGAAACACCGAAGGACCCTTCATCCAAACAATCTTGCACAAGAAGAGTGCAAACGGATGAGAAACACTCCTATTCTGTATCTGTAAAAAAGAATCACAAATAAATGTATTTTAATAACTTTCAAATGTATACTATTCCATTACTGTACAAACACATTTTATATAAAAATTGACTAAGAAACTATAACCCTGAACCACAAGTGTGACGATGGTTAAAACACTACATGCATAGTGCATACTACTTTGAAGCAGTTCATGCCCTAAAGCCTACCTCACTAAAAGACTACATGCTAACTGACTGAATAATTACACTACTATAATTAGACACACTTGGTGAGTAACAGGGTGTTTGCTAGAAGTGTATGAATACTGACTGGGGAATTGAAGGTGTGAAAGACAACTGTATAGGTGGTTAAGAGGCCTGCATGCATAGTGAATAGGCATTTGAAGCAGTCTATTTGCTAAGACCTGGCTCACTGCATGAGTACTTGGGAACTGACGGAATGATTAGAGTACAGCAAAGAGAGTGCCTGGGTGAATTTATAAGTGGTTGGCTTTTGACACAGTGAATGGATTAGTACTTGGTACTGAATGGGTCACTAGAGGAGTGCAAAGGGAGTGACAGGATGTTTGCTGGACTGTATGGATACTGACTAGGGAATTGAAGATGTGAAAGACAAGTGTATAGTATGTTAGAAGACTGCATGCATACTGCATATACATTTGAAGCAGTCTATGTGGTAATGTATGGTTCACGGAAAACAACAGGAGAGGAAGGGAACACAAATAGGGAACACTCCTATTCCCCTCAAATAAATCAGACAATCAACAGTCGAGGTCCGTTTAAGAAGAGGGAGTGCTTAGGTCCGTAACGGGTGCCTGGCGGTGTGCCATTTTTGCCACCACCCCCTCACGTGACCTATGGTGCATTGAACCTCTGCACCTTTTAATAAACTCGGTTCCTCTCTATAATTGACGGAATCTATCTTAAGTGTTTTTCGATATTTTTAACACTTACGAACCCATGGTCAGGGTGGGCCCTAGCGCGCCCATACCGCCTGGTTCTTCTCACCTCACACCCGTGGTCCTGATGAAAGCCTGATAAATATTCATGGAGGCAGAAACATGTTGACCACACCTCTGGGATAAACTATGAACTTGTAATCCCAGTTCGTTATCCCACACAAAATTATTTTATTCATGTCTGATTGGCAAAATTAATAAAGGTCTTTTTTGACACAATTGGGCATTTTTACATTACACCAATATCACTTTCACCTTACACGTTTTTTACCAGCTCCGCAGTAAACTGGCGTTGCAGCACACTAGGGTGGCATTCGGCCACTCCTGGTGGGGCCCAATGATGAAGCATGTCACCAGCCAGGTTGGTGAGTGAGGGCTTTTATAAAAAAACGAATGCTTTTTTTTTTTACAATAAGTAATAATCTTATTACAATTATTGGCATGCTTGCTCACTTATTTTGTTACTATACTGATACACTCCTCTAATGTATGGTTCACAACATGAGTACTTGGAAACTGACTAAATCATTAGACGTGCCTGGGTAAAACTTTTAAATTTTCAGTTCTGGCGCACCGAAGAGAATAGTCCATGGTACTGCACTTTAGTGTCAAACTCTGACTCATTTTATCAATGCATATGCAAATAATAACTTCTAAAGTTACTAAAACTTGATAACATGACCGGTTTTAAAACAGTTATCTGTCAGCAAATACACGATGTTACCAAATGCTTCTATCACAATCCTTACCCAAATGCACACAGACTCACAGTGTGATTTTAGACAAGCAACACTATCCTAGGAGTTTACCAAAACTCATTCACTAGTCTAGAAGAGGTAAGGGTACTGCACACAATCTACATATTTAAGTACAGCACATTAGTGTCAAAGCATGACTCATTTAATCAACGCATAAGCAAAGACTGGCTTCTAATGCCACTAAAACTTGACAACATGACAGGTTTTAAAAGAGTTATCTCCCAGAAAATACACGATGTTACCAAATGCTTCTCTCACAGTGGTTCCCAAATGCACACAGACTCACATTGTGATTCTAGACAACAACCACTATACCTAGGAGTTTACCAAAAATCATTCACTACTGTGGAAGTGATAAGGGAACTGCACACAATCTACATATTTCAGGACTGCACTTTTGTGTCAAAGCCTGACTCATTTAATCAAAGCATAAGCAAAAACTGGCTTCTAATGCTACTAAAACTTGACAACAAGACAGGTTTTAAAACAATTATCTGTCAGCAAATACATGATGTTACCAAATGCTTCTCTCACAGTTGTTCCCAAATGCATACAGACTCACAGTGTGATTCTAGACAAGCAACACTATCCCTAGCAGCTTACCAAAACGCATTCACTACTGTGCAAGGGGTAAGGAGACTACACACAATCTACATATTAAAGTACAGCACATTAGTGTCAAAGCATGAATCATTTTATCAATGCATAAGCAAAGACTGGCTTCTAATGCTACTAAAACTTGACAACATGACAGGTTTTAAAACAGTTATCTGTCACCAAATACACAATGTTACCAAATGCTTCTCTCACAGTGGTTCCCAAATGCACACAGACTCACATTGTGATTCTAGACAACAACCACTATACCTAGGAGTTTACCAAAAATCATTCACTACTGTGGAAGTGATAAGGGAACTGCACACAATCTACATATTTCAGGACTGCACTTTTGTGTCAAAGCCTGACTCATTTAATCAAAGCATAAGCAAAAACTGGCTTCTAATGCTACTAAAACTTGACAACAAGACAGGTTTTAAAACAATTATCTGTCAGCAAATACATGATGTTACCAAATGCTTCTCTCACAGTTGTTCCCAAATGCATACAGACTCACAGTGTGATTCTAGACAAGCAACACTATCCCTAGCAGCTTACCAAAACTCATTCACTACTGTGCAAGGGGTAAGGAGACTACACACAATCTACATATTAAAGTACAGCACATTAGTGTCAAAGCCTGACTCATTTAATCAAAGCATAAGCAAAAACTGCCTTCTAATGCTAGTAAAACTTGACAACAAGACAGGTTTTAAAACAGTTATCTGTCAGCAAATACACAATGTTACCTAATGCTTCTCTCACATTATTGATTTATTTTAATGAGCCCCCGGGGTGGGTAGGTCCCAGGGTAATTCTTAAAAAATAATAGCGGGGGTTTACTGGGGCTGCGGGTGACCTCTGTGGTCTCCGTAGTCTCAGGGCTTCACTCATGTTGGGAGGGGAGTTGCGCAGCCCCCCTCCTGGAGCTCTCCATCTGCTTATAGCTTTGGCATTGTTTGTCAATTCTTTACGAAATTTTCCAAAATGTTTCTCTTTTTTGATCAGCTCCTATCTTGAAAGTTTAGGGGTGATTGGTGAAGGGTGGGCTGAGAAAAAAGGGGGGGGGGAAACGTGTTTTCTCAATGGATTTTCCATAGGAATCTTTAGACAAGGCTACAGGTCAAACTGCTGAACAGAATGATGCCAAATTTGGCAGGGAGAAGGACCTTGGTTAAAATGGTGTAAATCTGTCAGTAGATTTTGAGATATTAAGGGAAAATATATATATATATATCTGGTCGGTGCCTTACTCTCGAGCACAAGCTTGCCTCTGATTGGCTGCTAACTCTTCAAAGCAGGAAGTGTCCTCTCATTGCCTGCTAACACTTGAAAACCAGGAAGTCTTAGCAGCCATCTTGTGCCTCGCATCGAGTGAAAATATAAAAGAAAGGTTCCGGGGGCAATTTAATATAGCGGAGCTCTGTGTAATGATGATTGTGACGCAGTGAAGGTTTAACATTTATTAACAATGAAGGAGAAACAGGTGAGCACCAGGCAGCACGACTTGCACTCCAGGACACTAGTAGAAAGATAACCCTTTCACGCTCCCTGTGCCCAACATCACCCCTTTGGAGGTATGCCTTTAGAAGCCAGTCCGTCGGCTCACAGCTGTCTACCTTTGCGAGCTAGTACGCTGCTGTGCCTGTACCTCTGCGAGCTACTGCACTGATGTTCCTTTGGGAGCGGACGGCTCGTAGTTCTGCCTCTGTGAGTTGGGTGGACGGGCCACAGTTGTTCCTCTGCGAGCCTGGGTACGAACTGTTCATAAGTCTTACTATATTGGTATTGAAAAACCATTTTGTGATTCAGTCCGTCAGCTGGCATCTGTCCGAGGCATTTCTGAAAACATACCGGAGCTCTGTTTCTGAGAGATACCCCTTTGATGCTGCCTCTCCCCACATCAGCAGGTAACACACCCTTTCCCACATCACTAGCATACCGTCAACAACCTTCTTGGGCCCGCAAGTCTCCCTCTGCGAACCACTGGTGGGCTCGCAGCTCTTCCGGTGCGACTTCTCGGGCCCGCACTTTTACGAGCCAGTCTGCCGGTTTGCAGATCTCTGAGAAGAGATGCAATGGAGGCAACGATGATGCAGGTCAGACACCCAACAGTACTCCAACATCCCCCAGCAGCAGCTGCTTGTCCCCCATCCCTGCTCACCCCCCACAAACAAATGTGACAGGAACGTTTTTAAATGTGGAGCCTTAGAAATCGCCTGGTGTTGCAGTTTTAATAAAAAAGATGCTTGTGAGGTTGGACAAATAAGAATCTTAGTCATGTATGGGTTTACATATAAAACATTTTATTGAAACAAAACAACAACAAATAAAACTATGTTTGTAAAATATTTTATTAAATGAAAACAACAACAAATAAAACTATGTACAACCATGGCCTCTCATCCCTCGACAATTTGTGAATCACAGCCTGCAAGACAAAAAGACAAATGCGTCCAGCAAAGGAGAGAGAAAGAGCGGGAGAGTGAGATACAAGGAAGATAGAAAGAGAGAAACAGTGTGAGAGAGAGGAAGAGAGAGAAAGAGTGAGAGAGGGAGGAAGAGAGAGCGAAAGAGAGAGAGGAAGACAGAAAGAAAGAGTAAGACAGAGAGAAAGAAAGAGATACAAGGAAGAGAGAAACAGTGTGAGAGAGAAGAGAGGGAGAGAGAAAGAGAGAGAGAGAGAGGAAGACAGAGAGAGAGAGAAAGAGTGAGACAGAGGAAGAGAGAAAGAGTGAAACAGTGTGAGAGAGAGGAAGAGAGAGGGAGAAAGTGAGAGAGAAAGGGTGAGAGAGAGGAAGAGAGAAATATTAAGAAAGAAAGAAAGAAAGAGTGAGATACAAGGAAGAGAGAAAGAAACAGTGTGAGGGAGCGGAAAAGAGACAAACAGTGTTTGAGAGAGAGAGGAAGTGAGAGAAAGAAAGAGTGAGGGAGAGCGAGGAAGAGACAGAGAAAGAGAGAAAGTGGTAGAGAGAGACCACGTGCCGGGACATACTGCACCCTCAAGTTTAGTTATCTGAAAGATAGTATAGAATTAGTAATTGCAGACTACATACAAGTGCACACGCGTAATTCTCTGTTTTGGTTCTGCGCACCCAGGCTGCTGCATCCCATCCACTTCTACTGCCCAGAGGTGTCTAACAGCCGCTGCACACCCAGGGCCATATTATCAAGAACGGCGATAACATTACCGCCACTTTAGCGGCAGGAAACTGCCGCAAAAGCGGTGATAAGGGGCTTGATATTATGCCCTTGTGACTTTCCATAGAAGCCCAGGTTTGATGTTGTTCACACCAGGACCTGGGCTTTTATGGGAATTCTCAAGGGCATATTACCAAGCAACTTATCGCTGCTTTAGCGGCAGTTTCCTGCGTCTAAAGCGGTGGTCATTTTATTGCCGTTCTTGATATTATGGTCCCCAGTCTGCTGTAGCCCATACACTTGCACTGCCCAGAGTTGTATAACAGTCACTGCGCACCCAGGCTGCTGCACCCCATGCACTCCCACTATCCGGAGCTGCCACTGCGCATCCAGGCTGCTGCACCCCATCCACTCCCACTGGCCGGAGGTGAGTGCCCGATGGTGCGCAAACAAGCCTTTCTGCTCACCTTCTGCCACCGGCGTGTGTTGAAAAGAGTCGGCCACGTACCAAAGGAACCTCCTCAGCCTCAGTACACGTGGTCAACTGAGCTCACAATTCAGAATGGGTGTAGATTGCCAGTATGGCCACGCATCATCGCAGGTTCTACGCGTGTTCAGCTCTGGTGGTGTTGGGGGGGACGTCAATTTGTGAATCAGAGTCTGTTAGATAAAATGCAAGATATGATTGTGCGTCATGTGTCCATCAAAGGAGAGAGGAAGAGAGAGAGAGAGAGAGAAAGAGTGAGAGAGTGACACTGGAGAAAATCTTCACAGCTCACCTTTGCCTTTGTGTCACCAGTGTGTCTCCAACCACGTGCGGGGACATAGTGCACCCACAAGCTCCCACATCTGAAAGATAGTACAGAATTAGTAATTGTAGGAAAGACCATTATGCAGGAATGAAGAGATAGAGACGGTAATTCTCTTGATGTGGTTTAATCCTCAGAACATGTTTTGTAAGCAGCAAGTAAAAAGCAAGAATGACTGAACCCCCGTTAACTTCTATCTCCCAACCTTCTCACATCCAAAACATAACATTCCCAAAGCATCACGAGGCAGCCACGAGCTGTGAGAGGAATGTCATGCTCATGTCTGCATGCTTCGTTGCTCCCAACACACCTTACCTCTTTAAAAAAAAAACAGAGAAAGGAAAGTTCGTCAAACTTTGATGGTAAATTTAAGGGTACAAAGTACGAAAAAAGAAATACTCAACTACTTTGCTACAGATGTGGGAGCGACGGACATTTAGCCAACTGTAAAAACTGTCCTGCTATTGGAAAACTTGTTCAAAATGCAAGAAGAATGTGTAATGGCAGGGTATATACGATTGCACACGCCTAAATCTCTGTGCAGCCTTGCTGCATCCAGGCTGCTGCACCACATGCACTCCCACCGCCCAGATGTATCTGCCCGCCGCTGTGCGCCCAGGCCTCACTGCTCACCTTTTCGCGGTCACGGCACCCTCCACATCATGCACCTCCGTTCTGGAAGGTAATAGGTCTCACATTGGGTACTGAGTCTTGATATGGCTATGGCAGAGGACATACTAGTGCACATATCATCATCGCAGGTTGTACACCTGCTCAGTGGTTTCGGTGCTACTAACTCAGTGAGAAGTGAGGCCATGTATTCTAAACTCTAAAATGGTGTAGTGCACGTGCACCCTGTCTTTTATATTAGCAGGGTCACGTGTCCTGTGATGCCTGTGCTGGATGGGTGTGGTGTGGGTGTATACCAGCCGTGAGGGAGTGGCTGTGGCACCAGTGTTGCCCAAATTGGGCAAGATCACGTACAATTGGGCTATATTTTTCCGGTTGTGTGGTAAAATTTTGGTTTGTGCTAGTTGCCAGACTATAAATATATATACAACGCTCCAGCAAAGTAGTATGGTAAAGCGCTTTATTAGACAAATATTTACTTGGCATACTGCTGCAACATCAATTTGAATGCATTCACCACCTGGTTGACGCTGTCCCTGCCCCTCCTTCCCTAAAGTAGCAATATTAGGCTACTTTTTGGTTGGCTTTGGGCTAAAGAAAGCTTAAAAAATCTGACAACACTGGATGCGGGTATCCGTGTTGGAGTGCTACCGTCAATCGGGTTGCAAAAGCCAAAGTGTCACTCTGTGAGCCAAGTCCAACAATATGGCCAACATGGAAGGTACGGGGAATTACTGACCCTATATTCATCGATAGTTCCACACAAGAAAGATGATGGACATGAGACATCTGTGTGGATATGAATGTTTATTGCACATTCAGTGGAGTGTTGCAGCTGTACCAATACAGGGCCATGGAAAGTTGAAGTTTCAGTTTTTGGTACATAGTGGACAGCCAATTCGAGACAAGCTCGTTGTCCGAGTTTGGCTGCGCCAACATATGTACTTACACAATCATTGCGATGATCCTCACACACTTATAAATTCACAAATCACTCTGCTTGCAGTATTCTAATGATGCAGTCTCTACGTACGTACTTGTACAATGACTGAGACAAAGTTACATAACTAAAGTTTTCCCCCACTGTCGAAGGTAAGATGGTTGCATACGCTGTTCAGAGCACTATGTAATGTGAGAGGGCCTAGGGGCAGCATGTTGCATGCAAAATGAACACACGGACACAGATAGATAGTGGAACTGGGTACGGGCATGTGCGCTCGACTCCTTTTTATTATCAGGGTCACATGTCCAGTGACGTCTGTGGTGGATGCGTATGGGGTGATTGTAAGCCAACCCTCCAGGAATGATTGGTGCTGGCAACAAGTACAACAGTAATGATTGGATCAGACACAGAGATTCAATCATAAAGGGTCAATGATTTATGCTGCAGTAAGGGACGGGTACCAGATATGAAATCATACAGAAAAGATTCTATCGTAAAGGGTTCATGACTTGTGATACACTGAGGTAGGACAGCAGATGTGAAATTATACACAAAATATTGTATCAGAAAGGGTGCATGAGTTGTGCTGCACTGAGGTAGGGGCATCAGAAGCATTCAGGGTGTGCGCAGCCAGCGATGATGCTTGGTGCGGGCCGGCCGCACTGGGAGCAATGTCTCTTGCCTACTGGACTGCGTCATCTGCAATCGCGACTTGATCTGAATTGTGAGCCCTGCTGTCCGAAGTGTAGATCGAAGGCAGTAGTCAGCTCAGACATCAAGGAATGCTTTTTGTCACTTCCTCCTGACAAAATCGGAGGACATAGAGTACAGTTCACTCTGCAATTAATAAATCAAAACAGGATTTGAAATATGATCTCTGCAATCCGCATTGTAGACTGCCATTTAGTGTTCATTTGGACTTGCAAGGTGAATTTGGTCATTGTAGTAAAGCTATAACTGATATAAAAGAAGTTCTTGAAGCAAGGATACTAAAAGGATATTGTGTCAGTTTCAGGGACGCTGTAGTTAGTTGCCTACTGGACTCTTGCAATGATGCGTGGTCCGGGCGGTCCGCACTGGTAGCAATATCTTTTGTCTAATAAATTCTGCCTTAATAAGGCCACGTGGCATTGACTTGTGGTGCACTGAGTTAGTGGTACCTCTGGCGCTCAGCGTGTACGCAGCCTGCGATGATGCGTGGTCGGAGCGGGCCGCACTGGGAACAATGTGTCTTGCCTACTAGACTGCGTCATCTGCAATCGCCACTCCATCTGAATTGTGATCCCTGCTGTCTGCAGTGTAGATTGAAGGCAGTAGTCTGTACAGACATAAGTCTGCGGTGCTGTGCCGCTGTGTTCGCAGGGGTCCTGTGTCGAGGAGGCCCGCGGTCCTAGTGGCAGCCACGTGGCAGGGTGAGGCCCTCCGCTCTGGCACACTCGTTGGTCTTCACAGTTCACAAGTGAACCATGCCCAGAGCCCCGGCTTATTTATTCATACTCCTACACTGGAGTGGCGTACGTTGGACCAGCCCACTGCGCTTCCGCTTACAGGGGAAGACGACACAGATACATGACCGAGATCTTCCCCACTGCCTGAGGTAACATGGTTGCATCCACTGTCCACAACACTACAAGCACCAGCAGTATATGTACTGATGGAGAGGTTTATGATCTGTATAGTGAGGTCTGTCCAGCACATTACCGCTACACTTGGCGTTGTGTGCATTATTATTATTGATGGATAAGTTGCGTCCTTCACACATATTTGCTTGCCATATCTGCCAACATTCAAGTATTGTGTGGCTGAGGGACCATGCCATTTTTGGAAGGTCCGCTGTCCTGTTCTGCGCTGCCTCGGTGGTAGTAGGAATGGGGGTGGTCCGGGGGGGAAGTCCTGAGGTTGGTGGCAGTGAGTGTTGTGGCCTTCATGGGTGTTAGAGCTGCATGATCAATAACTCTATGACATAAGTTGCGCTTTAGATGTGATTCTGGGCTGCAATCCCTTTCACATTGTAGGTAGTCGTCCTGGTTTACACCAGTAAAATGCAGATGTTAGATACCTACTGCAAACGTAGCTTATTCCCTGTTTTTGGATTGCACCCCAGATTTGTCTGCTCGGTGAAAATATCAGGAACTGGTGCTTTTGTGCTAATTTTTGCATGGGGACGTCTACTCTGTATATAATTACCGTTAGTTGTTGTTCTCATTTGTGACAAAACATTTTTGGGGGAAGCTATTGCTGGAAAACTGGGGATATTGGCTGTTTTACTTGGTTGAGAATGAAGTGATAATTTGAAATCACTGAAAAAATTATAGGTTTAAAGAAGCATATAATTACAAATTAGCATTTAAAAAACCTTTGAAATTCACTGAAAAAACATAGGTTTCAGGGACGTTATAGTTACAAATTAGCATTTAAAAAACCTTTGAAATTCACTGAAAAAAACATAGGTTTCAGGGACGTTATAGTTAGCTGGACATTTCACTCATACAAAACCATAGCAATTCCGCTGTTATAGTTAGTTTAGCTAACTATAACTCGCGCTCCCGCAATGCACTGCTGATGACGTCAAATATTACATCATTCATGACATGGTCAGTGACATCACTGATGACATCACTGATGACATCATCTACGTGACAATCTGATGCACCTCCTCACACTCTATTATAACCTTTGATACATCCCCTGTAAAATACAGACTACCATTTTCAAAACCATCGACACACCAATACCAGTTACTACAAACGCACTCACTGATTCCTAAGTCTACACACACATTCACTCATTCACCCATACAACCATTCATACATGTAGTCACTGATCAATACAACACTATCATATGCACTCATACACCTATACAGACACTCACACACCACCACTCATCCTAGTCAGTCATGCAAAGAATCAATCACAGTTCCATTTACTCACCTACACATTTATACACACACCACCTCATTTATTCATACTAACGCATACTTACTCTCTTATATAATCACTGATACAAGTATACACTCATCCATACAGCCACTTTCACAATCACTGACTCTCACATATAGATATTTATATACTCCAACTCTCACATACACTGCCTTTTACTTTTGTACTTACTTGGACATCTACCACTGAGACATCCAATCACTCACTAACACATCCATATGTACACTCACTCACCCAAACAACTGTTTTCACATGCACTCTTAAAGTCATACACCCAGTCAATTAAACACTCACACATCTATGCACAGTCACGCACCCCCATCCAACCACACACACTCAGTCTCCCATACAATTACTCAGGAAACTAATCAATAACCCATATAGACACCCGTGGAGCAACTGACCAACTAATGCAGCAGATTATACAACAACAGACAGACTGATACAGACATTCACACAGTTTAGTCACTAACCCATGTATTCAGTAAGACACATTTAATCGCTCACTTAAACAGTAAGTCACACACCTACTAAATCCTCCATCCAAACACTTATGCATCCACCCATTAATCAAATCAGCTTGATATATATATATATAATACAGATTTAAATTTGAAAGAAAAACACATTTACAGTGGGTGTATCAAAGGTTATATTAGACTGTGAGGAGGTGCATCAGATTTTCACGTGGATGATGTCATCAGGGATGTCATTTGAGATGTCATCAGTGATGTCATCATTGATGTCACTGACCATGTCATGAATGATGTAATATGTGACGTCATCAGCAGTGCATTGTGGGGGCTCGAGTTATAGTTAGCTCAACTAACTATAACGGCGGAATTTCTATGGTTTTGTATGAGTGAAATGTCCAACTAACTATAACGTCCCTGAAACCTATGGTTTTTTCAGTGTAAATAATTATATATATATACATATATATATATATATATATATATATATATATATATTTATGTTAATTAATAATTTTTATATTTGTTATCTGTGAGACCTGCACAAATAACATGTCTCATTTGTCCTTCACTGGGAACCAAACACCCTAGTGTAGCGCCTGACTCTCAGAGGGTAGCGTTGCAGAGCAGTCTAAAGCTTACTCAAGGGATGTGGTGTGGGCTAGTAATCGCCATAACAGGTACGCAAAAATAACACTCAATAATTGATTGCCCAGTCTGTACTTTGCTTTATAAAAGTAAGAGTACATTTATTAAACACACACACTACTTAATACTATGCACCAATTTACAAATATACATAGGCTGTTGGAATTACTTTGTGACGTTGCATGACATCTCCACCCCTCCCACGGGGGGGTAATGTCTAGTACCACCACTCCCATGTATGCACATCATCTTGCCCTCTAATGCAGTGGGTTGACACAACCTGGAGCGAGGGCCTGGCCCGCGGGCACCATCCCAGTGGCGACCCACCCCATCATCTCTTCAAGCATTAAAATAGGTACACCTGACCTGGAGACACAGAACCCTGACTGAGCATCTCATACTGACCATACAGTATGCACCTCTACATCTTAGTAGCTAACAGTCTGGGTTGTTCCTCCCCTAACGCAGTAGCAACAATACATATTTGGGCATCACTTTAAATGAAGTACTTTTCATTGCTGATAACAGTTGATAACAGTTGGAATGCATTGCAATCACAGCCTCTAAAAGGCATCACAGGTAAAATCACAGGATTACGCAAATACAGCCAGACACCCTAGCAGGAATATTTACAGATGCAGTGGTGGTTTGATTGGAAGCACATCTATTCTCTTTGTACATTCAATATATACATCCAAGTATTGGTGCCCCTCAAGATTACGATGACTGCACCCCACTACCTAAGGTACCAAAACACTGGAGCTCATTTGGACCCAGTGAAAACGTGAAATAAATATATAAACCGTTGCATGTCGAAACTCGGAAAGACTGCGCCGCGAGGCAGTTTCAATCACAACAGGGGCATATCATAGCCCAAGACCTTGTGACGACTAAAAACTAGTAAATAACCAGTGGACTTAATACGAATAACACGTGACGCGGTCTTCTGTTCTAACAGAGAACTAGAAGACACTTAGGGAAAGACGATTCGTACACTAAAGACTTGGACATTTCTACATAATTACTGTGTGTCGCCCATATGACACAATGACTGAAGCCATGAAAAAGTTTGTAGGAAATGAAACACGTGTCGACTGCCGGTTCAACGCTTAAAAGGAGGATTGTCACACTAAGCTGTCTATTCCCAACCACACTGCTATTGTGTTTTAAATTTGAAATTTGTGATTTAAGATTTTGTGATATATTCATATTAAATTGATACAGCAAGAACTGAATTGATGTCCTGCTGGTACTTTGAATTGATTTGTGCAAAATATTTATATGAATTGATATAATAATTGAACTAGAGTGCCAAGGTTTATATATTTACTTCACCCTAGCAGGAATGTCCAGCAACATAACCCCATTTGGCTTATGACATCACCTTACACAGGTACTTCACATAACACATGTGACTTTCAGTCCCTCTAAAAGAAATAACATTAGTAAATGCATTTCTGGTGGAATTTTTGGATCAATTGTGGGGTCCATTTTGGGCAAGATGTCTGTCTTTCTTTCCCCGCTTCCTTTTAAGGTTCACTACAGTCTTACATTGTTTTCAAACAATACAGATGTGTCACTGGCTTCTATCTTCTGCCCTGTCTCTAAGGGTCAGACATTTTGATTGACCTGCTGTTGAGCCATTGAAAGTGTCCTTCTCTGTAGTCCTTCACTGTTGATCAGCTGTGCATTGCTGTTCTTTCTGCCGTGTCCTGTGCTTCTCACTCTTGGAAGAGGTTTGGTGCTTTACCATCAGGCATTTCACGGAGACTTTCTCCTCCATGTTTAAAATGTGGTGATTATGTGGGCACGGGGCGGGGCGGGGCAACAGTATTAGACATGGAAGAAGCGCAACATCCACTAGTTCGAAAATTAAAAATAGCCTTCTTCCCAGATATAAACAAAAGGGATACATGTCTCTCAGGGGCGTAACACGGGCCCCGCTGCTCCCGCGGTGCGCGGAGGCTCCAGGGGGCTCCCTCAGAACAGTACTCTGGGCGGAGACCTCCCAATTGAGTCCGAAGGGGGCCCCTCCGCGTACCTTGGAGGGGTAACCTTTGTTACACCAGTGCTGTCTCTGTCTCGAGTGAACACTCACCTCAGTATGTAAGGGCTTGGACAAGGACTCAGAATAACGAAGATTACTAGTAAGTAATCATGATATTCCTAGCCACATAACTCATAGAGTCTGAGCTTGCAAAGTCTATGAGCAATTTTGAAGGCTCTCTTCTGTTGACTGTTCTTTCAGGAGGGTTTGTATATGTTTTTCATAATAAGTGGGTGTGGGAACATCCATCTCCTCCCTTAATGCCTGGTTTTAGTGATCTTCCCACCCCTGAGTAAGAATTCCCCTTTACCTGTGTAATTCATTAATAGAGGGCATAGTTATCTTGATTTTCTGAACACACTTCAATTACACCTTTTCAACTCTCCAATTTTTCCTACTCCTTTTATACGATTTTAGCCTTCTGTTGCTGAATCAAGATCTAAAGTAAGGTTGACTTTTTGAAGTGGATATCTGTTCTTAAGCTTGTTTTGATATGTCTTCCATTTCACCAGGAAATTATATTATAAATATTTGCCAAAGTTGAACCAGGATTCTTGGGAATTCACATTGTGAATTGAAGGGCACCATTGCCTTACCTTGAATCTTACCTTGCATCATAGCTAAGTTAATGTAAAGAAGCCCACATTATACTTCTTTGTTGGCAGATAAAACAAGTACATGGACTTACAGTGGTTCATGTTAAAAGCTTAACACCCACACTTGACCTAGTTAAAATGAAATCTTTCTTGCCCAAGTAAGGTTCTGGACATTGATGCTTGTCCAGATCTTGTTAGCTAAGCACAAAAGATAATGCCCATTCTTACTCATTAAATAGAAAATATAGAAACGCCATGTTCACACATCTGTCCGGGGAGACAGTGTAAAGTTCCTTGGGTTAATTTTGCCAAAGTCTTGCCAGTGGTGATATGGCATTTACTATACTATTGGAGCTTTCTTTACTGGCGTATGGATAACCATCACATCCAGAACGAACGTTTCAACTCTCTCTCTCTCTCTCTCTCTCTCTCTCTCTCTCTCTCTCTCTCTCTCTCTCTCTCTCTCTCTCTCTCTCATATTGCTCTCTCTCCATGTCAGATGTTCGCCAGCAGCATGCCCAAATCGTTTTTCAACTCCTGCCTGGGCTTTAGTAGATCAGAGATGTCCTGCACAGTTGGTTAATCATAATTTGTGCTTTGTAGGTTATCTGGCCCTCGGTTTCCATGTAGTGCTCTATGACAGAATGAACCATAGAATTGCAGATCTTACTAGGCAATGCATAGCATTTCCTGGTATGTAGAGCTTCTCATCCACCCAAATCTGCCCTTTGGTCTGTCTTAGTAGACCCATGAAATTATCATTATCAGAATTTTTATCTTCCAAAATGTAGTCTTAGACCACAGTCAACAGCATTTTTAAATACATTCTGGAATTTGTAAACAACCTCTTAAATTATGGCTTATGGTTAGGTGAAGACATCAAGGCATGCATCAGTCTTCTGTAACTTAAACCCAGGGTCATGGTTCTAAAAGTCTTTCTTCCAGTTCTCCAAGCGAGGTAGGTCTTGCCAAGCATCTGGTAGCTGAATTCAAGTTGAAAGTCATCTTTTGCTTTGTTGAAACATTAATAGCTAACAGATGCTTGTTATATATATTACTATTGGTAATGCGGTCTGCTGATTCTGCCGCAGCCATGCAAAATACATCACTGAACCGCCAGCTTCTGACGAGGAGAGCTAGATCCTTCCCACTGCCATTCCTCTCTTCAGAGCTCTTCATTGCAAGCTCGCTTTTTGTCAAATTCTTCCAGCTGAGGACTATTGAGTGCATTAAAAACTCTGAACAAGACCTCTGTAGAAAGAGTACACAATGCAAACCCTAGACTATATTGTATACCTGTCGTTCAAGTGTAATTTGTGCAGAGAATATTGCATTGTTGTAATGTTTGATCCTTCGGTCCTGCAGTGTTACATAATGCCCTGATTGTTTTAGTATATGTCCAATTGCATCAGCTATTTCTCCAATAAAGAAGCTGCAGTCTGGTCTAGTCTGTCACCCAATGCTTATACCCCGGGACTACCACATGTCCCACATGCACAGCAACAGACAGCTCTCAGCAGTCTATTGTCAAAGACCTATTGTGGATAGTAGTAATACTTACAGTGGGCTTTGGGTCATCACGTTGTTTACCATTGGTTGGCTTTTTTGTCAATCTCATTTGCTTGCGTGTTATGCAATGGATTTCCTTCCTTTTCCTGTGTTTGTCCATCCCCTGGAGTATGGCTGATTTACAATCCTTTTGATTGGATGACTTGCTATATTCTTCCTCTACTTACATTCAGCAAGCTACTTTCCTCTTTAATACTCTTTTGGTGCAAATGTGTTTTCTTGCTCTCTCACCCATGTGCTGCTTTCTCCTTCACATGCCTGCCCACGTGATCTCTCTGTTGCCTTCGCTGCCCCTAAGCTCGTTAATTCTTTGCTTTCTATCCCACTCAGCTTTTTGTCTTCTTTTTTAAGTCTCTCTCACCGCCGCCATTGCTCCTTCACCTTGTTGTATATCGCCTCCTGGCAGCCTTTAATTCTCCTCTACCCCCTGTGTGTTCCACTATTGTTTCCCCAACACTTCCTGTTACGTCCAGCTAGTTGCATGTTAATCTCGCCTCTCCTAAGGCGTTCAATGTTTCCCACTCCTCACCTGCTCGTGTATTGCTTTCCCACCCCTTCCCGGGTGAGTCTTCTACCATTTTTTGGCACATGTTCAGCACACAAAAATCTAAATGACTCCTTTAGTTTCCTGCTGTAGTGGGCAATACCGAATAGGGGAATACATTTCCATGTTGCACTGTGGTATTGGAGTGCAGGGCTCTTGCTTGTGTGGATATTGCAGATGCTGACTATAAATGAAAGATCCCTGCTTTACAATACAATCAGCAAGTGAGGAGGCAGAGTTACTTAATGAGATTTCTCGTTTTAACAGCCAGTGAGTGTAGAGCCCAAGCTGTTTTTTTCTTGCAACATTGCATGAAGTCGGTGTACTTCGATTATAGGAAGTGGGTACATTTGGTTCGGTTATTCTGTACTATAAACTTAATCGGCATGTAGCATAATACCAGTTATTATTTTATATAGCACAGCATATTTTACTATTGGCATTTCTAGGCACTGGAAATGTGAATTTGCACTCATAAGTGAATGTACTCATATCTAATCCTATCTCAATCTGGTGAAATATTGCACAAGAGCCTGATGAGATTGGTGAACAGGGTACTCTGTCACAAATGTGACCGAGTACTCTGTCCGTCTAACTCATCTGTTTAACTGCCTCATTTTGAGATGCCTGGCAGTTCGGGCTGGACTGTTTCCGTGGGGAGCAGTGTCGCGATTTGCAAACGGCTGAGTCCAAACCGGAATGGCATGGCAAGCAAAAGAATTGAGGGATTTAACCCAGATCTGTGACTAGGGGTGAATGTTTGATTTGTTCAGCATTCCGTCCATCATATGTTCTTTTTTCATTTTGAGAAGATGGACTGTAAAGTTTCTGTCAACAGAGCCCCAGTTAGCTCTGTTGACAGAAAGCTTCCTCTGATACAGTAGAGGCATTACACCGCCCGCCCAATTTACGGTGAATGGTGTAATGTCCTTTTCTTTCTGTCCCTCAGTACCAGATACAATCTGGTGGTGATGCACAGAGAAAAACAGATATAATGACCACAAAACCTTGGGAGAAAGCTCCCAGGGTGTAGGGACCATTAGTTTTTGTGTTTCAGAAAATAAAATAAATTTATAAATTTGACGAACAGCAGCTAAACCGACAGCAGCCATCCACCACATTTTTTGTAAGGAACTACGATGATGGTGGTTCCTTTCAAGGTACAGAGAAGAACACTGGGCCGATCGTCATCTCTAAATTTGGGTGATGATAGTCCATCACGGTGGCAGAAGTAATGTCCGTCGCCACCCTGAAAGACGGGGTACCATCTGTCAAAGCCTATATGAGGTCTAAGTTGTTTCCAAATACAGAGAAAGCTTAGGCACACCCACAAGTGAATTTGTGGCTATTCACAGATTTTACCATGCCCAGTTCCAACCTTGAAGACAGTCAGAGATTTACTCCTGTAAAGGAGAGGAGTGAATCCGTTTCGAGGGAGGAAATGGGAAATTAATGTAAAAAAAATGTTTGCTTTGGTTGTTTTTTTGTAATGTGCAATAGCTCTAAAATGAAGGCCTGTTTGCATGCACAGTTCTACACTGAACAATTACATATGCAGAATTGCCTTCACATGGACGTCGTCTGGAATTCACACAACCTTTGTAAAAATATATTACAGTTTTTTAAGGCATAGAGCCTTCATATTCTAAATAGGTTATACGCGTTATGGTATATTTAGGTGCTAATTTAACTGGGAAACCACTTGCTTCGCATGTTGCTCAACTCTGAAGCATTTACCAAAAGGTTCCTCCAAGTAGTATTTCTGGGACAATTGTGTGTGGGGGTGGATTTGCCTCCCGATTTTGCAGCTATAGAAATGTGGATAGATTTAGATTCTTCACGCAAATGTGAGCAGTTCAATTTAACTTCCTATTCAAGGTCAGCCAATGTTAAACATGCGGATGCTTATTTACAAGCATCTTGCACCACCGGTACGTCACTTTTTCCCATATTAAAAGTGACACACCAGCGGCGCAAGGGGCTTGTAAATAAGCCCCGCGGGCATTTGGGTCTAAACATTTGTCAGTAGCTGCTGGCTTTCAGTTGTCAATATTATTGTCAGGGCCGGACTGGCTTTAGCGGGCAAATGGGCATTTCCCCGGGAGGCTGGAAGGGTGGGGGCCTGTTTAGGAGCTGCGGGGGACCGGTTTTGTTACTTGGGCCGGTTTCACTGCGGTGCTGCAATATCGGCCCCCAGTAACAAAAGCAGCAGTGCTGGGTGGTGGTTTACTTATTCAGCAGTGCTTCACACTTGCACCCTCGTCCACCCCCTGCCCCCTCCCTCGTCCACCCCCACGGTGGAGCGTACCAATAAAATTGCCAGGGCTGCTTTATGTTCTCAGTCCGAACCTGCTTATCGTCCAGTCTAGCTAAAACTGAGCGCACCGTCCTATGCTTAATTTGTGCGGGTTGTTGTAAATGGTGAGCTCCAGCACTCATTTTTGGAAACCTGGACTTATTTTTCATCATCAGACTTTGACACAAAGCAAAAAAGAGAGGAAGGGAGAAAGGAGAAGGAAGAGAAAGGTAGGAAACCATTGATAAATGGAGAAAGCAGAGACGAATGAGGTGAAAATAAAACTAGGCAGGCTTAGTGTTTGGCAAACTATCTTTCTACAGTGCCGGCAGCAGGCTTCTGAGAAAAACTTTTTTTTAGCAAATGAAGCACTGGTGTCATCAGCAGATTACTGATATGCAGGGCCGGACACAAAACCGGCCCTGGCAAAGTGTTCGGCCACAAGCCGCCCCCCCCCCCCCCCGCCCCCATGCTATGCTGCAAAAACGGCCCTCAGGGGCCCAAAACCGGCCCCCACCCGTGTGGCGCACCGGGGGATTGCCCGGTGCCGCTACGGCCAGTCCAGCCCTGCTGATATGCGCAATTATTGCGCTGAATACTTTATGGTAAAGGTCTCATGTATGTGGTAAAGTGCTGAGGGAACAGAGTGCCCTTCATTTATACTCCACATTAAACTGGGTCAGAAGAGAAACGACCAGAGTCCACACTCATTTGTTGTTGTATGCCAGTAATGAGAGTCTTCAGCCAAGCCCCATCCATACTAAACCAATCAGTTGTACATCTGAGTATCATATTATAGCCTGTAACACTGAATTCTGTTTATAAATCCCCTAAATTGAAGGCCATAGGACTTAATGAATTAAATGAGCATGAAGCAGTGTAACTGCACTTCTCCCTTTGTGTGAAATTAAAATTATTTTTCCTTTTTTTCGTTCTCGAGTTCTATTATTTCTTAAAGCCAAACACAAAGAAGCCCTTTCCATCGCCTGCTGCATTAGCAGAGGGTTTGGTGCTGTTGTACCATAAATACACAGGGCATTTGATTACAGATGGTACATGTCGCATCTGCTCTGACCTCACAGTTGCCGTACACAGTCAGCAGGCTCAAACGGCTTCCGCTGTCTCTTCCCTAAAGCTGAAAGATCTCTCTCCTGGATTGAATTTGTGCTGTACACACTTTCAGCCTTTTCTGAGTCACTGAACCCGCTGCGCTCCCGAAATGGCTGCTGCTTTCCACTGCAGCGCGGTGATGGATTCCATGTCACAGCTTAATCTGCCTCACTGACCCGCTCTCCCTCCGGGAGTTTATTGTACTGCGCTTGAAGGGGAGCCTTCCATACCCATGCACCAAAGGCGCAGAGTAAGCGAATATCACCTTTGGAACGTCAATTGCACTGAAGCATAGTTCTTTCCACGTCTAATACAAATTTGTAGTTCTTTTTATATTTTTATGCTCCTACACGTATTAAAATTTTCGATTTTAGTAGTCAGATTTAATAAGAATGTTTGCAATAAATTGTCTGCATGCTGCAGCTTTGGCAATACATTTGATTGCTTTATCACTTTTTGATAATTTTCTCTCCCGCTTGCCCCAATATCGATAAGAAGCTGATGGTGGGTATGACCACGATCCACGCGCCCAACGGTTGAATGGCCAGGAAATGCAGGGGGCTGCACATTTTAATATTTGAGGTCGGATCTTCCTGACTCTTCCTCTGAAGGGTTTTTTGGGTCTTCGTTTGGGCTGCTGACATTTACATACCGCACGCGGCTCCAAAGTCGTTGACTATCTTGTGGTATACATTGCGTGTAATGTTACTTGAAGATAATGATATCCCAGAGCGAGAATGTGATTTGCTGTTCCAGACTCCCTTCCCACTCTTCTTCTTCAGCAGAGCTAAACCATCAACCCCCTCCTTTTGTGCAGCAGGCTACAGTGACAAATTGACGCTGCGGCAGATTTTTTTTTTTTTTGCAGTCTTAGCATAAAATGGTGAAATGATGTTCCACCGCAGAATTCAATTTCACAGTTCAGTTGGGTCCTTGATTACACTGCCAAATTCAGATTAATGTGCATTTAACTAGTATGGATCAGGGGACCTCTGGCTGACAGCCAGCAGTAATACTAGAAATTGATAGCGGCGTCGGGTTTGATGCCCTGTCCACTTCGGTGCCTCGTGAGTGAAATTGATTGATTAAATTAATTCATCGCTGTAATTATTTGTAATTGTGCGACACACGAGCCCGCGTCTCACTCTTTCCCCTTGTAGATGTCACACACATTTGCCATGAGTTACCTCAGTTATGAGTGTGGAGTGGGAATTAGCCATGTGCTGCTGCTGCGTCATTTCTTTCTTTGGCCACACATTTCAACACATTTCAAGGGAAGGTTTCCTATTTTATTTCCAGGGCATTACAGTATTCTACAGTGCCTTTAATGGGTAACATCCATTACAACGCAGTCATTACAACGATCTACCTTTACAACGCAACTGTTACAACGCAACTGCCAATACATCGCATGTCATTACAATGCATGCCATTACAACACATAACACTACAATGCATGCCATTACAATGCACTCTCTTACAACGCATGCATTACAACACATTTTAAGGTAAGTATTGGAGATTTTTTTTGTATTATGGTGGGTATGGGTTTTGGTGTACATGGGAATAGTAATTTTTACCCCTACACTATCCAACACTTACCCTACTGTTGCACTCACTGGAGTGGGAATAGTAATTTTTACCCCTACACTATCCAACACTTACCCTACTGTTGCACTCACTGGAGTGGGAATAGTAATTTTTCCCCTTACACTATCCAACACTTACCCTACTGTTGCACTAAAAGTATTACGCGTTGTAATGGTATACGTTGTAATAGAATGCGTTGTAATGGTAGTCTTTAAAAATGTGTTATAATGCAATGGAATGTTAGTTGCGATGTAAAGACTGCGTTGTAAAAGCATGCGTTGTAATTGCATGCGCTGTAACGTCATATATTCCCCTAAATCTGTACACACATACATATTGGGTTTCGTCACAAAGTGGCCATGCTACAAATAGGATATCTTTTCTTTGATATCTCATTTCATTTTTTCAGCTTTTCTCCCATTAACAATGGCAGAGGATAGCAATAATATTACTCCCTTCCCCTGCCTCTTTCATAGCAAACCATCAATATTAGGCATATCCAAGGTCATGCCTCTATTGCAAGAGGACATGGCGGTTTGGTGGTGTTGGGGAGCAGGTTGGAATACCTTAAGATGGCATGGGCTGATTTTTGCCTCCCATAACATATACCTTCCGAAAATATGACTTTTAAGGCTGTATGCCTTGTATCCGCCTGATAGTGCATTCTTTCGGAAAGAATACTCTTTGTTTGCGCCTCTCTGATTGGCAACACTACTCGTCATTTGCATTACGCATTATACATAGTAAAGCCGTTCTCTCTTTGAGTTGAGTTGCCCGCTCCATGTTGAATGGTATGACTGTGCTAATGACACACATTGCCGCCTGCTATAAGCATCTGCATCCTTAAAAGCTCTCCCAGCCCCATGAACACTTTTTCATCGCCCTTCTTCCATCTTTACCTAATGAGCTGCGACGGCCCCTGAAACCTCTCTTGTGTATGCGCAGTGTTTGCTCTTCACCATGCTCCACGCGGAATGTCCCACCTTACAGATACATCTCAGGATGTAAGGAGTGATTGGCCCTTCTCTTGTGTATCCCCCCGAACTCATACATTCTTATCACGTATCCGAGTATTGAAAATATATATTTTTTGTGTTCCTGAAGTTTGTAGAGTTAGGCCCTGTCTACAATGGCAGTGCATCACTTCACGGTCCAGCATTACACACAGCAACAGCTCACCTCACAATGCACGCGCTTCCAAGTGTTGGGAGTCATAGATTCAATGCTCATTTCCAGCATTGCCGAGAACATAGAATTCTACATAATGTGAATGATACCCATATTTGTATCTGTCACTCTTGACCTCCCAGACTCCATCTTTTCACAATCCTTGTTTTTTCTTTTACTCTTCATCTCGTCACAGTCACCGTCCCATCCCCCCTTCTCCGTTTCCTTCATCTTCACCCCCGTCGCTCTCATCCTCCCGCATGGTCCCTGGTGTCTCCTCCATCCACAAGCATCTTCCAGTCAGTAGGTTAGTGTCATACGGATGCCACAGCCATCACCTCCCAACAAGCACGTGTCTGATCTGCTGCTTGCAAACCACTCATTCTGTGTTGTCCTCATTAAGGGATCGATTAAAATGCTCCCCTAAAATGCTCCCCATACAACCGTTGTCTACCGCGATAGGGGAAGAACATACAGTATGACAGCGGCAACACAACAACAACGCAATGGGTATCACGTGTTTACCTACTGTGGTCGAGTGCAAAAAAAACTACTAGGCTGGGATATGACAATTATGTCAGTAAGCCCCTATGTGAACAAGTGTGTGCTATTATTAAAATATGTTCTTATCCTGAAGCTTGTGTTCTTTCTTAACACACACTGTGCCATTCAGAGTCTAAAATACAGCCATGCTTGTTCCTGCTTTAGTTTGTTTTAAATATCTCATGGCAGTTATTTACATTTTTCCGTGAGCGTTTGTTATCTTAAATGAGTTCTGAATAAAACCAACCTCAGACTTTGGGTTTTTGTTGTCACAGTTAATAAAAATGAGCGCAAGGCAAGTGTCTATTTTTAACGTATTCATCCTAAATTTATGCAGCTGTAGCGTCCACTGATATCTTTCGGCAAATACCAGTATTTTGCTGCAGCGGGGATTGAATTATTGTGACATTTACAACCATATTTAGTAGTTTCCTTGTAAATATGAGGAATCCAGTGGCAATATGTTCTGGTAAAGTTTGCAGGTAATTACAGCGAGGTGCCATAGTGTCAGGATGAAAGGCAGCTGAGTGGTACATATGTCTTGTCACCCAATCTCCATTCAGTAGGCCTTCTGTCCATATGAACCTAGCATGGAGTCAACATTTTAGTCCTCAGTCTCCCTCATACCACAAAGTTTCTCAGTTGTGTATCATTCGTTTTGATTGTATATAGGATGGTACGGTTAGAATATTAACATACAATATGAACAAAAGGAAAACATGTTCATCTTAATTTGCCTTTTTCTTTATAAATATATAAACACAAACTAAATTATTTAAATTTCTGATATATGAGTAAAGTAAGCATGTCCTTACGAATTTATATACTCTCCAGCTTTCTGTCTCCATACATCCAAATAATTCACTGCTACTATCAAATGCAACTTTGGGAGAATGTAGGTAATCAATAGATGCAGCCTAATTCCTATTGCATTTTCTGTGTTTATTACAAGCTGTTATATTGCTTTCGACAGGTTTGTCCTCCCACTTCTTTCAGATTTCAGAAGTCTGGTTTCAACCACACCCCACCGAATGTAATCGTTTTTTTTAGTTTTTTTTTTTTACAGAGGACCTAGTCTTTGAGATACCCCTGCTACAATAAAATGTTATCTGTAACAGTAAAGATCTTCTCAGGGGCTGGGATTTAGTTTTATGTTATATTTAAACCTAAAATAAAATAGCAAAAAACGCACTAGGGGAAAAATAAAATAACACTGTCAAGGAAGCAGATCCACACGCTTATATAGAGCCATACATCAATTATAAGTTGTTATAGGAAACAAAAGTTGGAGTTTTTGATGCAGAGGAAAGCTTTGAGACACCTCGCGATAGATAGTAAGTAATTATCTTTATTGTTTGATGACCTAAAATCATTTACAAAAACAGTGTGGATTACCTCCTAAAATAAACATCTGATAATCAAAAGATATCTAAAATTGTTAAAAAATGTGTGGCCCTTATAAAGTTAAGAAAAGTGCAGCAGCAAAATGATACAGTTGCAGGAAATAGCTCAAGGTTATTTTGTGTAGTAAATGCAAAAAGGCATCACCAGGCAAAGCTAAAAGGCATAGGTACGTGAACAAGCGATGTTGTGTCATGCAAACATGCATATAATTGTTGTATACGTAAACATGCATCAACAGTTTGCAAGGATTAATCCAGGGTTACTTTGAGGCCCTCTGTATTTTGCCTCCAAACTATTCGTGCATGTATCACAAAGAGACTCCTGCCTAAGAGACAAATGGGTAAGCCTGGTGCATCCAAATGCGGGAGGGAGTATGCATAGGACATATGCTGCTGAGATCTAACCAACAGGAATATTGTAAAAGACATATGATACTAATTAAAAACAATACTCCTCCCAAAAAATAAAATATAAAATGTGAAAGAAAGAACAGTGGTACAGGTGAACACGTACATCTTTGTGACGCGTTATTGTACAGTAATCCCCTCCGGGAAACGTCTCCAGAAATTAAGAATATGCTAGGTGTAGGGACAAACCCACGCCCAGGGCCATCAGATAGTTCAACCTTTATGAGTGATCCTAAGGTGCAAGATGCATGTGTAGAATCATATGGTGCCAGTGTTACTGCAACAATAGATGAACAACAGCTTATATTTTTTTGACTTTCGTCTTTGATTCTTGCATTGTTCGTAGAATCCTTCCACCTACCGCATAAAACTTGCCAACTCGTGCGAGGGCCATCGGCCCCGTGGTTGCGTAAATGAACATTAGGGCCTCATTACATGATCTTACGCCATTTTGCCCGAAATATTGTTCTTAAATATAGTCGCCTCTGACCCAGCAAGACTGGGCAACAATAAATAATGTGCTCAGCTGATTTTGTATGATATCGGCACAAGCAACATCCCCTTTTTCGTGGCATTGTGTTTTTCTAGTGTCCCTATAGTCCCATCTTGGTAATGTTTGGAGCCTGGTTTTCAAAACATTCTATAGGGCTTGCCTTCCCAATCCTGCGTTCAAGTATGGTTGACATGATGTGGCTTTATGTGAATAGACAAGACCCTCTGCACCAGGAATGTATCTGATCCGTTCGAGATCCTCTTGCCTTGAGATGTGCTTGCCCTGTTTCTTTAACAGGCTTTTAAGGACGGCCAATGTTAAGGATGTGTCGGTTATAAGGTCCAGTGGCAGGCACAATGACTTGTAGGCCATCGAAAGATACTTTGCCCAGCAGTTACTGTTATCCTGGAAAACTGTTTGTAATGCTTCCCTGATTGTATCAGGGCCTTCCTTAATCACGCAACAGTAAAATGTGACTTTTATTGTTTTTGCATTCAATGTCCATTGCTGAGATATCGAACTTCAACCGAATCAGTGTGCGCTGTGTTGAATATGCAAGATTGAAAACCTTTCTGAAAGCCATGAAATGCAAGCACTCCAATATTTCGGTAGCAAAACACAAAAAGACGAGATGGCCATAACTCAGTGTTGGAATTAACTTTGCTTGCATTACCTGTCGGATGCCCTCTGCAGAATGACTTTGGAGCTTTTGATTTAGTTTGCATAGTCCATGTGTGACCTTTGACCTCAAGTGCTTTGGCCTGCAATGTTGATCTGCCAGTGTCTGAGAATTGAACTCCCAGATAATTGTAATTATTAGCAGTAGCAATCCATAGCGGGCCGAGATAACATACCAATAATAGTTATTTTAGTTAATGACCAAAAACCAGCACCTTCGTTTTTGTGGCATTGGCTTGAAGTTTGTTTTCCATGTTATATAAATATGTCTCAATGCCCTTTTCATGCCGATTCTGGTTTGATCCAGTAGAACCAGGTCATCCTCATACTGCATGATCGGGAGTCTAAGATTGTCTAATTTGGGCAGCAAAATGTTGATTTTAAAAAGTGCCTCTCCCAAATCCGCGGTGTATAAGTTGAACAATGTAGGGGTGATCTCACTGCCCTCTTTTAACCCTTTGTTCGTATAAATCTTTGCCGTTACACATGTCTGTGTGAGCTTAGTACGAACCCATGTGCCTGTGTGGAGCGTCATGATGGCCTCCAGAAGTTTCTTCGGGATGCCTCACTTTGCAAGTTTTGCCCAAAGTATGTTATGATCAATACTGTCAAAAGCAGCACTAAAATCGATGGAACATGCGTGAAGTGGTGTGAAGGCGACCTCTGTAGCCGTGGTTGTCAGATATGATAAAGCGATAGCGTTGTCCAGCATAGAGGAGTTGGGCTTGAATCCTATCTGATATTGAGGTATGATATGATTTTTTTTTATCCATACCTCTAGCTCTTCCAAGAGCACTTTTGCGAATGCCTTCCCATCAACGTCCAACAGCGCGATCAGTATATAGTTTTCCGGACGAGAGGCGTCCCCTTCTTTATAGATGGTATGCAAGACGGAGCCTTTCCATGAGTCTGGTACCACTGAAGTATTATAACATTGGTAGAACAGACTATGGATGTGAGGGGCCTAAAATGATCGATCATCATTAAAGATGCTACCCGGTTACCCATTAGGCCCAGGAGCCCGTCCTTCCTGATTCCCTAGAGAATAATTAGGGTTTATTTTTCTGTTATGGCAATGTGATCTGCCTCATTCTCGTCAGGATAGTCGCCCTCCGCCTACATAGTTTTGGCCATGAGTTTATCTAGTTGACATAGAGCTTTGGTGCATGGGCTGCCTATTTATTGGCAGATACAGTATTTTCTGTATGGCCTCCACCATTTAGGCCGTAAACATAGCTCCAAAATTCCCTTATCTTATTGGACACTAACAGGGCATATATATGTTTCCATTTTTCTTCCATGTAAATTTGTTTCAGCTGCCAGACTTTTTTTTAATGCAGTTTTCTGGATGTTTTCAGGATTTTTTCCATCTGCGGGCGCTTCTCTCTCCTATACTGTAGCTCTGCCTGACGACACCTGTTTTTGCTCTCTCTGAATTCTTTGTTATCAAGGAGATAAATTGGCCCATTTCCAATAAGGTTACCTTTATGAATGAGTTGCTTTCCTGCACTGATCTTTGAATAGCGAGTCCATTATTTTTGGCCAGATTTTCTGAAGGCCAGTTGTTTGTGTAACCTGTTTCCACTGGTTATATCTGGCCCGGCTTGAAGGGCCCCATTTAATTTGTTTTATCGATGCCAGTACACTGATTGAATTGAGCATTTGACCACTCATGCAGCGTGGCACTTACATTAACAAGGATGGATAATGGATGATGATCGCTTGCAGTAGTATGTTGCACCTTATATTCTTCGCACCTCTTCAATAAGTCCTCAGGAAGATGTAATCTAGCGTGGAGATGTTTTTGAATGTGGGTTGTGGTTTCCTGTTTATCTACCCTATTTGGTTCGCGGACCCCAAATTAAATTCATTAATGCAGGCTCTCATGTACTTCTGCCCACTCTCCCCTTGGCTTTGCTCTGGGCAACACAGATCTCTTGTATTAAAGTCCCCGGTAACAATGCACTCATGCCCTGGGTACTCATAAAGATATTCTCTGATCAATCCGGTGATCATCCTAATGTTCGTGGTTTTTGGCTTCTTTTTTGGGTTAACATAGAGATCGATTACTGCAATGGTAATGGGAGTGCCCTCTAATCCGATTCCTTTTATATTTATGATCTGAATGTCGGGTGAGTACGTGGGCCATTCCTTGACTCGTACTCGCATGTTTAATTCAATAAAAATTGAGACCCCACCAATTGGTCTTCCAAAAATGTTTTTCTTGTTGGCCAATGTGTGGGTCACCTGAAAGTCTTTAATAGAGCTTGGTGTTCTCATCCATGTTTCCTGTAAACATAAAATGTCTCCAGTTTTAAGAAATTTCATGGCTACTTTATTTGCTATGGTGGATTTGAGCCCAGTCACATTCCAGCTTATTATGATCTTGATCTTAGATCTTGTTGTCAGCTCTTTCATACCTTCGATATAGTTTGTTTGGGCTTTCCCTGATGTCCAATGGTGTTGGAGTCCGGGCAAGAATAAGTATTTTCTTGTGCTAGGAATTTGCCCTCCCGTTGAGTGTCGTTGAGATCCTGGCACAATATTCTAATATCCTTGAGTCATGAAATGCTCTTGCCTCCGTGCAGCGTCTAGTAACACCGCCCTTGTAAAGATGGATTTTAATATTATTATCACAGGATTGTTTCGAGGCCGATTTTGTGCCCCTTAGAACACTTTTCAGTGGTTCTTGTGCCACTTGTTTATGCAACCTCTGCGATAGTATGTGGGGGTACTTTTCCATTGGGAAGTTATCTACGCGGATCCCCCAATCCTTAAGTTGGTCTTTTTCTACCATGATGATTTGAGTGTCTAATCTGCTTGTCCACTTTGTCAGGGTTGACTCTCTATGACTTATCCAGGTATAATTTTTGAACTGCACCGATGCTAGTTGAGCTGATGTTAAATAGGCCAGTGAGGGTATGCCATACAGGATATATCAAATATTTGAACAGTTTAGGATATCATCGGGGCCTCTTGTCTCGAATTCAGGCCTTCTGTGTTTTGCACGTTCTGTTTTTTTTTTTTTTAAATGGAAGCTTCCTTGCAGTTTTTCGCCTGGGCCACTTCATCCGTGATACATAGACACATATCCACATTTTTCAAGAATGTTGATCAGCATTGTCTGTCCCCAGTATTTAACTAATGTTTGCTAAGTTTTATGGCAAATACTTCCCTTATTTTCCACTTCAACCCTCCTAACAGTTGCTCTGTACATGGTCTGGCCTTGCCTAAGTCGGTCCAGAAATAAACCATGTGCTCTCAGAGGCCGTATGGGCTTTAAAATAAAATACCATAAGCCTTTCTCCCTTTCATTTTGCAAAAAGAGAGAGCCAGAGAAGAGGTCAGTACTAGCCTTAGTAATGATTTCCGGAGCCTTTTGTTTTTCCTGGATGTACATCAGTAACAAACAGTCCTTTGAACTTGATGGGCATGGTACTGTCAACGTCGTAAGACTAAACACCATGAACAACTTCATCTGCACCGTGATATTGAACGTATGTATTTGTCTATATAAAGGCATGCATACACCCTTACAAATGGGCATGAATGTGGTCATTCCCTTAACGTTGAAATGCATTGGTTCATCCAGTGCAAAACAAGGACCTGGCTAGGACACAGGCCAGAGAATGTGTAAACAAAGCAAAGGCTATTCTGTACAAGGTCGAATTAGCCTTTATCCCCATCATTGATACAGCTGTGAATGTGAGGCTCGTAGAGGTAGGAATTGGAGCAGTCTTGAGAAAACAAGAGCGGCTTTGCAGTACATCCTTCAGACCGGAGGCCCAAGAGAAGAGTGTCATATTATATCATATGATGGAAGGCCCTTCTTGGTAAACATATCAACAGCGCTCTTCAAATAATAAAATAACATACCAAGATCATGTGTCCATAGCAGCTATTCTTTTGTTTAGCAAGTGGAAGAACCCACTTTCTACTGCCTGGGTCTTTCTCGAATCAGTCTTGTGAGTTCTTTCAGCAGCAATCCAATAACAAGTACCAAAGTTATCAATAGCAATGCCAGCTCACCAGGGAGAGCAACTGAAGAAGACTCAAGAGCCAACCAATCCTTAAAGATCTTTTCCACAAGTACATGGGCAGCATCTCATAGCCTGGAAAGCAGTGACAATAAACAGATGAGTACAGGGTATCATTCATGTTGTTCACTACTCAGAATTTGCCAAGACGTTCCTCTTCTCAACAGGTCCTTCTATGATGAGTATAACAAGCATCTGAGAGTGTAGGAGGAGGTACATCCTCAATGGTCCTAAGTAAGACAATAGAACAAGTACCAAAGCTCCAGTGACACTAGTGCTTTGCTTTAGATAATAATAGATAATAGAACAGTCCAAAGGATGGCCTCCCTTCCTGAATCTTTTTTTTCTTAAGACATATATTGGAAGAAATGATTCTCTGGGATGGTAACACGATAAGACATAATCTCTCTGTTTTAATATTATTTTATGGTTTCTATCGGTTTCCAGAAAACACTTTTTTACATCCCAGTCCACCCAAATCATAGTAAATATCAGGGCTTCATTTTCGCTGGTGAATACTCAATTGGTGGTGCTGTCATTCGGTCTCCTATCAGCGCCAAACATCTTTGTGAAATGCATGACACCAGTGGCAGCACATATGGTATAGGGGCTTCACATGTTTGCCAACTTGGATGATTGTCGACTGAAGCTTGCGCAAAATTCATCCTGCAATACAAACAGGTGTTTGCCTGATGGACCGCCAAGGCTTGTTTCTCAGTTTTAAAGAAACCATGCATTACAGCATGACATGACATTTTGTTCCAATGACCATGCTTTGACACACTAAGGGCCCTTTGGTTTTGGAGTTGAGGGCGATTTGCCTGGCTCCACAGTGCTTTTCACCTTCAGTAAAATATTCCACAGGAAGTTCGCACAGACAGCATTACATCCATTTTTTACATCAGAAGAGAAGAAGGTATCCAAGCTCACCTGATTTCCATTGACACCAATAGATTAAAGATGATGTATCCATACCGTTAAACACCTTCTCTGCATATCCAATGACCTAGTAGACATTCTCAGCAGCGACAAAGGAATTTTCCAAAGGTAATAAAATGGATCAATAGCTTTAATTCAACCTTATGCTAATGGGAAGGCCCCCCTGGACTTTCTTGTCACAATTAGCATCAAGAAATAACAATTATTCACCAGCAGGTCTAAGTAGAATTGTATTCTTCTAATTGGACAGGAGACTTTGGTTACACATTTCACCAATTTCTCTAACTTCCTTTTTAAAATGTATTTTATTTTTCGCATCATTAAAAAGGCAAAACAATAATCGGCAAGTACAGTAGCTTATCCATCACTCCAGTAATATAAAGCTTCTGTGTCACATTCAAAGCATCATCACTGTACGTAACAGGCCACAATGATCATACTGTCTTGCAGCATGCATTCACAGAGTATTTCCAGCATAAGTGCCAGTTATCTCCATCAAAATTTGCCAATTCACAGAGTATTTCCAGCGTAAGTGCCAGTTATCGCAATCAAAATTTGGCGATAAATGAAAATAGTTGTAACCTACAAAAAGGATGAATCAGTTATTGCTATCTGTAGGAGTCATTGGGTGGTTATCCAAGCTGTCCTGCTGCAGTGCAAGATCTCAGTGCTGCCCATATATCCCTGAGTCTGGATCTAACAGGCAACATAGTGGCATGCAATCCTGCATTGGTGCTGCAGGTCACCACATAACGAAACGACCCCTCTCTCGTGGGTAGCGGCCTCCTCATCCAGTGAATGGCCACCTCTCTTTTAGCCAATAGTCGGAGACACGCCACCAGCTATCTTGCTGGTTCAGCCAACACTGCAGTCCAGTAAGCAATGATGTAGGGACATTCCCATGCCAGATGAAGAAAGGTAGCTTGCGGTTGACAACAATGGCTGCATTAATGCGGCCTAGTGTTATCAAAATGATGTTGTCTCATAGGGGTTCAAGAACTTGAAGTGTATGAATTTGTGTTTGTAATTCATGGAGATCGTCTCCAGTCTGACACAGCAATAGATCAATTTACTTGTGCCCCACACATCACCCAAATCACTCAAATCCCTCCATAGCTGGGACACAACATAATGGGGATCCTCCTAGTGTAAGTTTATCGATGTGTGAGACCCACCCCATTGAGAGCCCTAGATCCAAATGTTTGGTGAGAGGGATAAAACCCTGGGCTCCTGAGGGAACTCTGGGAGATGCTCCCTGATCGCATGACGCAGTTTGTAACATATGAAAATGTCTAGTGTGGTTGTTGGTGCTCTGTCACTATATTGTTCAAGGGTTAAGCATATTTATTTGTGGAGTGGGTGTCCCAGCTCTTTTATGTTGTCTCTTATAACTGTTGATTTCACTAATGCTTCTGCAGTGGTAGGTATTGTGGGGCCCTGAGAGTGGATAACAGCGGACAACCCACGATAGAACCCAAGCTGTGCCTTACGGCAGTGGTTGTCTCTACATTGTCCAACACTCAAGGTATGAGAGGCTTTAAAAGAGACAAATTTGTAGTGTGCCCGGAGCCACGACCTCCGATTTGACAATTATGTGTGGTATGAGGGCCTGTGGCAGATACCAGTAAATTGCAAACAAAGCTTGGGCAGCTAAGTAATATAGCTCAGGGTCAGGTACAGACAAACAGCCCCTCACTAGCAGAAGTGTCAACAACTGCCAGCACAGCCGTGGCTGTCTCTCCACCCAGATGAGCCTGCTGAGCTCTGATTTCAGTATGTTGAAGAACGTGAATTTCGGGTGTATCTGTATACTCAGGAATAAATAAAGACATCTGTCATTAACACCCTGCCAGCGATGGACAAAGGCAGTTTGGCCCAGCAGCCCCTCTGCATACGCAGCCGGGCCACCGCCGGGACCGCAGTTATCAAGTAACACCATCTCCTTACCTTTATTAATTCTATTGCCCAGGCTGCTTATCGTCTCCTCTCATTAAAAAATTGGGTTCTCCAAAATTACCTCACGGGCAGAGGGATTCAATGGGTAAATTACAGATTTACTCCAATTTATCGTTATGCAGGAGTATCCACCAAATCTGGAGATTTCGTGAAGAACTGGGGACAAGTCCTCCTCCGTATACCCGAGAAACAGCCTTACATCCATGTACATAAATAATATTAAGCGTCGATTCACACATGTCACCCCCTGTGTTCGTGGTGCTACCTCAGTTGCAGTTCTTTTCTTGTGAAGAACCAAAGTCTGCATTTCCAGTCACACAGCGTGCTTAACACAGGTTCGCTTCCTTGGTCTCTTCTGAGTTTAATCAAGTCCACATCCTTTTAAAATCTTCCCACTTGAGCAGGGAAAGCTACTCATTCATTGGGTGTTAGATGATGTCTCAAGTTCTGTCTAAATAGAATTGAATGTTTAGGTAAACCTGACCCCTGCTCCTTTCTTGGGATTAATGTAATAAAATGGAGTCAAAACACTTACCAATTTTGTAGTACTCTGTAAACTTGATTATTGTAACAGCCTCCAAGTGAACATAACATTCAAATTTCTTATCACTACCTCCAACTTATAATCAGTTCATGGTGTCTGTGGATCTTGACACTCAGTTTTTAAGGGCTCCAATGAGAAAATTCAAGTCACATAAAATAGCAATGATGGAGATGTAATACTGGACATAGACCTAAAAAACTAAACCTCTCTCCAAAACAAACCAAAGCTGTGATAATATTGAACAAATATTTCAGTTACTTCTAGTAACACTTTTATTACTACAAATAGCTGGAGATTGGGTCTCGCGTGTTTGCATGACTATTTTGATTCCTAAATTGCAAATATAGCGGCAAAAACCTACAAAAAGAAAATAAAAGGTGTGCGCTATTCAGCATCCACACACGGAAGACACAAAACTACATGCATCTAGGGGACTTACTAGATAGGCACAGCCAAGAATCATTCTGCACCTCCCAGGCATGAAACACAAACCACCTTCCATGATCACTGATACAAAGCTCCTATGCACTCTACAGTATTATGCCACCGGGTTCCTCTGGAGGGTTATTGAACATACCACCAGCATCTTACAACCATCACTCTGCATGGCTGCAGAGAAAGTAGTCATGGATACACTCAAGCCTAATGTGGCCTTTCATATCATCTTTCTACGCAGGACAGCAGATATGAGAAGCAATAAGGGATTTCAACATTAGTGGCTTCCAACTCAATGTGGGATCCATCAATGGTAAACGCATAGCCATCAAGACCCCCCACTTAATCTGCAAATGATTCACCACACTCATTATTCAGTTGGTTTGTGATGTTAACCTTTGCTCCAATATGTTTTCCAAATGCTTCTCAGGTTCATGGCATAATGCGGCAGTTGTGAACGATAGTAAAGTGTCATCGGGGATGCAAAGATAAAATTAATGGACCAAAGTACTTCTAAACAAGTAGGCGACACAAACGGAATTCACCAAGCACTTGAAATCACATAGCTTCATACCCAAGTACCCATGACTTCCTTCAAACCCCTTCAGGTGAGTGTAAATATTCTCTGAATGCATAAAACCCAACTACAACTGATCCAGAAAGCAAATGAGGAAGTCCAGCAGATCATACATTGGGGCTTTATGCAGCATGAAGTGGTTCATTTAGGTGTTCAAACTGAGATTCATTAGTCTGTCTGAAAGCACATGAACAAGCAAAGTGAGGTCACTGCAAGGCAGGGGACCTACCACAGATAGCCTTAAAAACTGCACTCCATGGCGTCAGCCGAGAACTGCCTATCATGGACGACACAGACAGCTGCTGTCGCCACCACAATTGTTAGGTGGTCAAGCAACCAGTGAAACAATGGTGTCTCGGTACAGATGCTGAGTACAGGAGGGCAGCGATAACCCAGAAATAGAAGGCATCTGAAAGCTCTTACTGGAGCACATAACATGGGTATTTGTAAAATGCATGTTTACCCAGAAGGGTATCTTGGCACTGAGTAACAGATGTTTATTGTTTACCAACTCTATGGTACTCATTTGTATCGACCTCAGAAAGAAGAAATGCTGAGTGGATCCGCTGGGATTTGAACCTGTGACCATGAGGTCAAATACAGGCCCCTACAGTAGACTCATAAGTCCACTAAGCCACCAGACCCAGCACAGGGAACACCCTGACCTGGACCTCTAACTGCAGATGGTACAGGTGCGAGAGGAGTGAAGCCAGCATAGCAGTATGTGAAAATTGAGACAATATGGAGGCAGAGCGAGAAAAGACATTCTAAGACACAAGCTGACAACAACTGCTCTCATCACCTGTCAATATCCATGGGACACTTCTGCTGAAGATGTGATAAGTCTTATCTCCCCAGTCACCTGAATATTCAGGACAAACTACTGTGATTTTGCTCACTATCACGTATGTATAACAATGGCAAGACGTTTATGGTTCCAACATCTTATTCATGATGTATTTGTTCAGTTACCATTTGGTATGTGGCTCTCTAATTTTCTTCTGTTGTGCACAATGCGATTCGTTCATTACCACGAAGCTCCAACCTAGTCCATTTCCCTGCCACCTTCTGGGAGTCACAGAGCTCATGTTGACAGTTGCACATTTAACCCAATAAATCAGTTACACTAAACTCACACTCTTTCTGCTTTGCCCCATGTTCACTTCTCAGTTCTGTCAAACCTGTATTGACATGCATGCCTTTTTCACTCCATACTTGTGCTTGAGTCCCTTGAATCCTCTGGACTTTTTCCCCCTATCATTTTATTGTCAGTGTCTATTTTATCTCGTCCCTTGCCCCACTCTGAAAATCTGTGCCACGTTTTCACTGTGCATTTGACACACAACATAGACTTATCCCACTGACATTCTTAAACCCCTTAGGTAGGGCTCGATAATTAGTTCTGCAGTCTTCATGGTTGTCTGCATCTTATCGTCCTCTGACATGGTGTTTTGGTATGTAACTTATGTCCAGCATTATGATGGCAATTTAGATTCGTCACCAGCCTTAGATGGCAAAAAGAATAAAATCTGAAATGCTGTGTGGCCAATTATCAAGATACATAGTGCAGATTACAGGGAATAAGGTGAAGGTGTGATAAAGGAAATACCTCTGTGTGTGGGCTACTTATGCGTGGTACAGTGTTACAGGTACATATGCCTGAAGGGAGAGATGATGAGGCTTGCCCATTCAGGTACATCCAAATAAATAAATTATGGAAGTGCAGGGAGTGGTTGAGGTGACAGCAAGATGTACATAGAAATCTGTAAGTTTAGATCCACAACATAAGCAAGCTAAGGTGTATCCTGCATGATGCAGGCAATGGGTGATATGTGCAGACCTTCTTCTGTCATAGCTTTGTTGTGGTCTGACCTGATAGTTACTGATGTACAGTGGTTGAACTGGGCGGGATCTACCACCATTGCACTCATCACAGGTCCCATACTTTTTTCATGTATACACTTCAACCTCTGCTGATTTGTAATAATTTTCACTGAGAATGTATCTGTAAGGAGATGAACAAAGTAAATCAATGTTGTGGTCACTTCTATGATTATTCACACGTGTGAAGCAATCCAGACTTTATTTGATATGAACATGAATATCATGGACACAAAGTTTTACCTCAGCCGCTGCTGAGCTGTGCTGATGCACTTCATGGAGTGAGAAGGCAATGTAGCATCATTGTTATCTTGTATGAGGGTGTCACCACTGATATGGACCGATGGTTAAGTGGAAAATCTACCCACACAATTCTGTATGTGGTGCAAATATAATTTAATGTTCAAGATCATGAAGTTCTCCCCTTATTTCCTCTATTATGTGTCTGCCCTGTGGTGAGATATTAGAGCTTTCCTTATGCCAGTATACCATGTAAATGGCTTCCAACTACCCCAATGACTCAGGTCAAATGGCCATTCCCTCAGCCCTTTTTTCACAATAAAGAGTTGACAGAAACCTAAGCTTGCTTCTTCTTTCTTTCGTCTGCCTTTGCAATTCCTTTTGACTATTTTTGGGAGATGTACTGTGGCCACAATTATTTTGTATTCCTTGATTTCACTGGAGGTCTCTGGATTTGTCCCAGTATTTGTCTGGTAAGCATATTTCTGAGAAAATGTTTCTTCATTGGCAAATTCATCTGGTAGTTCTTGCCTTTTTGTTGTGCAACTATTTTGTTATCTTGTGCTTGGGTACAAAATCGGTTGTCTGTATGTGAAGCTTTCTGAAATACTAATGCCAGAATGATAGCAAGCTTCAAATTGGCTATATCTCCATGCCCAAGATTACTTTATCTTCCTTGGCGATGTCAGGCATTTTGGTTGTTCCCACCTGTCTGGTTCTGCTCACCTTGGTAGTGCAAACACTCAATTGTGCAGCTGTTCCCATTGATTTCACCATGCCTATTGAACCACTGTAATGTGATTGTCAGTTCCAATGTGGAGATACCTTACAAGCTGCTGCTTGGGTATTCAGACTGGTCGGGTATTGGTGATTTTACTCTACTATCAGGGTCCTATTCTAAGCTAGGGCTGTACTGGTTTCAGATTCATTTTCACTTTGTATGCTATATTGAGAGACCTCCCATTAAAAGTGGCACGAGTTGCTCCATCTGTGCTTGTCTAAGCAAGAGTGGGAATGTGGATATCCCAACTCAGTTGATACTGATAACTATCATGTATGGGGCCTACTGGATATGACTACTTGGCGCAAGCTAGAAGCCTGCCTGTTGTCCATAGGTGGTTTCACTTTGTATGACAGCCAAGTGACTTCTATCTCAGTATTTATTTTTTGGTGTTTTGATGTCGAATCTGGGGGAAGGAAGAGATTGCAGAGCCTGGAATGAGGATAAGCTGTAATTATGTTAGTATTTGGTTTAGATGCAGTTTCTGCTGTGCTTCCTTTTGTTACTTCTTTGCCTAGGATTTATGTTCTCCACCTTTGGATAGGCATGATATACTTCTTGGTCAGTACATTGGGGAAGTTGTGTGTCTGTGTTCATGACCAAGCAGCCTGTTTACATTCAATCATCCATGGCCTGTAGCTCTTTGGAAGTTGTTAGGATTGTCACCTGACAGGTTATGTTCTGGTGAGCAATAATAAGGTAATTAAAATGTGTTGGAGTTGTATACTGTTGATGACTTACAGAGCTATTTGTACTATTTGCACCTGGCTGTTGGTCTGTGGGGTGCTACTCATTTTGCAATGCTGACCTGATTACTCTCCGGCTGCTCCATGTGTGTAGTTGAGGCTCAATAAGGAACTGGTGCCATGCTTGTTTTATGGCCTTAAGGGGATGCACTGCCGAGTTACCTGAGGATGGGTGGCAGTGTAAAGTGGTTTTTAAGGTAATTCTTTTCCAGTTAGCATAATGTATTCCTTAAGCTCATTGGATATTATTAAAAGCTTTAGTCTTGTCCTGTGTGTGAAATGTGCCTCGCAACTGGTATGTATGTGCTTGATCGTTCATGTGGATATGTGTTTGATATTTGTATTCTGAATATTGTCTTTGTGGGTATGTCATTGACCCTGCTTCACATGAGCTATTTATTTTATTTACTCTTCACTTGTACTACTTATGGACTTTGGGCCATACGTATGAAAGGGTTTACCCATTCTGTGTCAGTGGGAAAATGTATTCATACATATGGCCCTTTGTCATTCATCTATTTCTTGATTGAAGCAGATGTGAGTTTCTTCTTCGCCTATTTGAAGAGGTTCATCTGAGCTGCATAAGTATGGTTGTGAACAGTGTTTTCTGGCCTTTCTCATTCAAAGCACAATATTTTCTTTTGTCAATAGTAATGACATAGTCAAGAAACATCTGTTATGTGCCCCTTTAAATGCCACCACAATACCATTAGCTCTATTGTTAGATTCATCTTAACAGATTTCTAGAACTTATATGCGTCTGTCTCCTTACGTGACTCTTTCTACAAAAGCACATACAAACTCCAGAACAATGTAGCCTTTGTTTGCAGGTACCAGTTATATCCCAGCTTGGCTTCTGCTGCTTTGGTTTGTTTTCTTGCTGTTTTATAAGTTTGCTAACTGTTGTACCTTAAGACATTGTAATAACTATGAAGTTCACTGTGCCTTTAAGAACTTTTTATGAGCGAGCAAGCTCCTGCTTTGATGAGCGAGCTCACTCGTCAAAAGTAAGTGCATTCCAGTTGCTGTGTTTCCTTTTAAGTTACTGCCCACGCTGCTGTCCCGCGTTGGTTGCTCAGTCTTCTTTGGGTGTCTGATGCATGAGGAAAGGCTGTGTGTGGGCTTCCTATTATCTTGTACTTGACAAAATAAATGCTGTACTTATCTCCGCTTGGCTCCCGAAGACTCTATGTTACATTTAGTGACAATTTATCACCAACCAGAATTTTTGAGAATATGGAGTCTACAGAGTACCGGATAACCTATGCTAGCATCTGTAGTATTTCACTGGTCAAATCCGTTATCAAGTGAGTGCTTTTCCTGTATTTCTTGGAGCCCACACAGCTCTTTGCATCTTTTTGGCTCTTTCGAGAGCAGCTATGCACACTTCCTCATTTCAGTGTTGTGTGCTTCAATTCTTCCTCAACACAGGTGAGCCGCCAAGATAGCATGCTTGTGCATGCGTTTGATATAATTTCTTCAGCTCACATGCCTGTCCTACAATTATATACCTGGCTGCACGCGCATGTGTGGTTTGGATAGTCCAAGTTTACAGCAAAGTTTCTTTATAACTTGAGAGCCTTTGATTTAATTGGCTCAAGTGAACTTGGCAATACTTATTGACCTATTAGAATTGTGTCATTACCTGTATCAACTCTTCATTCGATGGTGGCATCTTAAACAATTGCTTTCAATGGTTTCTAACAATTTTGGTCATATCTCACAATTTCACAACTTCCTGGCAAGACTTTGATTAAGTGGAATGTTTAGTTAAGATCTTTTGAGAACTATTTAAACTCAGTTGGAGTAGATGGTTTTGAACCTAAAATAAAGGCTGCTATTTTGTTTAGTCACTTGGGAAGTAAAGGGCAGCACGTTTTTGATAATTTGCGACCAGCACATATGGGCTAGAGGTTCTAATGAGTATTCAGAAGCATTTACAAGACTTAGATTCAGATTTTCAGAACAACCTAGCGTACTATTGGAGGGATCTTAATTTTTCAAGACGGAACAAACATCTGATGAAACTGTTGAAGAATTCATATCACCATTTAGGGTATTAGCAGCTACATTCAATTTTGGAGCATCCATTGAACATTGAAGACCAGTTTGTGTATAGCTGCTTGGTAAAAAAGATACAAGAAAGGCTACCAAGTTACAGAGACCCTCCATTGTCTGAGATTGATGATCTGGCCAAAAACATTGAACATTCAATAATCTCCAGTCGCATGATGGCTCAGGAATCCAGTCAGACATCTTCCCCAACTGTTAATTCTGTGGGCTATTCTAAATATGTTGATGCTACACAAATCAAGGGCAAAGTCTTTATGAATGTTCAACATAATAATAATGTTTGTTTCAGGTGCAGATCTAAATTCCATTTGAGCAATTGTATGCAATGTCCAGCAGTAGGTAAACAATGCAATTAGTGCAAGAACTAAGGTCACTTTCACAGTGTTTGCAGATCCTGTAAACACCAACTTAAAGTACACAGTGTTGACTTAAAATAAGGGGACTGTCGTGTGGATATATAAAATATGGTCCTGAATCTGGAGATTGACTCCTTGTCTATTAACAAAATTGAGGAACCATTATATCAGGTAACTTTAGGTTCCCAAAATAGCCCTTAACATGATGTGTAACCCAGGTGTACCTATTACTACTACATTTGACACTTTATTTTACCCACAGTGGGGGTCTAATGTTATCTTGAGCACACCGGACATATATCCTAAAGCTTATAATGCTCAGGATATCGCTATGGTTGCGTTCTTCATAGACACTGTGTCTTGTCTTGGCAGGTCAATGTTAACTAAAAAAATCTACGTTGCAGGCCAAGGTAGAAATATCTATGGCTGGCAGGAACTTGCAAAACGTGGTCTTATGCTGATCCACCTGTCAGGGTTGTAAATGTATCTTTACTCACTATTGATGATTTTAATTCCACTGAAGATATTGTTAAAAGATTTCCTGACATTTTCCTGTTACACACAAAGCTTGACCTGTCCCCTTAAGTTAGGACGTTAGTATATATGTTTAACACCCATAAACGCCTAAAAACACAGACACTCACTTGATGATGTCATCAGTAATGTCACTTGAGATGTCATCAGTGATGTCACTGACCATGTAATGAGGGGTGTAATATGTGAGGTCATAAGCAGTGCATTGCGGGGACGTAAGTCATAGTTAGCTCAGGTAACTATAACTGCTGAATTTCACTGTTTTTTTACGAGTGAAATCTGAGCCTAACTATAAAGACCATGTTTTTTAAGTGAATTTCCTAACTATAACATCCCTATAACCTTTGGTTTTTTTAAGTGAATTTAATTTTTTTAACCTGTAGTCATGTTTGCAGAGTGGTGGAGAAAAGGGGCTTGTCCTCCGACCAGCTCTCAGGAATCCTGCTGTGTCAGACTTACTGGAGGTAGCAGGTGGGCTTCTGGGCCCCCAAGAATCTCCAGCATCCAAGAGGACTTCAACCCCCAGTTGTGTATCAGGAGGAGCTTTTGCAGAAAGGTGGAGAAAGGGGGCGTGGCCTTCGAAGACCTCTCAGCAGTCGTGTTTGGTGGGACTTACTGGAGGCAACACAAGGCCTTGTTGGTCGGCAAGGACCCTCAGCATCCAAGGGGAATTACTCCTACAACCAGCAGTGCACCAGGAGGTGCATTTGAAGAGCGGTAGAAAAAGAGAATGTGGCCTCTGAAGTCCTCTCGACAGTCACACTGCTTTGGAGTAACAGGAGGGCTTGTTAGACCCACAAGGGCCCTCTGCAACCAAGGGATAAAGAACAGCCTGGTAGGGGGGCCTCTCCCAATTCTAAAAAAAGAGGTTGTGGTCCCGGGGAGGGGGGTGCATGAGGCTCCCCCACATGTCAAATATGAAGAGGTGGCAGTCCCCAGGGCTGCAGGGGAGGCCACATGGGCCTCCCCACACTAATTTAAGAAATAGGTTGCTGGGAGGGCTGTGCTGATCTCTCAGTATGAGTTTATTATTGTTTGCCCTGGGGAGGTGGCTGACCCCGGAGCATGAGGGTGCTGCATGGGCACCATCTGCATAATTATAAAACACTGCCCTAGGGATTTGGCCCACCTGGGGACTTCCTATAGAAGATGCGCTGGTGACCTCTCGTCTTTTTTGGTTTCCAATTTTGCAGCAGGTCCTCCCACGAAATTGCAGAAAAATTTAATTTAAAGAAATGCTTTAAACCCTGAAGCAGAGGCCCTGTGGGACTCCCCCACCATATCTGAGGGGTCAGGGTATTCCTACCCTGTCCCCATTTCTTTATGTTTTACATTTTTTGTGTGGCTTCAAGCCGAGTCCCAAGATGGTGGCCAACACTTCCTGGTTGAAGTGTAAGCCCCCAATCAGATTTCAGCAAAGGGAGTGTGGACCCGCGAGTCCACTGAAGGGATCCTAACCCCAGATATCTATATTTTTAACCTTGAATATCTCTAAAACTATTGAACGGATTTTCACCAAATCACAAACACCACATTTTTTGGACCGAAATCTAGCTTTTTGCCAAATTTGGTGTAATTCCGTTCAGCGGTTTGGGCTGTAGTTGTGTTCAAAATCCATATGGGAAAATACATTGGGAAAACGCTCTTTAGTAACGCCCATTTTTCTCAGCTCTCACTTTATGAATCACCCCTAAACTTTCAACACAACAGCTGAACCAAAAAAGGAAAAGGTTTGAAAATTGCGTAAATATTCGTCAAGTGGCAGCCAAAGTTATTGGCAAAACAAAAAATGCATTTTGTATGGAAACTAGGTCCTAACTATAACTACCTACTTGCAACCGAATAGAAATAAAGTGCTTGGAGTTTTTTTTGCACTGGAGTCGTAGAGTTTCTGGTAAAGAAATGTGTTTGGATAAATAGTAGGATTCTTCAGTTCCTACTTGACGAAGCCACCCTGCTTGGGTCTAGGGCTCTTAAACGAGGAAGCATTGTGTTGATTTATGGAGAGGAGCCTGACCCGTCTGCCCCATTCTACAAATAAAACAGGATTGTGCCCAGGAGAAATTGGAAGAGGATATGGCCAAGGGATGCCAGCAGAATATTTCATTGTGCTTGCTTGTGTTTAAAAGATTCAAGCACGCACTTGGAGATTGAAATTACACGAGGCAAGTTTAGCTCACTGATTTATTTGCACATTTTTCTTACATGATTAATGGCATTATGAACTGCAGTTTTAAAACAGCTAAAGTGATTTAACAAGAATGTAGTTTAATAAAATATTTTCAAAAAGTTTGAAAATTTGCTCATCAAACACGGATACAGTAATTGGTGAACTACAACCAATCCGGTAGTCTGACCTATGCTCAATAAGCATGTGACCCTTTTATCAGTTTGATGAATGCCTACCAGTGATCAAGGCTTGGGGGAAAGCCGAATTGCGTAACGACTTATGGCATGTGATTAATAGTGAAGTGCCTGCCTGTCTCCAATGTTTGAAATAAACTCCTCGAGGTTTCTTTTGCACAGTCGTCGTGTTCTGGTAAAGAAATGTGTTTGGATATATATATACACACACACACACACACACACACACACACACCTATATGTATATAAGTATATATAGATTCACTGAAAAAACCATAGGTTTCACACATGTTATAGTTAGCTGGACATTTTACTGATAAAAAACCAATGAAATTCCCCCGTTATAGTTACTGTAGGCAACTATAACTCACGCGACCGCAATCCTCTGCTGATGCTAATACTGTATTTAGACACTTATTTGCCCATATCTTCTTCCATTAAATTTTAGCTATACATATATTACAAATATTTTTTTTTCATAAAGACACATATGTCATCAGCAGAGGATTACGGTCGCGTGAGTTATAGTTGCCTACAGTAACTATAACGGGGGAATTTCATTGGTTTTTTATCAGTAAAATGTCCAGCTAACTATAACATGTGTGAAACCTATGGTTTTTTCAGTGAATTAGCAAGGTTTTTTAAATGCTATTTCCTAACTATAACGTGTGTGAAACCTATGGTTTTTTCAGTGAATTTGTACGGTTTTTTAAATGCTAAGTTACTTTACGCCATTTGTGGCGTGCGCGCCCACTTAACGCAGTTCGTTCCGTGCACGGTTTTTATCAACTTTAATAAGCCCTGTACATTTGGTGGCCTTCGGCCACCAAAAGCACAGGGGGTGAGGTCAATGTGGATAGTGTTTTTTTTATTTCGATTTTATAATTTCATGTTGCCAAAATTACGTTTTTTTTCTCTATTAATAAGCCCTGCACATTTGGTGGCCTGCGGCCACCAAAAGCACAGGGGGTGGGGTAAGTGTGGATAGTGTTTTTTTTATTTTTACTTTTTTACCGTAAGCGTACGGTAAGCTTACGGTAAGCGTACGGTAAGCGTACGGTAAGCGTACCCCGCGAAATTGCCGAAAAAAAAATAAAACCGTTTTTGCTCTTGGGGGATGTTTGGGGACTCCCTCAACATGACTATGTGGGAGGGAGTTGTCAAAACAGCCCCGTAACATGTTTTTGGCCATCATGTTTGATAAACAACACTCAGTGCGAGAGACAAAATGGCGGACGCCGCTTCCTGGTTTCGGCCGATTCGAATGTTTACTAAGATCTAAGAGCCAATCAGAATCGCGCTCGCGCACGCCACCGTAAGCTTACGGTAAGCGTACGGTAAGCGTACGGTAAGCGTACCGTAAGCGGGCTCAGATATATATATTGATTTAAAGGCTATTTTCTCAGAATCTACTGAACAGATTTACACCAAACCTACAAAAGGCACTTCCTTGACCTAGGGACTACCTCTCTGCCAAATTTCTAGTAATTCTGTTCAGCCGTTCGGGCTGTAGCTCGTTCTAAAGGTCCTATGGAAAAATGCATGGGAAAAACGCGTTTTGGGACCCCCCTTTTATCTCAGCCCCCGCTTGACGAATCCCCCCGAGACTTTCAGGGTAGGAGCGGAGCGTAGCGCCCCACCTATTTTGAGAAATTCGCGAGGATTCGTCGACCGGCGCCAAAGTTATTCAAAATAGAATGTTGAGGTTTTCCTATGGAAACGTGGTCCTAACTATAACTACCTACTGGCGACCGCCAGTAGGTAATATATATATATATGTATGTATATATATATTCACTGAAAAAACCATAGGTTTCAGACATGTTATAGTTAGCGGAAATTTTACTGATAAAAAACCAATGAAATTCCCCCGTTATAGTTAGTGCAGGCAACTATAACTCACGCGACCGCAATCCTCTGCTGATGCTAATACTGTATTTAGACACTTATTTGCCCATGTCTTCTTCCATAAATTTTTAGCTATACATATATTACAAATATTTTTTTTTCATAAAGACACATATGTCATCAGCAGAAGATTGCGGTCGCGTGAGTTATAGTTGCCTGCACTAACTATAACGGGGGAATTTCATTGGTTTTTTATCAGTAAAATTTCCGCTAACTATAACATGTCTGAAACCTATGGTTTTTTCAGTGAATTTGCAAGGTTTTTTAAATGCTAATTCCTAACTATAACGTGTGTGAAACCTATGGTTTTTTCAGTGAATTTGTACGTTTTTTTAAATGCTAAGTTACTTTACGCCATTCGTGGCGTGCACGCCCACTTAACGCAGTTCGTTCCGTGCGCGCACGGTGCGCTTCGCGCACCGCGCGCCCACTTTACGCAGTTAGTGCCGTACACGCAAGGTGGGCACGCAGTGCGCTACGCGCACCGCGTGCCCACGTTACGCACCGTGCGCACATGGAGGACATATTATGCGCTTCCTTGTGATAGGTAATCTGTTAAATTTAATTTGTAAGTGATGACAATAATATGCCATGCACAGAGAGTGTTTTTTTTTTTTTATTAAAATTTTTAGCGTAAGCGCACCGTACGCGTACGGTAAGCGTAATCGGCGAAATTTTCAAAAAATAAAAATTTACCGTTTTTGGCCTTGGGGGATCTTTGAGGACTCAACTAACATGGCTATGTGCATGGGCGCTGTCTAAACAGCCCCTTTATATGTTTTTTGCCTTTGTTTACAGCCCCCCCCTCAGAGTGCGAGAGAGAAAATGGCGGCCGCCGCTTCCTGGTTTCGACCGATTCGAATGTTTACTTAGATGTAACAGCCAATCAGAATCGCGCTTGCGCACGCCACCGTACGCGTACGGTAAGCTTACGGTAAGCGTACCGTAAGCTGGCTCAGATATATATATTGATTTAAAGGCTATTTTCTCAAAATCTACTGAACAGATTTACACCAAACCTACAAAAGGCACTTCCTTGACCTGAGGACTACCTCTCTGCCAAATTTCTAGTAATTCTGTTCAGCCGTTCGGGCTGTAGCCCTGTCTAAAGGTCCTATGGAAAAATGCATGGGAAAAACGCGTTTTGGGACCCCCCTTTTATCTCAGCCCCCGCTTGACGAATCCCCCCGAGACTTTCAGGGTAGGAGCGGAGCGTAGCGCCCCACCTATTTTGAGAAATTCGCGAGGATTCGTCGACCGGCGCCAAAGTTATTCAAAATAGAATGTTGCGGATTTCCTATGGAAACAGGGTCCTAACTATAACTACCTACTGGCGACCGCCAGTAGGTAATATATTTTATATATATATATGTATGTATATATATATATATATATATATATATATATATGTATATATATAGAGAGAGAGACAGAGAGACAGAGAGACAGAGAGAGAGAGAGAGAGAGAGAGAGAGAGAGAGAGAGAGAGAGAGAGAGAGGAATTTAGCAATATTGCAGCAATACATACTGATCTTGTGACATCACATCTTTTGAGGTCTGACCTGCGGGGTATTTTCTGATTGATCTATGTGTTACTATTTACATTCTCTTTGTGGCCTAAACATCATATTCCACTTATAGTTTTCCTTGTATAGAAGGTATTCCTGGCTATTATGACAAGCAGGTAGTGGGTAACTTTGTTTACTTCCATTGTGTCTGTGAACAAATACACTACTTACTCTTTTTTCGGTCTTGATTTATTTAATCCTGTTTTGTCTGGAAGAAGCTTTTTTGATTGAACCTATGCTGATTGCCTCATGCTTTTGATGGGATCATAGCCATAGCTGTTACAAATACTTAAAAAAAATAATTGTAGTGTATTTTACATTGGTGTTTATTATGTTAATGAATTTGGTTGTCTTTACTAGTTATGCACTTGTTTTTCTAACTGTATTTCTGCCTATTTTATTTGTCATTTTGATGCTCATATGTAATATCAATATTTTGATCAATGTTGGTGTTCATGCTACTTTTTATTCTTGTCTTTGCAATTGTATTTGCTTGACTCATTTGTTTCCTGCATTCAAGTCATGTTTTACATTGGTTATGTGTACTTATTAATCATCTTTCAGATTTAGGGGGTGATTTATATGTTGGTGGTAAGGATGCCCCGACCAGTATCCTTATCGCCTACATAATCTTCCACTTGCCTGATTTATATGCGAGCGGATCTTTGGTGCAAACATGGCAGAGATTACTCCATCTTTGCCATGAAAACACCCAATGGAGTGATGTCCAATGGACCTTGATCTCTACGTCCACCCACCTGATTTAGATGGGCAGACATACAGGTCAGTTTTCACCTTCTGACACCGACCCTGGTGGTATGGGGCAGTAAAAACTGTCTAATGGAGTCTTCACCATGGGAGATAACTACCATGGCGAGGGGAGAATTGTTTTTAATTTTAAAAAAGAAAAATGTTTGATGGACATTATGCGTCAAACATAAAAAAAGCATTGATAGGAACCACCCTGACAATGGTTCCTGCCAATGTTTCTGAAATGACCATCAGCTTGGTAGTCATTTCTAAATTTGGCGGGCAGGGACTCCATCACTCTGATGGGCTTACCTCCTATCGACAATTTATAAATCAGCATCTTATGAGAGTAGTTTATCTTTCGGTGTTTATGTATGTCATATTTCTATAGTGCAAAACTAATCAAAAGGCAGTGGATATCTATACTGGGTCAAAGACAAGTATAAAGTCAGAAAATGAGAGAAAAGGTAGCTGGTTTGCGGACTGTTAATTAGTTGTGGTACAGTGTTCTTTAAGTAGGTCTGTGATTTGTGCTGATTGATAGTGATGTTGTTCCTGATCCTGTGTGCATAGATAGAAAGGGCTTGCTGACTTGCTTTTTCTTTTTTATATGTTTTATATGCATTCTTGGAAGATGACCTTGTGGGCAAGATAAGCAGTCTTGCTTGTCATAATGTCTTTGTAAACAATGCAGCTGTAGTTGAAGTTAGTGCTGGCTGACAAAGGGGGCCAAAGGAATTCCATCTGGATGGGGATGATGTGACCATATTTCTTCAGGCTCTGCATGAGATGTGCTGTGGTGTGTAGGATGGCTCATGGAGCCAGCCATTGCCCTAAACCAGATGCAAGAGTTCAAGTTTCCGAAATCGCATAATGAAAGAAACAGTTTCACTGTCTTTACGTATAACAATAATTTATGAAGTGTTTAGGATATAAAATGTTGTGCTTGATGCTATGCAGTGTCACAGTATGTAAAAGAGTGCAATAAAATGGTCTAATACAATGCCAACTATCAAAGTCACAGTATAATATGCTGACCAACAAAGGACTGAGGATTGAAACATTTAGAAGAATTAGGCTGGTTGACCACTATGTGTTCTGGTGGGAATATGCCAAGCTCACCCATTATTTTAATGAGCAATCTTGACATATTCCCACCAGAACAATCAGCATACATATAGTGGTCCACCAATGGTTGCAAATAAACAATATCATTGAGTAGTCAATGCATGTTTAAAAATGCAAACTTCTCTCAGATACAAAAAGTACGAATTTGTACAATTCGGGTCAGAAAGGAATGAGTTCCTTCCTGAATCAAAAATGTGTTGTTTGTCTAGCAACTGAAGGTCTAGTCATTTGTGTATTGCTGTTATTAATATCTTGTACCTAGTTCTCATAAGTTAGGGGAGAGGTTTGCCTCCAATTTAATAGGGTGCACAATTCAGCTAAAACAATAGCCACCTCTATCCATCTCTTTAGGTGTTGATTTAAACCAATATCTCATATGTATCATGGAGCAGAATATGATTCAGAGAAAGTCTAAAGGTTCCATTCAGCTGACAGATATTGTGCTTGTATTCTTCTGCCAGAAGGCTCTCAGGGTTTAACAGGAACATACCAAATTTGGCATATCTCAGTCTGGTTACCCACAGCAACAACAATGTAATGAATTAGTCATGTTAGCTAGCTGAAACTTTTGAGGCGACCAGTTCCAACCATGCAAGATTTGGAAAAAACTAAATGTTAGTGTAGCTTCTTGCGGTCAATGGTCATTAGCGACTAGAAGAAAGGACTAGTCTTCATTGGAGTATTTAATGGCCATGGCGTTCTGCCATCTGTCTTTCAAATACATCATAAGGTTTTGTAGTGAATTTCCTCTAGCAACTTGACATACAATCCAGAGTTAACTCCTTTAAAAGTGCTCCAACATTTCAAATATAGATGTATAGGAGAATCAGATATTTAAGTTGAATTAAGTTTCAAAAGAAGATTGTGCTTCAATTGCATACATTTCCATATGTGTGTTGCTCTAGTATGATATTATGTTTGTAGTGTTTCAAAAGATTTAATGTTGTCACAGTCTATTAGTTGGTCAAGTTGATTTATTCCTTTGTCAGACCACCCTTTCTAGAATAGTGTTTGACTTTAATGAGAAAACAACTTTGTTCCAAACTGGTTGTTGTCTCTGTAAGGAGCTATTCATTTCTAGATGCTTGCATGCACTGGTCCAAACATGTTCAGTTTCTTTAATCAGGGGATTCCAATGTATCCAGAGATATGGATATCACAGTGTACACCCACACTGCACCCTGAGTGTTACCTTTCAAATGTCTTTCTGTGCTTAGGCTGTTCACAGTCTCAAGTCCAATAGAAAAGAAAAGAAATATACAAGGTGCACCAAGTGATGGGCTTCCTAGGGCACGTAAGCCATGAAATTAGCATTTTCATTTTCTGTGATGCTCCAGTGAGGATATGGGAACAACAAATGTTCCACCAAGTGTTTTGGGGGCTACCAGAAGCTCTCAGAAGTATTTCCCAAAAGGTCTTCTCCTATGTCTCTCAAGGATTTCCATTAATGGCCCTCAGAGCTGTTTTGTCTAGTTCTAATCCTTTGTGGTGCTGGGGGGGGGCTTTTAGCCCAAAAGATTTGGAGTACATAGACCATGTTGTTGGGTCCCAAGGCTGTGTTGCAGCATGTATAACACTGGAAGAAAGACTCATGCACCCACATTATTGAAAATTGAAATGCTTTATTGACCATGACAAAGTTAAAAGTGAATCATTACATGTCTTACCTGGAGTCATGAAAATGCTTTGACAATCTCACTAAGTTAACTGTTAATCAATAATTGCCCTAATGAATGTCATATTAGATGGTACCATCCTTAGTGATTTTAATAGTACTGCATCGGTTTATTATGACATATTTCTGCTTTTAGTAATGTGGTAAAACCCTGACAAAGCCAGTAGGCCTTCCTTTTGATAACTCCTCCCCCACTGTATTGAGTGTAGCATATGCAGAGGCATTGTGGTTATATGGTTCAAGGCTTGCTAGTGACATGTTAGGAGGGTGTTACCATAGATACTTTTATCTGCCATTAAATATATCTGCAAATGAATGCATAGTATTGAGTAGTGTGTGTCATAAAGTCATTTTCCTTTGACAAGCGAAAGCACTGACTGGACTGTAATCTATTGGTTGTAAATTGATGCATGGCCGCGGACTGTGACACCAGCCTACACCACCTCCACTGAGTAAGCCTTGAACTGCTCTGCCTCACTAACCTGAGAGAGTAAAATACAGCGGGATACTTTTTTTTTTTTTTTAAACAACTTTATTGGGATTTTCAAGTGGGGGTACATCGTAGTACACATTACATTGAGCATTTTAGTTATACAGAGAGCTCAGGATACAATGCAGGCATTATACTACCGCTGTGCCCCATGTGGTGTTGTCATCGAAGCCTATCCAGAATATCACAATACAAATAAGGAGGTCATCAGTTCAACACAGTGTTATGCAGTACATTCCTAGCCTCCAACCTATCGTGCCCAAAGGGAGCAGTGTCCGCTCAACTGACCCCCATCCCACATCCCACCCGGAACCCACCCTCCTTACCCAACTATGCCACGAAGAAAACAATCTTATTCTGGGGGGGACTCAGAGCATATCCTTGGGGGGGGGGGAAGAAGGGGCGGGCAATACAGCGGGATACTTGACTCCTTGGAGACAAGAAGGTTGCATATTATTTGAGAAGGGACCACATCCTTCCCAACTAATAACCCACTTTCTTACAGAGAGTATGCTCTGTTCATTAACTGGATCTGTTTAGAACTTGGGGAAGCCCAGAGCTGTACATGATTCAAAGGTTGGATGTATATGGAGCTGTATGGATGTTAAAGTCCCCAGTAATATTACAAGGTAAGTACCCTAAGAGGAGACTCATTAAGTATTTAAAAAAGTAGAAACAAAACAGGACACTGGACCAGGGTGGCAGTAGACCTGAAGACTAAAGAGTATGCAGGAGGGAGAAATGTTAAACGTATGTCTAAGAAGCTTGTAATGCAAATATGGGCTCGGTTAACTTGAGACCGAGCTAAGAAATTTTAATAGATAGTGGAGGATCATCTACCTTTTCTTTCTGAACAGGGGAGGAGAAGTGAGTTGAAGTTTGAGGGACTGGCTAGTTTGAAATTTGGTGCAGAAGCATCATGATTGTACGTCTGTGGGATAAAATAACATCAAGCTTATTTTTGGGAATTAGACCCTAGATTTTAGGCACATGTTTTTTCTTATAGATTCAGGCATCAATTGGAGGGCATTTAAGTTGGAAGACGATGCAGGAAAAGTCGACATACCCTTTAAATGAATTGAGATTACATACTTGGTCTGCAATTGCGGGGGGAAGTAAATGGAACAATGTGCCGAGTGAATCCAGGGTGGGGCCAATGAAGCCATCCATTGGTCTTAAAAAGAGGGATGCAATTAGAGAAGCTGAGTACGAGAATAAGATACTTAAGATGTAATGGCCAGAAGATTTGGAGGAGATGTGGCAATCGATGTCACATTCAGGGTGCAGAAAAACCAAACCAGGTCCTATATAGTGTGAAGAGGTAGGAAATATGATCCCTCCACAACTACAACGCTGACCAGAATCCACTCTGACACTGAGAAGAACCACCAGACACGTGCTACCATCTTGCTGGGCAGCACCGGGGTCTATTCTGTGGCTGTGCTCACCTAAAGGGCTGCCCAACTTCGAAGAGGTGCTTAGCATGTTCTGTGAGCTGTGGTGTTTGTACACCCTGCTCACTTTTCTGGTCTGCGGCTCCAACAAACTCTTTGTCAGCCACATCGGCTACTTGTGTGTGGCCAAGGTGATGAAGCTTTCATTTACCTTTTTACACTCTCTTGCTTTTTCTCTCTGCCCTTCTACCTCCCTATATTTCGTTGTTGCTTCGTTTGTTTATTTCTTCTTTCTTTCTTTTTTCTTTCTTTTTTCTCCCGTCCCATCACTTGCATATTAAAACTGTGCATGCCTTTGAAGAGACACTTGTTAAAGGTAGCTGATGTCCACAATATATAATCCATGTGCCTGCTTATTTTCTCCATGTGGGACACCACAGTGAGATTACTGCTTCCTTTGAGTGCAGCCTAAAATTCTTGATATTTCTCGACATATGCGTCCAGCCATTAATTTGCATTTCCAGCCCTTGATCTGGTCCACTGACCTAATTGAAACGATGGGCCAACAGTAGCCTAGCAGTGGACAGCCAGATTTCTTGATTCTAGTGTTTGTCAACAATATCTAATATAGCACAGTCTTCACTTGCAAATAATGGTATTTCTTTTTATAGTCTTGCATCCTCAAATTGCATGCTATCTCAAAAATATCCTCTGCATCCCTAAAATATGACTGGAAAAACTGGCCTTTAATAAAAACATCTGATTGTCGCCTCTTTGTTCTTTCAAATGGCCCTCTGTTTCCTTTCCATCCTCTGCATGCCTCCTATCTCTGAGCACAACCTACTCTGCACATACATGTTTGCCTTAATCTACATTATGTTATTTCTATACATTACACCTGTAACCTACAAAAACCTAATCTCCTCTTGCTCATTTATTAATCCCACTAACCATGTGTATGAGCTCACATATCCCCCAAAATAATAGTTACAGCTAAAACCTATTAGATTAATCCACCATAAAGAAACTAGAGTGAATGCATGGAATGGTGTGATTGGGAATACAAGACTTATCACAATAGCAAAAAATAACTAGTGCTCCATTCTTTCTGAAGTGAGCACAGCCATGCCAAGAACATTTGTGACCCTATTGGATCTCTTCAGTTGGGTGCAGCTTGGTTTCAGTGGCACAGTGAGCAAGGGACTTAGGTCTAGCATCTCTATTTTACTTAAAGTGTCACACTGAAGTAAACGGAAACGTGAAATAAGGAGATGGGTGGAATACTTGGATTTGTCCCGACAACTCGTAATTACTCAGGGCTCAGGCTCAATGTGCCACTTGTACTAAGCTGCTCCCAACTAAAAAGCACCAGTTAGGCCAAAACTGGTCTTGTGTTTTTTGTCTTCCGCTGGGAAATTAGGGCCGGACTGCCCCGATTGAACTAACCAAGGCTTATTCTCATATAGCTGGGTGTAATCTGAGGAGGCATTGCGGGCAAAACAACGATGGGTTGGAGTGCTAGCCCAAATGGTTGCCAGTGCTTAGACTATTTGCAAACATTCCTCCTTTCACCTTTTGGGTGTTTGATGTAATGCCCTAAGTGGCCAAGAGTATGCCCAAACGTGGGTCCTGTGCTATCTGTACCACCGAAACACCGCTGCACCCAACTGAAGACACCCAATTAGGCTGAAACCAGGCTTGGCTGGCTGGTGCTCCAGTTCAGAGGGAACCTGGCTTGAAAGTTTGGGCTGGACTGTCCTTATTAGAATAGGACCAAATCTCATTTGCATATGGCTGGGTCTAATCTGAGGTGACATGCTTACAAACATGCAGGGTTGAAATGCTATTCTAAGTGATTGCCGAAGATTAGACTTATTGCAAACATTCCTCCTGTCACCTTTTGTGTGTTTGATGTAATGCTCTAAATAGCCAAGAGTATGCCCAAACGTGGGTCCCTTGCTCACTTTGCCACTGGAATCAAGCTACATCTGACTACAGAGGACCAGTCAGGCCAAACCCAATCTTGGGTTGCAGTTGATCCAGTTCAGAGAGGACCTGGCTCAGCAGTTCAGGCAGGACTGTTTCTATTGGAGGACTGATTTGCATATGGCTGTGTCTAGTGGGGGGCTAAAGAGGCATGAGGTGGAAAGCTGCCCCTAGCAATTGCCAGTGGTTAATCTTATTCGAGCATTCCGCCTGTCACCTTTCGCGTATTTGAGGATGGCAGTAAGTGCCAGACCTGCATTAGATATGACTATACTTGTACAACTGATAAGCATACAACAACTCTACTGCAAAGCAGCACTTATTTCACACAGTGATGGAAAGGTTGCACCTCTGTGTACATACAGCCTCCTCTTCATTATATTTATGTGTTCCGATAGCCCACTGGTCTCATTTCAAATATTGCCGTGTAATGTGAAAAAATACCAGCCATACTATCCGTAATTAAGAGTCAAAGGTTACTTTAAATACAGTGTTAGTGATCCAATCATGGCCAAGATTCTCTGTGGCCCTGTGCCTTCATCACATGACAGTGGAAGGCCATTGTTTTGTATGGTCCACTGATGCTTGCCTTTTACAGATTGTATTGATGTGTTCACTGTTGGATGAGTGCAGGGCTCCAATTCACACAGGATTTTCCATCTTTCAACAAAATTCTTAATGTATAGTACTAATCCGGCTGATTCTTCATACAAAAGAAAGATAATTTTTATGACTATTCTTGGAACAACTGTGAAAATAAATCTTCACATAACATGCAACATTGCACCCCCACTGTGCAGTTTTTTGTGAATTTATTATCCATGTACATTATAGCCTCTCTACATCATCCAATCTGTCTTTAATCCCCGGGACATAGTTCTCAAAACAGGTTTATTCTTCTTACAAGCATGTTGGAGTTCCCCACTAATTTGTAAGTGTTGTTTCCATTTGCAATCAGTAAGAGCAACATCGAATTTCTGATGGATACTTCAACCTGTACGTTTCCCACCTTCTGAATATCTCCAAGCACTCGATCTGTAACTTTTACAATATCTCTCCTGCATCCTTATGTGATTTTGGCTCCATCTCAGCTTTGAACACACCCTACGCATGACCCTACCTGGTGCCTGTGATTAGTTCCCTTCTTCAGAGGTGCTTCAAACAAACTTCCAAATATTTTTCAGTGGTAGGACGTGTCTCCTACAAAAGAGTCAGGATTTCAACCCTGTTACTTCTATCATGGGCAGATGTCTATCTCTGCGGTTTTTGCTCCAGAAGTATGTCACCTTTACGCATTCCACCACCAGCGAAATCTCCCTCTGAGAAGGAGCTGGTGGACATCGATCTGGCTGGAGAACTGACACTGACTTTGAGTCCAGTCCCAGCTCAGGTGCCAGTTCCTGCCCCGATGCAGGGCTTTCTTCCAGCATATCAGGATTTCCTACTTCCAAACCGGAGCAGTTCCTTTCCTTCAAATTAACTAAGATGGGGCTGTTCCATAGCCTTTGCTGGCTGAGTAGCCAGTTGACTCAAGATGTCCACCTCATGGCATGTCTCTTTTGTTCCTGCTGTAATGGCACAGGTTCCCAGGGCCCCTCCAGTAGCCCTTCCACCAAAGCATACCTCGGCACCCGCTCCGCCTTCTAAGCCCATTCCTCAAATTGAAGCCATTCTGACGCATTCTAGGAACTAAGTGCAAGGGTTAATAGAAGAATCCCAAATAGAAATGACACTCAGCCAAAGTCTTTGCACAAGGAGGAATATTGGCAATGATTTCATGACATAATTATGTCAAAATCTTAACACATTCAGGTGCCACAAATAACTGTACAGGGCAAAGAGGACAGCAGTGAAGCTTCCAATTTCCCCTCCAGCAGATGCTTGACATGGACAAGAAATGTCCCTCTGGACCATCACCTGCAATGCTACAAACATGGCTTGGTTCACTGCTGTTATCAAGAAGACTGCAGAGGTACTGATGTTGCCACTTCAAATGGTGGGTATTAAGTTAAACCTCTTAACAGAGATCTTGCACACCAGCCACTGTATCCTCAGACCAGTGCTCCCCTTCAACAAGGCACTCATGACGCTCATCTATGTGGCCTTGGACAAGCCCACTTCTGCATCTAAATAGAAAAGGGTGTGGGTTGATTAAGGGTAAAACATACCCACAGAGTACAGAAACAAGCTAAACTCTTCTATACCCACAGAGTGCCAATGCATTAAATAGAGCCATAAAAATTTACTTTCTTCTGCATTATAAGGGTACATTTACTTGAATGCTGTGTTAGTAGACAAATTTAACAACTGATAAATGGCAGTCCAAAATTTCAATAATCAGTATATCTAGTTTGTTACAACAACATAATGTAGATATAAATTAGTCCCATAGATGAAGCCTATGGACAAACATCACAGAAGTCTAGTTAAAAGCAATTCCTGTTGGGAAATACAGGTCCTACTGCCAGAGAAGATAGCAACAACATAATTCCTCATTAATAGGCTAACAACAGTAGATATATTAAAAACATGGATGCACGTTTTGGTGGAATTCTTCTTGTATTGAATCCAACTTCTTCAAGACTGTTGGACTTGGCCCTTTTTGCAGGGTTATCCCTAAACTTTATGCTTCTTCCTCCTATTTTTTCCTGACCTGTGGTTGTTGGCTTTAGGGCTCTGGGCACATTACTACTGCTAATCAGTGCTAAAGTGCATATGCTCCCTGTGTAAATTGTTATTATGGATTGGTTTCTCCATGTTTGGCAGATTTGATTTACTGGTAAGCCCCTAAAAAAGTGCACTAATTGTGACAGAACCTGTAAATCAAATGCTACTAATGGGCCTGCAGCACTGATTGTGCCACCCACATGAGTAGCCCTGAAAAGGTATCTCAGACCTGCCACTGCAGTGCCTTTGCTCAGTTTGTAACTGCCATGCCGACCTGGCAAGCGCAACCACTTGCCAGGCCTAACCCTCCCTTTTCTTACAGGTAAGGCACCCCTATGGTAGTCTCGAGGTACCCCCTGCTTTGCACTGGGCTCTGAGGCCCTTGCACAAAGCGAACAAAGACAAAATGGGGTATAAGTAGTAGACCTTAAACCCCAGAACTTTAGATTACTTCTAGACTCAAGAAAAACCTTTGTCAAGGAGAAGAGCTGAAGAGCTGTGAGGAGGAGTACTGCCCCTTTGCTGTGTGCTGTGTGGGGTTGGCCTGCAGTTGCTGTTTCTGCCAAGGAAAGGACAAAGACTGGAACTTTGTTGTTAACCTGCTTGAGTAAGATCTCCAAGGGCCTGTGTGTGCTGACCTCCTGTTCTGAAGTCTCAGGTACATAAAAACTTCACCCCAGGTCCCCTGAACTCTGTAGCTGAGAGTTCTAACCTGGCAGGAGGTGCCTATGCCAGTTGTGGGCCTCTGGATGTTGTCCCTGCTGCTGGAAGCTGAAGGAAAAGAAGAACTGAAGAAATTGATGCATCCCTCTTCATGCACCTGTTTTTCCGACGCAGCACCGCTGTGTAAGAAGAATCTCCACGCATCGCCGAGCCGCTGCAGAACTGAAGCAGTGCCTGTCGCGGCTGCAAGAATTGATGCATCGAAGGATCGCGGCTGAAAAAACCAATGCATCACCACTCCACGCCGACGCATCTCGTATTTCCAAGCATCGCATCTGTGTGGCAAGTCTTCCCGACGCATCACCCACGGACCAGAACCGTCTTCCGCCTACAGAGCGGATTTGACCTATCACTTCTTCTGCGTGCAAAGGAGCTGTCGCATTGTCTCCCCAAGGTCTCAGGAACTGACGCATCTCTTTGTTTCTCGTCTCTTCCCCTCTCTGCGGCCTAGTTAATTTTTGACACATCTACAGGTACTTTGCGAGAAATCACACATCCATAGTTTTCTATTGACCAATGGCCAGATGTACGACACACCAATTTCCGACTCGCAAATTGGGATGTATAACAGTGTCTCAGACACTGTTAGCGATTCCTAATGGGGTCGCAAATTTCATGCCTCATGAATATTAATAAGGCTGTCACAATTATCGACCCCATTAGGAATGGCTAGCACTTCCTGGGATGGTGGCCTGCTGGGGTCAGCAGACCACCATGACTGGGACTGCTTTTAAATAAAGCAGTCTTTTTTTATAAAATGCAGCCTGTTTTCCTTAAAGGAAAATAGGATGCATTTATAAAAGAAAAATTTAACTTTTCATTTTTTTAAAGGCAGGCAGGGGTCCCTGGGACCACTGCTTGCTCTTAAAAATATTTTCTCACATACTCACAAAGGGGAAGGCGGTCCCCCGAAGACCCCTTCCCATTTGCGGGTGGTTTACCACCTACTTGAAGTAGGTGGTTTAATGTGAGTGTTTTGCGGCCCAAATGCGGTCCCAAAACACTTGTACATTGCAAGGTGACTCGCTATTAGGAAGAGACGCCCCTTCCTAATAGCGGGAGTCGCAAATGCTATTTTGCAAGTCAGTGTCTTACTGTGTGTTTTGAGTACAGGGGTCTAAAGTGTGTATGCCCCTTACGCTGACTAGAAGCAAGGGCCCCTAATCGGACAAAAGTACCCACCTCATCCAACTAGAGACCTCCATTTCTAACAAAGACCATTTAATTATACTAACCAATAGATTGAGCCCAAAAGAAGAAACATGAATATAAATTAGTCCATAAGCCAAAATCAAAATACAAAAGCAATTGTAAGTCATTCTTCCAAAGCTAAGTGTACTAACGATTCTTTTTCTCTTCTGTGCAAACTAATTCAACTGGCTTCACAATAACTGGAAAATAAAATTTAATTGGAACATATCACATCAGCGATTGTAAAAAATAAATAATTCCTTATATTCCGATCTTAATTAATAGTGATAAGTGTGCAATTTGCCCTAATGTCTAAATAACCTATAGAGACACCAGCATGATTTATTGACTTATCGTAGACAATTTGCTAGTTATGAAATTCATTTCATCGCAAATTGTTAATAATCAATCAACATACATAGCTCATTTATTCCTTGTACCCATACCGAACGAGTTTGGTGGCAAGAAAAAAGGCCTGATAACTGTTAGCTCATTCTGATCCTTTGATATATGAGTCATTTTCAGTTTCATTTCAGTTAATCATTAATGTAATTTTTCAATTACAATGCAACTTGTTATCGACATACAATAGACCACTTAACACCCATGTACTATCTGACTAAATTAATTGGCTTACCCAGAGATGTACTAACAGCTCGATAAAATCACAACATTTAATTATAAGTCAACTGCACAATAATCGTAAAAATAAAGCAGGACTCTACAAACCCTCCTTTTTCTGTTACAGAGGAGACTTGGGCCTATGTATTTCATTTGCCATGGAATATTCCGCTACCATATGCCTTTCTCCCATATCCTTGACCACTTCGGCGTTAAGGAAGTTGTGGCAAGACTGGGTAGAAGTAATTTTGATTGCCATGACTCAAAAAGAGTGGTACTCAAGCCTTCTGAGATTCTCCTTGTGTCCCCCACTTCAGCTCCCGCTCCCGCAATCAGAGGTAGAAAAAGACACACAGATGATGGACTGAATGCAGAGCAAATCAATAGATCAAGGTTAAATTCATCAGTATTTTGCTCACCATGCCACCCCAGGATGCTTGTTTCCGATCCAGGGAAGACCTGGCTTGGCAGTTTGGGCTGGATTGTTCCCATAAGAAAAGGGTCAAGACTGATTTGCAAATGGCTGGGTCAGAACTGGGGTGGCAAAGTGAGCTATAGAAGGATTATGGATTCAACCCAGATCTGTGACTGGAGGTTTCTGAAAAGATTTGCCGCTCCGTCCATCATCTCCTTGTGCTTGCTTTGTTTGCCCCAAGTTGGCATGATATGCCCAGATGTGGGTTCTTTGCTTACTTTGCCACTGGATTCAAGGTTGCCTGGCTTATGAGGGGTGTTACCCCGAAACCAGGTCCCAGGATGCTTGTTTCCGGTCCAGGGAAGACCAGGCCTGGCAGTTCGGGCTGGACTGTCTCCTTAAGGAATAGGGTCAAGACTGATTTGCATATGGCTGTGTCTGACTCGGGGTGGCGAAGTGAGCTAAAGAACGATGATTGATTCAACCAAGATCAGTGACTGGGGGTGAGTGTCTGAAAAGTTTCAGGGCTCCGTCTATCATCTCCTTGTGTTTGCTTTGTTTGCCCTAAGTTGGCAGGGTATACCCGGACCTGGGTCCTTTGCTCATTTTGCCATTGGATTCAAGCTAACCTGGCTAATGTGTGGTGTTACCCCAAAACAGGTCCCAGGATGCTTGTTTCCGGTCCAGGGAAGACCTGGCTTGGCAGTTCAGGCTGGACTGTTCCCATAAGGAACAGGGTCAAGACTGATTTGCATATGGCTGAGTCTGAACAGGAGTGGCAAATTACACTAAAGAACGATGATGGATTCAACCTAGATCTGTGACTGGGGGTGAATATCTGAAAGTTTCGGCGCTCTGCCATTGATCTCCTTGTGTTTGCGTTGATGTCAGAGGGGCAAGTTGACCATCCCAACATCCAGAGTCTCCACCTTCATGCCTGAAGATTGAGTTGGGGCATCTTTGTTTGTTTAATTTGCTGCCGAAAGTGGTCAATTTAGTCTTTCTCCACTTCGCCCCTCTACAAAAGTCAGTTTATGCGGGACAGTGGAAGCATTTTGATGCTTGGTGTCCGGTGGAAAGTTCAACCTTCTAAAAGCACATCTCTTCAATGTGTTGCATTTTGTACTTTTGTTGGCCCAGCAAGGAAACACAGTGAACACAATTAAGGGCTATGTTGCAGACCAGTCAGCCTTTATCTGTTTTCCAGACCAACCCTCTGCATTCAAGCCCTCAATAGTCATGGGTTTTCTGAAGGAGCTGTTATTCCTATATCCCCATTCTCCTTTTCTTATGCCTCAGTTGGTCATTAATCTGGTTCTAATATTCTTGATGCTGGCTCTGTATGAACCTGTATGTCTGCCAGTTGATGTTCAAGACAGTTTTTGGTGGCCAGCATGTTGCTTTGGTGCGTAAGTAAATTGCAAGTGCTGCTTGTCCAGTCTCTCTTCACTTGTGTCTACGCAGACAAGCTGGTCATGAGAACAAAAGCAGCTTTACTTCCAATGGTGGTTACTCCATTCCATATGGGGTAGTCCATTATGCTTCATACATTTTTCCCTCCACCCCATCCCACCAAAGAGAAGGGGAGGCTACTTAGGCTGGTTCCATAGAGTGTAGTCAGCTACAATGTCGTCAGGAACAAGAACTTTCAATCCTATAACCAATGTTTAGTCAGATATGTAAGCAATAAGAAGGGTAAAACAGTCCAGAAGAGGACCCTGTCTCATTGGATTGTACTTTGCATTAAGCCTGTGCCAAAGAAGAATCCCCAGAAGGAACCAAAGCTCATTTGACCAAAGCAAAGACATTTTTTTGTGGAATTAGCAACGGGGTTGCCATTCTAGAAATAAAACTTATGGTGACATGGGCTTCACTTCACACACTGGCCAAGCATTATTGCTTGGACTCAGAAATCAGAATTGATGGCTATTTTGCTCGTTCCATGCTCCAAGACTTTCTGGTGTGACCATTACTTCAGACCCACCACCTGCGATGGCTTTTGCTATGATATCTATTCAAAAGGAGAGGAATCTGCATGCAGAAGTGTCTTTCCGGGAAAAGTAGCTTACCTACGGTAACAATGATTGTGTTTGAAACCCTATCTACCTGCAGATTTCTCATTGATGCTGCTCACCTCCCTTTATCTGAGGAATGGGTCGTACTCATCTGGATAGTAAGGGTCTAAGTTAAATCGTTGCCCTGAAAAGCCACTATTGAATCAATGCTGTCCACATCCTGGTATCTAAGACTCGGAAGAAAATGGATGAGGAACTGACGTTGGGCACAGGAGTGGCACCTTACAGCTCCAGTGTTGTCAAATCTGGGTAAGTGAGGCTGAGACAGGGCTGATGCCACCTACCTGTGCAGTAGCACAACTGCAAAATGTTCAGACCCAATCTCACACCTGATGATATTCAAAAGCATAGAAGATAAAGTTTCCACCAGAAAAATTACCAAAGGTAAGTAAGTTTTCTTTTGGTTTGGGGGAAGATGCACTAAAGGGGAGTTTTGTGAACGAATATGTAAATGCCAGCGGAACAAAATTGCTCAGCTTTAAGTGGATTTTATTCTTAACTTGAATCCTCGGGCCCGATTCACAGAACTAATTTAAGACAAAATCCTAAACTTACTACCATTTTGTTATTCACAGAAGGCACTTACTCATTTTGGTGTTCACAGAAGGCACTTAATCATTTCGGTATTCACAGCAGTTAGGAGTCCTAACTTTTGGACTCCTAAATGCCTTCTGTGAATACCGAAAGTCTTAAAGTTAGGATTTTTCTCAGTTTAGGAGTAGTAAAGTTAGGACTCCTAACTTTACAACTCCTAAACTGAGAAAAATCCTAACTTTAGGACTTTCGGTATTCACAGAAGGCATTTAGGAGTCCTAAAGTTAGGAGTCCTAACTTTACTACTCCTAAACTGAGAAAAATCCTAACTTTAAGACTTTCGGTATTCACAGAAGGCATTTAGGAGTCCTAAAGTTAGTAGTCCTAACTTTACTATCTCATCCTATATGGTAGTTACTGCAGCTAAAAAATCATAATGTGTTGGCTTTTTCGCAGTCACACGTTATGTTATGTTTAACATATGAACAGCACACAACTACCACTAGTGTGAAACCATAGCACTCAGCCTGTCCAAGTAATAACAGATGAACATACATGTTTGTTTGGAAAATGTGTGGTTGTCAGGTCTCCCTTGTGTTAAAAAAAATAGATGAAATTCTTAAGGGCCTAATAAAAGGGCTGATTGGATTTTGACTACCATATACTGCAGGTATGTATGCCATGTGTACAGAGGTACGTTGGAGGTGATAAAGCATGCCATGCAGCATTTATTTTGTGAACCTGACCAATATGTTATCACATGTGAAGAATGGTAGTCTGGCCTCTCTGGTGGAAGTCAGGATATTTTTGTCGTATAGGTTAAAGTAACGTTATAGTTAGGTGAATATGTCAGTGACAACCTTAACATTTTGAACAAAAACACCCCACAGAAATACGCCAGTTATAGGCAGCCGAGCTAACTATAACGTGCCCCTGCCATGCACTGCTTATGACCTCACATATTACATTATTCATAACATGTTCTATGGCATCATTTATGGCATCACTGATGACATCATCCAATGAGTGTGCCAGTTTATTTTATAGTTGACTTAGTGGCAGGTAATTACCATATTACTTTTCTACCTTATTTTGTAAAGCCTGTGTCAAGCTATTGGTTTTAAGTTTGTACAAAACGCATGTGCTTCTAATGCATCATAGATGTGTAGAGGTATAGAACACATTATAAATCTTTGAATTGAAGAGTAACTCTGTACGCAAATGACAATTGATGACTTGTGACTAGCATGTTTCACACATGTTTTTGGTTCTGCAGAAAAATGTTCTAAAAGGGCATAGATTTTATGTAGTAGATACTAAAGGCCTCATTATGAGTTTTGGCTGTGCGAGAGCGGGTGACACGCCACTGCCACGCTCCAGCACTGCCAAAAATTACTGCTCCCCACCTGCCAGATTACAAGTATTTTTGTGATCTGGTGGGCGGGCGGCATGATAGTCTTGCAGTGGTGCAGGTAAAGGCTCATAGTGAGCCTTAAATGGCACTTCTGCGGGACTGCAGATGCACGTTCCTATAGGGAAGGAATGCACTATGTTGTGCATTCCTTCCTGTGCAGGCACAGGAGGTGCAAAAATACAAGGGGGCTCAATAGGTGCCCCACTGCATGCACTCCCATGCACATGGGCAAGAGGGGCCCCTGCAAGGACCTCTTTCTTTCCTCTCTGCCACCAGTAGTTCTAGTGGGAGGATGAAGGGATATGGCCTCCCTATGTTATAATACGGAGCAAACAGGTATCCCTTTTGGAGCGCGAAACAGCTCCTTCAAGGCTTATATACGACCAATGGTACGCCGCGGGATAGCACACCTACTTTTAGGGGTGGGAAGGGAAAAGTTACTATTTTCTTTATATAACCCTCACCCACTCTAGTAGCGGCATGCTTCATCATCGGGTTCACCATGACTCCTAAAGGTCAGGGTGGGCTCTACCATATTTCAGGGAGCACTTATGAAGATAGGGTTTAAGGTGGTGTAACTTTAAAGATAAAGTCAAATTCCTCACCCACTTCAAATGTATTGGTAGCGAGGGAGGGAAGGTAAAGAAATATTATGAGGGTGTAAGGTTGTGATGGTCCTATGACCCTATATCACCAACATGTTTCAGCCCTGCTCTACTGGCATGTGTGAGCTCCTGGGCTTTTGTCAGGATGGGTTAGTAAAGAGGTCACTGAGACAAACGTTCCCACGGGGCATGAGAGTGTGACCCTGTAGTCAAACTTTCGTCAAGGGTCCCACCCCGTCTATATACATATCTTAGGCTCAGCTCCCCTGCTTGTGGTGAGTCGGGGTGAACCGGATGATGAACAATGCCACTACTAGAGTGCTGTTGCTGAACTCAGTGATACACATTGTATTGACCTCAGAAACATGAACACCTGATTGAGACTCACCAGTATCCATGCCTGTGACATGTAGACCACACAAAGATCTGTGCTCCTGGCGCTGTTACCTACTGAGCAGTCTTTCATGTGCTCTTAAGAGTTGCTTTCTCATTTTCTTTCTCTCCATTTTTCACACTAAGGGCCCAATTCCGATTTCAAACAGAAGGGCTCCGAACGATGGTCGGATTCCTTTCCAACCGAGCCATTCCGATGGGCTCAGTCGGAAAGGAATCCGACTCGGATTTCCGGATGGCTTATGATGGGCTCGGAGAGCCCGTCTGCCATCCGGAAAGCCTTCACTACTCCCCCGGCCGCCTCTTTACGACCGAGAGAGTACGATGGCAGTTTTCCACTGCCTTTTTGTGCCGGTGTTTCTGGCACGAAAAAGCAGTCTGAAACTGTCTTTGGGGCCCCCAGTAGGGCCCCCATTGGTGCGATGCTGCCAAATGGTTGCCTGGGGGCACCTATGGTGCCCCTCTGTTGATCCCTGCACCCGGTGGCAGGCACCTTGGGGTGCTGGCCACAGGGTGCAGGGATGAACTGCACCCCTCCATTTCACAATGCGGCCATGCATTCCGCTCAGAATGCATGCTCCTATTGTGAAACATACGAGTGCGACCGAACAGGGTTCGGTCGCATCGTACTTGCAGGGCCATAACCGACGACAGTAGGTCATTCGGTCACTGTTCCTGACAGATGTCGGACGGATTCAGTTCCGCCCGACATCGGAATCGGCCCCTAAATAGTGCGTTTTAAGAATATCTTGCTCTGTATCATGATTCATAGCATTCACTTTCATATCATTCTTATGATGCTCATGAAATTGTGAGGGGAGAAGACAAGTTTACAATACAAAAGTAGTCAAGGAAATACACCATTCAAGATACTGTTGTAAGATACCTTGTACATCTGAAAACAGTCACTGTTCAACAACACATAGAGATTTACCTCTTTTTTTATGTTTTACAGGGGGAATATGACCGAGCACAGAATTCTGCTAGCCCCTCACTGTCTGGATCTGACACCTATCCCAGAGGCACAACCAAACTACCTCAAAGCCAAAGCAAGCCTAGTTATTCAGCAAGTAGTTACCAGTATCCTCCTGTGTACCACAAATCTTCTCACTACAGCCAGCCTTCTCCACCTGCTAGTTCTCATTTCACGTCCACAGCTTCTTACCCAAGCTCCCCCAGTATTACTTCAAGTGCGTATCCTCCTCCTAGCTGGGGTTCATCTTCTGACCAGCAGCCTTCAAGAGTGTCACATGAACAGTTCAGGGCTGCGCTGCAGCTGGTTGTCAGCCCTGGGGACCCACGAGAGTATCTGGATAACTTCATTAAAATCGGAGAAGGTTCCACAGGAATAGTGTGTATTGCGACAGAGAAACATACAGGGAAGCAAGTTGCAGTTAAAAAAATGGATCTCAGGAAACAGCAGAGGCGGGAGCTTCTGTTCAATGAGGTAAGCTGTGTTTCTGTTTCGGACAATGTTGTTGTGGAATGTTTGTGAAGCATGGTAAAATCAACAAGAAATGTTAAGGTGGCAGTCCATTTGAGGCAGCTGTGTACCATGGAAGAATCGCACATCCAGCAGAAGTCAGCGGTCTTACCAATGTGTCTATGGTGGAAGTGGTGAAAGCCTCTTTAATATCAAGGGTGTGGACTGTGCTATGCTGCAGCTAACCTAGTGCCCAGAGGCTTACCCTTTTCACCTTATTTTACTTGTGTGACAAGCTACAGGACTTCAAGAGAGCAGACACCACACCTGCTAGCACACCAACCTGAGTATGAAAATGAAGCCTTGTGTCTATGTCAACCCTCTTATTTTTAGTGGTAGAAAATGCTGCCAGGTCTGATTTCAAATCCTTTTGGCCCACCGTTATTGGAGTTACTCCCTTTGCCCACAGTTATCGAAATGAGTGCGGTCTGTGCAGTGTACCATTGTGGAACAGTACAAATGATTGTAGCACATGGAAAAAGTGGAAAATTGTTGGCCAGGCACCACATAATAGTAAGGTTTCTCTGTTAATTAGATGGCCTCTGGCTAAGTTGAAGAGACTATGTACTATGTGGCAGGCACATGTACCTTGAACACTCTTTACCCAATGCCCTCTTCCTGCTCCCCCTTTCTAAAATGGCCTCCACCTTGTCATTGCAAGGAATCCCAGATTTGTTTTGGTGATGTTCATGTCGAAAGACTGTCTAATCAAACATCTAACCAATGATTCCTTATTGCTAAGACAGATGCCAGTCCCGAAGCTTATGGCGGCATCTGGATATATGGACAAAAAGGAGAGTCTTGAAAAAGACGACAAATATAACACAAGTGCACACACACATACACTGCAGTGTACCGTTGGGTATCCTTCTGTTAATTTATCTATCTATCATTAGAATTCTAGATCAATTCATTCATAGTGGCCAATTTAAGGATGTTGTGCTCCCTTAGTAGCTCGACCAGAGGAAGACTCTTTATGTTAGTTTCCAAAAGGGTCGAAATGCATAGTTCAGTACACAAGGAAGGAGATACATTTAGAGCCCAGTTCAGTATAAGAATTGGGAAAATACTTTCAAAGTTTTCCTTTCCTGCTTCCATGTACATTTGCACTTTTTAGAAGTTCTCAAAACATACCAAGGTTATGCCTGGAAAACTATGCCAGTCACATCTTTTCAGGCATACTCATAGCAAACCCTCGTAAATTCCTTTTTTTGTCCTGGGCAATGCAGTATTGTACACAGGGTACAACATTTTAGCATCCAGCACATTTAATTAGTTTTCTTTATGGGGAAATACATGTTCTCCATGGAAGAATACTATCCCCTGCATTTTTCAATGCATACCATGCCTTGCAATAACCACTCCACACTGATTTGAATGATTTTACTCCTGTGAAAAATTACAGAAGTGGGTGGTAGTTTTCCATAGAAGTAAAAGGATTTACATCTGCAAAATACCCTTTTGCGAATACCATATATTCATAAATGCAGTTTAGCCTTTAAATGTTGATTTAATAGAGCAAATGGCTTTGTGAATCAAGACCTGAACATATTTTGATTCACACAGTCAAAGAAGCCCAAAATAGCTTATAGGTGCAAAGATACATTTAGTTGTAAATGTTTTAAGTTACATTACAAACTAGTGAAGTTGTTAATCTGTCTGAGGTTTTTGGGCAGATTGTTTTTCCTGTTTGCTTCCTGCAACTTTCAGTGTTCTGCCGCCAAATCAGTACAAGTGCCATGGAGGAATTCTCAGATTGTGGTTAGTGCTAGAGCACAATGGTGTGGCAGGTTCGTGACATTGGAAAAGGCCTGATAATTAGTCAGGGATGTTTGCAATTATTTCCAAATTAGGCAGAGGACTCAGAGATGTTTCTGGTGCTCTGTGATTAGGCAGACTAGTTGTGCTCTGAAGGTGGACATATGATTGTTGTTACATAGTCGAAGGCTCAGTCTTTTGCCTGTTGAAGTCTCTGAATAGCTTTACTAATGGAATCCGGCGATATTGTTTGAATTCTGGATATTAAAACTGCCCATGATAGTGGTTATCAGTGTTGGTTACCTACCAGCTTGGCAGATTTTAGATAGGGCATACAGTTGAAATTGGGGAGTGGACTGCATTTGTGCATTGAAAGATATGTGAGGATTGAAAAGTACTGCAAACATCTGCACCACTTCTACAGGGGCTGGCAGTAGATTTAAGTAAGTGTGCCAAAAAGCATCTAGTTTAATGTAGTGTTCATCATTGATGATCAGGATCTCAGTTTAATTGCTGTTTAGTAGAGGCCATTAAGGTTCATCCAGTGTTTGACTGCCATGGGTAGTCTGATTGTTTAGCAATAAGGGAGTTGGTATGTAGTTCAGCTAGGAATTGTCTGTCTTCTGAATGGATCAGACAGTTATGTTTCTTGTCACTGATCAAATGGATTAGGGGACGCATGAATAGATTGAAGAGAATGGGTGCCAGAGTTGAGCCCTGTGGACTCCACACTCTACAGTAATGGGCTCCGAGGAGTATTGATCAGTTTAATTTGTTGTCTCCCCTCACAAAATAAGCATTTGAACCAGACATATAGATCCAGCACTTTTTTCTTGATTTCCATAACAGATTTTGCTCTTTCTAATGAAGGATGCCTGTTTGAGAATTGAATAGCAGGTTTATTTTATTGATGATAGTTTTGTAGCTGTTAGTGTGTGTCAACTTCGAGAAATGGAAACTTGGAGTTGGGCTGCTGCTTACCTGGATAGGAGTAAATCCAGATAGTTTATTTAACATGCAGAGAACAAATGCTTGTTTCATTGCATCAGTGTCATAGCTTTTTTGCAAGGACATATTAAAGAGGCAGAAAATATCACCTGGATTCAGTATGTTATTTTATTAGCTTGGAAGGCTAGGCTTCTTTGAGGGAGTCTGAGGGTCTCATTTTGGCTACAACTTTGATCACATCTTTTCTTGAGATAATATTGAAAGATGAAACTTTCTTTTGAAGCGCTCAGGTGGAAATGGGATGGGTTTGGCATAAAGGTTGAGTTTTGAACATCTTGGGTATTCTTGCAGAAGTAAATAGCTAAAGAGTCGCTTAGGCCTTGGGGAGGGTAAGCTGTATTTTTTAATTCAGGGTTTCGTAATGTAAGCTCTTTATAAATCTCCAAAAACTCCATGTTAGAATGTTTTCTGGTGGCCGTGCTTTCATTGAAGAGTGTGGTGAGATGTGTGTGCTAGCTTGGTGTTCTACCAAAATATTAAATTTTTATATAGATCCACACTCACCTTGATGCCATAGTATCCACTGCCAACATATAATTAAGGTAAGTAGACGTTTAATTAAGAAAATCTACTCTTCGCTATGTAACAATTCCAGAACATGAAATTAGCACATGGTCAAGAGTAGAGTGAAATAAAGCTTCCTTTCTCCAGCAGTTAACATTGTGCAGTTTCACCTGGGGAATAGTTGTCCTTTAAAAAAAAGAAGTCATTTTAAAAAAGAATTCACAATGTTTTCTCGCATTTGCCTAATTAAACTGCCTGACTGGTACCAAGTTGAACAGGTTCACATTACAACAATGAAAAACAATAGTCCTTTTGTTTGGTTATGTGTAACACATAACTTGCTATGTAATTTGCTCCTTTCTGAGTGTAAACCTTTATACAAAATCCCCATGTCAAGATATATGGTAAGCATGGTCAAAGAAATTTATGTGGCTAAACTCTCACAACACCTTTGCCAGGAAGACTCCACAGATGTAAACCAAAGTTCTATTTAAAGCGTTGGTGTGTCACCCCTTAGCAAAGTAGGCAGGGCTGAAGACTTATAGGCTGATTGAGAGCAGAGTCGTGATAAAGAATCCTCCAAAAAAAGCAGATTCCTCATCAACCTCTTAAGCGATATAATCGCCCTATTCAGGGATGCACAAGTGATAGAAATTCTGCAAAGAGAGACTAGATTAGTTAACTTTCATGAAAATGCAAGTGTGGTGTTCCTGTTATTTTGAGGGAAAAGAACATGTTGGGGAAACCAATGTGTGAACACTGACAGTTGCCTCCCAAATCTGGGGGTAAATTTTCAGTCCACACGATTGATGGTGGACATTCTACCATCATGTGACAAGTGGATTTTTCACCATAGTATCTATCTCCAAAGCTGCTTCTCTGATTGCAGATACTGCTATTTTAGTGGAGAAACTGCCACTGCTCTTGAGGAACACTAAACTTGGCAGATTTACTACTATTGCCTTGGCAGAAATCCCATTCCATGTGCAGAAAATCTGCTTCCTCCTCTCTAGAACCAGATCTTATACTGAAGGACAGTCTGTTGGGTGCAAACACCATAAACACAGTCCAAACCTAATGTATACAGGTTCCAACAATTATACGAAAAAATAAGTCTTTAGGCCAACTACAATTATAGCAGTCTAAGAGAAAAAATATATATTCTGAGGGCAATGTGTTCTTAGAGTCTCAATGGATGGAGAGGATGTGAGTCCTCATCAAGTAATAATGTCACAATATGTTATCAGGTTCAGTTAGGTCACAGTGATTTAAACCTGAGATAAACCTGTTGTAGCTGTAGCACAGAGCAAGCAGGCTTAAATTAGGAGAAATGTGTAAAGCATTTACCAGTACCCAAACAGTTAAGAAGTTAAAAACACATCACACTAAAAAGAGCCCTCCAGTTTATAAAAATAGAGTAAACTTTAATGAACAAAATAGATGTTAAAAGGACAAAAATCAGATGTAGAAAACCGGAGGTATGATTTTTAGGAGTTTTAAATAGCAAGTAAAGCGCTAAGCTCCAATCACAGCTATCTAGTCATGCTAGACTGGGTACAAGTCAGAAGTTAAGGCTGACTGCGAGCTACTGCAAGTCGGATACAGGAACCAGGGTCGTCCCAGTGGAAAGTTTACCTTGTGACTTAAAAGATTTTTTGAAGAAAAGTCTTCTTAGATTGGTCGCCTGGATTTTGACTGCAGGCTGGATCCGACGGAGGGCTAAACGACGGCGGCCTGGTGAAGTGCGAGTCTTTGGTGGGAGCCTTGGCTCCAGTGAGAAACTTGCATTGGTTGTTGTTGATGGCGGGAAACCTCCAATTAGGTAAAGTCCAGAATTTGTGCCCAGGAAGGTCTTGTTCGCGGTCGCATGCTGTTCGACGTTTATCTCAATGGAGCCTCTCTACATTCGGACTTAGAAACTTTTCTATAAGTTAAAATCCATTCAGCAGAGGAAGCCTGCAAGTTTGAGTCTGAACAATGGTTCAACTTCCACGACTACGGTTTCAGGGTCAGTCCCGGTGTTCTCTGATTTTCTGGAAGAAAAGTTCTGAAAAGGTTTCTATGAGTCCGGATTTTCAGGTTGTAGAGTCAGAGGAGCACACTTAAACACCCGCCAAGGGTCCAGGACCTTGAGGGCACCATTTTGGGGTTGGAACTGACTCTCCCAAAAGCCACCAGCAGGGTTCAGTAAACATTCAGTTGGAGCTGGTCCGCTGGGCTATTGGAAAGGAGGGTTCTTGTAGCTTTTGTGGCCCTGTAACTTAACATGAGACCAGCCAGTTGACCCTGACCCTTGGAGTCCACTTCTTTGCCCTAAGTGCAAGTGAGAGCAGGTTGAGCCCCTGGCATCTCTCTCCACAGGTTCAACCACAGATGCAGTCTTCTGTCTTTCACAGGTCCATATGTTTTCTGTAGATGTTATCCAGGGATTCCACATTTATGCCTGGCACCAGTTTGTGGGTGAGGGAAACTCCCTGACCAATAGGAAAAATATTTCTAGGGGCAAACATATGCACTTTTACATCACTTCTTGGTGGTTTGGCCCAAAACATTCCCACAGTACACAGCTCTGTCCAAATCCAACACTGCAGGATCTTTCTTCTCCTGGGCAGAGCTTTGAACATGCCCCATAGGTTTTTCTAGGGAAATGAGAACCTCCCCTGTAAACCAATTCCGAAACAGATTTTCCGCCCATTGGAATAGGTGCCATTCTGACCACGTGGACAATGGAAAGGGCAGGCCTAGGTATGAGTTCCTATGCCTGTGACAGGGGATGCCTGTTTGAAGCTTGTGCAGTTGGTGGGCACATCCTGCAGGCAATCCTGTCAGGCTTAAATCACACCTCTTCCCACTCAAGGCGTTTTTGTTCCCTTTTCTGGGAGCCATTCACACCTGCTTGCATGGGGCCAGCAGGCTGCTAGGTGACACTCAGGGATTAAGTCTGAAAAGGCTACCAGAGATTTTAGTCAGAAAAAGTGTGACTTTCTAAAGTCACTATTTCTGAAATAGTTGACAAAATTCTAATTTGGCATTAAGTTGGATTTTGTTTAATTATAAAAATGTGTGTTAGAGTATTTTACTAGCTAGTTTCAATTTGAAGTTATCCTTGTTAAGTGTAATAAATTAATCCAATGTTTTTTATGGCACAGTCAGCTTTGCTACAGTATAATAGAAGTTTGGGGCCTTTTTCATTGTTGGACATGTAAAAACATCAAATACATATGTCCTGCTTTTAAATACTATGCACCCTGCATTAGGGTTGGTAAAGTGTACTTTATTATATGTTATTCTTTTAAATGAAGCGTTAAGCCTGTTAAAAGTGACATTTTAACAGGTCAAAATGACAATTTTAAAACTGCCCATCTAGGCTGCTGTGGCACGCTTCGAGTCATGTTTACATGGTTACTTTAGTGATGGCACAATAAGTGCTGCAGTCCAGTAGTTGTATTTAACGTACAGGCCCTGGGTACACTTAGTACCGTATACCAGGGACTTATATGTAAGTTAAATGAGCCAATCGGGATTTTAACCAATTTGACAAGTTTTATAGGGTAAGTCTTTTTATTATGTTGTGTTGTTGCTGTTCTGATGTGATCATGTGATATTGTGCTGTGGTGCTCTGCTTTCTTGTATTGTTTTTATTTTCTGCCACTGTGTTGTGCTTTTGCGCTATTCAGATGTGTTGTGTGTCTATATTTGTGTCTTGTATTGTTGTACTGTTATGCTGTTGTTAGTGCTGTGGTGTTGTGCTTCTTGTATTGTGCTGTTGAAGATTATTTTGCACCTAGTTATGTTGTTTTTTGTGATGTCCTGTTTTGTGTTGTTGTTCAACTGTGCTGTTTGTGGTGTTTTCTTCTTAGGTGCTGTGCTGTTGGTATGAGAAAAAACACAGTTAAAAACTGAGTTATGGTTCCGGCTTAAACATGAAAAATCTCTGGAATTCATTATTTTGTGGTTCATAATGCAGACCATATACAAGTGCCACCCCTTGCTCTGTGTATCTCATCTCACATAGCATCACTGATGACATGACAACTCACATCATTAATAACATCACCACTGACATCATGTTAGGTTTTCTATTAACGTTGTGCGCAAGATCCAGTGAAAGTGATGTTCTTTTCTATTTCTGACCGTCCCCACCAGTGACCACAAATCCTAAAACACTACAGCGGGTGGTAGAAATGTGGAAGCGGAAATAGGAAAAGTGAAAAAAGACACAACTCTCCACTCTGTCTAATCACTTCTGAGGACAAAGATGCAATGCTTAAGACCCTACAATAATTATACCAATAAGTAACAGGTCAAGGATGCAGTGCTTATGACCTCGCAATGTTAACACCGACTAGTAACACAACATAGAAGCACAGTCATTAAATAACAGCACATACACAACCCAATAATTTTTAGTATGTTCATAGTGCCCTCCTTCGAAGCGTTAAAGGTAATGTCATATTTAGTCTGACCTCTAAGATCATTTATGGCAGTTGTAATTGCATTTGTCATATCAAGAGTTTGGTCATGAGCATTGCATTTATTGTGTGAGATATGGTTTCCAAAGATGTTGTGTGAGTTATGGCTATCAGAGCTCAACATAACTGGTGAATTGCAGTATTTCTTTTGTTATGATATGTAACCATAATTGAACTCTTCGTATCGGTTATTAAGAACATATGGGAGTTTTTTTTTAACATATGTGTTAGAGCCAAGCGGTCAGCAAGGCGATGTGCCCAAATAACAGAGGGGGGTAATCGCACTCCATGCATGGTCTTCGACAACCACTCAGAGGCCTGTCCCCTTTCTTATATATTTTTATTCTTTACCATCTGAAATGTGTGTGGACCCCGATGTGGTGGTTGCAAGCTCTCACAGGCTTGTGGTTCATTGATGGACCTCTCACAGGGTCCATGGACCCGCACGGGTTATCTACATCACACTGACAAGTTGCAAAGAAAAGAAATTGCCGGTGATTGATGTTTCTGCATTAAATTGAGGAGCTGGATGTACTATTAATCAGCATCCTGAGTGCAGACTCTGCCTGGTGAATACTGATCGTGTTCCCCCAGGAGCAGCTGTGTAACTGCATTCATGGTCAAATGCAATAAAGATACTTATATTTGTTTATGTCTATTTTCACCACACAGGTTGTAATAATGAGAGACTACCATCATGACAATGTGGTTGATATGTACAACAGTTACCTTGTTTGTGATGAACTTTGGGTCGTGATGGAATTTCTGGAAGGTGGAGCCCTGACGGATATAGTAACCCACACAAGGTATGTGTGAATCCTATAACCCAGTATTGTTAACCATGTCAAACATGTATCCTTATGCCTGATTTAAGCAACACATTAATTGATTGTGCCTTAATTTATGCTGGTGATTCTGAAAAAAATAAAACCTCAGAGGAAGGCATTATGACATAGGGCCTAACGTGCTCCTACTGTACGTGTCAATGATATTGCAGGTCACTCAGGAGTTCTCTAGTAAAATACAAGGCCAAAGTGGATGGAATTCCGAGGTTACTTTCAATATCTTTTTCAAACATAGACATTTTTAGGCGTGGGCAAAGTGGGCAATTGACAAGGGCCCCCCCTGATAAAGTGAGTGGGACAGTCGTGCTTTCTACCACAATTACCTTACTCATCAAGGACAGTTTCTAATTTGACAGTTGATCATGTTTAACAGATACTTAGCGCCACCTCTACTAAGGGTTTGCCTTTGGACAGAAATGCACAAACCATGCCGAACACTTACAAGTGCATTTACCAGTGGCAAAGCAAGGGGGTGGGGTGGTTCGCCCCGGGCAACACGAGTTTTGGGGGCGGCGGACCGAACCCCCTTGCTCTTACCTGCGGCTGCGGGGCCACGAACGCAGGGACAGTCGCCAGTCCCCCTATCCCCTGCTCTCACCTGCAGCCATCACGGGGTGGCAAACGCCCAGACCGCCACGTGTGGTAAAAGGTCTAGCTAAACCACTGGCATTTACATTCCTGTGCAAAAGTTAGTTTGTGCTGGAAAGATGTAATTTTCTCAGCACATATAGTACTTTGCACCACTTTGTGTCAACAGAGCAGTACTTGAGTGGATTAGTGCAAGCAACCATAATTTTTAATGCAAAAAGCCCACTCTGCTATAATATCCATGCTGGACTTTGCATCAAAACATAAAGGTTACTTGAAGCAGAATCTAATATGAAGTAATGTTTTCTTTTCTGAAAATGTTCCACAAATTGCATGCATGCTGCACGGTACAGCACATATATAATGCTTGATATGCTTAAGAATTTATCTAGGCATAGAATTGTGTACTAGAAGGGTATGCTGCCAGTACAAATCCTGTGCTAGACAGCACACACACCTTTGCACCTTGGGACAAACGTTATGCATCTTGGTAGGTAGCCTGTTAGCAGGCCAGATGTAGTGAGCTGCAGCAGGCCATTTTAATAAATAAGACTTTTCACTGCTTTCTCTCCCTTGAGCAACTTCGTGCAGCAACTTTGGCTGATTACTGCATTGCACTAAAAGTTAAATCTGCCCCTTAGTGGCCATTCTAGCCTGCCCAGCCTTAACCCTTGCACCACCAGGCAGGTGGTGGCAGTTAAATTGAAAGAAAAAAAAATCTGTATCATTTGCCACTTCGTATATCACCTCACCTCTTCTACCATGACAATCTCTGTTAACCTCTCTCACTATCTGAACTACTTTATATACCTTCAACCTCTTTCTCTCTCTCTCTCAGCTCTCTCTACCGCACCTCTCTATCAAGGTACCCAATATAGATCACTCAACTTCATCTCTCTCATTACCTTGCTCAGATAGGAGCCCCCAAAATACCTCATGCCTGGTGCCCCTCAATCCTTAAGATGTTACAGTTTTTAAATGCAGTAGAGGGCATTTGTATCCTCTTAATACATGGCCCCTTCATCACCCACGTGCCACCCACTGCCCTATTAGTTCTTTGGTATCTTGCACCTTCTAAGCAACAATCAGATAAAGTATAATAAAGGTGGAATCTGTAGTGTATTTTGGCCCATCAATAAGGGCTCTATAGTTGGTTTTATGTGAGTCCGTAGCAAAGACACTTTTGTGGGGTGTGAGGGTAACATGCAGTTCCCTGTATTGAACCCCTGCAGTTTAATATACAAATGTTTTAACTAAACCACAAATCACTAGATTTTCAGGAAATCACATTTATTAGAAAGGGGTCTGTAAAGCCCGTTGTTTATTTAATTTTTTATGTCACGTTTAAATGTTCTGCTCCAGTGCCTGCTTTTCACAGAGGTGCTGGTTCTGGCCGCAGAACAACCTTATACAAACAACTGTTGCAATAGAGTAGTTATGTCATCATTTTTACTTTAAGTGATCTCACAATTAGAATGTAATAAATAAAATAGGGAGTGAGCTTTTATACTGGAATTTCTGGATTCCGTGTATTAAAAAACAACTACTGGCAGTAAGACTCTGCTCTCTGGGGCACATGCATCAAAGCTTTTTGCAGTCGCAAACGGTGCAATTTGCAAAAATCGGTCATTTGCGATCGCAAAATGGGCTTTTGCGATGCATGAAACTATTTGGCACGCGCAATTTCGGAAATCGAAATTTTTTGCGATTTTCCAAATTGCGATTGCATTTAAGGAATCGCAATTTGCGATTTCTTAAATGCAATGCAAGAAGCACTGTGAAATAACGATTTTGCTATTTGGGGCCGCAGATTACCGAGCAATTGAACTGGTCGGTAATTTACAAAAACTTTGAAAAATGCATTTTTCAAAGTTTTATGTTGCACACACACATGGCCTTGGGGCATGTCTGTGTGCAACATGGGTGCACATCACAATTTCAGGGGTGCAACAGGGTGTCCTTTTAACACCCTTGAAATTGCATGCGCAATTTGCGGGTACCTCATGGTACTCGCAAATTGCACATGCAATTTCCTATTCATTCCTACAGGCCCATAGGAATGAATGGGAAGCCATTCCTTAATTGCGACTCACAATTTGCGAGCTGCAATTAAGGAATGTTTAAGAATCACTATTTTCATAGCGATTCCTACATGCATAGGCTTTTGCAAGTCCTTAATTGCGATTCCTTAAAAAGCGCAATTGAGGACTCGCAAAAGCATGTCTTGATGCATGTGCCCCTCTGTAGATTATTTGCGGTTGTTGAATTCGCTATTGCTACTCTAATTGAATGCATTTAGAAATGGTGGTAAGTACCTATGGTGCAGATCAGAGCTTCCGAATCCCCTCTACTTCCACGGACGGAATGATTTCACAGTCACACACGCTTACACACATCACACGCTGGTGGGGCCCATTACACCAACATTCACCAACATTCACCCTAAATCACTCTATCCGTGACCTGTAAAGGAGAAACACCTTCTCATTAACTCTTTATCTAATCTGCCTGTACTTTGAGGTCAATGCGACCAGCTAGTTGCTTGTAGATCTAACGAGAACATTTCACAAAATACACCAATAAATTCAATAAACATGACAAGAAATAACCACCCGAGACAGAAATTCAAACAGATTGTTCATTTATCTAAAATTTGTAGGAAAAACCAATTAAATGCAAATTTCATTTCTCTCATATTTACCTATTTACCTATTCTGTCTAAATGTCAGATCCTAAGTCAGAACCGGTCCTCTGTAGAAGAATTAGAGTCTTCTGTCGTCATGTAGAGTCATCGTCCTCTCCATCAGCATAGGGACCTCGCATCATCAGCTCGGGAAGAAGTGGCGCTAGACCTCTCCAGTCTACTATTATTTATACTAAAATTTACATTCTATAAAGTTACATTTCTTTATTCAGAACGGATGAATGGCGGAAATAATGTCATCTTGGTACTTTTTCGATATTATGCGAGATTTTCTCACGCATAGATTGTCCCAAATAATGAATAGCAGAATTGAACGTCCATGACTAATTCGATACTTTTACGGATGTCTCTACTAGGTGAATTTGTTTCAATTGTGAGTTCATTACAAGTTCGTATCAACTTTTCCGTCTTCCAGGGGCTTTTGGCAGATGTCCCGGACTTGTCATCATGCTTATGGCTTTTCAGTTCATCAGAGGTGCAAGGTCACAGGCAGAGCGAAGCCTTTCTGTAAATTTCCATCTACTCGAGTGCAGGCTGTAGATGGCAGCTATTTTCGGGTAGGCCACATTGGACAACTTAAGCAAAAATAAACATAAAACAGAATTACTGCACAGAAATGATTATACAGTGTTAATCCCCTGCTAATACCCTTATGTGTGTGTATTTATCTAGCCATTTGCGACATCAAAAGCCATTATTGCATATTAATTTAAGCGCAAAATACCATAACATCACATAAGCAACATCGTTTTCTGTCAGTTTGCTCACCAACTTAGTTCACTTATTATTGTAGCCATGCAATAGCTTTCCCACGTGTAATTCTCTTGTTAATAAGGTTGATTAGACAACATTCAACAAACTTTCAATACTTAATAATTAATCAGTAGTACTTTTAGTTATAACATGCGAAAATGAAACAGATATTTGGTTTTAAAGTAAAAACCCTGCTCCATGAATCCCCCCTTTGGTGATATATAATCACCACAAAAAAATCAAAACCCCCAAAAAATCAATTTTGTCTCCCCTTTTGGAAGAATTTGAAATATCTTATTGTTCTTATTCATGTTTTAAACCCTAGTTTCCATCTCATCTTCCTTTTTGGTTTCTATATACATGCTTTCTCTTAGCTCTTCTAGTTCTATTTCTTGTGGATCTCTTTCTGGTTTCTTTTGTCTCCTTTTAACATTTTCTTTTGTAATTTTCTTTTTATTTCTTCTATATCTACAACACATACATCCTAATCTAAGGATCAATAATGCAACTATTACACAAGTTAATGGAAATAATATCTTACCAAATATGGTACTACCTATCTTAGCTACAAAGTTCTTAATAGCAATCATCTTGTTAGCCATTTTAGTCCAGATACTTTCAGCTTCCAGTGGTACTAATTCTTCATGCAAGTCAGTAATATTTTTGATATAGACTTTTAGATCTTTACTTTCGTCAGGAATGTAAGTGCAACAATGTTGAACTTTCAGCATTCCACAGATTCCACCCTCTTTTGGCAAAAGAATGTCAAGGGCAAGTCGATTTTGCATTGCCATTGCACGCAAAGCAACCATTTCTGTATTAACCAAAAGAAAGCCTCCAGCGGTGCTTGTTGACAAGCGATCCACCACTGTTGACAGCTTCCGAATGCCAAATGCATTCAAAGAAATTCCCACTGCTGGAATTAAAGCTCCAAAAATATCTCCTACTATTTCTGTCCATGTTTCTCTTCTATAACGTGTTAATGTGTTAGAATGTTCAGCATCATCTGCTCTATCCATGTGAAAAATCTTTGGAAAGACCAGGCCAACATAACATGTACCAAACCAATGGTCAGGCAAACGGTAATAAGCCTTGTTCCCACAAATATAATACACTCCCGGGAAAACTGGATCTTCTCCTCCTCTAAAATCCCATCTGGTTGCAATAAAGTATGTATCATGGCACTCACTAGTCCCTATGAAATAATAATCATATTGGGATCTCTTTCTAGTAATTCACAGTTTTCCTTTCTGTGGGGCATCTATAGCCATAGTTGGACTGGCTCCATCTTTCAACTCCTTTTCTTTTTCAATATCCCACATTGTATCACTCATTTTATGCCCTTTTGCTTTCTTGTGCATGTTCAACCTTCTTCTCTCAACCATGTCTAGAAAATTCTTCTCTTCTCCTTTCAAACTGCAAGTTAAATTATTTCTAAAAACATATTCTAAGGTTAATTCTTTGGTTTCTAAAAAAATCTCACCTAAAGTGTTAGCATCCTTTGCAGGATTCAGTGCTTTATTCATAGGCAACTGCCCAAGAATATTATCTATATTAGACATATTGTAATCTAATTTCCCTAACTGATAAAATATACTAATCAACACACTACAGGAAATTCCATACGTAGCCGGAAGATGATGATAAGTCACTCCTTCCGAAACAGAGGCAGGTAATTGCATGCAGACGTAGCAATCCCTTACTTCCATTGTCTTTACGTACTCATACAACAATTTAGAAAAAACATTGCTAGAAAAATCGTTAATTGACCTATCTTTATGTATATGTACATTACTAGTTCTAGTTGGAACTACCTTTAATGGACTCTTCCCCATATTAGTCTTGTTCTCAGTATGACCTTCTAAAGTGTCTATAGTGACTCTAAATGAAATCAGTAGAGCAAGCACGCTCCAAAGCAGCATTAATAAACCTGTACAGCAGCAGCACATTTTGCACCATCTTTTCAGAAAGGTACATCTACTTTTATTCTCAGTGTTAGCCATTTTGTTAATTTGACCGTGTCTTGACTTAGCCTCTTCTACTCCTCTACTGAACTTTTAAGGGCAGCAAGTACCGACCAGATTATTAAAATCTACTAATTTTAGTATTACTTCTTCTTCTCTTCTCCAAGTGAATTTCCTTTGATTCACTCAATTTGGATTTTCATCACTTTTCACTGTCTCTTCATCATCATCAAACTGTATTAGGTCCTGAACATCCGTCTCTTCTCCAATGTCGGACAAGATAACTCTCAGGATTCCCACAGCTTCTTCTTCAGCAACCTCCTTCAGTAAAGCCTCCTCTGGACTTCCTTGGCTGTCCGCCTCTTCTCCTTGTTCAGGCAGTGCCACATACGTCCATTCCGGTGACTTGTACCTCTGGTTTGGTTTCCTTATTCTTTTAGTTCTCTCAGGTATCTTTGCTTCTTCTTCTTTGGTTGGATTTTGACTAGACACTTCGTTCACTTGTTCAGCTTTCGAAGAGTTAACACGTGTCAGTCTGTACCTTAGTCTCTTTATCTTATTTGGCCAAAGATCTCCTTTAGCATTTCTCTTTTGCTTTCCTTCTTTATTGTTTCTTTCTCCAAGTCAAGTTCTCTTTCTCAGGAGTCATCCTCCATGTATCTCATTGTCACTTTCATCAGACTCTGTTTCAGTTGCTTCTGGTTCGTTAACAGTTTTCTTTTCTCCAACAACTTCCTTTTCTCCAACAGTTTCTTTTTCCACCACTTGAGATTACCCTACTTCTGTACCTCCTCGGGTCTCCGACACGCAATCTTCTTGCTGTCTACTTGTCCCTTCACCTAGCTTGTTGACACCTCCTCTGGGTTTTTCCGCAATCTGTCCCTCTCTGTCTTTGTCTGTCCCTTTTTCTTCAATATTTATCTCAGGTGGAACGTGTCCAATTTCCTCATGTGATTCAGGTGTCTCTTCTGTTGGAATGTTCTTTTCTTTTCTTTCTTTCTTTTTGTGTTGGTCACTGTCAATTGGAACCTCAGACAATTCTTCTGAGTCTGAACTCGCTTCTGCAGTTTGCACTGTTCTCTTCAGAACCTCTTCTGGTGGGATGAAAATTTATCTTGACTCACTTTCCCCACTTTCAGGATTCTTTTTCCTTCTTACTGCCTCACTGTCTGCATCGTCACTGGAATCTGATTCTTCAAAGTATTCTTTTCCAGTACCATCTGTTGGATTTGGAACTCTCAGTGTGTGGCTTACATGTATCCAATTTTTCACACCAGCACACTTCACAGCTGTCGTTGTGGTCAAGATGACTTGTCTTGGCCTTCCCCACCTTGGAATCAGGCAATTCCTTCTTCTGTGGACTTTTATCCTTACCCAGTCCCCTGGGCTCAGATCATGGGCTGGTTTCTTTTCAAGTGTGGTGGCGTCTTCTCCAACCTGGTGAAACACAGAATGAACTGCGTCAGCCTGGCCTTTGCAGTAATCCAAAATCATGTCATCAGTTATAGTCATCAGCTTGTTCACTGGTACATATGCATGCCTCATAGCACGTCCCATGAGAATTTCATGTGGACTCAAACCTGTTGTTCTGTCTGGAGTAGACCTAATGGTCATCAAGACTAGAGGCAAGACATCGGGCCATTTCATTCCTGTGGCTAAGCACATTTTGCCAATTCTGTTTTTGATAGTAACGTTCATCTGCTCAACTACCCCAGAAGCCTCTGGTCGGTAGGCACAATGCAACTTCTGCTGTACACTTAATGCTTCACAAATTAGACCCATGATTTCATATAAAAATGTCCTCCTCTGTCTGATTCAATGGTTACTGGGAACCCGTACCTTGGGATGAACTCTCTTAACAGTAATTTGGCCACTGTTATCCCATCATTTCTTCTTGTTGGGTACGCCTCCACCCACCTTGAGAACAAACAGACCACCACCAGGACATACCTCAATCTGTTGACTGGGGGCATTTCAATGAAGTCTATCTGCATTCTTGTGAAGGGTCCTCCCTCCCTGCCTATTTTTCCTAGGCTCACCACTGTTTTCTTTCCAGGATTGAATTGCTGACATATCAGACATCTCTGGCAGAGACTTTCTGCTATCAGTCTAAACTTTGGACTGTACCAGGTTTGCTTAAAGGCTCTTATCATAGCATCCCTCCCCAGGTGTCCTTGGCCATGATACATCCTTGCCATTGTTGACAACATGCTGTTTGGCATGACTGGTCTTCCATCCCTATAGACCCACACATGATCTTTTTCTCTAGGTGCACAACCTGCCTTCACCCAATCTCTCATTTCATCATCTTCTGCCTCATCCTGCAGCTGTTTTACTTCCTCCCATGTCCCCACTTCATTAGTAAACATTAATGAACAAGAAGACATTTCCCGTTCTTTACTCCTGTTAATTGAGTGATTGTTTCTTGCACAGTATTGTGCAATGTCATTGGCAAATATGTTACCCACTGTTACAAAATCGTCACCATGACCATGAGCAGCACATTTTACAACTGCTAGTTCCTTAGGCAGCTGTATTGCCTCTAGCAGTTTTCCAACCACTTCAGCATTCTTTATGGGAGTTCCACTTGAGGTCAGGAAACCTCTTTGTAGCCATAGCTGGCCAAAATCATGGACAACTCCGAAGCCATACTGGCTGTCAGTCATCACGGTCACTCTCACACTTCTCCCAATCTTGCATGCTTTTGTCAGTGCCACCAATTCTGCCACCTGAGCGGATTTAACTCCTTTCAAGGGTGATGCTTCCGCAACTTCCGAGACTTTGCACCCAGCATATGCAGCACTCAACACTCCTTCCTCTGTTCTCAGACAAGATCCATCCACAAACAACACATGATCACTTTCAGGCAGTGGCAGATCTCTTATGTCTGGCCTTGGCTTTGTGCAGTAATCAAGTACATCCAGGCAATCATAATCAACATCATTTCTTACTCCCACACATTCGGCATCAGGCAACAGTGTCGCTGGATTCACATTCACACATCTCTCCAGGCTTACATTAGTTGCACCAAGAATGACTTTCTCATATTTAGTCAGCCGACTATGAGACATGAACTGTGTCCGGCTCCTTGTTAAAAGGATTGCCACATCATGAGGTACGAATACCTGTACAGGGTATCCCATTATGATTCCCTCACTTTGTTCCAGACTTTTGCAGGTAGCAGCTACTGCTTTTAGGCAACCTGGCAAACCCACAGCTACTGGGTCAAGAGTTGCTGAGAAATAGGCAATTGGCCTTCTCAGACATCCATGTTTCTGGATTAACACTGAAAGTGCACATCCATTTCTCTCACTACAGTACAGTTCAAATTCCTTTTCATAATCAGGCATTCCTAGGGCAGGAGCTTCACAACGTCTGTCTTTCAGCTCTCTGAATGCAGCCATTTCTTCTGGGTTTAGTTCTAATGGGTCTTTCACCTCACTTTTGGTCAATTTAATCAATGGTTTGGCAATCAGGGAAAAATTACTTATCCACTGACTACAGTAACCCACCATTCCCAGGAACATTCTCACCTCTCTTTGTGTCATTGGGGCTCTCATTCCTCTAATGATTTTGATCCTGTCAATAGCCACTTTTCTCAGGCCTTTCTCAATATTGTGTCCCAGATACTGGACTTCTTTCTTACAGAACTGCAATTTGGCTGGAGATACCTTTAATGCTCCATCTGCCAAGTGATTCAGTAATGCAATGGTGTCTACTTCACAAGCTTCACGTGTTTTTGATGCCACAAGTAGGTCATCAATATATTGGACCAAGACTGAATTTTCAGGCATTGTCAGACTTTCCAGAGATTTCTTTAACAACTGATTAAATATTGAAGGGCTCTCTGTATACCCCTGTGGAATTCGGCACCATGCCAAAATCCGTTCTCCAAATCTAAAAGAAAATATTGGCTGGCTGTCATGATGCAATGGGATAGAAAAGAAAGCATGACACAAATCAATTACCGTATACCATTCTGCATCATGGGGAATCTGATACAAAATCACTGATGGATTTGGCACAATAGGACAACATGGCACAACAATCTTGTTAATTTTTCTCAAATCCTGTACTATTCTGAACTTTCCATTAGGTTTCTTCAGTCCCATTATCGGTGAATTACATGGGCTGCTCAATATTTCTCTTAACACCCCTTGCTGGATCATTTTCTCAATTAAGGGTGTTATTCCTTCAATTATTTCAGTTGTCAATCTGTATTGCGGTATATTTGGGTAAACCACTCCCTCTTTTACAGTAATCTTTACTGGATCTACATTTCTCATCAGGCCCACATCTTCTCCAGTAAAATCCCAAACTGCTGCTTTCACTGTCTGTTTCAACTCTGGGGGTAATGCATCTGGATTAAATATTGCATATGTTCCCAAAGCCTCACATTCTCTGTTATCCATGGTCATTCTGTATAGAACATCCTTATCAGGTGTCTCAAAGGTTATTCCATCTGGTGTACAGAAAATAGTGCAATTCATCTTGCACAGTAGATCCCTGCCTAGCAAGTTCACAGGACTTGTGTCACACACTACGAATCGGTGCATCTCTGAAAATTTCCCTATTCTAACCCTTACTGGTTCAGTAAGTAGTGTTTTGATCTGTGTGTTGGACACACCAACCACTTGGATCGCTTCGTCCGAGAGAGGAAGATTCTTTATATCAGCTGACCTGACAGTTGATCTCGTGGCCCCAGTGTCAACTAGGAAAGTGATACTTTCACCATTAATTTTCCCATCTACAAAAGGCCCTGCCTGGTCTATTTCTAGAGTTGCGCCAAGTACGCACTCCTCCTCCTCTCTTCGGCACCGTCAGAAGTCTCCCTCAGAGTCACTTCCCTCATTTTTCAGCCAGTACTGAGATACAGCGCTTGCGCGTTTTGGTTTGATTACCTGCTCTTCATCGTAGAACCCCGATTCTTGGCTGTACTTCTGGGATCCTTTTCTCTGTGGCAAGGGTGGTTTTGGCACCTGATTCTGCTGCTTATCAGCTTTCTGCTGTTGCTGATGCTGACCACACCCCTCACTCTGCACCTGTGAATTCAATGATGAATTATCGTCGTTAGTAGATGGTGGATTCTTACACTCGGATTTCCAGTGCCCTAATTTTCCAAAGTTGTGACACGGGAACTTCTTTTTGGCCTCTTCTATGTTCCCTTTCCCTTTTCCTGGACCAAACTTGGGTTTATTTCCTGGGTTGTTTGCTTGTTCAATCAATTGAGCTTCCTGTGTTTCTGCAACTTTTACCTGTGCCCACATTGCCTTTTCTTTTAACTTCCTCTGGTTTGCCTCAATCTCATCACTGAAGTATTTTGCATGTCTTAGAATCTCATCAATTTTCTTACTCTGCCAGTCTACGGTATGCTGCCTTATCATGTCACTGATTTCAGGCCGCAAACCGTACACAAATCTATACACGAAATGACTCAGATCCTTGTCACCCAAGTGTTCATCTCCACTGGACTGCTTAAAAGCTAGTATCAGTCTTTCATAATAAGCATGTACTGACTCTTTCAATTCCTGATGTGTTCGATCTATTTTAACCCAATCTGTCTCCTTGGGGGGTACTTTCTTTTTCAAAAAGGCCATAACAAGGCCATAACCTGCTCGTACTTCTTCATGACCTCCGGGTCTGGAGCTCCTGTTTTTGGATCTCTCGGGTATTCCTTAGTGGGACAGTCTATGACTATTTTACATTCTGCCCACAGGTCTGCTGGTACAATTATATCAAACAGACTATTCAGGTCAATCCACAGTACTTTTGACAGCTTTACAAATCTGTTTGACTTGTCTGTACCACTCAACGGGCTTTTCCCTTAGTCGAGGGAAATCATTCGTAAATGATAAAATATCCTGTCTGGTCCATGGGACATGTACGTACCCACCTCCTGGAATCTCTCTCATGGGGTAAGCTGTCACTGCCTTCTCTTTTTCTTTCAGGGGAAATGCTGAGTAGGTTCTATCTGCCCCATCCTCTCGCTTTCGATACCATCTGTCTTTCCATTTCTCTACATCTCCCCATTTCTTCAGCAAAGCAATCATTTCCTTAATATGTCCTGTTCGGCCTGCATTGTTTAGATTCTCAATATCTTTGTCTGAAAAATCCACTCGGTAAGGCTTTTGTAACACTTTCACCTTGTCCATGTCAATTCCCAATTCACTGGCTATTCCTTTCAACCTGTCATGTATGTTCTTTGCTCTCCATGTGACACTCTTGCAAAGGAAAAGAATCTCCCCTTCCTGATAATTCTTCAGCGTTTCTGTAGGGAGTGTACGTACAATCATCTCTTCCATTTCCATACGTAGCCTAGCTACATCAATTCCCTGTGATTCTCTTTCTTTCTTCTGCAAGGTCTTCAGCCAATCATTCAAATCTTCAGCAGTTATCACAGATTTTTCTGCACCCCCTGATTCTGTCACTCTTTGTGGTTCTAAAATTGATCCTCTGTTCCCTTCCATACATCCAGAATTCAAACTTGAGTTAGTCTGCACACTCAATTCCTCTCCACATATGGTATGTCTCCACTGATTTTCTCCTGTTCTCCACTGTGTTTCTCCCGCTCTCATTCCTGCCTGCTCCGGAGGTACACTCAGTCTATTGCTCACATATGGCACCGTCAAACCACTTTCGCCCGTCCTCTGCTTGTCAAAAATTGGCATAACCGGGCCTATTGTCACAGGTACTGTAACAGCCTCAAGATTTTTAGTCAGTTTCCTGATTTTCTCTGTTAGTTCAGAAGTAGTTCTCGCTAGTTCTCTGGTCTTTTCATCTTCAAGTTCATTCTCTCTTTCTATCTCTCTTTCTCTCTCTCTTTCTCTCTCTCTTTCTCTCTCTCTCTCTCTTTCTCTCTTTCTCTCTCTCTCTCTCTCTCTCTCTCTCTCTATCTCTCTCTCTTTCTCTCTCTCTCTCTCTCTCTCTCTCTCTATCTCTCTCTCTTTCTCTTTCCGCCAGAGAACAACTGCTTTTTCAACTCAGGGGCTGTAGCCTCTGTCTTTATAATCCGCAGAGTGTTTCTCATTGGGGTAACTGCTGTTCCTACCTCTGGTTCTCGTCTATACGGGGGTGGTCTTTTGTAGAGCATGTCCTCTAAGACATCATCATCAGACTCATTTGCCCCATATCTTCTGGTATCTACATTATGCTCTTTCTCTGTACACTTTCTCCCTCCTGATTCCTCTGCCGTTCTTACGGGATATAATCCCTCGGTCATACTGGCATCACGCCACATTCTCATTCGGTCATGATGGGTTTCGCGATCATATTTCCGCCCAAACATGTACCTGTAACTACCTCCACTTTTCTGCTTTTCTCGTTCATGCATTTCGTCTTCCCACTCGGTCAATGCCTCAAATTGCGTCGGCCTAGGCCGAGGCTCCAGATTCATCATCTGCTCCCGTAAGTTCCTCAGTATGGCCAGATTAAATGAACCATGTTCTGGGAACGCTAACACTCCATCGTCTTTAGTGTACTTTACCCAGTTATCTAACCAAATACAAGTATGATACCCATATTTTGCAACCATGAAGGATGCCGGGGTTCTTATCGGGGGCAATAATTGTCCTTCCCTTGTCACTATGTCTTTATCCTTGTCAAACCAGGTTTTAACCTTACTAAACAAGGATTTTTTCTTCTTTTCCTCAGCATGGTAATACATTTTTCTTATTTTCCACTAGCTGTTTACTCTTTCTACAGCTGTACGATCTTTTCTCCAATTGCAACGCGACTCACACCAACGCACCAATCCTGGAGCGTCTACGTCACCCTGTATGTCTCCCAATCCTAGTGCGGCGTACACTAGCACACCAATCACCGTGCTTCCACTGTTCCAACCCACTGTCCAATCACAGCGCGGTCTCCCTGACGTCAGCAGCCGCTGCAGTCGCTTCTGCTCCTGTCTCCTGTCTCTTTCGTCTACCCTTCCTTTACAAGACCACTTGGTAGACTTTGTTTCAACTTCTACGAGTCTGTTAGTTACAACATACAAACATCTCCATTGTCTGCTTCGCTAGCCATAGAACAGCAAAAGACCTTTCCCACGAGAATTCTGCCTTTCCCGAGAACAACGCTTACCTCTGCCCTACTAGAGAATCGTTACTTCCGTTGATAAAGTAGCACATCCCTCTACTTTACCCTTCTAACAAGCATCAATTAACTCTTTCCCTCCGGAATGCTCCTAAGAGTTTCACAATTAACCAGAATGCCTTCTCATTCACGCACTTACACACCAGAAAATGTAGTACATTCACACAGAATTCTGTCTTTCCCGAGAACAGCGAACAGTCTGTCCTACTACAGAATTATATCACACGTTAACAAAACAGCGCTTACCTCTGCCCTGTCCTTCTAACAAACTCCGAGAATACCTATTACTTCTCCAGCGGTAAGCTTTAACGGAATACCTTACGGATCCCTGGGACTTAAGACCAGAGTTTCACAGATAACCTTCGCTATCATATACACTTCTCTCACACAGAAAATATGTTTCTAATGGCAACACACGGCGATGCTACCTCATCGAACCCAGACAATGTGACGCGCAATTTCAATTGTCACACGTTTTCCCTGTCTGCATACAGGGCCAACAATCCCGCCTTTTCCGAGAGCAACACTCCCTATGCTCTAGTACGGAACTGTCACCGACTCCCTATATCCCAGAAGCCGTTCACAATACATAGAACTCAACACGACTTCAACATATAGTGTTAGTACAAGTATCAATCAATAATCAATAAGCCTATATGCACGCAATTTCACCAGATCAAGACAATAGCTAACCATCATTCTGCTACCAAGAAACTGGTGAAGATCAGAGCTTCCGAATCCCCTCTACTTCCACGGACGGAATGATTTCACAGTCACACACGCTTACACACATCACACGCTGGTGGGGCCCATTACACCAACATTCACCCTAAATCACTCTATCCGTGCCCTGTAAAGGAGAAACACCTTCTCATTAACTCTTTATCTAATCTGCCTGTACTTTGAGGTCAATGCGACCAGCTAGTTGCTTGTAGATCTAACGAGAACATTTCATAAAATACACCAATAAATTCAATAAACATGACAAGAAATAACCACCCGAGACAGAAATTCAAACAGATTGTTCATTTATCTAAAATTTGTAGGAAAAACCAATTAAATGCAAATTTCATTTCTCTCATATTTACCTATTCTGTCTAAATGTCAGATCCTAAGTCAGAACCGGTCCTCTGTAGAAGAATTAGAGTCTTCTGTCGTCATGTAGAGTCATCGTCCTCTCCGTCAGCATAGGGACCTCGCATCATCAGCTCGGGAAGAAGTGGCGCTAGACCTCTATAGTCTACTATTATTTATACTAAAATTTACATTCTATAAAGTTACATTTCTTTATTCAGAACGGGTGAATGGCGGAAATAATGTCATCTTGGTACTTTTTCGATATTATGCGAGATTTTCTCACGCATAGATTGTCCCAAATAATGAATAGCAGAATTGAACGTCCATGACTAATTCGATACTTTTACGGATGTCTCTACTAGGTGAATTTGTTTCAATTGTGAGTTCATTACAAGTTCGTATCAACTTTTCCGTCTTCCAGGGGCTTTTGGCAGATGTCCCGGACTTGTCATCATGCTTATGGCTTTTCAGTTCATCAGAGGTGCAAGGTCACAGGCAGAGCGAAGCCTTTCTGTAAATTTCCATCTACTCGAGTGCAGGCTGTAGATGGCAGCCATTTTCGGGTAGGCCACATTGGACAACTTAAGCAAAAATAAACATAAAACAGAATTTCTGCACGGAAATGATTATACAGTGTTAATCCCCTGCTAATACCCTTATGTGTGTGTATTTATCTAGCCATTTGCGACATCAAAAGCCATTATTGCATATTAATTTAAGCGCAAAATACCATAACATCACATAAGCAACATCGTTTTCTGTCAGTTTGCTCACCAACTTAGTTCACTTATTATTGTAGCCATGCAATAGCTTTCCCACGTGTAATTCTCTTGTTAATAAGGTTGATTAGACAACATTCAACAAACTTTTAATACTTAATAATTAATCAGTAGTACTTTTAGTTATAACATGTGAAAATGAAACAGATATTTGGTTTTAAAGTAAAAGCCCTGCTCCATCACCTTAAGTTGTAATTATCCACAAAGTTAATATCAATCCTGGTGAAACACACTGGATTTCCAGTAGCTTAACAACACTACACAAACTACTCCTCTATCGCACAACACACATTTACGTATTACCCTCTAGTTATAGCTTAATACCAGCTGCAAACCAATATTATGTGGGTGGTATTTTCTAACCCTGTCTAGTTGAATCATATTTTGTTGTGGGGATTACTAGTGGGGGATACTAGTGGTACTGCAATTGCAGTCAACTGAAATTTTGGCACTAATGGCAAACAAAGAAGGGGTGGAGTGGTAATGTTCCCACTTGTGCACTGTATGCTTAACTTGGACAACACTGCTACTTGCAAAGCTAACTACTTTGGGAAGTTTATTTACAGCTTCTTTCACAGCAGGAGAATGTAACTGATAACGAAGGAGTACATAAAAGGGTAATCCTGTAGTACTACTTGCTGTACTCCTAAATGCTTTTGTGCATCGACACCATAAGGTTTTTGGTAATGTCTTAAGCTCCATGTTAGAAATTGGGTTGCTGGATGACAGGTGTGTGAGCCACAATCCCTTGCAGGGTGAACCACAAAAAGTTGCTATAATAACCAGCGATTAACCCTGGGTAGCTTGGCACAAAAAGCAGTCAGTCTTAATTTAGATGCAATGGGTTAAGTATTTATGCAACACACAAACAGTGATAACGTGAAAAAACCACACAAGAAAAATCCCAAGCCAATTTAGGAAAATAGAGAACATTTCATTAAATTAGTTGACATCATATTTACAAAAATCCAATCAGTAGAACTAGAGTTATACATTTGTAAAGATTTCACTAAAAATAGCATAAAACGCGTAAAGCGCCAACTATGAATATCTGGTCGTGCTGGACCTGGTCAAAGTCACAAGTTCAGGCCGACCGCAATGAAGCGTAGGTCAGCTACAGTCACCAGGTAACGCCTGCCAAAGTTTCACCTTCTTAAATTTGTGCCAAGTGTCCCGTTTGCGGTGGAGGGGGCCGCAAGGATCAGGGAGAGCATTGTCCGAGGCTTCCAGAATAGCATGAAGAGTAGGCCAGGCATCGCGGATGGGCGTTGCTGGTGCTTCTCGTTGGTCGTCCTCACGAGCAGTCGATGATGTAGCGCGAAGGGTCAGGCTGACAGTGCTTCACCTAGAATTGCGTTGCGGGCATCAAGGTTTTGCTGCGAACGGTCCCATTCGGGGTTACATAGAACTCAAATGGTTGAATACAGCTCTCTGAGCAACACCAAGGGTCCAGGAACCCAGGAGCAACACTCACTTGGAGGACAGGAACTCACTACAGGTGGTTCCAGGCATTGGTGCGTGACGTTGGGCAGCCTTTTATGCCCTTGAGGCTCAGATTAAGAGGTCAGCAGACTATCCCTTGGACTCACTCTGGTAGTCCTAGGTTCAAGATAAAGTAGCAAGTCCTGTTCTTCTTCCCTGGGCAAGAGGGCAGCAAGGCAGAAAGGCAGGAAGTCAGCGAGGCTACAGAAAGTCAGCAGTCCAGCAGAGTGGCAGTCCCTTCAGCAGCATGCATAGCAGTTCTTCATCCTGGCAGAGTATCCACAGGTCCAGAGGTGTACTGAAGAGAGGTGTCTTAGGGTGCCATTTTATACCCTGGTGCCCTAGATCTGGAATGTGGGAGAAGCTTCTAGACAGTGGCTTTGAAGTGCATGGCTTCCTGCCTTCCCTGCCCTGGCTCCAAGTTGGCTGCAGTGACAATGTGGGGTTGTTACTCCTTTTGTGTGAAGATCAGAGCACATGTTATCCAGTTGCAGGCAGGGCTGTGCTTAACTCTGCCCACCCATCCTGGCAGCAGATGGCCCATTCAGGCATAGCTAATCCTACTATTGTGTGACTGTCTGGGGAGAATTCACAAAGGTAAACTGTCAGTTACACCCAGTCATGTGCCCCAAGGCAGGCTACCGGCACAACAGTGCTAAGGGCAGGAATATACCAACTTTCTAAAAGTGGCATTTTTAAGACTGTATTGAAAATTCTGACTTTACCATTAAAGAGAGTTTATCATTACAATTTCATGGATAACAAACACTACATATTGACCTGCTTCCAATTTGATATTTTAGCTTATTAAATGTAAAAAGAAATGCCCAATTTTATCCTATAGTAGAGGTAGGCCTCACAGTAGTGAGAAACAAATGTAGGAGTTTTTCACTACCAGGACATGTAAAACTTAAAGTTGCATGCTCATCTTTTCATTTACACAACAGCCGGCCCTATGGGATACCTAGGGCTGCCTTAGGGGGGTAAACAGCCATTACAACACAGCTGTTACCCCGCAAGTCATTACATCGCATGCGTTACAACGCATGCGATGTAACAACGCGTAGCCATTACTACACATACTATTACATCGCATGTGCTTTTACAACGCATATGATGTAATGACTGTCCAGATAGTTGTGAGGAAACGGAGGCTGTTCCGTTTCCTCACAATGACGTGCACCGCCCCTCAGATGACACTGGAGCCAGGAGAGAGGAGCCGTGAGGAGAGAGAGGTAAGGGGGATTGCGCTTGGGGTGGGGGTTACTTTTTTGGGGTTTAGGGTAGTGTCGAAGTAGTGTTGTAATGTTTGTGTAGTGTTCGGTTGTGTTTTAGGATTTAGGGTAGTGTCGTGGGGTCCTGCAGGGTAGTGTTACAGTGTAGGGACCGGACTGGGGGAAGGTTGTGCTGGAGGTAGTGTTTTAAGGTAGTGCTGTGGTGTGTGTGAAGTGCAGGGTAGTGTTGTTGGGTTTAGGGTAGTGTCAGGGGCTCGTGCTGGGTAGTCTTAATGTAGGGAGCGTACTGGGGGTCAGGGAGGGTTGTGCAGGGGTACTACATTTACTAAATTAGGGTGCAGGGCAGGGTAGTGTCTCTTACATTGCATTCTTTTACCATGATTATAGCTTTACCACGCATGCCTTTGCGTTGTAATGGTATGTGTGGTAAAAGTATGCGATGTAATGGCATGTCGTTGTAATTGCAACGCGTAGTAATACCCGCGTTGTAATGGCATGTGTGGTATTAGTACGCCTTGTAACGAGTCATATTCCCTTAGGGGTGACTTATATATAATAAAAAGAGAGTTTAAGACTTGGCAAGAAAGTTTAAATGCCAAGTCGACATGGCAGTTTAAAACTGCATTCAGGTTGCAGTGGCAGACCTGGGATATGTTTTGAAGTGCTACTTAAGTGGATGGCACACTAGTAGCATTTAATTTACAGGCCCTGGGTTAATGGTATACCACTGTACAAGACACTTACATGTAAATTTAATATGCCAATTGTGAATAAGCCAATGTAACCATGTTTGAGGGGAGGGGGCACAAGCATGTTAGTACTGGTTAACACTGGTAAAGCATACAGAGTCCTAAGGCCAACAAAATAAGTTCAGCAGAAATGGAGAGTAAAAGACGAAACATTTGGGGGTGACCCTGCAGAGAGTGTCGGGTCCAACATAACCCTCCTCCATCCTAAAGCCAGGGGAGACTTGTCAAAACTTTGATGGACTTCCCTGTACAGGCGATAGAACATGGACACTGGCCCTCTACTGGAGAATGCAAGCTCTATGCCCTTCTGAATTCAGTTGGATCCCTCTATCTAGACTATACTGAGCCACTGAACTGACCCATGGGGCACCATTCTCCTGACTCGTAGACCCCATATTTGCAGCACCTAAACTTAATTTGCTCACATATGCATCTCAGTAGGCAGACAGTACCACTATGGCCATCAAAGTGATGCAGCCCATTCCACCCCTTGGATCAGACGTCTGTCCCCAACCTAAGGAAATCTCTGCCCATAAAGCCAGCAACCAAAATAGACCACTGACAGCTGTCAGTGTCAACAATCAGGCCCCAGGCCATCCAGGGGTCTCTGAACTCTGAAGTTTCTCAGAGTGGGGGGCAACAGCCCCAGGTGTTAGGCACTCTTTTTCCACTCTCTCTCCCACCAGTCCAGGTGTGGCAGCCTATGATTGGTCACCCAGCCCAGGGTCGATACCCTGAGGCTGAACAGAGGTCGGGTGCATCCTTCCTCCCTCTGCTTCTCCATCTGGGTTTCTGTACCCTTCGTTTGGGAGTGTTACACCCAGATGTCTGAGCTTCCGCCCCAATCAGCTCCCCTGACACCGGTGGCAGCTCATTCCCCAGAATACGAGTATATGGGTATCTGGAGACTAACTAAGGCCATTCTCTAGGTCACCTCCCCACCCCACTCCAGGAATACAAGGGCCATGGGGCAGAGATAATCCTGCCCCAGAGCCTGGGTTACCATCCACACCCAACCAGTGTACTGCTCTGGGGAAACCAGCCTTTCCACTACCATTGTCTGGCTGACCCAGTGTCCCTCATAGTAGTGATAGGTTTCCAATTCAACTTGACCTGGTGAAATGATGACTCCTACCTTCATCTGAGTTCACTCTCCAACTGAGAGAGATTAGAGTGTGATCTGCTTCCTGCCCCTGTGGACTATCTACCCATAAGGCCATATTGGCCACCCCTGTAGAGATCCCACAAGATGGTGGTTTCTTTTGATACAGAGTCCCTCAGCCTGTATCCTAGCTGAGAATAGTCAAAGCAGTGAGATTGAAAGTGAGGCACCCTGGGCCACCACCCACCAGAACCTCCCCCCTTCTACTCGGAAGGGGCATGGGAACCCTTTCCTTCCGCCTTAGCCTGGGGCTTGTCTGTTTCTCCCTTGACCTTTTCCTCACTCTGCTGGGGGGAACCTGAACCACCCTTCGTGGGGTAACTCCCAGGTACCTTTTTGGACACTCATGCTGATCAAGAGGTCTGCCTCTTCAGCTAGCTTCATTGGCGCAGCTCTGTAAGACAAGTATTGAGCATGTGCTCCCTCAGAATCAGGTTGTACAATCCAACAAAATCCTTCATGTTACTGCCCCTCACACAACTTTTCGCTGCCTTGCTGGCATAATCTAGGAAATCCACCTAGGACTGGTTTGAAAGAGTATGGTGATCCTCTGACAGTACTTCTCAGGGGTTATCCCAAACTTAGCAACAAGTATGGCCTTCATGGAGCATACCTGGTCTGATTCTCTGCTGTTAGTGTAAGAAGTGTATCCCTTCCCACCATAGGCATATGTTTCTACGAGCTACCCGCCCCCCATGCCCTCTGATTCCTCTGGGGCCTTGTGTACCCTGAGTGCAACTTCATAAACAACAAATCACTTGTCTAGATCACCCCTCCCCACATAGTTAGTGTTAGAAATCGGGTCTCTATTTGTCAGAGGTTTGCACCCTGTCCAAGTAGGAACCACATTCCTAGTCAGGGTAAGTCAGATATACAATGTAAATTAACCTGTGCTCACCCTCTAGAAGCTTCGCACAGAGCTGTCAGGCTATACTTAAGAGGCAATGTGTAAAGTATTTGTGCAGCACTTAAATTACAGTAACAGTGACAACACCACAAAAATATTCCTCCCCAGTTTAGAAAAATAGAGAATATTTATCTGACTAAAACAAGACCAAAGGACAAAAATGCAATCAGTAGAAGTCGAGATATGAATTTTTAAAGATCAAATCCCAAAACAGTGCTTAGAAGTTAATAGTGCTAAAAGGTTACTTGAGGTCACACTAGACCGGGGTAACTCCAAAGTTCAGGCTGATCTTGATGGAGTGCAGGCCAGGTACAGGACAAACGCAGGGCCCACTGATGAGGTATCTTGTACAGAGCAATCGTTGAAGGCTTCACTGCATCAGTTACGATCCATGTAGTCGGGTCAATGAGTTGGAGTCGAGCCTCGCAGTCGGTGTCGAAGGATCAGCGCTGCGACATTGTCGAACCTTGCTGTCAGGACCTGTATTGTCATGGAATCGTCACTGCGTTGGTGTCAGAGGGCACTGAGTCGGTTCCGCTCGATGCAAAGGTGCCACTGTGCTGATTTTTACAAAAACAGCTGCAAAACCCACTTCTGAGGCCCAGGAGTGGAGGGAGCACCTCAGGCAAGGTTAGGACTCACAGGTGGCAGAGTCCAGCAGAATCAGAAGAGCTGCAAGAAGCATGTTGAGTCCCTGATACTTCAGAAAACAGGAGGCAAGCCAGCAAGCCCTCTCACTCCCAGGCAAGAATTAACAGGCAGCAGACCAACACAACAGAGCAGGTAGCAAAGTGGCAGTCTCTCCTCCAGGACAGCAATCAGCAGGCTGCAGGCCAACACAGCAATGCAGGTAGCAAAGTGCAAGTCCCTCCTACAGAATAGCAGCTCTTCATCCAGACAAAATGTCCTTGGTTCGAGCAAAGCTCTGATTTGGTGCTGTCATGGGTCCAGTTCTTATACCCAAATGTGCCTTTGAAGAAGCGGAAGTCTTCAAAGAGGCCTTTTAAGATCACAAGGTTCTTGCCTTTCCTGGCCTGGCTCCATACTCACTACAGGGAGGCATGCAGCTGTTGCCAATGTCAGCTCCTCTCCCCCAAATTACCTCAGGAAGGCCCACCAGCCTAGTGGTGGGCCATCAGGATGCAAATGTCGCACCCCAGGTCCCTTTTTGTGACTGTCTAGAGCAGTGCTTTCCAAAGTGTGTGGCGCGACACAGTAGTGTGTCGCCTCCCATCTGTGGGTGTGTCGCGCGCCGATGATGTCTGCAGCCAGATTAGGGGGAATGCTCTTGCAGTCAGATTCAGTGACGCAGTTCGGCGTAGGCGGAGGAAGAAGCAGCGAGAAGTGTTATCCGAGCGTGAGCCCTTGTTCCCTTTGCGACGGTGACCTCTGCTCCCCAGGTAAATGTTCATAATTTTAGGCCCCAGGATGAAATAAAACACCTTTTCAGATGCACGAGCGCGCGGCCTTGTCCCTTTGCGACGGTGACCTGTTCTCCCCAGGTAAATGCTCAAAATTGTCAAACTTTGCTCAAAATTGTCAAACTCTGTTTATGCCCCAGAATGAAATAAAATCCGTATCAGATGCACGAGCGCGCGGCCTTGTCCCTTTGCGACGGTGACCTGTGCTCCCCAGGTAAATGCTCAAAATTGTCAAACTTTGCTCAAAATTGTCAAAGTCTGTTTATGCCCCAGAATGAAATAAAACCCGTATCAGATGCGCGAGCGCGCGGCCTTCTTCCCTTTGTTATGGTGACCTCTGCCACCCAGATTAATTTTGTAAATGTTAAAGCTATGTTCCTGCTGGAGTGTGCTGGTTTACGAGCTGGGGCTTCAGTTTCCTGCAAAGGTTCACTAGGTTTGTTGCTGGTGAATGTCTGCAGGGCACCGGAGTGCATCTCCGAGGCAGATCTGATCCTGTTCACACGAGGGCGGCAAAGGTCATGTAAAGCGCTCCAACACCGTCCTACTGGATAATGCTTGTCCTTTGGTACAGAACAATTAAAATGTGTGTTCTTTTTATACATTAGGCAGCATTACCATCAATGCAGACTTACTTATTACTTTCTGTTCCTCTCCAAACCCCATTTCCAGACGTCTGTGTTCCTATCTAGGATGCTGCAAAATGTTGATCATAAACATGGCTCTACAAGTCAGACATAGAAAAGCAAGTAGACATGCTTACTAAAACTAATGGTCTCCATATTTGGCAAGCACAAATGAGTTGTGATGGGAGAGATATAGGTTAACCTCCTTTGCCGTCTTTGTCGAAAGTAAAATACAGAGATTGATTTGCTTAAACTTCTAATAGTCATTATTATGTTTATGTGAACAAGCTCACTTCCACTCACACGATTATTTTTTAGTTCCATCTCAAACATATACTTTGAACCTTTATGAATTTTAAACGGATCTAAAACACTATGTAATGAAAGTTCATCTAAAGTTATGGAAATCATTGCTAGATTCAGTTTTCTACTGCTGTAAGTCCTACTTGTCAATAGACTGGATTTACAGATATATTCATAGACGAGGCACTGGTATATTAAAGGAGTTTCATTTAATTCCTTGGATATTCTGTTTTTTTTTCCTTCTCTGAGTAAGCTATGGCGCAGAAAGCTCAACATCTTTCTGAATAATTTATTAATGTCTGTAGATTCATCCTGCATCAGAATGACAAAATGTAACCATATTCTGCTTACTTGAAACTGTGATGTTATGATTCACCTTGACTGTTGTTTAGTTTAGGTGGCTTGCTGAATCAGGGCAGTCTGTTACAAGAAGTTGCTGATCTTCCCTCCAGGGGTGGTTGATGAAAAATGATGTGGAAATGGTTGTAAGCATGTGATATGGTGGCTTTTAATTTTACACGAGTAGCCATATTGTTAATTATTCCCGCAAACTGCCTGCATAAGAGGCAGCAGTTTCTCTCCGGTCTTTGTTTAGTAACACTGAATAGGCTTCTCTCACTCCCTCAATATTGTTCCAGCCATTCCGTTCCAAATGTGACTTTTCGTAAGTTTTATCACTTTCTGTTCAGTACCTATGATTATTTTGTGACGCATATTTGAGAGCTTCTAACCTGCCTGACTGCATTCTGCTCCTTCCATATCTTTGAAAGCAGTTTGTGATGTATCCAATCTACTTTTCTAGCCTGTTCGCTCCATGGCTAATAGTCCACCCAATCACTCATACTGCTGCATTGTCTTTATTGTAATTCTGTTGTTGACTGGTCTAGTTTTGCTTTTATGGGGTCCACTTACTTTACTGTGCCTCCGCTCCACCGATTCCCATGTTTCCCTTACCTTCCCACCTTTGGGTAGAGATTAATATGCCTTGGTATGCTAAACCTGACACAGGGACGCCAGGTTGTTGTGTATCTTCTCGTCCTTTTTTGCACAGACATGTGCCATGGTGACACAACTGACAGAAAAGCAGGAATGTTGTTGATAAATACATCGCTTAACATTTGAAAATGCTTTTAAAATAGAATGTTACAAAGCTTTGGGGATTTGTCAAATTAATATAGTTGTTTTTTTGTTTGTTCTGCTACTCAAAATCACGAGAAGGGGGGGTATGATTTTAATTTAGAAGCCACTTCTGATGGATAATTCTAAACATATATTTATTAGCTTGTTAATATCCCTCAGGGGCCAGACAGGACCTGGAAACTTTTCATAACAAGGCTCCTGTGCGCCTCTATGTTGCGTGGTGCGGCTTATAGTAGACTTTGTGCCACCCCAGCAGTGATAGAGTGGAGCCACATATAAGCGCCACCACTGTAGGCCGACGTCAGTTCCTTTCTTTCTTCTCATTGGAATGTGGTTCTGGAGCTCCGCTCCCCCTTTTGTCAGCCTTTGACTCCTACAATGAAATTCAGTGTGCAAGGGACCAGTGTCTTCTCCTAAAACAACAGGTTTCCAACCATGCTGTGAGTGCAGAAAACATATGAGGCTCCATTGTCTTTTTTGCTCCCACTCTGGCCGGGGCTTGCTGCCATCCATTTGTAGCCCTGGACCTCTTGGATTGATGCACGGTGTTCTCAGCTGCGAGGGGCTATTACAGTCCTCCCAATAATGTCACTACGGTAGCATTACACAGAGTCAGCCATCTATAGTACACAGCATCCTATGACTACTCAGTTATTTGTGCACTAAAGTGAGCCTTACTATATGCTGGATTGAGATGTTTGTGTATATAACTGTAAAACTAGAGTTGGTCAGTTAGCCATCAAGGTAGTGTTGCGCTCTGGTTCTTTGTACGTTCCGAAAGTCACGTTTCAAGCAAGCTGTGTTTTTTTTGCTGTTAAGTAAATGCTTTGTTTATATTTCTAACTTTCAAAATTGGTTGAGATTCCAGCTCTGTGTTTACTGCTTACTCTTCCAGTGTAAATTCTTTGTCATATAGCTGGGTCTGAACTGAGGTGGCACAGTGAGCTAAAGAATGATTATGGATTAAACCCAGATCTGTGACTGGGGGTCAGTGTCTGCAAAGTTTCAGCGTTCCGCCCATCATCTTCTTGTGTTTACTTCGTTGTTTTCTAGTCCAATCTTAAGTCTTTTGATATGATTGACTAGATCAGAACTAGATTATTGAAAGATAACACAGCTCGGGCAACCGTTTGATTTCCTAACCATTTTTGAGGTTTCAGAAACGTGGTTCTCCAACTTAATTAGAACTTCCCATGGGCAATGTTGGCGTGGCTCTTCCACCTTCAATGTCATGTTTTCCACGTGTAAGCAAGGCGTAAGAATGTTAAACTCCGTGTCTCATGTTCTTCCTATCTCTAGATTTCCACATTTCTTCATATTCCCGGAAGGCAAACAGAAGCTCCAAATGGATAAGTTTATAATTAGGAAGCGAAAAGCTGGTGAAGATGGCGTTTGCGAAGAACAACATGTAGCAGCTATTGCACAAAGTACCCAAGAATCAACTGAGCGGTCTGTCTCAGCACGTAAGAAGTGTAAAGGGAAAATCTCCAATCCTCGTTTATATAACAAAGCTTATATGAAACTGGGGTTCACATTTTCTGGTAATGAAAACCATCCTTGCCCCCAGTGTTTAGTTTGTGGGGAAATACTTGCAAATGAAAGTATGGTACCAAATAAGTTAAAACGACATTTTACCACAAAACACAGCCATTTGTCAGAAAAACCAGAAGAATACTTTATTGAGCTTTCTAAATCTACAAGGAAGCAGTCGGCATCATTCACAAAGAGAATGAAGACCTCAGAGAAAGCTCAAAAGGCAAGTTACTTGGTTGCTCAAATAATTGCCAAAAACAAGGAACCACACACTGTTGCCGAAACCACCATAAGGCAATCTTGCTGTGCTATTGTTCGAACAATGTTTGGGGCAGAATTTGAGATAGAAGTTAATAAAATCCCTTTGGCAGATAACACAATTGGAAGACGTATTCAAGACATGTCTGCTAACGTTAAGTTACAAATGAAGGATATTTTCGAAGACGATAATATGGTCTTTACATTGCAATTAGACGAATCTACGGATGTCAGTGGGTTAGCTCAATTACTGGTTTTTATACGTTTCATTTATAGTGACAGAATTATTGAGCAATTCCTGTGTTGCCTAGAACTTCCCTTGAGAACTAGAGGTGAGGATATATTTACATCTTTAGATTGCTTCATGAAGGAAAATAATTTGCGCTGGTTAAATTGTGTCGGGATATGCACGGATGGTGCACCCTCAATGGTTGGCTCAACAAAAGGTTTTATAGCTTTAGCAAAGAAAGAAAATGCAAATATCATATTTACTCATTGCTTTTTACATCGTGAGGCACTAGTCGCGCAAACCATTGGAAATGAATTACGAAAAGTTATGGACAAAGTGATTCAAATGGTCAATTACATTAAAAGCAGACCTCTTAAATCACGAATATTTGCTCATATTTGTGAACAAATGGGGGCAAGGTTTAAAAAGCTCCTACTGCACACAGACGTTCGTTGGCTCTCAAGAGGTCGCGTGCTTTGTCGTGTATACGAATTGCGGGAAATGATGCTGAAGCTTTTTGAGGAAAATCAGCAACACGAATTCTGCGATCTAATTCAAGACAAACTTTGGTGCACAAAATTGGCATATCTTGCTGACATATTTGAACATTTGAATAAAATTAACACTAGTATGCAAGGAATAGGAGAAAATATCTTAACAGCAGTAGATAAAATTTGTGCTTTCAGAGACAAAATAAAAATTTGGGAAAGGAAAGTGAAAGAAGGCAGTTTTGAAATGTTTTCCAAAACTGACGAGTGCCAGCTGAAAAATGAGATCAGCCCGCTGATTGTTGACCATTTAACATTGCTCGGAGAGAAAGTTTCTCATTACTTTCCAAATGTTGAAATCCAAGACTATGATTGGATCAGAAATCCATTTCTTGCAACTGGGAACTTTTCATTAACTGAAGAAGAAGAATTAGCTGAAATAAAAAATGATCGGAGTATGTTCATGATGCATGCAGAGGGTGATTTAGACAGCTTTTGGATTCGTGTTACAAAAATGCATCCAAACATAGGTAGAAAAGCGTTAAATATTCTCTTGCAGTTTTCTACTACATACATTTGTGAAGTATCCTTTTCAACGATGACAAACTTAAAGACACTGAAACGTGGGTGCTTGAAAATGCTTGATGATGAAATGCGAGTGTCTTTATCAAATATTCAACCAAATATTGACCAGCTGTGTTCATCCTATCAGCCTCATATTTCTCATTAAAATAGTAAAACAAGTGCTGTTGGTTTTTATTCAAATTTTATAATTCTTGTGCTATGAGAGACAAAAGAGCAATTTGGAAAAGCAAAGCGCAAGGAGGGAATTTTGAAAGGTTTTCCAAAACTGCTAAGTGCCTGCTGAAATGTGATATCAGCCCCCTGATTGTTGACCATTTAACATTGCTCGGAGAGAACCCTCCTCATTACTTACCAAATGTGTGTTATATTACAAATCTTATTTTTTCTTTTAAAAATCAGTTCAGTTCAGTTTAAAAATCAATGAATGGTTTTCGTGAGATATGTTGTGTCCCCATACATTTTGATATCGTTACAATTTATATGGCATGTAAGTATTTGTCCTTATGTCTTATATCCGGTTAATTTTACCTCAAAGTACTGAATGGAAAAACATATCACTTGTCTTATTTTCTGTTGCCATTTGGCACGCTGCAATGAGGAAAGCGGTCCCACCTGAGTTCAATGCGCAGAGACCGGCTGATAGGTTGAATGATAGTTTTACCACTCACAATTCCCCCTTCCTGAACGGATTTTTGTATAACTCATATTCAGCAAGGCAACAGGTGGACTTTGTGCATCGTTGAAAGGGTTGGCAGTGCGTGCACCCCCCCCCCCCTCCCTTTTTGTGCCCTAAATAACTGGGGCATGTGTCAATGTGTGCATGATTATATTCTTGTTTCAGGCCCAAACCTAACCTTCCTTACAACCAGTTTTGCCAGTCACTGTCTTTGTTAGAACAGATTCACAATTGTTTTATTAACCTTCCTGCTTTCTCAAATTTGCTTGGAAATGCACCATTTGGCCACTAATTTGTCAAAATTTTCTCGGGGGGAGAACCCCCCCGGACCCCCCTGAGGTGGTTTGGGCTCGCTCGCTGCGCTCGCGTTACCGTGTCCCTAGTTGAAGATTCTCTAAAAGGTGTGTCACCACCATGAAAAGTTTGGAAAGCTGTGGTCTAGAGGGTATGCCCAAAGGTCAGCTGTCACCCAGCCCAGATGTGTATTCAGAGACAGGAAGAGGCAGAGAATGGTTAAAGCAAGGAAATGCCAACTTTCTCAAAGTGGCATTTTCAGACTTACAATTTAAAATTTGACTGCACCATAAGTTGTGATTTTAAATTGTGAGTCCATAGACATCAAACTCAAAATCTCTATCTTTTCCCATTGGAAATAACACTTAAAAGATGTTTTAAGGCAATCCCAATGTTAACCTATGGGAGAGATAGGCCATGCAGTAGTGGAAAATGAAATTTAGCAGTTTTTCATTACCAGGTCATGGAAAACTTAACATGACATGCCCAATCTTTTAATAACACAACACCCTGCCCTGTGGGCTACCTAGGGCCTACCTTAAGGGTGACTTATATGTAATAAAAGGGGAGTTTAAGACTTGGCAAGTAGGTTAACTTGCCAGGTCGAAATGGCAGTTTAAACTCCACATACCGGCTCTTCAGTGGCAGTCCTGAGACATGGTTATAGTCCACTGTGGCAGGCCTGAGACATGATTAATGGCTACTGAAGTGGGTGGCACAATCAGTGCTGCAAGCCCACTAGTAGCATTTAATTCTCAGGCCCTGGGCACATATAGTGCACTTTACTAGGGGCTTATAAGTAAATGTAATATTCCAATTGCGGACTAGCCAATGTTACCATGTTTTCTTAGTACAGAGCATATGTACTTCAGCATTGGTTATCAGTGGTAAAGTGCCTAGAATCCTAAAGCTAGCAAAAATGAAGTCAGCAAAACAGGAGGTCAGAAGGCAAAAAGTCAGGGGTAAACATACCAAGGATGCCAGGTCTAACAGTTAGGCTCCAGCTTGCGTGGTATGTGGACTCTCACCTCTCCAGGGGACACTGTTGGTGCACTGCCACCATCACTGTTCGGTCCTGCGTGTAGCCTTGCCTTTAGCTCCAGCTCCCTCATGTTTTTCTTGTGCTCCAACAGTAGTTAATTTTCAGCGAGGACCTTCTCAGCCTTCTCCTCTGCCAAGGCCCTCTCAAATTCAGCCTTCTCCTTATCAGCCATGGCTTCTTCCCTGGCTAAGTCCCGCTCAGCCTTCTTCTCATCCTCCACTTTTAATTTGTCCAGCTAAGCTTGAGCTTCTTACCACCCTCTTCTCCTCCAAGTCCTCTGGTTACCCCCTTGAAAGACACACTATTCCCTGCCCCATCATGGGCATACTGGTTCCTCTCTGGGGGGCAGCGGGGCCCTTCCTGCAGCTCTGGGTCCCTCTCTGGGTCCTGGTCCTCGTCCATACTCAAATCATGATCCCCTCAGTGTCATCATCCACTGTTGTTGGCTGCAGCTTCTTGACTTCCTCAAAGGCCTGGAGGGCTATCTGTAGATCCACCTTGGAAGTTTTCCTAACCTCTCCCCTTGCAGAGCCTTTGCAGCTCAGGCCTAGTGAGGATGTCAACATTAATCACCTCTATCTTCATTGTAGTAGAAGAGGGCAGGGTTATTTAGAAAAAGAAAATCAGCCAATGGAGATTAAGGAGATTTTAAAAAGGCCTGAGTTGGTATCAAATTGTTTACCTGGGATTTTGTGTTACACAAATCACTGTGTGGTACTGCACAAACACAAGTCTTGATCCACACTGCTGAACACCAATGTTAGAAATTGGGTTGTTAGTTGACTGGTTGTGAGACGTGGTCAAGCAACAGCCACAGTCCCATACAAACTGAACCACAAAAAGTCTCTAAATAAACCTGTGCTAAACTATGGATAGCTTAGCACAAGAATCAGTCAGGCTTAGCTCAGACGCAAAGTATTTCTACAGCACACAAGCAGAAATAAAGTGAAAACACCACACAAGAAAAATCCCAACCTAATTTAGAAAAATAGAGTACATTTTAATAAACTATTTGACACCAAAACAACAAAACCCCACATCTATGAATTTTCAAAGATTTTAGTAATAGTAGCGCCAAAAAGCAAACAGCGCCGGATATCTGGTTGTACTCGACGAGTCAAAGTTACAAATTCAGGCCGACAGTAATCAAGCACAAGTCGGCCACAGTCATCCGGTTAGATCTGCTGAAGTTTTAACTTCTTAAATTTGTGCCAAGAGACCCGTTCGCGGTGGACGGGGCCGCGACGAGCAGGGAAAGCATCTCAGGAGGCATTCGGAGTAGCACATATGTACAATGAGGGAAGGTAGGCAACTTAATAACCCTTTGAAGCCTGGGTATCTGTGATATGTGAAGTAAAAAATGCTATAAAGGAGGAATTATTTCAAAGAAGGTCATTTCAGACTGACCTATTCAAATAGTATTATTCTCAAAAACCCGACATCAAAATTGGAACAAGCAGCACAAAACAGCAGAAAAGGGAAAACAGGCATACACAAAATCATATGCGGAAGTAATATTTTTAAATGGAAAACACAAAAATAAGATCAAGGGGACATCCGAAACAAAGAACAAAGAAAACCCTACATACATTAGTCACGCTACTTAAATCACAAATGTTTTGGTTCATAGTTCATAGACTAGTGCATGTTAAAACTACTCTCATAGCAACTGAGCGAAAATCCATAAATTATCTCCAACAGATAAGGATCCAATCTGTTGCAATTGAGAGGTGGAACAGCTTTGACCTTTCGGTCTCATAAGTCATGTGTACTCAAGACCATACTCAGAACCCAAGATGTTAACAGGGTTTAGTAGGACCCAACTAGATAAATACTGTTAAAATATTTATAACAAAGGAAAAAGAAAAATTTAGATGATTAAAGTATGCCTGTTCTATTTAAAGTGGGCTGTGTATTCAAGTGCAATACACAGGTGTTATATTGCAAAACCAATCACTGAAGTGTGCAAATAATATTATTCTCAAAAACCCGTCTTATCTTGGTTTTTAAGTTTTGTTCTTTTACTATTAAGAACTCCGTCGTCAACACGAGTGGCACACTACACTGATTGATTTTGCAATATAACAGTTGTGTATTTCACTTGAATACATGGTCACCTTTAAATAAAACAGGTGCACCTTAATAATTAAATTATTTTCTTTAGATTAAAATGGATGAAAATAATACTGCCAGAGCATATGACACATGATGGCTTTTTTGCTGCATATTTAAGATAACCTTGCTGAATAATTTGGCCCATCATGCTGCATAAGGCTAATAGCCCTAACAATGTTAACTCTCTGCAGAGTATTTTGGGGTCTGTCGTGAGGATGACGATATCTACGATATATGTGTTTTTTTGCACCAGTGCTTTTTAATTGCAATAAAATCACTAAAACTTATAAGTATTCTGGCAGGCTGTATAATAGACCTATATATATATATATATATATATATATAAAAAAAAACTCCCTTGTTTTCATGGAAACGTACTGCCAGGCCCAACTCGCGTCAAGGAGCCTGTGGTGCAGTTTACTTTACCCACCTTGACATGAGTAATTAATCAAATCTTCAGTCACATAGAATAAAACTACTACGTATTCTTTCATATGCAAGGGATGAATGTAAAGCAAGCACAGGAGTGCGAGCTAACTTTGCATTGTTTCTACTTCTTCCTTGTCCCTTGGATAATTTATCTTTTTTGTCAGCATAACAATACACATTTTTGGCTCATGTGTAACTGTTGATTGAGTCAGATTTTGTAAATTACCTTTCTAAAACTGTGCCTTTGATAGTGTAATCCATCACTGCTGCCTTCTGACCTCAGCCGCCACACTTGGTAAAATCTGGATTCATCCTCAAGCAATGTCTGTAACTCTTTATGACATTTTAAATCGCTGATATCTCTCTGCAAGGAGCCACATGAAACCGACCAGCTGATATGGTTTGGCTGTATGATTCGAACATCATCAAAGTGCAATGATAACATGTAATTTGAAAAGCAACATGGGATTTTTTTTTATCACACTGGTAACATCAAACTCTAGGTTGATCTCTTGTAGGCTTTCGAAAATGGATGCCATAGTTTGAGCCAATGTACAGCTGTAATAACTAACTTCCTTCACTTAACTGATCGCCTTACCAATCGTGTTACCCATGTTGACATATAGTAAGGCTAGAAAGGCCAGTTTATAATAATAAAAAAAATAATAAAGAAAAATTTGGAAAGTGCATGGCTACACTAGCTAGTGTGTCCCCGTGCTGCAACAAGAGCCCAATTATGCAATTAAGATTGACTCCGATGATTCCAGTCGGAGCTCTATCGGAAGTTTGTTCCAGTATGAAGCGGAAAGAGCGCCCGCCCATCCTAGCTCTTCTGATGGTCAGAATGCTCACCTGACCCGTCCCACTTGATCTTAAACACTGCATGGAGACATGAGGGGTAAGAAGATTATGCAGATAGGGGGGGCCTTTTTCTGCAGAATGCGGTGACTAATGCACATAGCTTTAAAAAGAACACGTTCCCTCACTGGTAGCCAATGCAGTTTAGTGAGTGAAACGGTATGTGCAAAGGGTTGTAACTGAAAAAACACGTATGAATATGTTTTTTCTTGGCTGCGGTGCGACCAGGAATTGGGAAATCAGTTAACTAGGATGTCATTATAGGTTGAGGGCTAAAGTTCGATCCCTGTGCAAGCAGGAGTTTGCACGCAGATCAGAACTATGAGTTGTGTGATAAATATCACACCCTCGCCAGTGCTTTAAATGGGCCGGTACTCACCGGTACTGAGTACCGGCACTTCTTAGATTTTTCCCTCGGAGTACCGGCACTTCTCTACTTCAGAGGAGAGTACCGGTACTCATGATAAAGTAGGCTCATTGGATCTGCTGGTGAGCAGGAGTGGAATGTGTCTCTGGCAGCCAAGGCACCGTTTCTGCAGCCCCGACCTGAGCCCCAGCTGAGCTATTCAGCAGGGCTCATGTGAATAATGTCCGGGTGCTCGCCATCACGCTGTGCTTGACAAAGCAGGGTCCCTTCAGGCCCTGTACTGTCAATCACATTCTCACTATCATGTGCGTTCGTGCAAGCACAGGAATCATGGCAGTCCCCTAGCAGTGGCAACCAGGCTAAGGCCAGTCCGGTCCTGGTGGCAATTAAAAATGCCATGGTAGGTGACGAGAAAAGATGGCTTTCATCTACCTGAATCTTTTGTGTGTCTACTAAGTTTGTGTGTATGCCTGTTTTTGTACGAAAAAGTGAAAGAAAGAGAGAATCAAGACACTCTCAGGAGGTATTTTAAAGAAAATCTGTGGCACATTGTACATGTCTGCTCTGCCACAAAGATTCATAAATAACATAAAAGGGAGGGTTGGTGGGTGGTTGAGTGGATGAGTGAGTGGATGGATGAGTAAGCATGGGTGGATGTATAGATGGATGGATGGATGATTGAAAGCTTGCATGGGTGAAAGAAGGTGGTTGATTGGATAAAGGGCGGATGGTGAGTGGATAAGTGAAAGTTTGGATGGATGAATCAAAGGTAGGGAGGATGGATGAAAGGGTGGATGATGGATGAGTGAAAGGAGGGATTGAGTGAAAGGGTGGATGGAATAAAGGAGTGAAAGGGTTAATGGATGGATGAGGGAAAGAATTGATGGATGAGCGAAAGGATGAATGGTTAGGTTTGAAGATGGATGGATTGATAGGTTTGGATATGAACGTTGGATAGACGGAATGGTGAAAAACTGAATGATTGATGAAAGACTGAATAGACGATAGAATGTAAAGGTTAAATGGTGGACATAAGCAGGTAAATGGTAGGATGAAAGAATGAATGGATAGATTGATGGAAGAGACAAGAGATATCTTCTGGGGAGGGTCATGATGAGTTGCTTCATTTGCTTGGTGCCATAAGAGCTTTGGTGCGACGTGGGGGTATTTTCAGTTTCTTCCTACTCGCGTGCTCAAAAATATATAGTATTGTGCCAAACGGCAATTAACAGTATGACATTAAGAAGGTGCAACTATGGCAAAAAAAGGAAATGTTAACATATTATTGCATTTCTCTTTCATTTTGTGTAATGAGTTAACCTGCTTTGTTTATATAATCACATTTCTCATGTGTTTTGGTATATGCTGCAACTAATATAGAAGTTGTTAAGTAACATCATGGCTTGGCCTTAGCCCCGCCCCTAGCCCCGCCTCCTCACTATACCTCTAGCTCATTTTAATGAGTACCTGCACTTATTTTTTCCCATTTAAAGCACTGACCCTCGCAGTTTTCTGCTTATAGAATTCGTCAGTTCAAACATGTGTAATTGGGTATTAAATACCGATTCTGCATGCTTTGCCTCATTTCCAAGTTGAAAATTGTAAATAGGAGTTATTTATCGTAAATACCTCACTCGCAGGTGGAATAAATACGTAATGCCTAACTTGTCACGAGGTCCTAAGACTTCCTTCAAAATAGGCCATGATCTTACTGTAAGAATTTTGGATGTATGTCATTACATCGCATAGTAATACCACGCATGCCATTGCAACGCGGGTATTACTACGCGATATCAATGACATCACATGCCATTACATTATTGCAAACTATTACAACGAATATGCCTTTACCACGCATGCCATTACAACGCAAAGGCATGCGTGGTAAAGCTATATTCGTGGTTAGTTTGCAAGGTAAGTGACTACCCTACCCCTACACAACCCTCCCCCGCCCCCCAGTCCTCTCCCTACAATTACATTACACTACCCTACATAACCCCCCGACACTACCCTAAAACACAACACACGCACACTACAGCACTACCCTAATCCCCAACGCACTTCACTACTCAAACTCTACTACACTACCCTAAACCACTACACTACACAAACTCTACAACATTACCCTAAACCCTAAAACACTACTACAGTACCCTAAAACACTACACTACGCAAACACTACTACACTACCCTAAACCCTAAAACACTACACTACCCTAAACCCTAAAACACTACACTACACAAACACTACCCTAAACCGTAAAACGCTACACAAACACTACTACTCTACCCTAAACCCTAAAAAGCTACACTATACTTTACCCCTAAAATACTACACTACACAAACACTAATACACTACCCTAAACCCTAAAACACTACCCTAAACCCTACAACACTACATAATCACTACACTACCCTAAACCCTAAAACACTACACTACGCAAACACTACCACTCTACCCAAAACCCTAAAAAACTGCACTAGCCTAAACCCTAAAACACTACACTACACAAACACTGCTACACTGCTACACTACCCTAAACCCTAAAACACTAAATCACTACACTACACAAACTCTACAACACTACCCTAAACCCTAAATCACTACAACACTACCCTAAACCCTGATACACAACATTACACTACAAAAACACACTAAAACGTTTAAAAAAACCACACAGAACACTACTTTTACTCTACCCTAAACTCAAAAAATTAACCCCCACCCCAAGCGCATACCCCTAACCTCACTCCTCTCCGGCGTCGCTGTCGGATCCTGCTTCCTCCTTCCTGCTTGCTTCACGTCGTTGTGAGGAAACAACCTGAGTTTCCTCACAACGACTTGGATAGCCGCCGCCGCCACATTACATCGCATGCGTTGTAAAAGCGCATGCGATGTAATGGTATGAGTGGTTTTACCACGCATTGTAACATCGCATGCGTTGTAACGCATGCAATGTAATAGCAACGCGTGGTAAACCCGCGTTGTAATGGCTGTTCCCCAAGTTCTTCATCTCCATAGTCAGTTTCCAGTTGTTGTGGTGCACTCTGAATTTTTCACATAGAATTACAAAACTGTTCATTGCCACAAGCTCTCTGATATAATGGTGTGCTTCTCATGGCTGCCCCCACTGCTGTGTACTGGCCCGGCTGCCTGACAGGGAAGCATTTGACTACTTTCAAACTCATTGTGAGGCAACAGTAATGCACAACTCACCTTGCATAGTGCATCTGGGTCCAATATGGACTTGTGAGACATAATGTTTTCCCACAGTTCAAAAGCATTACAACGGAGCTTAAGTATGATGCCTGCCAAGACCACTGATGGGATGTCATTAAAGGCATATCAAGATGTATGCATCTTGAGGAGATTATAAATAAAATTTGGATTGTGGGAATGGTGGCAGGGATTTTGATAAAATCCATCTCTTATATATAACTTGGCCTGTAGGAATCAAACTTTAATAGAAGATTGGAATGTTGGGAGCTCACTTGACAATAATGGAGTGCTCCTGGCTTCTAATGGCCGTTAATTGCCTGGAGCTCCAACATTCCAATGTTGTTGTTCACAAAGGACTAACGGAGCCCAGGGATTTTAATCCCCTCAGGCTCCGTGAGGCCGTTGTTTTATTTGATAGCACATTCTGCCCTTTAGTGGCGTAATGTTCTAATAGCCTTATAGCCATCCGTAGCTGGGCTGTACTGGCATTAAAGTCCCGCTCCCCTGTTAGAAGGCTGAAGTGGGCCTTTAATGGCCGATAAAGCCAGCTACAGTGGGCTATCAAGCTTTAGTAGAACATTGGAATGTGGAGCACTCCATTAAATACTATGGAGTGTTCTGTGCTTCTCCGGGCCGGTAAAAGCCCGCAGAGCAACATTCCAATATTGTTTGAACAAAGCCCAGAGCCGGAGGGAATTTCATTCCCCTTGGGCTCCGAGATGCCTTTGTTTTATTTGTTAGAACATTCTGCCCTCTAGTGGCAGAATGTTCTAATTGCCTTATAGCCCTTCATAGCTGGGCTATACCGGCCATTAAAGTCCTGCTCCGTTATTAAAGGCCCTCACCTTCGGCTCGGGCCTTTAACGCTGGAGCGGGCCTTTAATGGCTGGTATAGCCCGCTACGGCGGGCTATAATGCTATTTTAAACCATTGGAATGTTGAGAGCTCCATTGAACAGAATGGAGTAGCTGTGGGCTTATAATGTCTGGTATAAGTCTGGAGCTTCAACATTCCAATGTTGTTCTCCATGTTTCTCCCTTTTTAATTTAGAACATTTCACCCTTAATGGGTGGAATGTTCTAATAGTCTTATAGCTTCTGCCAAGAACTCTAGTCACCTCCTCACTGTCTACTATACCATATACTTATAGATGCCTCAATAAATAAACAAAAATAAGGCTGCCCTCAGCTACATTGTATTTTTACCTAAACGGGAATCTAGGAAGATGTTAGTGGTGCCAGGAATTATCCAAGAACAGGAAAATATGACACAAAGTAAAATGTAGTGTGAGGAATCTGTTTCAGGGATAGGATTAGGATCATCTACAATAGAAATGCTAGTTTTCATTTTAAAACCCTATGTTTGATTTACCAAGACTTGAGAACTATACTGGAGGAGAGTAAATATGATGTCCTCGGTTGCTCCACTAGACAAATACATGCATGGCTGCCAGAAGAACACTGGAAGCTTTGTTCCTACCTTTGTCTGTATATTTCAACTCCAGAAGCTCTTTCTAAGATATGGAAGAAACTTTTCTGGTGTGGTCTACATAGATATTTGAACTAACTTTTCTGTGGACACCTGCCTTCCTAGCCCTGAAGAACATTAAGTTCATGAATACTGAGAAAGCAAATGGCCAGAGAGGCCCACCAACCAGTTCCAGAATTCCAATTTACACAGGTGCTGCTTGGAAGACTCTGGTAGACCTACATCTGTGCAAGGAGGCCGAACAACTGATTAAAGAGATAAAGGACCCTGTAGGCTATTTTAGAAAAAGCCATCTTGAAAACACCTTTATGAAGTTCATCTTGGATTAAACGCTTTAATTTGTAAAACATGTATAATTTGTGGGACATATTCTCCTGAAGTAGTGCTTGTTCCAGAAGACTGGGGTAAAGCAGGAACCTTATTCCAGCCAAGATGAAACCTTGTTGGATAGTTGCACTCGTTCTGCTATAGACTTTTGGTTTTCTAAAGAAGCTTTTTAGCAGGCTCTCCTGCAAAGTCACACCAATTTTACAGAGCAATTAATGGATACCCCGGTCCCAGTGAACCTGTTTGAGCGCTAAAAAATAGCAAAGTATGAATGTGAAAATCGTGATCAGTACCAATCGATGTATCTGATCCAGATGTGAATGTGTGCCTACCATGCTCACTTAGTTCCCTTGTCCTACTCCAGACTATTTTAGTCTTCGAGCGAGCGTTTATAAAAAAGAACCCTCCAGGATTGTTCTGTTGAATTGTACATGCTTCTAAAACATTTTCAAGTGGAAGGTATAAATCTTAACTTAGCTCAACCACCGACTTCCGTCAGCTTCGAGGTCAGCCTTTCGAGCCATATTGGGTCCCTAGTGGATATGTGTAGAAGACGAGGACTTTGTGGATTATATTTCCAATTTTACATTGACTCTCAATGAATCAGTTTTTGTGTTTACCTTCATTTGGGCATATTGCTTTATTTCTGCACTTCATTTCTGGTTAGCTAATTATCTGTTTTGGTGTGGAACATACAGTCTTTATTTTTTATTGTATTCATTTTATTTGGAATTCAGATTTTATTACAGCTCTCATCATAAATGTACATGCACTTCATGCAAAAAAGGAAACAATTAAATTAGGAAGGGAGATTACTGGGAACTAATTAAACACATTGGGAAATATTGAAAAAGTCTCGTTTTGATTAGATTATTTCCTAGTCAAAATGACTAGAAAAAAATACATCATAAAGAAAGGGTTTCTTCAGATTTGCACAATTTTGGTAGTGGTTCCCTGAATATTAGTGATCTGATATTCCATTAAATACTCCTTATTTATTTCCCTCATGCAGTGAAAAACGGGGTCGATTTGGCCTTTCAATTTCTAACAGGAATATTTCTGCCAATAATAATGGTGTACAGTGCTAATTTATGCTGATGTTGACCACGAAAGTATACGTATGGATTAGGTGCTATAGCACAATTTAGAAGACTACCAAGTATATGGAAAATACTAAATCAGTATTCTTACAATACTGGGGGAGAGGAATTGGCCTTACGGCTAGGACGGTCGACCTCAAATCTGGGGAACCGGGTTTGAGTCTGTCACACTTCGGGCACCACATTGAAATATACAAAAAAGCAATGAGTGGAATGCTTGAATTAATGTCAGCCACTGGTAATTACTTGGACAACATCCCAGACCATCAATAGTTTGCTCATCATGCCACCTTTAGTTTGGACCCCTCAATATACAAATCAGTCTTGACCTTGCTCCAATAGGTGCAGTCCTGCCTGAACTGACAGGCCAGGACCTCCCTGAACTGGAAGGTGGGCATTTGTCTTGAGTAGCATGGTGTGCCTAAAAGGATGGACGACAATACTGCCCGAGTGATTGCCAGTGGTTGAGAATAAGTCAAGTATTCCATTCATCGCCTTGCTGTTGTTGTTGCAGTTTGTGCCCTAAGTGCGACTGGTATGACCAGACGTTGATTCAGTGCTCACTGTGCCACAGGACTCAAGTTATACCTCTCTGATGAGACTTATGTCGGTCAAAGCTGGTCTGGGGTTGCTTGTGGTCCCTTATGGAGGGGGCCTCACCTGGCAGTTCAGGATGGATTGTTATGAAGAGGCTCAAGATCGGTACTGATTTGCAGAAGGCAGGCCTTTGTCTAGAGTAGCATGGTGGGTGAAAAATTGAGACATGAATTTGTAAATCATTAACTGCAATATAGTGCTTTAAAGTCTATAGTGCTTAAGGGTTACCTGAGGTCGCGCTGGCCTGGGGAAAATTTAAAGTTTAGAGCCAACCAGGATGGAGGGCAGCCCGGCTACAGGACTTATGCAGGGCCCACTTTTGCAAGTGAAGCTTCCCCTCCTGGAGAGTCTTTAGAATATGCCTGCAGTATCGAGGCAGCTTCCGCAGTCTTAATTGGTTTCAAAATTGGCCAGTATCAGTAGCATCAGTATCAGTAGCATCCTGTAGTCTGGAGGGCTCCTCCACCTTCTCATTGTCATGGTCTAAATCCACCCCAGGGCAGACTTTACTGCAAATTGCGGGCTCCGTTAGCTGCACAGCTGATGTTAACTAGAGGCGGCGCCATGTAAGCACTTGAGTTGTTTACCCGAAAAAGTAGTAGTCCCAGGGCCTGTTTCACCCAAGAACAAAATGCAGCCACATAAACAAGGCCTGCAAACATCGACTTCCTGAGAGTATCCCAAAACAGAGAGAGAAAAAACCCCTTTGCCAAGACGCTCTGAACCGAAGCAGCCAAACCCGATAATAGCGCCGGGACACCTAGAGTTTTTTTTAATTTATTTATTTAATGCGTTTTTATATAGCGCGGACTTTACCCGAAGGTGTCAGAGCGCTTCACAATAGGAGCAGTAATGATACATAAGGAGAAAAATTACAAGTGAGCATGTTACAAAATCAAACGTTACGTTCCATGAGGCAATAGTGGCATTAGTGCAAGTATCAGGAGCAAATAAAATACGCGCGCTGCTAAGGTAGCGCCCTGCTTGCTTGTTTGTTTGAAACAGTGCTTTTTTAAAAGAAAATGCTCATTCTGTGATTTTAATACTGCTGTGCTGCTAATCGCTGTCACTTCGGTTATATTTTTTTGCTATTTGCACACTTCTTTATTGGCGACCTTTGACCCGCCCACTCCCCGTTCCACCACGGGCTTTCCCGTTTGTTGTGGAGGGAGATAGCGGGAGATTTTTCATTGGTCCTTCCGGGGAGGTGGGACCACACCATCTACGCTGCCACGTGATCTTTGCAGCCTTTATTGGTGATGCCCTGCAACCCGCGCAGCGGACGCGCGCTGCTAAGGTAGCGCCCTGCTTGCTTGTTTGTTTGAAACTGTGCTTTTTTAAAAGAAAATGCTCATTCTGTGATTTTAATACTGCTGTGCTGCTAATCGCTGTCACTTCGGTTTTATTTTTTTGCTATTTGCACACTTCTTTACTGGCGACCTTTGACCCGCCCACTCCCCGTTCCACCACGGGCTTTCCCGTTTGTTGTGGAGGGAGATAGCGGGAGATTTTTCATTGGTCCTTCCGGGGAGGTGGGGCCACACCATCTACGCTGCCACGTGATCTTTGCAGCCTTTATTGGTGATGCCCTGCAACCCGCGCAGCGGACGCGCGCTGCTAAGGTAGCGCCCTGCTTGCTTGTTTGTTTGAAACTGTGCTTTTTTAAAAGAAAATGCTCATTCTGTGATTTTAATACTGCTGTGCTGCTAATCGCTGTCACTTCGGTTTTATTTTTTTGCTATTTGCACACTTCTTTACTGGCGACCTTTGACCCGCCCACTCCCCGTTCCACCACGGGCTTTCCCGTTTGTTGTGGAGGGAGATAGCGGGAGATTTTTCATTGGTCCTTCCGGGGAGGTGGGGCCACACCATCTACGCTGCCACGTGATCTTTGCAGCCTTTATTGGTGATGCCCTGCAACCCGCGCAGCGGACGCGCGCTGCTAAGGTAGCGCCCTGCTTGCTTGTTTGTTTGAAACTGTGCTTTTTTAAAAGAAAATGCTCGTTCTGTGATTTTAATACTGCTGTGCTGCTAATCGCTGTCACTTCGGTTTTATTTTTTTGCTATTTGCACACTTCTTTACTGGCGACCTTTGACCCGCCCACTCCCCGTTCCACCACGGGCTTTCCCGTTTGTTATGGAGGGAGATAGCGGGAGATTTTTCATTGGTCCTTCCGGGGAGGTGGGGCCACACCATCTACGCTGCCACGTGATCTTTGCAGCCTTTATTGGTGATGCCCTGCAACCCGCGCAGCGGGCGCGCCGGCGGCGCGCCGAAGACGCACCAAAGGCAAGCCCGTCTGCGCCCGTCCGTGGCAGTTCGGGGCCAGGGGCCGGTACCCCTGCCCCTTTGTCCTCGTCTGTTTCCCCTAGACTAGTCTACTCCTCATCACAACTTCTTGCCCTACGTCCGACTCGTTTTGCTGACTGTACTTTGTTTCATGCTAACATTACTCCCTCCCTCTCTTGCTCAGGGGCTCATTGCTCCTTTGTCTTATCCCACTCTTTGGAGCCTAACGACCCTACATCTTCGTCGTCTGATAATACTGCTCCTAAGTTTCGTTTTTTGAGCTTAAATTGTCGCTCTCTCCCTAAGCATAAAAATTTCATTTTTGATCTTCTTTTGGAAGATTCCCCTGATGCCTTTTTCCTAACCGAGACTTGGCTTAACAACAGTTCTGGCCCCGATCTAGCTATTGCCCTACCGTCCAATTATGCTATTGCCAGGTTAGACCGAACCTCGGGACCAGGCGGGGGAATTGCTGTTATCTATAAACAAGCTTTTCAATGTCATTTTGAATCCGTCACTCTTCCCAATTGTGAAGCTGCACGCTTTACACTTACACTTACTCCTAATTTCTCCTTTTCTGGACTCCTACTCTACAGACCTCCAGGCCCTTCTTCATTGTGGTCAGCTACTTTGCCTAGTGTGGTCTCTTCTCTTACTCTCACTTCTTCCAATTTCTCGCTACTTGGCGATTTCAATCTCCATTTGGAGGATACCACCAATGTAACCTGCTCCCACTTTATCTCTGATCTTCTAGCACTGAATCTGCCTCTCTGTAATGTCGGTCCTACTCACAACGCAGGCCATCTTTTAGATCCTATCTTCTCCAACATCACATCTATGATGTGTGAACCTGCGCTTCCTGTTTTTTGGACGGATCACTTTCTTCTGAAATTTCAAATCCAGGCCCCGGCCATCTCTCACCTAATTTTCCCTAAGTCCTTGTTCTTCATTAGGGACTGGAAAAAAGTCGATATTAACGCTCTAAATAACATGCTAAGGGAAACTGTACCCCCGGCTACGACTCAGGCACCTGTTTCCGCCGAAAATATCCAAAATTGGCTATCCCATGCTGTTGAATCATGCATTCCCTCTGTAAAAAAAAAGTCAACTTACCATCATCCTCCTGCGCCTTGGTTCACTGATAGTCTCAGAATTGAAAAATCCAAATGCAAAGCACTCGAGAGACGTAATTATGCCCCTGATCTAAAAATAGCTTATAAAACCTCTTTAAAAACCTATCACGATCTGTGCAAAATTTCCCGCGCCGCCTACACTTGTATCATCATTAACACTGCCACTAATCGCCCGAAGACTTTGTTTAGCCTAGTAAAAAATCTGGCTGGCGCCCAGACCTTAGCTAAACCTCCGCCTCTTACCAAGCAATCTTGTGATGATTTGGCTAAATTCTTCTCTGACAAACTCGAAATTATTCATTCTGAAATTGCTAACTCTCTCCTAAACTGCATGATCTCCTCTCCTACCCAGACCAACATTTGTCACGAACTTTCTAGTGATTCTCCCAAATTATCCTGCTGGCCTCCTTTGAACTTAGAAACTTTTATATCCAATCTTGGCATCATTAAATCAGGCTCTCCCAATGATCCCCTACCGGCTTCCATAATGAAATTACTCGACCCCGTCCATCTCCAGGTGATCATGGACGCCCTAAATTGCTCCCTCACAACTTCTACCGTTCCTACTACCTGGAAACATTCCATGGTTGTTCCCTTGTTGAAAAAGCCTGACGCCGATTCTCAAGTTTTGTCTAATTTTCGCCCTATATCTCTCATTCCGATTTTTTCTAAGTTGCTGGAAAAACATATACATACGCATCTTGTCAAATTTGTGGAAACCAATAATCTCCTCCACTCGTCCCAGTCTGGCTTCCGTGCTGGTTTCTCCACTGAAACCACACTTCTTGGAGTGTCAGAACGATTGCGCCACCTATTGGACTCTGGTGAGACAGTAGCGCTCATTCTGTTAGATCTGAGCGCTGCGTTTGATACCATCTCTCACCCTATCCTAATTAACACTCTGGAATCCTTTGGCATCTGTGGTTCAGCTCTTGACTGGCTATCCTCCTTTCTCACGGACCGCACTTTTCAAGTGTTTTCTGCCTCTGACAGTTCTAACACCTTCCCTTCACCATTTGGAGTCCCTCAGGGCTCCATTTTAAGTCCTTTGCTTTTCAATTTATACGTTAGGCCCCTGGCCGACATTGCTGTCAACAGTGGCCTAACTCTATTCACCTACGCTGACGACTCTCAAGTCATCTTCTCACTCTCCAAATCTGATCCCTCCTCTTCTGTTTCTACTCTTCAGTTGGGTCTACGCCAAATTGCTGCCTGGATGAACAATAATTATTTAAAGCTTAATGCAAATAAAACGGAGGTACTTATCCTAGGCAAGCAGAAAGATCTTTGGGGTGCACGTCACTGGCCTAATGAGCTGGGTCCTCTTCCCCGTCCAGTTGACCACGTCCGCAATTTAGGATTTTTCATCGATGACTCTCTGAGAATGCACCACCACGCCACTAAAGTGTCTGCCACCTGTTTTGCTATTCTAAAGTGGCTGCGCAAAATTATCTGGATGCTGCCTAAAGATACTCAAAAAACCGTTGTCCATGCCCTTATTACATCCCGCTTGGACTACGGTAATGTTTTGTTTTTAGGTGCAAACAAAACAGTATCCCGCAGGCTGCAACTCGTGCAAAACTCCGCTGCTCGACTCTTATGCGGAATTCCCAAACACGCTTCCATCTCCCCCCACCTCCATGCTTTGCACTGGCTTCGCATCGATAAGCGTGTTGAATTCAAAGCCCTTTCCTTTATGCACAAAATTAAGTGGGGCCGTGCACCTGACTACCTCCAGTCTCTTGTACGTCAGTATGCTCCAACTCGCACCCTCCGCTCCTCCTCCCTTGAGAAATTTGATGTGCCTCGGTTCAAACTCTCTAGAATGGGAGGTAAATCCTTCGCTGTTTTGGGCCCCTCTCTCTGGAACTCGATTCCTATTGCCTTGCGCAGAGAGCCGTCCCACTCCCACTTTCGCTGTGCCCTCAAAACTTGGCTTTTCATCCAATAAATCTTCTCCTTTCAGCATTGTCGTCCAGGCGCCGGGAAACACCTTTTTGGGTAGCTGTTGCGCCATACAAGTTAAATAAATAAATAAGTAAATAAAATACAAAAGGGAGCAAACGATACGTTACAAAAGGAAAAAAGTGACGTGTGCAGGTTACAAGAGCATACAAAGTACACAGAGGTCAATAAATGGCAGACACTCAAAACACTAAAATAAAAGTTACGTTACATGAGGCAGTGGTGGCCGTTGTGCAAGTATCAAAAGCAAACAAAATACAAAAGGTAGCAAACGATACGTTACAAAGGAAAGGAGACGTCTGCATGTTATACAAGAGTACAAAGTACAAGTAGAGGCTGGATCAGCTGCCAGAAAAGCAGCGAGAGCAGAGCAGAGCAGAGTCAGGCAAGAGCACTGGAATGCGCTGCGGATTCCAGGATGAAAGCCGCCACCAGGATCAGCTGAAGCGTGAGCCAAACAGAGTTAGGTACAAGTGCTGGAATGTGCTGCGGAGCCTGGGATGAAAGCCGCCGCCAGGAGCCGTCGAAGCCGGAGCAGAGCAGAGTCTGGTTCAAGCGTGGACGAAACACGGGGGCGGAGCTCCCAGCGGCGAGATCAACCCGCCATCCTTCCCAGCCCGTGAAATGCTGCAATAGCAAGTTACATGAAGAATAAGTAAGTAAGCAACATACTTTCGATCCGGTGACGATATGCGGGTTCTGTAGGAAGTGGAACTTGACATAAGCAAAATCACAAGCTCAGCCTCACAACAAAATAAAGGAGAAAAGCTAAAGAAATTAAAGATAGTAAAGAAAATGAAGAAAAAGAGGAACCTCTCGCCGTTCACCAACAAGGTGTTAATATATCAGCCAAGTAGAAAAGAAGGTATGTTACATACAGCTATTCGCAAAATACCTCTCTGTAGGTGGATCTCGAGCACAGAGAGGGCAGGACGTAGGCACGATCAGCTAATAGCAGTGCACCACAAACCACGAATGGTTGAGAGCCATTGCATGCACACACATCTTGTAGCTGCCCTCATCTCCTTCAGGTTTGTGCAGTTAGAAAGCACATACACATGGGATAGTTTAGGACCCTCGTGCACGTGGTGCACACTGATTCATATTAATCTCTGCAGAGCTCAAAAATTGATGTGGGGGAGCCCCTGTGGACTGCCCTACTGATTTGACCCTGTGCACCTCAAGGACTGAGGCGTAGATATTTATTTATAAAGTTTTGTGCAGCGCGAACATGACCCTATTGGGTATCAGAGCACTTTACATGAGTATAATTAAGCATCTAATATGATCACCTATATTAATGGTAGGAAAAAGCCTTGAGCATACATAACTTACTACGCTTGTTCTCAAAGATAGTCATCAAGAAAAGGCCAGGAATCATAGAAGAGTCACAAGTATGGATACAATCAGTATACTTAAAGGAAATAGCTTAGGGTAAAAACTTGTCAATCAGAAATGATTTTACTTCTTTTTTGAATGACGTGGTAGATGAAATTAGGTGAACATCTGTTGGCAGAGAGTTCCATATCTTTGGTGCTACACCCGAGAAAGCTCTGTATCCAGTTTTCTTTTTATGGAACCGCTGTGGTTTCAGGAGCAGGGCTCTGGCACTTCGCAATTGTCTGCAACCCACCGATTTTTCTAGTTTTTGAGCCAAATATCTGGAGGTATTGAAATGTAGGGCTTTGTGGGTAGCGACATCTGCTCACTTTCCTCAGATACAGGAGCAAAGCACACACAGTCATCCTCATCTCCCCACATCCAGCCACAGAGGATGCAAAACACCGGTTTGTGAGTGAGTGAGTGACTTGCACATTTACATAAAGGTTTGAAGGATAACTTTAATGACATCATCTTTGCACATTTGTGAATCTGCACTGTATAGTCTTATACTTATACTTATAATGCTGTTGTATGCATTTTGGCTAAACTGTTCATCTTTTCAATTCACTCTTCTGACACTATGTTCATTTGATTGTAACCTTGTTGTTAGATACGTACAGATTCCTTACATTGAAACTCACACATACATCCATTATACTCGAAAGACATCACTGTTGTACTGCCACGTTATAAGTCAATTACTGAATTATTGACATGGTTATTGTCAGGATGTACACAACAGACAGCGCCATTTCCGAAATGCCATCCGATGATCTCTATATTGATTCTAAGTATGTTTCTTTCTGAAGCGCTATACGTGTCTTAATATGCGTATCTAATGCTGTACGTTTCCCTTTTAGAATGAATGAGGAGCAAATAGCCACCGTCTGCCTGTCGGTCCTGAAAGCGCTGTCCTACCTTCACGTTCAGGGAGTTATTCATCGAGACATAAAGAGCGATTCTATATTACTAACTAGTGATGGAAGGGTAAGCTGTTACGTATGTTCTCCTAGTGAAATGGCAGCTTGCATTCTACTCTCACTAATTTCCTTTGCTTGCCAATTTCATTTCAGTTCATCTTAAAGTATGTGCTGAGGTCTTTTAGCACTCCATTGAAAGTATGGCATTATGACTTTTTTTTTTTGCTCCTGCATCTTTAGTACGTTTAATGTTCTGTTTTGCTGTCAGTTTTCAGCTGAAAGTGGATCATAAAACTAAACTTGAGCAAATGAGCAGCAGGTGAGAGGTTTGTGTTTTGGCTCATAACGTGCACTAGAGTAAAACTCGCGAGCACCAGTTTCTTTTAGACAAGTACAGATCTCAAAAGGAGGCCGTATGCACATTCATTTTTCTGCCACATTTCCTTGAAACTTCTTGCAGTGTCTTTTCACGTTGTCACTAAGGATTGTCAGTTACAATGAGCTGCTTTTGTACGTGAGTGAAAAACCTTGTTACATGGCAACATCACAGTTGGTTGCAGCCAGACACTACCGTGGGCTGGCTCCCACTCTTTCCACTCAAGCCTCAATTGAAGTAGACATGTTTTGAATTCTCCCAAAAAAGACGGTTGATGCCACTAACTCTGGGGTTTCCTGTGAAGGCAGTTATAAAATATAGGTATCCTTCCATAAGGGCCTACCAAATGCCACAGTGTGGAATGGGAAGGTGTCCTAAGTAGAATGTCAGCGCCTGGAAGGAGGTAACTCCAAGAAGATTCCTTACTCCGCGGTGTGGTGCCTCTCTTGCTGTTCTGCAGATGCAGCCTTTGAGTGGGGTGATGCTCCTCGTAGCGGGGTAATCTCCAGCTTGGAGCATCCACAACAGAGGCATAAAGAGGTGTGAACTATCTGCACTTGGCTATGAACAGCCAAGAAGACCGTGATCAGGAAAGAGGCAAAAGGCTGATCTCACCTAAAGAATTCTTCACACTCTGAACAACAGAAACTGCACCCCCTCTCCGGCCCCTCCTATATACCAAATGGCATTGCTACAGGCGGAATATTCAGGTTTCCTCTCACCAAAAAAACAAATCGAATTTCTATAGGAGCTCTGTCCTCTCTGTATCTACTTCAGTGTCTAAGTCTCCTCCCTCCTCCTTCAGGAATTTCAGCAATACACTGTCACTGTGTGAGAAACAGGGGTGGCTTCTCCATTAGGGCGGAGGAGCGTCACCCCACTGTTTTCTTGCAGTGTGAGAAGACGAAACATAAAATGGTATTTTAAATACCATTTTATGTTTCTGCTTATCGCACTGCAAGAAAGCAGAAGGGTATGCCTGGTTGGATCGGGTCGGGAGGAGTGGCTTGCCCAATGATGTGGGCCCTGACTGTTTGGTTGGGCCACTGGGGCCAACCAAACCAGTCATGCACACTCTGACTTTTCTCTTTGTAGGAAAAAATGGCCTCCCCATAGGCACCCGGCTGGGCGCCGTCCCCACCAATCACAACGCTGCCATTACAGTGTTGTGATTGGCTTAGGGGAGGGAAGGGAGGCTGCCTGCTTCCTGTTCAGCAGGATATCAGGAAAACGGCGTGCTGAGCCCAGGATTGGGAGTGCGCTGCACAGACTGAGGCCACAGACCACAGGGAGTGAACCGGAGTACACAGACCGCCCGCTGCCTGATCTGGGATTGTGGGACCTGGGAAGGTAAGTTTTTTTATTTTTATTGAATCCCCCCACACCCCTCTGTGCGAACCCTCCTGCGAACTCCCCCGCAAACACCCCCGCAAACTCACCACCCGCAAGTCATACTGGCCGCGACTGGTGAGAAAACAACCTCACCTCCACCTTTTGCACAGGAAAAGGCCAGGGACTTTCAAACTGGAACCCACAGGCCTTCCATCACTCTGTTTTCCTTATGCATACAATGAATACACTATAATGGGCAAATATGCACACATGCACAGCACGCACTTGGGATATTAACTGTAAATACCTTTCATATCAGTGGTTGCTCTGCTGTGCCATAGAAACAACCTAGAATAGGAGTTGGTTGCAAAACAAATGTAATATCTGACTGCACATTAAAAAGACACTCACAACTGATGCCCAAAAACTCCTTTTCATTGAGCTAGTGAAAAATAAAATAAAAACATTATTTTCAATACAGAATAGTGTGGGAAGATGATTAAATGAGACGTTTTCTCTTTTCTGTGCAAACTCCTCTTTTGCAGCGTACAGGCCCTACACTAAGATTGGGATACTCCACACTATGTTTGAAAGGGCTGTCATAGGGTTGGCACACAGCAGACTAATGCTCAATAGTTGTGATGTGTACTCTCGGATTTGCATGCTTTTAGCTGCCTTTCCCGGCTATGGAGCACTATGTATAATGGGTTTTTTTCTACAGCTTTCACCATCAGACTGATTTTCTACAGGTTTACATCCTTAGATCGCCTGCTATCTCAGAAAGCCCTCTCCCATTATACTCCTAAACCCTGCACAAAAAATGGACCTTGACTGACTTCTGCTTGATTCCTCTCCAATCTATCTTCAGAGTGACCCTCTTCTTACCTTCCATCCTTTGCATGCCTTCCATTTCTGAGTATAGCCTCCTCTCACTCTCACACCTGCCTGCCATAATATCTCTTATTATAATTCTGCAATTGGCTGATACCTTATTTCATAGGTCATAACCTCTCTGCTTTAAAACCCTATCCCTCCAAACTAACACTACCTAATCTCCTTCAGCCTATCTGTCTCACAAATCAATCAGCTGAAACCACATAGCTCCCACTAATGATCACAGCTAACTGGTATTAATATAATCTATCACGGGGCATGGACTCGAAGGCCAAGATGGTGGGCGTACTTCTGTGAGCTCCCGCCGCCTGCCACAACAAAGCTGTTCCCCCGGGGTGGTAGCGTGCCCAATCTGGCTAGAGCGTGGCTATTGCGGGCCCTCAACATGTTACAGCGGCAGTGCGGAGCATCCCAAGGCAGTGGGAAGTGCCTGATGAGGTGGGAGCCGCAGCCTTGTGTGGACCACATTGCCTCCAAAGATGACGGGCTGGGGTGGAGCACGCTCTCCAGGTTGCCAGGATTGTTGAGTCTGTGGGGGGATCAGCGCCTCCTCCCGTCTGACAATGAGCCCAGATGGGGACCAGAACTCGGCGTGTTACACCCTGCAGCATCCCGGTAAGGCGGCGGTGCAGCCGCGAATCGTCCTCTCTTAATGGCCCATTCCACGATGATCCAGCTCACAGTTATGACTGCCGGAACACGCGTGGGCTGCGCTGCTGCCAAGGTGGCTACCCAGCCCCGTAAGATTTTGGTGGCTGCTAGAGAGACGAGCTGTGGTACCGCTCCCTGTTGGGCCAGTTCCTGGAAGGCAGGGAAGGTCCGCTGCAGATTTGGTGGAGGAGGACCCCTAGAGGAGGTGATGGGGGTGAACCCAAAGGCCTGAAGGCACTGTGGGTGCGGCAGTTGTTCCCCTTGATCCGGTCCACCCCCTTTGGTAAACAACTCAGAAGCAGACTGGCTGGGGTGCTGGGCCTGCACCATGGAGTGGGTGGCCCCTGGCGGCCTCAGTGACCATACGAGAAACATGATCTGCCGAATGCTGGAATTTCTGATGAACGGGGTTTGGAACAGACTGCTCTCGCTACCCAGATAGGCGTGCCTGGTGCACGGGGGCCAGGTTTCCCCCCTCCCCAAGAAGAGGACTCCCACATTGGCCCATAGGCGGCAATACTCTCCCAGTGGAAACTTACCAGTGACTGCTCACCCCCACACGTTTTGATTGAACGAATTGGCTGGTGGAGGCACTATGGACCACAACAAAGCTCTGCCAGGCCAAAATATCTACATTTACAGTGCCAGTTGGGGGGAGCAAGGGGGCCCCCAGAGGGAGGTCTCAGGACTGGGGCCCCACCAAATAAGGCCACACCTCTATAATTCTCAGGGCTATTTGAGACTTCAAGACTGTACTGGAGACAAAAATAGGGGAGGTTGGTGCGGAGGTGGCCCTGCTGCACTAAGACCTTTGCCATACAGTAGACAGGGTGACTGAATCAGAGCGGAAGATATCAGAAATGTAAGAGACTAAAAAATCTCTCATCAGAAGTGACCCGCCTCTCCCTGGATTCCCTAGGTTCTACAAGACTGCGCCAAAGATGCTGAAAACCGGGCCCGCCAAAATAACCTTCGCTTCATTGGTTTTCTGGAGGGAGCTCCTGAGACCTTTCTTGAGCAATGGATTTGGTCATGGATGGACCCACTAAATTTGTCCTCTTGCTTCATTCTTGAAAGGGATCATCGCTCCCTCAACCAGATGCTCCCACCCAGAGCCCCAGCCAGGCCCTTGATAGCATGTTTCTTAAACTACCAGGACTGAGACTCTGTTCTGAAGGGGGCCCGACTTACGGGAAACTTGATGGTTCAATCAGGTAGTATAATGACCTTTCCTGAATACACCCACCAGGTCCAATCACAGCGTAAATCCTACGATCAAGTGAAATGAAAGTTGCGCACCATGCATATCCCCTATATGCTGTTATATCCTGCCAAATTGCGAGTAATCCATCACTCCAAGTCTGGGTTATTCAAATTGCTGAAGGAAGCATTGACGTGGCTCACCGAACGACTGCTTGTCACGCACCAGCCACCTTCCTGGCATGTGGCCACCCCATCCCTGACATCAGGCACAGAGCTTGAAAAAGTGAAAGGCAAACGTCAGAGGAAATGATTGCGGCAGAGGCATGGTGGGCCGTCTGGTGTGGATGCCTCCACGGACGCTGATGGGGAGAGAGGACGCTGCTGTGGGGGTGCTGTTCCTGTATTCCAGTCACAACCGACCACAGAGGCAGAATCGAACTTTGGTTGAATCCCACATTTTGACTGAAAGATCCTACAATGCACGCCAGCACCATTGTATCCTGAGACAGTGTTGACAAGTAGGGCAACATGGCAACTGCCAACGGGCAGCCTATTCGGCCTGCCTGGGTACATCAACACCCCCCTCCAGTTAGATAGTTAGTACTAAGTCTAAGTTGGGTATGGCCAACAGATGCCTCTACTGGGTGGGAATTAGAGAGAGAGGATAGCTGGGGATGGTGTTCTGTTTTGCATAAGTTCGATTTGCTCTGTCTAATGTTATGCTCTTCACTAATGGGTATGCTACACACTCTGATCCCACTTGTGCATCCGGAGGGGTGGATTTATTGGAGAGGACTCTGCCAGACCAGACTTTAAGGGGGTGGGTAAACAGCATTCAGGGGGTTTCAGTTGGTTCATTCCCTACCACTATGACGGGCCCCATTCAGTCATGACCTGAAACATGAACGGTCTTCTAGACCGCATTAAGAGAGGAGCAGTCTTCCAATTTGTGCAATGGCATAATCCTAAGGTCCTGCTGCTCCAGGAAACCCACTTACAGGGTCACCACTGCAATTTTCTGACCTGCAGGGGATATGACAGAGTATATCACATTGGGTATGTGTGAGGGTGCCCTGGGGTTGCAATCCTTTTGCACAAAACACAGCGTTTAGCTATAACCAAAGTCACACAGGATGATCAGGGCAAATACGTACTCTTTGAGAGAACACTGGAGGACACTACATACAATATCCTCAGCATGTATGGCCCACCGGATATGTACCAGTCCACCCTGGGGGTTCTCAGAAATTTAGTGGCCGTTTTGACCCCAAGGGTGACCATTGTGAGGGGATTTTAAATATGTCATGGGGTGTAAGGGGGTTCCTTGCGAGGGGGCAGAGGCCTGGAGGACTGACAAGGGGGCTCAGCTTTAGCGACGCATGGCAGGTGTGGATCCCTGGGAAATTACAATATATCCATGCATCTGCAGCATATGGGTCACTGTTCCATATAGATTACTTGTTTCTATCAGCTGTTGACCTTCTCCACACCACGGGATTGTATATCCTCCCACTGATCTGTTTAGACTCCAAACATGCAGGAGAGCACCCCATGAGGCGCCTTAATGCTTGGCTCCTCATGGATGACCAGTTTGTGGACTATCTGCTCGAAGAACTAAAATACTTCTTAGATTCAAATAGGGCACAGTTGACACAGCGGGCACCTTGTGGGAGGCTGCAAGGCCTCCATGAGGGGCATTGCATACGCTCAAGGGGCATACTGCGAGAAACACAGCTGCATCACAGACCTGGAAGCCTCAATACTGACCCGAGTGGGAGACTCTGTATAAGCAGACTGAATCAATGAGATGCCAGTTGGAGCTTAATAGAGCAATGTTATGCCAACTCTGCATGACAAAATCTTGCTGGTTTTGTCCCGCCCAGCCAAGATGGGACCTAGGCTCCTCTATATCTTGGAATTCTTCAGGGCAGCCTCTGGGCTCAAGGTCAACTGGGACAAATCCCTGCTGGTCCCTTTGAGGGGCGCCCGCAAAGACGAAGACTGACAATCCTGTATCCCGATATGCCATGTTCACTTCCAGTATCTTGGTATATGCATCTCCTGGGAGCCGGGCCTTACATGGAGCCTGAACCTTTGCCTCGTGCCTCACAAGGGTCGGGAGGACATGGCACAGTGGGACAAACTCCCCCTCAACTCTCTGGGCAGAATAGCGCTTATTAAAATGAGGATCCTCCCAAGGCTTGTGTATGTTCTTCAGAATTATCCCCAGCACATTCCCCAGACTTGGTTCGACGTTGTAATGACAATGAGTCGCAAATGTATATGAGCTGGTAAAACCCCTAGGGTGGCTTTCGGCAAATGTGTTTGTGCGATATAAGACGGGGCCTGGTCATGCCAGACATTTGACTGTATTACTGGGTGACTCAACTCCTGCCCAATTAATGACTGGATGCAAGGGGGTGGGTGGGAAAACCCTGTTTATCAGTGTGAGCTATCATTGTTAGGCCTGGACAAGGTAATAGGTATCCTATACGCCGTTACCATTCCAGCCTCCTTTTGGGAGATGACCCAAGTAGTGTTTAGGGCATGGAGAACCACATTGTGGTGGACCGGGTAGGACCGCAAACTTGCACTGTAGACTCCACTGGCTGCACCAGGTGTTGTACTTCGAGAGCTTTAAAGGATGGGACAGCATAGGTATTCCAAAGGTGAGTGTTGTCTGGGAACGGGACCATGTGTGGGCATTCCTGGACCTGGGTACGGACTTCCAAATGCCAGCCTCTCAGCTCTTCTGGTATCTTCAACTTCGTCATGCACTTGCTGCTTATCAAGAGGAACGGGACAATATCCAAGAGTACAGCCCACTAGACGACAGTCTGATTATGGGCCATTTAGGGCGGGGTGGGGTGTCACAGATCTACAGAACCCTCGTGGGACACTTGTCCGATCAGTTTACTGGGCTCCCTGAGGAAGAAGTGGGAGGGAGGGGTTGGTGAACGAGGCAGACTGGAGGGATGCAGGCATGGCAACCCGCGTACTGGTGACTTCCGCTAGAATCAGCCTAGTGCAATTTAAGTATCCCCACCAGGCCTACCTAACACCCCTCCATTTGTGGAAAGCTGGAATCTGTGACTCCCCAGTCTACTGTCGGTGCCAGGGACCCATATGGTGTGGAAGTGCCCAGTGATACATAATTACTGGAACAGAGTCATGTCCATCCTGCCTGATGTAGTAGGAATTCACATATTTGTCCAGCCAAGGGAAGCACTGCTGGGCATACTGGATTAGGTTGGAGGGCTCTGAGGTGACAGGATGGTGGTTGGCCTGGGAACAGAGATAGCCAAAAGAGATATAGTTAGGCATTTGGACTTCACCCATGGCCCTTTGCGTAGCAGCCTGGATGAAGGGCATGGGCGGTGTGGAAAGATGGAAGAGACCTTTTATGAAGCTAGAGGCTGCCCCTACAAATATAAAAATATGTAAGAATTTAGAGGAAATGGTGGCTACATCATGGTTTGAAGGGATACTAAAGAGTTTGACCGTTAACTTGATTAATTGCGCAGGCAATATTGTGCAACGGGGTGAAGGGCCCAACAGAAGTGAGGTCTATTGTGTAATTGCCTTATATTTGACAAGAGCAATTGCTTTTCTTTTTTGTTATTGTGCATATCAACAAAATAAAAATATTTCTATAAAAATAAAAAAATATAATCTATCACAAAGTAACTGGAGAAAATGCATACCATTTTAATGTGTATTTGTAGAGTGTGCTATCACCAGCAAGAGTGCCCTGGTGCTGAATGACATACCTAGTCACAATAATCAACATTTAACCACTGGATAAACCACTAACCTTGGGTTTTGAAGTAAAGTGCTACTCGTTTTAAAGCGCTTCAACACCTCGTCAGGCATAGTAAATGCTATATAAATGCAATTACAATGTGTGCAGATCACTTGTGTATATAAATTACAAACATTTAAACAGTAAGTTTATTTGCATAAAGAGGCGATCAACACTAGCATATAGTTAGCTGCCATGTGTTCTCTGTAGCAGCCAGAGAGGATAGAGAGCAGACATTTAGGGGCTTAATGGTGACTGTTCTTGTAATCATGATCACATAGCATGTCCTGGAATAGGTTAAAAGAAGGTGATGACAGAAATGTTACCATACATTTGAAGCAGTGGAGTAGTAGACTTAAATACGTGACTGCAACTATTCATTTATTTGACACAAATCACAATAATTTTTGTTTTGCCCCATTTAGCTTTAGTTCTTCCTGTTCGTGTCCATTGTGTGATCTAGCTCCTGTAGTGCAACATGTGTGTGCAGCTTTGTGTAATCACGATCATATGAAAATGTATTTGGAGAGAGAATAAGCAGATGTTTACCTAGAAGATGGCATAGACGTGTGTTCTTAGACATTCCTCATAAGATGGTGATAGTCCCAAAGGCACCTTTTCTAAGGATTATCCTGTTAGATCCCTTTGTTGGAAAGATGCCAATGTTTCGGATATCATTCATTAAAAATTATAGATCACTTTTAATCACTTCATTCATAATTGGCCATACCTTGTTAACTCAAATGTTTTACTGACAAATAACATCAGTTCATTTTAATAATTCGAATTGCAATTGAAGGGTGTTTCATCGAAATTAAATGCAGTGAAACTGTGAAACAAATTACTTCGGGTTTCTTCTCCTACTGATAGGCTAACACTCATTAACATGCATTAAATTAAACATATGTCCTATCCTTACTATATATAGATACAGCAGTTAACTGTACACATTTAACCCTTATACCCAAAACCCTTAAGCCTGTTCCACAAACCCTCTACCCCACACCTGTCACCCTGTACCCAAACCCATTAGCACTATACCCTTAACCATTAATCTGTAACCTCAGAGCCCTAACCCCTATACCATTAACCTATAACCATATACCCCAAACAAAAAATCCTAAACCCTACACCCCAAATCCTTTCCTTATAGTCCTAAGCATTTACTCTTAACCTCTATACCCGAAATCTTTGAACCTTAGCCTTGTTCCCTAAACCCTTAACCCTAATACCTCTATAAACTTATACCCAGTACGCCATTTCTCATCATCCCTATATTTCAAACCCTTATCCTATACCCCAAACCCTTAACCTGGTGTACTTAACCCTTTGCCCTATATCCCTAATTCATAACCTATGCACCCTTGACTCAAATACTGTATACCCTTAACCCTAAACCTGTCTTCTTAAACCCAACCCTTATATGCTGAACCATTAAACATTAAAGCTATGCTTATTAACCATTTACCCTCGACCCCATACCCATGGCCCATATATTCCTAACCCCTCTCCATGCCCTATACCTCAAACCCTTAACCCTGCACCACAGTTCTCTCACCATATGCTTTAAGCTCTATACTCATAGCCTTAACCATACTTTTAACCCTATACCCAACACATAACCCGAATCCTTAAACCATTAACTATTAACTATTAACTAACCCCTATGCTTCAAACCCTTAATCATATCAATTAAACCCTACGGGCCAGATGTACATAGGGAAGGTTTTCAGATTACCAAATAGCACATTTTTGTGATTCACTATTTGGCAATCGCAAACACCCATTTACAAATGTGTGTTTCACACACATTGCGAGTCCCAGGGGGTACTAAATATACCTACCTCATTAATATTCATGAGGTAGGTCTCGGTTTGCGACCTATTGGAAATCGCAAATAGCACATGGATGGTGACTTGCTGGAGTCAGCAGACCACCATGTCTGTGATTGCTTTTCAATAGAGCAATACTTTTTTTTTAAGTGCAGCACTTTTTCTTAAAGGAAAACATAATGTGTTTCAAAAAGAAAAATGGAAAGTTTTCTTTTCATTTTTCAAGAGTAGACAGTGGTTACAAAGATTCACAAAGGAACCCCTTCCCATTTGCGAATGGGTTACCACCTACTTGAAGAAGGTGGTAAAATGCGAATGTTGTGCAACCGCATTTCAGTCGCAAAACATTCACAAATACCACTGCAATTTAGTATTAGGAAGGTACACCCTAAGCACTACCCTTTCCTAATACCGAATTGCAAACCCTATTTGCGATTCGATAATAGGTTACCGAATCACCAATAGGCTTGGTGCATTTTAAAAAGCCTTTTTTCGTTCGCAAACGGCCTGATTCTGTGAATCAGCCCGTTTGGAACGAAAAAATAGCTTTTTGCATCTGGACCTAGATCCTTAACTCTTAACCTTGTATCAATAACCCATACCACTAAACTTCTAACCACTTACCCCTTTCACACTTCTCTTTGCTTCATTAAATTTGGAGACAAACATTTTGGCAAGTGTTCCTTTTAAGTATATTTACTTTTTAGAGCTCTTGAGAAATGTGATTTTTAGAAATATTGCTTTTGAAGTTTTCTGGCAATATATTGTTATCCCCTGCATCAAAGGCAATAGAATGAAGCATTGCTACCCCATGGGCAAACAATCAGATTTCTGCAGCATGTTATCTCTAAACTCTAAAAAATATATTTTAAAAAGTGATGGGTGGAAGATGCAGACTAATTTCAGGCACTAGTAAGCTGGCAGGTTGGGCTGGGCCTTTTCTGTTGAAACCAATGTTGATTTGCATACTGTTCGTCCGTGTCTTTAGTCACATTTTGACATTAATTCAAGCATTGAACCCATCACTATTTTTTACTTTTTGTATTTCTTGATGAGAGCTCTAAACTTTACTGACCACAGTTCTTGTATCTTCTTGAATCCAAGATCAATGAACAAGAACCATCTAAACATCCACGAGTTAATATCATACTCCAGTATTGACCTGCTCACCCTCAAAGAAATGAAAAGATAATTCAGACCCCCAAAGTATGCAAAATACTGATCAGAAATCATTCCAGTTAGAAAGATTGGTGGATGATTACCCATTGTCTCCAAAAACTCTCCACTAACCTAAACCATCTCAAATATCAGTGTGTTGCAATTCTAATTTCTACTCATCTATTGCTTTTCAACAAAAGACTTCCTATTTTCTTCCTATGTATTTGAAAACCATGTCCATTCAGCCTTTAATTCACTGATGCCTTCATGCACTTTGTCTCAGATATCACTTTGCAATGTATCCGTTTCTGCATCTGGAAACACTTCTATACCTGGTCCACAAGCTTGAACTTCATCATACTAAAAGTTAAAGTGCTGTTATAGTTCGTTGAAAATTTCAGTGACAACAAAATGTTCTACACTAAATAAAAACACTGAAATTTACCAATCATAGTTCTCTCTAGTAACTATAACTCATGCCCTAAGGTAACCATAACTAGCGCCCCCACCATGCAGTCTTCACCTCAATGATGTTATTTCAAATGTTGCATTGATATTATCAATGATCTTATATAACATGTCATGAGTGATGTAATATGTGGTGTATTTAGCTATGCATGGTAAGGGTGTGAGTTATAATTATCTTAAAGCGCGAATTATAGTTAGGGATAACTATAACTGGTGAATTTCAGTGTTTTTTTCAGTTTAAAACATTACTTTGTGACTAAAATGTTCACCTAACTATAATGTCACTGTAACTTTTTTTTTCCAGTGAATTTCTTTTTTTTTTAAAGTAATATTTCATTACTGTATGTAAAGTAAACCTCCAACCGCGCATGGCCTGAAGCCAGGCCGTGCGTCTAACTCCCCCTGCACATGTCCTTAAAGCCAACTCCCCCCACATGCACCGCGGGCAACCAGCCTCCTGCTGCGCTCTGACTTCAGTTGTGCTTGTCGGTGGGCTGGCTGCTGAGCAGCCAACCCTACACCACAGACAGCCTTCTGGCATGCGCAACGTGCATTTGGTCTCACACAAGACCTCACCACACTCATGCACATTTGCTGCCTTTGTCAAAGAGTCACAAAACCAAAATATAACAAGTGAGCATATTGGCTTTATCAAGGGTTGAACATATCAGTATATATAAAGCAGATGTAGCATCATTCTTCAAAAATCACCAATAGGTTTAATCTAATGTATATTTCAGTAATGCACAATGCAATGTTTAATAATAGTGAATATTATAGAAATGTTTAATAAAGTTTTAATAAAAAATCTCTATGAGACTTACTTTTAACATGGTTTTTATAGTTGCATTTTGTGTAGTGAAACATGTTAAAAGAAAGACATCTCTGAGACTTTCTTTTAACATTTTTCAGCCCACAAAATGCAGGCTTAAAAACGATCACAAGTGAACTTTGCACTTCAGCTGAAGATCATAGAGCTCCAGCTAAGAGTGCTTTAAAACAAATGGTAAGTTCTCCTGGGATCATGGATTTAATGACCCAGGAGACTTACTGTTTTTTCTAATGTTGCTGAGGGACTGCTTAACTTCCTGCAGCCCACAGCATAAGAAAATGTTTGGTGATGCCCCTACCACTTCTAGGCTCACCAAAAGCATAAAAATGTTGTTTATTATAATGCCCTAGGGCATAATGAGGCACGCCTTCATAGGAGCAGTGAGTAATACATGAGCTGCTCCTGCCTTTCATTTATTATTCACTTTATTTAAAAAAAAGGATATTGGATGTCCCCGTGCCCAACTCGGACACCCATATCTTACTTTTTTCTAAGGGGAAGTGTCACACAGCTCCCCTCTCTGAGCCACTAAAGGCACTATCGACCCCATCCCCTGGGCCTTTTAAAAAAAAAAATTGAGTAGAGGGGGCACACGGCCCTACCTCGGAGATACTAAGGGCCCTGGGGATCACATTCCTGTGTTTTTTCTTTATTAAGCGTAGTTTGTCTTTGCTTCCGTACTTTGTCTTTGCTTCTGGCTGGGCTGGAGCATCATTTGTTATGGCTTCTACCAGGCAGGACCAAAGTGGACTTCCCTACTTGGGAGAGTGAGAGGAGGTTATGCCCACACACCCAGGCATGGAAGCACAGTGTTTCGGCGGTAGGCTCCTGGCAACACTGTGAAGTATCACGCTCCTGGAGATGAGGGTCCCTGGGGCAGCTACCAGAACAGGGAGGTGGGTGCTCGTCCCACCTTCTCTTTTTATACATATTTGGACCCGGGAAATTGAGTTCCAGGGACCCAAGTTCAGCTCAGAGAGGGAGGGCCATGCTCCCCTCACCTCTATTTAGTATTTAGCCCCGGGGGATGGGGTCCCTGGTGCCCATTAGCGGCTCCGGAAGGGGGGCTGCATTCCCCTCTATTTATTATTTGGCCCTGGGGGACGTTATGTTTTTTAATTTGTAACACACACAAATCACCCTGGGAGGGGTATCTTGGTGCAGGATGGGGCCCCGGGCCCAATGGAGGCATAGGGAGGGGGTCCACAATCCTCTGCCCCTTATTCTAGCATTGGATGGGACCCCAGGGCCTAATATTGGCTAGGCAAGGGGGGCCAATCACGCCTCCTCCCTAGATATTTTTTAATAATGACTCTGGCCCAACCCGGGTGGTCAATTTTAGCTGCAGTCCTATGGCAGTCCCACGGGACTTCCACAGGGATTTCAGCTTTAAAAAATAATGATTGTAGCCTCAGGGGGAGTTCCTCTAGGACCTCCCCCCCCCAACAAGGGCTAAAGGAGCAGGGTGTCCCGACCCTGCTCCCTTATATATTTTATATTCATTAAAATCAGTCCCTGAGTCCTGGAATGGCTACTGCAACATTTTTCCTCAAGTTGCAGTCAACCAGTCAGAGCACTCAATTCCGCTGGAGGTTTAATCCTGTACAAGTGTGTTAGCCCACAGGAAAAAAGCCACCTGGACCAATCAGAATGCTCTATTTTTTTTTATCGAGTTTGCAGAGCTCTCGAGAATCCCTCAAACCCAACTGTCCAGATAGAAAATTATTTTAAGCTGAATTTCTCAAAAACTACTGAACAGATTTACACCACATCACAAAAACCACGCTTCCTAGGCCCAAAGCTAGCTTCCTGATAAATTTGGTGTAATTCCATTAAGAGATTTTTGCAGTAGTGCTGTTCAAAGAAGTCTATTGAAAATGCACAGGAATTTTTCTTGGCCCCCACTTCATGGATCACCACGAAACTTTCAATGCACAAACTAGGCAAAAAAGAGCACTTTTTGGAAAGTTTTGTGAAGATTCATTAAACGGCACTAAAGGTACTAGCGAAACCAAAAAGGCATTTCCTATGGATAAGGCTGACCAAAATATAACTACTTAGTGGTGACCACCACTGGGTAATATATATGTGTATATATATATATATATATACATATATATATATATTCACTGAAAAAAACATAGGTTTCAGGCCTGATATAGTTAGGAATTAGCATTTAAAAAAACTTAGAAATTCACTGAAAAAACAATATGTTTTAGGGGTGTTATAGTTAGCTGGACATTTCACTCGAACAAAACCATTGAAATTCCTCCAATATAGTTAGTTGTACTAACTACATCTCGCGCGCCCGCAATCCACTGCTGATGATGTCACATATTACATCATTCATGACATGGTCAGTGACATCACTGATGACAACTCAAATTACATCACTGATGACATCATCCAGTGAATGTGGTTTGGTTCGTTATTTTAATATGTATTATATATATATATAGCAATTTGCATTGAAGAATGAGTGGATATATAAATATAAATATGTGGATGGAGGATTTAGTAGCAGTGTGATTGACTGTTTACTTGACTAATTTATAGTGTCTCACTAAATATATTGCATAGTGACTAAACTGTGTGAATATCTGTATCACTTTGTCAGTTGTTGTGTAAACTGCTGCACCAGTTGGTTACTAGCTACGTGAAAGTCTATATTATTTATTGATAAGTTAACTGAGTATTTGTATGGGAGAGTGAATGTGTGTGTGGTTCGGTGGGGGGTGTGTGACTGCCCAAAGATGTGTGAATAGTTGATTCAGTAGGTATATGAAGTTAAAACTACATGTTATAACAGTTGTTTGGGTGAGTGAATATCTTTATGGGTTTGGTGATGAGCCAATATATGTCTCAATAATACATGCCCAACAAACTAAAAAAATAAAAGCCAGTGTATGTGTCAGTTGTTTTGTATATATATAAGTATACATAAGACTCAGTGGGCCCGATTCACAGAACTAACTTAAGACAAAATCCTAAACTTACTACCATTTTGGTATTCACAGAAGGCACTTACACATTTTGGTATTCACAGAAGGCACTTACTCATTTCGGTATTCACAGAAGTTAGGAGTCCTAACTTTAGGACTCCTATATGCCTTCTGTGAATACCGAAAGTCTTAAAATTAGGATTTTTCTCAGTTTAGTAGTAATAAAGTTAGGACTCCTAACTTTAGGACTCCTAAATGCCTTCTGTGAATACCGAAAGCCTTAAAATTAGGATTTTTCTCAGTTTAGTAGTAGTAAAGTTAGGAGTCCTGACTTTAGGACTCCTAAACTGAAAAAAAGACTTTCGGTATTCACAGAAGGCATTTAGGAGTCCTAAAGTTAGGACTCCTAACTTCTGTGAATACCGAAGTGAGCAAGTGTCTTCTGTGAATACCAAAATGAGTAAGTTCCTTCTGTGAATACGAAAATGGTAGTAAGTTTAGGATGTTGTCTTAAGTTAGTTCTGTGAATCGGGCCCAGTGATTGTATGAGTGACTGTATGGATAACTGTATACTTGTAATAGTGTTTTTATAACACACTATGTATGAGTTATTAACTATATGAATAGTTGAAGTGGTGTTTTTATAAGTGTATAGCTAAGTAAAAGTAAGTATGATCTATTGTTTGCATAAGTGAGTAGGATGACTTCATAAGTGATTAGGATGTGTGCTGGTGTTTAATGTCGATATAGGTGTATAAGTATATTTGATAGTGTTCTATTGATCATTGACAGCATGTATGAGTCAATCTATTGGTAAGTGATTAGATGTGTGTATAGATCTAGGAATCACTGTGTGGGTGTTGAGAAACTTGTATTGGTGTGTCAATGGTTTTAAATCTGGCACTCTGTATTTTACAGTGAGTGATGAACGGTTATACTAGTGTATGATGAGGTGTATCTGATTGTCACGTGGATGATGTCATCAGTGATGTCATTTGAGATGTCATCAGTGATGTCACTGACCATGTCATGAATGATGTAATATGTGACATCAGCAGCCGTGGATTGCGGGCGCGCGAGAAGTAGTTAGTACAACTAACTATATCGGTGGAATCTCAATGGTTTTGTTCGAGTGAAATGTCCAGCTAACTACAACACTTCTAAAACCTATTGTTTTTTCAGTGAATTTCTAAGGTTTTTTAAATGCTAATTCCTAACTATATCAGGCCTGAAACCTATGGTTTTTTCAGTGAATTTCAAAGGTTTTGTAAATGACAATGTATTAATTGTTCTACTGATTTTTTTGATACTGATTTACTACATTTTTTAAACTATTTATTTTTAGATATTTTTTTAAATTACATTATAATTAAATTATACATTACAATACAAAATATACTTTCTCAGAATGAATGACTTTAGTTTAAATACTTTGCAAATAGGCAATAGACTTTTAAGTACAGTAGTTACAGTTGTTGCAATGGGCAACACAATTTCAAACACAATGCAACATTGAGCTCAATGTGAATTTCTAGTCAAATGCTATTAGTTACTTTATGGATAACTTTTCTAACCACAGGACTGGATCCTAGATTCAGTCCATGGACATCTCCTGTAAACAGTTGAGTAAAAGCGTTTTGGTTACAGTAGTAATTTTTAAGGAATATTATTGTATTTTAAAAGTTGACACTTAGAAGTATTTTCACATAGAATCACCAATGTTATCCTATGGCAGAAAATTCACTTAGGAGGTTAGTAGTGTTATCGTTACTTTTTCTTACTCATTGGTGGATCCTGGATCCAGCACTGGTGAATCTCCTGTAAAGAGTTGAAAGAATGTGTTTAAGTCATACAGACGATTTTTTAGGAATATTTTTAGTTTGTGAAAATAGACACTTCGAAACTTTTCTGCTGAAAACCACACAATGGATTCCTATGGAAGGAAATACAAGTTACTGGTAAGTACGCTTAGAATTACTTTTCAGGGTCAGTACTGGGCTAAAAGATGCAGCCCTGGGTTCTCTCCTGATAACAGGTGAGTAAATCGGAATTCGTAGTTCGAGTGATTTTAGAGGAATATTTGTATGTTTCAAAAATGGACACTTAGAAACTTTTCTGGTGAAAACCACACAATGGATTCCTATAGAAGGAAATACAAGTTACTGGTAAGTACGCTTAGAATGACTTTTCAGGGTCAGTGCTGGGCTAAAAGATGCATCCCTGGGTTCTCTCCTGATAACAGGTGAGTAAATCGGAATTCGTAGTTCGGCTGATTTTAGAGGAATATTTATACGTTTCAAAAATGGACACTTAGAAACTTTTCTGCTGAAAACCACACAATGGATTCCTATGGAAGGAAATGCAAGTTACTGGTAAGTACGCTTAGAATTACTTTTCAGGGTCAGTGCTGGGCTAAAAGATGCAGCCCTGGGTTCTCTCCAGATAACAGGTGAGTAAATCGGAATTCGTAGTTCGGCTGATTTTAGAGGAATATTTGTACGTTTCAAAAATGGACACTTAGAAAGTTTTCTGCTGAAAACCACACAATGGATTCCTATGGAAGGAAATACAAGTTACTGGTAAGTACGCTTAGAATTAGTTTCCAGGATCAGTGCTGGGCTAAAAGATGCAGCACTGGGTTCTCTCCTGATACCAGGTGCGTAAATCGGAATTCGTAGTTCGACTGATTTTAGAGGAATATTTGTAAGTTTCAAAAATGGACACTTAGAAACTTTTCTGCTGAAAACCACACAATGGATTCCTACGGAAGGAAATACAAGTTACTGGTAAGTACGCTTAGAATGACTTTTCAGGGTCAGTGCTGGGCTAAAAGATGCAGCCCTGGGTTCTCTCCTGATAACAGGTGAGTAAATCAGAATTCGTAGTTCGGCTAATTTTAGAGGAATATTTATACGTTTCAAAAATGGACACTTAGAAACTTTTCTGCTGAAAACCACACAATGGATTCCTATGGAAGGAAATACAAGTTACTGGTAAGTACGCTTAGAATTAGTTTCCAGGATCAGTGCTGGGCTAAAAGATGCAGCACTGGGTTCTCTCCTGATAACAGGTGCGTAAATCGGAATTCGTAGTTCGACTGATTTTAGAGGAATATTTGTAAGTTTCAAAAATGGACACTTAGAAACTTTTCTGGTGAAAACCACACAATGGATTCCTATGGAAGGAAATACAAGTTACTGGTAAGTACGCTTAGAATTACTTTTCAGGGTCAGTGCTGGGCTAAAAGATGCAGCCCTGGGTTCTCTCCGGATAACAAGTGAGTAAATCGGAATTCGTAGTTCGGCTGATTTTAGCGGAATATTTGTACGTTTCAAAAATGGACACTTAGAAACTTTTCTGGTGAAAACCACACAATGAATTCCTATGGAAGGAAATACAAGTTACTGGTAAGTACGCTTAGAATTACTTTTCAGGGTCAGTGCTGGTCTAAACGATGCAGCACTGGGTTCTCTCCTGAGAACAGTGGAGTAAATCGGAATTCGTAGTTCGGTTGATTTTAGAGGAATATTTGTACGTTTCAAAAATGGACACTTAGAAACTTTTCTGCTGAAACCCACACAATGAATTCCTATGGAAGGAAATGCAAGTTACTAGTAAGTATGCTTAGAATTACTTTTCAGGGTCAGTGCTGGTCTAAAAGATGCAGCCCTGGGTTCTCTCCTGATAACAGGTGAGTAAACCGGAATTCGTAGTTCGGCTGATTTTAGAGGAATATTTATAGTTAGTGAAAATAGACACTTAGAAACTCTTCTGCTGAAAACCACACAATGGATTCCTATGGAAGGAAATACAAGTTACTGGTAAATACGCTTAGAATTACCTTTCATGTTCAGTGCTGGGCAAAAAGATGCAGCACTGGGTTCTCTCCTGATTACAGGTGAGTAAATCGGAATTCGTAGTTTGACTGATTTTAGAGGAATATTTGTACGTTTCAAAAATGGACACTTAGAAACTTTTCTGCTGAAAACCACACAATGGATTCCTATGGAAGGAAATACAAGTTACTGGTAAGTACGCTTAGAATTAGTTTCCAGGATCAGTGCTGGGCTAAAAGATGCAGCACTGGGTTCTCTCCTGATAACAGGTGCGTAAATCGGAATTCGTAGTTCGACTGATTTTAGAGGAATATTTGTAAGTTTCAAAAATGGACACTTAGAAACTTTTCTGGTGAAAACCACACAATGGATTCCTATGGAAGGAAATACAAGTTACTGGTAAGTACGCTTAGAATTACTTTTCAGGGTCAGTGCTGGGCTAAAAGATGCAGCCCTGGGTTCTCTCCGGATAACAAGTGAGTAAATCGGAATTCGTAGTTCGGCTGATTTTAGCGGAATATTTGTACGTTTCAAAAATGGACACTTAGAAACTTTTCTGGTGAAAACCACACAATGAATTCCTATGGAAGGAAATACAAGTTACTGGTAAGTACGCTTAGAATTACTTTTCAGGGTCAGTGCTGGGCTAAAAGATGCAGCACTGGGTTCTCTCCTGATAACAGGTGAGTAAATCGGAATTCGTAGTTCAGCTGATTTTAGAGAAATATTTGTACAGTGGTGGGGTGACGTGTGCAAACACGCCCTGTGGCTTGTTTTAAGTTGGGGAATTAATTCCTCTTCAATCCTGCGGTCCCCTGGGGGCCAACTAGCCCACCAGGTACCTCCAGTATGCGTCAGGGAGCTGTGTTGCAGAGAGGTGTTCAGTGGCCACACCCCTTTTTACAACACTCTGCAACGCAGCTCCATGGCGCTTACTGGAGGTACCTGGTGGGCTAGTTGGCCCCTAGGGGACCTCTGGATTAAAGAGGAATGAATTCCCCAACTTAAAACGCGCCACAGGGCGTGTTTGCACACATTTTACCTCAGGCCCCGCCCCCTACCTTCACCACTGTGCAAACGCGCCCTGTGGCGTGTTTTAAGTTGGGGGATTAAGTCCCCTTCAATCCTGAGGTCCCCTGGCGGCCAACTAGCCCACCAGGTACCTCCAGTATGCGCCAGGGAGCTGCATTGCAGAGAGGTGTTCAGAGGCCACGCCCTTTTTTACAACACTCTGCAACGCAGCTCCGTGGTGCTTACTAGAGGTACCTGGTGGGCTAGTTGGCCCCTAGGGGACCTCTGGATTGAAGAGGAATGAATTCCCTAACTAAAAACGCGCCACAGGGCGTGTTTAAGTCCCATTGAATCCTGAGGTCCCCTGGCGGCCAACTAGCCCACCAGGTACCTCTAGTAAGCGCCACAGAGCTGCGTTGCAGAGAGGTGTAAAAAGGGGCGTGGCCTCATTACACCTCTCTGCAACGCAGCCCCCTGGCTTCATACTGGAGGTTCCTGATGGGCTAGTTGGCCCCCAAGGACCCCCAGTATTCAAGGGGAATTAGATCCCCCTCTGCAAACGCGCCAGAGGGCGTGGCCTCCGGCCCGATCCCATCTTTTTTTAAATTTATTTTTTTGCTTTTTCTAATTTATTGGCCCTGGGGACCCCATCCCCCAGGGCCTGCCCCCAATTTGTTTAAAAAAAAAAAAAAATCGGGAAGGGGGCCGCGTGGCCCCCCTTCCGAGGCCATAATTTGCCCCGGGGACCCCATCTCCCGGGCATGGCCCTTTTTTCAAAAAAAAATATTTTGGAGGGGGGCTGCCTTGCCCCCCTCCTGTGGCCACTTATGTTTTTTTTTTTGTTTGCTTTTTAAAAAAAAAAAAATAGGACGGGGCCACCTGGCCCCCCTCCCGGGCTACTACTAGCCCTGGGGACCCCATCCCCCGGGGCTGGCCCTCTTCGTTGGGGGCCGTGGGGGGGTCCCCAATCCCCCCACGGCCCCATCCGGCTCCCCACGTCCTGCGGGAGCCGGCATTGCTTTTCCACATGGGGAGCAGCTAACATGCTGCTCCCCATGTGGAATAGCAATCTGCTTTGCTTCATTGAAGCGAGAGCAGGTTTCCCTGCTCTCGCTTCAATGAAGCAAAGGAGTTTGCAATGACAGGGCAGGAGCCACGAGGCTCCCGACCTGTCATTGCAAACTACAGTGTCCCGGGGGTGGGCACCCTGGGACACTGCAGGAGCCGGCCCTGGGGGGTGGCGGTCCCCAGGGCCTATACAAGGTCCCAGGAGGGGGGCCGCGCGGCCCCCCTCCCAGATTTTGAAGTTGACCCGGGGGGTAGCGATCCCCGGGGCAAGGGGGCCTGAGAGCCCCCCACACCAAATATTTTCAAGCCCCAGGGGTGGCAGTTCCCGGGGCTGGGGGGACCTGAGAGCCCCCCAACAAATATTAATAAGCCCCGGGGGTGGCGGTCCCCGGGGCTGGGGGGCCTGATAGCCCCCCCAACGAATATTAAGAAACCCCGGGGTGGCGGTCCCTGGGTCTGGGGGGCCTGAGAGTCCCCCCAACAAATATTAAGAAGCCCCGGGGGGTGGCAGTCCCCGGGCCTGGGGGGGCCTGAGAGCCCCCCCACACAATTGAAATAAGTCCCGGGGGTGGCGGTCCCCAGGGCTGGGGGGGCCTGAAAGCCCCCCCACCTAATTAAATAAAGCCCCGGGGGTGACAGTCCCCGGGGCTGGGGGGCCCCTTCAAGGCCCCCCTTTACATAACTATTGCCCCCAGGATTTGGCCCCCCCCCGGGGGCCAATTAGCAAAGAAGCGCGGGAGCCCGCGCTTCTTTTTTTATTTTCTGCCGAAATTCGTGCTGGGTGCAATTTTTTTTAAATGCTTTTTTTGGCCCTGGGGGTCCTTGTGGGACCCCCTGAGCAGGCCTAGGGGATCAGGGTGTTTCTACCCTGTCCCCTTTTTGCGTTTTTCGCATTTGTTTTTTAGGTTTCTTGTGCCTAGGTTCTACCGAGGCACAAGATGGCTGCCAACACTTCCTGATTTGGAGTGTTGACAGCCAATTAGAATACAGCTCGTGCACGGCAGGGTGCGCGCTGGGTGTGCATAGGGTGCGCGGATCATTCGAGGCCATAGATATATATATACTTTTAAATGTAATTTTCTCAGGAACTACTGAACGGATTTACACTATTTAAGCCAAAGGCACGAGTCTGAACTAAGGACTACCTCTTTGCCAAATTTGGTGTAATTCCGTTAAGCAGTTCGGGCTGTAGCTGTGGCTAAAGCTCCTATGGGAAATTGCATGGGGAAAACGTGTTTTGGGACCCCCCTTTTTTCTCGGCCCCCGCTTGACGAATCACCGTGAAACTTTTAGGATAGGAGCGGACCGGAGCTGGCCAAAAGTTTTGAAAATTTCACGAGGATTCGTCAACCGGCGCCAAAGTTATTAAAAATAGAATTTTCAGATTTCCTATGGAAACTCGGTCCTAACTATAACTATCTACTGGCGACCGCCAGTAGATAATATATATATATATATATATATATATATATATATATATATATATATATATATATATATATATTCGCTCCCCTGCACCTTTTGAACGGATCACTCCATGGCGGTGGTGCCCCGTGTATTATATCAAGCTGCAAAGACATCGACATTGACCATGAAATGTACAATATGTAAACAGCAATGTAATATCTACTATGAAACACGTATGCCATAATGAATTGTTCAGCAATATGCTTCAATATAATTGTAAATACGATATATAGGTCAAAATGCTGTTGTTTGCACACTTCAAAATGGCGCCCAATTTGTAGGGGCGGAATAGTCCTTCCTCTGCTCGCACTACCCGGAAATGCTGTGTTTTTATATAAAAAATGATGCCGCGCTACGCGAACTGTAAACACACTGACGAAGGGAGAACCCGAAACGTGTCTGTGAAGTGCCACAAAATAAACTGGCTATCGAACAAAACCCGCAAGTGCTGCCTCTTTCTTCCCGGACGGGAGAGAGAACTTTGGAGCTTGATATATATATATATATATTACCTACTGGCGGTCGCCAGTAGGTAGTTATAGTTAGGACCACGTTTCCATAGGAAATCCGCAACATTCTATTTTGAATAACTTTTGCGCCGGTCGACGAATCCTCGCGAATTTTTCAAAATAGGTGGGGCGCTACGCTCCGCTCCTACCCTGAAAGTCTCGGGGAGATTCGTCAAGCGGGGGCTGAGATAAAAGGGGGGTCCCAAAACGCGTTTTTCCCATGCATTTTTCCATAGGACCTTTAGACACAGCTACAGCCCGAACGGCTGAACAGAATTACTTGAAATTTGGCAGAGAGGTAGTCCTCAGGTCAAGGAAGTGCCTTTTGTAGGTTTGGTGTAAATCTGTTCAGTAGATTCTGAGAAAATAGCCTTTAAATCAATATATATATCTGAGCCAGCTTACGGTGCGCTTACGGTGCGCTTACCGTACGCGTACGGTGACGTGCGCGAGCGCGATTCTGATTTGCTCTTAGATCTTAGTAAACATTGGAATCGGCCGAAACCAGGAAGCGGCGGCCGCCATTTTCTCTCTCGCACTCTGAGTGGGGCAGCATAAATGAAGCCCAAAAATGTGTAAAGGGGCAGTATATTGAGATAATAATCACCCAGCAGTGATATACGGGCCCCCAAACAACCCCCAAGGCCAAAAAAATTTTTTTTTTTTTTTTCGAAAAATCGCCGATTACGCTTACCGTACGCGTACGGTAAAAATTTGTTTAAAAAAAAAAAATTATCCACACTCTCCCCACCCCATGTTCAAATGGTGCCCGAATGGCACCATTTGTGCATGGCTTAACAACTAAACGAAAATAATAAACAAAACATTTCACAACGATGCGCATAATATGTCCCCCATGTGCGCACGGTGCGCGAAGCGCATCGTGCGTACATGGCCCATCCCGCATAATGTGGGCACGCGGTGCGCTGCGCGCACCGCGTGACCACCGTGCGTGCATGGCACTAACTGCGTAAAGTGGGCGCGCGGTGCGCGAAGCGCACCGCGTGCTCACTGTGCGCGCACGGTGCGCGAAGCGCACCGTGCGCGCACGGACTGAACTGCGTTAACTGGGCGCGCACGCCATGAATGGCGTAAAGTAAGTTAGCATTTAAAAAAACGTACAAATTCACTGAAAAAACCATAGGTTTCACACACGTTATAGTTAGGAATTAGCATTTAAAAAACCTTGCAAATTCACTGAAAAAACCATAGGTTTCACACATGTTATAGTTAGCTGTACATTTTACTGATAAAAAACCAATGAAATTCCCCCGTTATAGTTACTGTAGGCAACTATAACTCACGCGACCGTAATGCTCTGCTGATGACATATGTGTCTTTATGAAAAAAAAATATTTGTAATATATGTATAGCTAAAATTTTATGGAAGAAGACATGGGCAAATAAGTGTCTAAATACAGTATTAGCATCAGCAGAGGATTACGGTCGCGTGAGTTATAGTTGCCTACAGTAACTATAACGGGGGAATTTCATTGGTTTTTTATCAGTAAAATGTACAGCTAACTATAACATGTGTGAAACCTATGGTTTTTTCAGTGAATATATATATATATATATATATATATATATATATATATATATATATATATATATATATATATATACACATATAAATATATATATTCACAGAAAAAACCATAGGTTTCAGGGGTGTTATAGTTAGCTGGACATTTCACTCGTACATAACCATTGAAATTCCACCTTTATAGTTAGTTCAGCTAACTATAACTCGCGCGCCCGCAATGCACTGATGATGACGTCACATATTACATCACTCATGACATGGTCAGTGACATCACTCATGACATCACTGATGACACCTCAATTGACATCACTGATGACATCATCCTTGTGATATAGTGGCAGACCTCCTCTCACCCTAATATAACCTTTGATACACACATTCAAAAATAGAAACTAAAATTTTCAAAAAAATGGACATACAACAACCTATTCAGTAATTCCAAGATCTACAAACACATCCACTCATTCACCAACAGTCCTATATAGTCACTCATACATGTACTCACTCTTCATATGTACTCCCGCCCTGCCATAGCAAACAGCAGTGTCCTGGGGTGGGCACCCTGGGACACTGCAGGATCCGGCCCTGGGGGATGGCGGTCACCAGGGCCATCATTGGCTCCGGGGGGGGGCACGCAACCCCTCTCCCACCAATGTCCCCGGGGCTGGGGTGTCTGTCGCGGGCACCCCAATTTACATATTTAGAGCCCGGGGCGGTGGCGCTCCCCGGGGCGTGTGGGGGTGCTTGAGCCCCCCCACACAGGGTATTTTTTCTTTTCAAAAAAGCCCCGGGGGTGGTGGTCCCCGGGGCTGCGGGGGGGCAGAGTACCCCCCCACAATGTAAATTAAATCGAGCCCCAGGGGGTGGCGGTCCCCGGGGCTGCGTGGGGGCCCTATGCCCCCCGCAATTATTCATACTTTGCCCTGGGGTGGCGGTCCCTGGGGCAGTGTGGGGGGGATTGGACCCCCCACACTTTATTTTCAACATGCCCCCGGGATTTGGCCCCCCCGGGGGCTAATTAGCATCAAAGCGCAGGAGCCCGCGCTTCGTTTTTTTTTTATCAGCAGGATCCGCGCACCCAGAGCGAATTTTGACAATTTAAAAAAAACATCATCCAGTGAATGTGGTTTAGTTTGAAATTTAAATATATATTATATTTATACCAATCTGTATTGAAGATTGAGTGGATATATAACTGCCTGGATGGAGGATTTAGTAGCTGTTAGACTGTCTGTTTAAGTGAGTAATTAAAAGTGTCTCACTTAATACATGGATTAGTAACTAAACTATGTGAGTGTGTGCATCACTGTCTCTGTTGTTGTATAACATGCTGCATCAGTTGGTCACTAACTACACAAGTGTGTATATTAGTTATTGATTAGTTGGGTGAGTATTTGTATGGAACACTGAGTTTGTGTGTGGTTGGATGGGGTGTGTGTACCTCTATGCATAGATGTGTGAATGGTTGATTGACTAGGTGTATAGGTTTAAGAGTGCATGTGGAAACAGTTGTTTGGATGACTGAGTATATTTATTTGTGTGTTGGTGAGCGAATATATGTTTTAGTTGTACATCTTCAACAAAGTAAAAAAAATAAAAGGCATTGTATGTGAGAGTTGGTGTATATAAATAAGTATATATAAGAGTCAGTGATTGTGAGAGTAACTATATGAATGAGTGTATAATTGTAATGGCGATTTTTTAACATATTGACTATGAGTTACTATGTGTTTGAATAAATGAGGTGTTGTGTGTATAATTGTGTAAGTGAGCAAATGTAAGTGTGATTAATTTTTTTCATGAGTGAGTAGGATGACTGCATAACCGACTAAGATGACTGCTGATGGGTCAATGTCTATATAAGTGTATAAGTGCATTTGATATTGTTCTATTTATTAGTGACTGCATGTATAAGTGATTCTGTTGTTGAATGGGTAGTTGTGTGTGTAGACTTAGGAATCAGTGAGTGGGTACGTAGTAACTGGTATTGGTGTGTCAATGGTTTCAAATATGGTACTCTGTATTTTACAGTGAGTGATGAAAGGTTATACTAGTGTATGATGAGGTGTATCAGATTGTCACGTGGATGATGTCATCAGTGATGTCATTTGAAAGGCGCTGGAAGTGGCGAGGACGTGGGGGGTGTTGGTGGAAGAGCTGCGATCTTGGGAGACGATGAATGAGGGGGATAGAGATTCTGTAGACATGGACCGGAGGGTGGAACCTGGGACAGGGTCGACTGGGGCTACTGGGGAGTCCATGCAGGACGGGGCTACTTAGGTACACTCATGGAGGATTCAGCATCTGCACTCTACATTGACAGCTGTTGAGTAGCCAGGGTGGGAACAGGGGGCGCAGAGGGAGGTCAATGCGGGACCCTTTCCCTCATGAGAACAATGACAGGGTTTTCTGGTTTGTCTGGCGTTGGGATATCTCAGACCATGGGGCCCGACAGGCAGAGGTTGATGAGGGGTTGCCGTGGGCACACTGACAGGGGGGGCTGGGGGTAGAGAGGGTGGTGGGTGGGGAACCTAAGGCGGGAACATAGCAGAGTTGATTTCTCGTAACGTGTACTTCGATGGTTGGATCTTTATATGATGCTATTGTGTGTAGTATTAGTCTTTGGGACTATGAAAATTCAATAAAAATCTTTACAAAAAAAAAATCAGTGCTGTCATTTGAGATGTCATCAGTGATGTCATCAGTGATGTCACTGACCATTTCATGAAAGATGTAATATGTGACATCATCAGCAGTGCATTGCGGGCGCTCGAGTTATAGTTAGCAGAACTAACTATAACAGAGGAATTTCTATGGTTTTGTACGAGTGAAATGTCCAGCTAACTATAACACCCCTGAAACTTATGGTTTTTTCTGTAAATTTCAAAGCTTTTTTAAATGCCAATTTCTAACTATAACGTCTCTCAAACCTATGTTTTTTTCAGTGAATTTCAAAGGTTTTTTAAATGCTAATTTTTAAGTGTAATAGTAGTTATACCTATTTTGTTGTACTGATTTTCTACAGTTTTTTAACTATTTATTTATTAATATTTTATTAAATAAATAACATTATATATTTTTCTGAAAATTGCTAAAAAAATTTTTTAAAAATATTAAAACTGAAATATTGTTTTTTTTTATTTTGTATTTTATATTATTTTCTTTGTAATTTTTTTTTTCCAATTTTTTTTTCGGAGTCGCGCACCCAAAGCGTACACATCACAGTGGTTGCGCGGATTCTAGTCGCCATTTTAGAAACATCATGAAGGATCCGCATACTGGGGTATTGATTTTCCCCTTTGAGTTACATTGAAAAAGTGGAGATTGTAGACAGGAGACAGATCAAATAAAGCCCATTTGAGCTTAAAAACATTGGACGTTTCCTGGCTGAATCGGGTCTGTTGGCATGTATGGTTGTACTACCACTGCCTCTTCCTTCTGCCCACAATGGTCTATTATATTGCCACAGCCTCTCTTGCCAGTCCTGTATTGTTGGTTTGTTGCCCCTGCCCCCCCTTTCCACTGCCATCCATAGTCTGTTGTGCTGCCACTGCCCTTCCTGCCTGCCCTGTGTGGTCAAATTGTTGCCTCTGCGCCCTCCTACCTGCTTTCAATTTTCAGAGTCCGTGCCCCTGGCCTCTGCCTCTCAACAGTATCCTAATGAACAACTAGATTGATAACATTCTATATTTATTACAAAAGTGTGGAACGCCTGACGTCATCTTGATGTAATCAAAACTGTAATACCTAGAGCATTTCCTTTAGAAAATTACATATATGAGAGGGTCTTATTTGCATCAAAATTATGGTTAGTGCGCTAAAAAACTAAAACAAGGACATATTTTCTGAGTTTTCAAATAGCGACAAAGCACTTTTAAATTATTTGTTATCTTTATGTTTTTTTATCCAGTTGACCACTTGATTAAATGTTGTAGTTAGGGGAGAGGATGTGGTGTTACTTCCAGAGCTGCAGACTTTGCAACTGGGGAACCAGGTTGGAGTTTCTGCTTCAGCTCGACATTCTGTGATTCTGGTCAAATCACTTAATCTACCCATGTCTACAACCAAAATGAATTTGTTCTTGTGTGATGTAACCAATGCTCATGTAAAGCACTCCAATACCTGACAAGTCTGCACTGTATAAAACTGCAAAAACACAAAAAATAAAAAGTGTTTTGCACACTTCTGTCATTGGGCTACAAGTGGGCTACATTGGGTGATATTTGTGCTGCATTTGGGCTCTTTTGTCTCTGGTGGCCGTCTTGGGAGATTTATTTGTTAAGAAGTTTTCTAATTTCCTCATTTTCTGCAGCCTTCTCAGTAGGAAAGCTTTCAGTTTTTTACTTTGGTTCCATCAAGAAGGTATTCAGATATGTCACACATTTGCCATAAATTCTGAATGTTAGCACTCTAGTTGCTCATTAGATCACTGTAGTAAAGCTACTGCTCACCACGGAAGTCTGCTGCTGGTATTAAAAGTGCATGTTTCAGTCTGCATGTCAGAATTTTTAAATGAAATAGAAGAGGATTTGAGAAGTTACTCAAAATGTGCCCTAATTTTTCTTTCTTCAGCACTAATCATAATTTCTATGGCAAAATGAACCCCCTCATTGTGTTCCTTTTTAAATTAAATGTTGTAAGTGTTACCAGTTTATTCCAATCAAGATGGCTTCAGGTGTGCCATACTTTCGTCATAAGTAAGACAGTAAGCCTCTAGTTGTTCTTAAGAACACTCTGGGACATTCTGTCATTGAGCTATACTTGGGCTACATCTGGGTGATATTTGTGCTACATTTGGGCTCTTTTGTCTCTGGTGGCCATCTTGGGAGACTTATTTGTTATGAAGTTTCCTAATTTCCTCATTTACTGCAGTCTCCTCAGTAGGAAATACTTTCAGTTTTTTACTTTGGTTCCATCAAGAAGGCATTCAGATGTGTCACACATTTGCCATAAATTCTGAATGTCAGTACTCTTGTTGCTCATTAGATCACTGTAGTAAAGCTACTGCTCAGCAGGGAAGTCTGCTGCTGGTATTCAAAGTGCATGTTTCAGTCTGCATTTCAGAATTTTTTAATGAAATAGAAGAGGATTTGAGAAGTCACTCAAAATGTGCCCTAATTCTTCTTTCTGCAGCACTAATCATACTTTCTATGGCAAAATGAACCCCCTCATTTTGTTCCTTTTTAAATTAAATGTTTTAAGAGTTACCACTTTATTCCAATCAAGATGGTTTCAGGTGTGCAATACGTTTGTCATAAGTAGGACTGTTAGCGCTCTAGTTGTTCTTTAGAACACTCTGGGATGCTGCAGTAGAACACAAAGGAATCATCTAACAGTCTCTGCCCTTGTTGGATGTACATGTTTTACTGAGAATGTCAGACTTCATTCTCACATGACTGAGAAAGATAATGTGAATTTACAGAAAATATGCTCTCAGTTTAGCTTATAGATCACCTTACAAACCTCTGTGGGAAAAGCATGAGAAAATGGTTTTCTTTCAAGCATGATTCATGATATCCCAGTAGAAGGCTTTGTCACATGGTAAAATCACCTTAGAACACAACACAATTTCTAAAACGAGTATGGTACCATCAACAAATGATTTATAATGTAACCAAAGTCTTAAAACCTTCTATTAACTGCAGTGCTTTTTAATGAGGTGCTATCATGTATATTGGTCCCAAGATGACTGCCAACACTTCTTGGATGAAGTGCTGACAGCCAATTAGATCTCACGATGAGATGTGTGGTTAGGCTCTGCCCAGATATATATGTGATTTTACTTTTGATTTTCTCAGCAACTACTGAACGGATTTACACCAAAAGGCATGAGTGTGAACCAAGGGCTACCTCTTTGCCACAATTTGGTGAAATTCCGTTCAGTAGTTCGGGCTGTAGCTGCGATTAAAGGTTCCTATGGAAAATTACATGGGGAAAACACGTTTTGGTACCCCCTTTTTTCTCGGCCCCCACTTCACTAATCACCCCGAGACTTTAAGGGTAGGAGCAGACCGGAGCGCCCCACCAGTTTTGAAAATTTCGCGAAGATCCGTCAACCGGCGCCAAAGTTATTCTAAATAGAATGTTGTGGATTTCCTATGGATAATAGGTCCTAACTATAACTACCTACTGGCGACTGCCAGTAGGTAATATATATATATATATCATCTCTCAAAGTTTGCCACATGGAAGAAACCACAGGTAGGTGATAGCCGCAATTTTTATTTGAAAGCTGCAACAAGTTGAAATGCACAGTTCTCTTTAATTCTGATGCCAGACGCATTTCGGATGTTAATCCTTCTTCAATGGCATTAGAGTTGTACCAAAGATGGAGTGATGCAGCTCGATGTCTTTTCAATTCGCCTGGTCTCTCCCCAATGGGCGTGGTCCCACTCCTCTTGTCATTCTGGTAATCATAGTTGCATTTGATAATCTCTCAAGTGACTCCGTCACAAGGTGCACTCAATATTTCCAATAAAACCACTGCGGGGTGAGACAAAGTCCATTAAACAAACCAGTTGCACTTTCCTCCTTTCAAATGCACACTACCCCCGTTCACAGGTGGCGCACAGTGGCGTCTCCACGGGTCCGCATTCTCGCGGCGGGATTCCTCCACGGCTTGGCAAGCCTCTAACATCATCTCTCAAAGTTTGCCACAATGGAAGAAACCACAGGTAGGTGATAGCCGCAATATTTATTTGAAAGCTGCAACAAGTTGAAAAGCACAGTTCTCTTTACGGAAACGTAAGAGAGTATATATATAATCTCATCAAGACCCATCCGTGAATAAAGGTAGATAAAGATAGGCTGTGATATATATATATATATATATATATATATATATATATTACCTACTGGCGGTTGCCAGTAGGTAGTTATAGTTAGGACCACGTTTCCATAGGAAAACCTCAACATTCTATTTTGAATAACTTTGGCGCCGGTCGACGAATCCTCGCGAATTTCTCAAAATAGGTGGGGCGCTACGCTCCGCTCCTACCCTGAAAGTCTCGGGGGGATTCGTCAAGCGGGGGCTGAGATAAAAGGGGGGTCCCAAAACGCGTTTTTCCCATGCATTTTTCCATAGGACCTTTAGAACGAGCTACAGCCCGAACGGCTGAACAGAATTACTAGAAATTTGGCAGAGAGGTAGTCCCTAGGTCAAGGAAGTGCCTTTTGTAGGTTTGGTGTAAATCTGTTCAGTAGATTCTGAGAAAATAGCCTTTAAATCAATATATATATCTGAGCCCGCTTACGGTACGCTTACCGTACGCTTACCGTACGCTTACCGTAAGCTTACGGTGGCGTGCGCGAGCGCGATTCTGATTGGCTCTTAGATCTTAGTAAACATTCGAATCGGCCGAAACCAGGAAGCGGCGTCCGCCATTTTGTCTCTCGGACTGAGTGTTGTTTATCAAAGATGATGGCCAAAAACATGTTACGGGGCTGTTTTGACAACTCCCTCCCACATAGTCATGTTGAGGGAGTCCCCAAACATCCCCCAAGAGCAAAAACGGTTTTATTTTTTTTTCGGCAATTTCGCGGGGTACGCTTACCGTACGCTTACCGTACGCTTACCGTAAGCTTACCGTACGCTTACGGTAAAAAAATAAAAATAAAAAAAACACTATCCACACTTACCCCACCCCCTGTGCTTTTGGTGGCCGCAGGCCACCAAATGTGCAGGGCTTATTAATAGAGAAAAAAAACGTAATTTTGGCAACATGAAATTATAAAATCGAAATAAAAAAAACACTATCCACATTGACCTCACCCCCTGTGCTTTTGGTGGCCGAAGGCCACCAAATGTACAGGGCTTATTAAAGTTGATAAAAACCGTGCACGGAACGAACTGCGTTAAGTGGGCGCGCACGCCACAAATGGCGTAAAGTAACTTAGCATTTAAAAAACCGTACAAATTCACTGAAAAAACCATAGGTTTCACACACGTTATAGTTAGGAAATAGCATTTAAAAAACCTTGCTAATTCACTGAAAAAACCATAGGTTTCACACATGTTATAGTTAGCTGGACATTTTACTGATAAAAAACCAATGAAATTCCCCCGTTATAGTTACTGTAGGCAACTATAACTCACGCGACCGTAATCCTCTGCTGATGACATATGTGTCTTTATGAAAAAAAAATATTTGTAATATATGTATAGCTAAAATTTAATGGAAGAAGATATGGGCAAATAAGTGTCTAAATACAGTATTAGCATCAGCAGAGGATTACGGTCGCGTGAGTTATAGTTGCCTACAGTAACTATAACGGGGGAATTTCATTGGTTTTTTATCAGTAAAATGTCCAGCTAACTATAACATGTGTGAAACCTATGGTTTTTTCAGTGAATATATATATATATATATATATATATATATATATATATATATATATATATATATATATATATATATATATATGTATGTATGTATGTATATATATATATATATATATATATATATCACCTACTGGTGGTTGCCAGTAGGTAGTTATAGTTAGGACCTAGTTTCCATAGGAAAAGCATTTTTTGACTTGCCTTTAACTTTGGCATCGTTTGACCAATATTCATCACATTTTCCAAACAATTGTCAAAGTAGGTTCTGTGTGTCATGGAAAGCTTTGGGGTTATCCATGCAGTGGGGACTGAGAAATAGGTGCGCAAAAAAAAGGGTGCATTTGTAATGTTAATTCCCATAGGAACGCATTGTTGAACGTACAGCACAAACCACTGGATGGAATTACAACAAATTTAGCAGAAAGGTAGATGTTGTTATGCAGATTGTGCTTTTTGTTATTTGGTGCAAATCCATCAAGTACTTATTGAGAAATTTGAGCTGAAAATTATAAATATATATCTGGCTGTGTATATTACGCGGTTGTTTCACGATTAATTGTGACTGCACGAGCCAACGTGAATGCTCTGATTGGATGGACGCAACCTGAACAGGATGTTGCAGCTGCCATTTTCTCACCAGGGAATGGTTGCCACTACTGAAAATTTGTGTGAAAGCTAACATAATGGGTCAGGGTGGAGATACTCTGACCCAATGTTTGAGATATAGGTGTGTTAGTGACACAAGTTATGTGTCCAAAATAGATTTTTTTAAATCGTGTGCAATATTTGTGAGGACTCTGCGACTGCCAGTGCGACCCCATGTCCCATCACGGGGACATCATGACTATCGCACCATTATCGTGAATATTGGTGAAAATACAAAAAATAGATATATATTTGTACACACTCACTGGTCACACACTCATGTACGCACTCACAAACTCACTCAGACACTTATACACCCATTCACATATCCACTCACACACTTTTACATCCAGTCACATGCCCACATATATACTCATGCACTCACTTACATACCTATTCAGAAACCTATGCACCCACTTACAGACTTACTCGGAGGTGATGTGCCCATGTACAGACCCACATGGAGACTCATGCACCCACTCACATGCACATGCATGTGCTCACAGACCCACTTAAACACTCATACACTCACTCACATACCCATACAGTTACTCCCACACTCAGTCACAGACCATCTCAGAGACTTATTTACCCAGTCACACAGAAACTCACACACCCACTCAGAAACTCACTCAGATATACACACACCCACTCACTCACCCACTCAAGGCACAGGAATCCACTCACAGACCCACCCAGACACTCATGTTCCCAGTCACAGACCCACTCACACACTCAGGCATGCACCCATTCACTCACCCACTCAGAGACATATGCTCTCACTCGCAGACCCATTGAGACACTCACGCTCCCAGTCATAGATCCACCCAGACACTCATCCATCCACTCACGGACCCACTCAGACACTCACACACCCATACAGTCACTCACACAGACACTCATAAACCCACTCAGAGACATATGCACCCATTTAGTTATACACTCAGAGACTGATATACCCACACATTGTGACACTCACAGACCCACACACCCACTGACAGAACCACTCAGTCACTCACTCTGTCAGTCACAGACCCACTGAGAGACTCATGCGCTCACTCACAATTCCACTCAGACACTCCTGCACCCACTCACTCACCCACTCAGACAGTCATATACTTACAAATCCACAAAGGCACTCATGCACCTACTCATGGATTGAGAGACTTACTCAACCAATCACAGACCCATTGTGACACTGATACACCCACTCAAGGATGTACTGAGGTAGTCACAAATTTCTTTACAGAAGTATTGATAGACTGATGCACCGTCTCACAGATCCTCTCAAATACTTATACAGTGAATGAGAGACTTAGTGATACAGTGATGCATGCAGTCATAGATTACGCTGAAAAAGTTATGCACTGTGTTATAGAGATATTAAGTGAGTTGTACATGCTATTATACAGTCATTTAGATAGTAATGTGTTTAGTGTGTTGGTTATCATCCATTTTGCAGTTTTGAATGTGGTAGTGACTATTGAATGTCTGCTTTTGTTTTGTCATTTCGCAACGTATTCGCGGTGACCGCTGCTACAAATTTCATTGTGATGCTCTGCGTCAACTTGAAAATGGAAAATAGTCTTTGAAGACCAGTTTTCTGGAAAGTCACTACTAAAATATGAGTTTGAAAAATACACTAATAAAGCTCTACTGATTAATGTACTGTAGAATGTGTCTATATATATATATATATATATATATATATATATATGTTTTACACTTTGTACAAACCATGTGCGCTTCGCAACTTCCCGCCATCACCGCGACAACATCGGTACTCGTGCATACAAAATTTTTTTGTAAAGGTGGTTTTCTCCTATATTGATCACAGAAAGAAAAGTTAAAAGAATATTTTACTAAATATTTAGACTTAAACTTTATTTCCGAAAATGTCTTTAAATGAAATTTGATTTCTGGTAAACACACACCAAATCAAAAAATGAGTTGTATATAATATAAATATAATATACAATATCCAATTATAGAAAGAAAATATGAAAATCTCAGTGGCTCACTTTAAAAAAATGGATGTAACAATTAAGAAATAGAATTTTTTTTAAACCTTAGAAATTTACAGAAAAACCGAAGGTTACAGGTGTGTTATAGTTAGGAATTAGCATTTAAAAAACCTTAGACATTCACAGAAAAAAACAAAGGTTACAGGGATGTTCTAGTTAGGAAATAGAATTGTAAAAAAAACCATAGAAATTCACTAGAAAACAAAGGTTACAGGGGCATTATAGTTAGGCTGACATTTCACTTTTACAGAACCAGAGAAATTCAGCAGTTATAGTTAGCTAAGATAACTATAACTCATGCCCCCGCAAGGCACTGCTTATGACCTCACATATTACATCACTCATGATATGGTTTTGTACGAGTAAAATGTCCGCCTAACTATAACGTCCCTGTAACCTTTCTTTTTTTCAGTGAAAAAATATATATATATACATATGCCTATATACACATTTATATATGTATATATATTTATATTATATACATACATATATATATATATATATATATTATATTTACTCAAAAAACAAAGGTTGAAGTAATGTTATAGTTAGGTGAATATGTCAGTGCCAACATTAACATTTTGAACTGAATAAAACACAGAAATTTACCAGTTATATTTAGCAGAGTTAACTATAACTTGTACCCGTATCATGCATTGTTTATGACTTCACATATTACATCACTCATGACATGTTCTATTACATAATTTATGACATCACCGATGACAACATCTTGAATGACATCATTGTATCATTTACAACTTTCCACTGGACCTAGGAGATAATAGCAGCTTTTGGAGTATGCCTCAAGAGAAATGTAATTTTTCTTGCACAAGTTACGTTCCTATAAAGAAGGTGGAACACCAATAGTTTCAATTACAACTTTTTTATGTTGCTAGCAACAGTTCAAATGCTCATCCCTGCAAGTTCACATATAATGTGAAATCTCTACAAGAGATTGTTTTTCTGTAATTTTGATTAAATGTTTTTCTGTTTCACTGTTTAGATAAAGTTGTCAGACTTTGGGTTCTGCGCGCAAGTCTCCAAAGAGGTTCCCAAAAGGAAATCTTTGGTTGGAACACCATATTGGATGGCTCCAGAAGTTATATCAAGACTTCCTTACGGAACTGAGGTATGAGAGTAAGTGATCAGTAGATCATCGTGAGGTATGATTTCTTGTTCATCACTCTCCAGTACATCACTCTTCTCAGCCAAGTTCACTCTGAACAAGCACGTGTGTGGGTGTGTATATATCTGTGTGTGTATATATATATATATCTCAAACAAGTGAAACATTTGCCCTTACTACTAGGTACACTGACGTGCTAGATGAATAAATGAAATATAATAAGTGAATAATAACAAAGCTCCCTCGTTATAGCTGTCTAGAATTCTCGAACGCTACTGGTCTTTTTGGTTTCTCCAGAAGAAACTGGAATCTTTGAGGAAAATTTCGGGAAGCATGAGGAATGTTTTAATGATTTTAAATCCTGGTGTACATCAAAAATACGTCACGTGCTTTGAACGGCAATGGTGTGAAGCAAGGACACGTGGTGGTTGTTTGCGATGCATGTTGTACTAAACGGCATGGTTATTTAAGTCGATATAGTTGCCCTGATTGTCAAAAAAAAAGTAAACAGAAAACAGAAAATATTTGCAATTAATGTCTCCTCTTCTGCTTTGTGGCTTTCAATACAGCTGTGCCTTTTGCACTAAATGGTATATTCATTTTTGCATTATTGGCCACTGAGGTAGAGATGAAAGTTGGAGAGTTTACTTTCAAATAGTTATACCTTTAGTGTGGTTGAGAGGCATGTGCCAGTGAAATAAGTTAACTAGGATCCCAGGTCGTGTACTCCCATGCTTGGACGTGCCTGCAGAGACAGACACAATTTAGCTTTCAGTTACACAGGCAGCTGTCAGTTTAGAGTCAGTATCACAGAAGAGGCCCATCTGTCGTCTTATCCAGCTGTGCCCCTCAGACACACTGTCACACTGGGAGAATCTAAGTTATAAAACCCTCATTACATCACACACATACAGCGGGCCAAGACAAAGCCCGGCAGACAAATGATCTTTGTACACAAGAAACAACACACCACTCTTCTTCATAAACAACCAAACAACAAATCACTTCCCTCACAGCCTCTAAACACAACTTCACTCACAACCTCACTCATCCATTTCTCAACATTGTCACGCATAGACTGTGCTGACATAAAACACAGCGAACACCCTGCACTCTGTCAAGCATGACACAACGTTTAAAACACTGACATGATATTGGACACAGGCATATACAACACCCGATCTCTGCGCAATCATTCAAGGTATATTCTAGGGACCAAAAAAACCTCAAAACCATAAACACAAATCTCATACTGCATGCACCATGCCACACACAGGCCTATTTGCAGAACAGCAGGCTTCCAGGGTCAGTCATACGGGTGCGCGACCACGTGGTGCACACATACAAGACCACATGCAATTAACTACAGACACTCTGATAGGTACCACCCAACAGATACTCACCAGTAGTCCTTAGGAGATGTAAACACCTTCCACCAAAAGCTGCATGTTCCATTATGTCAATGCACCGATTAACATCATATGATTACCACCATGTGTGGTAGAATGGCACAAACACAACAACAATATCGTCACCCCGTGTAATAGACTAGGCACGTGCCATCCAAAAAAGCAAGCATACAACCAAAACGAAACAAAACACCTCAAACTTCCAAAAACCCAGGGACAAACCCTGGCAGACATTTTCCGCAGAACACTGATACCCACACATAAATAGAATCAACACAGAGCGAACTGAACACCTTCAAGCATCATAAATGTCACAAAATCCTCCTTCATCTGTTGTCTACGTCATCAAACGTAAGTCTGCATACCCGTAAGTATGACCCGCCTCCCCTGACATCTGCTACCTCAAAGCACGAGTGGGATGTGTGCTGAGTATCGACGTCATCAAGCGCACTCTTCAAACTATATAGCCTTCATTCAGTAGCACTCCCCACATGTCTAGCCTCTACAGCATTAATCACAAACCTCTCTCGTAATGCATTCAGTTGCAGACATCATGAACAAGCAGCCAGCTAAAAACATTTCAGACTGGCAGGAGTGATAGAACTCTTTCACAACCAAGCACTGGGAAAACATGAAACGCTGGAAGACACATTATAAATTAACTTCACACTCATCAAGTTGCCATTTTTCTAATGGACGCCAATTCCCTCCTATGTTGTAATATGCATGGCACTTTTAATTTTTAGCTTGTTATTTGAAAAGCAACAGTTAGCAAACACAGCTAGTTTGTACACAGGCAACAGAACAGACCTTTAGTTTTCTTTAAAACATACACCTTCACTACGTAAACTAAGTCTTGAGGGCCACTAAAACAACAAAACACATTTTTTGCATAATGCCTTCTACTTCGACTAAATATGTTTCACGAAAAATACATTTGTTAGAGAAGAGCCATTTTCAGGTGGCTACCATGGCAACAATAACTCTTGCAACAAGTACATTTGAATTTCAATAAGAAACAAACCCTGAAAACTTCACAATTGATCTGCATAGCTGCCAAGTTTTCTTTGTCCAGAAGCATGACATTTCCATGTTTTTAGTGTGCTTATGTGTGCCATTTCAATGCCTCAGGTGTGACATTTTGAGTTTCACTTTTTTAGCAACACAGCTGTTTCCATATGACAGGGTGAACATCAGACTGTAGGAACACCGGGAGAGGATTCGATCTCCCCTAACAATTATTAATAAACAAATGGAATTCACCCACAAGAGTTAGGTGATGGATAATGGATAATCAAGGGTCAGATGTGTTTCCTACGTAGGTGGGAAGCACATTGTGTTTCTTAAATACCCCTCACACACCAAAAGGGCCCTTGGTGTCATGCTTCATCATAGGGGTCTTCGCGCCCCTCCAGGGAACGCGGGGTGCTACTAACCAGCGGATACGTGGGAGCACTGATGTTACCACTATGTGTAGTGTGAGAGGGGTGTGAGTGGTAGGGTCTGGAGTGGATAATGAGTGAGTGTTAAAAAATACCTAGCATCTGAGGAGTAGAAATAATTTTAATAGGCCTCAGTGTCGGTATTGTTAAAAAGGTGTGGTGGAGGTGTGTTATATTAATGTATAAAACCTCCTGTGTGTGTCAACATGTTTCGAAGCATGCTGCTTCTTCTTCAGGACGGGTGCACAGATCACTACCCTACTTACATGGACAGTCCCCACCATCCAAAAGGCTCATGACGCCATTGGCTTCTGGACTGCAAGTATGCAATCAGTTTCTTTTGTTGACAACTTTTTCCCATTTGTATAAGTTCCGTAGTCACAACTTGGAACTGACCCCTTTTTTACAGACAATGGCACAGCTTGCTACATTTATTCATTAAATCTACACATAGTATTTCTTGTGTACACACGGTATCACACTGTCCATGTGAGTAGGGTAGGGATCTGTGCACCCGTCCTCAAGAAGAAGCAGTACGCTTCGAAACATGTTGACGCACACAGGAGGTTTTGTACATTAATACAACACACTTCCACCACACCTTTCTAACAATACCGGCACTGAGGCCTATTAAAATTATTTTTACTCCTCAGATGCTAGGTATTTTTTAACACTCACTCATTATCCACTGCTGACCCTACCACTCACACCCCTCTCACACTACACATAGTGGTAACGTCAGTGCTCCCACGTATCCGCTGGTTAGTAGCACGCCGCGTTCCCTGGAGGGGCGCGAAGACCCCTATGATGAAGCACGACACCAAGGGCCCTTTTGGTGTGTGAGGAGTATTTAAGAAACACAATGTGCTTCCCACCTATGTTGGAAACACATCTGACCCTTGATTATCCATTATCCATCGCCTAACTCTTGTGGGTGAATTCCATTTGTTTATTAATAATTGTTAGGGGAGATCGAATCCTCTCCCGGTGTTCTTTACAAGTGTGAGGGGTATTTAAGAAACACAATGTCCTTCCCACCTACGTAGGAAACACATCTGACCCTTGATTATCCATTATCCATCGCCTAACTCTTTGGGTGGATTCAATTTGTTTATTAATAATGGTCTACAAGTGGTCTTAGAAATAAGGCCAGAACACAAATTGCTGTTGGCCAAAACTCCAACATTGACCAAAGGGGTGTTGTGATGTATATTGTACGGCATCTTAGAGTACAGTGTCTCTTTCATTGACAGTCCATTTAGCATGTCTCTCAGACTGTCCCATGGATCTTTCTCTGTGTTGGTGACCTCACTGTATGACTGTGCAGTCTCTGAGCCTGGCAGCTTCTCCCTGAGGTGTGATCTCACAATATATTGTGCTGTGTCTTAGAGCTCTGGACTGTTGAGGAACATCTTAGCCTGTCCTGAAGAGCAGTCTATCCTTGTGATCTGCCTTTGCCTTGTGTAGTGTGTAGTGTAGTGTCTGAACCCATTCTTTGAAGCAGTCGCTGAATAAGTTGGAAATAATTTCAGTCTATTTCGAAGTGTATCTCAGCCTGTACTGTGGGCAGAAGTACTATCTTGAGGTGTGATCTCAGTCTCTAGTGTGCTGTTTAATAGACTGACCGGGAGAGCAGCCCTTCTTGAGATCTCTCCCTAGCTCATGCAGTCTGACAGCCTGTCTGAAGAGCAGTCTCTCCTTGAGTTGTAGATAATCTCAGGTTGTGTTTCGCTCCTAGACTGCCCTTGGCAGCAAGAGTTAGGAAGCCAAAGCAATAAAGGAGAAAAACAGCCATTTGCAGAATGCATTCTATTCCAAATGTACACTTGTTGGGACCAGAATTGTTCATTTGTGTCTCCCTGTCCTGTAGCAGCCAGATTAATACAGAAAAGAAAAGAGATGATGCCAACATAATTTTTAATAAAAATGAAAAAATTAAAAGAAGTATCACTAATAATAATGATGATGATTAGCCAACTAAGACGGGTTTATGGCCATGAGCACACAAATTCCTAAAAATTATTTTCATTTTTGAAATCCAGAATGTATGACTGCTTGAGAATGAAGAATCCTATCTGTGTCACCTTGACTGCTGCCTGAGCCTACAGGATGTTTTGTTTGGGAAACAAAACCGTTTAAATCATGCTCTATGCGTTAGTGACAATAGTTTCTGTAGGCCATGCCACCAAGCACCTAGCATCAGTTGTCAGTGGATTTAGATTCCTCCCAGTCATGCACCAGCCCCTATAACCAAGTCCCTGGGCAGAGTAAGGCATTTCTCAGCCCTGCACCCTAACATGAGTTGTGTGCACAGTTTGAGGTCTCTCCCAGCCCTGAAGCAACGCCACGCCATCCACTGTGCACGCAGTCTGAATCCTTAAACCCAGAAAACTCAAGCAATTTCTCTTTAGTAATTAAGGCATGCTCAGACCTGTATTATGACAGAAGTTGAGTGTACAGATGGCGGTCTCCCCCAGCCCTGCACCAGAGCTGGATTATATAAGAGATAAAGAACTCCCTGCCATACATAGTAAATATATTGCAAGTCACAAAGGAGTTCCCTAACCATATAGAGGAACAAGGCCGAAGTCCAAGTTCCTTTATAAGGTTATTATGGGTGGGCAGAACTGGCAGAGTTTTACTTCTTGGAATTCCTTGGAATAACATAAAAACTCTGCAAGATTCTGCATAGTTCCGCCCACCTTGAAGCTGGGCTCTTTGCTGCACACCCCCTCTTACCGTTCCCACCATCCCAGAGGGGAGCAGGAGACAGATACAGTGCATTAAAGAGCAGACAGGTTGGAGACAGTGTGCCTCCTACCCAAATTCGCAGACCTCTGCTAGATGGAACATCACTTGGTGGGAATAAAGACGCACTGGCGCTCGTGTGACGAACTGCCTTAAGCATTCACAAATGATGGGAATGAACCTCTCCTCTGTGAACCCCAGTCCCATTTATGGTGGGGGCCTAAGATCACAGCTAACTTGATGGTCTTGTGACAGGAATTCCACTGTATTAAGAACTTAACAAAGATGCCGCGAGCTGTGCGCGCCTAAACTGGCATGAATTGTTGTCAGACAGAGAACTTTCCAGTGTGCATTTCTCTCGGACGAGTTTCAATGACGTTTGTGGAAAGCAATGCTGTACAATTATGGGAGAAATTAGGGAACCCAAATGTTAAAAAACATATATTGACGTCCCACTCCGGCGTCCTTTGATATTTTGAGTGGGTCTGTAATGAGTCTGTAATGAGTCTACATATTGTGTTATTAGCTACCTTGGTGAGGGCTAAAAAATCACACTTGACATCATTGTTTCCCTAACCTCAAAAGATGCCTCCAGTTCCTCTACAAGCGTATTTCCTGCATTTTTGGGACTTGGCAGGCTGGACATTAGACTCGAAGGAGGCAGAACTCTGGCAGCTGTACACTGGTACCCTGAGCTGTAAACATCCTCCTTAGAGAATCTGCCATGTTCCATTTGATTTACAAGGCCTAGCTAGCTTTTGCCAGAACAACGCCTTCCTCCGCACGGACACAGCAACACAGCTTCATGTGTCAAAGTGCGCAGGTCATAATATTTTTTCTGATTTATTACTCATTAGTTTTAGTTTTAACAGTAGAAAGCACCTGTTAAAGTTGGTTTTAAAAGAGGGGATACCTATTATGGCTGAGAGAAATGTGAAGAAAGCAAGAAGAGTGACCACTTAGTTTAGCGGTAAACAGTAAAGGGGAAGAGATAGATTGCCTGTAACAGGCGATAGGTGGGCATATATGCCCACTGGCACCGGAGGAGTCTTATCTCAGAGTGGGTAAGTAGTAATCGCAAGTGGGTATGCGAACTAGAGCTCTCTGCTACTCACTTCGGGATAGTTGGCCGTGCAGATTCAGCCAGCTTGCCAGTGCCAAAAAAGTACATTGTCTTTTCTGGAGAACCCTTGAACTGAGTCATGATGATGGGGGATTCCCTGCTATCCTTTAGGTCTCTTTTTGCTCATTAATTCCACCGGAATTTATTAGTAATTCCACATTGAAAGAGCAACGCAGCATTACTAAATTCCTTAAATTTCACCAATTGAATAAAAAATTCCTCTTACCCCTAAATGTTATGAAACTCTTAGGTGACTTACAATATCCTTATCATGTATGCTAGGGGGTACTTTATTCCATATAATACATGGTGCCACCATCACCTTTCCCACAAACCACTTAAAACCTTGGTGCGTAGCTCTTTCAAATGAAAGAGCAAGCATGTTTGCAAACATGAATAATTAAAAAAAACCTCTATGGGGAAATTAAACACATCAAAAACTTGTTAGATATTTGTTCCAAACAGATATTAGAAACAGTTCAATGTAAGTCAGTTAAAATAAAGAAAAAACCTGCCGTAGCTCAGGAAGTGTAGAAACAGGAGTTCAAAAAATAAACATATTCTCTCTGCTTGTCATTATAAACTGTTGAAATAGAGAAGAAGGAAAAGCAATGTTCTGTTTGATGATTTAAACAGCTGCTTTAATTATGCTCTGTGACCTGACCTGCCTTTCACCTCTGCAGCTAGTTCTGGAAGTAGGCATTGTGACATCAGAACTTGAATGCAATAACCTTATAATAGTCGAATTCTGATGTCTTTTCTTTATAATCGATGGACTTGGTGGGTCACAAGTCGTCAATTATAAAGTAATTAGTGACTGCCTTTATACAGGAATTACAGAGTCCTATGTACTGTATAGCTACTGGCTTCTCACACCTTTGCACTCACTGTTTTTGCTGCCTGTCTGGGTGGGTGTCAGCAGGCTTTAAGAGCACAGAGCATGTCTCACCAGCCGAGAAGCTGCGTTGGACCGCCTCAGACCTCAGTGTTTGAACTCAAGCTTCAGCACCACGGACCTGAGCAGCAATGATGGGAGAGTTGCACCATGAATTTGGATGCTGCTGAGGGCACGCTCCCGTCTCAGGCTAGAGCTCAGCAAGCCACTCCACTGACCTCATGAAGAAGAAGCCCTCTCCATCAAGCTCTGAGCTGCAGCTCACAAACACATGCTGCTCTCTGGTGAAGGGGTGTGAAGATTCCTGTGAATAGAGGCAGTGGTATGTCTGGGCAAATGATGTGTGACACTGTACTATAATTACTGAACATGTGTCAACCAAGACCTGAAAAGACTAGTATAGTCTGCTAGGGGCAGTGGGGACAAAGCCTCATATTCAACCGGAAAGACTGCAATTTGGAACGAACACACTAGAGGAGAGATACGCTGGCATGCATGGCAAATTTCAGACCTTATGGTCATGTGAGGATTAAATTAAAATGTGTCAGATGAATCTTGGCAAGACTCTATCCATGCTTTTATTAAATGTTGACCATGTTGTAGTTTAATATGCAGGTTCCCATACAGTCTCAAGCTTCAAGTGTTTCAAGAGCACTACTAGGCTTGAACGAGGACTCGCTTTATCCAATGTTTTCAGTGTTTAGACAGAGTCCATTTTCAGTGTCCATGAAGCTCGCATACATTCACCATTCCTACTCTTTCATCTGTCAAATGTCTTAGCACCGCAAAGAGGCTTGAAACAGAAATATCGAGAAAATGTGTTACAATCAAGGATGTGGTCTTGTAGGTTACAAAGATGTAGGTTTATGAGGTTTAGATGAGGCCAATCAGTGTCTCTAAACACTTACAGCAGGACCAGGGACTTCATACCCCGTACTGCATTCACTCTCATGGCAGGAACAGAGACTCCAAACCCTCTACTGCACTTACACAAAACATATTAGGATCAGGGACCACATACCCTCTACTGCTCTTAAACAGCTCAAGACAGAACCAGGGACTTCATACCCTCTACTGCATCAACTTAACTCATGGCAGGACCAGGGACCTCTTACCCCCTACTGCATCTACCTAACTAATGGCAGAAATAGAGACCTCATACTCTCTACTACACTCTCACAACTGTCAACAGCATTGGGGTATGACCACGTTCCCCCTACCACATACAAATATGGGCTTGCACACTGCTACCTTTACCTCCTTAGGAATGGTGGAACCTTGGGCTAAACACTTTACCTTATACCCTTAACCCCTTAGGAAGGGTATTAAAAATTACACATCAAATCAGTGTCACTCAACCAACAAGTCACAACATGGTCACATTTTAGGACCACCATATCACAGTACACACACTCCCTCTTCTGCATACCCAACATGACTGGGAAGAGAATTAAGCATGGCATTAAAAACATATACTGAGGTAACCCATCAAGAAACCTCCAATCTGGTGAGCAACCTCTCACCCGACATCTAGTCCTGAATACTAACAATAAGACCAACCAGAACAGTTAAATTCCTCCCCAGTTACCACAAGAGGATCAGTAGTTGAGTTCAGCACCTTCCGGTATAAGCCCCACGCACTTATTAACCTCCCTCCTCAGCTTCAAATCGTTGAGCCACCACTGCCCCAAAGTGAGGTAGTTGTGGTGCGATAATCATTCGTCCTCAAAACGTGAAAGTCACTCACTGCTGGACAAAATCCCAGAGGAAATTCAACAAAGTCTCACCACCATAACAGGGAGCTGCTGTAATCTTATCTCTTTCCACTAAATCTGAGCGGCAATTTCCACTGAAATTTCCGATGCCCCCAGGGAATGGTAATCAAACGCTATCCGGTGCTGGCACAAGATACTGATCTTACCATTGTGGTGAGTCAATTTATAGGTAAACAATGCCAGATGGACACTCGTGGCTTCACAGCCCCTCGCACTTCCTCCCCTTGCTGCTTTCAAATTTAAACACACTGTCCTAAATGCCAAAAGTCAGTCACAGCTCGACCCAGCATCTAAACACAGGTAAAACTCACCAGATATATAACATTCCTGATGTCCACCATACACCTTCTGCAGCAGAAACCCTTCCTTAGTGATCACCACGAAGGTTAATTTCATGCTGCCGGTTTGCTCACTTCAGAACTGTCCACTTTATTTGCATCACAGCACTGTCTGTTCACTCCACTCCAGCATGGCTAGTCAAACTCTGAAGTCTTCTTGTACATACCAACTTCATGCTTTTTGACAGCAAAGTACTTTCAACTCAGCAGCCACCCTCTAGATATGCTACACAATTTACACTGGCCTGTGAAAATGCCCTGAACTGCAGGCTGTCAGGTGTAAATGGACACTGGTGGGGCTCCTAGGCGCAATCCTTTCTCACAGGCTTCATACAGGCTTTAATCTCTTTTGTTTTGTAATCCACCTATTTTCTTCAGCAGTTCCACAAGTTTGTTGTTAGTTTCCTGTTCGTCACTCCACTTGTCGGCAGTGTTACAATCAAGGATATGGTCTCGTGGGTTATAAAAGATGTAGGTTTATTAGGTATAGCTCAGGTTACAGGTAAATCATGTAAAGCCCCACCAGGAGCAGCATCCTGCCGCTCAGCCCTTCTCACTTCTACTGTCCACTCATCCACGCACAAACACTCTTTACATTCCAACCATCCAGTGACCTTACTCACTGGCTGAGCAGCAGGGACTTGGAACTTTGGGAAGGATGCATAGTAATCAAAATGTATTTTAGCAATTTTGATATCGATAATTCTAAAACCCAAAGAGGCTGAAGTGCACTGGCTATATATAAACCAGCACGAGGCTAAGTGTGAGGAATTCCTCCTTTTAGACAGTGCAGCATAGTCCATGAGCAGATTGACAGAAGTTATTAGGATCAGGTTGAACACTAGCACTAGGAAGGCAAATCAGGCAGCAAGCTACATTTTTAATACACAGTGCAGCTCATATGCTAGACAACAACACACCCTTGGTTACATATAATTCACTAGAAATAACTGAAGAGCACCCTAATAGCACAGTACAAAGCTGTGGCGATGGAGAAAATCCTATGACTGTACCATACAGAATGTTTTCCACAAAGACAAGGTGCCATAAAAGTGCATAGCCTCATCTGACGACTTATCATACTGCAAGCTCCATTCAAACACCTTTGTCCTTAGCCCCTGTGAAAACTTTATTCCACTTTTCCTCAGGCCTTACACCTCACATATTCTGCAGTGCTGCTTCTGGAGATGTTCTCCTGACCCACCTGCGTCTCTCTCACTGACAGACCAGCAGCAGCCATAATAAGGGAGAGCTATAAGCCTCACAGAAGAAGTGCACCAGGAGTGATGGTTATTGATTAGCTTAGCATGTAAGTATGACTGACTGAGTGAATAGTGACAGTATGTGAGCGAAGTCCAGGGAATACAGATATAGGCAAAAAAACTTCAAGGTGCAACAATACAACCTTGGAGTTTAGATTTAAAATTGAGATTGCAATTATAAGCCTTGTGGTGGTGGGCACAGGGTTTCAGGTTTGATTGCTAGAAGGAAAAGATGCCAAAAGCTACTGGTAGTAAGGTAGGGAGTTAATGAAAATGAGTTGGTGGCATCTTAGCAGCTATAAAGAACACGTATTATAATAAATAATGGCAAAAATGTACGTAAAAACCAAAAATAGGATAAGTGAAACCAGTGTGCTGTCTGAGCAATCACAGATGTGAAAGAGTGCAGTATGGCAGAATACTGTAATAAAATAGAAAAAAGCAACTAAACTGAAGGAGGAGATAGTGTTGAGCAAGATTTGGCAGTCAACAATGTAAAAGGCAACTAAGAGGTTGAGGAGGATGAGTAAGAATCAGTTTAACTTAGATGAAGTCTGTCTCAATGCTTTACTTGGACCTTAAGCCCATCTCGTAGTCATGTATGATGTTGTTTGTGCTGATTTCTTTTTTTAATTTTTTTTTATTTGAAACAAAGAATGACAGTACAAAATAGAACTTCAATTCCAGACCAAAAGAACCCCCCACCCCACATCTGGGAAACCATGGCAATGCATTTGCAAGCAGTTAAATCACTGACGAGATTGACTGGTGATCAATAAATAACGAATAAGTACATAAAAAAATAACGATGCGACACAGGAAAACTCATAGCCAAAGATAAAAAAAGAAAAGAGAAAGATAATGAATCCAGGTGGATGGGGGAAAGGGCGGGAGCCGGGGGGGGGGGGGGGATGGCGGGCGAGTAGGCGGACGGAAGGCGGGAAAAAAAAATAAGTAAATAAATAAATGACGAAGACATTGCTACAAATAACCAGGCATAACTACGCCTCCTGAGTATTCAATGTGCTGAGCCACTTGGTTAGAGGTGCCCAGATCTCTAATCCCCTTTTTTTCCCGACCCTACCTTGTCTAGCATATATAGCTGTCTCAAGTTTGTGAGCAGAGAGCAGTTGAGCCTGCCATTGAGCAAAGGAGGGAGGTTCGGGTCCTTCCAATAAGAGGCAATACAAATCCAAAGAATAGTCATGGCCAGAAACAAGAAGGCACCCCCGGATTTTATATTGAGCGTGTTGTTTAGTCCTAACATTACAGTGAGAGGCAACAGTTGTATATCTTGAAGAAGCACTACTTATAAATAATTGCACCCTTTCAAATAATGGGGCCAATTTTGAGCATGTGGCAAACATGTTTATAAAGTCAGCACTATACACGGCACATCTCGGGCAGGTTGCTCCGCTGCCAGTACTCCATTTGGCCACTCTGCTCGGTGTAATATATAAGAAAAAGCCAGTTTTAAAGAATTGAGCTTGCAGCTTTGATGACAGTAAGTGCGTTTGTGCAAGGCTTAGGGCATGGCAAAAGGTGTTCGGGGGTGCATTCAGTTTCTGCTGCCACTTTTCGTCAATTTTACTAATATCATCGGGCCGATGCTCGTTTAACATTCTATAAATGCTTCCGATCCGTGGTATACTGGGCTCCAGAATTTTATCCATGAGGACCAGCTTAGCGAAACCAGCTGGGATACTGGTTTTGTTAGCTAAATATCTTGTAATTGCATTATACTGAAATAGCTGGCTATTGTCTAGGTTGTACCGGGTTTTCAAAATATTAAAAGGCTAAATGCCTTCTGAAGTAATCAGGTCTCCCAGTTTAGAGAAGCCCACTAGATACCACTGTGGAAGGTATGCATTTTGAAAAATAAGTGGTAAATTGCTGTTATTCCGAGTAGGGGTATAGTAATTTAATTTGGAAAGTCCAAATAATTTACGTATACTAGAAAATACACTATAGGCATTCATAAGAGTCTTAAATCTAACCCGTTTGAAATAGCCATGATCCAACTGATGCCGGAGGCATCCTCTTACCCTTTCCCCTAATAGTATAGTATAGGGAGACGGAAGGCCTGAGGGGTTCTCTATGGGAGAGTCTTGCAATAGTTCAGGACTATAATGCAGAACAGTAGCCCAGTAGTAAAGTTTTAAATTAGGGAGAGACCACCCTCCTCTCTCTCTGGGTAATGAAAGAAGTTTGAAGGCTCTTCTTGGCTGTGCATACGCCCAGATAAACTCAGAAAATATTCGATCGAATGTATGTAGCATTATATTATTGAATTCTAGCGGGATGGTCCTAAAGAAATATAGAAGTTTGGGGGAAAAAGTCATCTTTAAAACATTGCACCTCCCCACTATTCTTAAATGCATGTTGTCAATTCTTTTGAGTGACTTTTTCATATCGGCTGCCAGCGGTGTAAAATTTTCTTTAACGATTTGATCTAGATTCGTGATTATATTGACCCCAAGATATTTAGCCTTCTCTGTTACTCTATCGTCCTTCCAGCTTATATAATCATTTAGCACAATCTGAGTTTTGGTTGTATTGATGGCATAACCGGATATCTTCCCAAATTCTTGGGCCTCCTGTTCAATAGCCCTAATGGCTCTTTCGGGTTCTGGGGTTACTAAGGCTAGATCATCAGCATACGCCATGATCTTTGTATCGATTCCAAACCTGCTCACCGCTACTATTTCGGAATTAAATTCAATTTTTTTGATCAGAGGATCAATATATAAAGCAAACAGTAGCCGTGAGCAGGGACATCCTTGTCTTGTTCCGCGGGTTATCCCTATCTGCCTTGTCATATGTCCATTGATCGAAATTCTAGCAGTGGGGCCCTGATATAGAACCTGTAGTGCCTGCAGGATCCTGGGACCGAAACCTATCCGCCTCATAACCCCCCACAAGTATTGCCAGGAGACCCGATCAAATGCTTTTTCAGCGTCTAAGAGTATTAGTGCAATCGGGTCTCCTTTCACCTTGGCGGCATCAAATAGGGTGATAGTCCGGCGAACGTGTTCAGTGGTGCCCTTTTTCGGTATAAATCCGTGTTGCCAGTTTGTGCTGATTTCTTGTGTAAGTGTGTCATGTTCTTCAAAGGAAAGGGAGAAGGGTAATGGGACAGTTGTGTGCAACATCAGTGTGATCCATATTGCTTGCTTCAGAGGATCAGGTAATGTTCGCTCTTGAGGGAGTCAGGAAAGGAGCCTTGGATATCACATAGGCATTGATAATGTGGTGTGATGGTAATGGTGTTGTTGTCTTTTATTATGAATGATGTCATCTTCATATAAAGTTGCTCTTATAAATTGGAGTGAGTTGACCAGATTGTCAGTAGAGAATGCACTGTAGATGGTCTATTCAGATGCTTGGCTAGGAGTCATGTTAGTGTTGATGTCTGGTCAAGAATTAATTGATGGCTGTGTATTTCTCTATGGAGTAGTGGTGTAGCTAGTGTGGGAAGCATGAAGTATTTTTAAAGGTTTGAAGAGTGCATTGCTCCCATTGGTGACTTAATTGATGGAGGAGGCAATTTATACTTCTTGACTGCTATGATGAACTGTGTTTGGGTGGTGCTTCCAGTGTTAACAGATTTCTTCTTTTTCTGATAGATCATTCTGTTGCCATGCAGTACCAGAGGACCGAAGACTTTGGTTTCTGACAGCAAAGTTTGAAACCCAAAATGGGTGTCTGTTGTTGACTGCAGAACATGATTGAAATTGTGGAGGAGAGCCTCAATATTGATGTTGGGGTGGGAAATGATTGCTATGTTGGATAAAATTTGAGGTAGTGTAGTGGAGAAGACATTGTTGAAGGACCAGTGGGTTGTAGCACTGGCTTCTTTTGTCTGTGATGGGCTCATCAGGAGTGGAGAAGGTCAAATTATGTGGTTGTGTGGCTGGTTTGGTCCACCAGTGGTGGAGGTTGGGAGATCAGTGTTAGGATATCAGTGCTAATAAAGTCAGAGTAGATCTGTTGTGTGTGATATTGGTGTTCCTTAACAGGTTGTTATGGGTGACATTGATGGGTTTGTTTAAAGTGCCAGAGGTTATGAGCGGTGATGAGGTCTGAGGTGTTTTTCTGTGTGAAGAACTGCAGAGTGTGTGTTTATTAGCATGAGGTGTTATGTGTGTTGTGGAAAAGTGTGCTTTCGGTGGTTAGGAGGATGTTTATGCAGTTGGATGCGATGTATATGCTTGTTTAGCATGAGTGTTTGAATGCTTTGCACTGGTATGTGGTGGTAGGCAAGGTTAATTATGGGTGTGGAGTTAGACACATGATCTTTTGGGCACTGCAATGTGTCTTGCAGCTATTCTGACCAAGAGGCCCTTACCAGGCACTAGTAGGTATAGTACTGTATAGGAATGCATAGAGAGTAATGGATTGAAAGGATCGGAGAGAAGCAGAAAGCTGTGATATGCTTAAGGTAAGGATGGTATGAAATTAAAGGCTAGATAGTGTGTGAAAAATATGCAGCCAAACCTTGGGCAGACAAAGTAGAGTATGGAAAAAGGATCAAGAGGATGTGAAGCAAGTTGGTTGCGGCTTAAGGACAATCAGAGAGCTGGTTACAGAAGTGTCATTGAGCCATTCAGATATGCCCAGTATGTTAACCATTTTTTGATGGATAATTATACCTGCAGACCCTCATCTCTTGAATATCCCAGGCAGCTGTCTTGATTTCTAAATTTTCAATACCTTGTCCACATGGGTAGGGGGCTCGGGCTCTCTTTTGGAAACAGGGCATGGTAACATCACTAGAGCCATTAAGTGCCCACCCATTGATGTAGATTAGAAGAGCACTCTCTTGCTCTGAGAGAGTTCTCTCACAATACTCTTTGTGCTAAATAGGTGCAGTGCTAGCAATGTCTCCTTCCAAACATTCAAGTTTTAAGCCTGTAGGAATGGTGAGCATCAGATGTTGATCATGGATCCCCTTGACATTTGTTTTTAGTGCCTGGGATCAAAGCACAATACAAGATCGTGCAATTCGTGGCTCAGTATGCATCCCCAGGCCATTGAGGAAAGGGAAGCTAAGCTCTTCAAGGCCCAGGTGCATGAGGATCATCAGCTGAAGAGTGTTTCTAGCCTAAACCTAATTCACCTTCCTGCCACTCTTCCATGGAGAAATGTCACAAGCACAAGAAAAAGAGGTAGCAACATCATTCCTCCTCGAAGGGTAAGTCTCCTACGTAGTCTCCACCTCCTTTGTATTTGTCTTCTGATTCAGAGTTGGTGAAGTACCCCCCCTGAGGACATGGCACCAGTAATGCCACTAGCCCCAGCTCATCCGCCATGACCTCCTCAAAACGCTTAGTCTTTGGGGTCTTTTCAGTGCCGCCTCAGTACCATACGCTGCTTCAGGCCTACCCTGAGTTTCCGACTTTGGGTATATATCCTGCCTTCTTTCTCAATGCCATGGTTGAGATGACCTGGCAGCAGCGGTCCCCTCTGGTGTGTAGGGGCACCATTTAAGTTCTAACCAGCGGGTCCTTCCATGGTACCATCTATGCCCTCTATGGCGTGAACACCAGGACTCCATTTGGCAGATTCCCCCTGGTGCCACTGCTGAAATCTCCCATGAGGCCTCCAATGGTGATTACGGTGCCAACGCCTGTTCCTCAGATACTAGGTACAATGGGCACATTTGGAGATTAGCCTTTACTGAAATGTCAAGAGATTGTACATAGGTCCAGGAGAGAGGCTCAACACCTGATGGTGGAGCTGCAGTTTAGGAAAGATCAAGCAAAGGAAGCTTGGGAACAATATTGGCACTCAAAGCTCAACACCCATGGGTCAGAATCTGACCCCATCAACATGCCTGAGATGGTCAATCATGGCATAGATGATAGCAGTATGACCGGTAACTTAATGGCCCTCCCCCATCCACTGACACTGTTTACTATTTGGCCTCATCTTCCTTAGGTGGCATAGTTCAACTCGGTCAAACGCAAAGGAGTAGAGGGCCTAGGTCTCCCAATACCCAAAATAAATGACAACGCTAACTTTCTGACAGAGATGTTGCAGCCTTCTCTGCTGTCTTCTGAATCACTTATGCCTTTTAATGAGGCTCTTTTTGACCCAGTGATGGCAGCCAGGGAAAAAACCTGTTTCTACCCCGGGTCTCAATAGGTTGGTGGCTAGAAAGTATAGCCTTCTCGGGGGACCCTGCATTTCTTTCATTTCATCCATCCAGAGAGAGCTTGGTTGTATAGTCCTTGTGCTGTCCAAAGCAAGTTTCCTGAGCTGGACACAGCTGACTCCATGGCAAGAGCTATGGTTGCTTCAGTTTCCTATTTCAGCACTCCTCATTGAGATCATAAGAGTTTCCAAATGATATCCTGGTGACCTTGACAGTGCTTCTTTGGTAACAAAGTGAACTCTGCTTCAGGGAGATTTAAAGAAAGCAGAGCAATGGCCCATTCTCTTGGTTTTCCATCTCCTCAGATGAATATCACCAACACTGCAACATTTGTGACTGTGCTAGAGGGTTTAATGTTTGGCTGCATCATGCCACACAACCTCAGCAACAACCTCAGAATTGACTGCTGAAGCAGCACAGAGGCAGGGTCAACAATATCCAAACAGGAAGCCTCCCCCTCTACTTTTCCTTTTCCTTCATCATTTTGCCAAGAATCAAGCTCTAATGTGATCTTCTTGGAGCATGTGTGGCCCATGGGAGGATGGACGTTAACCTTTCTACTGGCCTGTGCGGTCAAACCTTTAGACTTATGGGTCCTTCACATTCTCAAACAGGGGTTATGTCCTACCCTTCGCAGGTACCTCCCCAGACCTCTCCCCCATAGTTCCTTCAAGCAGAGAATCATCTTTGCATACTGGAGCAGTAGGTGGCATTCCTGCTGCAGAAAAAGAGCTGTGGAGTTGGATCAGTACAAGAATGTGGGCAGGGATGCTATTCTCTGTGCTTCCTAGTTCTCAAAAAAGACAGTGATTTTTGTCCAACAGTAGACCTCAGGATCTTGAATTTGTACCTCCAGAAGAGAAGGTCAAGATACTGTCCCTGGCTCAAATTTGGCTGGACCTAGATGTGGGACACTGGTTGGTGTCCCTCCACTTGTAGGATGTGTATTTCCATGTATTGGTTCTGCAATATCACAGAGGTACATGCGTTTCCGTGGTAGGTTCCACCTACTATCAGTTCACAGTCCTCCCATTTGGGCTGACATGGCCACCTAAGTGTTCAAGAACTTAATGACTGTTTATTATCGCTGCTGAAACACAACTCACTATTGCAACTGCTTGGTTACAACCCGAGGCACCGTGCTTTGATTTATGGCGGGCCAAACTATTTAACTTGTATAATTTGGAAATTAGCTTGTATAGGTTGAAAAAATCACGCAAGAGAAAATTTGGTATCGCTATTTGGCAACCGTTAATTGATCATCTCACCGATGACCTTTTTCTTGCTCTTCCTTTTTTCTTTTTATTGTATAACTGCAAAAATTTAATTTTATTACTACCTTTTTTGTGGATGTCTGTGGAACATTAATAAAAACAAAAATAAATAAAAAAAAGAACTTAATGACTGTGGTAGCGGCATGCCTCAGGAGGGCGGGAACGCCTCCCAGTGTTTCAATACTTGCGCGATTCGCTGTTCAAAGCCAGTTCCCCACAGAGTGTTGCTTCATCTCAAAACAAAAGTGTCACTTAGATCCGTCTCGGCACCCAATGTTCAAAGGGGCAATAGTGAAGACATTGCTTTGAGATTCTTCTCCTCCCCAGAGAGCCTCAGACATTCAAGTTTTGATTCAGGGTTTTTCAGGAGGGAGCTCGCATTCCAGTCCTGATGGTCCTGCGCCTACTAGGTCTTCTAGCTTCTGTCATCCTTCTGGTCACACAGGCATATTGGCACATGAGGGCTGTCTAGGTTGGTGCCTCTGCGTGCAGTGGTTCCATCATGTTAACCTGCTCAAACTGAAGGTGATTTGGCTGGTGCTCAAGGCCTACCTCCCTTAGCTTTGCTGTCAGTCTGTCCAGATCATGATGGGCAATACAACAGCAATGTGGTATGTTAGTAAGCAGAGAGGAGAGGAGTGGTTTTTCACCTTCTGTTTCTGGAAGCATTGAGACTATGTGAATGGGTGCATCAGAATGAAATTTGGCAAATTGCCAACCATCTTGCCAGTTCACTGAGCATCAGGGCCTAAGTCTTGTCATCCAGTGAACGACAAGTGGTGATTCCATCCGGTGGTGCTTCAAAAAATATTTACTCTGGGGTAGAACTCTTTGCCACTTACGCCAAAACCCTTTTCTAGCAGTTCTGTGCCCTGTGTCATCTTCTGCAGAAAGTTTTGGGAAAAGTGTATTGTTTGAGGTGTAACTTTTCACTTAATTGCATGTTAACGCCCATGCTTTTGATTCCTCCAGTCCTGAGCTAAGATTTGTCATGATTGGGCCCTAGTTACCCTTTTGTCCCAGACTGGCCGATAAGGGTGTTGTAAGCATATATCCTGCACCTCACCCTAATTTGACTGCCGCTCAGGGTGGACCCCCTCTCCAGTCAGACTCTGCCCTCCAACCACCAGAGCCTCCACCTTCATGCATGGAGATTGAGCGAGAGCACCTAAGGTATTTTCAACTGCCACCAGAGGCGGTCAATGTCATTTGGTCTGCACCTCCCACCAAGATGGTCTATTCTTGAAGGTGGGATGGATTTGTGGCCTGGTGCGCTAAAGAATGTGGACCCATGAAGGCTCATCCTATCAGAAATCCTTCAGTTTGCACTCCCATTAGCTCCGCAGGGTTGTGCGGGGGGCACTATTAAGGGGTACAGTGTAGACATGACGTTATTTCTCTGCCTTCTAGACCAGCCTTCCCTTTTAAGTCTCCCATCTTGATAAGATTTTTGAAGTGGCTGACAAATTTGTTTATGCCTATGCCATTTGGAATTTGAACTAGGTATTAACTTTTTTGAAAGGTTGTCCATCTGAGCCTCTTCATAGTTGGAAATTAAGATTATTTACATTTAAAACTGCTTTTCTTGTACCATTCGCGTGACGAGCCAGTGAGTTTCAATCACTGAGCATCCGTCCCCCATAGACATGATTTTTTCCAAACAAGGTTGCTCAAACCAGAGCTGCTTTCCTGTCAAAGGTGGTGATCCCTCCCCATCTGTGGCAATCCATTACCTTTCCTTCCTTTTTCCTCCTGCTGCATCCTACCAAAAGGAGGACAGATTACACAGCTGAACCCTAAAAGAGTGGTTTATTAAATTAACCACACTTTGGAGACCAGGTCTGAGGACTAGTTCTTTGTGGGGTCTTCAAGCAGCAAGAAGGGCAAGGCAGACCAGAAGATAACCTTATGCCTTATTTAAAATGTTATGCATCAAGGTGCTTTACACCCTTCCAAAGAAAGAGCTCCCTTAGGGAATGTAAGCCCATTTAATCAAGACATTGTCTTCTGTATAAGCTTTTGCCAGGGGTGTTCACTTGGCTAAGATCTGTCAGGAGGCTACACAGCTTACTCACACATTTGCAAAACATTTTTTGGGGGGAATCGAAGGTGAGAAGGGATGGCCATTTTACATGTACAGTGCTGCAGGATTTCCTTGAATAACCATACCTTCAGACCCACCTTCTAGGGAGGTGCTGCTTTGTAATCTCTTTGAGAGGTGAGGAATCTGCAAATAGAAGTATCTATTAGAAGAAAAAGTTACTTAGCTTCTGTAACAATGCTAATGGGAGATATTCAATCTACCTGCAGATTCCTCACCTAATTTACCCACTTTCCTATTCTGAAGGATGATTAAAGTAAAAAAAAATAAAAAGGTTCCAGTTATGTTGTTGCACTGCACTGTCACAAATTGATGTATTTTTCTGTCTCGCTATTGCTTCGGAGGGCACAGAAAAAATGGACAGGGAACTGATATCAGGGTGCCAAGGTGGACACTTTATGATTCCACTGATATCCCCGAAGAATTGCTTCTGGCAAGAGCACCCCCTACCATCTTTGAAGAGCTACTAAAGGTTTCCAGAACCACTCTGACGATTTCAAGAGGTCACAAATCTGTAGTTGCTTGAATATCTACCAGAAAGACCCGTAGCAAAGGTAAATAACATTTCCATGATAACATTTCTTATGCCTTTGTATTAAGCCTTTGAGACATTGTTGTGAGTTTTATATCAAGTGTTAAGGTTTTCTCATATTACAATACTAGCAAACCTATCTGCCTTCACTGTATGATTTTCCATCTATGCAGAGAATTATTTAAGCATAATTTGCTAATGTGTGCTGTATTAGTATTGTTTTCTGTACACATGGTTTATTTTGAGTAAGAACGTTTTTTGAATATATTGTTATGTACATTGCAGGTGGATATTTGGTCACTTGGTATAATGGTGATAGAAATGATAGATGGCGAACCCCCATACTTCAATGAACCACCACTTCAAGCTATGCGCAGGATCCGAGATAATTTACCCCCAAGAGTTAAAGATGTACACAAGGTTTGTGTTGCTTGTATTTTACATGATATAGCTCTAAATGTATGGATGGCTTCTCCTTAATATATTTATAACATAATGAGATTGCACATAAGTATCCTGCTGTTGTGTGAGGTGGACAATTTCAGCTCTGTTCAACATCCAGGTTTTTCAATCACAACCTGATATTTTATCTTCATCAGTTATACAAGATCATCCATTTTGTTTAGAGATGTAACAGATTAATTAGTTTCTGGAGAAAATAATATATTAGAGAAATTAAAAAATGTTTAAAATACAGAACATGCAATCGGAATTGGCTTACCCTATGGAAACCAAGATATCCCATTTCATATGGGAAGCTATATGTACCTACAGCCCATAATCCATAAATGTGATTCTCAGATTTAGTGATCACATAAAGGTTTCTTTGTTATGCCTCTAACCACAATTGGATCAACTATAAAATGCAGTTTCTGAAATTAATGTCTCTTCTGACTTCAGTTTTATACTTGGAAGAAATGAACTAACGATGGCAGCATTATTTTGCGTATGTGCTCAAGACCGAAGGTAGACCTGGCCACTGAATCTCCCTGTTCGTAGGCTGTCACTGATTGCCTTTAACACATCTATGAAGCTCCCTGTCACATGAATCCTCAGATGAATAATTAAGACTTCAGTGCCAGGAACATCTTTTTTGTAAATCAATGCAATTGCAAAACCTGTCAGGAGTTTTTTTGCAGACTGTAGCTTCCCCATTGAATCCAACAGTCTTAGATCAGTCAAAGGAAGGCTTATACCGGGCCCAGAAGTGAGGCATATTTTTAACTTGATCCCGGGGATGACCCTTTTGGACTCTAACCCCCCACATGGCCCAGGCGGTCAGGGTAACCCTACCCTGCCCCCATGTACCTTATATATTTTTTGATTTTCAGGACACAGGGACTGAGTCCTGTAATGGCGGCAGCAACATTTTTGTTCAGGTAGCAGTGAGCCAACCAAAGCATGAGCCCCTATTGGACTTAAAAGAGAAATGTAACTGACAGGAAAAAAAGCCCCCTCGGCGCACCGGATTGCTCTATTTCTAAACTTTCAGACCTGCTGGACTCCTGCAAGTCTTCCGCATACCTAACCATCCAGATATATATACATTTTGAACCCAGAATTCTCCAAACCTACTAAACAAATTTACACAAAATCACACTTTCTGGATAAAGAACTAGCTTTCTGCCAAAGTTGGTGTAATTGCCTATCAGCCATTTATTTCTGTATCACTGTTCAAATATCCCTATGGAAATTGCATGAGGACATTGTGGTTGGTATCTCCCCCTTTTCTCAGCCGTGCTTGACAGATCAACCCAAAACTTCCCGAGAAGGAGCAAAGGTGAATGAACATTTTAAAAAAAGTGTTTTGTGAAGATTTGTCAAATAATGGCAAATTTATTTGCAAAACAATTTCCTAAGATAACTAGGTCCTAACTATACCTACACAGTTGCAACCGCCATTTTGTAATACATGTGTGTGTTTGTATATGTGCGTGTGTGCATGTGAGTGTGTGTGTGAGTGTGTGAATATGCATATATTACACAGTGGCAGTAATCACTGTGTATTTAGTTAGCCCAGAGTTTTTATAGGAAGAGTGGGTTTTATTTTGGTAATAACTTTAATGCCCTGTGACAAATCTTCATGTCAATTTCCCCAAAAACAAAATGTAGCCACCTTGGCTCCTTCTCGAAACTTTTGCTGCAATCCATCTAGAGGAGGCCAAGGAAAAGGGGGGGGGGGGGTCCCAAAACATTTATTCCCATTTCAATTCTCATAGGAAACTTTGCTCTCTGATGAGAAAGAAAGAGCTGAACGGAATTGCATCAAATTTGGCAGAAATTTAGCACTTCAGTCTGAAAACATGCTTTTTGCAATTTGTTGTATATCCCTTCAGCCATTGTCGAGAATGTAGCATTTAAAGAAGTGCTCAGGTTGTGCTTGAAGTAGTTAAAAAGTTAGGTATATCTGCACAGTTGTTCCCCTGTTAGTCATGCAGTACAAAATAAAAAATAGGAACTTCTGATTGACCAAGAGAGTATTTTCCCCTGAAGGCCATTTCTTTACTGCAGGACCAGTCCAGGTACCAAGCAATCGGATTGGTTGACTGCAACTCAGAAGAAAATGTTGCAGTCACTATTAAAGTTGGGCACTCGTTCCCTTGTCCTGAAAACCTTTTTGAAAAATTGGGGGATGCCTTCACGTACAGGTAGTTATGAAGGGGGTCCCAGATGGAACTATCCCCAGAACCAAAATATAAAAAAACAAATCATTCTACGGGATCCAGTGTGGCCCTCCTGTGAAGTAGCTTCACTTAGTAAGCTTGCATAGTATCATGGAGGTAAAGCTTGCAAAACATTGTTAAAAAGAAGGAAAGAAAATGCGGGTTGGCCCTCGTTGTGTAGGGTGCAGGGCCTGCATCCAATTTACTGCTGTGCACAGCTGTGTGCAGCATGGGTTGTGATACTGCAGTGGAGTTGGATGTAGGGCACTGTCACAGGACAGGCATTGCAGCCAACCCCACACTGCACACAGTCAAAGGACATGCTCAGCAAGGGATTGGGTGTCCATGAGAGTGGGGTACAGGGCATGGCCTGAGGCCATATTATTTGAAAACAAAAAATAAATAAAGAAAGTTAACTGAGCTAACTATAGCGTGCACCCTTGCCATACACTTCTTATGACCTCACATATTACATCACTCATGACATGTTAAATGAAATAATTTATGACACAATGGATGCCATATCAAACAACGTCATTGAAAACATCACTAACAATGTCATACTTTCATTGTGACAGCATCCTATAGGGTTTGTGGACTTAAAGTAATTCTTACCTGTGACCATTTTTTTATTCAATTTAATGGGATTACTTTCTTATAGAGTTCACTTGACCCGCAATTGTAAGTCAAGGGGTTTACAGGTATGAATTTGCAACTGAAAAGACAGCTTTTGCTAGGCCCTATTGGCAACTGTCCGTAGTTTTGTAAAACACATTGCACACATTCCTAAGATGGGCACAATGGCATACAGTCGGAGAGCCATGTTTACAACGCTAATATTAGATAAACCCCCTGTAGATGGGACACCCCTACATTCTGCGTTATTCAAAAATATGCAATGCCTCTAAATCTTCTGGAAATAAACATCCACATAATATAAATGTCCTTGCTACTCATAATGTGGCTGTCTTAATACTATTTAGCACTGGTTCATGTCCAGATATCTACTGGTGTGTGCTCCATTGTCCACAGAAGCTTTGGCCATTCTCACAATTTTGGAACAATCATCGTCTTTAAGCCAAAGTCCCAGAGTTGGCTCAACATCCTGCATTTCTGGGCAAATTACTTAAGCTCCCAGGGCCAAACAAAAAACAATTCTGAACTGTGTTATGTGACTTGCTGCTCATGTAAAGCATGTGATGCCTCTGGGCAAAATTTGCACTATATAAACTACAAAAAATCACAGAGTAATACATGTTTCTCAAATTTAGAGATTTTTTAAATGGTGCGCCTTATATACACAATCTCAATTGCCTCTAGAGCTTAGACTATTTTTATGCTGTGGACCCACATATACACTCATTAACTCATTAACTCTATGATGTATATGACTATGGTGTTATCGATGTCATCAATGATGTATTTTGAAATGCCATTAGTAATGTCATCAAGTGATATTATTTAACATTTCATGAGTGGTGTAATATACATGGTAAAAAGCAGTGCATGGTGTGTCACAAGTTGTAATTAGCTCAGTAAATTATAACTTGTGAATTTCAGTGTTTTTCAGTGTTTCTTTTTGTTTTTAAATGTTAGTTTTCTATTAGTTCAACACCTCACTATAACTGCACTTTAACCTTTGTTTTTTAAGTGAATATATGTATACATATGCTTATATATAGATATAAATGCGAGTCTGTGTGTATAAATTGTGTGTGTTTGTGTGTGTGTGTGCCAATGGAGACAGCAGATAAACTGGACCAATGGAAACAGCAGATCAGCTGTATAAGCCATTGTTATCAGCATGAATAAGATGCAGACTCTTGCCAAAAGCCAGTAGCAATCATTCAAAACAATATTTATTGCTACAATTATATAATACATGTCTGAATTTGGTTTACTTGAAAAGTATAGTTTATTATTTTATTATTCTAAAAAGAAAGTTCATGTAATAGTTACATTTATATATAAAAGGTATTGTTAATTTAAATACATAAGAAGTGTTCCTGTATCAAACAGCCAGATCTACCAGAAGTGTTCATGACTGTCACTCAAAACAAAATAAATTGGCAATAATTAATTTCTGTTTTTAGACAAGTGAATGTTGTCCATTCACCTGTTCTTAGTAAACATGGGCAAAGTATTGGAAGAACATAAATACTAAAAACAAAAAAGGGAGAAATCAAGAGAGAAAAAAGAAGCTGATTTTGATTTCATACAACTTTAATGGTTGCGAATGTGTGCTTCCACTTTCTGAACTGATTCACATTGTACTTTAATGCTATTTTGAATCAATGATTTTGACCCCATTTAATTCTTTAGTGAGTTTACCATTTTTACCCCATACCTTTTTACATCCTACCACCTATTTGTCCCAAGTGTGTACCATTTTTACTTTATTAAATTGATATTTTTTAGGTGCTTTGTATAATTTGCAATATTATTAATTGGTTTGATATTCACATACACCACATACACGTTTCCTGGGGACCACCTTTCTACCTAGGCCATGCTACCAAAGCTCTCTGGTAGAATTGGGATTTCTGGTTGGCTAAGACTTGCGCCAAAGCCAGGCAGAAACCACCACTCTAGGCAGGGCAAGGGAGTTACACGCCAAAGATAACCCCTGCTCACCCCCTTGGTAGCTTGGCACGAGTTGTAGGGCTTATCCCGGAGGCAATGTGTAAAGCGTTTGCGCAACACAAACAGCAACAACATACTAGGCACACCACAAAAGGAACTCCACACAAGGTTATATCAAAAATAGCCTTTGTATTATCATAAAACACATTAGAATAGTAATCACACAATATACACTGTGCCTCCTGGCACTAGGCAATATTTACAGAGGATTATATACACATGACAGCGCCAATTGGACTACTGTCAGAACCATCACAAAAGTGAACATAGTAAATGTAGAACATATAATAAACGTAGACCGCAACCAGTAATTACTGGCAAACACTGTACTCAGCATCATCCTGTAACACAAACCATATTATGCACAGCATCACATCAGGCGAAAATACATTATACGCCAACCTCATAAGCCTAAATATATTATACCATAACCTCCTAAGCATAACTCACATTAGGCATAAATCACAGTATGCAAATAACCTCATACATAAACCACATTTAGAGGCATAAATCAGGGTGCATAAATCAGAGTACATGAATCACATTTCCTGTGCACCACATAAATCACATTAGGGCCTGGCACCCTAGCAAACTAACAGTCCCTCTGGCCAACTGGCTTTCTCAGAGGGCTCAAACGCCCTATGTCCAAATGTCAGGGCGGCTGCCAATGCAGCAGAATCCACAAGTGCACAATTGCGCTGGGGCAGAGGAGTGTATCTCACTTCTATCTCATTAAAAATGCCCCCAAAGAACTAATGGCCTAAACGTTGCAGCTGCCGCTAATTGCCGTGCAGCTGTGATGCAGAACTTGGGCCTGGGCACTCACAGTGCACTGTGAACAAATATGCCCAAAACGTTGCAGCTGCCCGCGCTGGTTCAGCGCAGCTCAGAACAAAGTAAATGGGCCATGGCATGACTGTCCCCTTGGGGCCCCACTGGGGCTCTCTGAAGAAAACCGCCCCCATCGTTGCAGCTGCTCTCTGCCAGGCGGGGCAGCTGTAAAAAGAAGCCATGTAGGAGAAGCACGGGCACCCCTGGACCCTCTAGACCCCCACGGGGCGGGCACTGACAATGTGCCCCAACGGACCCCTCCCATCAGGGACTCTAAGCAAGAATTGTCCCCATTGTTGGAGCGGCCCTCTATCAGGCGGGGCCGCTCAGGAAATGGGCACTGTATACTGTGCCTCGATCGACACAACACTGGACAATGGAGGATCTCCCACTCACCAGATCTGAGGGGGAAATCCTCTTCTGGTGCTCTTCTCCTCCCAAAGCAGCTTAGCAATGCCCGGGGCTCTCTCCTCACTACGAGAGCCCTGCTGACAGCCCCTTGTCGACAATATGGGGTAGGCTCCCATTTTAACTAGGACAATGGTGGGGTGGGCACCCGCCGCAAACAGCACAAACGCGGGGTGGGCACCTGCCTAACATAAAAGCATAAGCGTGGTGGGTACCCGCAATTCACGAATCCGTCAAGCTGGGTAGGGTCACGCTAAGCAGGTGAAATGCGGGGTGGGCTCCCGCTTCCAGCAGCATCACGGGGGAATCCCTCACGGAGGGATTCCCTCTAACAAAGGTGGCAGCTCAGCGCTGCGCAAGCCACGCTCTCCTCTTTCCTTGGGGAATTAAAATATAGTGCTACCCAGGTGCTAGGAAAGCAAAAGGTGTAGCGCTCACAGGGTGCAAGGAGCCAAAGCTCCAACAGCAAAAAGTCCTTAGGGATCAAGGGGGCCCAGGGAGGCCAGCCCTCATGGCGGTTCCTCCTGGGCCCCAGCAGCAGCAAGGTCCCCATCACGTCAGGAACAGAACAACAGCATAGAACCAACATCATGTGGTCACAGCCCCTATATTTATACTAAGCATTCCTTTGTCTGCAGTGCAGGGCATGGGGGAACCAGATGCAACTGGTTCAGGGAGGATTTGGAGCACTTTGTTTTCCAAGCTCCTCTTCCCCTTTATCAGGTGGGGGCTAGGTGATCAGACACACCACAGGGGGCGGAGCCAGCATTGTACAGGCTGGACACAGTCCTATTCAGAGTCAGGGGATTACTCCTCCCACTACTTCCACTGCAGATGTCCCATTCAGCCTAGTGCTGACTCACCCTGCCCCTCCTAGAGCCACACACCTCTCACCCCCTGTCACTCAAAAGCCAGACATGCAATTCACATCAGGCAAGCAGACACATAACACACAGAAATGCAAACTTCTAAAAGTGGCATTTCTCAACCAGTCATCATAAATCTGTGCACACCATTGCGCAGCATTTACTCTTACATATTCATACATACTAAACTCGACCAAGCTGCTCCTCCCATCCCAGGAATTATCACTGACACACTTTATCAGGGAATCCCCAATGTATTCCTATGGGAGTGCAGGCCAACCTTACCAAATGTACACAGAGAGCGCACGCACTTTACACTGGACCACAGTGCTAAAGTGCCCAGAGGCCTAAAACCACCAACACCATGTCAGAAATAAGGCAGGGAGAAAGGCAAAAAGTTTAGGAATGACCCTGTGGAAAGGGTCAAGTTCAACACTCTCCATACAGAAAACTGTTTATCTCTGTGGGTTTCGTACTTGAGCCTCGTGGAAATGCAGTTACTGCTCGCATCAAACATTTGTCCCATACAGGTGACAATGTCTAATCCTCTACAGGAGGACCCACTTATAGGAGGTAGAGTCACCTGATTTCTCAAAGCATGAGTTCCACGTTGAAAATTCAGTAGGATATTTCAGAATATATACCATTCAAATTCTATAATACTCTACGTTTGTCCAGAAAAGTTGAAAGAACATTGTGTTACTCAGTATTGGGACTTGAAGGCCTCCATGTTCAGGGGTCATTTCCCTGGCATTTTGCATTGATAAAAAGAACAGGAGGGCTAAGAACCATTTAACCTAATCTGTTTCATAATGCTGTCAGGACACATTCAGGTCAAGGTAGTGACCTTCACCTATGTTTTCCTGCCACTTTAAAGTATGATTATTGTGTAGTTGTGTTCACTTCTCTATTGCTGCTCCTAGCCCTGTGTACTCATCATCAGTACTGATGGCTTTGAAGTGTTAACTTTACACAAGATGACCCTCTCAAACCACCCTTTCCATGTATATTGTCACTACAGAGGAGGAGCCCAACAAGACAGCTATTATATTCTTTCCTAACCTCTCGTGGGCTAGTAACTTTACAAGATAGGTTTGAGAATGATAAAATGCTTATTGGAGAACTCATTAGTATTATATTACATTGAGAATGAAAGGATTGAAACATCTTTTCTACTTTGGAAATATAAGAAATATACTCTTGACTATACTGTGTGATAACAGCTAACACAGTCTAGCTAGTTCATATCGTCCCCATCCTTAAGAAACTTGCTATTCAGAGTCAGAAACAATTTGCTAAGTACATACCTTTTTATATTATTTAGCAATGGGAGTTGGTTGAAGTTCAAAACACAGCAACCTTGGGCTTTTCTGCTTTTGTTTGTGACATTTCAACCTTTGCATTTACCTAGCTATAAGAGGAAAGAAGAGACATACTCTTTTTTATGAAAATCAGGATTGATAATGTTTGGAGTATGGCGTAGTAATCTTTTGGTTTATGTTCATGTTGTTTGCATTGTTTTATAACATTAACTTTTTTCTCTTTTATTACAAACTCCATGTGATACTACAGGTTTCCTCTATGTTACGGGGCTTTTTGGATTTGATGTTGGTAAGAGATCCTTCACAGAGAGCTACAGCGCAGGAGCTATTGAGACAACCATTCTTGAAAATGGCTGGCCCGCCTTCTTGTATTATACCACTCATGAGGCAGTACAGACACCGCTAATTCCACTGAGTGTTCACGTAGAACAGAGGCAACCGGATGATCTCAGCTCAATGAGTGATTGAGTCACTAACCAGATGTCAAGGTGAATGAAGCAGTGTAGAGGTTTGCTTGGGTATCTGTGTACATACAGCGATATATTGTGTAAGCCTTATATAGCACAATAGTTTTTGGCAGATGTTTTATAGTTTATTCAGGAAAAAAGAAATCAAGATACAAACTCTTTACAAGTTCAACAAAATTACTAGATAATAGCACACAAAATGTTTCTCTTAAATTTTAATCAGAAGGTTATTGAATTGCATTTTTATTTACACTGAGATCTTTTTTTGGCAAAACACCTTTTGGCAATAGTAGCAATGTAATGTATTTTGAAAGAAATTTGTAATTTTCTGTAAACTAATTTTGATAATTTACAGTACTTTGGGGTTATGTAACATTTGTGATAGTCGGAGTATCAGGTGTAACTTGGCAAATGTTTGAAGACAATATTTACTACTTTTGTATCCCTTTTGGAAAGAGAAAAGATCTGTGTCATACTGCAGTATATCAACTTCAGAAAAAGTGGGTCACTTTAGCTTTCTTCTATGAATCAACTGAAATTAAGTAAGCCATAGAAGTGATGGCACATGATAAAACAGGTGCCCTGAATGGCAGAACTTTTGTCAAATTTCAAGAAAATAGTTACTATGAAGATAAACCAGTTATCTATAGCATTTTTTCCCGTGAACATTTGGATTTATATCATAATAAAACATAATCAGGGGTCTAAGTTCAGTTGCAGAGTGTGTGTCGACTGTTCACATATTTATCCTTTTTTAGTTATGATCCAATGAATGTGGAAGCTAATGAAAGAATACAGGGTGTGTATATGAAATAGCATTGAGGAGATGTCTGCGACTGTACATCTTACTGTTACCATCCCAAGCTCATGTAAATCCATACAAGAGATCATAGATGATAGACAACCGAAAGCAGCAGTTTTCTTATGTATGTATTAAAACTTCAGTGTCATAGTATTCATCGCCATTGTTTATGTCATGTGTGTAAATCTCAAATGGCAACAGTGGTCAAACGAAGAAGCGGGTATTGTCAAGATTATAATCATTTCAGAGGTATTTTCATGTAGAAAAAAGTCGTTATGCTGTTAAAACCTTTTTGAATGTTGATCCAATGTCAAAGCAGATGACTACATGTTTTTGCTGCTTGTTGGATGAAATTGCATGTCAAGTGTAGTCCCCACAAGAAATAAACTTTATTTATTAATGAAAGCTGTGTTTTGTGTTTAATTTAGGCAGTGCATTTGTAATTCAATGTATATGTTTCAGAATTTCTTAGGTATACTTTGGCATACTAATTCAAAATAAAGTAGTTGAAATAGAAGGAACCATCAATAGTGATCATGTTATTTATATTTGGTGTTATTGGTCCAATGAACAATGTGATAGCACAGATAGTAAACAGTAAATACCCTAGGCCCAGATTTACTAACTGTTCACGCAATACAGCAAGGCAAGGTAAATTGCTGCTCTGTGTTGCATGAATGGGAGAGAGCTGAATTGCAACATATTTAGAATGATATGATGCCATTCAGCTCTCTCTCTCTGCACTGGTGCACTTGTGGCTGCCTAGTGCTAATGCAGGCAGCCTTGGAAGGAATACTTCCATGCATAAAACAATCCTTAGAGACATATTCCTGTTTGTATGTGTGCTGCAGTAACTTAAGGGCAAGTTGGTCCACAGTTTCATAAATCCCATGGAAACCAGATGGTTGAAACCCCCACTAGGCTTTCAAAGATGTGGCCATTGCAAAGCGAGTACATTTAGCCCAGGTGTCAAAGAATGTGAATTAATTTGGATTAAACAGAAGTGCTATATCACCAAACATATCACTTGTAAAACCAATCATGTAGTGTATGCTATCACCTGCCCCTGTGGTAAATGGTATATTGGGAGTACCATCTTAACTGTTAAGAAACGTATCCTTAAATGCATGAAGGCAATTACCAACTTTGATTCAAATTATAGTATGGCTCAGCACTTTAATGAGGCTCATGGAGAGGACTGGAGTGCACTGAGGATCTTTTGTATTGATTGTGTTCCAAAAACTGCAAGAGGAGATGATAGTGTATTATCCATTTGAAGACTAGAGTCTAAGTACATTTTGGAGGTAGAATGTTTGGCCACCAAGGGGCTGAACCATGATGAGGAATTGTTCATACATCTGTGAAACCGTTGAGGTGAATATAATAATCCCCCTGATCCTTCTGAAAGAGTCTTAATGTAATAAGTATATATAGGTTATTAAATAGGACTGAAGTGAGCTGCTTTTATTTTAGAGTGTATACTAATGAATGATACACCAGTGATATACTATTTCTGAATTTTTCTTAGATAATCAATAACTAATGGGAATGATGAGCAGGAAGAGGATACTTTTGCAATTAATTTGTGAATTGTAAAAAATATCTGTGATTGAAATAAAATGTTATAAGATGTTAACCGCTGAGAATACTAGAGTCTGTAATATTTCCATGTACATCATCCCCATGTAATGAAAGGTTTATCATTCATTTTTGTATGCTAATTAGCGCATTAGGAAATCCCTGCCCATTCCAGTTGATGATATGTAGACAAAGCAGATTTTGTAAATCTGAACACTGGAGAAAGTGATACGATGTAATATTGTATATTTGTAATTGATTGTCGGGTGTATCCATTTCATTATGTGTACATTTGGGTGTTTTCACAAGAATGGGACAAATAGTCCCTTTTCTATGTTGCACATTTGGTAAGGGGTTTTAAATCTCACCTGTACTACTCATTGATCATGTGACCAAGACCCATGTGGGTCGAAAAATAACTGAGGCAGCAACGGCATGGGAGTGGCTTGTGCATTCTGTATCTCCTGAAAAGAGGAAAAGAAATTGCGTGCAATATATATATATTCACTGAAAAAACCATAGGTTCCAGGGGCGTTATAGTTAGCTGGACATTTCCCTCGTACAAAACCCTAGAAATTCCCCTGTTATAGTTAGTTCAGCTAACTATAACTCGCGCCCCCGCAATGCACTGCTGATGACATCACATATTACATCACTCATGACATGGTCAGTGACATCACTCATGACATCACTGATGACATCTCAAATGACATCACTGATGATATCACTGATGACGTCATCCATTGAGTATGTGTTTCTGAACAGTTTTAATATGTTTAATATATATAGGGAAAGACCGGTGGAAGAATGAGTGGGTGTACAAGTGTGTGAATGGATGATTTTCTAGGTGACTGACTCTATAAGTGAGTCATTAAATGTATCTTACTGCAAACTAGTGACTAAACTGTGCGAATGTCTGTATCTGTCTATCTGTTGGTGTATAAACGGCTGCATGGTTTTGTGAATAGCAATATGAGTGTCTCTATGGGTTATTGATTGGTTGTCTGAGTATCTGTATGGGTGCCTGAGTGTATGTGTGGGTGGGGTGTGTGTGACTCTGTGCATAGATGTGTGAGTGGGTGATTCTATGGGTGCATGGTTTTAAGAGTGCAACTGTGATGGACTGTATGGTTGGGTGAGTGTATGGAAGGGTGTGTTAGTGATTGAATCTATATCTCAGTTGTACATGTGACAGTAACTACATATGTGAAACACAGTGTATATGTGTATAAGAGTAAATAACTATCTATATGTGAGAGTGTGTGATTGCGGGACTGGCTGTATGGATGAGTGTGTGCTTGTACTAGTAATTGAAAAAGAGTGTCAACATTTTTTAGTATTTTTATGAGTAAGTGAACTTGAGTGTGTTTAACTGTATAGGTGAGTCAATTGGACTGTGTTTAATTATTTGCACAACTGACTAGGTGTGTCAGTACCTCAATGGATGATTGGCAGTGTGTGAGTGTCTATATATGCATATGATAGTCTTGTACGGAGTGACTGTAAGTATGAGTGACTGTACAGGTGAGTGAGTGCAGTTGCATGTAGACCTAAGAGTCAATGAGTGGGTATGTGGTTATTGGTATTGGAGTATCTATGGTCTTCAAAATGGCAATCTGAAATTTTGAGTTGGTGTATCAAAAGTTATACTACGGTGTGAGAAGGTGTACTAATTTATCACATAGATGACGTTATCAGTGATGTCATTTGAGATGTCATCAGTGATGTCATCAGTGATGTCACTGACCATGTCATGAGTGATGTAATATGTGATGTCATCAGCAGTGCATTGCTGGGGCGCGAGTTATAGTTAGTTGAACTAACTATAACAGGGGAATTTCTAGGGTTTTGTACGAGGGAAATGTCCAGCTAACTATAACGCCCCTGAAACCTATGTTTTTTTCAGTGAATTTCTAAGGTTTTTTAAATGCCAATTCCTAACTATAACGCCCCTGAAACCTTTGGTTTTTTCAGTGAATTTCAAAGGTTTTTTAAATGCCAATTCCCAACTATAACGTGCATGAAACCTATGGTTTTTTCAGTGAATTTCAAAGGTTTTTTAAATGCTAATTCCTATCTATAACTTATCTCTGAAGATATCATGAAAAGCATTCTTTTTTAAAAGTAGGGTGCACATTAGTTTTGTGGCAAAGCATCTTTGTTATTGGTTAAGAAAAAGCAGTTTCAACATGGAGTACATATCAAAGGATAAAATTTGCTCAGATCAACCACACCTGCTACTTGCATTTGGAAGGCACTGTTCAAACTTAAAACAATCGTCAACTTTTAACCTGCATGTGTCGTTAAATATTCAAGAAAATGTTACAAAAAAATATCGTTAAGTTTTAAAAAATTGATGAACTTTTAACCTGCACGTGTTGTAGAATGTTCTAGAAAGTGTGTTGATAGAATACGTTGCACTTCTGACTTCTATGTGTTGTTGAATATTAAAAAAACGGTTCATATGGAAAATTAAAAAGAAACCAATAGAGAAGTTTTGAAACCTAAAAGAATCAAGGAACTATACTAATTTATTCTTTACATGTATTTATGTGTGCAGCAACAAAATTATAGACACAACAGCACTAGAAAGAGGAAGAAGCAGGGAGTGGGGGGAGGGTGGAGATGGGCAGAATGGCACACATGCACAATTAAGTACAACACACATATAGACTAACAATGGCCAAAATGAAACACACCAACAAGCAGCACAAGTCACACAACCCGCCAACATCACACCACTGAACGAGCATAGAAGTGAAAACCACGCTGCATTCATACAGGATGTTTACAAAGGCCAGTCGTAGGTGTTGTGGGATGTCTGCGACCGTGGTCATCATGGATGAGATGCCCAGCATGTGGCACATGGTCGAGTTCACTGTGTGGTATGTTGCCAAACGACTGCACCTCCCTCCCACAAGCCCCCACACTTTTGTACGGTGCGCTGTTGTATCTCGTGCACTCGTACGGCACACCATTGTAATGCCTATTTGCGCATGTTCTGCTACATTCCAAATACAACATCACAGTGCCGTTTGGAGGTGGTGCATGCCAGTTTACAACATCAACTGCTGCGGCTCTTGCAGCAGGCCACACCAGAACACAGAGGTGTGAAAGTTGTGATGTGATTTTTTTCGTGTGCAGAACAATATACGAACTGAGCAGTGTATCTCATCAAGATCCAGCACCTGACACACTATTCCCAATCAATATAAATACAATGAGATTTCTTAATAGATGTTGTGTGTACACTGTAAGTGCAGCCAATACCTCAGTGCAATTCAATACAGGATTTTAGTATTTAGAATAAATCGGAAAGGTGCACCTCATGTCTTTTTGCACGGGAACGGCTACTCTCCCTTTCATTATCAGCACTTTAACAGAAGTAAAGTTGAGATAAATCTAACACACTATTCAGAAGTTGGTGCAAACTGCAGATATCACCAGTATTCCAGCGATAAGTGCCCCAAAATTTAACACCATGGTGGACTCCATCAAATAACAGTAATAAGAACAAGAAAGAGTCACACAGCAGTTAAGAGAACAACCCAAAACGTTATAAAAAATTTTTTCAAACTTTATTTTTTATAATAATAAATATATATACAAAAAACTATTTTCAAACTTTATTTTTTATTAACATACATATGAACAATAAACGAATAAACAAAATGTAACAACAATAATAAAAAACAACAAGGCGGAACACTACTGTGGGGACAATGTATGTCGATGACAGACCTGGAAAATAAGAAAGATTGTTAAAAAAACAACAACATGGTATTCTCAACAAAATACCACAAGAAACCAATCACAGATATATAAAATGCATACAGCTAACAACATTTTATAGGTTTAACTTACAAAAACTGTAAATGTTGCCGCTTTAAAATATTTACCGAATCTGAAGAAAATGTTTTGCAGAAGGCACAACACCAACAACATTTTTCTTCAGTGGTGAGGACATTTTTTACTTTTTCCAAGGAGCAAACAAAGACCAATGCCACCTTCGTCACTCGCAAGATTTGCCAAAGAGTTCTGTTACGAGGAGATCCTAACAAAAAATACTCGTGCGGCACAGCAAGTATGATGAAAAAAACACCTAAGGACCCTTCATTCAAACAATCTTGGATCTGCCATATAATAGGCAAAGTAGGTTTGTCCTGCAATTTATGCGTCGTTTTTATATTTTTATTATTGCTTTTTACCAATACAACACGAGGACATGATGGCCCAGCATACCGATCCATCATGGCGACGTTACTTTCCCTGTCCGTTTTCGCTCTTTTCGACTAGGTTTCCGAGGATCATGTGACCCCTTGCAATTATATGCGCGGTGCCCTTAACTTTAAAATGTTTGGTGTCGACCTCGACAGATTGGTCGCGCATCATTTCCTTTACCTTGGACCATTTGGGACCATGGGACTTCCCGGGTACGTACTTTTTCTGCGCTTTATTTACAGTTTTGTGTTGCGGGTGTGATAATATAACAGTTAAATACTCTACTATGCGTGATTAACGGGGACTGTCCATGTATCGACTGTTCTTTTTTCTAGAAATTATTTTGCGCGGTTCGTATATTGATATATCTTTTAAATATATTACCTTCTTATGCGATATGTTTTGGGCGCTTGTGCTTACTTGGTCAACCCTTGTGACCCTAGATAGCCATATGTTTGTCTTGTATATATGAACGTCTATCTACTTAGTGATTGAGCTATCCTATGGGGTCTCCCCCCTTTTTTAGTCACTTACACGCCTCCTGTTTATTGGACTACAAACCTCATTATTAGGTTAACTTAGCGCGAATGGGCGCTGGTTGTAGAATGTATTTTATTAATACTGCTTTGCACTTGTCATTACTTGCGTTTTTGAGACTTCACGTTACATTAGCATACAGCTGGTCATTTTATATTTATTTATTTTTAGATCACTGGAACCCGCTTATATTTGTTTCTAACTGTGGAGCGCAAGTTAAATATATGCTTGAAGCTCTGGCTATTCTAGACTACCTCATTCTAAGACACACATCACCTTTTGTTTGGGGGTAAGTCGCCTTTCTCATCGATTTCCATCGACTCTATTTAATGATAGATTCTTTTGACCTATATATTTTATCTTGTTCCCTATCTAATTTGGTCTGCATTTAATGAATGTTTGCCTCTTTTAGTGAGACTACAAATTCCCTCTTTATTTTCTATATGGTGGATTAAGTACTGCAATTCATGTATTGCGCGAATGGGGGTTCTTCCACTTTGTTCTGTCATTTCATTTTTTGCTTGTCTTTAGGACACTAATTATCGTTGAGTACCCATTTGTTTATTTTGATAATGGTACCTGCACAACTCGTGTGTACTAAATAGCATATATTTCCTTATTAGATTACGTATTTAGAAAATTTCTATGCATGTGGGATCCTGTCACATTGCATTGTCCTATCCTTTGGCCATAAAGATTTGAATTTGGTGAGTGTTGGAATCTTTTGCATTCAACCAGCTTGCCTCTCGTACATATTTATATATAAAAATATATTATTTTTCCCACTCCCCCCTTGTTGTTCCTTTGGTTAAAACTTATGAATGTGTTGATGGATACCACTGTCGTTTTGACCATTAGTATAAGGTACAATCGATCTATCTTGCCCCATGTACGATCATTTGAAGCCTTCATGTTTATCGTGTGACTTGGGATTATACGTATATTTGAATACACATATAATGGCTTTTAATTACATTGCAATTTATTAATGTGCCCGCACTGAACAACTAAGACGCATGTTTTTGTCATTTATGTTTGATTTGTATATTGTTCTGGATTCTCTATATACATGTTTATTATCTATGACTGGTTTTTATGTCTGTTCCAATCATTGTAGTTGTGATATATTTTTTCAACATGTGCAACTTGTCAGTATGTTTCAAGTTATATATGTTCATCGTCTATATATTATAAATGTTTTTCTATGTTGTGATGTCAATTGTTTGCAGCCTTGAAGAAGTTCCTGGGTGGAACGAAATGCGTTGGCTGAGTCTTTTTACGAAAATAAAGGGAATACCTAAAGATATCGATTTGACTTGGACTCCTCTTGACTGGTGCACCTTCCTTCTTTATTCTTCTCATCTTCATCTGACTCTCAGTGGAGTTCCTCTACGACGCACTCCGGAAGCATTGTGCACAGGATTTGAATACTAAATAAGAAACTTTGGGATTATAAGTGCTAAACCAGTAGTCAGTCGTAGTTTTTTCTCTGTATAGTAATTCAAACAATCTTGCACGAGAAGAGTGCAAACAGATGAGCAACACTCCTGTTCTGTATCTGTAAAAAAGCATCACAAATAAATGTATATTAATAACTTTCAAATTTATACTATTCCATTACTGTACAAACACATTTTATATAAAAACTGACTATGAAACTATAGCCCTGAACCACAAGTGTGACGATCATTAAAACACTACATGCATAGTGCATAGTACTTTGAAGCAGTTCATGCCCTAAAGCCTACCTCACTAAAAGACTACATGCTAACTGACTAAATTATTACAGTACTATAAGGAGACACACTGGGTGACTCACAGGGTGTTTGCTAGAAGAGTATGAATACTAACTAGGGAATAGAAAGTATGAAACACAACTGTGTAGGTGATTAGAGGACTGCATCCATACTGCATAGGAATTTAAAGCAGTCCATGTGCTAAGGCCTGGCTCACTGCATGACTACTTGGGTACTGACTGAATGATTATCGTACAGCAAGGAGGGTGCCTAGGTGAATTTATAAGTGCTAGGCTTTTCGCACAGGGAATAGATTAGTACTTGGTACTGAATGGGTCACTAGAGGAGTGCAAAGGCAGTGACAAGTGCTGGACTGTATGGATACTGACTAGGAAATTGAAAGTGTGAAAGACAAGTGTCTAGGTGGTTAGAAGACTGCATGCATAGTGCATAGGGGTTTGAAGCAGCCCATGTGCTAAGGCCTGGCTCAGTGTATGAATACTTAGGCACTGACTGAATGATTAGAGTACTGCAAAGATAGTATCTTGGTGAATTTATAAGTGTTTGGGTTTTAGTACAGTGAATGGATTAGTACATGGTGCTGAATGGGTCACTGGAGGACTGCAAAGAGAGTGACAGGGTATTTCCTGGAAGTGTATGGATACTGACTAGGGAATTGAAGGTGTGGAAGACAATTGTGCAGGTGGTTAGAGGACTGCATACATAGAGGATAAGGGTTTGAAGCAGTCCATATACTAAGGCCTGGGTCACTGGTTGAGTACTTGGGTACTGACTGAATGATTAGAGTACTGCAAGAAGAGTGCCTGGGTGAATTTATTAGGGTTTGGCCCTTGAATGGATTAGTACATGATGCTGAATGGGTCAGTAGAGGAGTGCAACGGCAATGCCAGGGTGTTTGCTGGAAGTGAACGGATACTGACTGGAGAATTGAAGGTGTGAAAGACAAGTGTGTAGGTGGTTAGAGGACTGCATGCATAGTGAATATGGGTTTGACATAGTCCATGTGCTAAGACCTGGCTCAGTGCATGAATACTTAGGCAGTGACTGAATCATTAGAGTACTGGAAAGAGAGTGTCTAGGTGAATTTATAAGAGTTTGAGTTTTGGCACAGTCAATGGATTAGTACATGCAGTTGAATAGGTCTCTAGAGGACTGCAAAGGAAGTGACAGGATGTTTCCTGGAAGTGTATGGATACTGACTAGGGAATTGAAGGTGTAAAAGACAAGTGTATAGTATGTCAGAACACTTTTATTTGAAGCAATCTATTTGGTACTTAGAAACTGACTAAATAATCAGACTACTTCTAGGACAGTGCTTAGGTAAAACTTTTACATTTTCAGTTCTGCCACAGTGAACAGAATAGTACATGGTACTGCACCTTAGTGTCAAACCCTGACTCATTTTATCAATGCATAAGCAAAGACTAGCTTCTAATGCTACTAAAACTTGACAACATGAGAGGTTTTAAATTGGTTATCTGTCAGCAAATACACGATGTTACCAAATGCTTCTCTCACAGTGGTTCTCAAATGCACACAGACTCACAGTGTGATTCTAGACAACAACCACTATACCTAGGAGTTTACCAAAAATCATTCACTACTGTGGAAGTGGTAAGCGAACTGCACACAATCTTCATATTTCAGGACTGCACTTTTGTGTCAAAGCCTGAGTCATTTAATCAAAGCATAAGCAAAGACTGGCTTCTAATGCTACTAAAACTTCACAACATGACCGGTTTTAAAACAGGTATATGTCAGCAAATACACGATGTTACCAAATGATTCTCTCACACTGATCCCAAATACACACTAACTCACAGTGTGATTCTAGACAAGCACCACTATCCCTATGAGCTTACCAAAACTCATTCACTACAGTGCAAGTGGTAAGGGAACTGCACACAATCTACATATTTCACAACTGCAATTTACTGTCAATGCCTCACTCATTTAATGAAAGCATAAGCCATAACTGTCTTCTAATGCTACTAAAACTTGACAACCTGACTGGTGTTAAAACAGTTATCTGTCAGCAAATGCACAATGTTACCAAATGCTTCTCTCACAGTGGTTCTCAAATGCACACAGACTCACTGTGTGATTCTAGACAAACAACACTATCCCTTGCACTATATCAAAACACATCTAGAAGTAGTACTACATTTTAGTATAGAAACATAACATAACTCATTTCACAAATTCATAAACAATGACTGGTTTCTAATTCTACCAAAATATAAAAACTGCACAGTTATCTGTCTACAAACACATAAAAAACACAAATGCCTATCACAGAATGGTTTCTACATGCACACACATTGTAGAGAAAAAAAGTACTCCCTACACTTTAGCAGGAAAAATACATTAGTCTGATTGAAATCAAAATAGTCTACATACATCCCCTCACAATTAAATAACTCATCTTTCAAGTTCTTTTGTAGATTAAGGAGTATATCAATCACTCACCATATTTTCTTTTACAAAATCTCTGCACTGTGCACCTCTCAGCAAAAGCAGAGAATGGAAAAGTGTCCCTTTCATTTCCCACACATTTACATGTAAACATCAAATCACAATCCTTCGCACATAAACTCAAAAGCAAACACACATTTCTATTGGTTAAACATTTCAACCCTTTCCAACTGAAATACATTTCAACCCTTCCCCCAATCTGCCTTCTGCCTGTTACCATAGAAACAGGTCATGGAACACTGCACTGAGCTCACAGCTCACAAGTTCAGCACACAATGTTCCTACACAAGACAGGAAGTGTGCTTGACTTTTCAACATATCAGGTTATCATATATAATCTTCCTTACAATCTGTTTTTGTTAACCAATAACAATCATACCTTTAAAAAACAAAAATATACACCCTACCTTTCAGTGTAGAAAGTTGTTATACAACCAATGATTTCTTGTCGTTTTTCAAAAAACTTTGCCGTGGATCCGCGCACCCACCGCAAGAGAATCCGTGCATCCAACGTGATAGAATGTGCACACCGTGCGTGCATTTCGCCGCTTTTTTTAAAAAAAAAAAAGGGGGGCCACAAAGGCTCCTTCTGGGACCCCTAAGCACCTCTAGAGGGTCAGAGTATTTCCACTCTGCCCCCTTTATATCTTTTACACACTTATTCCCCTTCCATCTTCAGCCTCGCTTCTACCGAGGCAGAAAATGGCTGCCAACAGTTCCTGGTTTCGAATGTAGAGAGACGCTCGACAGCCAATTAGCATTCAGCGTGCGATCGGGAGGGTGCGCGCTCCGTTCGGGGAGGGAGCGCTTACGGTGCGGGTAGGGGTCCGCGGATCCTCCGCGGCCATAGATATCACTAACTTTTTTACCCTAATTTTCTCAGGAACTACTGAACAGATTCACACCAAATATACAAAAGGCACGAGTCCGAACTGAGGACTACCTCTTTGCCAAATTTGGTGTCATTCCGTTCAGCGGTTCGGGCTGTAGCTGCGACAACAGATCTTATGGGAAATTGTATGGGGAAAACGCGTTTTTGGACCCCCCTTTTTTCTCGGCCCCCGCTTCACGGATCACCGCAAAACTTTCAGGGTAGGAGCGGAGCGGAGCTGGCCAAAAGTTTGGAAAATTTTGCGAATATTCGTCAATCGGCGCCAAAGATATTCCCAATAGAATGTTGCGGATTCCCTATGGAAAATAGGTCCTAACTATAACTATCTACTGGCGACCGCCAGTAGATAATATATTGCAATATATATATATTTATTTCTATGCTTGACCACTTGTTGCACATGTGACTCACAAAGGCAGATATAATTGGTAAACCCGCTGTGATGCGCATCATGTGACCAAGGCCTGTGACGGGCTGAAACGCGTAATGGCGGCGATGGTGTTTTTTATATTTAAATAAATCACTTGGATTCTTCACCGCATTTTGTGTCTGCTTCCGTTTTTTGAGGACATTTTTTAAATTCTGAAACGGAGGGGCTGAAAAAAAAGGGGGGTCCCAAAACATGTTTTCCCCATGCAATTTTCCATAGGAACTGTTAACCGCAGCTACAGCCCGAACTGCTGAGTGGAATTACACCAAATTTTGCAAAAAGGTAGCCCTTGGTTCACACTCGTGCCTATTGCTTAAATGGTGTAAATCCGTTCAGTAGTTCCTGAGAAAGTCAAAAGTAAAATCATAGCTAATTGGCTGTCAACACTCCAAACCAGGAAGTGTTGGCAGCCATCTTGTGCCTCGGTAGAACCGAGGCACAAGGAAGCACAAAAGCGAATGCGCAAAAAGCAAAAAGGGGGCATGTTAGAAACACCCTGACCCCCTAGGCCTGCTCAGTGCGTCCCACAAGGACCCCCAGGGCCAAATTTTTTTTTTTTTTTAAATCGGCAAAATCCGCACTGGGTGCGCGGATCCTGCCGATTAAAAAAACCACAAAAAAACGAAGCGCTGACTCCCGCGCTTCGTTGCTAATTTGCCCCCTGGGAGGCAGATCCCGGGGGCAATGCTAGTATTGGGTTGGGGGCCCGAACGGGCCCCCCAGCCGCGGGGATCGCCACCCCCCAGGGCTTGAAAAATTAATGGGTGGGAGGGCTCAAAGGCCCCCTGCAGCCCCAGGGATCGCCACCCCCTGGGGCTTGTGTATTTAAAAAAATTAAAAATAAAGAAATACCCTGTGTGGGGAGCTCAAGCCCCCCCACACACCCCAGGTACCGCCACCACCCCGAGGCTCTAAATATGTAAATCGGGGGTCCGTGACGGACTACCCCGCCCGGGGACCTCCACCCCCTGGGGCTTTGTAAATTGGTGGGAGGGATGCCGCACGCCCCCCCTGGAGCCAATGATAGCCCTGGGGACTGCCAGCTCCTGCAGTGTCCCGGGGTGCCCACCCCCAGGACGCTGCTGTTTGCTATGGCAGGGCGGGAGCCTCGCGGCTCCCGCCCTGCCATAGCAAACTTGGTTTGAATTTTGAAAGAGAGAGCAGGAAACCTGCTCTCTCTTTCAAAATGCAAACCAAATTGATTTTCCACAAGGTGGAGCTGTATGTTAGCAGCTCCCCATGTGGAAAAGCAATGCCGGCTCCCGCAGGAGGCGTGGAGCCGGCGGGACCGTGGGGGGATTGGGGACCCCCCCACGGCCCTCAATGTAGAGGGGCAGCCCCGGGAGATGGGGTCCCCGGGTGATATTAGTGGCCCAGGAGGGGGTCCATGCGGGCCCCTGCCCCCCCAAAAAGTTTAAAAATAAATACATTTGAAAGGCCGGCCCCGGGGGATGAGGTCCCCGGGGCCTTTAGTGGCCAGAGGAGGGGGGCAACGCAGCCCCCTCCAAAAAAAATAAAAAGGCCATGCCCCGGGGGATGGGGTCCCCGGGGCTGATTAAGGCCTCGGGAGGGGGGCCACGCGGCCCCCTTCCCAAATTTAATTAAAAAAAAAAAATGAGGGGGCAGGCCCTGGGGGATGGGGTCCCCAGGGCCAAAAAATAAGTAAAAGAAGGGGGGCTGTGCAGCACCCTTCTTAGAAAAAAAAAGAAATACCGGCATTGTGCTGGAGGCCATGCCCCCTCGTTTCAGCACTCTGTAAACGCGGCCGCTGGCGCGTTTGCGAATGGGGTACGAATTCCCCTTGAATACTGGGGGTCCCTGGGGGCCAACTAGCCCACCAGGAACCTCCAATATGCACCAGGAGGCTGCGTTGCAGAGAGGTGTTCTGAGGCCCCGCCCCTTTTTACACCTCTCTGCAGCGCAGCTCTGTGGCGCTTAATGGAGGTAGCTGGTGGGGTAGTTGCACCCCAGGGACCCTCAGGATTCAAGGGGGGTAATCCCCCAACTTAAAATGCGCCACAGGGCGCGTTTGCACAGTGGTGAAGGGAGGGGGCGGGGCCTGAGGTGATATGTGTGCAGGGATAATCAAAGGAGGAGGGATCACTTGTTACTGGCACCAGGGTTCAAGTGGTTGTCTCCGATATAGGTAAAAAACCCTCAATCACGTCAAGATATGTTGGGGCGGTATATCTTGGTTCTCCGCCTTTAGATACGTGATAGCATCATCATTGGGTTGATTCCATGCATCCTCCACCCGGAGGGAACCACTGAATTCTCCAGCAGTGATCAGTGAAGAAAAATGATAAAATAAAAAAGTGAAGAGTGCTCAAGTGAGTGATAAAAAGGAGTTGTTCCTCATGCTACCTATAAAAAGTCTTTATTCTGATAGGTGCTGGGGAGACGTTAAAAAAGGTCAAGTTGCAGGTTGGATGTATAATGAACCCTCTGCGACATTAAACGTGGTGATTGGTCGACATGTTTCAGCTCATGTAAAGCCCATAGGTCAGGGAGCTTTCTTCAGGACCACAGGTGAATAAAGTGAATTGAAAGAAATTTATCAATTACAAGTAGAAGTTCCAAGGTTGATTCAGATGGACTTCGTCAGGACTAGTACCTATATACAGAGAAAAACGGGGGAAACTCCTTAATGATTCAAAGGGGTAGAAGGGTAAAATAGGTGCCAAGGGAGCTAAGAAGTGAACAATATGAAAGCAAATATAAATGGCAAGTCTTTAAATACTTATTGGTATACATTTTGATCAGCAAGTGAAGTTTCGAACCATCGCTCTTACTTAGGAGAACACAAAACGCAATGTACCTAGGAGACAACGACTGGTGGAAGAAAATTCAACATACAACAGATATTCAGACATACATCTGGAATTATGGTGTTCAACAAAGATATTAACAAAGATATATTGCAGCGGAGGTGGTTAAGACTGCTCGTAATGTATAATGGATGCGTGTTTAATCCGCAAGGAAACTATTATTTTGAGCCATACCAAAGGTGAGTTGGGAACAGACTGGCTCCTTTTGTCTAAGGTTTGCGGCTGTTAATATGAGAGAGAATCAATGGCGAAGTATGGCGCGCTATTAAGAAAGAAAACATCTTCAAGTGTCCCTCTTGTATAGAATTAGCGTACAATATCAACTGAAGGAAAAATACCTGATAGTTTCAATGTACGAGCTCCGTACGGGGATACAGGCAGCGTTAATACTGAACAAATAAAGACAAGAAAAAACCACACATTACAAGGGGGATTCCCCAGGTTAACGTTACGTGTCTTCCAGATGGTGTTGAGGTAGAGGGCTCCGTACCGCAATGGTCCGCTACGACTTGTGCTGACTCTGGTTTCCTGTATACACACGTAGGCTGGGGGTGTGTCTTAAATAGTGAGTGACGTAGAAATCGTGAAGGGACTGGGGCGGGCCGTGTTGTAGCCTGGAAAACTTTATTGAAATGCTAAGGCAGGGGACGTGTAAAAGGAACCGTTGTCTGTGATTCCCATAAACAGTGTGCGAGCACTGGTTTGCGCAATTGCTTAATTTCGTCAGCGGCCGGATTTGAGGCGATGTGTCTTGGCAGATAAGGAGGACACAGCCGTTTAAAAGCCAAAGTGGTGGTTGCAGAGAGTCCCATGGGGGTGAGCTCCGGGTCTCCAAACTGATGTGCCAATATGACTTAAATGGACACAGATGTAAATGCCAAAATTGTTTGGTACAGGGAGCTCTAGGTGTCATACGAAGGAGAGAAATGAGACTAGTGAAGATTTCTATTTACACGCTCAACCATGGAATATCATCATTCAGTCCTATGATGTTGGTCTGGAGGCGGTGGACCCATCTTTGTTCTTTCTGGAAGAGTAATTTCTCGGCGTTGGGTGTTTTGGATAAAAGTGTTTCAAGGACTATCCAGCTTAGCTCGTTGACAGTGTGTGGATGTTCAATGTAATGTGAGCTCAATTTGGTCGTTCCTCTTCCACATTTGACGTTGCTTCGGTGTTCGCATATTCTCTGTTTAATCTTCCGGCAAGTCATTCCAATATACCGAAGAGTACATGGGCAGGTTATCATGTAGATTACATGTGTCGTGTTGCAGTTGGTATGTTGTCTCATCGTCCAGGTCAATTTTGGTGATAGGATGACACTCTTGGTAATTTCAGTCAGGGAACACACTGAGCAAGAGAGGGAGGAGGAGAGGTGTGACCTGGTTAGACCAAGAAAGGCAAATACTAACACGGAGCATGTCCAACTTGAACAAAGACAAACCGAGCACAAGCACGACTCACTGATCTTCAACATCTCCGGTATTCCACTAACAGAAGAACAAGAATCTGTACTAAACAAAGGCCTTGGCTTCGTCCCAACTCCACCACTGGACATTTTTAAACTACAGAGTGAAGTGGCCCATTTTTGCAGAACACTAAAACTTAAATCTTTCTTTCAGGGTAAAGAAGATAACACTACTAAAGGAGACACCTCGTTGAGACCCAAGTCAACCTTCTGTCCAGCACAACATCAAGTCCCAGTTGAGATTCAAACCTTTGAGCAAGCAGTCAGGAAGGAAATCAATCAACTTGGCGAGACAGTCAGAAAACCATTTATGAATACTACAAACAAGGAGAAAAAGGCATTGGAAGAACTGAAATCGCACCCCAACATCGTCATCAAACCCGCCGATAAAGGCGGAGGCATTGTCATCCTCAATAAAGAAGGTTACCATGCACAATGTCAAGAGCTTCTATCCGATGAGAAATTCTACAAGATAATAACAGAAGATCCCACACCTAGATTACAGCGAACTATCAATCTAATGGTTGAAGAAGCAGAGACAAATAGGTGGATCTCCAAGAACGAAGCTTCCTTTTTGCGTACCACTCTTCCACGAACACCATACTTTTATTCTCTTCCAAAAGTGCACAAGGCAAGAAAACCTCCACCTGGTCGCCCTATAGTATCTGGGATCGGCTCAGTTTTGGAACCCCTGTCCCAGTTTGCTGACCAATTTCTTAAACCCATGGTTCAAAAGACACCCACCTACCTTAAAGATACACGTGATCTTCTGAATTATCTTACAGACAAAAGTTTCTCCAGTGAAACAATGCTTTTGGTAGGACTCGATATAGAAAGTCTTTATACGAGCCTACCACAACAAGCCACCTTAGACACTCTTGAAGATCTACTGTTCCAAGAAGAATGGCTATACCATACGCCTAGACACTTTGTCCTAGAATGCTGCCGACTGGCCCTAACTGAAAACTTTTTTGAATACGAGGGCACTCTATACCAGCAACGCCACGGTACTTCCATGGGAAGTACCTTTGCTCCCAGTGTGGCAGGGCTCTACGTGAGCAACTTTGAGAGTACATACATTTTGAATGACACTAATCCCTTCCTCCCAAGAATCCTTTTCTGGAAAAGGTATATAGATGATGTCATCATGCTCTGGGAAGGTACCAAAACCAACTTACAAACATTTCATGACTGGATGAATATCCAAGACCCTTGCCTTAGGTTTACCTTTGACGCAGATAAGGAACATTTGGACTTCTTAGACCTTACCATCTACGTTGAAAATGACACCATTAAAACTAAGACTTTCTTCAAGACAACGGCTAAGAATAGTCTGCTTTCTTTCAATAGCTTCCACCCGCGTCCACTACGAGAAAATCTGCCCTACAGCCAATTCCTTCGTCTCAAAAGGAATTGTAGTGAACTCAGTGAGTATAAACAACAAGCTCAAGACCTTTCAAACAAACTCAAGAAAAGGAACTACCCTGAAAAAATAATCAAAAAATGCCAGAAACGGGCCCGGAACCAGCCTAGAGAAAGCCTCCTAGAACTAACACCACAAATTACATCTACAGAAAAACTGACGTGTGTCACCACCTACAGTCCTGTCACAAACTCTGTAAAGAAAATCATCAATAAAAACTGGCGCATCATTACGTCTGGAAATCTCACTTGGCCAAGACCTATGTTTGCCAATAGACGAACTCGAAACTACAAAGACATCTTGGTACACACACGTCCACCTGACGCAAAACCGAATCCAAGTCAGAGCACCCTGTGGTCCCTACCCCCAGTAACTGGCCACTTTCCATGTGGCAATTGCTCAGTGTGTTCCCTGACTGAAATTACCAAGAGTGTCATCCTATCACCAAAATTGACCTGGACGATGAGACAACATACCAACTGCAACACGACACATGTAATCTACATGATAACCTGCCCATGTACTCTTCGGTATATTGGAATGACTTGCCGGAAGATTAAACAGAGAATATGCGAACACCGAAGCAACGTCAAATGTGGAAGAGGAACGACCAAATTGAGCTCACATTACATTGAACATCCACACACTGTCAACGAGCTAAGCTGGATAGTCCTTGAAACCCTTTTATCCAAAACACCCAACGCCGAGAAATTACTCTTCCAGAAAGAACAAAGATGGGTCCACCGCCTCCAGACCAACATCATAGGACTGAATGATGATATTCCATGGTTGAGCGTGTAAATAGAAATCTTCACTAGTCTCATTTCTCTCCTTCGTATGACACCTAGAGCTCCCTGTACCAAACAATTTTGGCATTTACATCTGTGTCCATTTAAGTCATATTGGCACATCAGTTTGGAGACCCGGGGCTCACCCCCATGGGACTCTCTGCAACCACCACTTTGGCTTTTAAACGGCTGTGTCCTCCTTATCTGCCAAGACACATCGCCTCAAACCCGGCCGCTGACGAAATTAAGCAATTGCGCAAACCAGTGCTCGCACACTGTTTATGGGAATCACAGACAACGGTTCCTTTTACACGTCCCCTGCCTTAGCATTTCAATAAAGTTTTCCAGGCTACAACACGGCCCGCCCCAGTCCCTTCACGATTTCTACGTCACTCACTATTTAAGACACACCCCCAGCCTACGTGTGTATACAGGAAACCAGAGTCAGCACAAGTCGTAGCGGACCATTGCGGTACGGAGCCCTCTACCTCAACACCATCTGGAAGACACGTAACGTTAACCTGGGGAATCCCCCTTGTAATGTGTGGTTTTTTCTTGTCTTTATTTGTTCAGTATTAACGCTGCCTGTATCCCCGTACGGAGCTCGTACATTGAAACTATCAGGTATTTTTCCTTCAGTTGATATTGTACGCTAATTCTATACAAGAGGGACACTTGAAGATGTTTTCTTTCTTAATAGCGCGCCATACTTCGCCATTGATTCTCTCTCATATTAACAGCCGCAAACCTTAGACAAAAGGAGCCAGTCTGTTCCCAACTCACCTTTGGTATGGCTCAAAATAATAGTTTCCTTGCGGATTAAACACGCATCCATTATACATTACGAGCAGTCTTAACCACCTCCGCTGCAATATATCTTTGTTAATATCTTTGTTGAACACCATAATTCCAGATGTATGTCTGAATATCTGTTGTATGTTGAATTTTCTTCCACCAGTCGTTGTCTCCTAGGGACATTGCGTTTTGTGTTCTCCTAAGTAAGAGCGATGGTTCGAAACTTCACTTGCTGATCAAAATGTATACCAATAAGTATTTAAAGACTTGCCATTTATATTTGCTTTCATATTGTTCACTTCTTAGCTCCCTTGGCACCTATTTTACCCTTCTACCCCTTTGAATCATTAAGGAGTTTCCCCCGTTTTTCTCTGTATATAGGTACTAGTCCTGACGAAGTCCATCTGAATCAACCTTGGAACTTCTACTTGTAATTGATAAATTTCTTTCAATTCACTTTATTCACCTGTGGTCCTGAAGAAAGCTCCCTGACCTATGGGCTTTACATGAGCTGAAACATGTCGACCAATCACCACGTTTAATGTCGCAGAGGGTCCATTATACATCCAACCTGCAACTTGACCTTTTTTAACGTCTCCCCAGCACCTATCAGAATAAAGACTTTTTATAGGTAGCATGAGGAACAACTCCTTTTTATCACTCACTTGAGCACTCTTCACTTTTTTATTTTATCATTTTTCTTCACTGATCACTGCTGGAGAATTCAGTGGTTCCCTCCGGGTGGAGGATGCATGGAATCAACCCAATGATGATGCTATCACGTATCTAAAGGCGGAGAACCAAGATATACCGCCCCAACATATCTTGACGTGATTGAGGGTTTTTTACCTATATCGGAGACAACCACTTGAACCCTGGTGCCAGTAACAAGTGATCCCTCCTCCTTTGATTATCTATGACTAGCCGGAAGCCGGTTGGATCACAGCTTCTCTTTCCCTACTCTGATTGTATCGTGATATGTGTGCAAACACGCCCTGTGGCGCGTTTTAAGTTCAGGAATTAATTCCTCTTCAATCCGGAGGGTCCCTGGGGGCCAACTAGCCCACCAGGTACCTCCAGTAAGCGCCACGGAGCTGTGTTGCAGAGTGTTGTAAAAAGGGGTGTGGCCTCTGAACTCCTCTCTGCAAGGCAGCTCTCTGGATCATACTGGAGGTACCTGGTGGGCTAGTTGGCCCCCAGGGCCCCTCAGGATTGAGGAGGAATTAATTCCCCAACTTAAACCGTGCCACAGGGTGTGTTTGCAGACATGTCACTTCAGACGCCTCCTTCCTTCACCACTGTGCAAACGCGCCCCTTGGCACGTTTTAAGTTGAGGTATTAACTCTCTTTTAATACTGAGGGTCCCTGAGGGCCAATTAGCCCAACAGGTATCTCCAGTATGTGCCAGGGAGCTGCGTTGCAGACAGGTGTTCAGAGGCCACGCCCCTTTTTACACCTGAATGGAACGCAGCTCTGTGGCGCTTACTGGAGGTACCTAGTGGGCTAGTTTGACCCTAGGGACCCTTAGGATTCAAGGGGACTTAATCTCCCAACTTAGAACGCCCACAGCGCGGGTTTACACAGTGGTGAAGGGAGGGGACGGGGCCTGAGGTGACGTGGGCAAACACGCCCTGTGGCGCATTTTAAGTTGGGGAAATAATTCCCCTTCAATCCTAAGGGACTCTGGGGGCCAACTAGCCTACCAGGTGCTTCCAGTAAGTGCCACTGCGCTGCGTTGCAGAGAGGTGGTGCAGGCTGTGCTCCTTTTTGCACCTCTCTGCAATGGTGCTTACTGGTCGTACCTAGTGGGCTAATTTGCCAATAGGGACCCTCAGGATTCAAGGGGAGTTAATCTCCCACCTTAAAATGGCCGAAGGGCGTGTTTACACAGTGGGGAAGGGAGGGGACGGGGCCTGAGGTGACGTGTGCAAAAACGCCCTATGGCGCGTTTTAAGTTGGGGAAATAATTCCACTTCAATCCCGAGGGCCCATGGGGGCCAACTAGTCCACCAGGTGCTTCCAGTAAGCACCACTGTGCTGTGTTGCAGAGAGGTGGTCCAGGCCATGCCCATTTTCTCTGCAACGCAGCTCTGTGGTGCTAACTAGAGATACCTGATGGGCTAGTTGTACCCAAGGGACACTTAGGATTCAAGGGGACTTCAACACCCAAATTAAAACAGCCATAGGGCGTGTTTTCACATGTCAGCTCAGCCCCCCCTCCCTTCACCAGTGTGCAAACGCGCCCTGTGGCGCATTTTAGGAGGTAGTTTTAATACCCCTGCCCTATTATATACTAGGGGCTTACAGAGGAGGTCATGTTAATAACAGGGGTATCCAAACGCATAGTGTTCCCTAGTGTATCTAGGTGTTTTAACTGTTTTCTAAGTGTCTTTTAGCATAGCACTGGCTCTAGGACTGGTTAGTCAGAGTCAGTTACCACCAGTACCCATCTGAAAAAGATGATTTTGAAGAAAGACTCTTTCTGCTCCTCTGTTTGTTCTTTCTGCACGTCTTCCTTCTTCCTGCACTTTTCTTCATCTTTGAGGACTTCTCTAGCTTCTTTCTGCATTTCTTTTTCTTCTTTCTGTGTGTTTTTTCGTCTTTCTTCACATGTCCTACCTCTGTAGGCATAGTTAGAAACTAGCATTTTAAAAGCTTTGAAATTCTCTTAAAAAACCTAGGTTTGAGTTACGTAAAGTTAGAAATTAGCATTTAAATAATCTTTGAAATTCACTTAAAAAACCATAGGTTTCAGGCACGTTATAGTTTGGAATTAGCATTTAAAAAACATTAGAAATTCACAGAAAAAAAACATAGGTTTCAGGGGTGTTATAGTTAGCTGGACATTTCACTCGTACAAAACCATTGAAATTCCCCCATTATAGTTGGTTCAGCTTACTATAACTCGCGCCCCTGCAATGCACTGCTGATGACATCACATATTACATCACTCATGACATGGTCAGTGACATCACTGATGACATCACTGATGACATCATCCATTTGATAATTTGATGCATCTTCGCACACCCTAATATAACCTTTGATACACCCACTCTAAATTACAGTCTGCCATTCTCAAAACCATAGACACTCCAACACCAATAACTACATACCCACTCACTGATTCTTAGGTCTACACACCTATCCACTCACTCACCCGTACAGTCACTCATACTTATGGTCACTCAGTACAGGACTATCATATGCACTCATACACCTATAAAGACACTCACACACCGCCACTCATCCATAGAGGTACTCACACACCTACTCAGTCATGCAAATAAATAATCACACTGCCATTTACTCACCTATACTGTTATACACACACCAGCTCAATTGCTCATACAAATACTAGCACATTCTTCCGCTCTTACACAATCAATGATACAAGCACACACTCATCCATACAGCCACTCTCATAATCACACACTCTCACTTATAGCCATTTATGTACTCCAACACACATATATACTGCCTTTCACATATGTAGCTACTCACACATGTACCACTGAAATATACATTCACTCACTAACACAACCATACACACACTCTCCCACCCATACAGTCCATCACAGATGCACTCTTGAAACCATGCACCCAGTGAATCACCCACTCACACATCTATGCACAGAGACACACACCCCACCCACACAAACACTCTGGCACCCATACAGTTACTCAGACAACCAATCTATAACCCATATAGACTCTCATGACGCTATTTGCAAACCCATGCAGCCGCTTACACACCAACAGACAGACGGATACAGACATTCACACAGTTTAGTCACTAACCCATGCATTCAGTAAAATACGTTTAATCACTCACTTATGGAGTCAGTCACACACCTACAAAATCATCCATTCACACACTTATACACCCATTCATTCTTCAATATGCCTTTCCCTATATATAATAAACATATTTAAACTTTACAGAAACACACAGACACTGGATGATGTCATCAGTGATATCATCAGTGATGTCATTTGAGATGTCATAAAGTGATGTCATCAGTGATGTCACTGACCATGTCATGAGTGATGTAATATGTGACGTTATCAGCAGTGCATTGCGGGGGCGCGAGTTATAGTTAGCTGAACTAAGTATAACGGGGGAATTTCAATGGTTTTGTACGAGTGAAATGTCCAGCTAACTATAACACCCCTGAAACCTATGTTTTTTTCTGTGAATGTCTAAGGTTTTTTAAATGCTAATTCCTAACTATAACGTGCCTGAAACCTATGGTCTTTTACGTGAATATATATATATATATATATATATATATATTTATATACATATATATATTATCTACTGGCGGTCGCCAGTAGATAGTTATAGTTAGGACCGTGTTTCCATAGGAAATCCGCAACATTCTATTTGGAATAACTTTGGCGCCGATTGACGAATCCTCGCAAAATTTTCAAAATAGGTGGGGCGCTCCACTCCGCTCCTTCCCTGAAAGTCTCAAGGGGATTCGTCAAGCGGGTGCTGAGAAAAAGGGGGGTCCCAAAACGCATTTTCCCCATGCATTTTTCCATAGGACCTTTAGTCCAAGCTACAGCCCGAACGGCTGAACAGAATTACTTGAAATTTGGCAGAGAGGTAGTCCTCAGTTCAGGGATGTGCCTTTTGCAGGTCTGGTGTAAATCTGTTCATTAGTTCCTGAGAAAATTGCAGTTAAAAGCATATATATATCTATAGGCGCGCACTGTGCGCGTACGGTAAGCATACCGTATGCGCACGGTGACGTGCGCGAGCGCAATTCTGATTGGTTGTTAGATGTCAGTAAACATTGAATCGGTCGAAATCAGGAAGTGTCGGCCGCCATTTTGTCTCTCGCAGTCTGAGGCAATGAAAAACAAAGGGGGAAAACGTGAGAAGGGGCCAGGATGGACAGGTCCTGACCCCCTAGCCTTTGTCAGGGGGTCACTGAAGAACCCCCCAAGGGTAAAAAAATTAATATTTTTTTATGCGAAAAATCGCGGGGTGAGCGCACCGTACGTGCACGGCACGAACAACGCATCGTGGGCGCTTGGTGCGAAGCGCACCGTGCGCGTACGATACGCGCACAGTGAAAAAACTTACAAAAATACATAACTTAGCATTTAAAAAAACGTACAAATTCACTGAAAAAACCATAGGTTTCACACACGTTATAGTTAGGAATTAGCATTTAAAAAACCTTGCAAATTCACTTAAAAAACCATAGGTTTCACACATGTTATAGTTAGCTGGACATTTCACTCGTGAAAAACCATTGAAATTCCCCTGTTATAGTTAGTGCAGGCAACTATAACTCACGCGACTGCAATCCTCTGCTGATGATTTAAGATATTACATCACTGATTACATATGTGTCTTTCTGAAAAAAAAATATTTGTAATATATGTATAGCTAAAAATTAATGGAAGAAGACATGGGTAAATAAGTGTCTAAATACAGTGATGTAATATCTGACATCATCAGCAGAGGATTGCGGTCGCGTGAGTTATAGTTGCCTGCACTAACTATAACGGGGGAATTTCAATGGTTTTTCACGAGTGAAATGTCCAGCTAACTATAACATGTGTGAAACCTATGGTTTTTTAAGTGAATTTGCAAGGTTTTTTAAATGCTAATTCCTAACTATAACGTGTGTGAAACCTATGGTTTTTTCAGTGAATATATATATATTCCATGCATTTCTATTTCTATGGCTGATTGGCATGCAGGAAGTAACTTGACAAAGGCAAACGCCGAAACGCGTCGTCCTTCTAAAGCTAGCGCACAATAAAGTTTTTGTGCGGTTTCCTGGTGTGCTGTCTTCTCATTCCTGGAATTTATACGGAATGCAAGATTTGGATTATACCACAGTGGCTGCTGCCGCCACTGACAGCACCAATGTTGCAGGCCTGGGGGCTGCTCTTGCAGCAAGCTGACGGACACAAAACAATTGCAGCGGTTCCCGCCGTTCCCGACCTAGAATTTGCGAAGCAAACACCTGTGGGTAAGCCTGTGTATCTGTTTAAGGGGTTTTTGTGGGGGTTAATGGTCCGCGTTGGAGAACGCGGATTGTCCGACTTTACAAATTTCTCTTGATACTCTGCACAGTGCCTCTGCCCCGAAGATAATATCTAGTGTGTTGATTGCAGTACGGGAACAGACGTGATTGCCACAACTCTAGTTGCGTCGTCAGGAAACCAAGGAGTTATGAGTGATTGGGACAATAAAAGAAAGGCAGAGGCCTTTTCTTTGTTTAACGAAGAGCAAGACGAGTTGAGAGTGAAACCCACAACAAGCTCCGCCCCCGTGGGAAGTGATACCACATTGAAACAAAAACTGTTTTTGCTAGAGAAATTGAGCAAACGGGAAATAAATAAATGGTGGGAAGTGGCCTCGCTCACTAACTACGTGGAAGTTGGCCGCGTCCCCAGAGGCCTAAGAATCACAATCGTACCAACATATGATAATCCTAATCCAGATCTTCTTGCAGAATGGGCTCAATTTATGGCCAAAACGTGCAAAGGAATGTTAGAGATGCTCGTTAATTATGCCCAAATAGATCTAGAGACAACTAGAAAGGAATTGATGACATTAAAAGCGGATTTAGAGAAATACAAAAACGATAATATATTGGAAGAATTTCTAAAAACACTCCCAAAGAAACTCAAAGAGTACGAAGATTCAATCAAACAAAAGAAACAACGTAAATTCCTCAGGGATAAGCGTGACTACGCTGAGGGGCGCATCCTAACCTACGCTAAAAAATACGATTGGGCTCAAAGAAACCTTAAAGTCACCACCACCGAACGGACAACTGAATTATTGTCAACGGGTTCCAGCTCAGACATCAGTACTGACTCAGAAGCTTCCAGTGCAGTGATCCCTTTAGCCACACGTCCTCTCACTTTTTTACACAAGTTTCAAATACTAAAGCAGAAAAAGGATCAAACTCAAGTAAACAAGCCCCAAACGAGAGGACAGGCAAGAGGAAAGGGGCAAAGAAGAGGAAGAGGACGAGGGACCACAAAAGAAAAAGATTAAGTAAGAGAAGGTCAAAAAATTCCGACACATCGACTCCTCAACATCAAGATAAGACAACAAATCAAACAGTTATCAACTTATCCACTAGAAGTTTAAGTGAAGTCGAAATCTCAGTCCTGCAATTGGGTTTGTCCTTTTGTCCCAGCAACAACTTAAACTATATGGACACTAGAATTGATTTATTCCTATATATTCGAAAACTTAAACTAATGAAAATGTTCGAGGCACGTTCAAAATCAAAGTCAAAAGAATCAGCAACCAGTTTAGGTGATCCAGAGATACGCAATTTACAAATACAGGACATGGAACTTTTAAGAATCATGCATGACCTAGAAATGGAAGACAACTATCGTGGCAATGATAATTCACTATTGCAATCGTGTGGTGTCACCAGCATACAACACGTACATAGCGGTCTCAAAAGGAAATCAAAGTTCAATCCCAATGTTCCTTTTGACAACATTGAAGCATACAACTCAGCGGTTATTGTTGAACTAAAGAAATCAAGGAAGTCATTCCAAAAATCTAAATGGGACAATCTCACAAAGGAACAACGGGAAGCCATCAAAATCTTGGAGTCTGACGTTAAAATCATAATCAAGCCCTCCGACAAAGGAGGTAATGTTGTGGTGATGGACGTGGAGCAGTACAGATCAGAGGCGATGAGACAGCTCTCGGATGAAACTTGTTATGAACTCATTGACTGGGCCCAATACAAAAAAACTATTCATGATTACCATAAACTATTAAGTGATTGGTATTTCTATGGGCTTATTGACACTGACGAGTACAATTTCTTGAGAACAGACAAACCACGCATACCATGCATTTACTTTTTACCAAAGATCCATAAGCACGCCACTTTACCACCAGGGCGTCCCATTGTTTCATCAAATCGGGGACTACTTGAAAATACATCAATCTTTTTGGACTCTTTTCTGTCTAAATATGTACTTAATTTAGTGTCGTATTGTAAAGACAGTTCAGATTTCTTACGTCAACTCCACGATATGCAATGGGAGGATGGTTACACTATGATTAGTCTAGATGTCTGCTCCTTGTATACATGCATTGATCAACGGAAAGGGGTGGAAGCATGCATGCACTTTCTAAAGAGCAGACACATAGATCTCTGGGAACACAATAAAATGTTAGAGACCATGATGTTATTTTGTCTCCAAAACAACATCTTTCTCTTTGAAAAATCAGTGTATCGCCAGCGGTCAGGTACCGCAATGGGTACTTGTTTTGCCCCTAGCCTAGCGAATCTTTTCCTAGTTTGGTGGGAAGAACAGATAGTGTGGACAGATAAGTTAAAAACATATACCGACCACATACTTGTATGGATCAGGTATATAGACGATCTGTTCCTTATCTGGAATGGCCCACAAAATCTTGCCAACGAATTCATTGACCAATTGGGGATCAATGACCTGAACTTACAATTTACTCACAAGATTAGTTCAACCTACTGCGAATTCTTGGATATTGCAGTCGAAATTAAAGAAAAGAAAATCACAACACGTCTATTCAGAAAACAGACTGCAGGCAACACACTGTTGCACGCAGCCAGTCATCATCCAGTCCCCCTGAAACAAAGCATACCCTATGGGGAGCTTCTTAGAGCACGCCGTGCTTGTAGCACAAACAGGGATTTTGTGAAAGAGCAACAGACTATGCTCACACGTTTCAGAGTGAGAGGATACAAAGAGGAAACCTTAGAGAGAGCTCAAAATAAAGTCAAGGATTTGAAACAACATGACATACTCTTTAAGCCCTCTATGAGTACCATCAAAAGAACCAATAACGACAGTAACCAGACTAACATGCCAAGAATGATAACAAAATTCAGCAGGGGAGCATGGACACTCAATAAAATCATGAAAAAACATTGGAGCTTACTGAGAGCAGACCCCATTATTGGGGAATCCATAGGCACCAGACCACACATTACATACAGAAAGGCTAGGTCACTTAAGGACAAATTAGTCCATAGCTACCGCGATGAGACTACTCAATCACAGTGGCTAGCAATGCCTAACGGTTTCACCACATGTGGAATGTGCAAGGCAGATCGTAATGGCATCAACTGCAAAGAATACAGCATAGGTACTAACCACAAACGGCCTATAAAACACCTAATTAACTGCAACAGCGATTTTACTGTCTACATACTTGAGTGCCCTTGTGGCCTCAGGTATGTAGGCAGTACAAAATTGCCACTCAAACTAAGAATTCTGCAGCATTTACGTGCCATTGCTAACTGTGATCACAACTATCTAGTAGCCCGTCACTACTCTGAATTCCACAACAGTGACAATAGCAGTCTGCGATTCTTTGGAGTAGAGAGAATTCCGAAACATATTCGAGGAGGGGATCGAGAGAAAAATCTAAGAGTACTGGAGTCCAGATTTATCATAGATCTGGATTGTAAAATACCTAAAGGACTCAACAGTAGGGAGGAACTTGCAACTCACATAGGCTTATAGTTACTTACAATATGGCCTCTCAAATAAGTTGATCATCACTATATGGTCTCAAGAACAATATGAGCACTCCCGATTAATCGTTGGGATTTTAAGTTAATTTTGATTTTATTCTCATTTTCTCGCCTTTTACATACTAACTTTTAGTAAGATAGGGATTTAGGTGTACTTGGGATGATACATTATTTCCCAATTGGGATAGCACATAAGCGTTTACCACACTTGTGGTTGCTCCAACTGGAACCCCTCCAGGGCTTTCCCTCTTTTTCATCCCATGTACCCCCCATTACCCTTCCTCTTTCACTTATTCTTATTATATATATCACCATCCTATCACTCCCCCATGTCTAGCACTTAGCAATAGGATACTTCCGAATTTGCCACTCACACAATTAGATTGATATAGGGATAGTTCAGTGTCTAATCTATTGAAAATTATTGACATATCCAGTACCCTCTGTCCATATTATTGGCCCATTACCTAATGGAATAACATTGTGATCTTGGGTCCTAGGTGTATATTAATGCAATGGATGCCGTTGAGATTGTGTATATGGCTATTTGAGCCTACATTGAATTAACTTTTTGCTTTCTGATTAGCGCAATGGCGCACAGCAATCAAAAAATTGTTCCATGGGGCTAATATTGGACAGTCATTATCATAGCGGATATACCAACCCCAATCTTATTATGCCTTAACAATTCCTTTTACATTATGTTCAATTAACATGAAAATGGGCAGCATGCTGCTTTTCATTATTTAAATCCTGTGTTGTAACCATGAATTTGTTAGCTCTCAGTGTTCATAGCGTGTGCTATTCAGCGCAGTTGAAGCGATTCATACCGCTCACATGATTAATTCATCCCACACTGATTCAATTGTATGTATTTTAAGTAACGCTATTACGCAGAGAGTTGTATGAATTATGACGTTTATAATGGGCAGTGAATACCTGCGTTCATATCACTTTCAAACTTTATTGTTTTCGAACAATTCGGACAAATCCTCTTTACAACCATTTAACACTCTGACTTATTTGAAATAGCATGCCTCTTCAAGTGAATTGCCATTTTATTTTATGTAACTGCATTTACCTTTATGCTCGAAGTATTATTATGACAATAATGAATTTATTTTTACATAGCGTTCGCTAGATAATGCAATCTCGAAATATGTTTTCCATGTTTATGAACCATGCATTTGTATTTCTATGGCTGATTGGCATGCAGGAAGTAACTTGACAAAGGCAAACGCCGAAACGCGTCGTCCTTCTAAAGCTAGCGCACAATAAAGTTTTTGTGCGGTTTCCTGGTGTGCTGTCTTCTCATTCCTGGAATTTATACGGAATACAAGATTTGGATTATATATATATATATATATATATATATATATATATTCACTGAATAAACCATAGGTTTCAGGCCAATTATAGTTAGAAATTAGCATTTAAAAAACCTTAGAAATTCACTGAAAAAAACATAGGTTGCAAGGACGTTATAGTTAGATGGCCATCAGTTATGTCATCAGTGATGTTACTGACCATGTCATGAGTTATGTAATATGTGACGTCATCAACAGTGCATTGCGGGGGCACAAGTTATAGTTAGCTCTACTAACTATAACGGTCAAATTTCTCTGGTTTTGTGCGAGTGAAATGTTCTTGAAACCTATGGTTTTTTCAGTGAATTTCAAAGGTTTTTTAATTGCTAATTTCTAACTATAACAGGCCTGAAACCTATGGTTTTTTGAGTGAATTTCAAAGTTTTTTAAAATTCTAATATCTAACTATAACGTCCCTGAAACCTGTGGTGTTTTTCAGTGAATTTCAAAGGTTTTTTAAATGCTAATTTCTAACGTTAACGTCTGTTGGACTTGGCCCTTTTTGCAGGGTCATCCCTAAACTTTTTGCCTTCCTCCTGTATTTTTTCAGACCTGTTGTTGGCTGTTTTATGACTCTGGGCACCTTACCACTGCTGACCAGTGCTAAGGTGCATATGCTCTCCCTATGGTAAAATGTATACATTGATTGGTGTCCATGTTTGGCTTATTCGGTTTACTATCAGCCCCTAGTAAAGTGCACCAGGAGTGCCAGGGCTTGTAAATGCGAATGCTGCTGGTGGGCCTGCAGCGCTGGTTGCGCCACCCACGGAAGCGGCCTTGTAAAATGTGTCTAGGGTCTGCCACCGCAGACCCTGCGTGCAGTCTGGGACTGTCACGCTGACTGCGCAAGTGCCCCCACTTGCCAGTCCCTAAACCTTCCCTTACCTACATATTAGCCACCCCTCTGGTAGGCCCAAGGGCAGGGTGCATTGTAGGCATAAGGTAAGACATGCCCTGGTGTGTGTGGCATGTCTTAGTAGTGAATTACAGCCCTTGTCGTTTTTCACTATTGAAGGCTACCTGCTCTCCATAGGCCAGAATGGGCTGCTGGGATCACGCCAACGCTGTGACCCCCGTGGACTCAGAGAGCATGGTAGAAGTGTCAAGTTTAGTATGCCTGAACTCAGGATGATAAGATACTTCTTGTAGTAAAGTTTATTTTAATATCCTGCGTTTGTAAATACTACTTTTAGAAAGTTAGTATTTACTGACCTGGCCATTTCAGTCCGCCTCTGCTGTGTGTGTGTGTTCTGCCTAGCAACAGTAAGGAGCAGGGTTGGGGAATCCCCAGAGACAGGCTGGCTGCCAGGTGGTGGGTAGAGAGATTACACCTGGATGGGTGGGAGGAGTACACCTTGACTCTTGAATAGACCTGTGCTCTGCCACCACAAAGCCGGCGCCACCCCCTGTGGGGCGGCTGATGTCTCTGCCCTGCTGCTGAAAGGAAAGAGCAGAGTCACCATAACAAAGTGCTCCAGAACTGGACTGAGCCAGGCCTAGGCCCCCTGGCGCTAAAGAACAAAAGAATCATGGTATAAAAGTAGGAGCCTGGCTCCTAAGAAATCAGAATCCGGTTTACCACAAAGAACCTCTGCCCGACTAGAAGGAGAAAAAGACGCCGGAGGAGCTGGCCTGCTGCTTGCCTTGCTGAGAGAGGAGAGGAAGAGACTTACTGAAAAGACTTTGCTACTTTGTGCTTGAACATTCTCCAAGGGCTTGATCTGAGCTTGCCCCCTGAACTGAACCCCAGGAACAGTGGGTTCTCTGTGCTTCTTGCTCATCCTCCAATTCGAGCCGTGTGGGCATCCCGCTGGAAAAGAGACTGCGCCCATCATCGCCCCTCCTAGGGCCGTGACACTCAGAAGCTCGCCTGCCTCAAACCCGTGAGAGCCCCGCTCCGTCCCGAGCCGCTCTCTGTCCCCGGGCCAGGCCGCCTGCATCCCTGTCACCGCCTGCTACTGGAGCGCGCTGACCGCGCTATCACCCCTCCCGCCGGAAGCCGTCCAACGACTGTGATCTACGCCGGGTCATCCAGCTGCACTAACCGTGCCCTGCGACCCCGCTTCGCTATCCCCGGACATCTCAGGCCGCGCCGCCCCCGCTGTGGAGACCCTCCTGCACCGCCGTGCTAAAGGGTCGCTGGCCGCGCCTGCCTACGTGCCCACACCTGCTGATTGAGGACCCAAGAACACTTCTTAAGCCGAGAGTCGCACCGACCTGTGCCGACTCACCACATCACAAAAGAAGTTCCAGTATCGGGCTCGGGGCCCGCAACGCCTTATTTCCCCGTTCGCAGGAACCGATCTCTGTGAGTACTGGAACTACGAGTAAAGAGACTACGAAGTATCCATTTGAAACTACGAACCAAGAACAGTTGTCTGCTGTATAACCTGGTGGCATAGCGAAAACGTTACTGGTCTTGTGATAAGTCTGTTGAGATATATATACCTTATTTTTACATAAAGAATCGTATTTTTATATATATCCAAGTCTGGTGTCCGTTTCTGGGGGGATTAATGTATTTACTGTGCGTACGATTGTAAGTGCTTAACCAACAACGCCTGAGGAATCGCCTTGGCTGCTCACGCCACGCACCTAGAGGGTGAGCAAGGGTCATTCGCGAGGGGTTATCCTGCGCCCTGACGTGGAGGAGAGGGTTCCTGCTTGACACAAGGGCAACCTTGCGCCAACCAGAGATCCCCGACTCTAACATTGTTGGCAGCGGTTGGGATTTCGGATTTGCACTTGTAATTTGCATACAGTGAATTATTAATCACCAGATAGTGAGAGCAGACCAAATAACGCAGCCACAGGTTGGTAATTGTTGAACTTTGTTGAGACATCTGCCATTACTGCAACCATCCCTGGCTCATACTCCGCTGGGAGAGCACTCTCTGTGATTTCTGGAATAGATGAGGTGGATTGGGAGAGACTGGAAGGCTACACGATGGAGCAATTGAAAGGCTACAGTGTAAAATTCCGAGTTCCCCATGCTGGATTCAAGAGGAAGAACCAGTACACCAAGGTGTTGAGAGCCTGGAAGGAGTCAAGAGACCCACGGAATGCGGGGGACATCGTTCCACCCGACAACCTTGGGGAGCCCAGCAGAGTCCTGTCGCCAGAGGAGCTGGCAGACAGGGCAGCAGACAGGGCGCATGCAATGGAGATGGCAAAGTTGGCAAGACAAATGGAAATGGAGAAGCAGAAGTTGGCCTTGGAGGCACAACAACGCCAAATGGATCATGACCTAAAAATGAGGGAGTTGGATCTCAAGATCAAGAGTTTAGACCGCTCTCCCTCTGGTGGCAGCAATATTGAGTTTTACAGTGCTGAGAGAGTAGTACGCACACCCAGAGATGTGGCGCCTGACTTGAAGGAGGGGGTTAACATACACCAGGAGGTGTTCAAGGGCATGAGGTAGCTCCAGTAATGCGCAGTATCCCTGAAGGGAATAGGGTAACTGGCGCAGGGGTTCATAGTCCTAGTGGAGGGAGGGACACTCTACTGACTCTAGCTGAGAGGTACAGGAAGAGGGGTTCCCCCAACATTGAAGTCCTGGTGGGTGAGTGTGAAGACCGCCCAGAAGAGTGTGGGTTGTGGGACAGAGACAGTCAGGTACTGTCTTGCCAGTCTCAGGAGAGTGGTGTGGAGTACGTGTGTGAGGCACTGGATGGTAAGGTGAAGGATAGTTTGGTTAACCCTGCTAGGGGGCTGTGTGATCCAATTGTGGGAGAGCATATTGCAAGTCCCTGTTTTCCAGAGCTATGCCAACACCTGTGTGAGGGTGAGTTCTCTGACCGCAGAGAGCCCACATTGGAGGCAGACCTTTTGGTGGATTCCAGAGGGTCTGGAGAGGCATTGGGGAGTGACCCTGTGGAGAGGGGCTCAGGTATCTTCCAACCCAGAGTGGTGGAAGTGGTGCAGAGTAGCCCAGCTAGGTCCCATGGTAGTGGGAGGGGTGTAGGGGCTCACGTCCTGTCTCAGTGGAGAAGGAGTGAGTGTGGGGCTGCGTGCCCCCAGGTGCCCGAAACCCAGTCTCAGAGCCTGGATGGTTCTTTAAGGGAACACCAGGTGGGGAGCCTAGGCTGTCCTGATGGGCCGCCCGTTGAGGGGGATCCCCTAGTGTCTGGTGAGCTGGGAGTGTCTGTATGCAGGCCTCCATCAGTTCTGGTGTCTGGCAGTACCGCTCCAGTTGGGAGGGTGCAGAGGTCCAGATTGAGGGGTGAGGGGGGGAAAGAGTCCCCAGTGGAAGAACCAGTGGGTCAGGGGTCAGCCAGAAGGGCTGCGTCCCCCGTGAGTGACCATGGTGACACCACTTCTGTCCTGGGGGATCTTCAGGCACTGTCAGATGGACAGGGGTCGGGAGATCAGCGCCAGGCAGACTGTCACACGACACATGAGTTATGTGTCACCCTCAGGGGGGGCATGCGTGCTCCCCGGGAAGTCCTGGTGCGCCAGGCGAGCGTTCAACCGCCTGGGTTGGTCCCAGGGTGGGGAAGCCAGGTTCAGGTGTTGTCTGACCTGGAGGGTGGGACTACTGTAATCAGTGTCCTGACCCATGTTGCTTCGGGGGGTACCACGCCAGTTGGGAGTGGGCAGTACTCTGGAAGGGGGTGCAGAGGGAGGGAGTCCTCGCCTCTGACCCCGGCTCAACTGAAGGGTTTAGACCCCAAGTTGGAGGGCCAGGTTCAGGGTGTCCCCCCTGACCTGGACGCCCAGTTGCAGGATAGAACCCCTGAACTGGTGGGCAAATTGTGCGGGACACCTGCCCCAGGTTCCCTGGCAATTCTGGAAGGGGGTACCACTCCAGGTGGGAGGGTACAGAGCCCCAAGGAGGAGGACCAGGTGTGGGAGAGGCCACCCCAGTCTTTGGTCCAGCCACCGGGTACAGTCTCGGGGCTGGGGGGTCAGTGCCAGGATGTCATACCTGACCTGACAAGGGGGAGAATGGACAAAGGGTGCCAAGCACCTGGGGCTACTGCCCCCCGCTCCCTGGCGCCACCGAGGATTGAGAGCCCTGAGAGGCATACGGCCTGGGTCTCATCCCTGACTACTGTCAGTGGCCACTGTAGCATTTTGCTGTCTGTCTGTTGGGACACACCTGTGGGCCAGTTAAGGTTAGGTGCTGCACAGGTGGTGTCCACAGGTGAGGAGAAGGGTTCCCCATGGATTGGCTTGGTGGGCCCTGAGAGTATGGACAGAGGGAGTCCGATAGGTTCAGATTGGCGTAGAAATGGAGTCTGCCCCTGCAGTTGTGGGCCAGGTCCTTGTTCTATCGCCCCAAGCAGGGAAGACCATCGCGGTGGTGATTGGTCTACCCTGCGTTTTGGCTGGAAGGGGGTTGTGTTGGACTTGGCCCTTTTTGCAGGGTCATCCCTAAACTTTTTGCCTTCCTCCTGTATTTTTTCTGACCTGTTGTTGGCTGTTTTATGACTCTGGGCACCTTACCACTGCTGACCAGTGCTAAGGTGCATATGCTCTCCCTATGGTAAAATGTATACATTGATTGGTGTCCATGTTTGGCTTATTCGGTTTACTATCAGCCCCTAGTAAAGTGCACCAGGAGTGCCAGGGCTTGTAAATGCGAATGCTGCTGGTGGGCCTGCAGCGCTGGTTGCGCCACCCACAGAAGCGGCCTTGTAAAATGTGTCTAGGGTCTGCCACCGCAGACCCTGCGTGCAGTCTGGGACTGTCACGCTGACTGCGCAAGTGCCCCCACTTGCCAGTCCCTAAACCTTCCCTTACCTACATATTAGCCACCCCTCTGGTAGGCCCAAGGGCAGGGTGCATTGTAGGCATAAGGTAAGACATGCCCTGGTGTGTGTGGCATGTCTTAGTAGTGAATTACAGCCCTTGTCGTTTTTCACTATTGAAGGCTACCTGCTCTCCATAGGCCAGAATGGGCTGCTGGGATCACGCCAACGCTGTGACCCCCGTGGACTCAGAGAGCATGGTAGAAGTGTCAAGTTTAGTATGCCTGAACTCAGGATGATAAGATACTTCTTGTAGTGAAGTTTATTTTAATATCCTGCGTTTGTAAATACTACTTTTAGAAAGTTAGTATTTACTGACCTGGCCATTTCAGTCCGCCTCTGCTGTGTGTGTGTGTTCTGCCTAGCAACAGTAAGGAGCAGGGTTGGGGAATCCCCAGAGACAGGCTGGCTGCCAGGTGGTGGGTAGAGAGATTACACCTGGATGGGTGGGAGGAGTACACCTTGACTCTTGAATAGGCCTGTGCTCTGCCACCACAAAGCCGGCGCCACCCCCTGTGGGGCGGCTGATGTCTCTGCCCTGCTGCTGAAAGGAAAGAGCAGAGTCACCATAACAAAGTGCTCCAGAACTGGACTGAGCCAGGCCTAGGCCCCCTGGCGCTAAAGAACAAAAGAATCATGGTATAAAAGTAGGAGCCTGGCTCCTAAGAAATCAGAATCCGGTTTACCACAAAGAACCTCTGCCCGACTAGAAGGAGAAAAAGACGCCGGAGGAGCTGGCCTGCTGCTTGCCTTGCTGAGAGAGGAGAGGAAGAGACTTACTGAAAAGACTTTGCTACTTTGTGCTTGAACATTCTCCAAGGGCTTGATCTGAGCTTGCCCCCTGAACTGAACCCCAGGAACAGTGGGTTCTCTGTGCTTCTTGCTCATCCTCCAATTCGAGCCGTGTGGGCATCCCGCTGGAAAAGAGACTGCGCCCCTCATCGCCCCTCCTAGGGCCGTGACACTCAGAAGCTCGCCTGCCTCAAACCCGTGAGAGCCACGCTCCGTCCCGAGCCGCTCTCTGTCCCCGGGCCAGGCCGCCTGCATCCCTGTCACCGCCTGCTACTGGAGCGCGCTGACCGCGCTATCACCCCTCCCGCCGGAAGCCGTCCAACGACTGTGATCTACGCCGGGTCATCCAGCTGCACTAACCGTGCCCTGCGACCCCGCTTCGCTATCCCCGGACATCTCAGGCTGCGCCGCCCCCGCTGTGGAGACCCTCCTGCACCGCCGTGCTAAAGGGTCGCTGGCCGCGCCTGCCTACGTGCCCACACCTGCTGATTGAGGACCCAAGAACACTTCTTAAGCCGAGAGTCGCACCGACCTGTGCCGACTCAACACATCACAAAAGAAGTTCCAGTATCGGGCTCGGGGCCCGCAACGCCTTATTTCCCCGTTCGCAGGAACCGATCTCTGTGAGTACTGGAACTACGAGTAAAGAGACTACAAAGTATCCATTTGAAACTACGAACCAAGAACAGTTGTCTGCTGTATAACCTGGTGGCATAGCGAAAACGTTACTGGTCTTGTGATAAGTCTGTTGAGATATATATACCTTATTTTTACATAAAGAATCGTATTTTTATATATATCCAAGTCTGGTGTCCGTTTCTGGGGGGATTAATGTATTTACTGTGTGTACGATTGTAAGTGCTTAACCAACAACGCCTGAGGAATCGCCTTGGCTGCTCACGCCACGCACCTAGAGGGTGAGCAAGGGTCATTCGCGAGGGGTTATCCTGCGCCCTGACGTGGAGGAGAGGGTTCCTGCTTGACACAAGGGCAACCTTGCGCCAACCAGAGATCCCCGACTCTAACAACGTCCCTAATAAATCCCCTTGAATCCTGAGGGTCTATGGGGGCCAACTAGCCCACCAGGTACCTCCAGTAAGCGCCACAGAGCTGCATTGCAGAGAGGTGTTCCAAGGTCACGCACCTTTTTACACCATGCTGCAAACGCCGCTTGCGACACACTGCTGCTCGTAGGATGAAGTCCACTTGAATCCTGAGGTCCTCAGGACACAAGATGACCTCATCGGCCCACCAGCAGTGCACCAGAAGCCACGTTTGCAGAGTGGTATAAAAAGGGTTGTGGCTTCGGACCACCTCTATGCAATACAGCTCTGTGGTGCTTACTGGAGGTACTCGGTGGGCTAGTTGGCCCCCAGGGACCCTCAGGATTGAAGGGGACTAAATCCCCCAATGTACAATGCACCGGGGGGGAAATTGCACACTTGTTGTTTCAGGCCTGCCCCCTCGCTGCACGACTGTGCAAACGCGCCCCTGGCACATTGTAAGTTGGGGGATTAAGTCCCCTTCAATCCTGAGTGTCCCTGGGGGCCAACTAGCCCACCAGGTACCTCCAGTATGCGCCACAGAGCTGCGTTGCAGAGAGGTGTAAAAAGGGGCGTGGCCTCAGACCAGCACTCTGCAAAGCAGCAGCAGCTCTGTGGCACTTACTGGAGGTACTTGGTGGGCTAGTTGGCCTTTAGCAGTGTGGGGGGGGTCCCTCCCACACCTTTATTTTCAAAGTCCCGGGGAGGTGGCAGTCCCCGAGCCCCCGCAAACTAAAACCACATTGCCCCTGGGACCTGGCCCAAACCTATGGTTTTTTCAGTGAATTTCAAAGGTTTTGTAAATGTTAATTTGTGACTATGAAGTCCCTGAAACCTATGGTTTGTTCAGTGAATTTCAAAGGTTTTTTAAATGCTAATTTGTAATTATTTTCTTCTTTAAACCTATAATTATTTCAGTGATTTTAAATTATCACTTCATTGTCAACCTAGTGAAAAGAGCCAATATACCCAATATACCCAGTTTTCCAGCAATAGCTGCCCAAAAAAAAAATTGTCAAAATGAGAACAACTACTAACGGTAATAATATACAGAGTAGACGTCCCCGTGCAAAAATTAACACAAAAGCACCAGTTCCCGATATTTTCAACTAGCAGCCAAATCTGGAGTGCGAACCAAAAACAGGGAATAAGCCACGTTTGCAGTAGCTATCTAACATCTGCATTTTACTGGTGTAAACCAGGGCGACTACCTACAATGTGAAAAGGATCGCAGCCCAGAATCACATCTGAAGCACAATATATGTCATAGAGTCACACAGCTCAAACACCCATGAAGGCCACAACACTCACTGCCACCAGCCTCAGAACGTTCCCCCCGGACCACCCCCCTCCCTACTATCACAGAGGCAGCGCAGAACAGGATAGTGGACCTTCCAAAAACAGAATGGTCCCTCAGCCACACAATACTTGAATGTTGGCAGATATGGCAAGTAAATATGTGTGAAGGACGCAACTCATCCATCAATAATAATAATAATGCACACAAAACCAAGTGTAGCGGTGATGTGCTGGACAGACCTCACTATACAGATCATAAACCTCTCCATCAGTACATATACTGCTGGTGCTTGTAGTGTTGTGGACAGTGGACGCAACCATGTTACCTCAGACAGTGGGGAAGATCTCGGTCATGTACCTGTGTCTTCATCCCCTGTAAGCAGAAGCACAGTGGGCTGGTCCAACGTACGCCACTCCAGCGTAGCAGTATGAATAAATAAGCCAGGCTCTGGGCATGGTTCACTTGTGAACTGTGAAGACCAATGAGTGTGCCAGAGCAGCGGGCCTCACCCTGCCACGTGGCTGCCACCATGACCGCGGGCACGCTTCGAACACAGCGGCACAGCACCGCAGACTTATGTCTGTACAGACTACTGACTTTGATCTACACTGCGGACTGCAGGGATCACAATTCAGATGGAGTGGCGATTGCAGATGACGCAGTCCAGTAGGCAAGACACATTGCTCCCAGTGCGGCCCGCTCGTACCACGCATCATCGCAGGCTGCGTACAAGCTGAGTGCCAGAGGTACCACTAACTCAGTGCACCACAAGTCAACACCACGTGGCCTTATTAAGGCAGAATTTATTAGACAAAAGACATTGCTACCAGTGCGGCCTGCCCGGACCACGCATCATCGCAAGAGTCCAGTAGGCAGCTAACTACAGCGTCACTGAAACCTACACAATATCATTTTAGTATCCTTGCTTCAAGAACTTTTTTTATATCAGTTATAGCTTTACTACAATGACCAAATTCATCTTGCAAGTCCAAATGAACACTAAATGGCAGTCTACACTGCGGACAGCAGAGCTCATATTTCAAATTCAGTTTTGATTTATTAATTGCAGAGTGAACTGTACTCTATGTCCTCCGATTTTGTCAGGAGGAAGTGACAAAAAGCATTCCTCGATGTCTGAGCTGACTACTACTTTCCATCTACACTTCGGACAGCAGGGCTCACAATTCAGATCAAGTCGCGATTGCAGATGACGCAGTCCAGTAGGCAAGAGACATTGCTCCCAGTGCGGCCGGCCCGCACCAAGCATCATCACTGGCTGTGAACGCGCTGAATGCTTCTGATGCCCCTACCTCAGTGCAGCACAACTCATGCACCCTTTCTGATACAATATTTTGTGTATAATTTCACCTCTGCTGTCCTACCTCAGTGTATCTCAAGTCATGAACCCTTTACGATAGATTCTTTTCTGCATGATTTCATATCTGGTACCCGTCCCTTACTGCAGCACAAATCATTGACCCTTTATGATTGAATCTCTGTGTCTGATCCAATGATTACTGTTGTACTTGTTGCCAGCACCAAACATTCCCGGAGGGTTGGCTTACAATCACCCCACACGCATTCACTGCAGTCTTCACTGGACATGTGACCGTGGTAATAAATATGAGTCGAGTGCACGTGCCAGTACCCAGTTCCACTATCTATCTGTGCCCATGTGTTCATTATGTATGCAACATGCTGCCCCTAGGCCCTACCACATTACATAGTGCTCTGAACAGCGTATGCAACCATCTTACCTTTGACAGTGGGGGAAAACTTTAGTTATGTAACTTTGTCTTGGTCATTTTACAAGTACGTACATAGAGACTGCATCATTAGAATACTGCAAGCTGAGTGTATAGTGAATTTATAAGTGCATGAAGATCATTGCAGTAATTGTATAAGTACATATGTTGGCGCAGCCTAACTCCGACAACAAGCTTGTCTCTAATTGGCTGCCCTCCATGTGCCAAAAACTGAAACTTGAACTTTCCATGGCCCTGTATTGCTACAGCTGCAACATTCCACTGAATGTGCAAAAAACATTAATATCCACACAGATGTCTCATGTCCACCATCTTTCTTGTGTGGAACTATGGATGAATATAGGGTCAGTAATTTCCCATACCTTCCATGTTGGCCATATTGTTGGACTTGCGTCACAGAGTGACACTTTGGCTTTTGCAACCCAGGTGACGGTAGCACTCCAACATGGACATCCGCATCCAGTGTTGTCAGATTTTTTAAGCTTTCTTTAGCCCAAAGCCAACCAAAAAGTAGCCCAATATTGCTACTTTAGGGAAGGAGGGGCAGGGACAGCGTCAAGCAGGCGGTGAATACATTGGAATTGATGTTGTAGCAGTATGCCAAGTAAATATTTGTCTAATAAAGCGCTTTAACATACTACTTTGCTGGAGCGTTGTATATATATTTATAATCTGGCAACTTGCACAAACCATCATTTTACCAAACAACCTGAAAAATATAGCTCAATTGTGTGTGATTTAGCCCAATCTGGCAACACTGAGGCTGGATGCGGGCCTCTCCTTTGTAGGCCATACTAAAAGAACCGCGGCCTGTTGTTTTGGTCTCCTGAGGGGCTTGAGACCTGTTCTCAAGTTCTTTGACGCCCCGACCAGGCAGCTGGTGATCCAGGCTACCATCATCTCCCGCCTGGATTACGCCAGCTCTCTCCTGGCCGGGGCTAACCAGGCTGAACTAACCTGCTTACAACGGGTTCAGAATGCTGCGGCGAGGGCGATCGTTGGCTTGCCCAGATTCTGCTCAGTTACAGGTGTCCTTCGCTCCCTACACTGGCTTCCGGTTAGGAAGCGCATCCTCTTCAAGGTATTGTGCCTTGCTTTTAAAATCTTGCGTGGTACAGGCCCGGAAATCCTGTCGAGTTGTCTGTCTTTCTATGTCCCTGCCCGTAGCCTTCGCTCTCAGGGTCTGGCCCTCGCGGTGGTTCCCAGATTTAGGCTTAGCCGCATGGGAGGCCGCTCGTTTAGGGTAATGGCTGCGTCAGCATGGAACTCCTTGCCTGTTGAAATCCGCATGCTGGAGGACCTTCTGACCTTTCGGAGGGCTATAAAAACCTTCTTGTTTTAGCTGTCTTTTAGTATCTGTTTTTAGCCTGTGGTTGTGTTACGTGCTACCTTGTCTCTGCGCCAGGACGCTCCTTGGCTGGAGTATCTGTGCGCACAATAAATAGTCGTAACATACTAACATAACATGCCACAGCCACTCCCTCAAGGCTGGCATACATCCACACCACACCCATCCAGCACAGGCGTCACAGGACACGTGACCCTGCTAATATAAAAGACCAGGCGCACGTGCACTACGCCATTTTAGTTAAGCTTTCTATAGCCCAAAGCCAACTAAAAAGTTGGCCAAACTAGCCCAATATTGCTACTTTAAGGAAGGAGGGGCAGGGACAGCGTCAAGCAGGCAGTGAATGCATTGCAACTGATGTTGCAGCAGTATGCCAAGTAAATATATTTGTCTAATAAAGTGCTTTAACATACTACTTTGCTGGAGCGGTGTGTATATATATTTATAATCTGGCAACTAGCACAAACCAAACTTTTACCACACAACCGGAAAAATATAGCCCAATTGTGCGTGATCTAGCCCAATCTGGTAACACTGATGCCACAGCCACTCCCTCATGGCTGGTATACACCCACACCACACCCATCCAGCACAGGCATCACAGGACACGTGACCCTGCTAATTTAAAAGACCGGGCACACGTGCACTATGCCATTTTAGAGTTCAGAATACATGGCCTCACTTCTCACTGAGTTAGTAGCACCGCAAGCACTGAGCGGGTGTACAACCTGCGATGATGAAAGGTGCACTAGTATGTCCTCTGCCATGGTCATATCAAGACTCAGTACCCAATGTGAGACCTATTACCTTCCAGAACGGAGCTGCATGATGGGTGCCATGACCGCGAAAAGGTGAGCAGTGAGGCCTGGGTGCACAGCGGCGGGCAGATACCTCTGGGCGGCGGGAGTGCATGTGGTGCAGCAGCCTGGATGCAGAAAGGCTGCACAGTAATTTAGGCGTATGCAGTCGTATATACCCTGCCATTACCCTTTCTTATTGCCTCATCATCATCATACTTTATTTCGACCATGAGGTCATAAAAGTACACAACACAAGAAGATCAACAATAAAAATAAGCAAAGTGAAGACCAAAGATAAAAAGACAATTCATACCACATATAACCATTTAAAAAAGATAAACATACATTTCAAATAGGGATGGTCTTAAAATAATTGGTTATCATTAAAACTACAATACATACCAATTATTACATCAGTAATCAGGGTCCATCATAATATACATTTAGCCTTTTTCAGCCACAAAGCATGCCAATATCTAAACACTCCAAAAACCACAGCTCTGCTGGTATCCGTGCTCAAAATTCTAAGCACCTCCAGATAATGGCCAGGACCAACAATCTTGCAAAGGGGAATAATCCATTTTTAACTCAGTGATTTGTAGCTAGGGCAGAAAAATAGCGGGTGGACAGTGGATTCAGAGCTTTCACGACAGGCTGGACATAAATCATTGTTGACTACGCCATTAGTCCATTTTTTACAAACAGATTTGATGGGTAATGTTTTATACCGAAACAGAAAGAAAAGTTTCCTGGCCAGGGGAGGGACAACTTTGTCCAGTGTAGCCTCAAAACGGGGGCCACAATTAAAATTAAGGAAATTGGTTGTCAAACTGCCCTCCACCTTGGATGTAGCTTGCACAGATATTATTTCCCAGAACAATGCCTTCAGGGTGGGCTTGGGTACGGAGGACATGTTTCCCGGGTCTGACCAAAAACCCATCATTCCGAGCCTCTCTAGTAGCGCCTTCAAAGCTCTAAACCAAGGGATTGAGGTGACCGAGGGAAGCTTTAATAGTTCTAAGAGAGGTTCCTGATAGGAGCTAAGTTCTTCCACGGTCCACAGTCTATACCAAAACATCAAATGTTTATAGCTAATTTTATGAGCCGACTGCCTGTGTGCTAGATCAAAATAAAGGGGCACCAGTGGAGTACTTGCAGGTAGATCTATCAGGGATCTAAGAAAACGGTTTTCTATTGATGACGGGGAGTTAATTGGACCTGTGCCCCACAGTTCAGCCCCATATAGAGCGCCCCCTAAGATTTTTATATTATAAATTTCAAGGGCAGGTGCAAGCTGCCTTGAAGATGTATTTCTGTGTATTTTACCTAGATTTGCGGTCTGATGTATAGGTTGCATCTTCACCTTTTCAATGTGTGACTCCCACTTGATTGATGGAGTCAGGCGTAGCCTAGATAACCAAAAGCATCAACATGCTCCAGGTTGCTATTGCCAGCTAGCACCTGTCTTTTATTGGGTTTGGCCTTTCCTTTCCTTTCCTTAAAATCATATGTTTTGTTTTAGTTTCATTCAGGACCAGGCCCCACTCGTGACAAAACATAATAAAATCATTTAAAAGCTGCTGAAGTCCCTGTGGAGTCTTTGCAATTAAAAGAGTGTCATCAGTTCTTATTGCATTTTGAACAAGTTTTCCAATAGCAGGACAGTTTTTACAGTCGGCCAAATATCCGTCGCTCCCACATCTGTAGCAAAGTAGTTGAATATTTCTTTTTTCATACTTTGTACCTTTAGATTTACCATCAAATTTTGACGAACTTTCCTTTCTCTGTTTTTTTTAAAGAGGTATGGTGTGTTGGCAGCATCGAAGCATGCAGACACAAACGTGACATTCCTCTCACAGCTCGTAGCTCCCTCGCGTCGCTTTGGGAATGTTATGTTTTGAATGTGAGAAGGTTGGGAGATAGAAGTTAACGGGGGTTCAGTCATTCTTGCTTTATACTTGCTGCTTACAAAACATGTTCTGAGGATTAAACCACATCAAGAGAATTACCGTCTCTGTTTTTTAATTCCTGTATACTGGTCTTTCCTACTCTTACTAATTCTGTACTATCTTTCAGATGTGGGAGCTTGAGGTTGCACTATGTCCCGGCACGTGGTTGGAGACACACTGGTGGCACACAGGTGAGCTGCGAAGATTTTCTCCAGTGTCACTTTCTCACTCTTTCTCTCTCTCTCTTCCTCTCTCCTTTGATGGACACATGGCGCACAATCTTATCTTGCATTTTATCTAACAGACTCTGATTCACAAATTGACGTCCCCCCCAACACCACCAGAGCTGAACACGTGTAGAACCTGCAATGATGCGTGGCCATTCTGGCACTGGCAATCAACACCCATTCTGAATTGTGAGCTCAGTTGACCGCGTGTACTGAGGCTGAGGAGGTTCCTTCGGCACGTGGTCGACTCTCTTTGACAAACGCCGGTGGCGGAAGGTGAGCAGAGAGGCTTGTTTGTGCAGCAGCGGGCACTCACCTCCGGCCAGTGGGAGTGGATGGGGTGCAGCAGGCTGGATGCGCAGCAGCAGCTCCGGATAGTGGGAGTGCATGGGGTGCAGCAGCCTGGATGCACAGCGACTGTTATACACCTCTGGGCAGTGCAAGTGTATGGGCTACAGCAGACTGGGGACCATAATATCAAGAACGGCAATAACATTATCACCACTTTAGCGGCAGGAAACAACCGCTAAAGCGGCGATAAGTGGCTTGATAATATGCCCTTAAGAATTCCCATAGAAGCCCAGGTTCTGGTGTAACCGACATCAAACCTGGGCTTCTATGGGAATTCACAAGGCCATAATATCAAGCCCCTTATCGCCGCTGTTGCTGCAGTTTCCTGCCGCTAAAGCGGCGATAATGTTATCGCCATTCTTGAAAATATGGCCCTGGGTGCGCACTGGCTGTTAGACACCTCTGGGCAGTGGAAGTGGATGGGATGCAGCAGCCTGGGTGCGCAGAGCCAAAACAGAGAATTACGCGTGTGCACTTGTACATAGTCTGCAATTACTAATTCTATACTATCTTTCAGATAACTAAACTTGAGGGTGCAGTATGTCCCGGCACGTGGTTGGAGACACACCGGTGACACAAAGGTGAGCTGCAAAGATTTTCTCCAGTGTCAACACTCCCTCTCCATCTCTTCCTTTCTCTCTCTCTCTCACACTTTCTCTCTTTCTCTGTCTATTCCTCTCTCTCTCTCATTCTTTCTTTCTCTCACTTCCTCTGTCTCTCTCTTCCTCTCTCTCACACTGTTTGTCTCTTCCTCTCTCTCACACTGTTTCTTTCTCTCTTCCTTGTATCTCACTCTTTCTTTCTTTCTTAATATTTCTCTCTTCCTCTCTCTCACTCTTTGTCTCTCTCTCTTCCTCTCTCTCACTCTTTCTCCCTCTCTCTTCCACTCTCTCTCTTCCTCTCTCTCACACTGTTTCACTCTTTCTCTCTTCCTCTCTCTCACTCTTTCTCTTTCTCTCTCTTCTCCCTCTCACTCTTTCTCTGTCTTCCTCTCTGTCTTACTCTTTCTTTCTGTCTTCCTCTCTCTCTTTCTCTTTCGCTCTCTCTCTTCCTCCCTCTCTCTCTCACTCTTTCTTTCTCTTCCTCTCTCTCACACTGTTTCTCTCTTTCTATCTTCCTTATATCTCACTCTCCCTCTCTTGCTCTCTCCTTTGCTGGACGCATAACGCTCCATCTTATTTTTCTTTTTGTCTTACAGGCAGGGATTCACAAATTGTCGAGGGATGACACGCCATGGCTGTACATCGTTTTATTTGTTGTTTTCTTTTAATAAAATATTTTACACACATAGTTTTATTTGTTGTTGTTTTGTTTAATAAAATGTTTTATATGTAAATCTATACATGACTAAGATTCTTATTTATCCAACCTCACAAGCATCTTTTTTATTAAAACTGCAACACCAGCCGATTTGTTAGGCTCCACTTTTAAAAACGTTCCTGTCACATTTGTTTGTGGGGGGTGAGCGAGGATGGCGGGCAAGCAGCTGCTGCTGGGGGATGTCGGAGTATTGTTGGGTGTCTGACCTGCATCATCGTTGCCTCCATTGCATCTCTTCTCAGAGCACTGCAAACTGGAAGCCTGGCTCGTAAAAGTGCGGGCCCGAGAAGTTGCACCGGAAGAGCTGCGAGCCCACCAGTGGTTCGCAGAGGGAGACTTGCGGGCCCAAGAAGGTTGTTTTTTTTTTTTTTTTTTTTTTTAAACCGTTTATTGCAATCTCAAATATATACAAGTATGGGCCTACAACCTTCCGGCCGGCCGCTAAAGTGACAAAAGCACATGACATACATACGATAAGGCACTTGGCTTTGCATAGACGATAAAGCAGGAGGTATCAACAACGTGGGCCACATAACTCTGAACCCACAATACGGTTTCGTTTTCTACAACACAACAACATAAAACCACACCCGCAAGGCAACCCATGATCAAAAATGACGACATGTGCCCCTCAAGTGGGGAACCCCAACCATCTAAAGAAATCCAGAGGGGGGGAGGGAAACTGATCCAGGACTGGGAGAACAATGTGCCCAGGGCTGAGGGAGGGGGTCAACTATGGGGATGGAGCTGGTGAAGCGGGAGGCAACAGCGGCGGCTCGCAAATACCCCCGCGGTAAGCGTTCCAGGGGCCCCATATCTTCACCCATGCCCCAGGCTTACCCCGCGCCACGTATACCACCTTTTCTCGGAACATGCACCAATCCATATGTTCTTTCCAAGCCGACACCGCCGGGGGTCTCTGAGATCCCCACAGCTGAGCAATGTCACGTTTAGCTATCATATATCCCAGAGTCACCCATCGCGTCTGCGGAACCAAGTAATCAGTCGGTTCCCACACATTCAGCAGGCATCTCCTCGCTTCAGGCAACAGCGCGACATGTGTCACCGCTCGCAGGACCTCATGCACACCACGCCAGAATCGCTCCACCCTCGGACATTCCCACAGAATGTGTAAAAAAGTCGCCAAAGCACCACACCCACGCTTACACAATCCATCCTCAGCATAGCCCATACGCTGAAGCCTTGGCCCCGTCATATACACCCGGTGGAGTATCTTAAGCTGGACGAAGCGAAGGCGAGCCGGGATGGCCACCTCCTTCGGAGAGGCCACCGCGCAAATCCAGTCCTCGTCGTCCAACTCCAGCCCATCGGCAACCCAAGCCTCGCGGAGGCCAGTCAGTAAGCCCGAGCGGTCATTTATCAATTTCTTATAAATGAGGGAGATCGTGCTGTCCGGAACGTGGCCATCTAGCACTCTATCCTCCAGGGGGGAGGACTCCGGGATGGAGGCCACGTCTGGGAAGACGGAACCCAGTGCGTGACGGACCTGCAGGTAGCGAAAGTATTCACTGCCCTGCAGCTGAAACTCCGCCTGCAGCGTCTCAAATGTCTTGAATCCTCCCCTCGTCCAGAGATCTCCCACTGTACTGATGCCTATCATGTCCCACCTCTCGAAGCCCTTCGAGGTCCACAAAGAGCCAAGCCTCTCCGACGCATACAACGGTGACGCCCGGGTCAAACGGTCCTTCCATCCCATAGCTGCATTAGCCGCGTGCCATACTCGCACCATGACACGCGTGGGTCCCGTCAAGCGGGAATCGGGCACGCTAGTGTAGAGCGCTCGATTGTAGTCGCCACCGGGCAGGAGCATTTTGTCCATTTCAAATGCCGGGTTTAGGGCGGGCCCATAGAGGCCGTGATTAATTGCAGCTAACTGGGAGGCCCAGTAATACCGCTTAATATCCGGGAGGGCAATCCCTCCGTCGTACCACGGAAGCGTCAATTTTGCCAGGGCTATACGCGGCCTCCCGTCCCAAAACAGACGGCGCTGTAAGCTTTCCACCTCACGGAAGTAGCGCGCCGGGACCAAGTCCATAGTGTTCTGGAGAGCGTACAAAAAGCGCGGCAATGATATCATCTTGAACAATGCCGCCCGGCCGAGCGGCGAAAGCGGCAAGCGCCGCCAGCGCGCGACGTCCTCCTTCAAGCGCTGGAGGGGGGGAAGCAAGTTTCGCTCGTAGCGGGCCACCGGGTCCAGCGTGATATAGACCCCCAGGTATCGAAATCCCTGCGAGGCAATCTGGATCGGACAGCCCCGAGGGAGGACAGGAGCCTCCCCGGAAAGCACATAGACACAGGATTTAGCCCAGTTGATGACAAGGCCAGAATTACGGCCAAAGGAGCGCAGAACATCGACCAGGACAATCAGTGATTTGCGCGGGGAGGCTAGGTACAAAAGGATATCGTCAGCGTAGAGGGACACGCGGTCCTCATACTCGGGGGTCCAACGGAGACCTCGGATAGAAGGGTGCCACCGCAGCCACTCCGCCAGGGGTTCCAGGGCCAATGCAAAAAGGAGCGGCGACAGGGGACAACCCTGTCGCGTGCCCCGTCCCAGCACGAATGGGGCCGAGACTCGACCATTCACCACCACCTGTGCCAATGGGTCCGAGTACAACAATTTGACCCAACTGATGAATCCCGGGCCAAATCCGAATTTCGCCAACATCGCCCAGATGTAGGGCCACTCGAGCGTGTCGAACGCCATGGTGGCGTCCAGGGACGCCAAGATGGCCGGCTCCCGCACGAACGGAACACGCGCGAGCACCCCGTGCAAGCGCCGCAGATTAAGGGCAGTATTGCGATGGGGAATGAAGCCGGACTGGTCTTGGTGGACCAAATCGCCCACCACGCCGACCAGCCGGTTAGCGAGCACCTTGGCGAGGATTTTAGGCTCCGCGTTTAAGAGCCAGATAGGCCGGTAGGATGTAACCCGGTCCCGCGGTCTGCCCTCCTTGTGGATAACCACGATGGTAGCCAGACGCTGGTCCGGCGGGAGGGAGCCCCGCGAGTGAGCCGCAAGGAACATAGCGCGGAGGTGGGGTGCCAGTACGTCCGGTCGCAATTTATACAGCTCGATAGGAATGCCGTTCGGGCCCATGGCCTTGCCAGAAGCGACCGAGCGGATGGCGAGGGCAATTTCGTCCGAGGTGGGGGCGGCATCCATCAATTCCCTGTCCTCCATTGAGAGGGAGGGCAGCGCGATGTCACGCAGCAGGGCATGGGAATCCTCCTCCAGGCAGGGAGAAACCGGGGAATATACCTCGCGGAAATAATCCGCGAAGCAGGAGACAATGCCTTCCGGCTCAGTGACACGTACACCATCCATTCTTTCAATCAGCTGGACCACACGACTAGCTCTCTCCTTCTTATCCAACCACGCAATCAACTTACCAGCCTTATCACCCACATCATACAATCGCCCCTGTTGCTCTCTGCTGAGGCCCCTGGCCGCCTCCGTGACGAGGGACCTATAGGCCGCCTGCTTAAGGTGTAGAACGTGCAGCGCTGTGTCAGTCACCCCACTCCCCAGACCACCCTCCAGTTCAGTGATTTCGGCCTCCACTCGGGTCACCTCCTCCTGTGCGCGCCTCCGGGCATGGGAAATAAGGGAGAGGGCCTCCCCTCTAAGCACAGTCTTGAAAGCCTCCCACAGGGAAATGGCAGACGGGACAGACCCCACATTCTCCTCAAAGTACCGTTGCAAGGATTTAATCAAATCAGCACGAATAGTGGGGTCGCGCAGGTACCAGGCATTGATTGGAGCTACCCTGCCCTCCCCCCTCGGGAAGACATCAAAGTGCAACAGGAGTGGGGAATGATCTGAAATACCCCGCGCCAGGTGGCGCACCTCCCCCACTCTCCCGGCATAGGCCGCAGGAACAAGGACATAATCAAGCCGCGAAAGGCTACCATGGGCCCCCGAATGGAAGGTGTACTGCAGCTGAGTGGGATGCTTTAGACGCCAGCAGTCCACCAATCCCAGCGTGTCCAAAAGGCCAGACAGCCACGCTTGTGCCCGGGGGAGGTCCCTAGGGGGATAGCGATCCAGAGTCCCAGAAGCCACCGCATTAAAGTCCCCCCCAACCACCAGAAGCCCCCCCGGAAGGTCAAGCAGGAGGCGTCCCAGGTCCGCAAAGGTGGTGGACTGTAACCCCGGTGGGATGTACACTGAGACAAAGACGACTACCTTGCCCTCCATTCTCCCCACCAAGACAGTGTAGCGTCCCCTCTCATCATGGCGCACCTCGTCTATTTCTAGCGGGAGCGAGGTCTTGACCATAATGCCCACCCCTCGCGAGCCCGATGTGAAGCCCGAGTGGGCCACCAAACGATAACCACGTCTATTCATGGCACAATAGGAGTTACCAATGAGGTGTGTCTCCTGCAAAAAGACCACATCAGGCGAAATCCGTTTCAGATATTGCAGGACCACACCCCGCTTAATCCTATCACCCAGTCCGTTAACGTTCCAGGACAACAAAGTCAGGTCCCTACCCCCCATCACATACAGAAGCCATCATTTGTCCCCCCGAGAGCATCTCAAAAAATCCAATACAATAAAGGGTTTGCCTTGCGGTAGAAACGAACCACACCCCACCCCAACTCACCCATCCCAACAGAACTCCCCCCACCCTGCACCCCTGCATGAGCCCAAACAGCCCCCCCAAAGTGCAGTGTGCCTGTCGCCCCATGGAAAGAAAACTAACTAGTCCCCCAGAGGAGGAGGGAGATCCCCCAAGAGACCCCACACGACCTCCGCAGGAGGGGAACTTACCCTAACAGTCAATGCTGACAATAACACAGTCCAGAGCAAGGCCTACCATTAGTCCCTCAGTCCTGATCCGGCGGGCCCTCCCCACCAACCGCTCCCCCCCCCACCTCCCCAGCCCCGATCTCCGGGCAGAGTGTCCAGCCAGTCCCCGGCCGCCTCGGGACGATCAAAAAAGTGCGTGCGGCCATCCACCTCCACCCTCAGCTTAGCCGGAAAAAGCATCGCATATTTGATATTCAGGTCCCGTAGGCGACGTTTGACACCGAGAAAACTCAGTCGCTGCTTTTGGACCGCCGGAGTAAAGTCAGGATAGAAATTGATATCCATATTGTCAAGTCTGACCGGCCCTTGTAGCCTGGAGGTCTGCAGGATAGCGTCCCTGTCCCGAAAATTGAAAATCCGGGCGATGAGAGGCCTCGGAGGGGCTCCGACCTTAGGCCTACCCCCGGGGACCCTGTGGGCACGTTCCACTGCAAAAAATTTACTCAGCCCCCGAGGCTGGAGATGGGTGAGGACCAATTCCTCCACGAATAGATCCGCTGCCTCTGCCTCGCGTCCCTCCGGCACCCCGATAATGCGGACATTATTCCTCCGGGCCCGACCCTCGGAATCCTCCAGTCGACGATGCATCAGGGCGCTCGCCTGGCCAAGCCTGCGCACCTCCTGTTGGAGGGCCGCCACGTCGGATGTGAGGCCCGAAGTAGAGTGGGCCAAAGAATCGACCCGGTCATTTGTTTTGGAGAGATCGGCTCTCACGAGGCCCACGTCCACGAGGACCGAGTCGATCTTCTGCGCCAGAGTGTCAAAGCGCTGGTCCACCGAGGCCTTCATCTCGGCGATGGCGCCCATGACATCTCGGAGGGTCAGGTCCGTGGGCAGAGCAGGAGCGTCAGTCGGGCCCGTACGGGATCTACGCAGCGCCTCTGGAGATCCCTTCTGGAGGGTGTAGCGGTCCATATTGTTGGATTGATGGGCCGCGCCACGACGGGTCGACTTCACCTTAGCCCGGTCGCCATCTTGTTTTGTGGCCATGGTCGCGGTCCCAAATCGAGCCAATCTCCTCAAAAAGGGGGTAGACAATCCCGTTCAAGGGCTCCGGGGGGGGGGCGACCACCGCTCCGCAGGACGGACCGCAGCCGGCGGGCCGGCAGGGCACCCCAACAAGGCCACACCACCGCACACCGCCTCGCGACCCTACCTCGCCTGGCAGCAAGGAGGGCGCAAAAGCGAAAGTGAAAGTGCGGGGTGCGCGAGTCGCCCAGCCTTGCCCGCCGCTGTTATTCACTTTGTCGCCGGATCGCCCCACAACTCCAGTACGGGGGGCCGGCGTGGAGAAGGCCGCAAACCTTAATCGGTGCTCCCGCCGGTGTCCGAGGTCCGAATTGAAAACGGAAAACGGGCGTCACCTCAGCTCGGGTTCAGAAACACAGTCCCCTCATCTAGGACAGGATTCGGTCAGGATTTATGCAGGAGGTCGCGGAGGTCCTCGGGAGCCTCGCACCTACGCGGCCATCTTGGGTGCGCGCTAGGCTCCTCCTGCCCCAAGAAGGTTGTTGATGGTATGCTAGTGATGTGGGAAGAGGGTGCGTTACCTGCTGATGTGGGGAGAGGCAGCGTGAAAGGGGTATACAAACAGAGCTCCGGTATGTTTTCAGAAATGCCTCGGACAGATGCCAGCTGACAGACTGAATCACAAAATGGCTTTTCAATGCCCATATAGTAAGACTTATGAACAGTTCGTACCCAGGCTCGCAGAGGGACAACTGCAGCCCGTCCGCTCAACTCACTGAGGCAGAACTACGAGCCATCCGCTCCCAAAGGAACAGCTGCGTAGTAGCTCGCAGAGGTACAGGCACAGCAGCGTACTTGCTCACAAAGGTAAACAGCTGTGAGCCGACGGACTGGCTTCTAAAGGCATACCTCTGAAGTGGTGATGTTGGGTACAGGGAGCGTGAAAGGGTTACCTTCCTACTAGTGTCCTGGAGTGGAAGTTGTGCTGCCTGGCACTCACCTGTTTCTCTTTTATTGTTAATAAATGTTAAACCTTCACTGCGTCCAAATCATCATTACACAGAGCTCTGCTATATTAAATTTCCCCCGGAACCTTTCTTTTATATTTTCACTCGATGCGAGGCACAAGATGGCTGCTAACACTTCCTGGTTTCAAGTGTTAGCAGCCAATCAGAGGACACTTCCTGCTTTGAAGAGTTAGCAGCCAATCAGAGGCAAGCTCTTGCTCGAGAGTAAGGCACTGACCAGATATATATATATTTTTTCTCTTTAATATCTCAAAAACTACAGAACGGATTTACACCATTTTAACAAAACCGCGGTTTTTGTAGCAAGACCTTTCTCCCTGCCAAATTTGGCGTAATTCCATTCAGCAGTTTGACCTGTAGCCTTGCCTAAAGTTTCCTATGGAAAATCAATTGAGAAAACATGTTTTCACTCCCCCCCTTTTTCTCAGCCCCCCTTCACCAATCACCCCTAAACTTTCAAGATAGGAGCTGATCAAAAAAGAGAAACTTTTGGGAAAATTTCATAAAGAATTGTCAAACGACGCCAAAGTTATAAGCAGATGGAGAGCTCCAGGAAGGGGGCCGCGCATCCCTTCTCCCAACATGAGGGAAGCCCTGAGACTACGGAGACCCCAGCGGGACCCGCAGCCCCAGCGAGCCCCCGCTATTATTTTTTAAGAAATGCCCCCGGGACCTAGCCCACCCCGGGGTCTCATTAAAATAAAACACGAACACCAGCACGAATTACGCCTTTAAAAAATTGGGGGCCCTGGGGTTCCTTTTGGCACCCCCTGACCAGGCCTAGGGGGTCAGGGTGTTTCTACTATACTCCCTTCTCTTGTTTTCTACCTTTGTTTCTCTGTTTTCTAGTGAATCGCTTCTACCGAGCCACAAGATGGCTGCCAACACTTCCTGGTTTGGAGTGTTGGCAGTCAATCACAGTGAAGCTTGTGCACGGGACTTAGGCTCCGCCCAGATATTGAATCTTTTATTTTTCTAATATCTCAGCAACTACAGAACGGATTTACACCATTAAAAATAAAATCGCTTTCTGACCCACGCACTACCTTTGTGCCAAATTTGGGGTAATTCCGTTCAGTAGTTTCCGCTGTGGCTTTGCACAAAATTTCCTATGGGAAATTGATTTTTTCACTTAGATTTAGAATTTCTCAAAAAGTACTGAACGGATTTACACAATTTAAAAAAAAAGTCGCTTTCTGAACCAAGCTCTACCTTTCTGCCAAATTTGGGGTAATTCCGTTCAGCAGTTCGGGCTGTAGCTCGTCGCAAAATTTCCTATGGAAATTAACATGGGGAAAACGAACCCCCTTTTTTCTCAGCCGATGCTTGACGAATCACAAGATAGGAGCTGACCTAAAAAGTGCAACGTTTTGGAAAATTTCATAAAGATTCATCAAACGACGACAAAGTTATTAGCAAATCAAAAAATGCTTTTCCTATGGAAACTAGGTTGTAACTATAACTACCTACTGGCGACTGTCAGTAGGTTATATATATATATATATTCACTGAAAAACCATAGGTTTCACACACGTTATAGTTAGGAATTAGCATTTAAAAAACCTTGCAAATTCACTGAAAAAAACATAGGTTTCACACATGTTATAGTTAGCTGGACATTTCACTCGTAAAAAACGATTGAAATTCCCCCGTTATAGTTAGTTCAGCTAACTATAACTCGCGCGACCGCAATCCACTGCTGATGACGTCACATATTACATCACTCATGACATGGTCAGTGACATCACTCATGACATCACTGATGACATCTCCCATGACTATAACTATAACGGGGGAATTTCAATGGTTTTGTACGAGTGAAAAGTCCAGGTAACTAGAATGCCCCTGAAACCTATGTTTTTTTCTGTAAATTTCAAAGATTTTTTAGATGCTAATTTCTAACTATGTGACGTCATCAGCAGTGGATTGCGGTCGCGCGAGTTATAGTTAGCTGAACTAACTATAACGGGGGAATTTCAATGGTTTTTTACGAGTGAAATGTCCAGCTAACTTTAACATGTGTGAAACCTATGGTTTTTTCAGTGAATTTGCAAGGTTTTTTAAATGCTAATTCCTAACTATAACGTGTGTGAAACCTATGGTTTTTTCAGTGAATTTGCAAGGTTTTTAAAATGCTAATTCCTAAGTGTGAAACCTATATCTTCCATAAACTTATAAACAGTTTTTTGTTTTTTAAAAAAAAAGTTTTTCACGGAGCGCGCACCGTCTCCGTGTGCGCATGCGTGCGTGCTCCGTGTGCGCATGCGTACATGCTCCGTGTGCGCATGCGTGCATCCTCCGTGCGTGCTGCGTGCGTGCTCCATGCGCGCGTGCTCCATGCGCGCACGGCAAGTCATGTGATTACGAAACAACACTTTTCATTGGTTCAAAGTAGTTTCAGTTCCAGAATCTTCCAACACCACACCAACTCCCCTCATTAATACTTCTTATTTCCTGGGAGAAGGAGCTGAACAGCTTTTCCTGCACCTGAAAATGGCAGAACAGGAGACTTCTTTAAGGGAGTGAGGAGGAGACCTTTGTGCCCCCAAGGCACAGGAAACAAAAGGACTCATTTATTTGGCAACTTTTTACTTTTCCAGAGGGTCAGAAGAAGGTGAATGCTCCTAAAGTCACCTGCACTGTTTGTGGAGTGGTCTTATCTAGAGGAGACCCTAAAAAAAATACTCCTTTAGTATTTACTTCATGATAAGGCACTTTAAAGCAGTGCATCCTGTGGCTTATGCTCGGGCTGCAAGAGACAACCCTCCAGCAGCTCAGCCGAGCACATCATCTGCAGCCGCAGCTCAGCCGAGCACATCATCTGCAGCCGCAGCTTCACCTGCTTCTAGACCTCTGGATATACACCCTCTGTTCACGAAGGTGCATATACGGTGCAATGTGTGCAATGCTGTTCTCTGGTATGGTGAGAGCAGCATTAACCTAATAGAGAACAAGATACAGCAGCACACATGCTCCACCCCCATAATCTTTTTCCTTTTTTTTATTTTTGTTCCTGGTGAACAGTTTTTGATTTTTTATTTTTTTTTGCTGCTTTGTTTTTTTTTTGCTGCTCGACAAAAAACAACAGTTCTTTTCAGAACTCGCTTCACTTCTCCAAGAAGAGCTATATTCCTAATATACTGTGTTGTAATTTTTAAAGGAATTTTTTGCCACCGTGCGCGCACCGTGCATGCACCGTGCGCGCACGCCGTGATTTTTTGAAAAAAAATAAAATGTTTTTTTACCCTTCGGGGTTAACTATAACTCGCGCGACCACCACTCTATCACAAGGATGATGTCATCAGTGATGTCATGAGTGATGCCACTGACCATGTCATGAGTGATGTATTATGTGACGTCATGAGCAGTGGATTGCGGGCGCGCGAGTTATAGTTATCTGAACTAACTATAACGGGGGAATTTCAATGGTTTTTTACGAGTGAAATGTCCAGCTAACTATAACATGTGTGAAACCTATGGTTTTTTAAGTGAATATATATATATATATTACCTACTGGCAGTCGCCAGTAGGTAGTTATAGTTAGGACCTATTTTCCACAGGAAATCCGCAACATTCTATTTGGAATAACGTTGGCGTCGATTGATGAATTTTCGTGAAATTTTCCAAACTTTTGGCCAGCTCCGGTCCGCTCCTATCCTGAAAATTTCACGGTGATTCGTCAAACGGGGGCCGAGAAAAAAGGTGGGTCCCAAAACACGTTTTACCCATGCATTTTCCCATAGGACCTGTTGACGCAGCTACAGCCCGAAGTGCTGAACAGAATTACACCAAATTTGGCAAAGAGGTAGTCCTCAGTTCAGACTCGTGCCTTTTGCTTAAATGGTGTAAATCCGTTCAGTAGTTCCTGAGAAAATCAAAAGTAAAATCACATATATATCTGGGCGGAGCCTAATTACACATCTCATCTTGAGATCTGATTGGCTGTCAGCACTTCATCCAAGAAGTGTTGGCAGCCATCTTGGGACCAATATACATGATAGCACTTCATTAAAAAGCATTGCAGTTAATAGAAGGTTTTAAGACTTTAGGTACATTATAAATCATTTGTTGATGGTACCATACTCATTTTAGGAATTGTGGTGTGTTCTAAGGTGATTTTACCATGTGAAAAAGCCTTCTGCTGTGATATCATGAATCATGTTTGAGATAAAACTATTTTCTCATGCTTTTCCTACAGAGGTTTGGAAGGTGATCTATAAGCTAAACTGAGAGCATATTTTCTGTAAATTCACATTATCTTTCTCAGTCATGTGAGAATGAAGTCTGACATTCTCAGTAAAACATGCACATCCAACAAGGGCAGAGACTGTCAGTTGATTCCTTTGTGTTCTACTGCAGCTTCCCAGAGTGTTCTAAAGAACAACTAGAGTGCTAACAGTCCTACTTATGACAAACGTATGTCACACCTGAAGCCATCTTGGTTGGAATAAAGTGGTAACTCTTAAAACATTTAATTTAAAAAGGAACAAAATGAGGGGGTTCATTTTGCCATAGAAAGTATGATTAGTGCTGCAGAAAGAAAAATTAGGGCACATTTTGAGTGACTTCTCAAATCCTCTTCTATTTCATTAAAAAATTCGGACATGCAGACTGAAACATGCACTTTCAATACCAGCAGCAGACTTCCCTGGTGAGCAGTAGCTTTACTACAGTGATCTAATAAGCAACTAGAGTGCTAACATTCTGAATTTATGGCAAATTTGTGACACATCTGAATGCCTTCTTGATGGAATCAAAGTAAAAAACTGAAAGTATTTCCTACTGAGGAGACTGTAGTAAATGAGGAAATTAGGAAACATCATAACAAATAAATCTCCCAAAATGGCCACCAGAGACAAACGAGCCCAAATGTAGCCCAAATATCACCCAGATGTAGCCCAAGTATTGCCCAATGACAGAATGTCCCAGAGTGTTCTAACAAACAACTAGAGCGCTAACAGTCTTACTTATGACAAAAGTATGGCACACCTGAAGCCATCTTGAATGGAATAAAGTGGTAACACTTAAAATATTTAATTTACAAAGGAACAAAATGAGGGGGTTCATTTTGCCATAGAAATTATGATTAGTGCTGCAGAAAGAAAAATTAGGGCACATTTTGACTTCTCAAATCTTCTTCTATTTCATAAAAAAATTCTGACATGCATACTGAAACATGCACTTTGAATACCAGCAGCAGACTTCCCTGGTGAGCAGTAGCTTTACTACAGTGATATAATGAGCAACTAGAGTGCTAACATTCAGAATTTATGGCAAATGTGTGACACATCTGAATGCCTTCTTGATGGAACCAAAGTAAAAAACTGAAAGTATTTCCTACTGAGGAGACTGAAGTAAATGAGGAAATTAGGAAAGTTCATAACAAATAAATCTCCTCAGATGGCCACCAGAGACAAAAGAGCCCAAATGTAGCCCAAATATCACCCAGATGTAGCCCAAGTATAGCCCAATGACAGAATGTCCCAGAGTGTTCTTAAAAACAACTAGAGTGCTTACTGTCTTACTTATGACAAAAGTATGGCACACCTGAAGCCATCTTGATTGGAATAAACTGGTAACACTCAAAACATTTAATTTAAAAAGGAACACAATGAGGGGGTTCATTATGCCATAGAAATTATGATTAGTGCTGAAGAAAGAAAAATTAGGGCACATTTTGAGTGACTTCTCAAATCCTCTTCTATTTCATTAAAACATTCTGATATGCAGACTGAAACATGGACTTTTCATACCAGCAGCAGACTTCTGTGGTGAGCAGTAGCTTTACTACAGTGATCTAATAAGCAACTAGAGTGCTAACATTCAGAATTTATGGCACATGTGTGACATATCTGAATACCTTCTTGATAGAATCAATGTAAAAAACTGAAAGCATTTCCTACTGAGGAGACTGCAGTAAATGAGGAAATTAGGAAACTTCATAACAAATAAATCTCCCAAGATGGCCACCAGACACAAAAGAGCCCAAATGCAGCACAAATATCACCCAGATGTAGCCCACATGTAGCCCAATGACAGAAGTGTGCAAAACACGTATTTTTTGTGTATTTGCAGTTTTATATATTGCAGACTTGTCAGGTGTTGGAGTGCTTTACATGAGCATTGGTTATATCACACAAGATCAAATTCATTTTGGTTGTAGACATGGGGAGATTAAGTGATTTGACCAGAATCACAGAATGTTGAGCTGAAGCAGAAACTCCAACCTGGTTCCCCGTTTGCAAAGTCTGCAGCTCTGGAAGTAACACCACATCCGCTCCCCTAGGTGCAACATTTAATCAAGTGGTGAACTCAATAAAAAAACATAAAGATTACAAATAATTTAAAAGTTCTTTGTCGCTATTTGAAAACTCAGAAAATATGTCCTCATTTTAGTTTTTTAGAGCACTAACCATAATTTTTATGCAAATAAGACCCTCTCATATATGTAATTTCTAAAGGAAATACTATAGGTATTACAGTTTTGATTACATCAAGATGACGTCAGGCATTCCACACTTTTGTAATAAATATAGAATGTTAGCAATCTAGTTGTTCATTGGGATACTGTTGAGAGGCAGAGGCAAGGGGCACGGACCCTGAAAATTGAAGGCAGGTAGGAGAGCGAAGAGGCAACAATTTGACCACACTGGGCAGGCAGGAAGGGCAGTGGCAGCACAACAGACTATGGAGGGCAGTGGAAAGGGGGGCAGGGGCAACAAACCAACAATACAGGACTGGCAAGAGAGGCTGTGGCAATATAATAGACCATTGTGGGCAGAAGGAAGAGGCAGTGGTAGTCTAACCATACATGCCAACAGACCCGTTTCAGCCAGGAAACGTCCAATGTTTTTAAGCTCAAATGGGCTTTATTTGAACTGTCTCCTGTCTACAATCTCCTCTTTTTCAATGTAACTCAACGGGGAAAATCAATACCCCAGTTTTTTTCAAAATCTCCCTCTTACCAAGTTCAAAATGTTCGCAAGTATGGTACATTGGATCATGGTAGGCAGGAGGAATTGCGGTAGGGACATGGAGTCGAGGGACATGGAGAGGTGCACCAAACTGACCCTACAGGGCAGGCATCAGGGTTTGCAGCAGCACAATGCACCACACAGCGCATGCGGGACGGGAGTGCAGCACTACAATCCATAGAAAGCAAAAGGGCGGGGAAAGGACCATGCACATGGACAACAGAGAACAGAGGGGAAAGAGGCAATGGTAGCTAGCTGACCATAATGGATAGACAGGAGAGAAAGCTGCAGCATAACAGACCATAAAGGGCAGGAGGGACGGATCAGGGGCATTACAATGGAACAGACAAGCCAGGAGGGAGTGAATAGGGGTCTGCACATGGAAACATAGGGCTGGGGGCAAGGGGGCAGGACAGGAGCAGCAAGATGACCATGGAGGTCAGGCAGGATGGGCACTAGAAACAAGACACACCATGGAGAGCAACAATGAGACTATGATGGCATACACACAGACTATGGAGGGAAGGTGGGAGGGGGTCAGGGCAGCACAGAAGACCATGCATGGCAAGCGGGAGGGTTAGTGGCAGCACAATGGCTATGATGGGCAAGAAGGAGGGTGCAGGGGCATGCACAAAGGACCATGGAGGATAGAAGGGAGGGTCAGGACCTGGGCACAGACAAGAGAGTTCAGGGGAAGGGGCCTCACAACAGACCGCGCGGGGCAGGCAGGAGGAGCAGTTGCAGCACAACAGACCAGGGAGGGCAGAAGGGTGTGGCAGTAAAATAGACCATGGAGGACAGGAGGAAGGGGATAGGGGCATGGCATGTGGACAGGCAGGGTGGAGGTGGCAGGGACAGGTTACAGTCATCTGACAATGCTAGGCAGGTGGGAGGGAAGTGGCAGCTCAACAGAACACTCAGAGTAGATAGGAGTGGCAGGTCCATGGAACATGGAACATGGTGGGCAAAAGAGATGGAGCAGGGGCATGCACAAAGACATCAGAGGGCGGGGGAAGGAGAATAGGGGCAGCAAGCTAAGCACAGAGGCTAAGCAGGAGGTCAATGATGGGCCATAGAATTGGGCAATGGAGGGCAGGAGGAGTGGACTGGTACACCATGCTAAATGGAGGGCAGTGGCAGCACATCAGACCATGCATGGCAGGAGGGAGGAGGCTAGTCCATGGATTCAGACAACAGAGGATAGGGAGGAGATGGATGGGGCAGCAAGCTAACTGTTCAGAGAAGGTGGGTATTAGGAACTTTATTGTTTTTAAATTGTGTGTCTGTGCGAACTACTTAAAATATGAACAAGTGTGCAGCATAATCTCACTTTTATTCAGGAAGAAGAGGACGTTTGTGACTGTGACTCCGGGCTCACTTGGCAGAAACACCCTCTGACCCTCCACCCCCAATCCCAAAATGTAATGCCCGTGAAAAGGGTAGGTGGACGCAGTGTTATATAGAACATAGTCCTGAGAGCACGATTGAAAATGAAAACTAGATATAGTATATGGTATAAACTATGCACCAAAAAGTGTGATATAAGATGAACTGGGGCGTGAAATATAATATGCAATACATTGTGCGCAATGACAGATTCATTGGAGAGCGCGAGATAGCACAGGCACTAGCGCTTGCTATGCGATATGCGCCTTGGAGTGTAATATGCACAGGGCAGTGTTGTGTAACCTAACTAGTCTCTAAAGTTGTAATATAAAATGTGTGCTGGGGAGTGTAACGTTGCATATGCACTGTGACAAAGATATGGATCCCAGATTGTAATATGTATGGCATAGTGCTGTGCGTTATAACATAGGCATCGAGGAAGGCACGTTAGATGGGGCAATATAACCCGTGCGAAGGCAAGTGTGGCATGACGTATTGACGGGGTGGTGTTACAGTGCACATGGGCTAGAGAGTGTCATAGCATACGCACTAGCTGGTGGATTACAACACAGAGGTGTGAGGCACTCTGCGGGCTCTGGTGGGTGTAACACAGCATTGGGCTCAGCCAGGAGCACGCTGTGACTCTCAAGTGAGGTTTGTCTCCTTTGCAGAGAGGAAAATAAAAAGTATTACACATCCGGCAGTGGATGTGTGTTTTATTAACCGTGAGGGGGGTTTATTGCATAGTTTGGTCGAATTTTTGACGAATCCCCTTTGAATGGCTTGGTGTGCGTGTATATTAAATGTGCCCGTCAATAGCTACCCATGTTTGTATAAATAAACGACAAGGGTGTCTACTTGGAGAGTACCCACCGGCGGGGGCGCCGGGATTAGGCACGGTAGGGCGTCAGACACGTCAGAGCTTCACTGGCAGTGTAAATACATTCCATGTGGATTCATTCTATGCATAGTCGCCTTTTAATGAATATCACGCAAATCGTCATGGTGATAGGTACATACGGTTTGTCCAGCATGTCCTAGGTGTTTCTTTAAATATATATTTTTTTTAAATAATAAAAAACAAAGGCCGGCCCGGGGGGATGGGGTCCCCGGGGCCATAAGTGGCCTGAGGAGGGGGCAACGCAGCCCCCTCCTAAAGAATTGAAATAAAAAAAAGGCCATGACCCGGAGTTGGGGTCCCCGGGGCCGATTAAGGCCTTGGGAGGGCCAAATTTATTTTTTGCAACAAAAAAAATTAGGGTGCATGCCCTGGGGGATGGGGTCCCCAGGGTCAGTAAATTAGAAAAAGAAGGGGGGCCACACAGCCCTCCTTCTTAAAAACATAAAATAAATAAAAGACCGGCATCACGCTGGAGGCCACGCCCCCTCCTTGTAGCACTCTGCAAACGCGCCCCCTGGCCAGTTGTAAGTTGGGGAATTAATTCCCCTTCAATACTGAGGGTCCCTGAGGGCCAACTAGCCCAACAGGTATCTCCAGTATGCGCCAGGGAGCTGCATTGCAGACAGGTGTTCTGAGGCCACGCCCCTTTTTACACCTCTATGCAACGCAGCTCTGTGGCGCTTACTGAAGGTACCTAGTGGGCTAGTTTGACCCTAGGGACCCTTAGGATTTAAGGTGACTTAATCTCTCAACTTAGAACGGCCAAGGGGCGCGTTTACACAGTGGTGAAGGGAGGGGACGGGGCCTGAGGTGACGTGTGCAAACACGCCCTGTGGCGCGTTTTAAGTTGGGGAAATAATTCCCTTTCAATCCTGAGGGACCCTGGGGGCCAACTAGCCCACCAGGTGCTTCCAGTAAGTGCCACTGCTCTGCGTTGCAGAGAGGTGGTGCAGGCCGTGCCCCTTTTTACACCTCTCTGCAATGGCGCTTACTGGATGTACCTTGTGGGCTATTTTGCCCCTAGGGATCCTCAGGGTTCAAGGAGACTTAATCTCCCAACTTAAAAAATGGCCACAGGGCGTGTTTACACAGTGGGGAAGGGAGGGGACGGGGCCTGAGGTGACGTGTGCAAACACGCCCTATGGCGCGTTTTAAGTTGGGGAAATAATTCCCCTTCTATCCTGAGGGCCCCTGGGGGCTAACTAGCCCACCAGGTGCTTCCAGTAAGCGCCACTGAGCTGCGTTGCAGAGAGGTGGTCCAGGCCGTGCCACTTTTTACACCTCTCTGCAACGCAGCTCTGTGGCGCTTACTGGAGGTGGGCTAGTTGAACCCTAGGAACCCTCAGGATTCAAATGAACTTAATCTCCCAACTAAAAACAGCCACAGGGCGTGTTTACACAGTGGTGAAGGGAGGGGACGGGGCCTGAGTTAACGTGTGCAAGCAAGCCCTGTGGCGCATTTTAAGTTGGGGAAATAATTCCCCTTCAATCCTGAGGGACCCTGGGGGCCAACTAGCCCACCAGGTGCTTCCAGTAAGCGC